>NC_064640.1:706210452-707600452 GCF_023864345.2 Schistocerca serialis cubense
TTCCCAAGCACTCCTACATGGCCAGGAAACCACAGAAAGCTGACAGGAGAGCCATCAGCAGCAAAAGAATGGAGGGACTGCTGGATCCGTTGCACCAAGGGATGGACCAGATATGGAGCTCCAAAGCTCTGAAGAGCACCGAGTAAATCAGAGCAGAGTACATACGATGAATGGCGGTGGCGGCGGGCATACTGAACTGCCTGATGGAGAGCAAAAAGCTCGGCCGTAAAGCTGGAACATTGGTCGAGGAGCCGGTATTTAAAGGTGCCGGCCCCGACGACAAAGGCACAGCCGACACCATCGTCAGTTTTGGAGCCATCAGTGTAAATAAAGGTGTGACTGGCAAGTCACACACGAAGTTCGACAAACTGTGAGCAATACACTGCAAACGGAGTACCCTACTTTGGGAGCAAGCTGAGGTCGAGATAGATATGAACCGGCGCCTGGAGCCACAGAGGTGTCGGGATCTCACCCTCTCTGAAGGTGGTAGGGAGGGTAAAATCCAATTGTCGAAGCAGGCGACGAAAGCAGACTCCAGGGGGCAGCAGGGCAGACACACAAAACCCATACTGACGGTCGCGAGAATCGGCAAAGAAGGTCTGATAAGAGGGGTGGTCGGGCATTGACAACAGCTGGCAGGCATACCGACAAAGCAGTACGTCGCGCCGGTAGGTCAATGGTAATTCGGCAGCTTCAGCATAAAGACTCTCTACGGGACTACTGTAAAATGCTCCGGTCGCAAGACGTAACCCCCAATGGTGGATGGAGTTGAGATGGCGTAAGAGGGATGGCCGAACAGACGAGTAGACGAAGCTCCCATAATCCACCTTTGATCGGACTATGGACAGATGCAAGTGAAGCAGGACAGTGCGATCCGCTCCCCAAGATGAACCACTAAGGACACTGAGGACATTAAGGGAACGAGTACAACGGGCCGCCAAATAAGAGACATGCGGAGACCAACAAAGTTTCCTGTCCAGTGTGAGCCCTAGAAACTTAGTTGTTTCCACGAATGGGAGAACAATGGGACCGAGATGTAAGGATGGTGGAAGGAACGCTTTATATCGCCAAAAGTTGATGCAAACCGTCTTCTCTTCAGAGAACCGGAAGCCATTTGCCACACTCCTCGAGTATAGGCTGTCTAGACAACGCTGAAGGCAGCACTCCAGGAGGCATGTTCTCTGGGCACTACAGTAGATCACGAAGTCATCGACAAAAAGAGAGCCTGAGACATTAGGTGGAATGCAATCCATAATTGGATTGATCGCTATGGCAAAAAGGGCTACGCTCAAGACAGAGCCCTGAGGCACTCCGTTCTCCTGGAGGAAGACGTCTGACAATACGGAACCCACACATACCCTAAACTTTCGATCTGTTAAAAAGGAATCAATAAAAAAGGGCAGGCGACCACGTAGACCCCACCTGTGCATAGTGCGGAGGATACCTCCTCTCCAACAGGTATCATAAGCCTTCTCCAAATCGAAGAACACGGCTACCATTTGGCGCCTTCGCAAAAAGTTGTTTATGATGAATGTCGACAAGGTCACAAGGTGGTCAACAGCGGAGCGACGGCGACGAAAGCCGCATTTAACATTGGTAAGTAGCCTCAAGATTCAAGAATCCAAACCAACCGAGCGTTAACCATGCGCTCCATCACCTTACAGACACAGCTTGTAAGAGAAATGGGGTGGTAATTAGAAGGAAGGTGTCTATCCTTCCCGGGTTTGGGTATAGGAACAACGACAGTGTCTCTTCAACGCATGGGGACTTGACCTTCGGTCCACACGCGACTATAGGTATGAAGAAGGGAGCTTTTGCCTGCCGGAGAAAGGTGGGCCAGCATCTGAACGTGAATGGCATCTTTCCCAGGAGCAGAGGACCGGGACAGTACAAGCGCACATTCGAGTTCCCGCAGAGTAAAGGGGGCATTATAATTTTCCAGATTCAGCGAGTGGAAGGAAGGTCGCTGAGCCTCTTCTGCCTCTTTCCTGGGAAGGAAGGCAGGGTGGTAATGGGCCGAGCTTGAAACCTCCACGAAAAACCAGCCGAAGGTGTTGGAGACATCCACAGGATCAACGAGGGCCTCATTACCTGAAGTCAGGCCAGGTACCGAGGAGTGGGCCTTAATGCCCGACAGCCAGCACAGGCCACCCCAGACGACAGAAGAGGGAGTAAAACTGTTAAAGAAGCTGGTGAAAGAGGCCCAACAAGTTTTTTTGCTGTCTTTGATGACTCTATGGCATTGCGCTCTGAGTCCTTTGTATCCAATACAATTCGCCAATGTAGGATGGTTGCGAAAGGTGCGTAAAGCACGTCGTCGAGCACGGATAGCATCTCTACAAGCCTCATTCCACCAGGGGACGGAAACGCGACGTGAAGAAGAGGTAGTACGAGAAATGGAACGTTTGGCAGCATGAATGACAGCCGTGAGGTATTCGACCTGACTGTCACAAGTGAGAAAATCGTGGTCCGGTAAGGTCGCCAGGGAGGAGTAGTCCCCAGTCAGCTTTAGGTATGTTCCAGCTCGAAGGACGTGGGGATGGGGTGTGGTGCAGGAGACAAACGATACAGGGGAAGTGGTCGCTTGAATAGGTGTCAGAAAGGACATACCACTCGAACCGACGTGCACGAGTGGTAGAACAGATCGAGAGGTCCAAGTGGGAGTAGGTGTGAGTAGAGTCCGAGAGGAAAGTCGGGGCGCCAGTATTGAGGCAGACAAGATTGAGATGGTTGAAGACATCCGCCAAGAGGGAGCCTCTCTGACAGGATGCAGGAGAGCCCCAAAGGGGATGATGGCCATTGAAGTCGTCTAACAATAAAAACGGCGGAGGACGCTTAGCAATCAGGTGCATCATGTCAGCCCGACTAACTGCAAATGACGATTGAGTGTAAACAGTACCAACGGAAAAAGTAAAGGCAGAAAGAGTATTACGGACAGCTATTGCTTGGAGTGGGGTGGTCAATGGGATGGGATGGTAATAGACATCGTCCCGAACGAGCAATATGAACCCACCATGAGCTGGAATACCGTCCACAGGGGTAAGGTCAGACCGCTCCGAGGTATAGTGGGTAAAAGCAATATGGTCAGTCGGGCGCAACTTGGTTTCCTGGAGACCAAGGACATGTGGACAGTGCAGGCGGAGGAGCAGTTGTAATTCCTCCCGATTAGATCGAATACCTCTTATGTTCCAATGTAACAAAGCCATCACTAGTCAGAAAAAAGGGGGAACGAAACGGGTGAAGAGCTGGTCACCTCGACGGCCGCGGACGGCCTGCTTTCGAGGGAACAACGCTACAACCAGCGGGAGGCGGATCCTGTTCCATCGAGTCGTTGACAGCTGCAGCCGCTTTCCTGGGTTGCGTAGGAGGGGCAGCATCATTCGCCGACGAGAGGCCAGCTGAGCGCCTGGCAGCAGAGCGTTCCGGCGAAACTGAGGAGTGCCGGGAGCAGCAACTCACGGATGGTGCGTCAGACGAAACGCGTCGGGGTGGAGAGGGGGATAAAGACTTCTTCTTGGAGGCCTTCTGAGAAGCCTGATGAGGCATGGGGATGGTGGGCTGGACCCGAAGAAGGTCCTCACATGCGGGGTCCGTTTTGGAACGCTGGACCTCAGAAGCCGGGGTCCAGAATGTTTCCCTGATGGAAGGATCGCTTCTCAGGCGGCGGTGGGGGGGGGGGAGGGGGAGGAGGGGGGGTGGAGGAGGAGGAGGAGGTGGAGGAGGAGGAAGGGTGGCCCCTGGGGCAGAGGGGGCAGGGGCCGTGAGGGAGAAGGATTTGGAAGGGAGGGATTTGCTAGGCTGAGGCATAGGCCCCGGATGGGGTGAGGAGGTGGAGGGGGTACAGGATAGGGGTGAGGATACCGTGGATGGAGTGGACACGACTGAGGCAAATGAAGTGGTCAACGTCACGGGATGGAGGCGGTCATACTTCTTCCTGGCCTCAGAATAAGAAAGGCGATCCAAAGTTTTTAATTCTTGAATCTTTTTCTCCTTCTGATACGCGGGGCAGTCTAAAGATCTAGGCGAGTGGATGCCAGGAGAATTGACTCACCAAGGTGGTGGGGTGCATGTATGTTCCTCACGAAGAGGACGTCCACAATCGCCACAAAAGGGTCTCAGCCTCTCACCGTGACGACATGTGCCCAAAGCGCAAACACTGAAAGCAGCGCATAGGAGGCGGGACGTAAGGTCGCAAGTCGGACCGGTAGCACATCACCTTTACCTTCTCCGGGAGAACGTCCCTCTCAAAGGCGAGGATAAAGGCCCCGGTGTCGATGCGACGGTCTTTGGCGCCGTGCTGGACTCGCCAGGCGAAATGCACGCCTCGGCGCTCCAGGTTGGCCCTGAGCTCCTCATCAGATTGCAGCAGGTGGTCCCGATGAAAAAATAACCCCCTGCGTCCTATTCAGTTCCAGATGCGGGACAATGGACACTGGGATGTCCCCTAGTCGGTCGCACGCCTGGAGCGCCGCCGACTGTGTGGCGGACGCGGTCTTTACAAGAACGGACCCCGAACGCATTTTACTGAGTGCCTCGATCTCCCCGAAGATGTCCTCGATGTGCTGGACAAAGAACATGGGCTTGGAGGTGACGAACGTCCCCCCATCGGTACGAGAACTGACTAAATAGCAGGGGAAGTACTTCGCCCCAAGCCGGCGGGCCTGTTCTTTCTCCCAGGGAGTGGCCAAGGGGAAAGGGCAGGAGAACAAGAACCAGAGACAGTACCTTTCTTTTAAAAAGACTCGGCCGCAGAACGACCCGATACATGTTTACGTTTCATCTGCAAAACGTCCGCCCCGATACCACCCACTCCGACCAGGGGCTCTCCCCACGGGCGCCACCCAGCCTCAGCAAGGGCCACCTGGCAGGATGACCGTTGCCGCGAGTCCTGATGCCCCAAGGAGACGGGCATCTACTCCTTGGCCGACATGGGGAGGGTGCAGCTCAGGTATCGGCAGTACGATCCCTGTGTTGTCAGGGGGCTACGACCTAGAGGGTACATGACGACCCCACCACAACGGGCTGGCTACCGTGCTGGATTTCGGGTGCCATGGAAAGTCCATCATGATTGTAGGTGCAGATGGGGACGCACTGTGGGCGTAACTTCTGCAACCCATCAGGCGTTTAGGCCCAATTTGAGGAATAGTGGGTGTGGTTACAATGCCGTTACAATGCCGAGTACAAGGTCTTAGTGCACTGAGGACCAGAGAGACATCACGTAAGGCATCCTTCCCCAAAAGGCTCGTACCTCTGTAGAATTTTGAAAAATGGAGGTCAAACCCCAAGGAGGACCATCACATGGAAGGCCGAAACTGTTGAAACTCCTTTTAGTCACCTCTTACAACAGGCAGGAATACCTCGGGCCTATTCTTACCGCGGACCCACAACGGGGGAATTTAACAATGATGTTCAACCGATTCTCAGCAGTGGCTCCATTAGAGGAGGACTGTCCCGCCAAGATCCAGGTATTTATTTCCTGTAAACCCTTTGTCATATGTTACAGGTGTGGGGGTGGGGGGCAGGGGGTGGTACATAAGCTGGAGATTCTTTTTTTGAAGCAACAGCATTTGTTTTCTCAAAACTCTAAGAACAGAGCTTATACTGCCAATCATTTTCAATAAACAGTCCTGCTCTGTGCAATCTATAATTATGAGTATGTTGCCAACTATTATCGTGATGCAAACCTGCCAATGGCTTAACAATATTTTCTTCTACGCCAAAGATTTTGTCTGCTAAGAAAATATGACAGGCCTAGTCCAACGTACTATAAAATGTGGTGTCTAAGTACAACACAATCTGAAATGTGTCCTTGTGTGCCAACATCAGCATAGATTATTTTATAATTAGTATCCACAATTGCCAGTTAAACAGTGCTGAAGTGCTGTTCAGAAACTGTTCTACTACTGGGTAGTGCCACACTGTATGTGCCTCCCATCTATAGCTTCCAAACAAGGATCAGACAAAGCAAGCTGGGATTTTTTACCTCCCTCTTGTATTTCTATCTGCCTCATCAAGTTTCATTTTTCCATTTTTGATTAATTACCATTAACATACATGAGTATAATCTACATTTTTATGAAAGCAAAAGATTGGCCCTCAGTTGTTAAGAACAGAACACCAGATCTAATTTTGTGCTTAGGTTTATGTATGTAATTTAATTTCTAAAGTATTTCAACTATTCCTAGTTAGTATCTTTTGTTATAGTGTAAAATCAGTAATTTGTTTTCTAACTTAAACTCTATTGTTGACTTATAAACAAATATAAATTATGTACCAATTATAAACATTTGGAGGTACAACTAATACTATTCCAAAAGTATCTATTTGGATCTATTCAAAAAGATGTTAGCAAAGCCAGCCCTTAATTCCAAAGTAATTAACAGTTATGTCAAAGTATCTTAATTTCATCATTTAAACAAATAATTCAGCCTAACTCTTGTAGTAGAAAAAACTGTTAAGAAGACAATTTTCCAATGGATTCAGTTAATTTAATGACAAGTTTTAATTGTAATTTCTGTAAATTATACATCAAACAATGTAAGGCTTCAGTGCCTATTATTGTGAGGATATATAATGGCCCAATTTTTGGTCCTGAGACTGTCAGTCCACAGCTGAGTTTCAGACAAGTAACCTGTGTTGGTTAGAACAATGCATCAACTTAACTGAAGTAAGTTTAACACGATAAGGCTGTGCATTAAAACAATGCCAGCGTCTGTTCCATGCGTACCTTTTTATTCTTCAGGAAGTGCGAAATGTGTGGTTAGGCTTTTACTGCTCACAGATGTTCAACTGTATACTATGTGGATGTTTGCCTGCAAACTATTAATGAAGCTTATCAAAAGTTAAACAGTGCACTGGCCATACAACTATTATTGGTGGGGTTGTGAACAGTGAAAGTAAAGATCTGAGACACACAACTGTGCACCTGTTGGCTGTATCATTTAAAGCCGTCAGTGTTTAACTTCACCCCCCCCCCCCCCCCCCCCCAACAACGAAACATTGTCTCGAAATCTGGTAGAAAATCCGAATAAATTCTGGTTGTATGTAAAGTACACAAGTGGCAAGACGCAGTCAATACCTTCGCTGCACAGTGCCGATGGTACTGTTACCGACAACTGTGCTGCCAAAGCGGAATTATTGAACACAGTTTTCCGAAATTCCTTCAACAGGAAAGACGAATGGAATATTCCAGAATTTGAAATATGAACAGCTGCTAGCACGAGTTTCTTAGAAGTGGATACCTTAGGGGGGTTGCGAAGCAATTCAAATCGCTTGATACGGGCAAGTCTTCAGGTCCAGATTGTATACCTATTAGGTTCCTTTCAGATTACGCCGATACAATAGCTCCCTACTTAGCAATCATATACAACCGCTCGCTCACCGGTAGATCTGTACCTACAGATTGGAAAATTGCACAGGTCGCACCAGTGTTTAACAAGGGTAGTAGGAGTAATCCATCGAACTACAGACCTATATCATTGACGTCGGTTTGCAGTAGGGTTTTGGAGCATATACTGTATTCAAACATTATGAATCACCTCGAAGGGAACGATCTATTGATACCTAATCAGCATGGTTTCAGAAAACATCGTTCTTGTGCAACGCAACTAGCTCTTTATTTGCACGAAGTAATGGCTGCTATCGACTGGGCATCTCAAGTTGATTCCGTATTTCTAGATTTCCGGAAAGCTTTTGACACCGTTCCTCACAAGCGACTTCTAATCAAGCTGCGGGCCTATGGGGTATCGTCTCAGTTGTGTGACTGGATTCGTGATTTCCTGTCAGGAAGGTCGCAGTTCGTAGTAATAGACGGCAAATCATCGAGTAAAACTGAAGTGATATCAAGTGTTCCCCAGGGAAGCGTCCTGGGATCTCTGCTGTTCTTGATCTATATAAATGACCTGGATGACAATGTGAGCAGTTCTCTTAGGTTGTTCGCAGATCACGCTGTAATTTACCATCTAGTAAGGTCATCCGAAGACCAGTATCAGTTGCAAAGCGATTTAGAAAAGATTGCTATGTGGTGTGGCAGGTGGCAGTTGACGCTAAATAACGAAAAGTGTGAGGTGATCCACATGAGTTCCAAAAGAAATCCATTGGAATTCGATTACTCGATAAATAGTACAATTCTCAAGGCTGTCAATTCAACTAAGTACCTGGGTGTTAAAATTACGAACAACTTCAGTTGGAAAGACCACACAGATAATATTGTGAGAAAGGCAAGCCAAAGGTTGCGTTTCATTGGCAGGATACTTAGAAGATGCAACAAGTCCGCTAAAGAGACCGCATGCACTACAATCGTTCGTCCTCTGTTAGAATATTGCTGAGTGGTGTGGGATCCTTAACAGGTGGGATTGACGGAGTACATCGAAAGGGTGCAAAAAAGGACAGCTCGTTTTGTATTATCACGTAATAGGGGAAAGAGTGTGGCAGATATGACACGCTAGTTGGGATGAAAGTCTCTAAAGCAAAGACGTTTTTCGTCGTGGCGAGATCTATTTACGAAATTTCATATGACCAACTTTCTCTTCCGAATGCGAAAATATCTTGTTGAGCCCAACCTACATAGGTAGGAATTATCATGAAAATAAAGTAGGAGAAATCAGAGCTCGAACAGAAAGGTTTAGGTGTTCATTTTTCCCGCGCGCTGTTCGGGAGTGGAATGGTAGAGAGAAGTATGATTGCGGTTCGATGAAATCTCTGCCAAGCACTTAAATATGAACTGCAGAGTAATCGTGTAGATGTAGAGGACTAGATACGCAAGGTGTGTCAAACCTGGAAGCAGTACACATATTATTAGAAAAGTTAGCACAGTTAACAGCGGATAACAGAACTGCGCAGGTTGATAGAATCGCCAACACAACAATGGGGTGTAAATTTATCAGTTTCAAGTTTAATCGCTCCTATTTCTGGTATCAAATGAGGATGTTTAGGCTTTGTGGGAGACCTGTGTGGGGTATCCAGAATTGCTTAGGAGCACCACAACGTTTGAAGGATTTAAAGAAGGGTTGATTCAGAGATATACAAAGAGAAATAGGCCAGACACACTAGGGGAAGTTAGGGTTAATAAATGAGAAAAATACAGAAACTGTTTAGCTATTTGCAGATAGAATAAGGAAGATTAATGGATGTACCAATGAATTAGGATAGGCTGCTGCAGTCAATGGCAGTATTTTGCAAGAAGTTGATCAGAGGGCACTATGCTTTTTTAAGAGGGTAGCATGCAGAAATGTCAAGATGTTTACAGCCAGGGAGTCTGATGGCTTTGTGAACAACAACATTTTGTTTGTTTGTTTTGGTTTCAGCGCGCAAAACTGCGATGGTCATTAGCGCCAGGTCTGTGACTTAGGAAAATATAAAAACTGAACTGGAAACCAGCAGCAATGAGAACGAAACTCAAAAAATGGGAGAAATGAAAAACAGACGGAAAGCTTAAAAAACCACTATAGAATGGGGTTGGTTGTCCCCAAAAAGAGCTTCAAATGAATGACATCTCACTGGCACTAATAAACTCGAGAACGCGATCGGCTGAGCGCGTGTAATCTGCTAAAATGGAAAATATATCGGGCGACAGCTGTAGACGGACGCGTAACAGAGTAAAATAGGGGCACTCAATTAAGAGGTGTCTTACCGTCCACAGCTGAGAGCAATGGGGACAGAGCGGAGGAGGATCGCCACTTGAAAGATGTCGATGGCTAAAAAGACAGTGCCCCAGCCGGAGTATAGTTAAAATCACCTCCTCCCGACGACGAGTTTGGGATGAAGAGGTCCAAGCACAGGGAAAAGCTTTCACGTCCCGCAATTTATTATTGGGAAGTGTCTACCAATGTGCGTGCCATAAAAGAACAACACGACGAGATAAAACACTCCGTAGATCAGCGAAGGGAATCGTGCGAATAGCTGGCCGAAGAAGACACTGCAGCCTTGGCCGCTATATCAGCCGCCTCATTTCCACAGATACCAATGTGTCCTTGGATCCAGAGGAACGCCACAGAGACGCCCCCCAAGTGGAGCAAGCGTAGGCAGTCCTTAATCCGGTAGACCAGAAGGTGGACAGGGTAGAGAACTTTGAGACTGAGGAGAGAGTTGAGAGAATCTGGACAACATACTGTATCTGCTGATGGCGACGGATGTATTGGACAGCCTGGAAAACAGCGTAAAGCTCCGCAGTATAAACCGAACACTGGTTGGGAAGCCGAAATCGATTTGGAGTGTCGCCAACAATATAGGCACTCCCTACACCAAACGATGTTTTTGAGCCATCAGTGTAAATAAATGTGGCTTCCTTCATTTGTGCGCATAGAGCAGAAAATGCTGACGATAAACAAGAGAAGGGGTACCATCCTTGGGAAACTGACAAAGGTCATGGAGCAGGCAGATCCGCGGACAGAGCCAAGGTGGTGCTGCACCCCAAGTTGTCAAGAAAGTTTTAGGAAAGTGGAAGGAAAGAGAATGGAGCAGTTGACGGAAGTGGACTCCCTGTGCTAGTAGGGACGAAGGGCGGCCTGCATACCCTAAATCCAAGGAGGCGTCAAAAAAATGTCATGGGCCTGATTAGCAGGCATGGAAGACATGGCTAGCATAACGACTCAGAAGGACAGCTCGCCGATTCGACAGCGGAGGTTCAGCAGTCTCAGCATAAAGGCTTTCCACAGGGCTGGTGTAAAAAGCTCCAGACACTAAACGTAATCCACGGTGGTGGATAGAGTAGAGACGCCAAAGAATAGACGGCCGAGCAGAGGAGTAAACTATGCTTCCATAGTACAATTTCGAGCGCACTAAGGCGCGATAGAGGCAGAGAAGGACCACTCGGTCCGCTCCCCAGGAGGTACCATTCAGGACACGGAGGGTGTTGAGGGATTGCAGACAACGAGCCGAAAGATAGGAAACGTGGGAGGACCAGCACAGTTTTTTGTCAAACACAAGACCCAAGAATTTAGCGACGTCCGAAAACGGAAGGTTGACAGGTCCTAGATGTAAGGAGGGTGGAAGAAACTCTTTATGTCGCCAAAAATTAACACAAACGGTCTTACTGGGAGAAAAACGGAAGCCGGTTTCGATGCTCCGAGAGTGGAGGCGATCGAGACATCCTTGAAGACGTCGTTCAAGAAGGCTGGTCCGTTGAGAGCTGTAGTAGATCGCAAAATCGTCCACAAAGAGGGAGGCTGAGACATCAGGAAGGAGACAATCCATAATTGGATTTATGCCAATGGCAAACAGTACAACACTCAGCACGGAGCCCTGGGGTACTCCGTTTTCTTGGGAGAGAGTAGCGTTCACCCGCACTCTAAATGTGCGCTCTGCCATAAATTCGCGAAGAAAAAGGGGCAGCCCACCTCGAAAGCCCCAAGAGAACAGTGTGCGGAGGATGCCTGTCCTCCAACAGGCATCGTATGCTCTCTCCAGATCAAAAAATATTGCTACTGTTTGGCGTTTCCGGAGAAAATTGTTCATGATATAAGTGAAGAGAGCAACAAGATGGTCAACTGCAAAACGATGCTTTCGGAAACCGCATGAGGCAGGTGTTAGAAGACTGTGGGACTCCAGCCACCAAGCTAAACAGCAATTCACCACACGCTCCAAAACCTTACAGACACTACTCGTGAGAGAAATGGGGCGATAGCTAGAGGGGAGATGTTTGTCCTTTCCAGGTTTCGGAACAGGAACGACGATAGCTTCCCGCCATCGTCTGGGAAAAGTACTGTCGGTCCAAATTCAATTATAAAGGCGAAGGAGGTAACGCAGACTATGGGTTGATAAATACAGCAACATTTGGACGTGGATACCATCCGGTCCAGGGGCGGAGGAGTGAGAAGAAGAGTGCATGTTGGAGTTCCCGCATGGAGAAAACAGTATTACAGCATCCGTGATTTTGAGAGGAGAAAGCAAGAGGTCGCACTTCCGCTGCACGTTTCTTCGGGAGAAACACTGGCGGGTGATTTGAAGAGCTCGAAATCTCAGCAAAGTGCTGACCCAGTGAGTTAGAAATTGCGACGGGGTCCACTAAGGTATCATGCGCGACAGTGAGCCGGAGAGATCTTTTATGTACTGGGGAGAAACTAGGCGCGCCTGATAACCGTCGAAGCCATCTCCAAACTTCCGAGGAGGGAGTGAAGGTGTTAAATGAGCTGAAAGAATTTCCAGCTTGCCTTCTTGCTATCGCGGATGACGCGACGGCATCGCGCACGGAACTGTTTATAGCGGATACAGTTGGCCAAAGTAGGATGGAGGCGGAAAACACGAAGAGCACGTCGCCGCTCACATACTGCGTCACGGCACGCCTCGTTCCACCAAGGAACTGGGGGGGGCGCCGGGGCAATTCGGAGGTGCGTGGTATTGAATGTTCCGCAGCTGTAAGAATAACGTCAGTAATACGTGTGACCTCATCGTCGACGCTGGGAAACTGACTGTCATTGAATGTCGCTAGAGACGAAAAAAGTGTCCAATCGGCTTGGGCAAACTTCCAGCATCGCGGGCACATATATGGCAGTTGAGGCTGCACTCTAAGGACACATGGAAAGTGGTCACTCGAGGGCGAACCATTCGAAGCGCCGAGCTAGTGGAACAGCACCGACCGAAAGGTCCAAATGAGAGAAATTTGGCATGGAGGCAGACAAAATTGTAGGGACCCCAGTGTTGAGGCAAACTAGATCCGCTTGGTGGAAGACGTCTAGCAATAGTGAGCCACGTGGACAAGGATGTGGAGATCCCCAAAGTGGGTGGTGGGGAGTGTAGTCCCCAACCAGCAAATAGGGGGGGGGGGGGGGTGGAAGCTGACCAAGAAGATGAAGGAGATCAGCTTGTGCCATTGGTGTGGATGATGGAATGTATACAGTACAAAGAGAAAAGGTGTATCCAGAAAGGGAAAGACGGACAGAAACAGCTTGGAAGGAAGTGTAAGGGGATTGGGTGATAATGGAGGGTATCATGGAGAAGAATCGTAAGTCCTCCATGTGCTGGAGCGCCTCAACAGAGGGGAGATCAAATCGGACGGACTGAAAATGGGGGAGAACAAAGTAGTCGTGGGGACACAGCTTTGTTTCCTGAAGACAGAAGATGACTGGAGAGTAGGATCGTAAGAGGATCGACAATTCATCCCGATTGGCTCGAATGCCACGGATATTCCAGTGGATAATGGACATAGGGTGAACAGAAAATGGAGGAATGTGACCAAGGTTGCCATCAACTCAATGACTGCTCAGAGCTTGCGACCGACAGCATGGAATGGCATTCAGCCGAAGGCAGAAGATCCTGATCCATAGGTTGTTCAGGAGCAGCTCCGGCCACCAGCGATCGGCCGGTTATCGGCCGCCAGCAGTGCGCCTCGGCAACACAGAAGACGGCCGAGGGCCATTTCCGGCAGGTGGTGCTGTAGATGGGGCACGCCTTGGCGGAGAAGGAGATGAACTGGGTTTTTTAGTAGCTTTCTTTGAAAAATGATGTTTAGATGAAGGAGGAACCAATGGTTGTGAAGTTGGGGTACGTAAAAGATCTTCACAAGTATGCTCTTTTTTCGAAGTCTTGGTGTCTGACATGGGCTCGAGATTTAGCAGAACCCGATGAAGGGTGAGCCATAGAGTGGGCAGGCGAAAGTGGGGAGGTTGAACGGGCGATCTTTGCGCTGGCCGATCTGACGACCGTGGCACTAAAGGTGAGGTCGCAAGTCTGCGTGGCTGCCTCCTTTGTTGGCCGTGGAGAAGCAAGGACAGTGCTGTATTTTCCTGTCTGAGGCACGGTGGGCTGTCGACTGGCGAATAATTTTCGAGCAGCAAAGGTCGACACCTTTTCCTTCACTCTGATTTCCTGGATGAGCTTTTCGTCTTTAAAAACGAGGCAGTCTCGAGAGGAAGCAGCGTGGTCACCCATACAGTTGATGCAGCGAGGGGATGGAGGTGGACAAGCATGCTCATGGGCATCCTTGCCACACTTAACACATTTGGCCGGATTGGAACAGGATTGGCTGGTGTGATTGAACCGCTGACACCGATAGCAACGCGTAGTGTTTGGGACGTAAGGGTGAACGGAAATTATCTCATAGCCTGCTTTGATTTTCGATGGGAGTTGAACTTTGCCAAATGTCAAGAAGAAGTGCGGGTTGGAATGATGTTCTTGTCAACCCTTTTCATAACTATGAACTGCCGTTAAGTCCTGGTCAGACAGGTAGTGCTGAATTTCTTCGTCAGACAATCCATCGAGGGAGCGGGTATAAACGACTCCACGCGAGAAATTTGAAGTGTGGTGCACTTCAACCCGAACAGGGGAGGTGTGGAGCAGTGAAGTACGCAGCAAGTTTTGTGCCTGGAGGGCACTGTGTTTCTAACAACAAAGTGCCATTCCGTAATCTGGAACAAGACTTTACAAGACCTTCAGTTGCGTCGACACCTTTCTGAATAATGAAAGGCTTGACCGTGGAGAAGTCGTGACCTTCGTCAGACCGAGAAACAACAAGGAACTGTGGCAACGATGGAAGAACTGTCTGTGGCTGAGACTCAGTGAACTTACACTTGTGAGCAGACATAGTGGAAGGTGAGGAAACCATTGCGGAAGAATCCCCCATGATTACCGGCGTCTCCAATGGCGCGCTCCTCCATTGTGGGGGCCCTCTCTGAGGGCACTCCCACCTTAGGTGATTGTTCACACCTCCCGACAAACGAACAGAGGGACCAATTGGCACTTTCGGAAGGTATCAGATCGGGTAATCACCCCTCCCTGGGCCTGGCCGTTACCAGGGGGTACGCACGTGTCCTACCTGTCTACCCAAGGTTGGGAATTACGCGTTACCCCATCACCGGCTACACACAAAAATGCGTGGGTCGGCCTTCAGACCCGCACAGGGAGGAAGAAAGAGAAAGGGAAAAACAAAGAAAGGGAAAGGAAAGAAGAGAGGTCTCAAACGCCGCAGCAGAGAAAAGGGTAAAGAGAAGAGGTAAGGAAAACAGAAGGACAAAGGATTGATGAAGACATACAAGCAGAGAAGGCGAAGAATGCGTTACCTTCACGAGCGTCCGTCTCCGGACATAGGAACAAACCATACTCCCAGAGGGGGAGAAAGGGAAGGAAAGAGCCAGAGGTGAGGGGAGGAGGGGCGAAGATGGGGGATAGCGAAGGATGCAGAAAGGGAAGGTATGCAGCCCGGAAAGGAAGGAAGGCCACATTAGCTCGGGGTCCTGTGCTCACTACGCACGTATCCACGAAAGAGTTGTGGACCCCCTGGAGGGTTGTTCGTAAGTGATATCCACCCCATATACTTTACGGATTCATGGAGTCAATTCCCTACTGCACTACTTCAGACTGTAGTGAAGTCCATGCCATGTCAGGTTTCTGCACTTCTGCATGCTCGTGTGAGCCCTCCACAATATTAGACAGCTGTACGAGTTTGTTTTTCTCTTCAGTGTATAAGATATTAAGTTAATTTCACCTGCTCTGTTAGAAGTACAAAAACTCTACTTTATGTAATGAAATAGGACAAAATATATATTTTAAAAAGATCAACTAATGAAGTTACAGACAAAGTTTCAAGGCAGCCTTACGCAAAGCTAAACTGACATGCATAATGTGAAAATTCTGAACTCATTGGTATCACAAATTTTACCAATCTTTAAAAGCTGGAGAAAAAGATGGACTGAAATATGAATGCATGCTGCAAAGTAATGGCCACAATTTTATTATTCTGTTCTTAAAATTGGCTGAGGTATTACATGTCATGCATATTACTCTGTCTACTTTTTACTTCATTAGTGCACGTTGCAACCTTCTGATGCTAAAGGGCTCAATTTCTGCACGCAACATTTCAGTATTTACCTTAACTGTCAGTGCATGACGAACATAAAATGCTTACTCCTGAGTAAACAGAAAATTTGACATATGTCTCCAATTTCTTTTGCATTTTAAGCATGAAGGTGATTGATTCCTTACCAACACAATGACAGGTGTTGAAAGCTGGGTTCATCATTTTAACTCAAAAAAACAAAATAGTATTTATGGAGTTCTGCCACACAGGATAAGCAACATCAAGAAAGTTCAAGACCATGCTAGCAGCAGGCAAATGGTATGCTCAGTGTTCTGTGATATTCACAGTCTGCATTTGGAATGTGTGTGTCTAAAGGCACCACCATCTACTCTGCAAGATACAGCGAGACCTTCAGAAAAAAACAGCATGAACTCTTAAAATTTGCCTGCACAACAATACCAGACTAAACAAGCACTGCAATACCTGCAACACTCCAACACCTTGGGTTCACCATTACTGAACATCCTACATACAATCCAACTTCGTCCAATCTGGTTTTTGTTTCCAAAACTTAAAGAACATCTTTTAGGACTTCACTTTAATAGTTGAGAAGTAATGCGAACAGAGGTGACATTGTGGCTCTATCAAACTCTGGCATTCTACAGTGACAATACCAATGGTCTGGTCTCTTGTTGGGAGAAATGTGCTCATCACCTAAGTGAGTATGCTGAGAAATAATTATGTAGACATGAAGAATGAAACTTTAGAATGTCTAAGTTTTTGTTTAAAAAATCTACGAGTTTTCACATAAAAATCTCAGTCATTTACAGCATGCACTCAACACGTACACAAGACAATAGCTTTGTGAATTATTTGTAGTTAGGACACAGAAACAGGGCCAAATAGATTTTAATCATCAGGTAGTCATTGCATTTAATAATGAACTTCATTGAAGCACCTCAGGAGATTGACAGTTCTATGACTGAAGCACTAGTACATACAAGAAGCAAGCACATACAGTAAAATTCATTCAATCCACGTGCTGTCAGATAAATTAAGAGTAACTACTTTGAAAGCAAAATAATATGTGAACACTAAAATCCTGTACTTAATTTACTCTGTCATGTATGCAACAAATCACTGCCACAGGGACTGTCAGTGTCTGGTTGGTGCTTTAGGACACAAAACTACTAAGGTCATAAGCACCCATATCATTACTTAAGAAAACATGTATTAAATAAAAACCAAAGGTGAAAAAGAAAGCAAAAACCCCATCAAGCAACTTTCTGATATGAGCAGCTAAATACATGGACGCCACTAGGGAAAGTTTCTCAAAACACATTTGAGATGGCAAATGTCCCCACAGGGGGTAGACTGAGCGAGGTGGTGCAGTGGTTAGACACTGGACTCGCATTCGGGAGGACGACGGTTCAATCCCGCGTCCGGCCATCCTGATTTAGGTTTCCCGTGATTTCCCTAAATCACTCCAGGCAAATGCCGGGATGGTTCCTCTGAAAGGGCACGGCCGACTTCCTTCCCTAATTCGATGAGACTGATGACCACGCTGTCTGGTCTCCTTCACCAACCAACCAACCAACCAACCAACCAACCAACCTGTAATGTTCACCACTGCTCTCATGAACCGCCACCGCCCACAGGGGGTAGGAAGGGCACATCATAATCATATATGCATCATCATTCCACTGCAGTGATTAACAAGCAAGATGCAATTGACTGGAAGTGTGTCATCCACTGAAACATCTGACAATGTAGATGACAAACTCAGACAAACAAACAGTGATGGTCACCACTCAAATGGTGGTGACTTAAATAACAATGTTTTACACACAGCTGGGCTAGAATGATTATCTCTGAACGTGAGGCCTGAGTGGAAGTTTACCATGCTATTGGGAGAGGTTTCATGTCCTGGAGTATGTTCCCCTGGAGAAATGGAGAAAAGACCATTGTGCACACAAAAGTGATACTACATGCCAACAGGGACCTGTTGTTCACAATGCAACAGAATTATGAACAGGCTGAGAGAGGAGAGCTGCAGCCTTTGTAGCAGCATCTGCACTTAACAGCATGGATTCTGAAAATGATCTTGTGAAACCAAACTGTTACTTTTATCACATATCTTCAAAGTCATGTATCTAAGCAGTTGTGTAGACACCAGTATTAATTTATTTCTGGAAGGAATTTGATTTACTACTACACCCATGCTTATCAAATTCTATCTTATGCAGTATGAAGCAAAATTTGTGAACTGAACTTTCATGGTAGAGAGGATTCAGCAGGTTATTTTAAATGTGGAGCCCTCAACAGATGGAAAAATACCTTCAGGCATGCCACAGGAATATTGTTTCTGTTCATGCTGTATACGAATGAGCTAGCAGAAAATATTCATAGTAACCAACTTTTGCAGATGATTCAAGTATATGCAGTGAAGCATTATCTGAAAAGAGCAGCACTAATACCCAATCAGATCTAGACAGAATTTTGAAGAGATGCAAAGGTATAACTCATTGCAAATATATAGAAATGCAGAACTGCACTACAACACGGGACACTAGTATCTTATGATAATATCATTAAGTTGCATTTGGAAGCAGTTTATTCCTACAAATACTTGAGTGATACCTAAGTAACTATTTGCAGGTATACAAAACAGACTGAACATTTAGACTATCTTAAGTAAAACAGTTGACAGACTTTCGTCAATTGGTGGGATACTCGGAAAAAGTCATTCTACTAACCATGACTGCTAGACACACAACCCCACCTATAATTTCACTGATGTACGTGGGACCCATAACAAATACGGGTAAGGGGGGATATTTAACATAAGAAAAGGAAAGTGGCATCACTGATCACAGGTTTAACTGACTCATAGGAGAGCATCAGTAACAGGAAGGTACATGCACAGTGTCTATTTTTTCTTATTTTCACTCAATGTCCAATTCTGAGCCATTTCATTCACGACGCGCACGTGCGTGACAAATTGTGTGTGTGTGTGTGTGTGTGTGTGTGTGTGTGTGTGTGTGTGTGTGTGTGTGTGTGTGTGTGTGTGTGTGTGTGTTTTGCACAGCAGTTTACAATTAGGATCATGTTGTCAGCTCCAGGGCCTCTATTAGGCAGATCAAGAGAGTTGGGCACACAGACAATGGTTCCACAGTATATTCACTTCCTTGTGAAGTTTGTTATCAGGACATCTGAATTTTTAATTAACAGTACCAGTTAAATATAATATTAGCAGGAAAGGCACTTGCGATCACTCAGCCTTAGTGCAACACAAAGGAATTACATCCAAATATCTGAAAACATGCACAATGATGTAAAGAACATAACAGATAACCAAATTAACTTTTAACACAGAATAAAATCTTACCCACTTTACAATATTCCATAGCAGAATTTCTGAGTGTGTGACAGTAACTACATTTCCCTGTTTTTTCTATTAACGGCATGGATAACTGAGAAGGTGGCTACAGACAGATTCCAATTATTATCCACGAAGCCTGCCAGTAATTTGTCAGTTTCCTTAATAACTTTTTCCTTGTTTCTTTTTGAAATTATTAAGTAGAGATACTTTGTCACTCTAGCCAGATTTAATATTTAATTTGAATGTTTACCATTGCATTACTTATTAGCTCAAGATTCCTAGGTGGTAGGATTAATGAAGAAAATATCAGTATACTAGGAAACACTCCCAACTTCAGTGGGTAAACTTAACAGGGTACATGGTATAATGGTGATATTTACTTTTAAAACTGAGGATACTTTCAGAGGAGACTGACAATATTACTTCCTCCCACGTATAACTCATCAAAAACCATGGAAAGACAATCCATTTTCATTCAGAAGCTTATTGATTGTCACTTCCACACACAATTTATGAATTTAACAGACAATGGGGTGACTCTGGGATGAGCACCTCTGATTTGGTGACAAGTGTTATTCACACATACTTTAGCACCCATGTGTTTAATTTGCATCATTCCAACTGTGACAAAAAGTAAACCATTTATCAGTTAATCATCCTGGTATCAACAATCTGGGGGTAGATACTTGCAAGACTTATGTGATGAGAATAGCATGATCCTGCAATGCCAATTTAATATTGCATGCCAACAGAGGCTTTAATGTTTCTGAGTATATTAGTACAGAGCTCTTGCCAGCAGCTGTGGTGAGCATGTGACTAACTTTAACAGAAACTTTTCTTACATTCCTTAAACTAACTTGTTCAATAATACAGCTGAATCACTGGACAATATTTAACAATATATTGCTATACAATAAGCTATCATAAAATGAAGTCAATAAGGTAAAAGCCCACCCAATTTTTATTAAGCAAAGGTAGTCTACGCAACAACAATCTAAATTATGGGAATAATTATTAGCTCACCATGCTCTGATAAATTTCACTGTGCGAGAATGCTCAGCATGAGAAAATTTTATCTGTAGGCCTGTCAGCATCCGAATCTGTAAATAAAATTTTTCATTATGGTAATCTGATTCATTTTTCTAGCAGAAAATTAATTTTTTCACAGAAAATCAAAGTAACTGTAAATCAGAACTAAAAGAAAATCAATTTAAATAATAGGTAATGCCCTATCAGCCTTTGTCAAATCTTAGTGATGACTTGTTCTAATTCAGAAACATCTGTTACATCGATCACACTTCACATAGGAACTTCTGGCATCTTATCCCCTCATAAGCTATGAGATACCAGCAACCCTCTGCATACTGCAGCTTAAAATCTGTAAGCAATGTTAACAATCCAAGAAAATATGAATGTGTGATGTAATGATAACCTTATTGTCATTAACATCCTTTGGGTGTTAAAAAGTCAGGGCCATAATATTGCTATCTCAGTATAAGAGTCATATACTGTTCAGTGGAAGTTTTCTGTTACTGAAAAATGGCATCACAAAACCAAAAGTTACGCCCATTTATGGGCAACCATTTCCAGTGAAGCATCCATCTTCAAGTCACCTACATATTATGATAACTGCACAAGAAATAGCACAAGTCAAAATAAGTCATTTACTAGTGTGTATTGTTGCTATACTGACAGTCCAAACAGGTTAAAGGAAGGTTTCTTTGAGTAACCCACATGATTATCAGTAGCAGCATCTAAATGAAACAATTCAATATTTGCACTATGTAGCCAATAGAAAAATGTGTAAGATAATGGATTCATGAATAACTCCCAAGTATTCAAGCATCTGTGTCTACAAAAGCATACTAGACTTTGACATCTACATGCATATTAGATTTTTAAGTATTTCATTTAGATGCTGCTACTTAGTAGTTATATAGTTGATGGACCCCAAGGAACCTTCCTTTAACCTGACCTAAAGGACCTGTTATTTGTATTTTTTCATTTCATAACTATTCACTGTAACTTAACTGTAATTATTTCTTTGTCACTTGGTGGAAACTGGTTTCCATAAATAACAGTTACTTCCAGCGGTTTTTAGATGCTGTTCTTTAAACACTCTGAAGCTGTTCACACAAGATTGTTATTGACAGTAACTGGTCACTAGTATTTAAGTGTTCATGTTTACTGCAGCAAAAATCTGCATGTAATGTCATCTTTACTTGAAAACTTCATACTGCAGTGCATCTGTAGATTGTGACATTCTACATCCCAACAATACACTCAACATGGATTCATGGAATAGGAAATGAAATTGCAGCTATTTAAGAAAAAACTTAGGCTGAATGATACGTTACTTATATAAAATTATTCTTATGTTTGTAACATGTTAAGAGAAGTTAGCATTTTGTCCTCTTTCCTCATTTTCAAGGAATTAACATGATGTCTGTTTCTCACTGTAATGCTATCATTTCTACTTTATTGCCTGTGAATCTGATGTGGGCTCTGTTTCTTAGAGAAACAGCCAGACACTCATTACGCTTATTTGTTTACAAGTTACAAATCAGGTAGTGTAAGTACCTTTCAGAACACAGAAATGATCACTTGTGTAATAATAGACCCAATTTTGAGGCACTTCATCTGAACACTCACTGTCTAAATTTGTGGTTGACAGCAAACAACTTCCTAAAGCTACATAACAAACAACTAGGCTCTCTCAGTGTCATACAAAGATGTGATGCCAGATCATTGTGTGGGCTAATCTCATGCAACTGAAACAATATCACATTATTTATTCACAGACAAAATTACTGATTGTATGACTAGGGTACCATCACTGCTCAGAATTGTTTTAGGGCTCAGTACTGACCATCACTAACTGAACAAACTCCATCTCTACATGAAGAAGATTGGGATATCTTTAGATCTGGTGCTAAGGAAGTGCTAAAATAAGACAGCTGTGCTAACTACTGATAGAGACAAGTGCCTTCTACATTGTGTGTCTTTTAAGGTATCAACTGTTTGCTTATTGCAAACCCCTTGCAGGTCTGAATGTGCTAATCACATTCTTACATGTTAGACATTTCACTAACTATGTACCAGATTTATAATTGACACTTTGTCAGAAAGACTGCACACACTTTGCCATATTTCACAATGAACATGTTTATCACTAAGCTGAATCCATACGCCACACTGCTTGAAACTTAACACAAATCATTTATCAGCATTAAATGCATATGATATTACAATTATCCGATACGTGCAAGGGCAGTAGATTGCAAAATCACCTTTTCTTAATGGTATTTTATTTACTCAATTAGTGAAGTTTGGATAAAATTTCATCTAGAATCCTCAACTAGGACGCAAGGAGTACCCAATGGAGATCCACAGCACCTAAGTTAGGATGTCGCCCAAATATCTATAACCTGCGTGTAGTTCTGCAGAGTAAGTGTTCGTAAATCTCAAATTTCACTATGAATTTGCTTCGCTATGGATTTTGTTTTTTGAAAAGCCTAATTAAATGGCTACTTTAAATTGAATGGAACATAGAAAGTACAAATGCAATTACGGTACAACTATGTTTCGTATATTGTGATCACGGAACAGTTTTACCTTGGAACTACTAATCAATGATTATATTGGTGCTTTGCAGTCAGAAACACTGCCAGAGAAACGGCAGTTCGGTGGATAACAGTCAATTTTGAGAGGAAATCCTCATTTCGCAATATGGTATAATTTTGTTTCGGGGAAGATAACATGTACGTGCTACTGTCAGATGAGTAGCATAGTGTTAGAGGGTGTTTACGCATTCGCAAAGGTCTTCGACAGGCGGTATCTCGCCTCGTGATAAACAAGCAGTACTGTAACGAGGCAAGAAATCTATTCATTAAAATCTCAAGCAATGTTTTTGTTCAACACTGTATGCATCCCCGCCCACACTGGCATTCCTGGATGGTCTACCTAGAAAATCCCCCTGTCGCGGTAACTTCCTTACACAATATTTAAATAATCAGGACATTAATAGCTCTACAAAAACTGCGCACATAATTTTGTCTTTCACTCAATGTTTGCGAGCAGTGATTAAACTATTGTCGTGAAACCGTATTGACAATTTCCTCTAAAATCTCTCGTGTTAAGAACAATATCTCGGAAGAAACAGACATGCTACAGTGTCATCCACTCAACAGTAATCAACATTGCCATGTTACGCTGAGTTTTATGCAGGGTCATATAACAATAACTTTGGTGTTATGCAGAGCCCGTTGAGTTAAGATACAAAAATTTTGTACTTAAATGCTGTAATAACTTTTCTGCTTACGTGTTACTGGAGTACGGAAATATCCGAAGGGTATAACTGTACCATGCAGTACGACGCTTTTCATGGATGATGGTGTTACAGCAGAGATTCGGCGTTGCCTTGGGGATGGAATAAAAATAAAAGTAAAGTCCTTCCCACTGTTTCTTATATCTAAGCATCTGTACCGTAAAATAGCCACAAGGTACCTCGGCAAGCTTTCAGCGCAGTCTAGTGAGACCACAGCCAGCTAGTACGGACCTGTTGCTTGCTGGGACCAACATGCCACATACAACAGCGGGGACACTGTGGCAGCTTCGACTGCTAAGCATGCTAGTCTCTTATTTAATTGCAGTTTGCCAACTATCACAAATATGACTACACTTGATACGCAGCATCCTTAGTGGCGCAACGTTGTGGTCCCATATGGCAACCTCGCTATTTAATGTACCGGAAAATTAGCTTTTCTGTAAGGCCACAAGAAATGATAAAAGTTGTTTCAGAAGACAGAGCTATGCATTCATAATAATCTAAAGATATTACTCACATGCGCACTTACAATGTCTGCTATTGCTTTTGAAGCTGAATCTAGTACTTCGAGCGGTTGTGGTCTATGTCGCCACGGAGTTCTTACATTCCGGGATGCGGCATAGGACTGGAATAAATACCTGAAAAAACCTTTACCTATACTACAAAGTTGTTACAAAGCGATACGAGCGCAAATAAGAGAAAAACCCACTTTTCACATATTTTCTGAGACAGTCTAAACGCAACTGCCAAGCAAATTGGAAAAATAAGCTGACTCCAGTGCGGTGTATCTACAGCGAACTCCCTCACCAACCATTTCACCATTGTGCTCATCGCGACGCACAGTGTCTTCAGGTAGCGTACTACAGACTGCTCCAGGAGCGAAGCGATATTCCGCTATAGTGACGTACCTCTCCAGTGATATCTAGGGACAATAGTACGCAATCAAAGATTATACGTGAAACGACATTATATGTCTTGTTAAATGCAACCTAATCAAAGTGGTTCATAGCAGTAAAATTACCACTGCAGAATACACACGGACCATTTTGCTACAAGAAGCCAATAAAATTAATTAAAGAAAATATACATAGACTAGGACCGTATTTCATTACATGCACTGCGTCAGGAAATAGTGAGTCCAGAATGTAATGGTGACGGCGACTTGTGTCTCAATTTGCTGTTACGGTCAGTCATTTCTCTTCGTTGTTTCGCAATGACGATATTAAACACAGTTTTAAACTGAAGTGTACGTAATAACTGACTGGTTGATTGAAAATTACTATTACATATAATTGGAAATGTCACGTTATAGTAATAACATAAAACCAAATTTTTTCGTTTGTTTTCAGATAATCTTTTTAATGGGAATCGCTAAGTACGCTGAAAAACAACGATTCTAAAAAAAAAGAAAAGGCTGCATAACTTTCATCCTACAGCAATGTTTAGGGAATATTTGTTACATAACTGCATTTACGTGTACCACTGCTATGATTTAGCAGACTCACTTTTATTTTTTGACACATTTCCCGGTTCAAAAGAGTTAGTTAACTGAAACTTTCCTGGCAGATTAAAACTTTGTGATGGACCGAGACTCGAACTCGCGACGTTTGCCTTTCGCGGGCAAGTGCTCTAACATTTTTTTTTTTTTAAATCTCATTTTGCTCTACATTGGTCGATGAATTTGTTCGTGGTGGACGACCGATGGCAGCCGTTCAGGTTCTTTGTTGATCCGTTCATGCAGGGTAGCTAACACTCTGACCGAACACGCTTTTTATTTAAAAAAAAAATCTCATTTTGTTCGATTTTGTACGTTGTAGCTGCTCTGGGCGGGCGTCGAAAGACACACGTTTCAGTTCGTTGTTGGTCCATTAACTCAGTTTTTTTATTACAGAGGGCAACTATCCCTCTGACCGAACACGCTTTTTTTTCTTAACTCTTTGTTGATCTCATTTTGCTCTATTTAGTTCGTTGTATATGTTCGGCGCGGACGTCTCATGACATCCGTTCAGGTAGTTTGCTGATCCGTTCACTCAGTTTTTTTATTACAGAGGGTAGCTAACCCTCTGACTGAACACGCTGAGCTACCGTGACAGCGCTGAGCTGCCGTGCGGGCACCATCTAAGCTACCCAAGCACGACTCACGCCCTCTCCTCATAACTGCACTTTCATCAGTACCTCGTCTCCTACCTTCCAAACTTCACAGAAGCTCTCCTGCGAAACTTGCAGGACTAGCACTCCTGAAAGAAAGGAGAGCTTCTGTAAAGTTTGGAAGGTAGAAGACGAGGTACTGGCGGAAGTAAAGCTGTGAGGACGAGGCGTGAGTCGTGCTTGGGTAGGTCACATGGGCCAGCACGATAGCTCAGCGTGTTCGGTCAGAGGGTTTAGCCACCCTCCATCCTCTGCAATAAAAAACTGAATGAACGGATCAACGAACAACCTGAACGAGTGTCATCGGACGTCCGCCACGAACAAATTCAACGAACGATACAGAACAAAATGAGATAAAAAAAAGATGTTAGAGCACTTGACGCGAAAGGCAAAGGTCCAGAGTTCGAGTCTCGGTCCAGCACACAGTTTTAATTTGCCAGGAAAGTTTCATATCAGCGCACACTCCGCTGCAGAGTGAAAATCTCATTCCAGTTAGTTAATTATTTGTTTATCCATCGATACATCATTTTATAATGACATAAGATATATCGCCTTAATACAACAATCTTGCAACAGCCTGGAAGCAGGGACTCGTCAAACTTTACCCATGAAGAAACCCGCCATAGAATCCTCTGGCTACTGGTCTATTTGCATTCTACCAGAAATTGTCTAAGGCTTTAGAACGTATTGCTCACGACCAGCTTACTAATTATTTAACCCCAAATAAACTTCTAGACGAATATGTCAAGTTTCTGTAATAATCGCATCACTCCAACTGCTCTTATAAAGTTGGCGGATGCATCGAAATTAATAGTGGACAAACCAGAGGCGACTATTATGTGCTTTCTGAACTATAACAAAGCTTTCGAAACCGCTGACTTTGACGGTCTGATGGTGAAGCTCAGAAGCTAAAATGCGTCTTCGAGTACATCTCGCCAACAGTGTGTAATGTTTGAAGCAACTGAATGAACGGATCAACGAACAACCTGAACGAGTGTCATCGGACGTCCGCCACGAACAAATTCAACGAACGATACAGAACAAGGAGGTTGAATCAAGGCTCCCTAAAGATCAGTACTGGGTCCATTACTTATTATATTTTAATCTAGTAGTAGTATTAGTACGTCCTGTAAACCGACATACGGGCCAGAGAACGGTGTGCTGACCACATGCCGCTCCGTATCCGCATCCAGTGACACTTGTGGCTGAGTATGACGCGGCGGCCAGTCGGTAGCGTTGGGCCTTTATGGCATGTTCGGGCGGAGTTAAGTTTAGTTTTTTTAGTAGTATTAGTAGCAGCTTCATTCGCTTCTACAAGGATATCGCTCTAGTTTTGAAATTACAATTTAAGAACAACAAAAACAATTTCATTGATATACACTGGAATTTACATCCTTATAGGTCTGGCTTGGACAAGGATGAGATAGGTAATCAAAATGGTTCAAATGGCTCTGAGCACTATGGGACTTAACATCTGTGGTCATCAGTCCCCTAGAACTTAGAACTACTTAAACCTAACTAACCTAAGGACATCACACACATCCATGCCCGAAGCAGGATTCGAACCTGCGACCGTAGCAGTCGCGCGGTTCCGGACTGAGCGCCTAGAACCGCTAGACCACCGCGGCCGGCGAGATAGGTAATCGACCATGCCCTTATAGTAGGAACCATCCCGGAATTTGCCCGAAGCAATTTAGTGAAACCACAGAAAACGTAAATCAGGATGCCCAGATGAAGACTGGAACCTGAATCTTCCTGAATATAAGGCCACCCAGTTTATAACAGTGTTGACTATGTATAGGCTGTTCTCTCCCATCTCAAGTCTCGCTTATTCGGTGGTTATCATCAATTATATCTAAGCGCAAATCCAATAAACCTGTGCACAGTCAACCAGTAGGTAACGACTAATTTATTTGCCTTATTACGGTGGGCACCTAGCTTCGGTTTGAAACTAAATCCGAAGTATGTACTTGAACAACCAAACAATTAGGAAAAATTGAAGCGGCAGAATGAGACATCTAAGACCTTTGGCGGGATACAAATTTCGAAGCTCATAAGAGAAACAGTGAGATAAGAGAGCAACTCCATATTGTAGGAATAGTAGAAAAGATCCAAAAGCATAGAAAGGAATAGCGTGACCATCGGGTACATATGGATCGAAGGAAGACATAAGGGAAAGTTAATACGATTGATGTACAGGTTGAAGAAGGCTAGGACGACATTGGTGCAAATTTGACATCAAATTGATATTCAAATCAATTAAATTGATCAGTTAATTACTCCACCACATCACTCCACACCCATGTTTTTTCCTCAGCTGGCATGTGAGTCCCTGTTCTCTCTCCCACCGCTTCCCCTACCCTCCACCTACCCTATTGGCGGGAATTTCGACTTTTGGCGGGAATTCTGTATTTTCGCAGTAAAATCGAATTTTCGCTGTAAAATTCAATGGTCAATTCAGAGGACATAATACACTCCTGGAAATGGAAAAAAGAACACATTGACACCGGTGTGTCAGACCCACCATACTTGCTCCGGACACTGCGAGAGGGTTGTACAAGCAATGATCACACGCACGGCACAGCGTACACACCAGGAACCGCGGTGTTGGCCGTCGAATGGCGCTAGCTGCGCAGCATTTGTGCACCGCCGCCGTCAGTGTCAGCCAGTTTGCCGTGGCATACGGAGCTCCATCGCAGTCTTTAACACTGGTAGCATGCCACGACAGCGTGGACGTGAACCGTATGTGCAGTTGACGGACATTGAGCGAGGACGTATAGTGGGCATGCGGGAGGCCGGGTGGACGTACCGCCGAATTGCTCAACACGTGGGGCGTGAGGTCTCCACAGTACATCAATGTTGTCGCCAGTGGTCGGCGGAAGGTGCACGTGCCCGTCGACCTGGGACCGGACCGCAGCGACGCACGGATGCACGCCAAGACCGTAGATCCTACGCAGTGCCGTAGGGGACCGCACCGCCACTTCCCAGCAAATTAGGGACACTGTTGCTCCTGGGGTATCGGCGAGGACCACTCGCAACCGTCTCCATGAAGCTGGGCTACGGTCCCGCACACCGTTAGGCCGTCTTCCGCTCACGCCCAAACATCGTGCAGCCCGCCTCCAGTGGTGTCGCGACAGGCGTGAATGGAGGGACGAATGGAGACGTGTCGTCTTCAGCGATGAGAGTCGCTTCTGCCTTGGTGCCAATGATGGTCGTATGCGTGTTTGGCGCCGTGCAGGTGAGCGCCACAATCAGGACTGCATACGACCGAGGCACACAGGGCCAACACCCGGCATCATGGTGTGGGGAGCTATCTCCTACACTGGCCGTACACCACTGCTGATCGTCGAGGGGACACTGAATAGTGCACGGTACATCCAAACCGTCATCGAACCCATCGTTCTACCATTCCTAGACCGGCAAGGGAACTTGCTGTTCCAACAGGACAATGCACGTCCGCATGTATCCCGTGCCACCCAACGTGCTCTAGAAGGTGTAAGTCAACTACCCTGGCCAGCAAGATCTCCGGATCTGTCCCCCATTGAGCATGTTTGGGACTGGATGAAGCGTCGTCTCACGCGGTCTGCACGTCCAGCACGAACGCTGGTCCAACTGAGGCGCCAGGTGGAAATGGCATGGCAAGCCGTTCCACAGGACTACATCCAGCATCTCTACGATCGTCTCCATGGGAGAATAGCAGCCTGCATTGCTGCGAAAGGTGGATATACACTGTACTAGTGCCGACATTGTGCATGCTCTGTTGCCTGTGTCTATGTGCCTGTGGTTCTGTCAGTGTGATCATGTGATGTATCTGACCCCAGGAATGTGTCAATAAAGTTTCCCCTTCCTGGGACAATGAATTCACGGTGTTCTTATTTCAATTTCCAGGAGTGTATTAACAGAAATTGTTAATGGAAGTTGTTTATAAAACGGGGATAGGTAGTAGAAAGTGAAAAAAATTCAGAGGACGGGAGATCGGGGAATTATACACTGCAGTGAACCTAATTTGCACTTCCTAGGACAAGGATACTCTTATTTATTCTCCGATCGCATTGTATACTGCGGTCACTTCGTCGGATCCTACCCATGGCGAACAGCGCAGACATGAGTCTCCGATGTGGGGTCTCACTCGCACGGCGGTCTGTCTTTGAATGAGAAGTCGCCTGTGCCACGCCAAAAAAAAAAAAAAATGGTTCAAATGGCTCTGAGCACTATGGGACTCAACTTCTGAGGTCATCAGTCCCCTAGAACTTAGAACTACTTAAACCTAACTAACCTAGGGACATCACACACATGAATGCCCGAGGCAGGATTCGAACCTGCGACCGTAGCGGTCTCGCGGCTCCAGACTGTAGCGCCTAGAACCGCGCGGCCACTCCGACTGGCGTGCTACGCCACATGCGCCGCTTGCCGTGGTATCTGGTGGTTCACAGCAGAGCCACGGATGTCACTCTCCAGGCCGAATCACAGCTGCCTCTGGTGTCGTCATTAGACGGCACACACTTGGTACACTCTCAGGCTGCCTGCACTAGAAGACCGCTGCCGCTCAGCGTCATAGGGGGCCTGCAGTGGCCGGCCAGTGCTCAAAGAGAAATTGGCAGATGATTTTAATGTAACCACCGCCCCGATTCGTGTGACAGTGGGCATCTACCACGAACAAAGACTTGTTTTCGAAACTTATTGTCTTCCTCCCACAGCTATGCCTAACAAACAACAACACGTAATTTAAGGTTTTCAGGTGACGTAAGAAGTGCCAGGATATCTGCTTGTCCCAGAATGAACAAAGAGTGTTTTTCTAAAGACAGCAACTGCGTCCAGTTTTCCAGCCACATGGAGTCACTTGCCAGCAAACAAAGGATGTTTTCGAAAGTTCCCCCTGTCTGTCTGTCCTAGAATTTTTTTTTCTCCCTCACAGCAGCGTATGTTTCTCAGCCACCTGCACCAAACTTCTTCAGCCTGCTTGAAGAAAAAGAAGGCAAGTTATAACTCGCTGGCATGGCAGTCTGAATTCCTATTGGTCCTCTGCAAAACAGTGGGTGGAATCTGAAGGTATATATAGCCCAACACCCCCCTCCCGCCCTCCCCATAACCATCCATGTGATTCTCGTACTATGAAACGGCCATCCAATTGCGATGGCAGCAGCAGTGGTGATGGGAAACGGCCAAACTGCCGTGTTTAAAAAAAGAAAAAAAGGTTCAAATAGCTCTGAGCACTATGGGACTTAACATCTGAGGTCATCAGTCTCCCAGAACTTAGAACTGCTTATACCTAACTAACCTAAGGACAGACCGCCCGGTTGGCCGTGCGGTCTAACGCACGGCTTTCCGGGCGGGAAGGAGCGCCTGGTCTCCGGCACGAATCCGCCCGGCGGATTTGTGTCGAGGTCCGGTGAACCGGCCAGTCTATGGATGGTTTTTAGACGGTTTTCCACCTGCCTCGGCAAATGCGGGCTGGTTCCCCTTATTCCGCCTCAGTCGGCGATTGCTGCGCAAACAAGTTCTCCACGTACGCATACACCACCATTACTCTACCACGCAAACATAGGGGTTACACTCTTCTGGTGTGAGACGTTCCCTGGGAGGTCCACCGGGGGCCGAACCGCACAATAACCCTGGGTTCAGTGTGGGGCGGCGGAGGGCTGAAGTGGACTGCGGTAGTCGTCGTGGGGTTGTGGACCACTGCGGCTGCAGCGCGGACGGAGACTCTCCGTCGCTTCTAGGTCCCCGGTTAACATGCAATACAATACATACAACCTAAGGACACCACACACATCCATACCCGAGGCAGGATTCGAACCTGCGACCGTAGCGGTCGGGCGGGTCCAGACTGAAGTGCCTACAACCGCTCGGTCACAGCGGCCGGCACCGTGTTTACAAAATTGCGACAATTATAAAATATCGTTGCGAAGTATTCAAATTTTTCGAGACTGTGATACATTTTCGTAACGAGTGGTTATATAAGTTCTTTTTTCCTGCTATTTCAGCACACTGCCGAAGTGCTGGCTGAATTAGAGCAGCCGGCCGGTGTGGCCGTGCGGTTCTAGGCGCTTCAGTCTGGAGCCGCGTGACCGCTACGGTCGCAGGTTCGAATCCTACCTCGGGCATGGATGTGTGTGATGTCCTTAGGTTAGTTAGGTTTAAGTAGTTCTAAGTTCTAGGGGACTGATGACCACAGATGTTAAGTCCCATAGTGCTCAGAGCCATTTTTTTTTTTAATTAGAGCATCTGCTGGAAGCTGAAAGTCACCAGCAGCAGCAAGCAGAGGAGGTTGTGCTACCATCATGTAGATACATCTCAAAATACTGTGTGTGATAGCTTACAGTCTGGGACCGCGCGACGGTCGCAGGTTCGAATCCTGCCTCGGGCATGGATGTGTGTGATGTCCTTAGGTTAGTTAGGTTTAAGTAGTTCTAAGTTCTATGGGACTGATGCCCTAAAATGTTAAGTTCCATAGTGCTCAGAGCCATTTGAACCATTTTTGATAGCGTACATGTTTAGAAAACATCTCTTAGAGTATTCAAATCGTAACAAGTGCTTATAGCATTTCTGCTGTTGTTCAGGCTTTAGATCAGTAGCAGCTGGATGGTGAAAGTCAACAGTAGCAGCAAGCTGAAGAGCTTATGCTACCATCAGGTAAGTACATCTCCAAATTCTGTGCGATAGTTTACATGTTCAGAAAACAGACCTTGATGTATTCAAATCGTAACAAATGCTTATAAAATTTTTGACCCGCTGTTGCAGCGTTAGAGTGGCAGCTGACCAACCTTGAGTGGCTGTTGGAGACCGAAATGCATCAAGAACGCAATTACATTTGTAATATATTACTCTTAGACATTTTTCTTTTTTTTTTCATCATATGCATTTGTGTGAGGCATATAGTCTTCATTGTTGTAGATGTTGCTATGGAGCACGAAATTAGTTGACACTCTATCTCCGGAGGATATGGGCATCACCCAATCTGCACACCTCGATGAGGAAAAGTTTCAGGTTGTGACTAGGAAATGAGTTTTCCATTATGAGTATGTGGATAGTAAAGCAACTCTATGAAACCAGGCAACCGAACATATCTGGATTTACCACTACTCTCACAGGCGATACCAAAACTAGTGCAGATTATGAGCATGCTGTGAATGCCTGGTGAGAATTCAACATTCTCAGTTTGAGTGAATACACAAGACTATACATGGTCACCGACTTGCACTTGCTTGGGGGTGTTTTTGAAAACACTCTCTGGACCCCGCATTTTATTAAACAGCACCTGGGTTGTCCTGGGACGTGATGCTCAAGAATACGAGGCACAGCATCAAACTTTTGACTGATGCTGATATGCTTCTTTTCTTTGAGCGGAGGATCCTTAGAGGACTTTGCCAGTGAGTCCATAGACATGTCGAGGCAAATAATTCACATATGGGTGTGGGATTCAGTGCATCCCTCGGTTCAACTTATATTCTATATTTGGATGTGAATAACTTATATGGTACACAACGATGTAGCCACTGCCGGTTTGCAGTTTCAACGGGTGTCCGGAAACGAATTAGAGGGTTTAGGTGGAAAAATAATGGGTCTGGTGGCTGATTCTGATGTAGGGTATGTGGTGGAGGTAGATCTCATATACCCTGTTATTGTGCATGAAATGACAATGTACAGAACAAGTTCTGTGTGGAAGCACTATCGCAAAACTGATGACCACTGTTGGACACAAGCAGAGGTACATAATTTATTATCATAATCTCCAGCAGTGCATCAGTTTAGGGATGGGGCTAGGTAGAATCAGCCACACTATCTCCTTCAACCAGTCCCCTTGACTGAACGACTATATTGAACTAAATACTGAAAAGAGGGTGATCGTGACTAGTGATTTAGAAAAAGATTGTTATAAATTAATGAATAATACCATTTTTTGTAAAACTATGCAGAATGTAATAAATGAACGCGATATTTTGATTACAGGCGAATGGGATGGGCGTTTGGGCGGAAGAAAGTGCATCACCAGACTAAATTTTAAGCTGGTCACTATTTTCAATGAGAACTTTGTTACTATGGGGATGTCGAAGGTTTCAGTGCAGTTTACGAAACCTGTTTTGGTATGCGTATACTGGTCATCTACAAACTCCACAGGTATCAGTTGAACTATGAGTTGGTAAAAACTCATTTTATAGAGCCAAAGTTACTTTATATGGGTACAGATAGCTTCGTCTATTAGGTGAAGAACTGCGATCCATATCAAGGAATTAGGTGTCACTGTAATGAATTCGACACATCGGGATATGCAGTCAGTAATCCTTATGGTATTCTTCCTCGGAACAAGAAGGTTATCAGCTTAATGACAGATGAGGTGGATGGAGTGCCGATTGTGGAGTTTATGAGTCGAAGATTCAAAATGTATGCATATTGTACAATAGATGGAACCACCCAGAGGTGTGCTAAGGGTGTGCAAGACGCAGCATGACATGTCCTCATGGTCGAAGACTGCTTGCAGTGCCTGTACAGTGGTGTTCGCAGTGCTCCACTGCAACCTCCGCATATGCTACAGCAAAGTTGTATTCGATCGCGGGTTCGCGAGGTGCACTCTGTGCTGCAATCTTAAGTCGGATTGTCACCTCATAACGATAAAAGAGCCATTTATGATGACGGGATCGAAACCCTCCTGTACTCACACTATTTACTTGAAGCGAGAGAAGGATGGGGGACCTCAGAGGTGAATGAGAGAAGATGAGTGACCGGCTGAGTGAGAGCTTGTGCTCAATAGTATGGCTCTTTTATCATAGTATAAATATTGCATGTGTGATGTATGGTGTGCCCGCATGCGTGATTGCTTATGTGTCTGTGTGTACACTTGTAAGTGCGTTTGAGTATAGATGGCTGTGTAAATATGTGTGCCCGTGTGTAAATACATTCTGTTTATTTTTTCTTAATAAGTAGCATATTATGTATGCATGAATATAAAAGCTCCATATTCTGGAAAAAATCGTAAAACTTAAAATGGAGTAAAATCATAAAAAAAGTTAGAAAACTGTAAATGGCGAAAAAAATAGTATTAACATATTTCTTCCTTTTGCACTTGATGTGTGTGTGTGTGATTGTGTGAGTGTATGTGTAAATAGAATAGCTTTATAAGTTTCACCTACCATTAGTTGTTCAAGTGTGAGTTCCACTCGATTCATTTTAGTGCATCTGTTTGGAATGAACATTTTAGGGCCATCAAATTCATTGTATTATTAAATTATTTCAGCTGCTTGAGGTGTAAAATGTTTGGAGCCACCCAATATACCATATAAATTATATCTTTTGTTTGGGCGGAATTTCACTAGTAATAGTAATATTATTAGTGTAAGAGAAACTTTACCTCTGTGATAGATAAATCAGTACCACAATGTAAAATAAAAAATAATTTCAACTATTATTTGTAAAACCAAGATATGTGAATAAGAAAACTGAAACAGGGACAAGAACTGTGGATTTAAAAGCAGGATTACTTCGTGTATTGTAATAACAACAAGATTTGTGAATGCAAAGCAGTATTACTACTGTGAATATTTATGTCTGAATAAAAAAATTATTATTCGTTACCATACGTCTTGACTGTTATTTCACAAATCCCTACCCTCACAAATCTATATAAAGGCTGCACATGATGCACAACACCTATCAAGCTGCACGTATACGTTTCTGGGAACAGGCGGTGCGTGATTGTGTCCACTTTCAAAGACATACAGTGAACATGTCTGAAATTATATCACGTGTACTTGAACAAAGCCGCAGTCGCAAGATCTGGGCAAAGTTACATACTATCTAAGTAGCAGCTAGGTAGAAAGGAAGGAAACCAAAGAATGTGAGGTAAAAAATTCATTTATTATCATTAATCAAACTTAAACGTAACTTTGCATTTTCATAAGCAAACACAACACTGTTTTTATACATATTATTCATCTTGAACTAATGGATAGCAGGGCACCCGTAGAACTCCAGGTCCTGAATAGACGCAAACTTCAAGATTCGTTGCATCCATCTGATCTTCACATCGCCTTTGACGTAGATTGTGGCATCAGAATGATCTAATATTCGAAGTCACGTCACCATATCTTTATCAGATATACCAGGATCGTTCCATTGGAGTCCATGGAAGAAACTTGTTAACCACTTTGCACTCCTCCGTATTTTATCAAAATTCGCACTGACGATGCTACACAGAAATTGCTTTGAGGTTGCATACTACAGGTTTCCGGCCGACTTATCTCAAAAGAGACTAATTACAGCCTCTGGTCTGTAGTAGCTGAAAGGCCACGGTGGTGCAACGCTTGCAGAGAATGTCTCTGTTACATCAGCATCTTCTGTGTATGCTATGAATGCAATATATTTAAATATGAATTTCTTCACTCATCATCACAGAAACATTGAATGTCAGCAACAACGTTCACACTCGAAGTTGTCATTGTAAAATGCTCTGAGTATGACACAGCACTTAGTCATTTATACAGCATGCTGCACAACACCAGTAAGTGGGCAATAATTAATCACACGGTCATGTAGAACTATAGCGTATGCTGCAGTGTGTTCTGGGAAATTTGGTGAGGATTCAAATTCGATTCGCACCTCTATCGGTTTGTCTTAATTACCTCATTCTGCTTAGAACAGTCCGTTACGATGACTGGTGCTAGCTCCTTGGATTTCCGTGGCCCGAGTAAGCATCCTTCCTCTTCAACACCTCCATAGTAAGAAGCACGGAACCTTATATACATGTCAAATGCTAGATGGTATATATTTGGTTCCGATTCCGCAGTAAACTGTCAAACGGGTAGAATTCTGAATTCAAGTAGACTTTGGCATTAGTTAAATTACAGTTGTCAAATATGGTGGAATCATTTGCTAAATTCTCCCTGTCTGAAATGCAGGTATGATGAACCTCGATGTTTCCAGCTGCACGGAGGTTTTAATGGCCCATGTTTGTCTACTCGCTGTCGGTAGCACTGGATACTTGAAAACCTCCCACGAGCGGAAAGTTAATGGCAGATATGTGCCGGTATTCAGAGTTTTTAAAAGCTTCAAACGCTCCTCGTCTGTCACAGTGATGTGAAATTTCCATAGAATTTTATTGGTGATGATCTGGTTCTCCTCTTGAGCTCTTTGAATCTATCAATTTCTATCTGTTGCGCTCCGTGCTACAATAAGTTCCTGTTTAGCATTCATAATAATTCGCTGCATATCCTCAAAGTACTCCACAAGCATTTTTAGAGGTGTGCATGCAGTAAATCGGCGGCACTCTTCTGCTGTTACGCCCTCAGGCTCGTCTATGAATCACCTTGCATTTTCTAAACCATTCAAATAAGAGGTATGAGACATACGTTTTACGCGTTGATGCCATGCCTGCATCACATGTATAATAAATCTCAGCCCCATTAAGTTCATATCCTACTTGCAAGAACAGGAATGCGAAAGCATCCATTCTATGACTACCATCCTTTTTCTTAAATGTTCCATCCAAATACAACAAAGTCTTGCATGAGAGAGTTAAAGCGTCTCGGTGCTGGATCACAATCCTAATTTCATCATTCTTGTTAAATGTCGTTGAAGCATAAGGTTTATTCGAGAAGTATTCCTGGAGTATGATTTGCTCATCATATTCCACTGGGTGAGATATATTGAGCGATGACGTCATTGCGAGGCTTCAAGTCTATTGATTTAAGAAACCTCATAGTTGGCACATGTTATCATCTTGCAGTTCTGTTGCGAAGTGCTGTGCTGTGCGCCGTGTGCGCTGATTTTATACCTTGCCCATCATGTCTAGATGTAGTCGTGCAATGATTTCCTCATCACGAAAGTCAACAATTTGGTTATTCTGGTACACAAAACGCAGCTCCAGGTAGTCTAATGTCTGACCTATCACTGGAAGGTATATAGTATCAGTAAGAGTCTCTACAATCTTATATCCTGTTCCAACCGATTTGAAGAATTCGTAAACTGAATGAATCAATCTATCGTCGAGATATGTGTTTTTTGCACTGTTACACTCAACATAGATTGTACTGACAGGGAGAATATCCACTGTGTGATCAGATTGGTAACATTTAATGGGATCTGTCTTCAAAACTTGCCTCTTTGTGAAACCCAGTAGTGGACTTATTGAATCTTTCTGCTGTAAGTCAATCGGTGCATTCACCGTCCTTATTTCCATTTAAATGTACTGATGTTTTCATGGAGCTCAATCCCTTCTCCAGACTGTTTTAAAACTTTGTTTAAATCGTCAATATCGCATGCACCAGGTTCACTTTCCACAATTTCGTTTTTACTATTAATTTCCAGATGCAATTTATTGTTAGACTCTGTGATAGTTGGAATGATTTTGTATGTCGCAAGTCCAGTCAGCGCGATATTCTCCAGTGCTTAAATCGATCGGTGGGAAGTAATTCGCACGTACTACAGACGAACGTTCTTTAAAGTCAGAGTGTACGACATTGCATCTAAACATCAACTGGTAAGTGGATGCTTAATGCCCGTCCTTATATATCATTCGTCAACGTCAGGAGGAACATCATGTACAGATAACAACACAGGAATGTATTATAGTCTTGGTAGTGTCGATAATTCTAGCATACGTGTCTTCTGCCTGTGACATACCATTGTAAATCGTCTGGAGGTTGAAGGTCGCCGAATGAGTCGAAATAGTAGAAGTTATCTGTATTTCTTTTTTTAAATATGCTAGCGAGTGAGTTCCAGGTCCTCCTGCTACATCTAGATTCATAATTCCGCATTATCCTGATTTCCACATAGTCCTCGGTAATGTATTCCACGTAAAACACACCTCGGAATCGTGGAATGTTGAATTTCTTCTTAACAAAGTTAAGCAGTTCTCCATTTGTAAGCGCCCTGTTTTTTAGGACTGGTAGGATGTTTTTTATGAAGAGAACTAGTCTTTTCTTGTATAGTTTCAAGTATAGTCCTTTTCCGATGGCTGCTGTCTCCATCATACAGTTTATGACTTTCTTGCCTCCTGAGAGTTTTGTACATTCTTGGCTGTCCTGGCAATAGCCGCAGCACCCCCAGCCAGAGAACCTACTGCCGAGAGACCGGCTAGGGTAGGAATGAGGAAGGGAATAATTCCACCCGACATTTTGGGTACTGGTAGAATCGTGGGTGGTTTAATCTGTCTTCTGTTTCTACATCTACATCTACATTGATACTCCGCAAGCCACCCAACGGTGTGTGGCGGAGGGCACTTTACGTGCCACTGTCATTACCTCCCTTTCCTGTTCCAGTCGCGTATGGTTCGCGGGAAGAACGACTGTCTGAAAGCCTCCGTGCGCGCTCTAATCTCTCTAATTTTACATTCGTGATCTCCTCGGGAAGTATAAGTAGGGGGAAGCAATATATTCGATACCTCATCCAGAAACGCACCCTCTCGAAACCTGGCGAGCAAGCTACACCGCGATGCAGAGCGCCTCTCTTGCAGAGTCTGCCACTTGAGTTTATTAAACATCTCCGTAACGCTATCACGGTTACCAAATAACCCAGTGACGAACCGCGCCGCTCTTCTTTGGATCTTCTCTATCTCCTCCGTCAACCCGACCTGGTACGGATCCCACACTGATGAGCAATACTCAAGTATAGGTCGAACGAGTGTTTTGTAAGCCACCTCCTTTGTTGATGGACTACATTTTCTAAGCACTCTCCCAATGAATCTCAACCCGGTACCCGCCTTACCAACAATTAGTTTTATATGATCATTCCACTTCAAATCGTTCCGTACGCATACTCCCAGATATTTTACAGAAGTAACTGCTACCAGTGTTTGTTCCGCTATCATATAATCATACAATAAAGGATCCTTCTTTCTATGTATTCGCAATACATTACATTTGTCTATGTTAAGGGTCAGTTGCCACTCCCTGCACCAAGTGCCTATCCGCTGCAGATCTTCCTGTATTTCGCTACAATTTTCTAATGCAGCAACTTCTCTGTATACTACAGCATCATCCGCGAAAAGCCGCATGGAACTTCCGACACTATCTACTAAGTCATTTATATATATTGTGAAAAGCAATGGTCCCATAACACTCCCCTGTGGCACGCCAGAGGTTACTTTAACGTCTGTAGACGTCTCTCCATTGATAACAACATGCTGTGTTCTGTTTGCTAAAAACTCTTCAATCCAGCCACACAGCTGGTCTGATATTCCGTAGGCTCTTACTTTGTTTATCAGGCGACAGTGCGGAACTGTATCGAACGCCTTCCGGAAGTCAAGAAAAATAGCATCTACCTGGGAGCCTGTATCTAATATTTTCTGGGTCTCATGAACAAATAAAGCGAGTTGGGTCTCACACGATCGCTGTTTCCGGAATCCATGTTGATTCCTACATAGTAGATTCTGGGTTTCCAGAAATGACATGATACGCGAGCAAAAAACATGTTCTAAAATTCTACAAGAGATCGACGTAAGAGATATAGGTCTATAGTTTTGCGCATCTGCTCGACGACCCTTCTTGAAGACTGGGACTATCTGTGCTCTTTTCCAATCATTTGGAACCCTCCGTTCCTCTAGAGACTTGCGGTACACGGCTGTTAGAAGGGGGGCAAGTTCTTTCGCGTACTCTGTGTAGAATCGAATTGGAATCCCGTCAGGTCCAGTGGACTTTCCTCTATTGAGTGATTCCAGTTGCTTTTCTATTCCTTGGACACTTATTTCGATGTCAGCCATTTTTTCGTTTGTGCGAGGATTTAGAGAAGGAACTGCAGTGCGGTCTTCCTCTGTGAAACAGCTTTGGAAAAAGGTGTTTAGTATTTCAGCTTTACGCGAGTCATCCTCTGTTTCAATGCCATCATCATCCCGTAGTGTCTGGATATGCTGTTTCGAGCCACTTACTGATTTAACGTAAGACCAGAACTTCCTAGGATTTTCTGTCAAGTCGGTACATAGAATTTTACTTTCGAATTCAATGAACGCTTCACGCATAGCCCTCCTTACGCTAACTTTGACATCGTTTAGCTTCTGTTTGTCTGAGAGGTTTTGGCTGCGTTTAAACTTGGAGTGGAGCTCTCTTTGCTTTCGCAGTAGTTTCCTAACTTTGTTGTTGTACCACGGCGGGTTTTTCCCGTCCCTCACAGTTTTACTCGGCACGTACCTGTCTAAAACGCATTTTACGATTGCCTTGAACTTTTTCCATAAACACTCAACATTGTCAGTGTCGGAACAGAAATTTTCGTTTTGATCTGTTAGGTAGTCTGAAATCTGCCTTCTATTACTCTTGCTAAACAGATAAACCTTCCTCCCTTTTTTTATATTCCTATTAACTTCCATATTCAGGGATGCTGCAACGGCCTTATGATCACTGATTCCCTGCTCTGTACATACAGATTCGAAAAGTTCGGGTCTGTTTGTTATCAGTAGGTCCAATATGTTATCTCCACGAGTCGGTTCTCTGTTTAATTGCTCGAGGTAATTTTCGGATAGTGCACTCAGTATAATGTCACTCGATGCTCTGTCCCTACCACCCGTCCTAAACATCTGAGTGTCCCAGTCTATATCCGGTAAATTGAAATCTCCACCTAAGACTATAACATGCTGAGAAAATTTATGTGAAATGTATTCCAAATTTTCTCTCAGTTGTTCTGCCACTAATGCTGCTGAGTCGGGAGGTCGGTAAAAGGAGCCAATTATTAACCTAGTTCGGTTGTTTAGTGTAACCTCCACCCATAATAATTCACAGGAACTATCCACTTCTACTTCACTACAGGATAAACTACTACTAACAGCGATGAACACTCCACCACCGGTTGCATGCAATCTATCCTTTCTAAACACCGTCTGTACCTTTGTAAAAATTTCGGCAGAATTTATCTCTGGCTTAAGCCAGCTTTCTGTACCTATAACGATTTCAGCTTCGGTGCTTTCTATCAGCGCTTGAAGTTCCGGTACTTTACCAACGCAGCTTCGACAGTTGACAATTACAATACCGATTGCTGCTTGGTCCCCGCATGTCCTGACTTTGCCCCGCACCCGTTGAGGCTGTTGCCCTTTCTGTACTTGCCCAAGGCCATCTAACCTAAAAAACCGCCCAGCCCACGCCACACAACCCCTGCTACCCGTGTAGCCGCTTGTTGCGTGTAGTGGACTCCTGACCTATCCAGCGGAACCCGAAACCCCACCACCCTATGGCGCAAGTCGAGGAATCTGCAGCCCACACGGTCGCAGAACCGTCTCAGCCTCTGATTCAGACCCTCCACTCGGCTCTGTACCAAAGGTCCGCAGTCAGTCCTGTCGACGATGCTGCAGATGGTGAGCTCTGCTTTCATCCCGCTAGCGAGACTGGCAGTCTTCACCAAATCAGATAGCCGCCGGAAGCCAGAGAGGATTTCCTCCGATCCATAGCGACACACATCATTGGTGCCGACATGAGCGACCACCTGCAGATGGGTGCACCCTGTACCCTTCATGGCATCCGGAAGGACCCTTTCCACATCTGGAATGACTCCCCCCGGTATGCACACGGAGTGCACATTGGTTTTCTTCCCCTCTCTTGCTGCCATTTCCCTAAGGGGCCCCATTACGCGCCTGACGTTGGAGCTCCCAACTACCAGTAAGCCCACCCTCTGCAACTGCCCGGATCTTGCAGACTGAGGGGCAACCTCTGGAACAGGACAAGCAGCCATGTCAGGCCGAAGATCAGTATCAGCCTGAGACAGAGCCTGAAACCGGTTCGTCAGACAAACTGGAGAGGCTTTCCGTTCTTTTCTGCTTCAGGGCGCTTTTGTCCGCATACATCGCTGTCAGGATGCAGTTTTTCGTGAACCCTTTGGTTGTCATCTTCTTCCTCAGCGCCTTACGTGCAGCGCTTGTAAATTAGCTGACCTTCTTTACACCCAAGCCCAGCTTCACTTTACCATGCATGGTTTTTACAACTGCAAATGCTGCAATGCATTGACCTATACCAACATCCCTTCTCGGCGGTATTGCCTTAGCTTTATCAGGTAAAATTCCAGCGTCTGTGTGGCGATCTTTATTTCCTGCGTATGCTATGTCGTCTTTCATACACGCTTCATCAGGTCCACAGTTTATATAAGCGTAATTCGACTGGTAGTTTGTCAAGAATACCACCTCCCCCTCCAACCTCATCGTATTGAAATCCAGGGGTCAAGGAAGTGGAAATAAAATTGGCAGGCAAACTCTTCAACCGAGACGAAGGTTTCCAGCTCGTCAGTTCGTGGAAACTACTCGTTTCACGCCTGTACTCTCACAGAAATTATTGTTGTTACTATTGACTGACTTGCAGTCCAAGACATGCCATCCATTTTCATGATTAACCATGATATTTGTAATTTCTGTTGATTTACTCACTCGGTGCTTGCTACGTTTTAATCTTAGGCGCACAAGCATTATCTATGACTAGTTCTGTTATGTCAACTGTCTGTCGGTGAAGTGTGCGCATGTTACTCCACAGAATAACGTTACGTCAAGTGGTTTTAATTCAGTCGCCGATGGTTGTATTGTTAACAGCCGAAATATCGGAAAATGAGATTTTGTCCTGGATGCATGCCCGCAAGATGATGGAATATTCTATCCGCCGGAAAAATTTAATAAATCGCATTGTGACATGTTTCGCCAGCGATGTCCCCATTGACACCAGTTATTTTCTTCATTCATTTGCTAACGGTTAACAGCTATATTCAGTATGTTGCGTGTCGTGTCTCAGTCACCGACAGACGTGGTGTGCCGGGAGATGCAGGTCACACACGGATGTTAACTACAGAGGTGAAAAGGGGGGGGGAGAGGAGAGGAGAGCGGAGGGGGTTTTATCGATCATAAAACCTAACGCTGACGGGGATCTGTTGTTGAGTCCTGGGTTTAACGTCAGTACGTAGGTAGGGGATGTGGTAAAGGGTCGTGACGAGGATCCATAGGTTGTGGCATCTGTAACTTAGTGTTGCTGCCAATACGTAGAGGGAACGTATCGATGTTTGCAAGCCAAAAGACTTCGTTATTATAGACAATTTTTTGAGAAAAGGAAACTTACTGTCTCCTTGACAACTGGGAAAACTTTTTGATGTATCAACTTTCCTTTAGCACGTTTTGTTAACTAGTTTAGGTTCAAAATTAGAAACAGTAGACGAAACATGGGTCTTAGAAGAAAGCCCATCATAACCACATCACATGCGATTGTCAGTAGTGCTGTATGGGCCCTTTCATGTGGGAGGTAGTGTATCAAGATGCAGTGAGTTGAAGTGATGCTCTGTACAACGAACCTTAAACGTCATTACAAGATAGAGGCGCAATTTAGTCTTCGGCTCACTGTAGCCATCGTGTAGCTTGTCAGGCGAATCGCCTATGCAGTGAGTCGATTGCCTCCTGTTATGTGAGTCACTGTTTATTACTCTTCGCCGTCACTTTCGGTACACATTGCCAAGTCGGCAACTCTATCATTTCTGCTCATCGCCCACTGTTGGTCATTAGTTGCCTGTAAGGTATTGCAAAAGGATATGTGTCTGACAGTGAAGCAAACTGTGATTTTAGTGAGTTTCATTGCACAAGTGGACAGTAGGCCGACACTATGGGACTGTTCCACACATGATCTTTTGATAAATTAAAAGCTATTGAAGCTTGGGATAAAATGTGTTGAATATACACTTATAGGACAGAACATTACAACCACCTACTTAATAGCCGGTATGTCCACCTTTGGCAAGGATAACAGCGGGCCGGCCGCGGTGGCCGAGCGGTTCTAGGAGCTTCACCCCGGAACCGTGCGACTGCTACGTCGCACGGTCGAATCTTGCCTCGGGCAGGGATGTGTGTGATGTCCTTAGGTTAGTTAGGTTTAAGTAGTTCTAAGTTCTAGGGGGCTGATGACCTTAGATGTTAAGTCCCATAGTGCTCAGAGCCGTTTGATAACAGCGGCGACGCGTCGTAGCATGGGAGCAATGAGGCCTTGGTAGGTCACTGGAGGGAACTGGCACCACATTTGCACACAGGAGTCGCCTAATTTCCTTAAATTCCGGGAAGGGGGTGGGGGGCAATGAGCTCTGACGCCACTTTCAATCACATCCCAGATGTGTGCGATCGGGTTTAGATGACGAGTTGGATGGCCAGCACATCAACTGGAACTCGCCACAGTGTTCCTCGAACCACTCCATTATACTCATGGCCTTGTGTCATGGCGCATCATCTTGTTGAAAAATGCCACTGTTTTCAGGAAACATAACTGTCGTGAAGGAGTGTATGTGGTCTGCAACCATTGTACTTTACGCCTTGGCCATGATGGTGGCTTCCACAAGCTCCACTGGACCTACAGCTGCCCACGTGATTGTTGCCGAGAGCATAATGGAGCCGCCGCCAGCTTGTCTCCAACCCACAGTACAAGGAGACGTTACACTACAAGATGACGGATTCACGTATTCCCGTAATTTTTATGAAGAAGTTATCGGGATTCATCAGACCATGCAACGCTCTGCCACTGGACCAATGTCAAGTGCCGATAGTCACGTGCCCATTTCAGTCGTAGGTGCCGATGTTGTGGTGTTAACATTGGCACATGCATGGGTCATCGGCTGTGAAGGCCCGTCGTCAGAAGTTTTCGTTGCATTGTGTGTTCAGACACACCTGTACTCTGCCCAGCATTAATGTCTGATAGTTCCACCACAGTCCGCCGCCTGTTCTATCACTCTGCGCAGCTTAGGCTAGGCGCAAACTGAGACGCGTATAGCGCGTGTGGCGCGGCGCAGCGCAGCGCGCTTATATGTAACTACACAGGTTCAAATGGGACCGCGCAAATTGCGACGCGCGGCGACTGGGACGCGATACGCGCCTGCGCCAGGTCGCACGGCGTTGTGGTTGAGGCACACTTTCTCGCGCCGCTAGCACCGTGGGAAAGTTGAGGCGTGGAGCGAGAAAGTAGCCCGACCATATCTGTTATTTATATCTGCATAGTTTTGTTTTGTTTTGTTTTTCTTCTCTCAAGAAAAATGCATAGTCCAGTAACTGGTGAGCCACTGGCCGCTTGAATTGTATCATATGCCTCCACGATGTTTTCAGATTGCAAGAAGGGACAGAGGGTAGTGAATAAGGTAGCAAGGAATATTATGTCATATTGCTTCTTAATCATGTGATTAAGAAGCAAGGCAGGAAAGTAAAACAACGTTATCTTCTCGCTTCCTAGTATGCTGACATATCCGTATGATCTGTTACAAAAATTCGGAAAGGGATAATCTCCACAAATGTGACCCCATTGTACTCCTGGTAAAAAGCGTCCAAGATCTGAAGTGTAAAAGTCTCACTTTCATCACTTGGATATGGATGTAATAATGTAATAATGTAACTGTACTACATGCATGTGAACATCACATTTCCACTGCAAGCTAGAAACAGTCGAGAAACCTTCACGAATGACAATGTTTTACTTGGCTCGTCATGACGAGAAAAACATCTCAGTGGTAGCATACTCAGTATCAGCATTAATAAGCTAATTACGTAACAGGATACACAAATGTATATGCGGTCGGTGTTATTCCAAAAGTATGAGAACATTTGAAAAAGTGTGGCGATTTGATACATTCAATTTATTGAAAAGTATTGCAGACAACGACAGACAACATTCATTACAATGTTTTTCGAACGACGTGAGCTCTTCCACAAGGCACACCTGGCTAGCTTCTGCATTCTTGTCGCGTGCATTATTCACAGCTACTGACAGTACACAGGCTATTCTGCTGTACAGTGGGCGTTGTGCAGTGGACGTTGTGCAGTGGAAGAATAGTTTACTGCTCACAATGGCAGAAGAAAAATTTATAGAGGCAGTGAGGGAACACAGAGAGCTGTATGACACAAAACACGTAGACTACATGAAGGTCAAACTCAAGAACCGGATTTGGAGTGATATAGCAAAGGATTTGAATTTGAAAGACGGTAAGTACTGCAATATTTATTTCACAGTGTTATAGTTAATACATATCACTAATGTGTATTTCGCTTGAGCACATAACCAGTGGAGCACAATTATGGTACAATAATTAGAAGTTGCTAAATTGTCAATAATTACCAAGCAAAACTGACTGATGTTGCCATGGAACTGCTCCGCAAGTGTTGAAATATTCAGTGAAATTTTTCCTGACTTTGAAGGCAGCTGATGAAGTCCTCCTCCTATTCCCTTGCACACGAAGCAACAGAATTGATGGCAACGGTTCGATGTCATTTAAATCATGTGCAACTCCTACTGAAGATCGTAAATAGTTGTGCAGAACGTAGGCTGCTTTCACAGCATCTTTCACTGTGTCGACTTTGGTTTCAAGTGGTTTCCTGAACACACGGAAACGTGAAGATAGTACACTGAAAGCACATTCCACAGTTTGTCGTGCTCGAGAAAGTCTGGCATTGAAGATCTGATGTTCGTAATTGTCGGTAACCCGTCTCCTTGGATATGGTCTCATAATATTTTCCGATAATGGGAAAGCTTCATCTCCCACAAACACATACGGCATTGGATCAGCAATTGTAGGTATTAGTTCAGGAGTGGGAAGTAATAACGTGTTTTTCCTCATTTTATTGGCCAACACACAGCTAGCAAATACATGTCCATCGCTGAATCGTGCCATTGCGCCAACATCAACGGTGATAAATTTGTGATCTGCGTCAACTGGCGCCATCAAAACAATGGAGCACGTATGTTTATAATTAAAGTACAATGATCCGCTTTTTTAATAAGAACATGTTTTCCATCGACTGCACCAACGCAATGTGGGAACTGCCATCTATGTTCAAACCATGAAGCGACTGATTTCCATGTCTGTGTTGTAGGTTCTGCTAAATACTTTGTGTGGTGTCTGAGACACCACACTTGCTAGGTCGTAGCCTTTAAATCGGCCGCGGTCCTGTAGTATACGTCGGACCCGCGTGTCGCCACTATCAGTGATTGCAGACCGAGCGCCGCCACACGGCAGGTCTAGAGATACTTCCTAGCACTCGCCCCAGTTGTACAGCCGACTTTGCTAGCGATGGTTCACTGACAAAATACGCTCTCATTTGCCGAGACGATAGTTAGCATAGCCTTCAGCTACGTCATTTGCTACGACCTAGCAAGGCGCCATTATCAGTTGCTATTGATATTGTAAAGAATATACAGACAAGAGCTACGTTCAACATTAATGAATTAAAGTTAAGTATTCCACCAGCTACATCCTTTTTTTCTAGTCTAACTTCCTTGTCCTGTTCCAGATCTCACGCCAGCCTGCGTGAGCTAAAACGCGTGCCTTTCGGCTTCCTCCAAACTCCGTGGGTTGGCTCCTGCCAATCCACAACACTTTGGTTACATTTCTTTCCATACAGCGATAGCTACTTCTTTCACAATATTAGATACAGTTCGATCTCCCAAGAGATAGTTGTACGCAATACTTTTGTAGCTGTCACCGGAGGCTAAATATCTGAAACAAAACGAAATTATATTGTTAATGTGGAACGATAAAAATAGATTGCAAATATGTCTTTATCCGAAACACTCTAAGTTAATATTGCTTACTTTTAGTTTGTCTATATTGAACAACATTAATTCCTTATGAGTTATACGTTGTTAATTATTGCAGGGGAAGAGACAAAAACCTTGGTGCTTAAGCTGACAGGCAGCTATCGAGATACACGGCGACGACAGCTGAAATATATGAAAATGGAGCTGCTGCTGAGAATATCAAACCATGGAGATATCAAAACCAGATGTCATTTCTTGTACTTTTTATGTCAGCTGGTCCACGTGATAGTAATCTACGTGATGACAGCGATCACAGCTTACAAGCTACAACTAAAACATCAGCGAGAAGTGATACACTGGAAACCGAGGAATTAGAAGATAACAACTCACTCGACAATGAGGAGAATGAGCAAAGTCAAGATATTAATAACGACGAAAGCAACGATGTATCTAGGAGCTTAGGAATAGAGTGCATAACACATCACACCGCTACTTCAACTCCAGTTATTAAAAGAAATCAATCAAGAAAAAGAAAACAGGAAGACATTGTAATTTTGCTAAAGCAATCGATGCAACAGCGTGAGGACAGAGCACGACAAAGGGCACAAGAAAGAAGAGCATTGGAGTCAAACAATATCAAAGATGACCCTCTTTACAATTTTTTCATATCTATGTATCAACTGACTAAAAACATGCCCCATAGTTACCAGCGCAGAATCAGAGGTCAACTTTTCCAGGCTGTATCACTTGTGGAAGAAGAAATAATGAACGTAAAGAGCCAGACACATTCGATGTCATCTTCTTCAAATGATTCAGCGTCAAACAATACAGCACCTTTTTCTCATCCTTCTTCGCCATATATATCGACAGATTCTGACCAACAGACAGCGTCTCACTATTCAGAACAGCAACAGATGGAACATTTGAAAGTCGACACAACTGAATCCGGTTTGTCTAATCTCACTGATTTTGTTCACCGTTTTCAAGAAATCTGAAGGGACCATCATAATTATGTTTGCTTGATATTTTAATTCTTTTTTATATCAGCATTTCGTATATTGTTCGTTTTCTTTTCTGAACAGTTTTCGTCGCACCGATCCGGATTTTCATTAATTGTAAACTAATATTCTTTGTTTATGAACATGTATTACTGCAATAAAACACTAACAAGGGTAATTTGGTCAAAAATAAAAAAAACCACTCCAGCTAGCAGGATCGTTTTTTTTTGTCAAGATGAGATTCGCTTACGACATAGCTTCTATTGCATTAAGTTGGGTCAAAAGTGTACAGGGTATTGCAATTCGTTGACAAAATAAAGTTATTTCTTGGTGCCCACGACTAATCGGCTTTGGCAGAACTGCAAAGAAAAACAAAAGGATTTTTAATACTTCAATATTTAAGAACCACTTATTAAGTTTACATTTTTCTTATTCTGATTCGTAGATATATATGTAGCTAAGTTCTAGTACACAGTTTGATAATTTAGATATCACAATGAGGAAGCAGTTGCGATAAAAGTGCAAGTCCGAAAAAATTCTGCCATCAATGTGCTCTTTTGCAGTACGCCGACTAAACCATAAGAGCAACATAACTTGATTCAGTACTGATTTGTAGACCTCAAAAAGAGCTACTAAACAGTATACAAAAGCATATTTTTATCTTTTACAACAGTCACACTCGCCATTTTTTTGTTATATAATACTGTACGAGGCAGCTTCGTAAGACAAAAATGGCCATTGCATTTCAACTGTGGAACATAAACGTATGCTCTCGACGACTTTTATTTAGACTGTTTGAGTTCTACAATCTGGTACTATGTACCTTGATGTAGATGATATAGTTTAGGCAACGTATAGTTAGAGAGCCTACTGTTGGCAAAAACATTGCTAGTTTATGTAGCTGGTTAAAAACCGGCTGAGCGTATTTTCATTAAGCATAGCTAAGAACACTCCTGATTAAACCAACTTTCAAGCATAAAAACTCCTCACACACACACACACACACACACACACACACACACACACGGGTTCAAACTCATATAACACCCATCGGTTCTGTGTCAGGGGGCTGAAAAATAAAATGCCTAGACACAAGGGTGCAACATTTTATAATCCCTTGCGTAAAAAAATTAATGTCAGCGTTCATCATTTACATCAAAAATACTGCCAGTTTTTGTTCAGTAGCAATCGGCTCCTGTCCATTACATCCAATTGAGTCAATGGCGTGCTTTACTATTCCATGTACTTTAGAAAACTGCTTTCTGGTCATTCTAAAATAATTCGTCAGATCAGTGCCACTCATTTTGGTCGTAGTTTGAAATTGTCCGCACGTTTTCCTTTCATACAAAATTTATTTATTTGTGGATTTGATTTTTTATTTATTAATAAATAAAGCAACACTTGCTCTTCAGCGTTAGTATCCGAATCTGAATCGGAACTCAAGTCTAACAATAACAGTGCTTTTTTTCTAAAAAAAAGTTTGAGGGTACTACGACATTGGATATAATGCAGCGAAAATTACTTATAACTGAAGCATGGGATACCACCTGTCAGCATTTAGCCATGAAATCATTAACATGTCGAACTACAAAAGAAATGGTATCGGACTCTTGAGTTGACTTTACAGCTCAGATGAAGCAGATGATAATGAGAAACACCCATACATACAAGAGAATGTGGTATCGAACACTTCAGTTTATATCACCTCAAATGAAGCATGTGATTCCTATCAACCCCTGAACAATAAAATAAAATGGTATTGTACATTTCAACTGACCTCTTATACACCTCAAATGAAATAGGTGGGTCCAATCAACCCTCCGACATACAAAACAATCATCATCATCAGTTATCTGCTATATTAGCAGGTCCTTTGCCTCTCCATTTTCTGCGATCCATTGCTTCCTTCTTAAGGCTGCTGTATGCTGTATGCTGCTGGAATCTCTTCCTTCCTCGCTTCCTTTTCCCTTCTACATAACCTTCTAAAACTGTTTTTATCAGTCCGTCATTCTTTCTTAATATATGCCCAATCCAATTTCTTTTTCTTCTCTTTATTACATCTAGTAACTGCCTTTTCTCTCCCACTCTTCTCAGTACCTCTTCATTTTTTACTCTGTCCATCCAACTTATTCCTTCCATCTTCCGCCATGTCCAGATCTCAAAAGCCTCCAGCCTTTCTCTGTCTTTTTTCCTCATAGTCCATGTTTCAGCGCCATATAGAAGAACACTCCATACAAGACATTTTATGAGTCTCTTTCTGAGTTCTCTGTCCATACCGCTGCAGAAGAGTCTCCTTTTCTTATAAAACGCCTCTTTTGCCATTGCTATCCTTGTTTTAATTTCTGTGGTGCACTTCCAGTCGGTGTCTATCCTGCTTCCAAGATACTTAAAATTTTGCACCTGTTCTAGTTTTTCTCCATTCAGCACAATTTTTAGTTCCTTATTTCCTCCTATTGCCAATACTTTTGTTTTATTTGTGTTAATTTTCATTCCATATTTTTTTCCGTTAGTTGCAATGGTGTCCACCAAATCCTGTAATTCTTTTTCCCCTGTGGCTAGAAGGACCATGTCATCAGCAAATCTCAAGCACCCTACTCTTCTTCCTCCAATTTCTACTCCTTTGTCATCTAATGAGCATTGGTCAATCATATTTTCCAAGTACAGGTTGAAAAGAGTAGGTGATAAACAGCATCCTTGTCTTACTCCTTTCCCTAGTCTGATCCAGTTTGTACTTTCTCCTCTCACTTTAACTGAAACTTTTTGATTAAGGTACAATGAGTTTATAAGTCTTCTGGTTTTCCAGTCCACTCTCTTTTCCCTCATAATAGTCGCCAGCTTGTCCCAAACCACATTGTCAAATGCCTTTTCTAAATCGATGAAGCACATATATAGGTCTCTTCCGTTTTCAATAAACCTTTCTCCTAAGATTCGTAGGAGCCCTATTGCATCTCTGGTGCCCGTATTCCGTCTAAAGCCAAACTGCTCCTCGCCGAGATTCTCCTCTATTACTTTTTCAAGTCTTTTATTAATTATTCTTAACATCACTTTGGCTGCATGTGAAATGAGGCTGATTGTCCTGTGCTCGCTGCATTTCTTGGTTCCTTGTTTTTTCGGCAATGGAATCATTACTGTTGTCAAAAAGTCCTCAGGCCATTCACCACTGTCATATATTTTACTACATAACCTCAATATTTCTCTTATTCCATTGTGGTTCAAGCATTTTAGTATTTCTCCCGGTATTGTATCTGTACCTACTGCTTTGCCATTTTTCATTGCAGCAATAGCAGACTTTACTTCTTCCATTATGATGGTCGGTCCTTTCTCTTCATCACTTACACTGTTGTGTGATTCAAGTTCCAGAGTTTCTGGTTTGCTATTTGTGTCATATAGCTCTTTTATATATTCTTCCCATCTCTGGAGGACATCGTCACGATCTTTATACACTACCTCTTCGTCTTTACTCAAAATTTCCATAGTAGCACTTCCTGCTCTGTTTTGTTCCCATGTCATAGTCTTTACTCTGTTGTATAGTAAGTCGTATCTTCCTTTCCTGTCCAGTTCTTCAATTTCATCACATTCCTCTTTTAGCCATTTTTTCCTAGCCTGCTCTGTTTCTCTTCGCAGTTCGTTATTTAACCTTCGGTATATCTTTCTTGCATCTTCAGTGTTCTTGTTTTTCAATTTTCTTCTCTCCTCCATCTTGGAAATCATTTCTTGTGTGACCCATGGTTTTTTCGACCTTTTCCCTTTTACATATCCTATATTTTGCTGTCCTGCTTTAATGATTCCTTCTTTCAGCATATTCCAGTACTCGTTGGCATTATCAGGTGCTTCTTTGTCTCGTAATGTGTTTAGAAAGTCCCAAGACAGCATTTCTGTAATTTGTTCTTTGTTGGACCTTATCTTCTCTAGATCCCATTTCTTCACCATTGTCGCCTTTTTCAGTTTTTTCATTCTTATTTCTATTTCTGCCGTAAGTAAGTTGTGGTCACTTTTAATATCTGCACCTGGTAATGTGTGCACCTTCTTGATTCCATTCCTGTATCTTTCTTCTACCAGTATAAAATCGATTTGGTTTCTATATTTATCCCCTGGTGATTTCCAAGTGTAGAGCCTCCTCTTATGGTTCTTGAACCATGTGTTTGCCACTATCAGCTGCCTTTCCCTGCAGAAGTCAATTAACCATTCACCTCTGTCATTTCTCTTTCCAAGACCATGACTGCATACTATGTTTCCCTCTTTCCCTTCTCCCACAATGGCGTTCCAGTCTCCCATTACTATTTTGCAGCATTTTTTATTTTCGTCCATTATTCTCTCTATTACATTGTACGTTTCCTCTACAATTTGGTCATCATGTTCTGAAGTTGGCATATACACCTGGACAATCAGTAAATCTTTTTGTGCTCCTTTCAGCCTTACACCAATAACCCGGTCATTTGCATAGTCTACATATTCCACACATTTAGCCAATTCCTTTGTCATAATCATTCCTACTCCATTAATTCCTTTTACTTCTCCTCCTGAGTAGTAGAATACATATTCATCTGACTGCAACTCTCCATGTTCATTCCATCTTACTTCAGCAACCCCTACGAGGTCCATATGATTCTTTTCCATCTCTCTTTTAAGGTTTTCTAGTTTTCCTGCTTGTAGCAGAGTTCTGACATTCCAGGTACCAATTCTCGTTTTGATTTTTTGCCTCCTTTCAAGTTGTCCCCCCTGGAGATCCGAATGGGGGACTATTTTACCTCCGGACACTGATTTAACATGAGAGGAAGCCATTTTTTGTGCATAAAATGGAGACTGCATTATGCAGGGAAGATAATCTGCGGTGGTATTCCGTTGCCTTCCGCAGTTCTGGAGGCCGCCCCTAACATGGGATACAGACGCCTTTTGCAGCCGCCCGCTCCGGGTCAGACGCTGCATGAGAAGTATAGGTTGGAAAATGAAAGACCCCTAGCCCTCGAAACCTAATAGCGTCAGGGTCGGAAAAGAACAAGAGCTGGCCGAGGGTGGCCAGATAGGAAAGATAAGAGTGAGGAGCCTGGCATAAGTAAGTGGAAGCAATGCCAGGACTCAGCTCGGGGCCCCGTGGTCGCCAGCCACGTATCACTAGGTGTGACTCCCTGAGGTGATACAAAACAATACAAGGAAAACAATACAAGGAAATACAAAACAATACAAGGAAATATTACCGAACACATATTTTAACCTTTAAAACACCGCTAAAAGACACAATAAAACAAAAACCATCCACACATATCATCAACAACAATAGGAACTACACTACAAAAATCTTTTTTAACCTTGTTTGGCTCCTGAAATGGCATAGATGATGGGTGGTATCCCGTGCTTCAACTGACCCAGTTTTTAATACAGCTGAAAATTTATTTAACTATAAAACTACAGTGTAACTTACATTAATAGCATTACAACAGTTTCCAAACTGACTATAGTTCATGGCTGCTGTAGTCTTCACGCCTTCTTACTTTACTCTTGCTATCAGTAGCAAGATGTCTGCCTTTCATGAACCAATAACGTGCATAGTCCATGAGCTGGAACAACATTAGTGGAGGACCAACCAGCATCATAAAAAAATTACTTTGTCGACGAAAAAGTTTAGGGGTACGCATCCCCCAGCGTTCCCCCAGAAAAACAGCACTGAACAATAACATCTCTCTTACTCGCGAATCACTCATCGTCTGTTTGGGAAGCAGTAGGCCAGTGTCCGGCGTCTTGCAGGCGCGTGTCACACCGACTAAAGGACGCACTCGTCATACGCATCTCAATAAGCGCAGGACCACGCGACACGTGTCGAACGCGCGCTTCGCGCGGCAAAATCGTGTCACTTCACACGTGTTATACGCGTCTCAGTTTGAGCCTAGCCTATAAGGCTAGGCGCAAATTGAGAAGCGTATAGCACGTGTGACGTGACACGAAACTACAGCGCGACACGCACGTGAGGCAAGGGTCACGCGGGTCCAGCGCATATTGCGACGCGTACACCATACTTCGCACGCGCCGTCTGGCGACGCTCTGCGCTGACTGAACCGAAGCGCACGCAGCCTCTTATCTTTCTCAAACGATTTTACAGAAACTAATCTCTGAAAATATATGATTTTTGCCTTACTTGTAGCGTTATATGTCAGCTTCGTGCCCATCACCTCGCTAATGACCATTCTTATTGTGACGTACACATTTTAGTAAGACACTACGCAAAACTCAAAAAGTTTGCAACGAAAATTAGGGGTCTCTATGATTTTGCGTTTGGTGCGTATTACACGATATGTTGCTGCGTATGAAATTTAGCTAACATGCTGAATTTTTGTTTAGACTTGGGAGGAGATCTCTATCTGCCTCCGATCTCGAGAAAATGGATCCCATGTAGCGCGCTCAATTCCGATCTCACGCCCGCGAGAATGAAATACTCGCAACATCTCTCGTATCTCCTAAACCGCTCGAGACATCGAAACGAAAGTTTGGCGAATGATAGCACACAAGGAGGAGAGTGTTTTGCCAATTATTAAACACACGGAACTTTCTTATCTATGGCGATATATCACTACTTATACTTCTTTTTTTATTTATTTCAATCCAGTGACTGTAATTTTTTAAGAGTTATCGACAGCTAGCGAAACAAGAGCTTCCTAGTATGAAAATAAACATGAAATTTCTTCTTTTATGTTACTGCAAACCGATACTATGAGGTTTTTCGTAAGCTATTGAGCTCTGTAATTGCCAATTACTTGTTTAATGAGACCCTGCGTTTCGGAATTCTGTCTCAATAGCTGCTGTGACTTGAGTTTGGCAAATTACATAGTGACAAAGGAAGTACAATTAAACCAGTCACCAAGAGAAATGTGGCCTTTACTCATAAATGGTGATGCTTCTTCGAATGAGAAAAGGTTAACAACTCACACATAAACAGATTGGCAATTCTGTTGGAATTTTGGTGGAATCCCCGTAACCCATCGTATTTTTAACACTGAGCGACGGGAATGGAAACTTACCAAAGGATTTTATTCCTTCTCTTGATCTGAGCAGTATTAAAATAATGACGAGCGTTCCTTCAGGCGGAATGATAGGCACATGCCAGATACTGTTTACTCACCTAGGGCTTGCCAAATTGACAATGCGTGATCGCGAATAAAATAGTTGTTATTGAGAAAAATAAATAATTGATCTGTCGCACAACACAATGGTCAGTGTATTGTCAGCAGCGAAGGATAATGCGCGCGACAGGAATGCAAAAGTTAGCCATGTGTTCCTTGTGAGATGGAGTTCGAAAAACATTGTCATGAAAGTAGATCTGCCTTTGTCAGCAGCACAAATTAAATATATCTAATCATAACACTCTTTTAGGATATTCCTACTTTCGTAATAATACCGACCATTTTCTTCATTTGTGTAGCCTGTTGTTGTATAATTAGTTTATTAATGCTGATAATGTCCATGCAACAATTGAAATACTTTTTCTCATCATGGCGAACCAATTAAAACATTGTTATTTGTGACTGCTTTTCGACTGTTTCTAGCTTGCAGTGGAAGTATGTTGTTCACATGCATGTAATACAGTGTGTCGTATTACATTATTACATACATATCAGAGTAATCACAGTGAAACTTCTATACTTCAGATCTTGGACGCTTTTTACCACAAGAACAAAGACATCACACCTGTGGAGATTATCCCTTTCTAAATTTTTGTAACAGATCGCACAGATACGCTAGCTTACTAGGCAGCGAGAAGATAACCTTGCTTTCCTGCCTTGATTCTTAATCACATGATTTTATAATATTCCTTGCTTCCTTATTCACTACCCTCTGTCCCTTCTTGCGATCTGAAAACATCACGGAGGCAGCCGCGCGAACTGGCGCAGGCACGTGTCGCGTCCCAGTCGCGTCGCGTCGCAATTTGCGCGGTCCTATTTGAATCTGTGATGTTACAAAAACGCGCGCTGCGCTGCGTCGCGGCACACGCGCTAAACGCGTCTCAATTTGCGCCTAGCCTAAGACGTCCGACGTCTGTAAAGAGGGGTGGCCGCCCAATCCCACGACGTCTGAACGTGGTTTCACCTCGGTTTCGCGACGTGTTGAAGATACTCACCACAGCACTCTTCGAAGATCCGACAAGTCGTGCAGTTTCCGAAATGCTCGTGCCGAGACTCCGGGCGATCACAATCTGTCCTCGTTCAAACTCAGATAGATCGCGCGCCTTACCCATTCCACACAAGGACAACACGCTCACTAAATAATACTATATGCACCGTGCGTATGTCTGACTAGCAGTCATTACTCAGCAGGTGACGCTGCTATCAAGACCAGAGGCGTACAGATTCCGCTTTTAACCTGCCCGTGCTTGCCTCTTAGCCGACACGCAAGCTGCCGCACGTAATCAACAGAACGGACGGACCGCTCTACTCCCATCCAAGCCAAGCTGTGCCCAACCCAAGCAGGCTAAAGAGTCTTGCTTTCCTACCTGTCTTCCCGCTGTGCTACGTTACGTAGCAGTTTATTCTGTACGGTTTAATGGTAGTGTTATGAGTACGGTTTGTAAGTCGATGAAAAGTTTTTTTTTTTCCGTCGAGTATCACAAGACGAAGCTCAACGAAGTGTATATTCATTTTTGGTCGTTGTATGCCAGGAAATGGTGGATTTTGTTTGCTTTCTCTTCCTTTGTGGCGGGTTTATTTATTTATTCCGATATTAACGGTTCTCTCTGCAACTTCACCCTCTTCCGAAATAGTACTGGCTACTCTCAATTCGAACCATCGTCAGGCCACCTCTGATACATGTTTTCTATAGTAAGTAGAACCATCTCTGAAAGTCGAGATCCTTTGCACCTAAGAACCTGGAGATATCTATTATACTGCAACGCCACCTAAAGTAAAGTTTTGGTAGTCTAGTTCATTTAATTTCAGCCATATTGACGCCAGCTATACAAAATTTAACTTTTTTTTCCAAGACGTGTATTGCAGGTTCGCTGAATTTATTCTCAGTGGCTAAAATACTTTTTATTCTCAATTCCTCAAATGCATTTTAGCAAACACAAAGATCGTTCTTCATATTATGTTAATCTAAAAAGTACATGTAGGGAAGAACAAGCTTTTCTTTCATACTAAGCTTTCTTTGCACGACGTTACGTACCACCGGAATGTGGTTTTCAATGTCCACTGAGCCATGTTTTCTTCCTATTTCAGTTAAAGTTCGGCCTAAATTTAGAAAACCTACATACTGCTAAATGGCTTCAAGTCCTTAGCACACATTTCTGTCTATACGATATTGTAGTGCCTGTATTATTCTGAATACGATGCAAAATTCCTTTTGACATGCATGCATGTCCAAAGGAACTTTGCATTATATTTGGAATAACACAGGCACTGCAATATTATAAGTATTGGGGTAATGAGGGTTAGGCACCGATGCTGGCGCGATGACGCATATCTGTGGTGAGGGTCCAGCACAGAGAGAGAAATGTCACAATGCTTCCCAGAATAGCATTCCTCCTAGCATTCCAAACGGAGCAGCCCATCCGTCACCAAATTTACCCGTCAAACTGCTGCTGCTATTGGTGTGGGACGATCCTGTTAAATATACAGTTTTCGATCCACTGCAGAGGTCAGTTTAAGGTTTCATCAGCTGTACTGTAGAGGATGATCGTATCCTGCGGACTATGTTGTAAATCGCAAGAGACGCTCTCTGTGGCCCTGTCTTGTTGTTTGAAGCATTATTTTTTCGCTTTGTACAGTCTTTGATATAAAACCCGACTGGCGGCCGGCCGCTGGACAGGCTAAGTCCGCGCCGATCGCAACATGGGAAAAATAAACTGACCAAGTCGCTAATACAGTTACTTAAGTCCGGCTATGTGCACAATCTGGCAACACTGTAGAATCGGCACTTCCTGGAGGAAGTCTTGTCCCATGGTACAGAAACCACAGACTGTTTACGCGATGGTAGCTCAGCGTGTTCGGTCAGAGGGTTCGCTACCCTCTGCAATAAAAATAACTGAGTGAACAGATCAACGAAGAACTTGAGCCGGCCGCGGTGGCCGTGCGGTTCTAGGCGCTCCAGTCCGGAGCCGCGCTGCTGCTACGGTCGCAGGTTCGAATCCTGCCTCGGGCATGGGTGTGTGTGATGTCCTTAGGTTAGTTAGGTTTAAGTAGTTCTAAGTTCTAGGGGACTGATGACCACAGCAGTTGAGTCCCATAGTGCTCAGAGCCATTTGAACCATTTTTTTGAAGAACTTGAATGGGATCATCGGACGTTCCCCCCGAACAAATTCAACGAACAATTTAAAACAAAATGAGGTTAAAAAAATAGCGGTAGCGTGCGTTGTTTGTGTCTACAATGTCGGTGGATCGAGACCAGCTGGCACAAAAATATTTTATAGCATCTTCTGCCCGAATGCTGAAGACGTGAATATAATGGTAGCGCAGATTCAATCTATTTCACATTCTGACATACCGATAGCAAAATTTTATCCAGTAACCATTCAGCGGCAGATTTCTTGCAGACTGTCCTCCTCTGGACGCCGTATGCGGCAAAGCTCCGGGATTCCATTTGCTGGCTACCGGCAGTGGCCGTGGCGACAACAGCGGCGCTGCACTCCCCCGTTCTGTATCGAAAGCGCCTGCTACCGCTCATCGCTTTTGATAATGGAAAATCTTTATTATTATTAAATGTTGCTCCACAGAATATTTCTACGATTTCTATTCACGCTCGAAAGCAACGGAGACAGACGCCCTGATTAGTAGATGGGTACTGTATTACATTAATCGGCAAGAGCTGAGTATGGCCCGAAATTAATTTTATAGACTGGGACGAAATCAAACCACGTCACTACATTCGATGAATTTATAAATGCTTCATATCCCGCTTCTTTTCCTTTCAAAGCCAAGTATTTGTGCAACGTTTGGCCAACATTCAGATGTTTTCGTCAAGCCAGAATGAGCGTCCGTCGTGTAAAGTGTATTACAAATCTTGTTTCATACCTTATGTAAGTCTATGCGATAAACTGTGTCAATACCTTGCAACGCATGCTCTGTAGCAGTGCAGGAACACTTCACATTTGGAGTTACATGTATGGATTCATGAAGTATTTGACGTTGATCGGAAGTGATAGTTAAGGTCATCAGATTTAAACCACAAATATTTATCGTTTTTGAGGTTACAGAGAACAGAAAGGAATTGCTAACGCTGGTGTCAGAAAACGTCTACAGTCAAATGCTATTGCAAAAATTTAGAAGAGAGGAATTATATTAATCAACATGTTCACTTCATAAACAACCTCCTGACATGTTAGACCTATATGACGAACAAAGCTCAAATTCGTATCGTTGACAGTCGGTTTGAATTTTTTCAGAAACTATTTTACAGTGAAGCACCTTGGCATTTTCAAAGTAGACATTCATGATATTAACATAATTTACTAAGTCGAAATTGCACGAAGATTTATGTGTAAAGGCGTTCTTCAGATTTCGTATAAGTAATTTTTACTAGAAGTTTGAAACTCCATTAATTAATATGGAAAACAAAAGTTTGCGTTTAGGGGCTTTCACCGAGATTGGAAGAGCCATCTCATATAGCACATAAGGGAACCACTGAGCTAACGACACACTGGCGCCAACAGGCGGACTATAGTCATTGCGATATTGCCTAAGACTCAAAACGCAACATTAAACACACAAACTGGTGTTACTTATGTGAAGAACGCCATTCTTGGAGTCCAGAAATTAAATATACTTTCTAAGTGTCTTATCTTACAGTGGATTATATCGTATGAGTCTTCGATGTGAAAAACGAATGCCAAGTGAATTCAGCAAGGTAATGCCGGGCTACACCCGGAAGTGAATGCACTATCACAGTGTTGACAGCCCCGGACTCCGCAACCACCCCGTGCGGCAAGTGATATTGGTTCAAATCGCTCTGAGCACTATGGGACTAAGCTGCTGAGGTCATCAGTCGCCTAGAACTTAGAACTACTTAAACCTAACTAACCTAAGGACATCACACACATCCATGCCAGAGGCAGGATTCGAACCTGCAACCGTAACGGTCGCGCGGTTCCAGACTGTAGCGCCCAGAACCGCTCGAACAAGTGCTATTTCAAAGTACACAACTAAGAGACTATTCTTAACCCTCCGTATAATATGTGTTCTGGAAACCTTTCAGGATTTGCGACAGTAGTACTCTTTGCGAACAACAATTTGCATCAACAACAAAACAAGACTAAGCACCTGAAGAGACTAAAATTAACTGTCAGTGACACGAATTTGTGTTGTTTACATCATCTCGGTGCCAAACAAGACGGCAACAGTTACTGAAGCAATAAACGAGGTTAATATTGATGTGTTAACTACGGCAGCTATAAAGATGAAAATGCACATCAGTGCATTTTCCCATTGTTTCCTTTCTTCTTTAGTAGTCTCACCTTACATTTTTCTTTGTGAATCCACCATATGAGTTCGATATGTTGGACTACTATCCATAATAACACCTGATATTGTAGTCATGTACAACAAATTTCATTGAATCTGATCAGCATAAGTACACAATTCATTCGTAGATTCCAGTGGTATAATGTGCTACCGGGTTTGCGTCTGGCAGCGCAGCTCCACTAGGGCTCACAGGATCAGACTGGAGAGCAGTGAGGCCATTCTGATCTGTCCAATGCTTTCTTCATTTTGCTACTGTTTTTGGTACTTGGCAGACGTTTTGAAAGTGTTTGGCATGCCTGTGGTCATTTACTCTCTTTCAGTATTGCTGCCGAGGGACCATGCTCAATTCCCATAATATTGCCTTCTTATACAGACGAGTCATCTGGATAGTCGTCAGGTTCATGTGCCATCTACATCGCAAATTTATGGTAGCTACATGGAGACCTGCTTGAGTCGTGTTCCAAGGAAAGGGTAGTTGCTGGTTCACATTATATTACACTAGCGAGAAGTAACGAATTTCCCTTTTACTCTGCAAACATCCAGAACTAAATTCAGTAACAAAATGCTAAGATGTTTGCATTGTGCCAACTCAACGATCAACCTATTTTTATAGATTTTTATTTTCGCAGCCATTCTCGTTCTGCATTGCAATAAACTTCATTCATTATTTGCTTGTTCTTGTTACGATTATTATTGTCATTCTCTCACTCGCAAGAGTTTTCACATCCCTATTTGGTATCGATGCACACGAAGAGTGGCTATGAAAGAAGGGAATACTGAATGTTACGTCATGCAGAATACACGCATTTACTTCGGCACCTAGTGATCAATGCTACAGGAGAAGTTAGATACATAAAGTTGACAATGGGAGGACAGATATGCTGGCACAACTCTGCAACTATTCCTGTTGGTTGAACACATTGTTACCAGATAAACAGGTGCTGCGGAATCGAAAATGATGCACGGATTTTGCCACAGTAGCAGAGAGCTGCTAATTTCGGACCATGACCGTGGATTACCCTTGGGTCAGCTGCTGTTTATAGTGTTGCAACTGTAAATGGAAGGCTTTGTTTGATAGTCTTGTGCTGATGCTGTCTGAATAAATTACGCCAGTGGATAAAAAACGGTTGTGTTTTGAGACCTAACCATCGAGGGGGGAGGAACAGCGGTCTGCTTCATGAATTCTAAGCAAAGAAACACAAAAAACAACGCAGGAAGGGTTCGAACAACTACTTTCATGCAGAGACATGCATTTGGAATCTGTTCATCATTTAAGGGCCAAACAAAAGCGTAACATTACGGAGACAATGATCAGGCTACTTCGTGTATAATAGAGCATACAGATTTCAAGGAGGAACCGTGTGAAGACGCAGACTTCCTCGTTATCCATATGTACGGCATATCTTTCGTGTTAACGAAAGTAATATCCCGCTTTACTTCTTCTTAAATCTCAAATGAAATGAATGCCATGAGGAATCGAATATTTGTTGACTGCATCTGGTTCAAATGGCTCTGAGCATTATGGGACTTAACATCTGAGGTCATCAGTCCCCTAGAACTTAGAACTACTTAAACCTAACTAACCTAAGGACACCACACACATCCATGCCCGAGCTACAATCCGGAACCGCGTGACCGCTACGGTCGCAGGTTAGAATCCTGCCTCAGGCATGGATGTGTGTGGTGTCCTTAGGTTAGTTAGGTTTAAGTAGTTCTAAGTTCAAGGTGATTGATGACCTCAGAAGTTAAGGCACGCGCGTTCCCTCTTTTTTTTTTACTTTCACTTTGTTCTGTATTGTTCGTTTAATTTGTTCAGGACGGACGTCTGATGACACCCGTTCATTTTGTTCGTTGATCCATTCCCTCAGTTTTTTTATTGCAAAGGGTAGCTAACCCTCTTTTTTTAATCTCAATTTGTTCGTTTTTGTTCGTTGTATCTGCTCGGGGCGGAGGTCGCAAGACACCCGTTTCAGTTTGTCGTTGATCCATTAACTCAGTTCTTTTATTACAGAGGGCAGCTAACCCTCTGACCGAACACGCTGACTTACTGTGCCGGCGAGAAGACATACAGCATTTGTGACTTCCAGTAGTCGCTATGACGCATAAATCACAACATAAGAGACGAGAGTAGTTGTATTTCTCGTGTGAAACGCCTTTGGTGGACTCAAAAGCATTAACTGCAACCTTATATCACGCCTCAAGAGGAAACCACTCACATTATTGAGTTCAAATGACTCGATAATACTAAGTGAATTTAGCGGGATAGTTCTGTGCCATCAAGGAAGTAACTCGTCGGTCACAGAGTTGCCAAACATATTCTGCGCTGTTGCCAAGTTTCAGCTATAATGCCAGTAAGGATACCAGCTGATGTCTTCTGTGAGTGACCTTGGAAGTGACTATAGCTTCGTCTCAAAGTTGTGGGTGGCAAGGGCCAGAATATCCTTATTATATGTCGATGCGTCTTTTTCAGATTTCTGTAACTAAGTTTAGGGGATAGAGTGTAATTACTTGTAATAAATCGATGCACTGAGTGCAAATGAAACGTCATAAATTAATAACTGCGACAATTATTTGTGTTTTACTGTCTTAAGTGGACCGAAACCTTGAAAGCGTATTCACCAGATGCGATTCACAATTTTGGAGCTTCTCCAGTGATTGAGTTGGCAACGTATCTTTGCTATTCAATATTGTTATTGAGATCACTGTCATTGGCACACCCGCCAGAAGACAGGCATAACCTGACTTCTTGTCAGCTTTTCTGACGGATATTCTGTCGTTGCTCGAAACGTGAAGACTAAAGCTGAATTCGAATACTCCATATGGCGAAAACCTGATGTTTCTATTCTTCCAGCTCTGACAGTCAAAAAACAATTACAATAAGCGAGATAAAAGCGTCTGCAAACCAGCAATTAATAATGCAGTCATAATAGTGGAATCTGACAAGCCCCATCTGTCATCTGATACTTGTGAAAAATTACTTTTATCATCTGCACAGCACCGCAGTATGAACTCAAGGGTTTCGAAGGATACCTGTACTTAATTTCGTTGTGATAGTTTTCAATGACATTAGAGGAGGAGCAAAACCATTTGACTTGAAATATACTTTCCCAGCGGGATTTGAATCTTTGACTACAGTTGTAGTGGCACATCCAGTGAGGTAACAAGAATTTGAGCATTCACTCATTGCTGTAGTATAGGCTAGGACAGAAAGAAGCAAGTTTCTCGCAAAGTAAACGATGAGAGACACTGTTGCTGTCACTTATTAAACAGTAATTGTTCAGAACATTACTACTGTATCTAGTGAAATGAGTAGGTTAATGCAACTCCAGACATTCACTGTCATTGAGTTGCCAAACATTTTCCAAATAGCACTTAAGATTGTGTGTGTGTGTGTGTGTGTATGTGTGCGGACATGTCCGAAAGAACAGACACTACGGATTGTAATACACAGTCTTGTTAATCGATTAAATATCGATGGATGTCCAGGCTGTCACAGGGCGTTAAAATACAGCTACGGCGGCATATGAAAATTTGTGCCTGACCAGGTTCGAACTCGGATTCGTGGTGTCCTTTCTTTCGGACATGTCCAAAAGAACAGACACCGCACATTTGCCTTTGCTTTGAGTTTGTTAGCGTTACGTACTAACAGCTGTATCTCTGTACTCAATAAAAAGTGGACACATTTATATGAAATTTTTTTATGCAATTCGTCTGTACTTCCACCTGCTAAAATATATACTATTCCTCCTGAAACACTCTGTAGATGCAGATATGTGCGGTGTCTGTTCTTTTGGACATGTCCGGAAGAACAGACACCGCACATATCTGCATCTACAGAGTGATTCAGGAGGAATAGTATATATTTTAGCAGGTGGAAGTACAGACGAATTGCATAAAAAAATTCATATAAATGTGTCCACTTTTTATTGAGTACAGAGATACAGCTGTTAGTACGTAACGCTAACAAACTCAAAGCAAAGGCAAATGAGGATGTTCAAAGTTGATTTTCAAAAATTCCCCTTCCATCTTCAATGCATTTTTGACTTTTCTTGATAACACCACGTGTAGCTCTTGTGAGGTCGTCTTTGCGTTATTTTATGAGGGCTGCACTATTCATAATCCAAACGATCAAATTGGCTCTTGGGTTCACTTTTTCTTCGTAGACTTCGCCTTTCAACCATCCCTGCAGGCAAAAATCAAAACAGATAAGGTCCGCGGACCTTGGTGACCAAGGAATGTGCCAATGTCTATTGATCCAACTTCCGAGAAAAGTTAGGTTTGGATGATGTGTCACCTGACGACTAGAATGTTCAGGAGCCCTGTCATGTCGGAGGAACATACGCATTCTTGTAGCCAAAGTAACCTCTTCCAATAATGCTGGAAGCTCATTTTCAAGGAAGTGTAGACAACGGGGTCCTGTAGGGACCAACAAACGAAGCGAATTTGCATTGAACCCAGGTTTATGTACTCAATAAAAATTGGACACACGTTATATGGCATTTTGTCTACAATTTGTCTATACTACCATCTCCTACAGTATTTACTATTCCTCCTGAAACATTCTGTATAATTATTCAGGTCTCGAAGGGCCATAGAAAGTTTTCAGTGCTAGACGCACGTCATCGTCCTCGTCGGAACCCTCGCGGGAATACAGTGTGGCTGCGAGCGAGTGGCACAATGGATGGTGGGTGGGTAGAGGGGGGGGGGGGGGGGGTTCCACGTATGTGGTATGCGGAAAAGATGAGAATTTGCGTCTGACGAGGAGCGTGTGTAGATAGGTTCTGCAGGGAGGTTGGCTGGTGTACCCCGATATAGCAATGGTCAGTGCGTATGCCTAATAAGCAGGCGGTCCAGTTTCGAGCCTCGATCGGCCTCAAATTTTCATCTGCCGTCGTTGCTGTATTTCAGCGCCCTGTGACAGTGTGGACATCTGTCCTTCGATATTTAACATGCAATTGTTTTTTGAGGCAATACAGATGATTTGCGAACATTTGTCTTGCCATCAATGTAACGGGACTTCAACGGCATTCATTCAGTAGTCATTGCTTTGACTTTGCGTTAACCCATGTCATATACATGCAAATCAGATTGTAGCGCATATTTAGTCAAATAACGAATGGTCAGTTGAAAGGTATGTGCTGAGATTCGATCAGGATAGAGCCAGTGAAAAATGCCGATAGTTCCCAACCGCAAGGTTGGACGAGTAGTACATCTTCGAGTAGTAAGATCTTTGACAGCTAACAGAGCTAGGTGCACGCGGTAAAAGTTTGAGTAGTGGCGAGGATATGCGCAGCGACAGCAGATGTGTTTCGAGTCGGAGCTAGATGCCTGCAGGAGGCAGCCGGGTCGTGACAGCATCAAAAGTAAGAATTGGCGCTACGCACATAATAAGCTATATATTGAGCGAAACTCGGCACATACCTAGGGAAACTAGAAAGAATAATTAATAAAATAGCTTTTCTTTGGTTAAATAATGTCTAAAAGCTAGATAGAAATCCCATTGTTGATGCAATAAGCGTTTTGTGAAACTTTCTCGTAAATCCATGCTATAGAAGTTTTTTTTAGTTTTTCACATGTGCCTTAAAAGTTTGAACAATAAATATTTTTTAGATAAAATTAGAGTTTCATCTCACACCTTATGTCGTTCTCCGCATCCTGTGCTTGCATTGAACCAAAAGGTACATTAAAGTAAAGTTCCCATGAGTAAAGCTGATAATTTCATTTACAGAGTAAAATAATCTATATGCCATTGCACAGTTGGCAAATTATTCAGATCAGTACAGAATTTTTACTAAGTAACAAACAGGGCCAAAATGAGTAAAGTTATCTAGAATGACAATTTTATGCCATTGCACTACGGCTGAGTTGAATGTATGTTTTATTATCGGCTAAACGGGAAGGAGTGCACGAGCTAAGTCCACAGACGCAGTCAGATGCAGGTTGGTGACTTTCGTTTATTTTTACCACTAAACTTTCATGCAGTCAGATGTGTATTTTGAGTATTAATTTTCCAACAATATTTTCATGCAGCCAGATAAAGTTCAGTTCAGTTAAATACGCAGTCAGATGCAAGTTTTATTACAGACTACAGCAGTCACATGCAGTTCAGTCTAGTTTAAATAGAGAAGTTTTATTAACAACACTTTCACAGTAATCAAGTACTTACGAACAGTAGAAGCAGGTTTGCAGCGAGCTGATCACTTAACCAAGTCAACATAAAGTATCTGTGTAGTGAGTCATTTCAGCTGCATAGCTGACGGTAATATTTGTCAAGCAATTCACTGCAGAATTAATGTAATACCTGCACGATTATCTCTGTAGTAGTACTGTATCATCAGCAACTCGTGAATGGAGTACTAAGTTCGTTAAATCAGATTACTCAAGCCGATGCCAAATAAAGGGAAGCGACGACGCCACCACACTATCTTTACTTACGTAGGTAATCAGCGCTAGATTATGTGCGCCTTACCTCTACTATTATCATCACACAGTTGTTACAGGTTGCTGATGTTTCTCAAGAATAGCGGAAAGCGACTCATGAATGTGAAATTTCACTTGCATTACGCATAGGACACAGAGAATCCTAAATAACACTAAGAATTACCCAGCGAAGGGAAGAGTCCACGTAATGTCTCGAGTTCTTGCAGTTTCATATTAATGTAGTTCCCAGTGGTTTCACGCTAACGGGTTCTCTTGGCTATCGGAATACTCATATGGGAATTATCAAATTGTAATTGCTAGAAAGCTCAACTACCTTAATAACACCTCATTTTGGATTGAATATGACTCGGAAAGCGACGTGAATTTGACGTTTCCGTCCGTCTCCTGACGACTTACTGAATCAAGTCTGAAGTGCACACACAGTTGCGTTGCCTGCCGCATGAATTCTGTTAAGTGTTGCGGCAGCTGGCAGTCACTGCTGAATACAGACATCTGCAAATATCTTCACTGCACTAGGGGAACTTGTCTTTGTTGCATTTTTTCCGTACCGTAATTAGCACAATAACTTAAGGCTCATTCTGTTGAAGAACTTAATGCTAAAAATAAGAATCTGCGAGCAGTAGTAATGCATGAAAGGAAACAGACTGTTGGACAAAAGAATGGTGAGCTCCCTACTTTTTGCGTTTCCGTTAGGGTCTGCGATGAGAATCTGGTGTCACATTATGCTTCAGAATTTTTTCACTTCATACTAAAACAAAAGCCATATGAGAAGAGGAAATGACTTATATGCTTCTCAGAAACTATAGTTTTTGTGTTTATTTTCTCACTTCATACTAAACCAAGGCCCTTGATATGAGAGGAGAAAATGAAATATACGCTTCCAAGACATAATATTTCCTTGTGTGCTAATACTGCGTGCATGAAAGCTCTGCTGTTAATTTTTGTGTTTTGAATAAATTTTGATATCACCTCACACTGCTTTGCGAGAAGGTTTCTATTTTCTTGGGATTAAAATAAAGAGGTCATTTCATCACTGGTTAGTGTTCTGAAGACTAATGACAGGATACCCATTCCAATTGCTCCATGGCACCTGTGAGTAGAGTCTCACGTTGGTTACTATAAGAGAATGTAGGCAGTGATGTCCACTCACTGCAGTCAGAGCCAAGGTGATTTCTTTCTTTTTATGGCGACGCGTCAGCTGCAGTGTCCACGCTCAGCCAACATAAACAAATCCCGGTGGCACTGGGCACTGCTAATCGCTGCACTTTTCGCGAGCCGTGACAACAAGAGCGCACTGTCTCTGCTAACGATGTTATGGAGTTCATACATCTTACTTACTTAACGTAATATACAGGACATGGGTTGGGTAAAAGTTCAGTTTGTAACCTTCAATGGCATTAAAATATTTAGTTATATTTGATGCAATATTTATTGTTGCTTGTCTCTCTAATGTTAACAGTATTGATTCAGATTGTGCGTGAACACGAAAACACACACACACACACACACATTTTGATAGTGTACCCCACTCATGGTTACTACAAATATTGGAAATATACAAAGTAGATCCTAAATTGATACAGTTCCTAAACATAGTAATGAAAAATTGGAAAACCACACTTAATATCCAAACAAATTCAAATAATATCACATCACAGCCAATACAGATTAAGCGTGGAATATACCAAGGAGACTCATTAAGTCCTTTCTGGTTCTGCCTTGCTCTGAACCCACTATCCAACATGCTAAATAATACAAATTATGGATACAATATTACTGGAACATACCCACACAAAATCACACATCTGCTATACATGGATGATCTAAAACTGCTGGCAGCAACAAATCAACAACTCAACCAATTACTAAAGATAACAGAAGTATTCAGCAATGATATAAATAGGGCTTTTGGAACAGACAAATGTAAGAAAAATAGCATAGTCAAGGGAAAACACACTAAACAAGAAGATTACATATTGGATAACCACAGCGACTGCATAGAACCGATGGAAAAAACAGATGCCTATAAATATCTAGGATACAGACAAAAAATAGGAACAGATAATACAAATATTAAAGAAGAACTAAAAGAAAAATATAGACAAAGACTAACAAAAATACTGAAAACAGAATTGACAGCAAGAAACAAGACAAAAGCTATAAATACTTATGCTATACCAATATTGACCTACTCATTTGGAGTAGTGAAATGGAGTAACACAGACGTAGAAGCACTCAATACACTTACACGATCACAATGCCACAAATATAGAATACATCACATACATTCAGCAACTGAAAGATTCACATTAAGCAGAAAGGAAGGAGGAAGGGGATTTATCGACATAAAAAACCTACATTATGGACAGGTAGACAATTTAAGAAAATTCTTTATAGAACGAGCAGAAACTAGCAAAATACACAAAGCAATCACACGCATAAATACATCGGCTACACCACTGCAATTTCATAACCACTTCTACAACCCTTTAAATCACATAACATCAACAGATACGAAGAAAGTAAATTGGAAAAAGAAAACACTACATGGCAAGCACCCGTATCATCTAACACAGCCACACATCGATCAAGACACATCCAACACATGGCTAAGAAAAGGCAATATATACAGTGAGACGGAAGGATTCATGATTGCAATACAGGATCAAACAATAAACACCAGATATTACAGCAAGCATATTATTAAAGATCCCAATACCACAACAGATAAATGCAGACTTTGCAAACAACAAATGGAAACAGTAGATCACATCACAAGCGGATGTACAATACTAGCAAATACAGAATACCCCAGAAGACATGACAATGTAGCAAAAATAATACATCAACAGCTTGCCTTACAACATAAACTTATAAAACAATATGTTCCCACATACAAGTATGCACCACAAAATGTACTGGAGAACGATGAATACAAATTATACTGGAACAGAACCATTATAACAGATAAAACAACACCACATAACAAACCTGACATCATACTCACCAATGAAAAGAAGAAATTAACACAACTAATCGAAATATCCATATCCAATACAAAAGAAAACAGCAGAAAAAATTGAAAAATACATCCAACTGGCTGAGGAAGTCAAGGACATGTGGCATCAGGATAAAGTTGACATTATACCAATTATACTATCAGCTACAGGAGTCATGCCACACAATATCCACCAGTACATCAATGCAATACAGCTACATCCAAACTTATATATACAACTACAGAAATCTGTAATTATTGACACTTGTTCAATTACCCGAAAGTTCCTAAATGCAATGTAACATATACCGTACAGTTAAAAGGAAGTCACGCTTGATCAAGGTCCGCGTCACCTTCCATTTTTAACCAGACATAACGTCTGAGACAAGAAAGAAATAATAATAATAATCCCGTGTGAGCTTGTTAGATCCTCCATCGAGCGCCTCCCCAGGTGGCGGATAGGAGAAGATTCCTAGATATGGGTGATGCCGAGGAAATCAAATACTTGGGGTGGACCAAATGCTACCACAATCCTCAACGGCTATTCAACCCGTTGAACCCAAAATCTAGACAGGTCTGAGTGAAAAATCACGGGTACTCTGGTCGCCGTTTGTTAGCTCGGCTGAAAATATTTGGTTCTAATGGCTTCAAGAACCTATCTGGTCCTGGTATCATCTAGGCCAAACCAATGCGACACAAGCAAACAAGAACTGTGCAAGTAAATTCAACTTTACGCCAGGTGGTACACAACCCGCCCGTCGACAGATGACAATTGGACTTTCGGACTCTGTGGAGTCCAGGCTAGCACGGCAGAGAATATTGGAGATCTCTGGTAAACTTCACTGGAAGCAGAAAACATTCATTGAAACACTAAATATCAGCCGCGCGGGATTAGCCGAGCGGTCTCAGGCGCTGCAGTCATGGACTGTGCGGCTGGTTCCGGCGGAGGTTCGAGTCCTCCCTCGGGCATGGGTGTGTGTGTTTGTCCTTAGGATAATTTAGGGTAAGTAGTGTGTAAGCTTAGGGTCTGATGACCTTAGCAGTTAAGTCCCATATGATCTCACACACATTTGAACATTTTTTGAACAACTAAATATCAATACACTGATCACAACATTCCCGCGCGGATTGGGGCGCCATGTGACGGACTGCGCGGCCCCTCCCGCCAGGGTTCGAGTCCTCCCTCAGGCATGGGTGTGTGTGTTGCTCTTAGTATAAATTAGTTTAAGTAGTGTGCAAGTCTAAGGACCGATGACCTAAGCAGTTTTTTCCCTTAGAACTCACACACATTTAAACATCTGATCACAACAGGAAAACTAAAAAATCTCAAATAAGAAATCGACAGACCAAAATTTCTCATCCTTGCTGTTCAAGAAACATGACTAACTGACAATGAAACCTTGAATTACGAAACTATCGCATCTTCCAGAGCAAAACACAACAAAAGGTAGCGACAGGCGCACCAATCTTCGGCATGAAATTTCTCGTACACAGGTCCATCATCAACTCTGTCAAAGTAATCACACTCATCAACAATCGACTTACGACGATGCGCATTCAGAGCCTCGTTAAAAAATATACACTCGTCAATGCACATACCTCCACCAACATCGAAAATAAGAAAAAACCCGAAAATGTCAAATTCTGGAACACATTCGAAAAAACCATGAACAAAATTCACCAAGATGACGTGAAAATCCTAATGGAAGACTTCCAACGTTCAATATAGGACAGAAAAAACCTATATAAAAATCATTGTTAAAAATTCAGCACACCGAAACAACGGCACACGTCTGATTGACATTTGCCAACAATTCAACCTCAAAATGATGTCTACCCACTATAGGAATTCGCCTTTCGAGACTCGCTGAAAGTCAGATTTTTAATACTCTTGTAGCAAAGCTACAGGCAGGCCGATAGAAACTCAGTCAGGGAATCGTAAGACAACGCATGAGCAAAATTCGTTTTGCTACTTCAGTACTCCTTAATGTCAGAGCGAAAACCTTATTGGACTGCAAAATTCATAATGCCACTTTTGTTTACTGCCGACGTATTTTTGCTGTTGTGAATACATAATTTTATCTATAAACTTCCACATTTTCATAATACTTGAGTATGATACAGGACATGAAGTAAATACAGACCTTTTCGAAGTCAAAAGTTGGTAATATCCCACTAATTCGTGTTAAGATAGGCACAATCATCTTATAGTCACTTAATGCTTTATTAAGATAGACTGCCGTCGTGATGTTTCTGTGGTAAGTTAAATTTAATTTGTATTAGTACAGTGAATATTTTAATTGCGTTTGCCATTAGTTTATTGAACACAACAGTAATCATCAAAGAGATTTAATCGGCAACAGTATATTCTGTCACAATGTCTAAAACAATCTGACAATGCTAAAGTAGTTCACAAATTCTACGCCTGTAGAAACGTGCTGGTTCTAACGATGTAATTAAACCAGTGTAGTTTGAAGAGCATTTTCGTCTAGAAATCAATTGCCTTAATGGTTGATCGATCAAGAGCGGGAAAGGTAAAATTTTACGAGTTTACGATCAGATGGACCAGTGTCTGAGAGATGACTTCCCTGTCAATACAAGTGCATGAGAGATGACTTCCCTATCAATTTCCTGGATAGTTTTGTTTCTCAGATCAACAGGGTGCGTTATTACGCAGTAGCACACGTGATGTAGTTTTGTCGGTTGATTTTGATACACTACAACCGAAAGGTGTCTCAATTGTTGGCAACACACCCTTGGGGAAGAATTCGTAGTGCAAAACACACTTTTGGAGATATCAGAATGAAAATATTATGTTCAAACTACTCTTTGCTCGAGTTTGCGTTTTTTGGTGGGGCTCAGCGTTTCATTTCTTCTTAGGAAGTTAACGATAAAGGCATCATAACTGGTCACCAGTAACAATATTGCATAGGAATGCTCAATGAGCGACCTGATGACGTTCATGCAAAACTGCAATAATAGTCACTCCGTTGATTTTTGTTGTTCCGAATTAGAGCATGCAGTACTCCTACACCAGACTTCTGAACCTTGCCTGTTCAACGCAAATGTCGCATGATGGTTAAATGATATCCATCACTTATATCAGTAGTCGAGATTCCTTAATGTGGAAAATCATTCATGCCAGAACAATCTTTGTTGAAACAATCTTTTTCTGGCGTATTTTTCCCAAAAGCAAGTACTCAACACACAGTTAAAATCTTTCGAGGTGCCTCCTCTGCATTCACCCCTCTGTTACACAAAAAGTAAATACTGTGTTGCAGTTATTACACCTTTTTCCACTTGCAACCCAATTTTAAAACGCTTAACCATAGTTCACGATTTTCAAGTATGCAAAATCCAGTGCTTAACTGCAAGTTGATAACTAGAACTTCAAATTAGGAAATGACAGTTGATAAATACACTGACAGCGTCGCGCCGCATTCACCTGGGCGGCGCCCGATTTCAGGCGGCGGGTGGCGTCTGGCCGGTAGCCGGTAGCCGCTGCAGCGCGAGGAAATGTTGAAGCGTAAGCTGTTCTGATCGCGACGCAGCCACGAGCTGTCCAGCGGAGTTGTTTCTGGAAGTACTGTATGTGTTATTACTGGTGTGTAGAATGTGAAGCGAATTGTCTTCTGTGTTCAATCAGACTCGTAAACTTAGACGATGGTCGAAATGTGCCAAAAAAATTAAAAAAAAGGTATGGTTGGACACGAACACGCGAATATAAGTTTAGAAAGCACAACGATTACGACTTCTTATTTTTTTGCGTTTTGGTCGGTATTGTTCGTTGCGTTTGGTCTGAGCGGACGTCGCAAGGCATCCGTTCTAGTTGATCGTTGATTCCTTTACTCAGTTTCTTTCTTCTTTTTTTTTTATTTATTTATTACGGAGAGCAAACAGCCCTCTGACCGAACACGCTGTGCTACCGTGCAGTACATTCACATAAATGTTCAAAAATGTCTCCACCGAGTTCAATGCATTTAAGTGCACGTGTATGAGGAGATTTTGTTGCTCGTTTGTTTCACAGGGTTGTTCTTAATTTCGTCTATTGTATTCATAATGCGAGCAAGTAATGCCTATTATGTATTGGCTTTGTCCTCATAAGCTATGTCTTTCATCCATCCCCATACACAAAAATCCATTGGTATTAAATCGGGCTATGTGGGTGGCCACAGAAGTGTAGCACCACGACCAATCCATTTCTGGGAAAAATGTTCATTTAAATGTGTAGTAACGGATTTGGTGAAATACGGAGGTGCACCGTCACGTTGAAAATTCGTTTGCAGTCGCGTAGCAAGTGGAACATCTTAGAGCAAGTGTCGCATTTCTTCTTGAAGGAATTGTAAGTACGCCACGCCAGTTAGACATCCTGGGAAAATGAAGGGACTAATAAAGTGTGTTGATTATACCACCCTACACATTTATGCTAAATCGCTGCTGGAAATTGCGTTGCACTGTAGCCTGTGGGATTTCCTCAGACCATACGTGTTCGTTATATAAATTTTTTATACCATCTCAAGTAAACTGTACCTTATCTGTAAATAAAATGTAGTTGTGTAACTGCCGATTGGTATTTAACCAGTTGCACACCTCCAAGCGAAGGTCAGGATGTCCCAAATGTAAAAGATGCGCTTTTTGTTTATGGTAAGGATACAGATTATTGTACTTCAGTGTACAGCACACCTTAGATTGTGAAACGCCTAATCGTTGAGAGCTACGTCGTGTACTGGTACCCGGGCTACGTTGAACAGCATCTATAATATCCTCAGTATCGTCTTCACGTATCGAGCGCTAGTACTGACTATGAACGCTAGATAGAGAACCTGTCTCCCATAACATTCGAAATACTCCGCTAATCGTTCATGCATTCGGAATCCTCCGAGATGTATAGCGTACACGATATTCGTTAACTGCAGCCGTAGTATTACCATCACATTTTTCCATAAATAAACACCACATCTGCGTATTCATTTGTCGAAAATTTGAAAGGCATCCCTATTTCATAAATAATCTACAAACTACAACAGTTACTATGTGGTTTCACTTAAATACACTGCTGTTATGTTCTTTCACTGAACAATACAGAAAATTAACTCGTTTCAAGATTAGGAAACGACTGAAACATCTCACTAACGGTTGCCAACAATGTCATAAACGTTTCTACATTCTAAATGGAAATTAAACAACTTTACTTGCATAATAATCTTTGCTTCTCTGGATGTTCGGGAAAACTACTGCAGATACATGTCTGGGACATGTTTCATTAGATTCACCAGACCAATAGCGCGGGATTAGCCGAGCGGTCTCAGGCGCTGCAGTCATGGACTGTGCGGCTGATCCCGGCGGAGGTTCGAGTCCTCCCTCGGGCATGAGTGTGTGTGTTTGTCCTTAGGATAATTTAGGTTAAGTAGTGTGTAAGCTTAGGGACTGATGACCTTAGCAGTTAAGCCCCATAAGATTTCACACAAATTTGAACATTTTGAACACCAGACCAATAACAACAAAGTAAATGGTTCAAATGGCTCTGAGCATCATAGGACTTAACATCTGAGGTCATCAGTCCCCTGGAACTTAGAACTACTTAAACCTAACTAACGTAAGGACATCACACACATCCATGCCCGAGGCAGGATTCGAACCTGCGACGGTAGCAGTCGCGCGGTTCCGGACTGAAGCGCCTAGAACCGCTCTGGCACCGCGGCCGGCTACAATAAATGGAAATCGTGCATTACTTTAACCTTGTACAGTTTTGCGATGGCTTTATATTATCGAAGTTGCTAAATTTCAGGCAAAATCTTTTATTAGCTGTAACTCCGTAACCAAACATTTGCTGACCTATGTTTATATGAACTTTTTTCTATAGTTTTACTTGCAGAATAACATATAAAAATAATTGTATATCTTTGTGAATCACCCAGTATTTTACTGGAGCCCATCTACATAGGGAGAAAAGTTCATCAAAATTAAAAGAAGAGAAATCTACGTAAGTGTTCGTTTTTCCTCTTGTCCTCAGTCGGCCCGTGTGACCGAGCGGTTCTAGGCGCTTGTCTGGAACCGCACGACCGCTACAGTCGCAGGTTCGAATCCTGCCTCGGGCATAGATGTGTGTGATGTTCTTAGGTTAGTTAGGTTTAAGTAATTCTAAGTTCTAGGGGATTGATGACTTCAGATGTTAAGTACCATAGTGCTCAGAGCAATTTTTGAACCTCTTGTTCTGTTCGAGAGTGGAATGGTAGAGAAATATCTTGAAGGTGGTTCGAAGAGCTCTTTGTCAGGCACCTGACTGTGAATTGCAGAGTAATCATGCAGATGTGCACGTTGACATTTCCTTAGTTTTATATTCCGCCAGTAGTTTAATCTTTTGGAGCTGTGTCTTGCTAGTGTTCAGTTTTAGTTTTACTTCTCTCCGTTGTTCGTTACAATAGCAGGTTGTTTCTGACATCTATTCCTTTCTCTTTGGGTTCCTGAACGCAGTAATTTTTTTCAGCTCTAACTGTAAAGTATATTTTCACATTCTCCCAGTGTTCATCGATGTCCTTTCTTCATCTGTGCGAAGGCACTTAAACCACTTTGTTAGTTCTGGTTTGCACTCTTGGGTACTACTTTCATTTTTCAATTTTGCAACATCACATCTCTTGCTTTGAGAGTGGAATCATTTTTTGATAGCGCTATCTTGATGCGAACAGGTGCACTGATAAGATGGTGGTCATTGCCTATGTCTGCTCCCCTTCAGTGCCTCAAGTCTATGAGAAATTTTCTCCACTTTCCGCTAAAAGGTACATGGTAAGTTTGATTCTGAGTGTGAAAAATTGGAGGCACCTATGATATTTTACAATATTCTTTATGAGGGAAGATCGTGTCACCAATAATTATAGAAGATCATTACTGGCGCAGAAATCTACAAAAAGATCTCCGTTATTATTCATGTTGCCCACTCCATGTCGTCCAATTACTTGCTCTAATCCGAGATCGTCTGCTCTCATCTTTGGATTAAAATGCCCATCGTAGTCAAAATATCTTTCCTGCTGGCGTTCTCAGCTATTTTCTAGAGTTCCACGTGCAAGTTGGCTTCAAACTCCTCACTAGCCTCCTCAGTTGGTGCATAACATCGCACTACCAATATGTTTCTCCTTCTTCCAGTGATCCTTGTGAAGAGAATTTTTGAAGGCACAGGCTGTTGTTCTTCATTCCTTTACTTAGGAACGATCCTACTCCCTCCCACTGTAGATCATCAGAATTTGGTTTTTCAGAATACAGAAATGTAGGCCCACTCATGGTCTTCATTTCTCCAAAATGTGTAAGTTGAGGTGCTTATGGGCTTCTTGAAGTAGCTTCAACAAGTTCTAAGACATCGCTTGAAGTCGTCCAGGATGTCATAATAGTCCAACGAAGGAAAATTAGGGTAAAAAATCGTGTAGTCGCAAATTTTTCTTCAGTGGTAGGAGGAAATGTCACGAACAACATATTAAAAATCCTGACCGGTAGGGTATGGGCGAAGGGCTGGTAGGAGATTCGGGGAAGGTTGTTGGAGTTTAAAGGTCACTTTTTGTAATGTTTTTCTTGAATAACTCAAAAAACGCAGCTTCTAGCGAAGATGTTTCTCAGTACAAATGTATACCACATTAAATTTCCTGCACAACAGGTCCTGTTCATCTTTTCTCTATGACTAGTAGTTTCGGCTTTGCAGTGGATGGAAAAATAGCATGTAATTAAAAACTATGTTTTCATGGTATAAAATTAATCTTTACTATTAACTGTTGTGGGTTAAGAACAAATGTTAAATGTGTGTACCACGTCTAACTGCATAGAGCCGTATTAAGGGATAAATTGTGTTCTGATGGTGTAACAGGGTGGTGGGCGAGAGGGGGGAGGAGGGGAGGGGTTGGCAGACTCGTACGGAGTGACTTACAATGGCCAACGGTCAAATTGTCCTACGTGAGCGCGCACGTGCGAAGCAGGCGAGTTGGCGAAGCGGACGCGATCAAATTGATATTTCCGGGCGAAGTGGACGCGGTTTGCAGTGTGTTTCTCATCTTAAAATGGCTGAAATTCTGATCAGTGCTGTTCAAGAACGGCGTGTATTGTGGGGCAAGAAAAATAAAAATTATCATAACCGTTTAATATCATACCGTGAATGGGAGGAAGTTGCGAAAATAATTGGTACTACAAGTAAGTACATGTGTAAAAACATAGCCCGCCCGGTTGGCCGTGCGCTCTAACGCACGGCTTTCCAGGCGGGAAGGAGCGCCTGGTCCCCGGCACGAATCCGCCCTGCGGATTTGTGTCGAGGTCCGGTGAACCGGCCAGTCTGTGGATGGTTTTTAGGTGGTTTTCCATCTGCCTCGGCGAATGCGGGCTGGTTCCCCTTATTCCGCCTCAGTTACACTATGTCGGAGATTGCTGCGCAAACAAGTACTCCACGTACGCGTACACTACCATTACTCTACCACGCAAACATAGGGGTCACACTCGTCTGGTGTTAGACGTTCCCTGGGGTGGGGGGTCCACCGGGGGCCGAACCGCACAATAACCCTGGGTTCGGTGTGGGGCGGCGGAGGGGCGAAGTGGACTGCGGTAGTCGTCGTGGGGATGTGGATCACCGGTTCCGGCGGGGACGGAGCCTCTCCGTCGTTTCTAGGTCCCCGTTTAACATATAGTACAATACAATACAATACATGTGTAACATACATTTATTGAGCCGTGTTGTTTACTTTCTGTGCGCAGGATTTTGTTCAAACAATTTAAAATTTTTCTTCATTGCCAATATAAATGATACTACAAGTGACAGCACATAACACATTTTTAAGCAGTGTAGTCTACATTCTTTGTACAGGATTTTGTTCAAAATACAATTTAAAATCATCGTTCACTTGCACAGCTGCTCGTGATGATGCATTGTATCTCGTTTGTAAATTGTCTTGTGCTGCATTTGGTATATTTCAGTACACATCTTGAGAAAATGTCTCCTCTGGCTCGTTTATTGATTCAAGATCACGGACGATGTTTTGTAATAAAGTTATAGCTTTAACAATATGTACTGCATTTTCCACACTAGTGTCGATAGGTTTATGTAAAATTCTAAATTTAAATGTTATAGAACCAAATGAGCGTTCCACCACCATGCTTGCCTGAGATAACCGATAGTTGTATATCTCTTTACCGTCACCTGCAGTCGTTGTTCTTTCTGGGAAGGGCCTCATTAAATATTCCTTTAGTGGAAATCCTGCATCACCTAGGAAAACATATGGATACTTGATACTGGATCCTGGCAAAAATTCTTCTTCAGGTAGTTTGTCTTCCCTTTTCTATTGCATGTCGGAAGGGGCATTCATCAAACACACTTGCGTCATTGTCTTTGCCGTAGGAGCCTACATTCACCATGACAAACCTGTAATTTTCGTAGGTGACGGCTAATAATCCAATGGAAAAGAAGGATTTGTAGCAGTAATACATGGAACCAAATTTACTGTCTTTTTTGTTTTTTTTTTTAATGCGAATGTGTTTTGCATCTATACTTCCAAGACAGTTAGGGAATTACCATCTGTCCCAAAATCACTGTGCTATTTTTTAAAATCATCTTCTGTTGGCTCAAGCATGTGCTTCATTAAGAGTGTTGTCCAGATAGCTTTACAAACCTCTGCAACGATTGTGGAAATAGCCGTTTTAGAAATAGCCGTTTTAGAAATTATGTTAGCTTCACGCCGCGGCAATCGGCGGTTCATGGCCTTATCTCCGGCTAAGGACGTCGCGCCATTCAATAGTTCTTGCTTGCAGTTCTCTCTATGGCCACAACATATAACGGGAGTACAGACCTGACGCGACGGCCACTCGCTCTTGTTCGATAGCTGTGTTAGTGTCGAAGTGTAATTGTGTAAATCTTATGACAACCTTGGGCTTAGAACTTAGTTACGATTTGGATTGCACTGTGGATTTGTGAATTGTATTGTGAACTTAATTACGTAGCTACTTGCTATGGGAGCAGTAGACGGTGCCTGCTTCAGTGTGGAGAATAAAGATAAGTAATCTTCTTGATCGCTGGCGCCTTACTTTGAGCCTAATCTTTTCTCGGCCATCAGATCTTGCGTCACAACCCGGTCACGTTCTGCTACCGATTCCAACCTATGTTTGCACTCCCGGCAGACATAAACTCACCATAGTATTCAGAGTGATATCCTGCCATTATGTGCCATTAACATCTTTTGCAATAGATCGACGGCCGGAGTGGCCGAGCGGTTCTAGGCGCTACAGTCTGGAATCGCGCGACCGCTACGGTCGCAGGTTCGAATCCTGCCTCGGGCATGGATGTGTGTGATGTCCTTAGGTTAGTTAGGTTTAAGTAGTTCTAAGTTCTACGGAACTGATGACCTCAGATGGTAAGTCCCATACTGCTCAGAGCCATTTGAACCATTTTTGAATAGATCGTCAACAAGCAGCCAGTTGTTATGATATAGAGAGATTCAGTCGAAAAGCAATTATAAATTACGTAGGTCAAATTTGCCAGAACACAATAACCGTGGAGTAAACGTCTGCAGCATCTCATCAGTTATTATGTCATTAAACAATCGCATTAATTTCCTACGCTTCTATGTACAAGGATGAATCAGTAGTATGGAGAGTTTGGTACTAAATTTGTCTCATGTTCGCTCAGCTCATATTGCGTATGGAAAGTTCCATTTTCACTGAGAGAGAATATACTGCTCGCCATTAATTCTAAACATTCAAGTCAACAATTCGTAGCGTTCCCCACTGAAACAGCAATTGTTAAAGAGACATGATAACAACCTTTTAGTACCGTTATGCTTTGAAGTCTTTTTCTTTTTAAATTTTTACTTCAGGTGATGCGGCAAAGAAAAAAATGGAAAAATATAAGGGACACGTTTGCAAAAGAATTGAAAAAAGTACCTAAGCCTCGTTCTGGAGCTGACGCCGACTGTGAACCGGTATATAGAGGCACTTCTCCATATATTGAGTCCATGCTATTTTTAAAAGATATTTTGACACAACGAAAAACAGAAGGGAACGTTCAGCCAGAACATTCGGCAGCGAGCACGTCTTCGGATTTTTTGAACTCTGCATGTGTTACTACTCTGAAAACCCGCCCCCGGTAGCTGAGTGGTCAGCGCGACAGACTGTCAATCCTACGGGCCGGGGTTCGATTCCCGGCTGGGTCGGAGATTTTCTCCGCTCAGGGACTGGGTGTTGTGTTGTCCTAATCATCATCATTTCATCCCCATCGACGCGCAAGTTGCCGAAGTGGCGTCAAATCGAAAGACTTGCACCAGGCGAGCGGTCTACCCGACGGGAGGCCCTCGTCACACGACACTACTTTGAAAGACGAAATGGATGTGAGGAACACAGAAAATGCCTTTGAAAGTGCTACTGTCAGCATCAGTTATGAGACTCTCAGTGACAGTGGTGTTGACAACAACGATGAGCCTGAACTTCAGGTACCTGTATTTGAACAGTCAGAGCAGGCCATGCCCCAAGCAACAGAAACTACCCGCAATGATAGCATCCGTTCAGGCTCGATAAATGCACCGGCTGCAACGAGAAATAAACGTATGCAAAAAGATGGGCTATATACATTTCTCCAATTAGAGAGAAAGAAAATTAAAATAATGCGTCAGGACCAAGAAAATAACTATGATGAAGACTTTCTGTGATTCAAGACAATATTGCTATATATGAAACAGTTGCCATCATTAAATAAATTACATTTTAGAACACAAATGCAGGATACTTGTTTTGTAAATAAAACTGCATTTTCCTGCTGCTAGTTACTTTATTTATCCCATACGCGTTTCGCCTTCTCCTGATCTAAGGCATCAGTGGGATCTATAACGATACAGTTTTGTTAGTTACAGATTATCAAACAGTTCACTTCGCGATTTTTTTTGTAAGGAGTTGTCGAAGCTAAATACGCCACAGGTGCCACAAGTTGATCGTTCAGATCTTACAAATGTTTGAGAAATGTAAAATATTAAATACATACAGTTATGGGAATAAAGAAGTAAAAGGACTGATTTGTTATTTGTGTTCTTACCTTAAAGTCACCATCGACCGTTGCGGCCCCGGTAGCTGAGTGGTCAGCGTGACGGAATGTCAATCCTAAGGTCCCGGGTTCGATTCCCGGCTGGGTCGGAGATTTTCTCCGCTCAGGGACTGGGTGTTGTGTTGTCCTAATCATCATCATTTCATCCCCATCGACGAGCAGGTCGGTTGAATTCAGTGCCAGAATAGGTTTTATAGCGTCCACGATATAATCAAACGGTGTAGGTAACATTCGAGCATACTACTTGGATAGCAAAGGTTGACATTTCAATTCTTCATACAAATGGTGAATATGCCTATCCAAATATATAATATTAGTTTCACTACTGTTGTAGACAATATTTCTTCAGTATTTGATACCTGAGATACAAGTTTTCCATTAAAAATATCTTCCTTCTGTTCATAATGAATGTAGTGTACTGAAAGGGCGGGTGTGCTGACACCAGAATAACGCGTCTGCTTCCACAACTATTCACGACTGAGCTGCAAGCTGCTTGCAGGCAGCGCGCTCGGCACCTGCGCCCTCGAATAAAAACACTTCAGCATCTTTCTCCATTCTGTAGTGAGATATTGCTATTATTTCAGCTTTAAAAACAATTTCGATATGTCAGCTACATTTTATACGCAGGAACATATCACCTAAAATTAACCAAACGTAAAGTAGCCAGCGACAGCATTTTTCACTGTAAACACTCTAAATTTGATGAGATAACTTACTTAGAAATTGATTATCACAATGACTATGACAAATATCGAAAAAAATTGACACTTCATCATCAAGTTGCTATATGATACTGTAAGATACGGAAAAATCAGATCTTTGCAACGATTAGTTTTCTTATAATCGAATGAGAAGTATTATATTGTGAAGAAATGGTTCAAATGGCTCTGAGCACTATGGGACTTAACTTCTGAGGTCATCAGTCCCCTAGAACTTAGAACTACTTAAACCTAACTAACCTAAGGACATCACACACATCCATGCCCGAGGTAGGATTCGAACCTGCGACCGAAGATGTCGCGCGGTTCCAGACATGTAGCGCCTAGAACCGCTCGGCCACTCTGGCCGGCTATTGTGAAGAAAACTCCCAAAACGGAAAGAATGGGTTTTTAACTTTTTAAAGGAACAGGAGAATCTCTACCGAAAAACTAACTACAGGAGTTGATGTAGCTTTGCTTCATTAACAAACAGTATTTTTCACTGCAAGAAAATCGGAAAACACTTTTTTCTCTTGAACTGTTATCATTCGCCGCGCAGCTGACAGCTCACCTAGGACAGAACGACCGTACCGCACCGCTTCGCTGTGTGTCGCCTGTTCACGCGGTCCGGTGTCGCGCCGCGTTCGCATTTGACCGCTTACGTAGGATGTGGTGTATAAGAGATGTAGTACAGCAGAGCTACTCGTGCGAGCCGGCCTGCGCTCACACCACAACGGTGAGCAACCTGTATCGCTTCAGGGCGGCTCATTAATGCTTTTCGTGGTAAATTTATTTTGAAGACTTGTATTAATGAGCCGGCCGAAGTGGCCGAGCGGTTCTAGGCGCTACTGTCTGGAACCGCGCGACCGCTACGGTCGCAGGTTCGAATCCTGCCTCGGGCATGGATGTGTGTGATGTCCTTAGGTTAGTTGGGTTTAAGTAGTACTAAGTTCCAGGGGACTGATGGCCTCAGAAGTTAAGTCCCATAGTGCTCAGAGCCATTTGAACCATTTTGTATTAATCACAACTTGGAATGAAATTCAACATAATGAGCAGTGGCAATTAAATTCACATCTCTTTTAATATTTTTATGCTTCAAAGAACAGAGGGGGAGCAGGTAAATAAGAAACATGGTAATTCTTACGACTATTTCAGTCTTATGACGATTGCCATTTTAGGATGAAATTTCAATTGAAAAACTTATATTTCATTACCATTACACGTAAATGCTAAATATAAAAATACAGAATGTCAAAGAATATTACTTATTTTACTTTTCATTAAAGGATCAACGTCTGGTGACATTTTATGAGTAATGCTAATTCGAAGCCAAGCTCTTAAGTCCCCAGTGAGATTGTGTGGGCGGATTTCGTTCTCTTGATTACGCATAAAAGCAGCATGTACATGTAAGTCCAAACATCGACATAATCGTAACTGCAGAATTCTAAATGCGTGACAATTTACATTAAAGAAACATAAGTCGACGAAACTAGTCTTACTATGAAACTATAATCACCCAAACATTACATTGCAGGTGTATGTATGATGAATACTTTCTTCAGTCATATCACTTAAAAGCGTTTTTCTTTCTTTATTTATTTTCCACATCAGTTTCTCTCTGTTCGCCTTCCATGTGCCCGTAATCTTTTGCATGGAAGCTATTGTAATGTAGTTGTAACCTCAACTTTTTCATTGTGTTCAAAGTTTTGAAGCAGATTGATAGAACACAACGTATCAAGATACCACCACATACAATAAACATATTGACTAGGCACCCTGCTCTGATACACTGATGTTGATTCGTCTGACTGTTTTGAGGTTCCTAACCCAACCATTATGCTACTTTCCGCCCTTTAAAAACAGCTACTCTCTATTTTAAGGGGAGACGCACCTTAAAACTTCATTTTTTCAAAAGAGATTTACTATTTCAATCTTTGGAGTGTTTACTCTTAGATCCAAAAACGATTTTGCTACATTCGAATTACAAATATGTCTAAGAAAAGTTCGAAATACGGACTGCATTAGGGGGATGTGGCACCCCGAGAGATACCAAAGACAATTTTTTATTTCTATCACCATCAAACAGAGCCAGCCCCACACCGAACTTGGCATAAACTCAAACTGGGAAAAACAAGTTGCAAGCTTTCATAAATTATGCGTGCTCCTTGGACGTCAGATCTGGAATCTGAAGAGATCTGGAGAGATTGAATAAGAGTCCGTAACCGTTCTTTCCACCAACCTGTCGTCTTCTAAAGCTGCGTCCCTAGCGCAGAAGACAGCTCGTCGGTCGTGGCATCTTCTTCGGCGGAGGCTGCTATGCTGTCAACTTGAACCTGTGATTGCGCATTTCATGGGATGCCACTTGCCCAGGTTAGTCTCCGTATCTACAGAGGGAAATATCTGTAGTACTGACAATGATGGTAGGCGACGCTTCTCATTACTGTAGTCCGCAGCTCGTGGCCGTGCGGTAGCGTTCTCGCTTCCCGCGCCCGGGTTCGATTCCCGGCGGGGTCAGGGATTTTCTCTGCCTCGTGATGACTGGGTGTTGTGTGATGTCCTTAGGTTAGTTACGTTTAAGTAGTTCTAAGTTCTAGGGGACTGATGACCATAGATGTTAAGTCCCATAGTGCTCAGAGCCATTTGAACCATTCGAATCATTACTGTATCCTGTTTGATTATATTTAAAATAATCACACATTTTATACTGTCTTTTGCCGCGCGGGATTAGCCGAGCGGTCTAGGGCGCTGCAGTCATGGACTGTGCGGCCGGTCCCAGCGGGGGTTCGAGTCCTCCCTCGGCCATGGTGTGTGTGTGTTTGTCCTTTGGATAATTTAGGTTAAGTAGTGTGTAAGCTTAGGGACTGATGACCTTAGCAGTTAAGTCCCATAAGATTTCACACAACAACAATACTGTCTTTTACAACACTCGACATAGCTTTCTTAATTGTACGGTAATTTTTATATCGGCTTTCGATATAGAGTACAACATGTCCGCCCGAAATAGAAATACACGTCCGGCCCTCCGGAACACCCGAAACAGAGTGAGTAGCTCAACCGAAGTACCTCGTCTCCCAGGCGCGCTAAAGCGACCCGAAGGTGTCCGAAGAACTTCGGTTGTAAGATCGTTACTCTTATGTTTCTCATAACTAGTGAAATTTAATAAACAAAAACGATAAAGTCGTGAGATTGTCGTACTGAAAACTGGGTTAAATACAATGAAAAGTATTTAAATAACTAATAAGGGAAGTTAGGCGCTTTGGCGCCTAACACCCGAATGTGCCGACCAATCAGAAGCAAGTTCAGTAAAATTGGCGGACTCTGCAACGGGACTGGTACCTACTGTACTATCTTACGCTTGTACCTCACCCCACTTTTGTACCATATGCTACTTCACCTGTATGAAGCTGTATAAAGGCGAGCTTCTAGCAAAATAAAATACTGGCGGCCACAGCCAGGAATATCACACTTTTCAGAAAACTGAAGAGAAACGATTGGCAGTCAGTCGTTGGAAATTAGTTCGTTTGCCTGTCGATTGTGTAAATATAAGTTTAGGGAGTACAATGAAGTTCTGTTCAGTACAATCACAAGCTCCAAGGAAATAGGCACTGGCCTATGATCATATTATATTCCTGCCACTGTGCCTCCTCAAGAAGACTGTGAGTAGGTTTCTGTTCACAAAATTCAAGAAAAAGGCTTCCATGATCTTAACATTACAAGAAGCCTTATATAAGCAAGAAGGAAAAACGTTATAGCGCCGGTGAATTGTAATGGTTATGTGTCTTGTAGTAAAGTTCAGTTTTCCATAAAATGATTAAATCCGTTTTACGATAAGCTTGTTCTAAGCTCAATGCTAAATTTATCATAAATATTAAGCAGTCTGAACGAAATTTTTGCAGGAAGTAGTCTTGATGTGTTTGCGTACTTCTATGCAAGCCGGCTGGTGTGGCCGAGCGGTTCTAGGCGCTTCAGTCTGGAACCGCGCGACCGCTACGTCGCAGGTCCGAATCCTGCCTCGGGCATGGATGTATGTGATGTCCTTAGGTTAGTTAGCTATGCGTAGTTCTAAGTTCTAGGGGACTGATGACCTCAGATGTTAAGTCCCATAGTGCTCAGAGCCATTTGAACCATTTGAACTTCCATGCATTAATATTATCGACAATATAATTTGTTTACTGTAGCATCACATTTATGTACTGCTAAAGAAAATTTAAGGCTGAAATTAACACTGAAAACAAAATTATTAATATTTCTTATAAAATGAGTGCACAGAACCGTTGAACTATGTCTTGAGATTGTACCTACAAAATCTGCCATGTGAAGATTGTGCTTGAGTACCAAAAGAAGTTTTCAAGAATACCATTAAAATCACGTTAAAAATTCAAAACTCGAAAACCAGTGACGTTATGGACTTCTAAACTTGGGTGTTGTTACATGTTTACATAGTAGACACGATTTTAAAAGTTGGTTGCTACGGGCAAAGTGAAAGAAAATTTAATTTTTTGGGTGGAATTTCCCCTTAAGCACTGCACCGTATGTACTGTATGTTCTTATCTAAGGCTAAATCGATCCTAATTATGATATTCCTCTGAAGGCAGCACATTGTTTGCACTTCTGCGCTATCAATCAGCCGTGCTGCGCTACGTAACGACGTCTGACCCATTTTACCGCGAGCACTCACACACAGGCGGCGAGTGAGGGTGACAGCTCTTGTTCGCCTAGACGTAACCTCCAACATGCCTGCTGTAGTCTGTCACTAGAAATTATTTTTAAAATATGTTGAAAGCTTGCAAAACTGCAATCAGTCACTTTTTATGATAATTTATTTTGTCTTTGCTAGTTTCGTGCTGGTTTGCTCGTCTTCTAACGGAGGGAGAAAGTATGGATTTCACTGCGTGACATTTGCTTGCGTTTCCATTGCAAAGATCTTATATTCGATGTCTGGTCACACAGATTTTGGTTCTAAGAACCTCCCAAGGCGAATGCTGCGATTACTCCCTAGGAAAAGCTTGCCCTTTGAGAGAGTCTTCTCAATCTTCATTAGGGAATATTTTACAAATTTCAATAGAAATTTAGCCGACTTTGTGTCGTTTCGAGGGGGCACCATGGGGAGGTAGTCTCTTTTCGTCCCCCAATTAAATTTATTTAAATATTTACATGATTTCCGATGATTACATTAAACTACTTTTCAATACTTACAAATGCTTCATGTTATCTTCGTCATTGTAATTTCTGTGAGGAGGCCACACAAGTCAGAAATGATTTTAAGTTCCCATTAGTTTGGAGTTTCTTTAAAGCCTTTGCAATCGTTTTGTCAGCCTTCATTGCTGACTTTTTTCTTCTGTTCCCATCAATGTTTAAAATTAGTCGTTGAAACTGGTAGCCGTGGTACTGTGCATCTTCTCGAAGATTTTTCACTAAAGAGTAAACAGTCGGATGAACTTTTGATATTGATGGGTTTATTCTTCGGTTCCATCCTTCCGAGATGCTATTAATGGTATGGCGCCTTCCACTGCAATTCCACATTTCTCTTGGCATATGTTCCTTGTTGAGCCACTGGGCCACAAAATAGTCATAAGTCCTGAAGTTTTTGGTCTTCAGGCGTGCTCTCTTGAACACACAGCCAACCATCATGCAATATTTCCAAGGGAAAATGTGCTAGAGCAGAACACATTCATATGTGGCTGCGTATTTCCTCGTTTTCCTTGTAGGCTGGAACGAGGCCGCAACACTGAACTTTATTCCACAAACATTGATTAAAATGACAGCTCCAACCAATAATTTCTGTTTCAGGGAACAAACTGTTAGCTGCTTGGACGACGGCAATTTCGAAGTCCGTCATCAGAGATGCAGGGTTCACTCCAGGCACGTTAGTTTTAATAGCTTCAAAAAAACGTTCATATAGTTTCTCGATTTTTATTTGGCAACAAAGTGTAAACAACTGGAACTATTAAGCTCGGCGTGGAGTATAAACAACTGTCAAAACTGCTTGCTCGAACTCTTGAACGCTCCATCCACAAAAAACGATTCGTAGCTTGATAAACATGTTTTTCCCTTTTCGCTGGCAAATACCATGCGGTCCCCTGTTATCATCTACAAGCAAAAAATTGCTACTTTCTTTCATCAGCAAACTATTTTCTTGGGAGAATATTCCTACAGAATCAGTGGGACCTTGCGTAGTGCCCATATACACTGAAACGCCAAAGAAATCTGTATAGACTTGATACGTAAAGAGATATGTAAACCGGTAGAATACGGCGCTGTGGGCGGCAACGCCTATGTAAAACAAGTGTCTGGCGTAGTTTTTAGACCGGTTACTGCTGCAATGGCAGGTAGTCAAGATTTAAGTGGGTTTGAACGTAATGTTAAAGTCGGCGCACGGGCGATGGGACACAGCATCTCCGATATAGCGATGAAGTGCGGATTTTCCCGTTCTACCATTTCAAGAGTGGACCGTGGATATCAGGAATCCGGTAAAACATCAAATCTCCGACATCCCTGCGGCCGGAAAAAGATCCTGCAAGAACGGGACCAACGACGACTGAAGAGAATCGTTCAATGTGACAGATGTGCAACCCTTCTGCAGATTGCTGCAGATTTCAAAGCGGGCATCAACAAGTGTCAGAGTGCGAACCATTCAATGAAACATCATCGATATGGGCTTTCGCAGCCGAAAGCCCACTCGTGTACCCTTGATGACTGCACGACACAAAGCTATACGCCTCACCTGGGCCCGTCAACACCGACATTGGACTGTTGACTCGAAACATGTTGCCTGGTTGGACGAGTCTCGTTTAAATTTGTATAGAGTGAACGGACGTGTATGGGTATGGAGACAACCTCACGAATCCATGGACCCCGCATATCAGCAGGGGACTGTTCGAGCTGGTGGAGGCTCTGTAGTGGTGTGGGGCGTGTGCAATTGGAGTGATATGGGACGCCTGAAACGTCTAGATACGACTCTGAGAGGTGACACATACGTAAGCATCCTGCCTGATCACCTGCATCCATTAATGTCCATTGTGCATGCCGACGGACTTGGGAAATTCCAGCAGGACAATGCGACACCCCACACGTCCATAATTGCTACAGAGTGGCTCCAGGAACACTCTTCTAAGTTTAAACACTTCAGCTGGCCACCAAACTCCCCAGACATGAACATTGTTGAGCATATCTGGATGGCTTGCAACGTGCTGTACAGAAGAGATCTCCACCCGCTCGTTCTCTTATGAATTTATGGACAGGCCAGTGGGATTCATGGTGTCAATTCCCTCCAGCACTACTTCAGACATTAGCCGAGTCCATGCCACGTCGTGTTGCAGCACTTCTGCGTGCTTGTCGGGGACCTACACGATATTAGGCAGGTGTACCAGTTTCTTTGGCTCTTCTGTGCATTTTCTCCTAATACGATGTAACGTTTGTTTCGCACTTCTGTGTGATGGTAACGATGTTACTAAGTCGTAGCTTCGGTTGAAGAGCTGCCCTACTTCTTCAACGTAAACTGATGAAACTGTAGCATGTGTTTCTGTTGCCCTCTTCTTTGCGATGACAAAACGTTTTCGCTCTTCACATGCTGCTTTATCCGGAATACAAACATGGCTGTCTTCTCCTAAAACATTGTTACTTTTTGTGGATAGTCTTCCTTTGCACTTATCCTTTTGAAAGTTTACACTACGCCGGTAAATCACTTCTTGCTTGTATAGTCCGCTATATACCGGGTGATCAAAAAGTGAGTATAAATTTCAAAACTTAATAAACCACGGAATAATGTAAATAGAGAGGTAAAAATTGACAATCAAGCTTGGAATGACACGGGGTTTTATTAGAACAAAAAAAAAAACGATGTTCACAAAATGTCCGACAGATGGCGCTGGACAGCAAAACGTCAGTGACTGCGCATGACAATCGTGTATAAAAGGAGCTGTAATGAGAGAGAAAATCAGATGCGCCAGCAGTTGCAGCATGTTGACGTTACCTGAAAAGGCGCTTTTAGTGAAGCTGTATCATCAGAATGGGGAATGTGCTAGTTCAGCGTTACGATCCTATCGCCGTAGGAAGGGGATTCGAACGGATAAAGGTCCGTTGACAAATGCAGCTGTGGCGAGAATGATTTTGAAGTTCGAAGCCACGGGTTGTTTAGACGATAGACCCCGTAATGGCCGACCGAGCACAAGGCGTAATGCTGCTGAGACAGTTCAGGAAGAAATGGAGACTGTAGCGGGTTCGTCTATGCACGGGAAAGTCACCGCTCGTGCAGTCGCACGTCGCACCGGCATTCCATACACTACTGTTTGGTTGGCACTTAGGCGTACCCTCCGATGCTATCCGTTCAAAATCCATCGGCATCATGAACTGTTACCTGGCGATTTAGTGAAGCAGAGGGCATTTGCGGTGTGGGCGTTTCAAAAGATGGCGGTAGATGAAGATTGGTTGAATAACGTGTTGTGGACCGACGAAGCTTATTTCACGCTCCGAGGGTCTGTCAACGCCCACAACTGCAGAATTTGGGCTACCGAAAATCCTAGGACTGTCGTGGAAACTCCATTGCACGACGCGAAAGTCACGCTATGGGTTGGATTTACCATATCTACCGTTATCGGGTCTTTTTTCTTCGAGGAAATGCATGATTCTGGTTTTGTAACTGCTACCGTGACGGGTGAGAGACACGCCGATATGTTACAGAATCGTATCATCGCCAGCCTGGCTGATAAACACCTGCTGGAACGTGCGATGTTTATGCAGGATGGCGCTCCACCCCATATTGCTAGATACGTGAAAGATCTCTTGCGCCCGTCGTTTCGTGATGATCGTGTGCTCAGCCGCCACTTTAGTCATGCTTGGCCTCCCAGGTCCCCAAACCTCAGTCCGTGCAACTATTGGCTTTGGGGGTTACCTGAAGTCGCAAGTGTATCGTGATCGACCGACATCTCTAGGCATGCTGAAAGACAACATCCGACGCCAATGCCTCACCATAACTCCGGACATGCTTTAGAGTGCTGTTCACAACATTATTCCTCGACTACAGCTATTGTTGAGGAATGATAGTGGACATATTGAGCATTTCCTGTAAAGAACATCATCTTTGCTTTGTCTTACTTTGTTATGCTAATTATTGCTATTCTGATCAGATGAAGCGTCATCTGTCGGACATTTTTTGAAATTTTGTATTTTTTTTGGTTCTAATAAAACCCCATGCCATTCCAAGCATGTGTGTCAATTTGTACCTCTCTATCTACATTAGTCCGTGATTTATTCAGTTTTCAAATTTATACTGACTTTTTGATCACCCGGTATATTGATGCCCGTTGTAAATCAGTAAAGGCTATCCTTAGGTGGTGTCGGTGAGCCGGCCGGAGTGGCCGTGCGGTTCTAGGTGCTACAGTCTGGAACCGCGAGACCGCTACGGTCGCAGGTTCGAATCCTGCCTCGGGCATGGATGTGTGTGATGTCCTTAGGTTAGTTTGGTTTAAGTAATTCTAAGTTCTAGGGGACTGATGACCTCAGAAGTTGAGTCCCATAGTGCTCAGAGCCATTTGAACCATTTTTGGTGTCGGTGAACTCCATTACTTCCACACCAAAACACAGAACACTACTTGCCAGTCAGAGATCAACTGCAGTTCTGAACTCTGGAAGAAAGCCACGCGCACTACGGACAGGGAACTTTGCGCAGGAATTGGGCCTTGGTCTCTCCCAGAAGACTTCACAGGTTGCGGCGGACAGGCCATTGTGCCCTACTTCTGGAACACCCTGTCCACAACCAACAGCGCCCTGGGCTCCGTACAAATGGCAACACATTTCCTCTCCGTACACCTGTGTCTCCGTGCAAGTGTCACAAATTTGCGAGCGGGTGGAGGGTAGAAGCGCGGGAGAAGATAGCTTGTCGAGTTATGGTTATGCACTTCCCTTCCTCATAGGTATGCATTTCCGCCATTGACAGGTTTGCAAACCGAAGAGGGAGCAAGTGATACTCTGCTCTGTCTCCCCTACATCACAAGAAGCAACTACTGGGTGTTTAAAAAAATTATTCGACCCTACGCAGCGGGACTTATGAATCACTGGCGACATAGTATGCAGACATGCCCACGTATGTTGTTTCCATAAAAGCGTTAACACTACATGGAATACAGATAGAGTAAGAATTTGCAAAATGAATAGCAAGTGGCACTTGTGGTGGGGGAATTTACTTTTCCCATTAGAACGATAAAGCAGCTGTACAGGATGACTAAAAATCTATTTACCGTCTAGCAGCGCAGAGCATTATGCAGAGACGTGCGTAGATTCGGTCCATATGCATTTCTTGCGTTAGTATTATTAGTAACTCTTACCTGAATTCCATGTAGAGTTAACACACTAGTGGAAAAGTGGGGGAGTGGTATAATTTTGTAAACACCCTGTATTTGCTTATTTTGATGTCGTGGAGTAGATACAGAGGGAATCACCTTTTAGGTCTCCAGTTTGCAGATCTATGAAGGAGGGAAGTGCACGACCGCAATCTGGCGACCTGCCTTCCCTCGCGCTTCTACCCTCCACCACCACGCCCTCCACCCTACTACACCTCCAGAACACAATTTATCCCTTAATACGGCTCTACTGCGGTTAGACGTGGTATACAATTTTAATATTTGTTCTTAACCCAATTTATGTAAAACATTAATTTTATTCAATTAAAACACCGTTTTTAATTATATACTATTATTTGATTCCCTGCAAATGCGGAAACGTAGTCATAGAGAAAAAATTATTGGTTTTTTCCTGTAGTAAATTTAATGTAAGTTTGTACTGCGAAACATTTTCGATAGAAGCCGCGGTTTTAGAGTTATTCAAGAAAAACATAAAATAGTGACCTTTAAACGTCCCCAACTCCAATGCTCACTCTCTGTCGGTCAGGATTTTTAGTACAAAGGGCGTTTAAAAAGTTTTGTACAGTCGTCTCTATTTTTTTATTTTTTATAGGAGGAGAATGAAATGTTTTGTGAACATACTTCGAACATTTATCTATACATTGAGCCTACTCAATGTAGCCTCCATCAGCTGTGACACATTTGTCCCAACGTTCTTTCCATGATGTAAATGCACTTTGTTAAAATGCTGGGGATTGACTTTTACACCATCGCTGGACACAGAAAATAAGGTCTTTCTCGCTATCAAATGTTTTACCGCACAGGTGGACCTTCAGACGACCAAAGGGGTAAGAATCAGACGGAGTAAAGTCCGGACTGTAGGGCGGATGAGGAACAATTTTCCAACCCATTTTCCTGATTTTCTCCTGCGCCTGAAGCTGTGGTCTGTGGGTCTTGATGGCACGTCGCAACTTGTCCAATGACAAACAGTAACGGTCCCGGTTAACTGTGGAGCCAGGTTCCAAAAAGTCAATGAAAATGACACCACACTGATCCCAGAAGAAGGAGGCAATCACCTTTCGGCCTGCTGTTCGTGAAATTCTTGGTTTCTTCTTCCGAGGGGAACACGGATGACGTCACTCCATGGATTGGGTTTTGCTCTCAGGTTCGGACAAAAACAACCATGTTTCATCCTGGGTAATGACGCCGTCAAAACACTGTTTCCACTCTTCAATAAAGGCCTTCATGAGACCCTCGCACGCCGGCCGCGGTGGTCTCGCGGTTCTAGGCGCGCAGTCCGGAATCGCGCGACTGCTACGGTCGCAGGTTCGAATCCTGCCTCGGGCATGGATGTGTGTGATGTCCTTAGGTTAGTTAGGTTTACGTAGTTCTACGTTCTAGGGGACTGATAACCACAGCTGTTAAGTCCCATAGTGCTCAGAGCCATTTGAACCATTTTTGAGACCCTCGCCCACATTCTTCCTCATCGTTTTCATTTCTCTTGTCAGTATTCTAAGCACCCAACATGTACAGATTTTTCTGCACCCTTGTGACTGTACCAGTGATACCACACTACCCAATGACAGACGAGTCATTTCAGCTAGCTATCATGTCGTCACACATCTGCCATTTTGGATGATTTGATCAATGGTCTCCTTATTCACATCACTCACTGCCGTTGATGGTCTACTGCATCGTGGATTGTCCAGTAGAGAGAAATCACCTTCTTTAAACCTCTGCAGCCACCACTGGATAGTGCTGCGGTCTACTGTGTCCTCCCCATAAAGAAGGAACAACTTCCTGTGAATCGATGTGGCAGAGTCATCGCCGGTCTTGAAGAGGAACTCCATCACCGACCGTTGTCGCAACCTGACATCTACTTCACGGTCCATTATGGCTCACCTGTAAATAAAAGAAAATACTTTTATGTACCAACTTATAGCTAAATGTTCCAAGTATGTCCACAAAAAAATTCATTCTCTTCTGCAAAAAATGAAAATATTATGGACGACTGTGCAAAACTTTTTGAATGCCCTTTGTATGTTGTTCATGACACTCCCTCCTAGCACTGCACAAAAATCTGCTAAAGTGCGCGTCATTGACGACGGTGGCCGAGTTTAGGTTCGTTCTGCATATCTGACGTCACAAAACACAGTCAGCCAATGAACAGAGAACGACGTTGCCAGAGCTCCACTGCAGTGCAGAGCACGGACGAGTCTCTTCAGTTTTAGTTACGTTCAGTCATAAATAAAGTAATTGAACAAAAGCAATGTCTTGATAGCAGACTTTCTTTTATAGAAAGTTTGAAAAAAGGATTCTTTATGCCAATTGCTTCATATTCTATTAATTAATTAAACCAAACAAGCAATTGTTGCTGTTGTGGTCTTCAGTCGAAAGCTTTTATTCTCTTCTTGTCCAAACTAGTTATCGTCCATGTTTCACTTCCATACATGGCTACACTCCATACAAATACTTTCAGAAACGACTTCCTGACACTTAAATCTATACTCTATGTTAACAAATTTCTCTTCTTCAGAAATGCTTTCCTTGCCATGCCAGTCTACATTTTATATCCTCTCTACTTCGACCATCATCAGTTATTTTGCTCCCCAAATAGCAAATAAGCAATAAGCCTCCTAATTCAGGCGATAGCAAGGAAAGGTGTTTGTATCATTCTCTCTAACCGCTTTTTCGCAATAAAGAACAGCGGTAATTGTTTATTTCATATTGTACTTCGACGAAACGTGAGTAACTCAGTCATACCAACAGTGTTTGTCGGTATTTTGCGTGATATTTTAAAGTCCTCCAGGAGGTCTCTTGAATGATGAGCTGCATTAGCGTAATGGTTAAAGTGTTTGGCTGCAAGTGAAAGGTCCTGAGTTGAAATCTTGTTCGGTGCTTGATATTTTCTTTATTTAAAAACAATATCGAAGTGTCTTACTTCATGAATTTTATTCGTTTGAATGTAATTTTTTGAAATTTCTAGTGGCAACTAAAATCGACAATACGAAAAGTATACGCTATGGACTTTTTTACCTCTGCAAACTCTTCAAAATTTCGTGCAATGATTTACTACATCTAATGCTGCACAATAACTGCGTTGAACATCGAAACAAAATTAAGTCATTTATGGGGGAAGGAATCGGTCAAGAAGACGTGAAAAATCAAATTTTGGGGCAAATAGTTTTTGTGAAATCGAATGATTAAGTGTGTCAAAGCAGTCGAAACACCATGTGTCTGCACAGGCGAGCAGTGCAGTGATGACAAAACCGCGCACAGCGCGGAATGCGGGGAGCACGTCTCTGTAGCAGCGAAAGGGTTAATGCGGCCGTGGTGACTTTACTTCATAAACTGCGCGCTCCCCCCTAAACGTAAGTTTGCGAACTATACTGGGGCGCTGCTTCTCTTGGCGCGTGCAACTGGCAACGCAGCAATCTCCCGCGTCTGGGCGGGCATGCGCGAACCGCCAAGATAAGAGAACTGAACTATAATACACGGTTTTTCCCCTTATTTGACCTTTTTTGGTCTTCCTTGATTGGGCTGTAAGACGTTTACCTCTCGACTTAAAATACTGTCATGGTCAGCGTTATGTTGGTGCGAATAATGCCAGTGGATATTTCACAGGATTCCAAAAGTGAATTACTCATTTGGAGCAGAGAGCTATGGTTGTTCATTGTTCGGTGCATAATTTGAATTTGGTAGTACAAGATGCAATGCAAGGTATTAGTTATGTGCAAGACTGTCTGATGATTATTCGTGGATTAATATCATTTGTCTGATATTTGCCAAAGAGGCTATGAGTATTTGAATCGCTACAAGAAAACAATGAATATGGTGTTGTAAAAAACATTCCCAGACTCACTTTGTTGCCATTCTGTCCCACAAGGTGGTGTGTGAGAGAAGAATCATTAAAATCGTTGGAAAGTAATTATGACATTCTCTTGATACTTTTGGAAGACCTGTCAGGCGAAAAAGGTGAAGTCGATGGGAAGGCTGGTGGATATTTTTCAAACCTACGCAGAATTGAACAACTTCATTCTTCTTTTCAGAAGAAATCATTGTCATACTGAGAAGTCACTGTTTTGGTGGAAACTTTATTTACAAGTTAAGCTTCAAAAAGGGATGTATTTTTTGAGACGTAGAATGAAACCATGAGGAAAACGGAGGAACCAGTCTTGTCTGGAAATAAGATGATGCCAAAACGCTACGACGAAGGTAGTGATCCTTATACGTCATATCTATCAAATGCCGAAGAAAATGCATTGACAAATATTTTTCGAAATAACTGATGTGGCTGTTGATTCGCGAAATCTTAGATTTCAAACAACGGTTTTGGAATTAATTTCACAAACTGAAGCTCATGCTATCGACCAAATTGGTGCTGATCGAATTCTGTAGTTCTATTGGACAGTGTGTGATAAACAATAACTGACATTACGGAGGGACATGTTTCTACATGGGTGCAGAAGGAAGAAAGAAGTGGCCAACTTGTCAGACATTACAAGTATTTTATGTACAGGAAACAGTGGTCCCATGTGTGAAATCCTCACATAATTTATGAAGTTTGTACGGATTATTTTAATTATACCTGGTATTTCTTGTACCTCTGAGCGGTCATTTTCAGCATTTAGACAATTGAAAATGTTTTCGCGCTAACAATGACCCGAAACAGACTGAATGATTTGGAATTCATGTTTATGAGAAAATGAATAGAATACTCACATTAACAGAATTGCAAACAAATGCATAAGTTAAATGATGTAAGAAGGAATGTATTTTACATTGAAAGTTAACATGTCATGATGATTATTATTATTTGGTACACAGTTAGTCATTTTGTAGTTTCTGGTCACAACAAAATCTTTACATTCTTCTTTTTGCAGTACAATTAAAATTATTTGCATTGATGAAGATTTTGTCATTGTAATTTTTATGAATGTGGTATTTTCTCTTAGTAATGTGTTTATAATATCATTGCCTCTTGCTATCATTGTGCTTATAAGTTTTTTGAAGTATACAACACTTAATAATTACGATGGAACTAGCAGTTTATTAGTGAGTTAAAAGTCGAAAAGCAAACTAATTATTTTATACAGAAAAAATCCAGAACGATTTTTTCACTCTGCAGCGGAGTGTTCCTTAATATGAAACTTCCTGTCAGATTAAAACTGTGTGCCACACCGAGACCCGAACTCGGGACCTTTGCCTTCAGCGGGCAAGTGCAAATCTGTGAGGACGGATCGTCAATCGTGCTTAAGTATCGCAGTCGCTAGAGCACTTGCCGGCGAAAAGCATAGGGCCTGATTTCGAGTGTCGGTCCAGCGCACAGTTTTAATCTTCCAGGAAGTTTCACAGAAAGAATCATTTAATGTTACGATTACATATGTTGAGAATGTTCATTACAGCAACTTATCCTTATAGCCCAAATCCACTAGCGCGGCAGCCTTCGAATGGTTCAAATGGCTCTAAGCACTATGGGGCTTAACATCTGAGGTCATCAGTTCCCTAGACTTAGAGCTACTTAAACCTAACTAACCTAAGGACATCACACACATCCCTAAGGACATCACACACTTCCATGCCCGAGGCGGGATTCGAACCTGCGACCGTGGCAGCAGCGCAGTTCCGGACTGAAGCGCCTAGAACCGCTCGGTCACAGCGGCCGGGGCAGCCTTCGGGATAGGGCCTGTCACAAAAGACATTGTGTAGGCAGACTCGTGGTCGTTGCGTCACTTTGATCCCAGGGTTCCCCTGGTACTCATTTCAGACTGGGTCAACCTCGGAAAGGTATGCCCTCTGGATCCATCCAATTACATTTGGACCTGGGTTTGAACCCGTGCCACTTGCGTTCAAGTCAGCTGTGTTACCGACTGAGCTAGGACAGCTTCAAATTATCCTACGAATATCGGTATATTTTACTTTGTCACAGCACACCCCTTTATAGTACAGGTAGTGTTCACGAAAGATTATGAATAGACGGTAATAATTCTACAAAAAATTGTGATGTAAGGAAAGCACTGGCACCGTGCTTTGACACCGGTGCCAGAGACGGCGCGGTAAGCATGGTGCCATGATTTCAAATGAACCAGCACCGCTGTAAAAATGATTCTGGAATCTGTGAAACGTTTGCAAGAATAAAAACGTCTGTGACGTGAACATTGAACTTAAAGCGCTACTCCTTATTTAGTAAGGGCAAGAACACCAGTCGGCGGCCGGAGTGGCCGTGCAGTTCTAGGCGCTACAGTCTGGAGCCGAGCGACCGCTACGGTCGCAGGTTCGAATCCTGCCTCGGGCATGGATGTGTGTGATGTCCTTAGGTTAGTTAGGTTTAATTAGTTCCAAGTTCTAGGCGACTGATGACCTCAGAAGTTGAGTTTCATAGTGCTCAGAGCCATTTGAACCAAGAATACCAGCCAACGACGCCTGCTTCTCCATAAATACAACGAACAGTATGGAGGGCACGGGCAATTGCCAAACGAAGCAGTACTGTATGTGGCCACGTGACTGCCTCGGCTGCACGGCCGTTGTCTAGTGCCAACGGCATGGCACATACAGGACAGTGCTTTCAGATGCGTGCCCGTGTCAGTGGTAGAGCCGGGACAAATTGTTTCTGCAAGCTTCTCCGTCTTACAAAGTGCTGCCGGACCGTGCCACTCTATGATTTATTCTCTTTCGTTATGTTATCGATTGTCTTGAATCCCTTGTCAATGACAGATAGACGAAATCTAGCCCTTTATGGAGCTATTTCATTCCAGATTATAAAAACTAGTTCATAGCAGTGTGTGATACTTGTCAATCTTGTACATAGTTCAAATCGACGATGACATGTTTTAAACGGCATACGTTTCGTCGCTACCCGACTGTGATTTTGTAGCCGGCCGGGGTGCCCGAGCGGTTCTAGGCGCTACAGTCTGGAACCGCGCGACCGCTACGGTTTGTGGAGTACACGCAAGCACTGAATCCTGACAATGAATTCCCGTCAAAATATGTTTTAAATCATTCGCTGATAAATTCTCTGTACGAGTCTTCTCAGCTTAAAGTACCAGTATATCTATGCTCTTGCACCTTCTGTCTGTCTAAAATACTTACTGTTGGGTGCGGCTTGTCCCGGCGGAGGTTCAAGTCCTCCCTCGGGCATGGGTGTGTGTGTTTGTCCTTAGGATAATTTAGGTTAAGTAGTGTGTAAGCTTAGGGACTGATGACCTTAGCAGTTAAGTCCCATAAGATTTCACACACATTTTTTCCTTACTGTTGGACATAACTTAATACGGGAAGTTTCATGGCTGTCACCGCCCATTTTATTTCGCCAGACACTATGATCACTCAGAGTGTCTTGTCAGATTGTTTCTCGTATTCAGAGATACATATTGCGGAAAATCGATGTGTTCAGTTTTAGCACATCACAAACGAACGGAACATCGACGAGAAAGTTGTAACTGTTGTGTCCGACAATGCTGCAAATATTGTTCGCGCAATCGAACGAGGTAAATGTACTAAATTTGTTTTTTTTTCGCTCATATGTTGTATTTAAAAGCGCAATTTGTGTTAAAGCAGAGTGAGTTACAAGTTGTTCTGAAGAAAGTGAGGGTAACCGTGGAGTACTTCAAAAGAAGCACGATAGCAAAGGCAGCCCTAAGAAACTATTTACACCAAAACGACCTCCCATTAGAAAAACTCATCCACAATGCATCAGCTAGGTGTAACTCGACATTTTTCGTGATCGAACGCCTCCATAAACTTTCAAGTGCTGTGAAAAGTACGGCTGCTGCACTAAACGCTAAGGTTCCCGCCATTGCAGTGGGAGAATGGTTATTATTCGTGACACGTGTGCAGTTCAGAAGCAAAATGTTCAAATGTGTGTGAAATCTTATGGGACTCAACTGCTAAGGTTATCAGTCCCTAAGCTTACACACTACTTAACCTAAATTACCCTAAGGTCAAACGCACACACCCATGACCGAGGGAGGACTCGAACCTCCGCCGGGACCAGCCGCACAGTCCATGGCTGCAGCGCCTAAGATCGCTCGGCTTACACCGCGCGGCAGTTCTGAAGCCATTCGGAATAGTGACACGGGAAATGAGTGCAGACCAATATATATCGGCGTCGAAAGTGGTTGTTTTAAGGAAGGGATTACTTTCTTCCTGCCAGAAAATGATCGATTCAAAGAAGTTTCATAGCCTCGTAATGCAAGTTGTAACCTCTCTAGTGGTCAGTTTAACCAGGTACCTCGAAGGCATTTAGAAGAGCAAGACATTTGCAGCCTGCACATTCTTGGATCATAAGTTCAAGAAAGAAAGCATTTTAACGACCTTCTTGATGCCAGAAAGATCAAAGAAGATGTCATCATAGGTGTAGCAGACCTAATTTTAAGATCCCATACAGAAGAGAGTTTGCAGGGAACTGGAAATTCTGTTGCTACAGATACAGTCGCTGATGAAGATAAACTAGGCGAATATTCACCATGGGCTACCTACAACGAGGACGTAGCTAGATGCCAGCAACCAAAAATTTCAACATCTGTATCTCAAGCTACTGAAGAAGTAAACAGATAAGCAAATTACGTATGTTTTTATTGTTGCTATTATTTCAATCACTTTAAAATATTCAGAATGATAGTCTACTAAAACAGGAACTCGGTTATTGGACATTCAGATTAGAGAAATAATGTTTATATTATCTTTTTATAAAGACCCCTTAATAGCTAGGCAGGCAGATTCGTTAAATTGGTGGTTGGGAAGAAGCTATTTAACTTCCCGGAAGTTGTGTGTTCTAGTAACATCTGTCCATGTTGAACGTGTGTTTTCGAAAGCTGGTCAAATTTTTTCTAATGTACGAAACAGACTGTCAGTGAACACAGTGAAAAAAAAAATTCTGTTCTTGAATGTTAATGGAAAACTTATTTGAGGGTTATTCTGAAGTATTTTGCGTGTAAATATTAATATAAATTACGGTATATCTAAGTGTCTGTCAGAGACAGCAAAGGACTTGGAAGAGCAGTTGAATGGAATGGACAGTGTATTGAAAGGAGGATATAAGATGAACATCAACAAAAGCAAAACAAGGATAATGGAATGTAGTCGAATTAAGTCGGGTGATGCTGAGGGAATTAGATTAGGAAATGAGGCATTTAAAGTAGTAAAGGAGTTTTGCTATTTGGGGAGCAAAATAACTGATGATGGTCGAAGTAGAGAGGATATAAAATGTAGGCTGGCAATGGCAAGGAAAGCGTTTCTGAAGAAGAGAAATTTGTTAACATCGTGTATAGATTTAAGTGTCAGGAAGTCATTTCTGAAAGTATTCGTATGGAGTGTAGCCATGTATGGAAGTGAAACATGGACGATAAATAGTTTGGACAAGAAGAGAATAGAAGCTTTCGAAATATGGTGCTACAGAAGAATGCTGAAGATCAGATGGGTAGGTCACATAACTAATGAGGAAGTATTGAATAGGATTGGGGAGAAGAGAAGTTTGTGGCACAACTTGACCAGAAGAAGGGATCGGTTGGTAGGACATGTTATGAGGCATCAAGGGATCACCATTTTAGTATTGGAGGGCAGCGTGGAGGGTAAAAATCGTAGAGGGAGACCAAGAGATGAATACACTAAGCAGATTCAGAAGGATGTAGGTTGCAGTAGGTACTGGGAGATGAAAAAGCTTGCACAGGATAGAGTAGCATGGAGAGCTGCATCAAACCAGTCTCAGGACTGAAGACCACAACAACAACAACATATCTACGTGTAGTTCCTTTTTTTTCGATGCTCGATGCATATACGAACGCAGTGAATAAGTACGCATCGTGGCACAGACAGTGTGCTTTGGCACAGAGACGCATTTGGAACTGGCACTACGTACACCATTGCCAGCAGATGCACTGGAATTTCCATCACTATAAGAAAATATCGGGAGTCCCCTGAAAACATGTACCACGTCCCGCCACTGATCTGCAATTTTGGAAAGTTGGCGCTCAGGCGTGGCTAGTTAAAAACTCCCATTCTCTCTGTGTGTGGTTTACCCCAAGTGCATTTGAAATTCGAATTACTGTCTTTGTTTCCTATGCAAGCATGGTACTTCGCTTGCTCCCATTTTACCGTTCTGCTTTAACATACCAAGCGAACTTGTCCATTTCTTTAATGCTTTTCCGTTTCAAATATTTTTCCGAGTGTAACAACTACTACATTAAAATTCTCCGGTTTTTTTGTCCGTGGCCGTCACTTCTGTCCAAGTATATTACTAAATCTCAGCGGAAACACCTGCAGTTTGACAGAATTCCGACGCTATCACGGTCATGGCCAGAGGAGAATTTCTCTAGAAGTAATAAAATGCATATCTGCAGAAAGTAGGGATGGAAGCGACAACTTGGTAAAGACTAATCCCGAGAGTCATAATCTGCGCTTCAAACACTTTGGCACTGTTTGTTTGGAAAGTATCTGAATGCTTACTCCACAGAAATTTCTGATCTACGTTTGGCGAAAAAGCAGCTTGGACGTTTGTTCTAAGAACTACCGCTAAACTCACAGTCTGAAAGCAATTTCAACTTTGTTGCTAATTCATTAACAAATCTCAGAAAGAGAGCATTGCCAGCTGCGTAAGAGCCACTTCATGCCACTGCGATCTCACTTTTTCGCTATTCTCGAAAGAGTTATATAATATAATATTGAATCTATAGGTCGTTGTTATTGTACCTCTGCTTCCTGCGGTTGCTGCCTCTGGCGAAACCGGCACGAGCTACAGGCAGTGCGTCCGAATCGATATCGAACCGAACCGTTCCTTGCGCTGCAAGGTACGATCCAGTCGACTGGACTATACACGGCACAGTCGGTGCGAGCTGTCGCTGGCGAAACAGCGCATTTGCGCGGTGCATTCGCGTAAGGTAATTTCAGTTTTGCTAGTGATAACCGTCATTTAAATAAAGGTAAGGCAAATAGTGTTGTGTCGTTCGTGGGTAAATACTTTTTTTCGTGTCAACTTCAGTAGTAAACATCAGATTATATTGTTATGAAACAGACATAAACACACAGATTGGTTAGAAGGCAACAAAGCTTGTTAAACTTGATTTTTTTTAAACATGGGCTACGCGAAGCGTTACCATATGTGGCAGCCACGTTAACTGCTACAAAACAATTGTAGTACGAAGTGCATTAATTTGGTTTCCTTTCATGAATAGGGTTTTTGCGTATTATCGTCACCAGCACACATACCGATAACTGTTACAATGACATTTTAACACTACTCCTAGAAAACTAATCCATGGAATTTTCATACTAGTTTTCCCAAAGATGGTAGGTGATTCCTCGTAGGATCTACCATTTTAGGATTTTTGTGAAACAATCTCCGACTCAAAATTGCATGTGACCCATTTGCGGTGCGCAGGGGTGGTCAACTTTGATGTGATCGATGATCTGCATCTGCTTATCATATCTACCATTTGGCGCATGGCGGAGGGTAGCTTTGTGGGGATGTCAACCAGCGAAATGTGGATGTGTCATAAACTTCAGTCTTTGACACCAATAACATTTTTGTTCTTCCTCAAGGTGCGAGAGCATGTGTATCCCCCCTGGAGTTACTTTCAGGGTTGACAAGCTAGCGGAATTTCCGCAAAATTTGACGGATTTTACACACTGCCAGCAGGAGAAATTTTGCATTTAGCGGTCAACGGATATTTAAACGGATTTGTGGATTGATTTCTGCAACAATATTTTTCCGTTTAATTCAGTCTTTCCATTACACAATTTGAAATTATATTTAGCGTGCAAAATCCTAAACTGGCAACAATATGGCTCCAGTTAACTCGTAATAATCAAATTCGATGTAGTGTTTCTCCTACCTCAACACAACAGAACAGTCCTTTCCACTCTTAGTTCTTTGCTTTTAGCATTGCAATTAAAATTTACCGTGGAACGAAGTCGGCACAGTGCATTGAGTTGAATTGTTAATGTTTATGGTGCAGTTAATCGCGTTGTAATCAGTGATTTTATTTCCTTTTTTATTATTTGTCTCATCAAAATGTCGAAGCAAAAGGACAAAAAACACACCAAAAAGTTTAGAAAAGAGTGGCTTAGCAACAGACAGTTGAAAGACTGCCTTCTTGAGATCCCCGCCGAACCTTCGAGTGTGCGATGTCGATTTTGCCAGTGCAGTTTAAATTCGCGTCCGTCGGATTTATTGAATCTTTCAAAAAGCATGTAAAAGCTGCGGCACCCTTTTCTTCACAGGGGCAGTTGAAACTAGATGCACATGTAGTTAGGCGGTCCAATGAAGTTTCTGCTGCAGAAGCTCATTATGTTTATTTGTGGCTAAACATTGCGCAATAAGACCTGTGGATCACCTCTGCAGCCTTTCAAAAAGGAGTTCTATAGGTGCTGACCATGTCTTTCTGGAGCGTTTGCAAAGAAGCAAGTGTAGTGGTGTGATTAAAAACATTCTTTACCCACATTTCAAGACCAGTCTGAAAAAGGACATAGGAGACGGATATTTCAGTGTACTTTTGGATGAATCTACAGACATTAGTGTCAGTAAATTGTTAGCTGTATGTGTGATATACTTTTCTGAGGCCCAAGGTCGCACTGTTTCCACATTCTTGGGAATGGTTGAGTTAGAGGAAGGCAATGCAGTGGCAGGAGCAAATGGTTTGAAATCTTTGCTCAACGAGTACTGCTTGAACATTCATTTAATGCACAGTGTGGGTACTGACAATGGAGCAGTTATGGTGGCCGTCAATAATGGTGTGTATCAGGATTTGAAAAGAGAAGTTCCTCATCTTGTCTTAATTCCTCATGTCTGCCATTCCGTGCGGCAGGCCGCAGCTGAAACTTTGCCCCGGAATTCCGAATTTTTGTTGTCAGAAACGTATTCTTGGTTCTCCAAGTCTTCATCTCGTCAAATTGCTTATAGAAAGTTATTCAGTGCAATAAATGACGGAGCTAATCCATTGAAAACAGTTCAGAAGTGCAATACACTTTGGATGTCTATTTTAGAGGCTGTTTCTCGTGCTTTGTCTCAATGATTTGAACTAGAAACCCACTTTGAGATAACAGCGCTTCATGAGAAGTGTTATACTGCCTGAGTCCTCCATAATATGTACAGTGATGACGTAAACAAAATTTATCTTACTTTTCTGAAACCTTATTTGGAAGAATGTCAGTTTGTAAATAGGGAATTTCAGTCAAATTCTGCAGACCAATCACAGCTCCTAAACGCTGTTGTGTTTCTAAACAGTGGGCTCGTAAGGAGAATTGTACTAGGGTGTAGAGGCGATCTTTTAAGTGCATATGTTCGCCAATATAAGTCGCCAAGAATATACTTAGGTCATGAAGTCGAAGTCTTATTGCAGGATACGAATACTTCCAACAAAATTTCATCTGAGATTGAGACTGCCATACGGAAAAGATGTGAACATTTTCTTGTTTCCCTTGTTTCTGAGCTCCAACGCCGCTTGCCCCAAAAAGTAATAGTGTTGCGAAAAGTATCCTTAATTGCTGCAAGAGAATGCTCGAGAGTGATAAAAGAACCAATAATATCGCTGGCTAAGGACTTGTCAGACAGCACAGTAACAAAAATTGATTTTCAGTGGTCCAAGCTCACCACTGTCCAATGGAAACAAATCAACAACATTGCGGCGTTCTGGAATGAAATTAGGTCATACTGAGATACCAGCGGCTTAAATCGTTTCCAAGAACTCTCAGATCTGGCTATTATGCCTTCGGTTTTACCATGGTCCAATGCAGAGGTGGAAAGGGCCTTTAGCTAACTAAATTTAATAAAAAACAGACTAACTACTATTATGGTGAACGCCATAATTACAATAAGAGCTGGTCTTAACCGTGTTGGTAAGTGCTGTCACGATTCACTGCTAGAGAAAGTTCTTAAAGAAATCGCCCACGTGAGACAGGATGGTTACCCATCCAAGTGCCTGCCAAATGTGTTTCTGTTGTACTCGTGATATTAATAAAGCAGTATAACTGTATTCCGTGGTATTAGAGTTTCATTAAGTACATTTCTCGCATGGAAGACTTGCACCTTCTACTGCTACTAATCATTTTCTTTCATGTTCCAGTTGCAAACAGAGCGAGGGAAAAACAACTATCTACATGCCTATGTACGAGCCCTAATTTGCCTTATCTTATCTACATGGTCCTCACACGAAATGTACGTTGGCGGCAGTTTAATCGTCTCCAGCCAGCTTCAAATGCCGGTTCTCTAAATTTTCTCGATAGTGTTCCACGAAACGACGTCTTAAGTTTATGAAGCGTCTTTGTAATTACAAAGCTAGCAACCCGCCCATGAATTACTTCAGTGTCTTCCTTTAATCCGACCTGGTGGGTATCGCAAACACTCAAGCAATACTCAAGCATGGTTCATAACTACTGTTGTATACATAGTCTCATTTACAGATGCACCACACATTCCCTAGATTCTCTGAGCAATAAACCAAAGTCGACCATTTGCATTCCCTACTACAGTCGTTACGTGCTTGTCCCTTTTTATATCGCTTTGCACCATTATGCCTAGACATTTAATCGATGCGGCTATCAAGCGGCACACTTCTAATGCTGAATTTGAACTTTACGGGATTGTTTTTCTTACTCACCTGCATTAACTTACATTTTTTTTGCATTTAGAGCAAGCTCCCACTCATCACACCAACTACAAATTTTGTCTAAGTCGTCTTGTATCCTATTACAGTCACTCAACAACAATACTTTCCCATACACCTCGTGATCAGCATGCATCTGCAGATTATTGATCCAGGTACAATTCATAACTGCTTACAATATATAATTATGAGCTGATGGACAATGCCTGACTAATGTTGATGGCACATGTTGTCCAACAGACAAAACAGTCAAATACCAATGATTATCACTCAGTGAGAAACCTGGCAGCTGACAACACATGCTAATGTGTGTAATGCATGGAAATCAGCAGCAAGTCATAACATTGATTGACCATGTAATTGACAATGAATCTTTTGAATCAACTACACCTGTCAAAAATATATTGGCATTCAATCAGATTGCAATGAATACATAAATCTAGTACAGAATAATGTCCCATAGATTTGTTAGAAAACCCAACTGAGGCATAATGCATCTGCAGAGTATGTCTCCCCAAAACATTATTCCAAGTGATTTTTTTTAACCAGAATGTAACAAATACTCAACAGCCTTCAGTGTGAGATATTACAAGAATGGTGTGGTGGTTCATTGTAAAAAGCATTCAGAGAGCAAACTTTCCAAGATAAGTCACAAAATATTATATATATGAAGATGGTATCTGTTCTGTTGGACGTGTATACATAGTTAAGGCTCACCAGCCATTTGACCATCTTCTGTGCAGATGCACAAACAGTGCGCAAACTCTTAACGGGAATTGGCAGTAAAGCCGCGTCTAATGAGTATGATGGGCAGGGTCTACATCTACATCCATACTCCACAAGCCGCCTGACGGTGTGTGGCGGAGGGTACCCTGAGTACCTCTATCGGTTCTCCCTTCTATTCCAGTCTCGTATTGTTCGTGGAAAGAAGGATTGTCGGTATGCTTCTGTGTGGGCTCTAATCTCTCTGATTTTATCCTCATGGTCTCTTCGCGAGATATACGTAGGAGGGAGCAATATACTTCTTGACTCCTCGGTGAAGGTCTGTTCTCGAAACTTCAACAAAAGCCCGTACCGAGCTACTGAGCATCTCTCCTGCAGAGTCTTCCACTGGAGTTTATCTATCATCTCCGTAATGCTTTTGCGATTACTAAATTATCCTGTAACAAAGCGTGCTGCTCTCTGTTGGATCTTCTCTATCTCTTCTATCAACCCTATCTGGTACGGATCCCACACTGCTGAGCAGTATTCAAGCAGTGGGCGAACAAGCGTACTGTAACCTACTTCCTTTGTTTTCAGATTGCATTTCATTAGGATTCTTCCAATGAATCTGTCTGGCATCTGCTTTACTGACAATCAACTTTATATGATCATTCCATTTTAAATCACTCCTAATGCTTACTTCCAGATAATTTATGGAATTAACTGCTTCCAGTTGCTGACCTGCTATTTTTTAGCTAAATGATAAGGGCTCTATCTTTCTATGTATTCGCAGCACATTACACTTGTCTACATTGAGATTGAATAGCCATTCCCTGCACCATGCGTCAATTCGCTGCAGATCCTCCTGCATTTCAGTACAATTTTCCACTATGAATATAGTGTGGGACAACAAGTTGCGAATGTGGGTCTCACGGGAGGCATGCCAGAGATGAGTCCCTGCAGTCCTTAGTGGCTCAGATGGATAGTGTGTCTGCCATGTAAGCAGGAGATCCAGGGCTCAAGTCCCGGTCGGGACACACATTTTAAACTGTCCCTGTTGACTTATATCAATACCTGTATGCAGCTAAGGGTATTAATTTCATTTTGATTTTATACAAAATATTATCTCTACATACGTCTCTTTTACTCAGAAAGGTAGCAAAATTTGATACAGCTGGACTAAAATGCATGCAGATTTCTTCAAAGAGTGCTAGTCCTGCACAGTATGCATAACTTCTGTGCAGCTTGGAAGCTAGGTGAGGCTTGTTGAAGGAAATGAAGCTGTGAGGGGGTTAGTGAGTTGTGCTTGGACAGCCAAGTCAGTAAAGCACTTGCTTGCACAAGGACAGGGCCCAAGTTCCATTCCCAGTCCAGCACACACAGTTTTCATCTGCCAGTAAGTTTCAAATAAGTGTACACCCTGCTGCATGGACAGCACCTCCAGTTAACTATGATACTACCGGAGTTCTCAATTTTTTGCCGGAAATAACTGGCCAAGTGAAACTCAAGTATAGCCGGCCGGAGTGGCTGAGCGGTTCTAGGCGCTTCAGTCTGGAAATGCGTGACCGCTACGGTCGCAGGTTCGAATGCTGCCTCGGGCATGGATGTGTGTGCCGTCCTTAGATTAGTTAGCGTTAAGTAGTTCTAAGTTCTAGGGGACTTATGACCTCAGATGTTAAGTCCCATAGTGGTCAGAGCCAAGCCAAACTCAACTGTCGGCTTACAGTGAATGCAGTTGGTCTGACCTAATGTGGTTGCCATGCCTTCAAGCATTATTACTGTATAAGTATATGCCAATTCCTGTGTGAATTAACTAGTTTTTCCCATTATCCTGCAAATGAGCCAAAGGTTGCTTTCTGTTGCCACAACTGAATGTTGTGGTTGTTGAGTTAGATATGCTTGCATGTTGTTACTCCTCGATATTGAGGCAACGCAATCCACATACTATTAATTTATCATATAGTCAGATATCACTGCATTTTTACTTTTCATGAAGTTCACAAATTTATATTTCTGTGCAATTAGATCCACAGAAAACCTACAATGTCTTAATGGAGATTTGAACCTCAGTCTTCTGAATACTTAGCCACGGTGCCACCATGCTTGCAGAAAATTTTTTATATCTCCCTTTATCATTGATATCCGTGTCATATGATAACAACCTAAAATTGAAAATGCTGTTATGCTCTAACTTGTTCATATGGAACACAAACAGCAATTCACACTTCTTGGAGCCACATTAATAGGGGAAGAATGCCATGATAAATCACACAGCAGTGAAATCTTATTATTGCAAAACATTACTGGCATAAATCAGCATTCAATATTCCATGTGCAAGTAACATTGACTCACATAGTTCCATGGAAACTGAAAATTTATGTGTATAAACCATGTGAGCTGCTAACAGAATTAAGTAGATAAGTCTAGAAACCAGTAATTTGCAGTAGTATTTACATATAAATGACACAATAGTGTGAAATTATCTGAACTACTTAGAGGAGTAATTGTAGGGCCTACATAGTAAAACAAGTGTGTCATAAGGACTGCTTTCAACTTTGGTTCATTGTTTAGCCATGGTGGTTTTTAAATAGGCGATATTAGAGCACTTGTAATAAAACTGCTACTGTCAATCAGGGTGACTTTTTACTTTTACGAATCACGGTATCTTAGTACCACTTATCACTTTTGTTTAAAATGGTTGCTGTTCCACCTACTTGCATTACTTTTTACAAAAATTTACAGTTTTATACCTCTGTGCTTTCTAGGTCGTGTTTCAATTGTTCCTCCACCTTTTTACAAGTTCTCAGGCTTGTGATTACGCTTTAATTACACTGCCTGTGAAGAGAACCTCTGGTGATTTAAGCTGAACAATGTCAGATCTATACAAATATCCTGATATTACAAAGTAAACCTGCAGTACTGAATCAACACTGTTATTACTTCTTATTAACAGTATTACTGTACAGTTCGAGGAAAGTTAAAGGTTGCTGTGCTCAATTTCCAAAATAATCATTTGTGAAAGAATGTTACACACAAAATGTTACCAACAGTAAGTGTTTCGACGTATACCTTCACTGACAAACTGGAAGTCAAGAGTTCAAGGACAAGAGGGCAGATAATACAGCTACCGCTAACTCATATTGGTTCTACAAGACGTGTAACTTCAAAATTTCCCATGAATACATACCATTTTACATACTATCTCTTCCCCAAGTGGAAACTGATTCAGTATTTCCTTCTCTGTTCAAAAGCAACTTTCCAGACATGTGAAGTCATTGCAATTGTGATGTGTGCTCCAAGCAACACATTCCGAATGTGCTTAATAAAACAGAAGAAAATAACATTTTCTGTGCCTGGAAACTTGAATGACGCAGGAGATTGTCTATTCTAAGAGAAAATGTAGCTAATTACCATTTTTATTAACCTTGTTTTGTGTGTTATATTTGCTACTAATGCCATTGTTCAGAATGGGTTTCATTAATTGTTCTGCATTTTCATATATGCGCAGTAATGTGAGGGAAATATGTGCAGTAATGTGAAGGAAAGATCTGGAAAACCTCATAGATGATTTGGTAGTGCCTCATGGACCAAGAAGAGAAGCAGTAACCATATTCTGCGTCACTATTACTGGTGAATATTTGACCACCCATCTAAATAAGATCTCCAGAATGTGTTCTGTGTCACAAGATTGGTTCCATCATGAACAAAAAGCATGTAAAAGAGTGTACAATTAATACAGACTTAAAACAACATTGTATTAGGAAGCAAGCAGCCAAATGACAATAAGTTCAAGTGCCAGAAGATTAAGATGATAGTAATATTCTTGAAGTGGTTAGAATGAGATTGGCAAAATAACTCATTAGTAAAAAAAAGTGAGACTAGTTATTGACCTCTTTTGTGGACACAGTTGACTTAAATTCTCCCACAAAAATTTGAACACTGATACAAATCATAAATTTATTCCTTTATAAATGACATGGAACTTTATCCCTTACTAAATAGCTGAGAACAAAATCAACTCATCGTAACTTCTCAACTAGAACCAATTTTTAAAGAGTATGTGAACATATGCCCCAAAACTACCTTGCTAAAGTAACTGAGTCACTTATGTTAGCTCAGATAATAGCTATTTTAATGAATGTAATATATTCTTCAGCAGTCAGTTTAGTTTCCTATATGGCTGTAAAAATACTACTACTGCTGCTGTCTTTTGCATTGTCACAGTCCAGAATAATGATACAGTTGTCTTTTGTACTCTGGTCTCTTAGTAAGTAGGCATATGTTTATCATATTCTTCCTACAAACCATGAAATTTATTTGTCTATTCAAAAGATCTTGAGCTATAATTAAATCTTAAGGATGCAGTTCATCTGAGTTAAAAATAGATTTACTTGTTCAAAGGTAGTAGTGCTGGTATGCAGACTGTCTCTCGACCTTTCCTTTTTCATATTTGTAATTACTATGATGATTTACCTGACTCTGTATGAATCAGTGTGGTATCTGTTATGCACATGGCGCAATACTGCTTAATACATACTCAAACATAGTGTAGTTAACTGAATTGATTTTTCACTCCCTGGAAAAATATGAATAATTTTTAAAACTTCCTTACTATTATGGCTGTGTGCCAAACAAGGACTCAAACCCACACCATAGCTTCTTGTGAGCAGTGACCTACAGACGTCTATCATATCCACATCGCAGCTACAAATCTGCCATTACTTCTCTCTTCCCTTACTCGCTGGACTGGTAAGACTGAGAAGAATAAGGCAGGAAAAAGTTTAGGCATGACTCAGTGTCATCTACAGAATGAACCTTTCACTCTGGAGTGCTTATGCAGTTTTTGAAATTTCCTGACTGATTAAAACTGTGTACCTCATCAGGAGTCACACCCACAGCTTGAGAGATTTAAGAGGATGAATGTATACTGTGAGTTTTGACTGGATATCTCAGTTGGTAAGAGCATTGCCCACTGAAAGCTAGGGTCCAGATTCAAATCCTGCTCCATCACACATATTTAAATTTTCAGAATGTTTCACAACATTCTTCCACAAGTGTAAGATTCATCACAAAAACAGCCCATAGGCTGTGCCTAAACTTTGATCCATCATTTCCTTTCTCCCAGGGCTGCTATAGCTCTTGATTAAGAGTTGTTAGAGGTTGGAACTATGTTGTGGGTTTGTACACAGGATGCATGGGATCATGTGGCCAATATTAATCACGCTATGTTTCACTCTCCCCCCATTCATCCCGTGAAAACACTAGATTCAGTAACAAACTGGATTGCAACAAATCAGAAAATCTTTTAGAGATTCACAGAGATTCAAAAGTACACTGAGATGAACATGCTAATTGTACTGCAAGGGAATAGCATGAATGTGCTGTTAAATGTAGAAACTGGTAAATGCAGCAACTAGTGACTACCTAAGTATGACGTATCTGCACTTTGATCTTCCAGTCACATATTTATAATGGTATAATGTTGTAGACATATTCTCTTTACTTCAGTTACATTCAGAAAATACAAGAAAATGTGGTCAGAATAACATGAAATGTTAATTCTAAGAAACACTGTCTTATCCTTTTTATTAAGGTGAAGACTGAAAGATAATTCTGGCTATAATTTCTGATCTGGTTTTACCATTTTCCATGTTCTTTATGTAAGGATCAAAATTTGTTCTCCTTCTGCTGTGTTACAATTTTATTTCCAGTGAAATCACTCTTCTGTGACTCACCCACATATCTTTTTGAAAGTCAGATATCAGTTGCTTCTCAGTCCCATATAAGATACCTGCAATTATCAAAGTCATACTAAACTACACCATTCACTACACCTCGTGTTTTACACTCTAATAAATTTTGAGCCTTCATATCTAGGTGACTGCATATAATTATGAGACCTCTAGTAGAATCTGATATATTTGATCATGAAGAAAGATATATTAAAATGGAAGTAACTGTAAATAATACTTAAGAGTAAGACACAATTTAACCACTGCACCTCAAATGTCAGAAATAGACAAAAATTTGTTCACTGATTTCAGGTATGTGCTTCTCTCATAACATTACATTGGTAATTAGGGGCCAAATACACTAATAGTTCTCTGCGATGTAGAGGTCAAAGACATAAGTTTAATCCAAAGAACTGACTTAACATTACTCGGGACTACCATATTACAGTGCTAAACCAAAATATTAATTTCAAGAGTTCCTCTGAAGATGCTCTTCAAAAGCATAGAAAGAATTGCCCATCAGAAAGTTCTTTAATTCAGTCTTAAACTGCACCACATTATCAGCATGACATTTAATGTTCTCTGACAGGTTGCTGAACAAGTGTGTAACCACCATGTATCTGTCTCCTTTCCATAATGTTACTCCTTCGAAGTCTGCAGACTTTACATTATTAATGTCTGCTGAATGTACTATATGTAATTTGTAACGTGATGATAGGGGCCGACTAACTGAAAATTTTACAGCATGTCTACATATCAGTTGGCTCCACGACGCCCTTTCAACATTGAACAGGTGATAAAAATTCTCCATGAGGTCATGGAGACCCACCTATCCACAGTAAAGTATGAGCCTGCTGCCTGTCCACAGCTCTGTGCCCACATCACAAGGAATGTCAGGGAGAAAGTGAAGGCCATGAATTTTGACAGGTAATTACATTCTTGAAAGCTATTACACATTATCTTAAGCTTAACTGAGCATCTTAGGTGTTCACAGATCAAGTAGAGAAATCACAGCTATGCATTGATTGAGTGGGTGCATTGATTGAGTGGGTGGATGATAAGTAATACAACAGGCAAATCTTTAAAGAAAGAGCACTTCAGAAGGATATGTGTTGCACCAGTGCAAAGATTCAATAATTTTAATTTTTCATATTATTTCACAAACTGTTTACTGTGTAACATTTGAAATCCGCAAATGTTAGGTGGCATGACCATGCTCAACAGAGGGGTAAATCCTGAGGGTGAAGAAAGTTTCGTTAGCTGATTTTGATTGGCAAAAGAATAAGAGGTGGAGGCATATAGTTCATGTTCACTGCATTGTACTGCAGTACACCATATAAATTTCTTAAGCTCTCTGCAGAGGTTCTTGGAATGTGTGCAGAGGGCACTTGCTGGTGGTCCAGTTTTCAACTAGTGTTCTTTTGTGGCTGTGTAAGAGGAGCAGACTTTCATATGGTACTGAGATGTTTCTTCTCCTATCACCTCGATTGACTAATGTGGTTCATTTTATTTGGTCCTGTTTGATTACATTATGTAGAATTTGCGTACTTGTAATACTGTATACTACAAGCCAGCTTACTCCAGTGTCTTGATATTTAGCCTACAAATTAAAAACAAAAAATTGGAAAATATGATAACTAGCAAAGTTATGTACTTTTATTTGTTGCTACACATTCAGGTCTAAAAGTTTTTTAGACATTATCTCCATAGGTGACTGTAGGACATATGTACAATACATTGCTTTATATAGGACACATGTACAATACTTCGCTTCATAATTGTCTGCAGTTTTACACTAGGTCTTAATGTTATTTACAGATATCCTTTGACAATGATGCCTACAACTGGTATATACATATCATAGAACATATAACTTCTTTATATACTCGTCTAAAATGCAAAATTCTTGTGACACTAAATAATCACTGGGAATTTTCTATGAGGTCTGCACACTTGTACTGCCCAATAGACATGTCAACAGAAATTTTATTAGGTTAACACTAGAGTATCAAGGACCTTTTTCACTAACTCTCAAACTGTGTATCATATTTCTCAGCTGGTTGGATTTTTAAACTCCAACTCTGCAAAATGCAATGTACTTCTCTTTCTGTTTACCCAAACATGTTTCGATACCTTCTGTGTCCGTCAGTTTATTACTGTAAAATATCATACAATGTTAATGTTTGTTTTTCTATTTTAGACCTAAACACAATTAAATGTGCATTTATTTATTTTGTTTCCATTGCCCCCTGGAATTTCATTACTTCTGAAAACTGAATTTTGACTGGTTGGCTTGTTTCTATGCTTGTTGTTATCACTTCACAACATGTCATCAGCTGGTCTTTACTTCAAGTGCCATGTAAATGGCACAGGAAGTTCTTTTTTCCACCCAATACTGTCCCATACTCCTAAATTATTTACATTATACAATAACTTTCCATTACCGCATTGACAGAGAAGCTAGTCTGTTCTAAATATATAGATTGAAAATTAGTTTTCTGTCATTTGACCCATGTTTTAGGGCCTGCTAAAATTGTTACAAATCTCATAGTGTAGCCTTCATTCCATATAAACTTGATTTTGAGCATATGATACAGTTAAAGCTGGTTGAGAGTTTGAATTAAGCTTAAAGCTGTAGCAACCATATGCTGTTAAAATGTAAAGCTGAGGAGAAACCCGTGAAAATTTTTCTATTTAAGACTTCATCTAAATAATGAAAGGAGCAGAGGTAACAACTCACCATGTAGTTGAGCTATTGAGTCATCAATAGGTGCATAAAGACGCGAACATTGCTAAGTTTTTGGATAGTGTTCTTCTTTGTAGTTACACACACACACACACACACACACACACACACACACACACACACACACACACACACACACACACACACACACACACACCTGTGTGGCTTGGCTACTTTGTACAGTCACTGCAGCTCAACTGGGTTGAGGGGCTAGATCAGGTGGCTTGGGTAAGGCCAGAAGAAAATTTAGGCGGGGGAGAGAATTCTGAGAGAGAGCTGGGAGTGAGATGCAGCAACACTGCAGGATAGGAATGTGGCACTAGAGAGCTCATTGTTGTGCAGGCAGGGGGAGTTGTGTGTCACACACAGTGACATGTGTAAGTGGACTGGGAGCGTGTGATAGAACAGAGGAAGAGAGACATTGGTAACAGTAGAGTTCTAGTGTATAATGAGTGAAGTGCAGGTGATGGTGGGTATGAGGCAACCAAAAATTTGGAGCATTCTACCCTGTGTAATGACTTCTGTTCATGTGCTACACCAGTTGTTGGTATGACTCTATCTGTTGTACAGAACTGAATGTAGTGTCTTTTGTCAAAATGAAGAGAAATGTCATTATCATGTAACCACTTAATAATTATTTGAAAAGCCTCATTAACAATTTCTTCTGTTGCTTTTTCTCTAATGAGATTTATTATAACACTAGTATCGTCTGGAAAAAGCACCAATTCTGGTTGAGAAATGTTAAGTGGAGAGTCATTCCCATATACAGGGTGATTTAAAGGTCATGTCCCATCTGATAAAGTTTACATTGGTGATTTGAGTCTTGGCCCATAGGACAAAGTCATAATTAGTGGAGGTAGCGAAAATACAAAGAGACGAATGTGTGCTACAGATATGCTTTATTTATACATGATGATCTGAAACTTAAAAGTACAATGCAGCTTCCATCCCTGGTCAGCTGCTCACACATACCTCTAATGCACAAGGTGTTAAAATTGAACAGCCGTTCGGCAAATGACACATCTGGCAGACACTGCCGGTGACCGTAATGTTGCTGTTGGTATTTCTGTACGGGCTCTGGTGATATTGCCCTGCAGATCAATTAATGTTTGTGGTATGTTAGTGTATGTTGTGGTCTTGAGGTGCCCCCAAAGGAAAAAGTCTGACACCAAGTCTGGTGACCTAGGCGGCATTTCACTGGACACCATGTACCAATCCAGTGCCTGGGAAAAATCTCATCCAGGAATCAGTAGATGTTTAACCTGAAATGTGGAGATGCCATCCTACTGGGAGAAAAACATACATATTTGTTTGATTCGAGAGGCAGATCATCCAAATAGGGTAGTAATGTTTGCTCAAGATGATGTAACATGTAAAGCATGCAGCATTGAGTGTTCCATTAGAAAATATGGGACAAATGAGAATATCCCCATGTATGTTACACCACACACGTAACCAAGGTTTCAACACAGGCTCCAGCATAGCAAACCAACGGGTAGCCTATGAGTGACAGCAAGATGTGGATTGTTGTTTGTCCAATAGATAATGTTATGTCTATTCACCCTCTCATTCAGATGGAAACTAGCATTGCCAGGGAAGAGGTCCATTAATGTGTGCATGTTTCTTCAACCTTTTACAGAATTACCTGTCAGAATCTTTATCATGGAGTTCTTCGACAAAGTGGATTCAATAGTGATAGAAATGATTAGAGGACAATATCCTGGACATGGAGGCTTGGCTGACCCTGCATTCCTGTGCCACTTTCTTTGATGACCGAGTTGGATTCGCTATTAAATTAACTAGTGCAACTGCTAATTGTGTACCCTTGTTGCTGTGTGTGGTCCTCCAGGAGGTCCTTCATTGTGAACATTGCCCATAGACTTGAACCATTCCATTAAAAGTTCAATGATTGTGTGATTAGACTTGTCAGTTTTGATGTCACCTGTGGTATCCTGCTGTTGCCTCCCTTCGTCTCATGCCTGCCGCGTGGATGAGAACCATTTCTGCCTTCTCCTGATGTGTGTACCTTGTTGTATGATTCACTACACTGCAGAACAGCACCACATGATGCAGCTATGGTAACTGGTGTCTATTTAATATTCTTCTGTCAAACTATGTTCATCAGTGGCCTTACAGACCACTGACCATTTGATACTGCACATTGCATGCAACTAATCATTTCAGCGATGTAGTGGTGGTGGGCCATTCCTCCATTAATACCAAACGTGTGCTATTACACATGACTTTTGAAACACCCTGTGAAAGTGATAGGACTTGACCCAAAATTGAATCTTGTAGGACTCCTTTTGTGATTTCTCCCCAGTCACTAAAATTGTCTCTCTGTTCTACATTGTTTGAATTATTCAACACAGCTTTTTGCATTCTGTTTAAGTATGACTCAAACCAGTTGTGTCTAAAGCCACCAGTTCCAGAAAATTTAAATTTTTCTAAGAGAGTAATATGATGTACGTAATCAAATATTTTGGAAATATCACAAAAAATGCCAACTGGTGATATTTTATTACTTAAGGCCTGTAACATTTTCTGAGTGAATGTAGGGAAGATTTCAGTACCTGGCAGATGATGTACGTACAAACAGATGAAGTTTCTTGGTTGGTCTTTCAATCTAGTGACCAATTTTAGAATCATATGAAGGAACATACACAAGACTGTGCCGTAATCAGCTTCCAGCATTTTCTACTGCTTTTGCTGCTGTGAGAAATGAGGTTGTGCCTTGTGAAGCATTTATAAATATTATGAGCTCTACATATTTAAGTGCTGCATCATTTATTAAAGCTATTTTGAGGATATTGCTAATTATTAAGTAACAGAGTTGTATGGTGTGTAAAATTCTCTGTTTTTTAAACTAGTTAATAGTGTATGAACAATTAAGCCATACTTCATTATCCGTGTACCATCTTGTACCTTGAAACAGAAGATCTCTATACCTTAGCACCCAAGACATTTGCAAATTAGCTGAGTTCTGTCTCCAAAATGGAATTTTGTGTTAGTTGTTAGTAGCTTCCATTTCAAAATGTTTTAACTTGTAACTCATTTTCGATAATACTTCTTCTTAATTTGATTTCAGTTACTGATTATTGGTATGTAGTAAATTAATAATGAAACTCACAGACTATTAAATATAATACTGACAAGCTATCTTGACTGCAACACTTTTCAACTTGAATAGAATATTTGCCCCTAGGTATATGACTATTTTGTGCCATGAAACAGGTTTTCACATTTGGAAAAATCTTACATTTCCAGAGTTATATTTGTAATTTCAGAAAAAAGAGTGCACCACACATAAAGTGAATGCTGTAATTTTAAAATGGAATAAGAACATATATTAAACTTTTATTACAGGGCAGGGATCTAGTGTTCACCTTAGTGTTGAATCTGTCCATCGTGTTAAACACAAATGACTTGAGGACGTACTAGGTGATAGAGCTAGAATTCTGTGATAAATGAACAACAGACTGCACAAAGATCTCGAACTGATGATATAGATAACTTATGGGTGAAGGATAATTTTAATACTTGCACTGAATTCCTCCAAAATATGTCATAAAGACAATACCATGAAATTACACAAAGCAAATAAGCTTTTATGTTTCAGTATCAGTGATAATGGAGATTATTATTCAAGTGAAGACCAGAGCATTCAGTTTCAGTATACAATTTTGATGAAAGCCTTTCATCTGTCATTATTCTTAGCAGTTTAAAATGTTTTTACCATTAATAACTTTAGAATATTTCTAATAAAATTGTGATACATAATTATTTACAGAGTAGAAACCATTAACAGCTAAGTTTCTCATCATTTAAATTACTTTTTTTAAGCTTTATGAGGTTAGTTAAATTTGAAACTGTCCATATACAAATACAAAATGGAATTAAATTTCTTGGCCTAACTGACAAAATATTATACACAATTGTTTTAATCCCACCAGATGTGTTAATGGATCATACAATGTAATTATTTGTATGTCTGGTGAGGCAGTGTGGAACTCTACATCTGGCAGTGCCAGGTCACCTGACAAAATACCCACATATGACTTAAGGACTGCTGCAGACAGTCATGGCCTCTTTTGTCAACCAGTGGATATTTACAACAGAATTTCCAGCATATGTATTGATGATAACCCTGTGTTACATGGTTTCCTCCTTCACTGTGATGTGGACTTTGTTGTTATCTACCAATAGCATTTGGCAAATGCATAGATTTCCTTGACTGCCTAATGCAGGACTGTCTTCACTCATTATTCAATCGACTGTGGTGCTTTCAGTGTACAAACTGATGGTATATGGAAGCACCAAGAGTGTGACTTATATCAGAGTGTTTCCCAGTCAAACCTACAAACAATGTTCTCCACCACTGACATTTGAGTTATTCATCGAACATTCAGATTACTGTACTGACTGTGTGGTATCCACCTCAAGAAGTCTTTTGTTTTGTGTATTCCCAGAAGAGTAGGGAACTATTACTTTCTGTGCCTTAAATGTGAATCAGGTGCACTCAATAAAATATTTGTTGTCAAAGAAGCAGACTTACAATAACAATACGTGTTCAATGTTAACAAACATCCATTTATGGATTCACTGTGTTTTTTTGAAGATAAAAACTCCAGGTGTTTTTTTAAAATAAATACTCCAGTTTTACAAATGAAAACCATTTCTTTTCCCCTGGTGTCAACCTTCTCCAATGCTCCAGTCCATCTTGGATAATTTTAACTTAAGGCAAAAGGTAATGAAAGTGGGAAAACATGCATTTTTCCTATTTCCTAGAATTTTGCTAAATGAAAAGAGAGTTTAACTGCAAATTATGCAGCTACATTAAAATACCTGTCTAGAAAAAAATGTTTAAGTGCATTAAGATGCATCCATAACAGAGATCTGAACTTTTTGCCTCATTACAGTTGTATTTATAACATTTTCATACTGTACTTACAGGAGTTCATTTAGCGAACAGTCTGATTACAAATACTGCAGCACATTGTTTTACTTTAAACTCATATACTGTTTTATTACAAATAATTTCTACTTGCCAATATTTTTATAATGTGTTGCTTGTGTGCTGTAATATGACCTTTTTGTTGGTAACATTTAAATGCATTAATTAGCAGGGGTGGCTAAAGACCAAAGTGAAACAAGCCATCTTTTGAGTGCCAGTCTGAGTGGGGGACCAGAGGCATTCAAGTGCAAAATTTGTATGTGGCACATGTCACAATTAGTACCAAAAACTGGCACGGGTGAAAGTGTATGAGGGAAAATGGGAGGGGGGGGAGGGGGAGAGGCACTAAATGATAAGTCACTCATGTGGAAAAATGTTCTGGAACCAGACCTATTAGTCAGTATATGTTCTAAGGAATTCATTTTACGTTTTAAATGATAATGTATGCTTCATTTCCAATTGCTTATAAATATGGTAATGAATAATGTATATTTCATTTCCACTTACTTATAAATATGGTAATGAATTTGTATTCTACTCACTTTTAAGTAATTTGTTCACAGGTATAAAATAGTTGTAACATGCAGCATCTTCCAAAAGGAAAATCAAGGCCTGCATGTTGGACTTCGATGCTTATGGGATCCACAGCATGACAACTATGTTTCTGAATCATATGAAACAACACAGTTCATTGCTTTGACATGTGTGTATGGCATCTACCATGATTAATGCTTTCCATAGCTGTGGAAGTGATGAGCAGTAAGATACCATTAATGGAAGCAAACTATAACATCAAATGAATGTGCAAAAGTTTACTGGATGTGATATTCAATTCTCTCCATAATGGGAATAAAAGGCTGTAACAATTATGTTAATATATTGATAGGAGATTACATTTTGCAAGGGACTTGTATAAAAATGCTGCCAAAAAGACTGTTATGTTGTTTTTTAAACCTTCAGAATTAAAATAATTTTTAAGGAACTTTTTTCTTGCAGTTTACTTCCTGACAAAGCTAACTGTCATCCCAGCACCACCATCCCTACATCACAGAGAGGGGGTGAGGATAGACCACTTACATTCTGGTGTTGTTAGAAGTTGAACACTTATCATGGGCCACATGAGTAAATGTTCACTGAACTAACTCTTGAGTTGCTTCAAGAATACAAAGAGATCTTCCCATTTATCTATGCTGCTCATAACATGCAGCCAACAGTATATTTGTAGTTATGTTCTATGGAGCTGTGAGTCTGGAACTGTTGGATTGGGTTGTTTTGGAGGAGACCAGACAGCGAGGTCATCTGTCTCATCGGATTAGGGAAGGATGGGGAAGGAAGTCGGCCGTGCCCTTTCAAGGAATCATCCCGGTATTTGCCTGGAGTGATTTACGGAATCATGGAAAACCTAAATCAGGATAGCCGGATGCGGGATTGAACCATCGTCCTCCAGAATGCGAGTCCAGTGTGCTAACCACTGCACCACCTCGCTCGGTCTCTGGAACTGTATTTTCTTGATTTAACCATATATGATAATGGATATTCTTCACTTCTGTGTTTTCCATCCAACATTCTAATATCTACAGATACAGTGTCCATCAGGACAGGTGTTAGTTACTGGTCCTCATAGGCTTTTTTGTAGCATGTTTCATCACTTTTTCCAGACATCTGTTGTAACAAAACAAAAAATATTACTACTAATTTTGTAGCCCTGAAATGCTACACATTGTGAGCACAAATTTAACTGTTTGTAAAATTCAGACTAAATTCACTAGGATTTCATTATGGGTGATAAGTCAATAGCCCTAGGGATTTAAAACATTTTCTGTTGCAAAGTCCGTGTACTGAAGAAAAGAAAACGTCTCTTCTTTGATTGATATATGAATTTCTGGTTTTCTTTAATCAGCTTCAAGGGAAGTAGTGATGTAGAGGTTAGAGGTAATTTTTTCTCTTTGAGACATGAAGCATTAGTGAAGATAGCAATACTTCTATGTAACCTTCCAAAGATATATTTAACCTTGATTTAGTATCACCCATTTCTGGATTATCCTAAGCTGTACTTTCACTATGAAACCCTTGTCAGTGGCTGGATGCATAACCATAAAATGTGGAATAGTCTGCTGGGCTGTACCACTGTACAGTAACACTTTATCAGAAATGATTTCCCCATGCATTATGTGTCAATTCTCATGTTATTTAAATAAATCATTCCTACATGAAGTGTCCGCATTATGTTCCTCTCTGGAGTAGAATATTATAATTCCCCTCACCATCATCTCATTTCCTTTCTTCTGTGACATGTGTACTGCTGTCTTAAAATACTTTAATGTCTTGAAAGCTCATTTTGTTCCCTGTTCCTTCAGAACTACAACTTATCTCTCGTGCTTGTCATTGAATGTAAATTTGTTAACAGCAAATGCCTCTCCTGTATGTGAAGGCACCTTTGAATATGCTCTATCACTACACTAAAAAAAAGTGGCATGTTGTATGTAGCACTTGAAAGTTCCTGTACCTTGTCCTGTGATCAAGAATAGTTCCTGGCTTGACTAGGCCTACATTTGGCATTGTCAATCAGTATAATATAATGAACACTTAAAATAAATAAAAGCACTCAGCAACTATTGTGATATGTTGCATTAGCACATTATTTTTGAGATGATCTGTAAATGCCTAACAACTAAAATAACATGAATCATAACATAGATCAGATCTACTGCATTTACTTTATAGTTGATCTTGCTATAAAATTACAAACAGCAGGTAGAACAATCTGGTTGATACTTTTCTTCATATTTCTGCTATAAAATTACAAACAGCAGGTAGAACTAACTGGTTGATGCTTTCCTTCATATTTCTGCAGTTTAATCATTTCAGTCTCTTTACCCCAGTTTACATGTCTTACTCTACTGATATTCTGCAATGTGTTTTTCTCTCTCTATGGCATATGCATTATTATAACAACTCCAAACATTAAACCAGCTTATTATTTTTCTACTACCTCATTAAAATTACATTTATTCTAATTGCCTTAGCTTTTTACTTAGAATATTATATGATCCACAACAACACTGATTGGAAATAATACTAATCCATTATGATGCCATGTTGGCTTATTTTTAGTCTTAAATGGATTGTGTCACATTTCCAGAAATGATTAATCTCTTCTTGTGGATTAATGATTTCTATTGATTATAGTCGCTTATTTTTTCTCTCTCTTTTTAGTAACTGATGTTAATGACATAAGCACCACTTTAAAGCATGGAGCTAATGGTTGTCTAAGGATGATGAGTCATTTGTTACAAATTATATACTTACTTTTAAGGACTCTGCAGAAAAGTCCTGTCACACACTGTTTGTGTGAAGTAAACCATCCTGTCCCTTCATAGTTATTCTTGATGTTATTCCTTCCAGTTCATGCAATAATTATAGAAATAAGGAGGTAGACGTAAAAGTAATAAGAATTATTCAATTAGACATGGTGTAGCACAGGTTTCTGTTCTGTGCCATGGTTGTTTCAAATATACACAAGTCATCTCCTTCTTGCCAATATAAACATTCCACAACATGTTATTAGTATCACCTCTATTTAGTCTTCTTGATGAAAATCCCAAATGAAGTCTTAGATGTTTCAGGTTGCATCTGCCAGCCTTCATCAATTCCCCTTCTGAATCTCTAACTTCACCAGGACTCTGTGACCATCAGCATATTGTAGTCACTCTGCTGCATCATGCCAGTTTGCTCCTTTACAATTCCTGTTCATATCACATGAATTCTCTAACACAACAAAATTAGTGCAGACTTAAACATGTCATCTTAGTCCTTAACTGTGTCTTCTCTGGACTATTCCTCCCTATATTTCACCTTAACGCTACTTGCATTTATGCACAGGTTTTTTGTGGTTATCCATACATAGTTCACAAGTGTCCAGTGAATTAGTCTATAAATTCTGATGAAAGTTTTGACAAAAATGGCATTAAGTGCATGGCATTGCTTCTCTGTCTGCCTTAGTATAAATCACTTAGTGAGAGCTATAATTTCTTATGAATTTTTTGTGATATATCTTTGATAACTGATTAATTGATTTTTGTTTGGTCATACTTGACTACATTATGTACAGAGCATTTACTGCTAATGTAGGACGAGTTAACTTAGTCAAATGTGTTAAATGTTTAACCTACATGTTACAGTTAAAAACAAAAAATTGGCAAATACAATAGTAATTTTGTACATACCTCTATCTTTATATTCACACCTTAGAGTTCTTTAAATACTCTTGAAATCCGGCGACTTCAGCACAGATATACAGTCAAGAAAACAAACCTATTTGCATGTCTTTATAATCTTGGATTGTTCATGTACGCACAAAATGTAACACACACTTGTAACAGCAGCATTACGACATGTAACACTCTTTTAGCACTGTATTTGTTCCCTTCTTATTGCAACAATTTTACTTATAGACCTGTAATTCCTGATAATTACCACATATCGTTTTATAAAAGGTGAACTTTAATAAAACTGACAAACTGCAGGGACAGATTCCTTACTGGGGTTGGAGGAAAAAAGATCCTAAGAACATGTATCTGGAAATGCATCACTGCCATGGTAGATGGTACTGATGAATGAAAGTTCCTCTTACCATGTGCGTTGCAGGCTGTGTGATTGATGCAGTGTGCTGTCAGCAGCAGAATGGTCCAGTATTCATATGTGGAAAAAGTTGAGATGGGGTCTGTATATGGCCAAGCACACGGAAATTGTCGAGAGGCAACACAGCTCTACCATAAAAAGTAGCCTCACAGACACCAACCACATCACACAACATTTCGAGCCCTTTTTGGGTGTTTGTGTGATCATGGTTCCTTTCAGACAGACAAATGAGCAGGGAGGCAGTGGCTGGTGCATACACCAGATTTGGAGGACTGGGCTCTACAGGATATTGAGACAAACTCTAGTACAAGCTGCAGGCAAGTGACGCTATTCAGAGAGAGGCCAGAACATGTGAAACAGAGTGACAATCCATGGTGTGATATGTGAATGTGTCCATTGCATCTCATGGAGGGCACTTTGAACATCTGTTGTGACAGGGATGTGACGCGGCTCTGCGAGGTGCTATCAAAAATTTTTGGGTCTGGTGCTGCCATCTGTTGAAAACCTTACCTTTGGATAATGGTGCACCGGTCCCAGCGCTTCTGCCACTGGTCAAACGTTTTCTGGAAGTCCTGTTCTTTCAGGGTGTTCATCACTGCCAGTGATGCTTCTTGAATCCTCTCTAGGGCATCAAACCGATGGCCTTTCAACTTGAATTTCAGTTTTGGGAATAGCGTGAAGTTGCAAGGTGCCAAATCTGGTGAGTACAGTGGGTGGGGTACAACCATCATATTGTTTTTTGCCAAAAAGGTCCTGGTGAGCAAGGATGTGTGACAAGGCACATTGTCGTGATTCAACAGCCAGTTCCCTTGACGCCAAAGTTCGGGCTGTAATCGCCGCACATTTTCAGAGCTGTCACAAAACGTCACAGTAGTACGCGGAATTCACTGTTTGGTTGGGTGGGACAAATACTTTGTGCACAATTCCCTTGGTACCAAAGAAAACAATGATCATGCTCTGCACTTTGCTCTTTATCTGTCTCACTTTTTTGGGTCTTGGAAGCCCGGGCTCTTTCACTGGGATGATTGTTGCTTTGTCTCTGAGTCATAACCATAAATCGCACAGAGATTCACACAGAATTTGATACAAGCACTGTTCTGTTTGCACATCCATTGTAAAATCGCCACACACCACACATAGAGTATTACGGAAATCACTGTGGACATGCAACACTTTGACCGAGCGAGGTGGCACAGTGGTTGGCACACTGGACTCACATTCAGGAGGACGACGGTTCAATCCTGCGTCCGGCTGTCCTGATTCAGGTTTTCCGTGATTTCCCTAAATCACTCCAGGCAAATGCCGGGATGGTTCCTTTGAAAGGGCATGACCAACTTCCCACCCCATCCTACCCTAATCCGATGAGACCTACGACCTCGCAGTTTGGTCTCTTCCCCCAAAGCAACCCCCCCCCCCCCCCTCCCAACATGCAACACGTACTCCCAGCTGAATGCCACTCCGCACACTGACTCATCAGATATGCAGCTCTCGCCACCTAGTGGTGCAAAGATCTACTACTCCTACTTTCCAGATGGCAGCACCAGTCCCAAAAATTTTGGATTCTACCTCGTATACTGTGTTCCAAGACAATTTGTTGTCATAGTATGCACACTGTCCATTTCCAAACACATGTTCATTAGACCTTTCTTCCTTCATTTCCAGTTAGGAATCCATCCCTGCAGTTTGTCAGTTTTATTAATGTTCACCCTGTATAGACACTATAAACTTACTTTTACCTGTTTGAAATGTAGAGATGTCTCTGTCTTGAATATACAAATAAGTGCAGAGATGTATGATTATGTAGTAGCCACATAGCAACATTTGAGATCAGGATTTCCATGGAAGAAATTAAGTTTCACGACTCCTCTATACCAACTGTTTTTTTACATTGTATTCTACATCTACATCTACATTAAACTCTGCAAGGCACCCAACGGTGTGTCGCGGAGGGCACTTTACGTGCCACTGTCACTACCTCCCTTTCCTGTTCCAGTCGCGTATAGTTCGCGGAAAGAACGACTGCCGGAAAGCCTCCGTGCGCGCTCGAATCTCTCTAATTTTACATTCGTGATCTCCTTGGGAGGTGTAAGTAGGGGGAAGCAATATATTTGATACCTCATCCAGAAACCCACCCTCTCGAAACCTGGATAGCAAGCTACACCACAATGCAGAGCGCCTCTCTTGCAGAGTCTGCCACTTGAGTTTGCTAAACATCTCCGTAACGCTATCATGCTTACCAAATAACCCTGTGACGAAACGCGCCGCTCTTCTTTGTATCTTCTCTAATCTCTTCTGTCAACCTGACCTGGTATGGATCCCACACTGATGAGCAATACTCAAGTATAGGTTGAACGAGTGTTTTGTAAGCCACCTCCTTTGTTGATGGACTACATTTTCTAAGGACTCTCCCAATGAATCTCAACCTGGCACCCATCGTACCAACAATTAATTTTATATGATCATTTCACTTCAAATCGTTCTGTACGCATACTGCCAGATATTTTACAGAAGTAACTGCTACCAGTGTTTGTTCCGCTATCATATAATCATACAATAAAGGATCCTTCTTTCTATGTATTCGCAATACATTACATTTGTCTTTGTTAAGGGTCAGTTGCCACTCCCTGCACCAAGTGTCTATCTGCTGCAGATCTTCCTGCATTTCGCTGCAATTTTCTAATGCTACAACTTCTCTGTATACTACAGCATCATCCGCGAAAAGCCGCATGGAACTTCCGACACTATCTACTAGGTCATTTATATATATTGTGAAAAGCAATGGTCCCATAAACTCCCCTGTGGCACGCCAGAGGTTACTTTAACGTCAGTAGACATCTCTCCATTGAGAACAACATGCTGTGTTCTGTTGGCTAAAAACTCTTCAATCCAGCCACACAGCTGGTCTGATATTCCATAAGCTCTTACTATATCAGGCAACAGTGTGGAACTGCATCGAATGCCTTCCGGAAGTCAAGAAAGTGGCATCTACCTGGGAGCCTGTATCTGATATTTTCTGGGTCTCATGAACAAATAAATTGAGTTGGGTCTCACACGATTGCTGTTTCTGGAATCCATGTTGATTCCTACAGAGTAGATTCTGGGTTTCCAGAAATGACATGATATGAGAGCAAAAAACATGTTCTAAAATTCTACAACAGATTGATGTCAGAGATATAGGCATATAGTTTTGCGCATCTGGAACTACCTGTGCTCTTTTCCAATAATTTGGAACCTTCCGTTCCTCTAGAGACTTGCGCTACATTGCTGTTAGAAGGGGGGCAAGTTCTTTTGTGTACTCTGTGTAGAGTCGAATTGGTATCCTGTCAGGTCCAGTGGACTTTCCTCTGTTGAGTGATTTCAGTTGCTTTCCTATTCCTTGGACACTTATTTCAATGTCAGCCATTTTTTCGTTCGTGCGAGAATTTAGAGAAGTAACTGCAGTGCTGTCTTCCTCTGTGAAACAGCTTTGGAAAAAGGTGTTTAGTATATCAGCTTTACGTGTGTCATCCTCTGTTTCAATGACATTATCATCCCAGAGTGTCTGGATATGCTGTTTCGATCCACTTACCGGTTTAACGTAAGACCAAAACTTCCTAGGAAATTCTGTCAAGTCGGTACATAGAATTATACTTTCGAATTCACTGAACTCTTCATGCATGGCCCTCCTTATGCTAACTTTGACATCGTTTAGCTTTGTCTCCATGAGTCGGTTCTGTGTTTAATTGCTCGAGGTAATTTTCGGATAGTATTCCAGATTTTCTCTCAGTTGTTCTGCCACTAATGCTGCTGAGTCGGGAGGTCGGTAAAAGGAGCCAATTATTAACCTAGCTCGGTTGTTGAGTATAACCTCCACCCATAATAATTCACAGGAACAATCCACTGCTATTTCACTACAGGATAAACTACTACTAACAGCGACAAACACGCCACCACTGGTTGCATGCAATCTATTCTTTCTAAACACCGTCTGTGCCTTCGTAAAAATTTCAGCAGAATTTATCTCTGACTTCAGCCAGTTTTCTATACCTATAACGATTTCAGCTTCGGTGCTTTCTATCAGCGTTTGAAGTTCTGGTACTTTACCAATGCAGCTTCGACAGTTTACAATTACAATACCGATTGCTGCTTGGTCCCTGCATGTCCTGACTTTGCCCCGCACCCTTTGAGGCTGTTGCCCTTTCTGTACTTGCTCGAGGCCATCTAACCTAAGAAAACCGCCCAGTCCACGTCACACAACCCCTGCTACCTGTGTAGCTGCCTGATGTGCGTAGTGGACTCCTGACCTATCCAGCAGAACCCGAAACCCCACCACCCTATGGCGCAAGTCAAGGAATCTGCAGGCCACACAGTCACAGAACTGGCTCAGCCTCTGATTCAGATCCTCCACTCGGCTCTGTACCAAAGGTCCACATTCAGTCCTGTCAACGATGCTGCAGATGGTGAGCTCTGCTTTCATCCCACTAGCGAGACTGGCAGTCTTCACCAAATCAGATAGCCGCCAGAAGCCAGAGAGGATTTCCTCCGATCCATAGCGTCACATATCATTGGTGCCGATATGAGCGACCACCTGCAGATGGGTGCACCCTGTACCCTTCATGGCATCCGGAAGGAACCTTTTCACATCTGGAATAACTCCCCCAGGTATGCACATGGAGTGCACATTGGTTTTTTTCCCCTCCCTTGCAGCCATATCCCTAAGGGCCCCCATTACGCGCCTGACGTTGGAGCTCTCAACTACCAGTAAGCCCACCCTCTGCGACCGCCCGGATCTTGCAGACTGAGGGGCAACCTCTGGAGCAGGACAAGCAGCCATGTCTGGCCGAAGATCAGTTTCAGTCAGACACAGAGCCTGAAACAGGTTCATCAGACAAACTGGAGAGGCCTTCCGTTCAGCCCTCCGGAATGTCTTTCACCCCCTGCCACACCTCGAGACGACGTCCCACTCTACCACGGGTGAGGGGTCAGCCTCAATGTGGGCAGTATCCCAGGCAGCCACAGCTGTAGTCCAATCGGGGGATGCATGGGACGAGCTGGCTGTCCCTGACAAACCCTCGTCCAGCCCCCCACCGTGATGCCTATTGCCAACAGCCTCAAGCTGTGGGACCGAAGCCAGCACTGCCTGAAGCTGGGAGTGAAGGGATGCCAATTCAGCCCGCATCTGAACACAGCAGTTGCAGTCCCTATCCATGCTAAATACTGTTGTGTAAAGAACGTCGGAACTAATCTACAGAGAGCACAAAAAATTCTTCACAAAATTTAAACGGTTATTAGAATACAAGACTGACTAGTAAATGCGGTAATACTGCTACTTGCGCACTGCTGACACACTGCTCGGTGGCAGAAGGCTAATTGTATTGTCAGTAATGTACAAAGACTATTTGAAAGACACAAACAAATGACAGACGACTCTGCGACTTTACACATCACAGATATCAAAATGCAAATCTGCCCCTGCTGATTACAAAACTCCACAATTATTTGACGGATTTAGTTAAACAAGTGCACTAAGGACACTCAAACAAATTTTCAACTTGACTAGTACACTTATATGAACGCTAAATAAGCCACTTGCTGCTACTTGTGCACTGCTGACACACTGCTCGGCGGCAGAAGGCTAACTGTTGATGTGTTGCAAGCACAACATGAATATAGCTAAGGTATGCCAAACATGATAACCCCTGCACCACAGATGAGTATATGACAAACAGTCATTTATTGCCCAATGAAGTGACCCAGTTCCAGCTGGACCACTTACCAGTTCACACAAGTCGAATTGTTCAGCAATGGTTTTCACAATAATCTGACATCAACCTGACTGACTGGCCTGTTTGATCACTGGACTTGAATTCCATTGAAAATTTGTTGACCAAAATGAAGTTTCATATTAACTTACACTGGCCAACACCAATCTCCGTACCTAGTTTCGGATACATGGGAGAGTCTTGTGCATGATGAGACATATTTTCAGAGGCTGACCATCCCCATGCCAAATCAGATGGGGCAGGTAATTGATGCAGTGGTCAGTGGATCTCATACTAGCCTCATCCCTGATGTGAAACTACGCTTTAATTGCAACATTTGATACAACTGTTAATTGGAAATCTATGTGAAATCGTTGTACATTACATTTTATTTATCGAATTCATACTATCTAACACTTAATATATGTAAATTGGGAAAAAAGCTCAAACACATCAGTTTGAATAGAAATGATGTCCTAGTACAAGACAGAGAAAATAATACACCCATTTAGGATCAAAGAAATGTAACTACAAAAATAGTGTTTTGAGATAATTCAATTTAAAAGTTTTGTCCAAAAAACTGAGTACTTTGTAATAGTTTTTCACAAACCTTTCTATGGTAAATAAAAAGTATACTTCATTGACTGTTTTTTCTACTAGGTGTTATATATTTTAGTGACTTGATGGACACTAATGAAATGTTTAATGAAATTATGCACACAGTTACATTTGTCCGATCCTTAACTTAATGGCTGCTTCTGTATAACATATTAAAATCAAACAAATAATATGCAGCTTTACACAATATTATCATATTAAAGATTACTGCAGTTGTGTTAATAATGTCTTTATAAATACAGATTACATGGAACAAGCTAAGCGAATGTGTGTCAGTGCTTTAATGAGTAATATAAGCAAAAGAACTATTTTCCAGGAAGCTTATTATCAGTCTATGGTGGAGAATACGTAAAATCCATTATTATTTTCACTTTGCATTATTTGTCGGCAGTATCATTGATCTTACAATAAATAATTTACAGGTAACAGAAATAATAATCTTGTTTTCTAATCTTCACGTAACAAAAATAAGAAAAATCATTTTAACGAAACACAGTGCTCCCACACCCCTGTTTTTCTGTTCGTGGATTACTGTTTCAAAAATAATACCACACTGACATTTAAATGAGACAAAATTAGTAGTTTACATGAAATAGCTAAGGTGATGAACTAGCAACAGTTGGCCGCGGTGGTCTCGCGGTTCTAGGCGCACAGTCCGGAACCGCGCGACTGCTACGGTCGCAGGTTCGAATCCTGCCTCGGGCATGGATGTGTGTGATGTCCTTAGGTTAGTTAGGTTTAAGTAGTTCCAAGTTCTAGGGGACTGATGACCTAAGATGTTAAGTCCCATAGTGCTCAGAGCCATTTGAACCATTTTTTGAACTAGCAACAATAATAACAGAGATAAAACCAGAAAATAAACATGAAGTCTATTCCTGTGATTCTTCCACGTTTTCCTTATTTTCTAAATCATTAGCAGCATTGAGTCCTTGATAAAATGTGTGATACCTAGGCGGTATAATACCCTTATTACATAAATTTATAAGATCTTTTTTTCTTTTCTTCACTTATGGAGAGAGGACTCTTATATGCTGGGCACAGAGTATAGTCTTCAGGTCCTGAATTCAAAGAATTTCGTAGGCCAGGTCTTTTCTTGGTGTTCAAAACTTGAAAGTCACGGTCATCGTAGGAATACTTGAAAAACATCATGTCAGGCCGATCATTCCTATATTGCAACCAAACCATCTTAAGCCATTTCACAGATTCTCCATTCTCAACAGTTTTCCTATTCTGAATTATTTTCTTCTGAAGATGGTCGGAATCTAAAATTTGAGTGTTATCCATTTCTGTCACTCTGTACTTGTTGGAAGTCATGCTTACAATTGTATACCAGCTAATGGGATCAAAAACATCCACATGTTTACATTTTCTTTGATGCTTCATACACCGAGTCTACTTCCATTTGTGCATGTCCAGGCTCAAAAAAGCATTGGTCGATAGTTGGAATGTCCAGTCCATTCAGTGCATGCAAACATGTAGTGCTCATGTTGGCATTGCTGTTCTGGCCCTCACATGTATCAGAAAACAAGGTTATCGCTTTTCCTTGTGCATGTTTTTTCAAAAAATCCCCTAAGACATGAAGCCACCTTTATGGGCCCCCTTTTTGCTGTTGTCTTGTCCCACATGTAGCAATCTGTTTTGTTTTCTCCTACACTAAGAACTGTGTTGTACATGTAGAGCTTTCTTTTGTAGAATACTGCCTTTGCATTCACTTTAGGGCAGTAAAGCAAAGCTTGTAAGTCAAATTCAGCTAGCAAAGATTCACCCCTTCTTGTTCTTTCTTTCTTAATGTTCTTAAATTCTCTTGCCATTTCTTTCCTTTTCAGATGCTCTTCCTGTTCCCTTTTAAAATCTTTGTCTTTCTTTTCCTCAACCGAAAGGTGCAAAACATTAAACATTTATCACACATATCTTTTCGTAGGATTTCAGATTAAATTCCTTTGTGAATATCTCCCTATACAGCCATAATTTCTCGATTGTCTTTCCTTCCTCATAGCGTTGTTCCCGATATAAATCATACATTATCTTAATAGTCATATCAGCAGGTAAATAATCTGCTGTACACTCTTTCCTCTTGTAATGAGAAGGAAGGGTAGGAAAACTCTTAATGTGTTTCCTTATAGCCTCTTTACTTTTTTCGGATCTCTTTATACCTGGCTCATGGCATCCTCTTCGCTCTTTCTCAATTACATGATCTTCATCTCTTTTTTTTAATAGTATTTCTCACAAAGGTTTCAGAAATGTCAAATGTCTTGAGAAAAACCTGCATACACACTTGCATCTTATCAGATCCCTTTATTAGATAGAATTTCTTGGTCCTCTTCCTTCGTGAGCTTTCCGATTTTGTCTTCACACTTCGTTTCTCTTCTTCTTCCACAACTTATTTATGTACTGCCTTTGTAGCTCAACTGACCCAAGGTCCCATTAGGCTCTATGGATATTTTGTCTGTCTTGCTCAGTAAATTTACTGGTGCACTGTCATGGACATTTAAAGTGACCTTTTGGCTTCACATTTCTTGCAGGAACTTCAGAATTCTTAGTAGAAATATATGCCCTACCATGCTGTCGATTGATTTTTCTTTGATTTCTTTTCCATTCCTCTTTAACCGCTACCCTATTTCATTTTCTTCTTTTGTTACTATTCTCAGTACCAGCATTGTCATCGGAAATTTCTCCTTCCTGATGGTGGTGATTTACTTGTGCACTAGTTGCATCCTCAGCATTTTTGTGACATTCTTTCCAAGTGACGTTCCATGTTCAGTACTGCTGTCTGTAACAATAAAATTACAGGTATTCAGATGAAGAAAACAGAAAATTAACTGAAACTGCTATAGTGTCTAGTAATTGTTGGCTTCTCACCAGAATCTGTCGTGTTGTCCAGTTCATAGGAAGGATCATCATCTGTATCTGAACCAATGACTGTCCTGACCCTCTCCACATCACGTTCTTTCTCAGTTATGAATTTAAACAATAATAATAATAATAATAATAATGACAATAGCAGTAATAGTAATAATAATAATAATAATAATAATAATAATGGCAACAGCTGTGATAACAAAAATAATAATAATTATTATTATTATAGTATTTACTGCCAAAATATATACACTAAAAACAGGTTCTAATACTTACAAGATTCCATTAAATTATGTTCCTTCTGACAGGCACATTTGAAACCATCCTTCTTCCTCTGGACTCCATAGTGCTCCTACTTGCTTGTAAACCCATTCACATGTGAAACAATATTTATCTTCCTTGCCAGGAAGTAGCAGTTCATTGTTGTCACAGAGTGGTGGCGACAATGCTTCTAAAGAGAACTTGCGGGAAAAGCAACTCAACAGTTCTGTTAGGATCAGAGAAACATAAGAGCTGTTCCGTTTCACAAATAAACACTTTGTCCAGTGGTCAAAAAACGGATCAGCTCTTCTGTCTGTCTGATTCTTACTATTTTTTTGTAAAGTGTAGATGCGTTGACAACTAAAACGGAGACCACATAAGATAGAGTTACGCTTGTTTGATCGTAACAAAGGTCTTGATTTCGTGTATATTATGGTACTAACAACTCAAAAGTGGCAGGAATGTAGTTACGTCTGTCGGATCCTAAATTGGCGAATATCAGTCAGTATAAAAATGGGTAAACCCAAAACTAATAATATGCCCTTTCATAGTGCCTCGTCAACAATTTCTGTGTTTATTATGCAAAAGAAGTGCAATATGGACATAAAAAAGCTCTTTTTCAAGTAAACATTTTTCAGGACCCTAAGGATAGTATTCCATCCATTGTGCCCATTCCCTATCTCAGTCTTCAGAGAAACAACCACTGCAGAATATGCATTCAAATTGCACAATTGGGGCATTGGTCTCATTTAAATTTGTATTAGACTATGACCGACTGGAAGATTTTATCCTGTGTTTTCTTTTTTCCACAACAAAACTTTTGTTTCTGTCTCCTTTGACTCTTCTGCAAATTTCATCTCTTTGAATTGTTTTAAACATTCCCTGTATGGAGACTATGTTAGCTACTTAGCAGATTCAAAATGTGCTGATTTTACTACATCAAGTGGCTCTTCATGTGGCTCGCTGATTTCTGAAGTGGGCCAGGTACAAGTTAGACTCACATTTACTTCATTGTTTGCACCTTTTATGTCCAACTCCTTGTGTTTTGCCAAGTCACTGTCTCTAAAAATATGTCTGTTATATGGAAAGAGCCCTGTTTTCCTGCTGGCCGGAGTGGCCGTGCAGTTCTAGGCGCTACAGTCTGGAACTGAGCAACCGCTATGGTCGCAGGTTTGAATCCTGCCTCGGGCATGGATGTGTGTGATGTCCTTAGGTTAGTTAGGTTTAATTAGTTCTAAGTTCTAGGCGACTGATGACCTCAGAAGTTAAGTCGCATAGTGCTCAGAGCCATTTGAACCTGTTTTCCTGAGGATGATTATACAGTGACAGAAAAAAATTGCATCAGCAAAGAATAACTAATATAGAGTAATGAAATTTCAGAAATATATTTTTTAGGTAACACATTTAAGTGATAAACACTGCAAGATCACAAGGTAATGGAAGCGGAACACAAGCCATTGCAGATGTGAAATGCTAGTACATTAATAACTGTGCTGTAACCACCAAAATGTTGAATGCAAGCATGCAAACATGCATGCATTGTGTTGTACAGGTTACAGATGTCCGTTTTTAGGTATGGATTTCCATAGGTGTTGCACTTGTTTGATGGATGCAGGGACGGTTTGTGCTGTTTGTGGATGATGCTGGATTTGTCTTCAGCTGATGCTCGACAAGTGCTTGATTGGAGGCCAAAGCAACATGTTGACACTCTGTAGAGCATGTTGGGTTACAACAGCATTATGTGGTATAGTGTTATCCTGTTGGAAAACACGTGTGGCAGCCATTCCATAGAATCCCGTGGATGGTGGCACACCAGTATTCACCTGCGAGCACAGTTTTTACCATTGGGGCAACCTTTGGCAACAGTGCAGCACCCATGGGCACGAAAGAGACAAAAGTAAAAGTCAATGTGAGCTAGATCTCCTTGCATTGTGGACGTTTACTCCAATTGCAGATTCTGTCACACGTGAACCACATTGGTCAAGTACAATGCATGCTCCCCACCAATGCGTTTGTGAATTTGAACAGGTGTTGATCATTTGCTCCATCCCATCATGTCCACAAATTAAACAGGCCCTGAGACGAGAGGTAATTTGTGGATTCAGCCGGGCAAACGTTCTCTGTCACTCCACAGCCCCGAGAACATACTACGCACTCAATCACTGAGAAGTGTGCACCCTCTCTCATCACTGGTTGAGCTATCTACCACAGTCATTCGACCATGGTGTGTGAACATTTCAGACAGTACCTCTGCAACGTTCTTAGTGTACCAACTGTTGTCAATAAATGTATTATTACATAATCACATGTTTGATCAATTACAGTCAACTGAGCCTACACCCTGAACTTAGTGCGTAGGTGTAGCAGCAAAAGCTACACTATGTAAAGCTGGAATTCAATATGGTGTTGGTCCACCCTTAGCCTTGATGATAGCTTCCATTGTCGCAGGCATATGTCCAGTCAGGTGCTGGAAGGTCTCTTGGGGAAGGGCAGCCCATTCTTCATGGAGTGCTGCACTGAGGAGAGGTATTGATGTCGGTTGGTAAGGTCTGGCATGAAGTTGGCGTTCCAAACCTTCCCACAGGTGTTCTATAGGATTCAAATCAGGACTCTGTGCAGGCCAGTCCATTACAGGAATGTTATTGTCATGTAACCACTCTGATGCAGGCTGTGCATTATGAACAGGTGCTTGATCATGTTAAAAGGTGTAGCCGCCATCCCCTAATCGCTCTTCAACAGTGGGAAGTAAGAAGGAGCATAAAACATCAGTGTAGGCCTGTGCTGTAATAGTTCCACGCAAAACAATAAGGGGTGCATGCCCCCTCCATGAAAAACACGAGCACAACATAACACCACCGCCTCCTTTACTGTTGGCACTACACACGCTGGCAGATGATGTTCACCAGGCATTCGCCACACCCGCACCCTGCCATCAGGTCGCCATATTGTGTACGGTGATTTGTCACTCCACACAACGTTTTTTCACTTTCTTACAACAAGCTAGGCGTCACTTGGCATTTACCGGCGTGATGTGTTGCTTATGAGCAGCCGCTCGACCATGAAATCTCAGTTTTCTCATCTGCTGCCTAACTGTTATAGTACTTGCAGTGGATCCTGATGCAGTTTGCAGTTTCTTTGTGATGGTCTGGATAGATGTATGCCTATTACACATTACGACTCTCTTCAACTGTTGGCAGTCTGTCAGTGAACAGACAAGGTTGGCCTGTACGCTTTAGTGCTGTAGGTGTCCCTTCACGTTTCCACTTTACTATCACATCGGAAACAGTGGACCTAGGGATGTTTAGGAGTGTGGAAATCTCATGTACAGATGTATGACACAAATTACACCCAGTCATCTGACCATGTTCGAAGCCCATAAGTTCTGTGGAGCGCCCCTTTATGCTCTCTCACAATGTCTAATGACTACTGAGGTCGCTGATATGGAGTACCTGGCAGTAGGTGGCAGCACAATGCACCTAATATGAAGATTGTGTGTTTTTTGATCACATAGTGTAATTCACCACGCGCTGGACTTGGAAGTAATAAAAACCACTCATTTCCCACTTCACTGGTGACCCCAACATGATTTGTAAGCAAAACATGTGGTCATGGACTTGATCAGCAGAAGTGATGCAGAACCACAAGTGGAGTCCTGGAAAAATGTTTCTGTGCTTGCCCATAGCCGTGTGCACGTGGGGTTTGCACATTGAAAATTTATTCTTTTTGTGTGCCTGTTTTATACATGTGTGTCACATTACCCTTAGTGTGTGCTTTCCCCTTGTGTGTGAGGGCTTTGTTATTACATTATAACCGCTATGGGAACTAGAAAAGGCAATAGAAGAGCTGTTGGCACGCAGACAGTTCCTAGGGAATGAGCTACGGACATGGCCCACAATAATGGACCCACCTCACCTGGAGCCAGTTCATATAAACTTGTATGAGCAAAACAGCACCACACGAATGCCACCCACCATCGCTGAGGCAATGACTAGCACAGGACGTGTAGTGGTTATGCTGCCCCCTTTTGGCCCTGCAACACATTCATTTGGTTTAGTAAGTGGAGGCAGTTTTTCTATGTAACAACATCACTTGTGAGCTTGCCACATTTGGACATTATCAGCCAGCTCGACCAAAACTATGTGGCCAGAATGCAGAACATAATGATGCAAAGTACTGTTATCCAAGATGGCGGCCATGACATCACAGACACCCCCCAGTGACAACATCCAAGATGGCGGCCGCGACATCACGGACACTCCCCCTGTGACGTCATCCAAGATGGCGGCTGTGACATCATAGACATACCCCCAGTGACGTCAATCAAGAGGGCGGATTTAGGTGGGAAGTTTGAATTTTGGTGGCAAGAAGGTCAATTGGTCTGGCTCCACTAACATAACCCCCTCCCCCCCCAGAAAATGGCCGGAAGTTCAAATTACAACATCATAATGCATCACACCTATGAAAAATAGACTTGTCTTTATTATTTAACCAATTTCAAGCACGTGTGTTCCGCCCTGGGTCTGGACTCCAACTGACTTATTTCATATTGTCGCCACCAGAGAGCACCACTGTGATGTCAGATCATGATGCAAGTACCGTTATTCAAGGTGACTGCACCCAGTGGGTTCACCTCAAGCTCCAGAGCCCAACTGACTTAGTTCATATCGTGCCCACCAGAGGGCGCTACTTTGAAGTCGCGTGATGACACAAGATCGTCTGCTCTCTCTCGCGCGCGTGCGCGTTGGTACCGGACACGCACCGCACCACCGGCCCGTGGGTGTCTGACCGATTAAGTCACACATCCTTGGGTGCCACCTCCACACAGGCGCCAACATAGTCTTCTGTAAATATGCTAACTAAAGTAGCATTCACATCGCGCATCTAACCTATCAATTACCTCAGTACCTAAGTACTTAATTCCATTTCAATTTTAATCATATTCAATAATTCAATTTACAATTTCATATGGGTAAGAAAAGGTGTTCACTAAACTTTCAACTACTTTTCAAGGTCCCGACCGCCTCCTCTTCCTAGCAAGAGGTGCCGAGTTTGAATTCTGGCAGTAAAGAAAGGTCACTTGCGCTTTCGCCACCAACCTAAGAAAATTGTTGCAAACGAAACTCACCACCACTAACCTAAAACTCCAGGGTGCAACCTCTTCATAGTCGTTGCTGGTAAAAGGACTCAGCCCACACTAGGCTGATGGATAGAGGAAGGAATATTATTTTTTTGGGCGCAGTTTATTTAGGGATGGAGTATATGCATCACAGAACACATGCTCTGACGTGCCCCACAGCATACAGACCTGCAAACTGCTCCTACATAACTCATGTATAAAGCTCTACACACACACATGCTAATTGTAAACCATGAAAATTAACACATTGCACAACCTACAGACATGCGAACCACTCGTAATAATGCAATACATTTACGTCCAGATAGCCAAACAACTCCTAAATTGTCAAAATAATAATCCATCTAAAACAGTCTGCTTGCCAATCGTCAACTGTCTAAATCATACACCACCAAGTGTATTCACCGCTGAGTCCATAGCCCAACTGACTTAGTTCATATTGATGCCACTAGAGGACACTGTAATGACGTCAGGTGATGACGCAAGTACTGTAGTATAAGATGGCACCACTTAGTGGCTTCACCACGAGCTCCAGACCCCAACTGGCTTAGTACATTTCGTCGCCGCAAGAGGACGACTCCATGACACCAGCTGATGAGGCAAGTACAGTTATCCATGATGGCGGCGAACTGTGTGTTCTCCATGAGGTCTAGTACTCAGTACTAGAGATGGGCAAAACTGTTCTTTTCAGAGATCGGATCAGAACTGTTCACTCCCTGAAATGAACTAGGTCTATTTCATGACTCACCACTCATTCACAATAGAAAATAAATGGAAGGCACATTGCCCTTTAAACTTGGTTTATTCCAGTACTATACCTGTATTTTGATCTTATTTGATCCTATTTTGAAGTAACACAGATAATGAGTAAGAATTTTGTATTTTTTATTGAAATTTCCACGATATGACAAAGTTTTTGATTATCGATTTATTTTGCACTATCATGGTTTTTTGGATGATGGAAAATGTTGTAACTTGAGATTTACATTAACAATGTATTTGACTATAATGTAATAAAATTTCATTAACCTCGTACAAATACATCCCAAGCCATATATTTTTAAAGTGAACGTTTCCTTCCGAAGACGCCCAAAATCGCAAAATCCGTACTACAATTAGAAAAAAAATATAAATTTGACTGTAAGACCAAAGTGCTGCATATAGCCTTACGCAGAATAAAACAAGGAAAAATTGGTGTATCACATTTTGCGATACATTTATTGGTTCGCTCGTAATTAAAGTGTAAATTGGAGTGTCCATAATAAAAAATTCTATAGTAAGAGGAGTCGTCAGGAACCTCATCTGATCAGTTTAAACAAATAAAAATAAAATAAAAACAAATGATGTTTTATGTAATATACATATCAGTATTAGTACGAAGAACAATATCCAGTATAGACGAACTCCGATGCAGAGGCGCTGAGTCAAGCTGGTCGAGCCGCGAGCTGTATTGCTGCGTGAGCTAAGACCGCAGAGACCAGAGTGACACCTGAGTTGCTTTGCTCAACGCTCTGGCCAGAGTCGAGAACGGTGGGGTGAGCGTTGAGCGGGCGAGTTCCGAGGGTGGGGGGAGCGGTGAACGGCCACCAGTCACCCGCTCTCGCGAGCAGGTTGTTGCAAGTAGTTCTTATGTTCTCCGCTAGGAGGCTCTCTGTCCTGTTGCTCGCATCAACTGCCCAGAGGGCAGGACTTGTGACTGAAACGATTGCTGGCGGAGTGCGATGCTAAGTTAAGGTGCGCCAGACACTGCACGCGGCAGAGGAAGCACAGAGATGGCACGGAATATGTGAAACACAAAATCCAGTGGGGCACTGCACAATGCAGGCAGCCAAGGCAGAAGCAGGGCAGAGGCCGGCGCCGGCTGTGTTGTGTGGCGTGCAGTGTGCTCTGACCAGCAGAGGCCCCGCTGACCTGCTCCGACTCTCTCTCTCTCTCTCTCTCTCTCTCTCTCTCTCTCTGCTGTGTGGAAAGTTTGGAGCTACCGTTCTTTTTTTCTGAATCACTGATTGTTCACTTCTTTGAAAGATTCAACTCTATGAATCAGTTCAGGAGCGGATCCCCCATCTCTACTCAGTACCACCAACAGAGGACGCTGTCCTCCTTTTCGTGATGTAAACCAAAATGGTGAGGGAAAATGGTGGGAAACCGACTCAGCCTGCTCTGGGCTGCTGGAGAGAGTAAGGATTGAGTGCACTCTATTTATTTTCAAACAACTTATTTAAGGATAGAGTATATCTATCACACTGATACAAAAGATCTGCCCTGATGTGCCTGGGGTCATGATGCACAGCCCACAGACACACAACCAACTCGTAATTTCAGAACAGAATAGAAAACTGCTCCTAAATAATTCTTCACACTGACGTGTAGACATACTCAGTACTCGTAAACTGTCGAAATAGCGCATAGCAGGGCCTACAGAGCCGCTCGAAAAATAATGCAATCAATGTGCGCAAGCACAGTCCACCGCCCCCTGTCCAGTAGAGTACATAGGAGGGAGGAAAAGTGACGCATTCATGAGATGTCAAACTGTGTACAGCCCCTGCTCGTCTTCCACAAGCATGAGGTGGCGGCACCCTTATTCATACATAACACATGAGAAATTCCTGTCCGCTAGACACCGATGATGACGCGATTGCACGTATGTTGAAGGCAGGAAGGCTATCACGTTACATCCGGGAAGAAGACTGGATTCAGTGATATTTTGGTAAACAGGTCCTGTTAGTGCAGGAATTTTGGCGCATACAAGCTGAGACAACAGGAAAGCGAGCGTTAACTATTTCTCGGCCACTATAAAATTACGGAGAGCTGGACTTGTCTCATTTTTTTTTCACAAAGCCATATGATATAAGAATAACATTGAGAATGTTTTAGATGGTGATGTGTCGGTCACGTTTGGGCGGGTACGTGCGATTGAACGTGTGTACCAGCACACTCTGTGCTATTCTGCCTTCAGTGGTAAAGACAAGTGGTGCCAGGAGATGCCTCGAATATGGGACTGGCGTGAACGCACTTTGGGATGCTACGACTGTATAACGGTGACTGTATGGAGGCATCCAAGTTTCACCGGTGTTTGACAACGCCGGCACGGGAACTGTGACAATGCGTGCGGCACCTGAGCTGGGGCTACCTCACTTCGCGGAGGTTGCGGTGCGTGCGGCCATAAATGGATGTCTGTGAGTGCTTTGACAGCTGACGGCCGTATCGACCATATGTGTGATTGCATCATCATCGGTGTCTAGCGGATAGGAATTTTTCATGTGTTATGTATGAATGGGGGTGCCACCAGCTCATGCTTGCGGAAGCCGAGCAGAGGCTGTGCGGGGTTTGACATCTGAAGAATGTGTCACTTATCGCTACCTCCTGTGTACTCTACTGGACAGGGGATGGTGGACTGTGCTTGCACGCATTGATAGCATTATTTCGCGAGCTGTGCATCATGACCCCAGGCATATCGGGTGGATATTTTGTATCAGTGTGACAGATATACTCTATCCTTAAATAAGTTGTTTGGAAATATATAGAGTGCACTCAATCCTTACTCTCCCCAGCAGCCCAGAGCAGGCCGAGTCGGTTTCCCACCATTTTTCCTCACGATTTTAGTTTATGTCACGAAAGGGCGACAGCGTCCTCCGAGTGCTAGATTGCGTGGAGAACACACAGTTCGCCGCCATCATGGATAACTGTACTTGCTTCATCAGCTGATGTCACGGAGGCGTCCTCTGGTGGCGACGAAATGTACTAAGCCAGTTGGGGTCTGGAGCTCGTGGTGAAGCCACTAAGTGGCGCCATCTTAGATTACGGTACTTGCGTCATCACCTGACGTCACTACAGCGTCCTCTAGTGGCATCGATATGAACTAAGTCAGTTGGGCTATGGACTCAGTGGTGAACACACTTGGTGGTGGTGCTACCTCTAATTGTTTAAATAAGAAGTGGTGTATGATTGAGAGAGTTGACAATTAGCAAGCAGACTGTTTTAGATGGATTATTACTTTGACAATTTAGGAGTTGTTTGGCTATCTGGACGTAAATGTATTGCATTATTTGTGAGTGGTTCGCATGTCTGTAGGTTGTAAAATGCGTTATTTTTGATGGTTTACAATTAGCAAGCGTGTGTGTAGAGCTTTATACATGAGTTATGTAGGAACAGTTTGCAGGTCTGTATACTGAGGGAATGTCAGAGCATGTGTTTTGTGATGCATATACTCCATCCCTAAATACACTCCTGGAAATTGAAATAAGAACACCGTGAATTCATTGTCCCAGGAAGGGGAAACTTTATTGACACATTCCTGGGGTCAGATACATCACATGATCACACTGACAGAACCACAGGCACATAGACACAGGCAACAGAGCATGCACAATGTCGGCACTAGTACAGTGTATATCCACCTTTCGCAGCAATGCAGGCTGCTATTCTCCCATGGAGACGATCGTAGAGATGCTGGATGTAGTCCTGTGGAACGGCTTGCCATGCCATTTCCACCTGGCGCCTCAGTTGGACCAGCGTTCGTGCTGGACGTGCAGACCGCGTGAGACGACGCTTCATTCAGTCCCAAACATGCTCAATGGGGGACAGATCCGGAGATCTTGCTGGCCAGGGTAGTTGACGTACACCTTCTAGAGCACGTTGGGTGGCACGGGATACATGCAGACATGCATTGTCCTGTTGGAACAGCAAGTTCCCTTGCCGGTCTAGGAATGGTAAAACGATGGGTTCGATGACGGTTTGGATGTACCGTGCACTATTCAGTGTCCCCTCGACGATCACCAGTGGTGTACGGCCAGTGTAGGAGATAGCTCCCCACACCATGATGCCGGGTGTTGGCCCTGTGTGCCTCGGTCGTATGCAGTCCTGATTGTGGCGCTCACCTGCACGGCGCCAAACACGCATACGACCATCATTGGCACCAAGGCAGAAGCGACTCTCATCGCTGAAGACGACACGTCTCCATTCGTCCCTCCATTCACGCCTGTCGCGACACCACTGGAGGCGGGCTGCACGATGTTGGGGCATGAGCGGAAGACGGCCTAACGGTGTGCGGGGCCGTAGCCCAGCTTCATGGAGACGGTTGCGAATGGTCCTCGCCGATACCCCAGGAGCAACAGTGTCCCTAATTTGCTGGGAAGTGGCGGTGCGGTCCCCTACGGCACTGCGTAGGATCCTACGGTCTTGGCGTGCATCCGTGCGTCGCTGCGGTCCGGTCCCAGGTCGACGGGCACGTGCACCTTCCGCCGACCACTGGCGACAACATCGATGTACTGTGGAGACCTCACGCCCCACGTGTTGAGCAATTCGGCGGTACGTCCACCCGGCCTCCCGCATGCCCACTATACGTCCTCGCTCAAAGTCCGTCAACTGCACATACGGTTCACGTCCACGCTGTCGCGGCATGCTACCAGTGTTAAAGACTGCGATGGAGCTCCGTATGCCACGGCAAACTGGCTGACACTGACGGCGGCGGTGCACAAATGCTGCGCAGTTAGCGCCATTCGACGGCCAACACCGCGGTTCCTGGTGTGTCCGCTGTGCCGTGCGTGTGATCATTGCTTGTACAGCCCTCTCGCAGTGTCCGGAGCAAGTATGGTGGGTCTGACACACCGGTGTCAATGAGTTCTTTTTTCCATTTCCAGGAGTGTAAACTGCGCCCAAATAAATACATTCCTTCCTCTCACCATCAGCCTAGCGTGGGCTGAGTCCTTTTATCAGCAACCTCTATGAAGAGGTTGCGCCCTGGAGGCTTAGGTGAGCGGTGGTGAGTTTCGTTTGCAACAATTTTCTTAGGTTGGTGGCGAAAGCGCAAGTGACCTTTCTTTACTGCCAGAATTCAAACTCAGCGCCGGTTCCTAGGAAGAGGTGGCGATCTGGACGTTGAAAAGTAGTTGAAAGTATAGTGAACACCTTTTCTCACCCATATCAATTCGAATGACGTGACTAATGCAGTAGCCCATAGGAGTGCGGCATTCTAGGGTGGGGGGGGGGGGGGTGCTAGGTGACGAATGAACACCGTGCAGATAGTGGGAAAATGTGGAACTTCTCATTTTTTCACTGAATATTGAAATTGTAAATTGAATTATTGAATATGATTAAAATTGAAATGGAATTAAGTACTTAGGTACTGAAGTAATTGATAGGTTAGATGCACGATGTGAATGCTACTTTAGTTAGCATATTCACAGAAGACTATGTCCAACGTGTCTATGGAGGTGACAGCCGAGGGTGTGTGACGTAAGTGGTCGAACACCCGGGGCCAGTGTCATAGTGTGTGACCGGTTATAATGCGCACGCGCGAGAGAGAGCAGACAATCTTGTGTAATAACGCGACTTCAAGGTAGCGCCCTCTGGTGGTCATGATATGGACTAAGTCAGTTGGGCTCTGGAGCTTGAGGTGAACCCACTGGGTGCAGCCATCTTGAGTAACAGTACTTGCCTCATGATCTGATGTCACTGTGGCGCTCTCTGGTGGCGACAATATGAAATAAGTCAGTTGGAGTCCAGACCCAGTAGCGAACACACATACTTGAAATTGGTTAAATAATAATGATAAGTCCATTTTTCCTAGGTATGAAGCATTATGATGTTGGAATTTGAAATTCTGGTCATTTTCTGGGGGGAGGGGGATAGGTTAGTGGAGGTAGCCCAATTAACCTTCTTTCCACCAAAATTCAAACTTCCCGCCAAAATCCGCCATCTTTGATGACGTCACAGGGGGTATGCCTGTGACGTTACGGCCGCCATCTTGGATGACGGCACTTTGTCCCCGTACATACATTGTTCCAATACTCACAGGTGCAAGCAGTAATAGCCACACAGACAGATATGCATGTGGACACTGTTGCAAACTTAGCTAAGTAGGAATACAATGCACTGGCAGTGGTGCCACTGCCTCAGACTCCAACCTACACTACCTAGTGCGGGAATTGGCTGTCCAGATGGCAAGTCTTACCATGCAGGTTGATCTCTTGATGCACTCACAGCCAGAAGGCAAGAGGCATCTCAGCAACAGCAGATCTGGCAACAGACGATCTGGCTGTGCAATTGGAAATGCAGCAACAGCCATTCTAATGGTACCCTGCTGACAGTGGAACCCCCTTCTGAGCAATTACTGTTGGTACTATGCCCATTTTGGGAACGAAGCAACCAAGTGTTGTTCATTATGCTCACACCCAGATGCTAGTTGCGACTGGGCCTCAACACACTGAGCTGCAGTGCAGGATGAGAGTGTCTGTTTGTAGTAGAACAGGGCAGGGGTGTGAGGTACCTCGTCGGCAGTGGTTCGAATTTATCCATTTCCCCGCAGACGATGTTAAGAGACCATAGGAAGGCCAAAACTCCATGTCTCATGGCATCAACAATTCAGTCATAAAAACATACAGTACTCATCGCCAGAATGTGAACCTTGGACTGTTCCACAGCCACTATAGGCTGCTTGCTGACATTGCAAATGTCAAAGTGAACGACTCCACAACACGTTTGAGGATAGTGGGACAGCGACAGCAGGCAGTGTTTTTTAGAATAAAACCCATGGCGTGCTCCTGAACTACACAGACATCCTCAAGGAATTCCTGGAGCTTATTCGCCCTTCAAGGGCATTGAGGGAAGTCAAGCGTATGACAGTCCACCACATTATTACCATGCCTGGCCCTCCTACCTCCTGCTGCCCATGTTGCTTCACACTTGATAGTCTCGCAGTAGCATAGGCTGAGTTGGAGGCCATGCTGAGATAAGGTGTCATGTGACCGTCTGTGGTCTTCCACCTTACATTAGTATCAAAAAAGGACATTTCGTGGTGCGAATGTAGGGACTACCATGCACTGAATTAAAGGATGGTGTGAGACAGCTACTGCACCTGCTGGATTTTAGCTATGCCATGGGGGGCTTGACTATATCCAGCAAGCTCGATTGCATGAAGGTGTGCATGCAGATCCCCATGGCACTGGAAGACATACAAAAACCAAAAAACAGGGATCATCACCTCCTTTGGCCTCTTCAAGAGCGTTTATATGACGTTCGGCCTTCGAAATGCTGCCCAGACTTGGCAGCATTTTCTGGACGACGTTTTACGAGGCTTTCCAGGCTGTTTCACATACCTTGATAACATCCTCATGTTCTTGAAGTCGCCCGAGCTCCATTGCAGCCACCTGATGACCGTCTTTCAGTGCCTCAGTGATGCTGGGATCCTTATAAATAGTCAGAGTTGCTGACAACAGCCAGAATGCTATGTTGCAACAATGAGTTGGCGACAGCCGGCAGCCAATTGGTTTCTTTGCCTGTAAGTTATCAGTGCGGCAGCACTCATGCAGTGCATGCGATCACAAGTTGCTTGCAGTATACCGGGTCATGAAATACTTCCATTCACTGGTAGAAGCCCACCCTTTCAATATTTTCACCGACCACAAGCTGATAACACACGCATTTCAGAGCAACAAGATCAAACGTTCACTGCGTCATCTATAATGGCTGGAGTATGTGTCACAGTTCACCAAGATATTCGCCACGTTTTTGGGGTGGACAACATCATCATCAACTGCTTATCCTGTGATTGTGCTGTTATCTCCACCCCTGTGAACTTTGAGGACTTTGCCCAAGAACAGGAGAGTGAGGACCAGCTGGACAGTTTCCATCACATCTCCAGTGGCCTATGACTGGAACTAGTGCTCATTTCCAGGGTCCTCCTGCAAGATTTGGTGCAACGTTTCTACAGATGTGTATCGCTTATTTCTGCCAGAGAAATTCTGGTGTTGCACATTCAACTGCATCTGCAGGCTAATACACCTTGGTGTAAACACCACTGTGATTCTCGTGGCTGTGTGCTTTGTCTGACCAGGACTCTGGAAAGATTGCCAGGAATGGGCATCCACCTGCGCTGCATGGCAGTGTGCCAAAGTTGGGAGTTATACCCATGCACCCATCGACGCCTTCCCTGACATGATATGCTACTTTGCACATGTACACATGGACATTGTGGGCTCCCTTCCTCTGTCCCAAGGCAAGCAGTATCTGACAATGGTAGACCATTTCATGCACTGATCTGAGCCAATAGCGGACATCACTGCCGATACTTTCACCACTGCCTTCATCGACACCTTGGTGATATGCTTCAGCTGTCCCAGTCACATAACAACAGACTGTGGCTGCCTCTTCGACAGTGTGCTGTCTACGCTCTTTGACCGACTGTGTGGTGTGCAGCTACATCAAATGGCCAGCTACCACCCAGCATCTAATGACATGTTCAAGCAGTTCCATTAGACACTGAAATTATCCATTATGTGTCATGACATCACCTGGATGGAGGCACTTCTGCATGTACTCGTCAGCCTGTGAGTAACACCAAAGTATGAGATTGGTGTTTCACCTGCAGACCTCATCTATGGTCAATCCCTCGTGATCCCCAGTGAATTCATGGAGAAAATACCACCGCGACACAACGGCTCGACCCCATCACTGGCAGAATGTCTCCACAATAGCTTGGTCAGCCTCCAACTGCACACACTGATGTGGCACAGTGCCATCAAAGTATTTGTTCATGCTGATTTATAGCACTGCACAAATATTATGTTGTGCATAGATGTACTTAGGCTGTCCTACTTGGGACCACACTGCATTATTGCCCGTGATGAGAAGACTCTGTAGATCGAATGTAACAGCAAGCTGACTGAAATCTCAATCGACTAAGTCAAGCCAGATTATCTCTTGACTGCTCCAGCAGCCATTCCCTTCTTCAACCCAGAGGAGAACCTCTCAATGGACGACACTTCCCACACAACCTGTCAGGCAGAGTCCGCACCCATAGCTACCACTGATGCATGGATGCCACCAGCTGTCATCATGCAACCATGTGCACCTCAGCTCACGCAACTAGCCGCACGCTACTTCCTGAGTTGGAAGGCGTGCCAGTCCCTGGCACGAATTCACCTGGCAGATTAGTGTCGAGGTCCTGTGCGCCAATTTTAAGGCCATTTTCCATCTACCTTGGTAAATGCAGGCTGGTTTCCCCTATTCTGTCTCAGTTCAGTTACACTGTGTCAGCAGTTGCTGCACAAACACAATTTCCACATACGCGTATGCTGTTAATTATTCTACCACCACCCAAACATTTGGGGTTACACTTGTCTGGTATGAGATGTTCCTGGGGGGGGGGGGGAGGGGGGGAGGGAGATGGGATGGGCAGAGGGGTCAACAGGGGGGCAAACTGCACAATAACCCTGGGTTTGGTGTGGGGCAGCAGTGGGATGGGTGGACTGCTGTGGCCTGTTGTGGGGTTGTGAACCACTGAGGGCTATGGTGGGATCTAGCCTCTCTGTCGTTTCTAAGTCCTCAGTTTAATACGTACATACATACACGTGCACCTCAGCCTACTCCCACCCTGCCCAGGCAGCCACCAGTACACCCTCCACACAGTACCACCGGCCACCCCTACCACAGCAGCGAGCAGATTACGTCACATAAACTGGCTACCGAGACCATTTCAAACGCCCATCCTACAACATAATGACATCACATCTCATGATGTAGCCAGCACTAGTCCCATTTGCTGCCTCCTGCTCAGGCACTATCTCCAGCGAGCAGCCTCACCAGTTGCAATGTCATCTCCGGGTGAGATGTTTGTTTGTCACAGCTCCTGAACCTGCTGTCATGTCTCTGTGCCTCCAACATGTCCCGCGTTGAGGCCGGATCGACTCCTGTGCCAATCTCCATTGTGTGTTTCTCCATGGCGTGTCCCTTTTAAGCACTAAACACTGCCTCCCAAATTATCGGGCTTGTCTATCACAGTTCTAGGACCTGCGTTAGAGTCCCAATGACACCACATGTGTGCAAGTATAGACTTTCCGTAGTCTCCATGCCCCTGCAGCCATGCGTATCGGGGCCACATCAAGTGCAACATCATGTTTCTGAGTCGGCTGTGCCAAGAACTCAATGCATTATGAACAGTGGATCTGTGTGAATGTATGTGTAGCGTGCAGAGAGGTTGGTTGCAGCCCATCGAATGGCCTCCTTGTAACCAACACACCGCCATCACTGGCACTGAGGCAGAACCAGCTTTCATTGGAAAACACAACAGACCTCCACCCTGCCGTCCAAAGAGTTCTTGCTTGACACCACTGATGTCGCAAATGGCGGTTGTCTGGGGTCATTCTATGTCACCTCAAAGGCATTCTTGATTAACATCAGCTCATCACATCAAATCTCAAAGATAACTAACGCTCACAACCGTTAGAGCGTGTATTTAAAGCATATCTGATTTGCATCCTCACAGTGGCGCTACTAGTGCGACACTTATGTGACTGGTGCGAAATCTGAATAGACATCATCTTTCAGATGTAGAAACTCGCCTACCAACTTTAGTTTATGCCATACAACTCCTTCTTGGTGTTTCATTTTTTCCCATTAGTGTAGCATTTTTTATTGTTACTGACCTCAAGTAGGCCACTCCAAATAACTTTTTCATCAAAAATGAAATTGCTAGTTGACCTGGGTTATTGGCCCACTAGGTTTCTATTTCATGGAAATAATACGTTTTCAACTGCCACATGAATTCCACACAAGAAGTGTAGACTGGTGTGATATACAGATGATGTGCACACAGTTTTCTCTTGCTTTGTGTATCACATGAATGTGATATGATGCCCCCCAAGTATTAGCACAACAGGTTCATGGCCATGTGGCTTGATAAAGTTCAAAAAATTGTCAGATCACTTAGTAACTTAAAAATTTGAGTCTGAATCTAGCTACTTGGGTGGCGAGATAAAGTTACCCTAATGTGATATTCCATGTCATAATATGCGATACTGTCACATATTAGGATACCCATGGTATCACATACTAGGAATAAGCCGTCTTACACTAGAAACCTAGCCTCACAGTTACACTGTTCGGTTTGAAGGAAAATTCATTATAGCGAATGAAAGAGTACTTTGTCAAGAATATAATCATATGAAAATTGTTGCAACAGCTACTCAACTTCAGATGTTAAAGCCCTACAAGTACATATACTTAAAAAAACTTGAAATTCTACATTTTTAATATCAATTATTCTCGACAGTATTCAGGTCTGTAACAATCTTATTGTCACTACTATATTCCTAAGTCGCTGTGAGAACGAAGGTCTGATACTTCCCATCAGAGAAGAGCAATTACTTTAGTTAGAATCTAGCTTCCTCATATTAGCAAACACTCCCACAGTACGCGTTTTTTCTCTGTATTCAAAACTATTAATTTTCCTCAAATTAAATTCTAATTTCAGTAAGGCAAAGAGTAGCACATTCCGTCATTTGGTATCTGTAGTTTTATACCGGCAGATCATCGAAGTTATTTAGTTCGATTTTCCTTACGAATTACGGAGGAACGAACCATGCTTTACGTTGGAAAACAATATTCTATTCTTTTCCTGTCTGTTGGAAGGTCATGCAATTTTGTACCTGCTTATCTCTTTCTGAGCGTTATCAATGTCCAATGGGATTTTAATAAATATTGTCTAGCAGAATCTAAACGTCTTATTCAGACCCATTACGTTGAATATGTACTCACTCACTCCTTGGCGCTACAGCCCGTGTCCATGTACGATCCTGGTCCCTCTGTCTTGACGAACGTCTGCTCGTTTCCTTGGTCTTCTTACTCCCCTCTTTCTCAAGTCTTTTTCCACATCATCCAGCCATTGTTTCCGTGGTTTCCCTTTGCACCTTCTGCCACCTGGATTTCCTCTGAAGATCTTTTTGATAGATCTGTCCTCTGTCATTTACTGTACATGATCCAACCATCTTCATCTGTTGTACTTGATTTCTGAAACTAGGTCAGCGTAGTCATATAGTTCTTCCAATTCCTGGTTTTCCGTATTCTCCACTGCCCTGCCTCTCACCACTCCAAAAATCTTTCTTAACCCTTAACTTGCGAGGGGACTTTTCTGTAATGTATATCATGAGGTGGGATCTCCGGGACCTCTATGTTCAACCTGAGATTTAAGGCAAAAATCATTTGAATTTTTTAATTTACGCTATATAACATTTATTTTTACAATTATTTAAGTGTTTTTTAAATGCTTCTAGTTTATTTATTGCACTAAACAAAGCCTACAGCATTTTACTATTTATCACACAAAAGCACATAATTTTGTGTTGTTCTTTTAAATAGTACACATAAATAGACTGTTAGAGTACCTTATCTTTTGCCAAAGTCATTGTCAATGTTTCTGAGACACACATTACCACAGGGGCCGCTCCTGCAAAGGTTTGTAGGTGTGCGCTATCTCCACGAATACATTCGTTAAACTGCGTTTGCATTTTGAGCTTTCTATAAATGTGAAAATGTAGCACGCCATTTATCTCTTTTGAAATTCCCTGGCTGTAAGTGCCGACAGTGCGGAGGAGGAGAATAGTGTTTTAACGTCCTGTCAGCAGTGACGTCATTAGAGACGGAGCACAAGCTTGGGTTAGGGAAGGATGAAGAAGGAAATTGACGGTGTCCTTTCAAAGGAACAATCCCGGCATTCGCCTGAAGTGATTTAGAGAAATCACAGAAAACCTAAATCGGGATGGACAGACACAGGTTTGAATGTCATCCTCCCAAATGTGAGTCCAGTGTGCTAACCACTGCGCTACCTCACTTGCTCGAAAGTGGCGGAGCGGGACGAAAATGTGTCGAAGGCGACTTGTGTTGCACCCGGCTTGCAAACACATACATTTGCTTTGGCGTATAAACGCCACACCCGAGCCACCTGACAGTGGACGAGGAAGCCAGGAGTAAGCCCAGCAGCATCTGACCCTGACATGCTCAAACACACCAGACAACACGTCCTCACCACACCACAAGCATGACTGGACATGCGGATGCGAGCTGCAAAATCACTTTTGCTTCATACTTTCATTGTTATGGTCACCACTTGAATCGACTGATGACTAAAGCCCCTGAAGTTAAAAGAAGTGCAAATGCTTTTCATCAAATGTAAGGGACTTCGCAGCTCCTTTTCAGCATTTCCACAAAGAACAGTAATCTTCAATGAAACGATACTAAAACAGCTGCCATATTTAGTGCCTGTTCATTGAAATTTTCAGTCAAGGAGTGTCAATACTGTTTTCGAATTAGGGAGGATATTATCAAGCACTAGTACATGAATAAAATTACCAATACGGAAAAACTATCTAATGAAAAGCCAGTCCTACAAGCCTGCGGCTTAGTAACGACTTTGAAAGATAAAAGGTTCATTTGGTGATTTTCGGTTGTTCATAAAATTCCAATCTGTATGGATATTTTGCATAAACAGCGACAGAAAAGAGATACTGGCCCAAGCTGATAGCTTTTGAGCATTAAACTACAAACATTAGGGAAGGTGTGACTGAAAATTCAACAGATCTGCACGAGTATCATGAATGAGGTAGAACGTTTTAAGTTGCGAAGCGAAAGAAAGATTCAAGTTCACTGGACACGTATTTCCTGCCTCTCTTTTTTTTTACAAGGGTAATTCATCACTTACTCTTCCAGCTTTCAGCGTTGGTGTTGAATACTATAGTTTTTTGGAAGCAAAGAAACTTCGAACAGAACTCTCAGTTATTTATGGGAGAGGGGAGTACAAACATATGAATGGAGCTTTGAGTTTGCTGGATTACATAACCTGTAATAATCTTTGTGATACACTAAGCTAATCTGTGAAATTCTTAAAAGCAGTAATTACTCTTTTCTGCTCAAGCTACATGACTGGATAATCTTAAACAGGGCCCAGTAAGATTTATTTCCCGCAGCAATCTTTGCTTTTATTTCTTCAGTTATGCTGTTATCATCAGTTACCAGTGCTCCAAAGTACTGTAATTTCTCACATCTCTCATAGTTTGCCCCATTCAACTTCATGTATTTCTCTGTAACCGCAGCATTTCTCCTGGAAGTGAAGGGATGGTGTGTTTTTGTGTCGTTTACTCGAAGCCCCAACTACTTTGTCCCATTTTATAGTCTGAGAAATTCTTCTTCCAGCTCTTCCAATCTTCTAGAGAGATACATACATCATCGGCATATGATAGGTTTTGGTTCACATGATTAAATAGAGTGCCACCTGTGTTATTGATCTCCACTCTTCTCATCACTCTCTGCAACACTATTGTAATGTCATTACACAGAAATGCCAACTTGCTGTCCACAGTTGCTGCTGTCCACACTGTACTCCCTCCCCAGCACTTAATGCCACAGTGCCAGCCACTGTCTGACTACTGCTAGGGAGCAGCGTGTCGAATCTTCGTGTCAACAGTCTTCCCTCACCACTGCAAAAGATGCCACTCATCAGAGTGGTGTCAGCAGGGGATCTTTGAATCGATCACCATGCTGTTTGGTGACAGCAGAGGGAGCAGCAACGCCTACAGCCACCATCTGTGAATGAAGAACATGGCTTAAGGGTGCAGCTTCGTCAGCACATGGTTGGGTGAGTGCAGTCCTAGTCGTCTTGTTTTTGTTTGACTGTGGGGTCAGGCAAGTCAGTGGTTGCCTGGCGTTGAGTTGCACTTGTAAGTTCAGTATCTGATAGGTGAACTCAGATGGTATTTTGAGTACGCGTAAATGTAAGTATTAGTTTTCACCTGGTTGATATGGGCAATGTGGGTGTCATGAGAAAGAGGTGTGGCTTATTAAAAGTATATAAACTATGAACCATGAGTCGTGATTCAGGAGGTGATGCTAAGTTTAGTCGTTGTTGCGGTGTACAGCAATACGTGTGAGCAGCCACTCAGGCAAGAATAATTAAGTTATAGCAAGGAGTAACATGATAGTGTTATAGTTAGATGTTCTCATGATTTGATTTTGTATTGTGCCGAGCAAGGAGCATGGCTCGGTCTTCAACAATTTAAAGTAGTAGAAAGTGTCGATAGTTGCATGATTAGGTGTTTCTTTTCGTTAATGTTTGTCTAATTGGTTACAGGGAATCACGTCGTGATCAGTACGACAGGTAGCAGGTTTGTCAGTATCGCAAGAAGCTACCAGAGAGGAAGTGTTTAAAATTTTAAGAGGCGAAGTAGATATGTTGCAAGCAGTAAGGGTGGAACTGGATAAGAGATTAGAAGCACTTGATGCTGAGGCGTAGGAAATGACTTATCACAAAAACCCTGGAGTAAAGGGGAAAGTTGTAGAAAGAGCATGAGGACTGGAAAATCGAAATCGGGTCTTGGGATTTGAGGAATATGTTGATTATGCAAAGAATGGAAAGAAAGGAAAAAGAGGAAGCAGAGAGAAGGAAGAACGAGGAAGCTTGTGGATAGTTTACATGTTCCTGCAGAACATGTAACTATCATTAATGTAGTTGAACTTATCAGTCCTATAAAAAGCTGGGAAGAATATAACAGAAGGGTGAAGGATCTTTCCAGTGGAAAGATTAAATTAGTTGCAGATGGTGTCATAATACAAGTTCCTAGGAATTTACATAAGGCATGGAATTATGACATCGAAGAAGTTAAGGAGAGTGATGTAGATGCACCAGCTCCAATATCCACTGGAATTGTCGAGTCTGAGGTAGATTTAGTGGCAGAAAGAATGATTGTGGACTGTACTGAAGTGATTGAGCATGGGGAGGGCAACATGGGTGATTTAAGTGCGGTGATATCTGCCCCACTGAGTGATTATGGGTGTTGTGTCAGGGCCAGAGAGCCTGGGCCAGATGCACAGAGAAGTGCATGTGCCGGTAACTGTTGTGTCATGAGTGGAACTGTTAATGATGCTGCAATTTTACATATTACAGGAAATCCACAGGAAGTTGTTGATACCCATGCTGCAGATGTTGTGGCTGAAGCGGTACAGTCATATACATTTTCTCAGAAGCAAGGTGAATGGAGGAAAAGTAAAAGGAGATGAGTTCATTGAGCATATGATCAAGTAGACACAGCTGAATCTGTTGAAGAGTGTACACCAGAAGTTCAAGATGTAGCGCGAACGCAAGTACTGTGTCACAGACTTGCAGGACAAGCAGCTGACGTGCACAGCAAGCTGTTTACAGCACAGCCAAGGTATGGGCTACTTGACGAGTATGAAGTAGGTGAAGGGTGCAATGTGAGCCTGAAAGTAAACGTTCTGACTGAATATCATGCCAAAGTTAACCTATAGCGACAGAAAGCTGTTGACAGTGTAAAGCTGTCACGAGGTATTTTATAGGAATAAAGCTGTTAAACTGTGAACAAATACATAAGAAGCAATTCGCATTTTATGGTGCCACCAGGCACCAAGATGTTTTTCGGGTGAGCAGGAGTGCCAGAAAGCCAAGCATTTCGAGGAGGATTCGGTTTTTAATGGGCTCTACAATAGGAGGACTAAGTGGGAGTACCTGTCGAAGTGTTGTGAATGACAATGGTGTATGTGGTTTTCACGTGACAATAGTCTGTTGAGTATGTTGTCATGAGAAGCATAAGGAAAACTCCTGTTACAAGGACAAAGCTGCGAAAGTTGTTCCACAACAAAGGGTTAAAAAACCGCTGGGTAGACAGACAAGATGCCAAGTGTAAGAGTTTAATGAAGCCAGACAATGTTCTGTTGAAGTATATATGTTAAGAATACTTTATTGGGAAAGGAAGAGTGTCATTTTTAATTTGTATAATTAGAAGCCTTTGTGCTTAAGCATGGCAAGAAGCCTAACAGTGAAATGTGTTTTGTAATATTTGAGGTAATGAGCAGTGCAAGGGATCCTTGAGAGATGATGAGAGATTAGATAGCACGAGTAAGAGACGAGAAATAAGTTTATGGAGTTTTAAAAGATTAATACACTACTTGTATAGTAGCCAATCTAGCACCACATACTTGTTTTACACATTAAGTGCAAAGGTAACCTCAGCAGAGAATCAGCCCAAAGCAAGAGCTGAGGAACTGGGTCTTTTCCATGGTGGGAGGCAGTGTGGTGTCACTACCAAGTCTTTTAGAAAAAGTAATAAGTATTTTAGCAAAAGTAATAAGAAGTTATGAGAAAGCCATTGTGAAATATTGCATTAGCAGCCATAGGCTGGTAGCCACAATATGGTGACATGTGGTTCAGTATGACATACACATAAGGGATTGCAAGATGAGACTAACCACACTCAGCAGAAAAGTGCACCCCACAGGTGTAATGACCATAGTGTTAAGGTCAATGTCATGACATCACGGCAAGTCTCTTGCTATGGGTAATGTGACCAGGTGCCAGATTTTAGTGGAAAAATGCACCTCAAAGCGACATAAATATGACAGAATTTTGAGGTAGAAGCACTTCTCGGCACCAAAGTCCACCAGCACCACCCTGAAGCCAGGGCAACACCAAACAGCAAGATGATTGCGCTTTACCACCAGCAGCATTGGGTTCAAGACCAGGCTGTACCTTCTGCCACAGCACTAAGTTCGTCACAGGATTTGGTGCCACAGCACTGCCAACCTGCCATATGCACCTGTTGCCACTTAAACTTAGTTCCCTGTAATACCAACTGCCATCTGACTCCTGTTCACTGTCAGATGGCAGCTCACTGGCTGTCCGTGACCCCCCAATAATTGCATGGAAGTCCTGGCAACCTTTGTTGAGCGCTGGTCAAACGAAGTACCCCTGGTGCCTTCTTTGATGTTGAATCAGGCGAAAAGTACCAAGCTGCTTTCTGTTTAACAATCTTGGAACACATGGGCACTTAAAAATATGCTTCAAATATTCTGTATATGCGCCAACACTGTGAACAACACTGGTACCAGGGATTATGCATCAGCTTTGATGTAACTGACAGCAGGTTTTCCTGTAATGCGGACCTTGTGAACTATATCCCTCCCAGAGAATTTAAACCAGTTTTGATGTTACTGACAAATAATGCTGCATATCCTGTCTTCCCACCTGTGTTCTGTATGTGGGTAGTCCTGAAGGATGTAAACAATTCCCCTCCCAGCGAATTTGCGCCAGCCTTAATGTAGCTGACACCTGATTTCCTGGGAAAGAAGGGCTGGTGAACGTTGACAAAGGCGCTCCCTGTCTTTCCAGCTGCGTTCTGCATGTGGAGAATGTAACAATATCTGATGTGTCTGAACCTGCCACCTGGGGTTTCCCCCCACCTGGAAATTGTTGAGAGACTAGTTCGCTATATTGCAACCAGAGGGAGCTCAAAATTGTGATGTTATAGGTTCCCCACCCCTCTCTCCATCCCATCCCCCTCGCCTCTGGAAAATCCCCCAGCCCTCCACACCCCTATCCTCCCCTCCCATCCTCGCTACCCCAAATGCAAATCTGGCTTTTCTGCTGTTGGTTCCCACAAAATTATTGGGAGGGCTTTGAGTCTATTTAAACCCTATCCCCTCCACAGTCATCCTCATCCTGCTCCAATCTGTGGTTTTGTCCTCATCATTGTTAGTGATCTCATCTAGCACAATGAAGTGAGCAGCAAGCAGCAGTGCCAGTGGCACTGCCAAATGCCAAATGCAGTACTTGGAGGAATTGCCATGCAAGTACATATTTTCATACAATGTGTCCTGAATGTGTGTGTGTGTGTGTGTGTGTGTGTGTGTGTGTGTGTGTGTGTTTACAAGTTCCTCAGTAGCTATTTCATTTTTAGATTGGCAGGAGGCAACTCTTCCCACACTGCAATGATAGTTTGCTGCAGTATCCCTTCATACCATGTAAGTATGTGTGTGTACTAGTTACACAGCATTTATTACTTTCTACATTTGAGCGAGGCAACTGTTCCTACACTTCATTGGTAATTTGCTGCCCTATCCCTTCATATGATGTATGTATATGAGTGTAAAAGTTCCACAGCGTCTATTCTCTTGTTAGATTGGTGGAAAGCAACTGTCCTTACACTTCAGTAATAGTTTGCTGTCCTATCCTTTCATACCATGTAAATATGTGTTTGTGTAAGTTCCACAGCATCAATTCACTTGTAGGTTAGTAGGAAGCGACTCTTTCTACACTTCAGTGATAGTCTGCTGTCCTACCCTTTCATTCCATGTATGTATATGTGCGTGATCCGATTTCGTTTTATATTTTCGTAGTTTTTGATCAGATTTTGTAGTATATTTTCGTAGTTCTTGATCGCATTTCGCAGTACATTTTCGTAGTTGGTCTTCAGGTTTCGTAATATATTTTCGTAGTTTGTGTTTAGATTTCGTAGTATATTTTCGTAGTTTGTGTTTGTGATCAGATTTCGTTGTATATTTTCGTAGTTTGTGTTTAGATTTTATAGCATGAGGCAACTCTTCTTCTTGTTGTTGTAGCATACACACCCCAGATGCTGGCTGAGCTCAACCAGCAGCTGGTGGCCAAGAGAGAGAGAGAGCAGCAGCAACAGGCCATCCGGGGCAGCCTCCTGCAATAAATGATTTTCCGTCACCGCTGGGTCATGTAAGTATATATTCTTGTTTCAGAACGTTTTTATGTTTACACTACAGCTCATTACTTTCAATACGCCCTGGTATTTCAGATTTAGAACACAAATCAAACGTTATTTCTCACAAAATATAATTATATTAACTTCCACATAAATAATACATCACAATCATTATATTTTACTTTCGTCAAAGTATCCTCCTTTGGATTTAATGACTGCCTCACAAACTCGAGACATGCGGTCAATCAGTTTTTGTAGGTGAAACTTCCTGGCAGATTAAAACTGTGTGCCGGACCGAGACTCGAACTTGGGACCTTTACCTTTCGCAGGCAAGTGCTCTACCAACTGAGCTACCCAAGCACAACTCACGCCCCATCCTCACAGCTTTACTTCTGCCAGTATCTCGTCTCCTACCTTCCAAACTTTACAGAAGCTCTCCTGCGAACCTTGCAGAACTAGCACTCCTGAATGAAAGGATATTGCGGAGACATGGCTTAGCCACAGCCTGGGGGATGTTTCCAGAATGAGATTTTCTCTCTGCAGCGGTGTGTGCGCTGATATGAAACTTCCTGGCAGATTAAAACTGTGTGCCGGACCACAAGGTTCGCAGGAGAGCTTCTGTAATGTTTGGAAGGTAGGAGACGAGATACTGGCAGAAGTAAAGCTGTGAGGACGGGGCGTGAGTCGTGCTTGGGTAGCTCACTTGACAGAGCACTTGCCCGCGAAAGGCAAAGGTCCCGAGTTCGAGTCTCGGTCCGGCACACAGTTTTAATCTGCCAGGAAGTTTCATATCAGCGCACACTCCGCTGCAGAGTGAAATTCTCATTCTGGAGATTTGTAGGTATTGTGAATCTACATGGTTCCACACATCCTTAACAATATACCAGACACGTTCCTTGCTAGATATATTAACTTTCCTGATCAGTCTGTCCACTTCATCCCAGGCCATTTCAATGGGATTACAATCAGGGCTTTGGGATGGTCATACCTTGTCATTCAGTACTTTCTGTTTTTCCTTTGATACAATGTAGTTCCTGCAGTATGCTGACCAATGTTTTGGGTCATTATCCTGTTGTAAGGTGAACCCTTACCCTATTAAGCGCAAACCACTTCGTATTGCATGATATTGAAGTATGTGGTGGTACTGATTCTGATCGATATGTCCTATTTTCACAATATCGCCAACACTATCTCTGGCAAAACATCCCCAAACCATAATAGAACCTCCACCGCTTTAAGTGTAGGTGGAACACACTGCTGGGCTACCTTTTCCCCTACAAATCGGGAAACAAATATTCTCCTTCTGGTTCCAAAAATATCGAACTTCGATTCATCGATGAATAACACCTTTTTCTAATCTTCTGATGTCCAGTTACTATGTTTTCTAGCCCATTGAAGTCTCTTCTGTTTATTTATGGGCCTTAGAAGGGTTTTTCTTGCTGTGACACATCCATTCAAGGCGGCTTCAGTCAGCCTCCTTTTTACTGCTACAATAGATATTGTTGTCCTGTTCATTTCTAACAATTCTGCACGAATTTGGGGTGCTGTTTTGAATCTATTTCTCTTACTGGTAATTCTGATATATTTATCATCACTTTTAGTTGTTTTACTAGGTCGTCCTGGTCGTGGCATGTCCTTATTGCTACGGTTACCTGTTGTCTTCTGGAGATGAAGAGTGTATTGCAATCTCTCTATAGGCACACTACATTGTTTCACAATTTGGCGAATAGATAAACCTGCTTGGCAAAGTGCTACAATTGCAGCTCGTTTTTCTATGGATATCTCCACTCGTGGAGCCATATTAGCGATGTCCACACTTCAATGTCATGAAGGAACTGACGTGCAGGAACCACATGTTATGTATTGTAGCAATGCTTGCCGTTCGCTGCGGACATCACATCACTACAGGAAACAACACAGGTGCACCAAATGCCATGCCCATCGGCAAATAGGTAAAAAAAGTATCAGATAGGTACATAAAGGTTATGTACACAACATTATTTGTTGGGTACTATTGTATCTCGATGAGCACGAACAATAATCATGATGTGTATAACTGTTGTACCATTACTTTGCTTCCTCAACCATGACCATGGTATTGGACTTTATCTACAGAGAACTAGATATCATTTATTTTGTGTATTGAAATTAATGAGCGATAGTGTGCCTCCTCAGTATAGTTTCTCCCCCCTAAATCAGTCTGTTGCTTCTGTATAGATAGGAGATTGTGAGAAGCTTGATAAATGGATCCGTACCAGTTCTGACACTGTGATGCTGGAATGGTTGGAAGAGGTGGAGCGAGAGTTGCAGTCACATGATACCGAATCATGTGAGTGGGCGGAGGTGGCTGCCATTGCAGAGCTTGGGGATGTGATATCATCATGGAGGCAGGGAGATTTCTGTAATTTATATACCCATCTTTATTATGTCTGTAGTACCTATAACCAGTGTTCTTTCTTTCTTTGCAGTGGCAGCCGAGTTTATAACAAGTGTACTGATTTTTCATATCCTTTCTCTATAGCTGGTGTGCCAACATGGCTGGGTATGCGAGCTTCCCCTCCACCATTCCCGCAGTATGCTATGATGTTGGTGCTGGGGCAGGTGAAGACGGTGTCGCCAAATTTCAGACCTGTGCAGCATGCCTCGCCTGCCAGGATGAGGCTAATGGCTCCACAGCCACCTCAGCTACCACCATCCGAGCTGTTCTCAGCCCCACTGCTGCTGGTGTCACTGTGGCCCTGCTCTGGCCTCCAACATGCAGGAAAACAGGTCAGGTGTCACCCTTACCACCACTGCCTCACCGGCGCTGTCACTATGGTGACTGCAGATGGCAAATGGCTCACAGACATACACCGCTCTGGCCATGCTCTGCCCAGTCATTAGGACGATATCACCAACTGGGTCAGGGCTAGGAATTGCTGACATGCATTGTCCCCCCACACAGGAGCCATCTCCACACCCTAGATGCTCACGCTGGGCAGATCGAGTGTCATCCCACCCGAGATATCTGCGGAAGAACAGAGCACCTCATTGGGTGTCATCCTCCTCACTGCAGCCAGCGTCATTGATGGTCTGGATATAGTATAGTCATAGTGATAGTTTTGGTGATAATGTGGCTAGTGTCAGTTCCCTCTCCCATTCTTTTATAGATGGACGCCAGGTTAGTAACACAATATCATAGCTAAACTATGAAATGATTGAGGGTTCATTTGAGGAGTGCATCTCGTTTTCTCGTATAGAGGACCGATTGGTTTTCTGAAAGCATGCCTTCCTGTTTTGGAAACTGAGCTCCTCAAAATCATTAATGATCCATGGTACCATGCCATAACGTGCTGAGTGGTGCTATGTTGTAAGCCCTCATATCCCCCCTCCCCCACCCGCAAACAAGACTCCAGTGTTGAGGAGACAAGCATGTTGTACATTGGGAGGGATCGCATGGTATCGTAGGGCATCTCAATCCATAAGTTGTTTCATGATTCCACCTTCTTGAGTGTTATACCCGCCAAGTTTACCAAGATGGAAGTTAGTGTCTCGGGTAAAGCACTCAGCCAAGTACTACACATCAACATACATAGACATGTCTTTGATCCAATAAATTGAGGCGCCAGCTATATCAAGCTTCCTAAGGATACAGCTGATAAGAAGGCATGTATTAATATCCACAAAAAAGACAAGTATTATTTTGCATAGTCAACCCTGGTTTGTGAAAGAAATTATAAGAAAGATCTGAAGTGTACATCTCAATATGGCAGAGATACTGACATTCGTCAATGCTATAACTTTGACAGTATCAAGTTCCCTATTAAGATCCAGGCAATCCTGAATTTGAGGCACAGAATATCCGGATATCAGTTCATATTTATAGCCTGAAGGACAACAAGAAAAATAAAAATGGTGAAGTTACAGAGAAAGTTGCCAGACCTCTTCATTTTTCTGAATTTGCCAGTCAGTATAAGAGGCTTGTAAACACGCTGCTATTCTCCAATGGGGATAATAATAGTCACTACATCTGGATCAGGGATATGTCATGACTACTTTCATCCCAACTCAGTAAACAAGGACATAAACAGCACATTCGCCTAAGATGCCTCAATGCCTTTTCCACAAGTGACTTATTAGCAAAGCTTATTGTGGATTGCTCTACCAGGAAACCCATATGTGTTGTAATGCCAACTGAGGTTAAAGATTAAGAATTCCCAACATCAAGAGCGTTGCTCTTTTGTAGTGTACGCTGACTTTGAGTGCCTCCTCCTCCTGTGACACACAGTGAAGGTAGTTCTACAGCTTCACATACCATCTTCACAGAAAAGCACATACCATATGTGGTAGCGTATAAGGCTGTTTGTTCATATGATTCGGGTCTTAGCCATCACAAATCATATGTCAGGGATAATCCTGCGATTTGGCAGCTGACTGAGCTCGAAAAACTTTGATGGAAGATTAATAGGTTTTTCAGCACCAACATTCCCATGACCAACTCGAACGAGAATGATGATTTGTACAAGAAGGCAGTTGCTGTCATTTCACTGGGCAGCCATTAGATTGGAAAGCGGAAAATCTTCATAGGGACCATTGCCATCTAACAGGGAAGTTCTGTGGTGCCACCCATAACATATGCAACCTGAAGTATAAATTACCACGATACATATCCGTCTTTTTGCACAATTTGAGTGGTTATGATGCTCACTTTCTTACTGAGCACTTGACTGATTTCGGTATTAAGAATGACAAGGTCAGTGTCGTGCCTGAGAGTGTTTAGGAATATATTTCATTCTCCAAATGAATGATGCCAAGAATTATGGTCTGCTTCCTGGACTCGTTACATTTTATGTAGGCACCACTCTAGGAACTTCTTGAAACTCTCCCTCAGGATGATATGCACATTACTCGAGATGCATATTCCAATGACAAAGTTTCAACTTGTGACAGGTAGGGGTTTTTCCCATGTGAGTATCTGAATTGTATGGGAAAACTCAACAAAACCAGACTGCCCCACAGAGCTGCATTCTACAGTAACGTTACATAAGATGCCATATCACATGCAGAGTATGAGCATGCTGTGAATGTATGCCAGGAGTTTAACATTTACACTTTAGGAGAGTATGTGAAACTGTTTATGGACACAGATGTGTGTTTACTTGCTGATATTTTTGAGAAATTCCAGACTGTATGCACAGCCACATATGCTCTAGACTCTGCCATTCATTACACAGCACCTGGGATGTCTTGGGAGCCTATACCCAAGAAAACGAAAGTAGGCATCAAACTATTGACCGAAACTGACATGCTTCTTTTCCTTGAGTGAAGGATCTGTGGAGGACTTTGCCAATAAGTCCATGGTCACACCAAGGCAGATAACCCATGGATGGACAAGAGGTTCAAGGTATCCCTTGATTTGAGCTGCATCATGTAGTTGGATGTGAATAACTTGTATGGGGATGTCATGGAACAATTGTTTCCAATTGGCGAATTTCAGTGGCTGTCTGAAAACGAATGCAAGGGATTAGGTAGAAATGTCCATAGTGCAGTGCCTGATTCTGGTGTATGGTTGGTTACTCTGTTAGATACCCTATTAGTTTGCGTGCTGTGCACAGTGATTTGCCACTATGTCCAGAGCAACTAGTTCCATGAAGAGGCTCCATCCGCAAACTGATGATAACGCTGGGGAATAAGCAGAGACACATCATGCATTACAGAAACCTCTAGCAGTGTCTTGGCTTAGGAATGGAACTGGTAGGAATCGCCCACACTATCTCCTTCAAGCAATCAACCTTGTTGGAGGAGTATATTGATTTAAATATCGAGAAAAGGGTTTCAACAAAGAATTATTTCGAAATAGATTTTCTTAAATTGATGAATAATGTGATTTTCGGCAAGACAATGAAGAATTTGAGAAAACACTGCATAATTCCTATTGGAACACAGTGGGATGGGCGTTATGGCGTAAGGATGTGTATTACCAGAGCAAATTTTAAGCAGGTCACTATCTTCAGTAAGAACTTTATTGCTGGGAGATGGTAAAGACCAGTTCTTGAACCTGTCTATGTGAGGATGTGCATATTAGACCTGTCCAAACTCCACATGTACCAATTCCATTATGGGTTTGCAAAAATTAATGTCGTTGATCCAAAATCACTTTATATGGATACAGATAGCATCACCTGTTGAGTGAAGGGCAGTGATCCACATAAAATAATGAAGTGCCATACCAACGCATTCGACAAATCTTCCTATGCAGTCGATGATCCTTATGGTACTGTTCCACAGAACGAGAAGGTTATAGGCCTAATGAAAGCCGAAGCAAATTGGTTGCTCATTCTTGAGTTTGTGGGTCTTAGATCCAAAATATATGTATACAGCACGCTGGGAGGTGCCATCCAGAGGCAGGGAAAGGGTGTGCATCTGCACAGCAGTGTTTGTGGTGCTCCACCACAGCCACAGCATATGGTGCAGCAAACTAGTATCCAATTGTGAAGACACAAGGTGTACACTCTTTTGCAGTCTAAAATCGATCTATCCCCTCTTTGTGATAAGCAGATCATTTGTGAGGACAGGACTGAAACTCGACTGTACTCACACTATTCACCTGATGAGAGTGATGTGAATGAGAGTGAGTGTGAATAGTGTGTGTATGTGGAATGGTGTGCCCTGTTCATCATAGTGACAATACAGGGTGATTCAAAAAGAATACCACAACTTTAAAAATGTGTATTTCATGAAAGAAACATAATATAACCTTCTGTTATACATCATTACAAAGAGTATTTAAAAAGGTTTTTTTTCACTCAAAAACAAGTTCAGAGATGTTCAATATGGCCCCCTCCAGACACTCGAGCAATATCAACCCGATACTCCAACTCGTTCCACACTCTGTGTAGCATGTCAGGCATAACAGTTTGGATAGCTGCTGTTATTTCTCGTTTCAAATCATCAATGGTGGCTGGGAGAGGTGGCCGAAACACCATATCCTTAACATACCCCCAAAAGAAAAAATCGCAGGGGGTAAGATCAGGGCTTCTTGGAGGCCAGTGATGAAGTGCTCTGTCACGGGCTGCCTGACGGCCGATCCGTCGCCTCGGGTAGTTGATGTTCAGGTACTTACGGACAGATAAGTGCCAATGTGGTGGCGCTCCATCCTGCTGAAATATGAATTGTTGTGCTTCTTGTTCGAGCTGAGGGAACACCCAATTCTCTAACATCTCCAGATACTGTAGTCCAGTTACAGTAGCACCTTCGAAGAAAAAGGGACCAAAAACTTTATTGGCTGAAATGGCACAGAAAATGTTCACCTTAGGCGAGTCACGTTCATACTGAGTTGTTTCCCGCGGATTCTCAGTGCCCCATATACAGACATTGTGATGGTTGACTTTCCCGTTAGTGTGGAAAGTTGCTTCATCACTAAACACAATCTTTGAAATGAAAGATTCATCTGTTTCCATTTGATCAAGGATAAAATCACAGGAATCGATTCTTTTAATCTTATCAGCTGCAGACAGTGCTTGAACCAATTTCAGACGAAAAGGTTTCATAACTAATCTTTTTCGTAGGACTCTCCATACAGTTGATTGTGGAATTTGCAGCTCTCTGCTAGCTCTGCGAGTCGATTTTCCTGGGCTGCAAACAAATGCTTGCTGGATGCGTGCTACATTTTCATCACTTGTTCTCGGCCGTCCAGAACTTTTCCCTTTGCACAAACACCCATCCTCTGTAAACTGTTTATACCAACGTTTAATACACCACCTATCAGGAGGTTTAACACCATACTTCGTTCGAAATGCACGCTGAACAACTGTCGTCGATTCACTTCTGCCGTACTCAATAACACAAAAAGCTTTCTGTTGAGCACTATGGACACAGTCCTTGGCAGCATGCTTATAGGTAATACATTTATTAAACGCCTCTCTGCCTGCACCACAAGCTTTTCCCAACAACTTCCAACAGGATAACACCCAAAATAAAGAAAATGAACTACCCTACATCCTTCCACACTAACAGCTCAGCACAGACTGAGCGATTTTTCCCTGACAATTTCCAAAGGAGAGGAAGGGAGGACGGGTAGAGGGAGTGGGAAGAGGTGGGAAGGGCTGTGGTTTTCCCAGAGGGGGAAGGGGGAAAACCTATGACATCATTCAGTGACACTATCAGTCCAACTGCCACAGCTACACTAGGGGGTGGGGGGACAGTTCACCATCTTGAATAAATTAAATCAGCACTACGATCGACTCTGCTTCACTACTGTCACTACACCAGAAAACGCCCCCCCCCCTCCCATTTTGTTAACCCTGGAGCACATGTGACATGGGTGAACAGGTGTTTTACTGCTTTTCCCGCTCTTGTTACCACTGCTTGTTATGGTGGCAGATGTGTTTGTAGCTGGTAGTACTTGTGTGCCAGCGAGTATCCCCTCACATTGTCTTATGCCTCCATTTGTGTTGGAAGAAACGGGCTGAAATTAGAGCCTGGTGGAACAGAAGGTGTAACCCATAGCCTCTGATCCATTGAGTCCTCCTCTACATGGGCTGGCTTCAGTTGTTCGAGGAAACCGTTCTTTCCCTATCATTGTATACTATCTTGCTTGTGTTCACTTAACATTGGCTGACTATATACAGTCCTGTGTAAAGAGGTCTTAAAGGTGGTCATACTGTATCATTCCACAACCAAAAATGCAAGGTTTTTTGTTAGTCTTTGTGAATGAAGATAGGTTTAGTACCATGAGTTTTTGGTGCTGAAGGTCAAATTTGGGCCATGCCTTTTTCGAGAAACTGTCCAAATTCCTTTGTGACTTCCTCAGTACGCTGAAGTCTTGGTTGGCAGAAATGATTTTGGCTGGAAGTTTCAGATACTCTCTGTCCACCAGTTGAGCTGTGGTGTATCCCAGATCTTCCTTCACCACCATATGTAACCTCAGTAGCACTAGGGCTAATGCCTCAGTACACTGCTCTCCCCTTGCTGCTAGCGGAAGGGATAGCTGGTTGTCCTAATATGCAAGCAGTCACATAGTCATACGAGTTCATCGAACACTAATGATTCGAGCTGCCTTACGCAGTCTATTGTTATTGTCTGAGGTACCCTAAATCTTGCAATCCAGCCGCTTAAAACAGCTCAGCTCTGGCCACAGTGTCTGCAGCCATATAAGTGATCAGGAAGACTTCGAGCTAACGTGTAAATCTGTCAACCATCATTAATACATAACTACCCTGTCCTGTACTGGGTAAAGTACCAACAGGTCAACATGAATATGGATGAAGTGCGCATTAGGCATAATTATGATACTGAGGGGTGCTGATACATGCCTGCCAATCTTGCACTGTTGGCAGTTGACACATGTTTGAACCTATTTTCATTAATCTTCCTTAAAGCCCCCAACCAAACCACATTTTCTTATCAACTTGACTGTGGCTCTCACTCCCAGATGTGCTAAATTGTGGAAGGCCTCAAAAACTTGGCAACTGAATCTGTGGCTTGCAGTGGTTGCAGCTGTAGGTTGTGCTATATGTCACACCACAATGAAGCTTGCAGTTTTCCCACATGTATCTGTGACAAGATGAGGCTGAACTGCTTCTGCTCTAGCATAAAATGTGAGATGCTGTCATTCTGTTGTTGTTCCGCAGTGCTATCCCACAGAATGGCCCTCATACATGAACAACAATGTGAGAAAAAACCAGCAACCACACTTCTGCACCTACTGATATGTTTTACATCTGTAGTGATCTGAGAAATGCACTCAGCTTGCCTACACTGCCTCAGCGAGCCACATTAGAGATTTTAGAAAAGACTGCAGTAAGTGGAACATGGTCCATGTAGACAGTGAAGTGCTTGCCTTCCACTGATTTGCAAAAATGTTGTATTGCAGCATATATAGCATAAAACTCCCTGTCTCTTGTGTTCCAGTTCTTCCTGTGCTGTCCTAAGTGTTTGCAAGAAAAATACTATGGGCTGCCAGGTTCAAATGGCTCTGAGCACTATGGGACTTAAATTCTAAGGTCATCAGTCCCCTAGAACTTAGAACTAGTTAAACCTAACTAACCTAAGGACATCACACACATCCATGCCCGAGGCAGGATTCGAACCTGCGACTGTAGCAGTCGCGCAGTTCCGGACTGAAGCGCCTAGAACCACTTGACCACCACAGCCGGCGGCTGCCAGGCTCACTGTATGAGTTGCTGCAGGGTGGCTCCTATTTCTACCTGGTTTGCTTCCACCATTAATGCCATTGGTGCATTAATGTAGATGTGCGAGGAGCATGAGCTGGCATATTCCTTAACTGAATTGATCACCAACAGTTGTTCTTGACTCGACTTCACTTCTCTCCCGCCGCCTGTATATTTTCCTTTCAACAACTCCATGAGGTACATGCAGTTCTCCTGATTTTGGTAGGTGCCCTCTGTAATAATTAAGTACACCATGGAAATGCTGCAGATCTTTGTACGTCTATGCTATTGGCACATTGCACATCTTTTCTACCCTCGTAGGCACTGGAGCTATACCCCCTACTGACATATTAAAACCAAGAAAGTTCACATTGCATTATCCGAAGACGATTTTTCTTTGTTGATGATTATCACATATTAGCATAGGCTTTGTAAAAGCTGCCTGAGATAGTTCTCATGTTGCTCTACCTACTCTGAAAACAAAACAATACCATCCATGTTACAAAATACAAAATCAGTGCCTCTGAGAACCTGGTAAATAAAAACACTACCATATTTGTGCCACATTTTTCAAACTGTATGGCATGAAATGGCACTTGAACAGACCAAACTAGTTACTGATGGCTGTCTTTTTTATATCAGCAGAAGCAACTGGTATTTGTGAATAGGCTTCTTCACAATCAATGATGCTGAATACTCAAGCTTTCAAAATAGCATTGTTTAAGCCCATTACAAGTGGAATAGGATATTTATCTGGCACAGTTTTGGCGTTCAGAACTTTGTAGTGACCCACAATTGCCACGTATTGTTCCACTTTAACACCTTGGGTAGTTGGAGATCCAATGACTGTCCGAAGGTGCCATCACACCCTCTTAGAACTGCTTATTAGTGTCTTCTTGCATATCCTCACATTTTTTGGGCATTATGCAGCATAGTGTGGCCGACACCAGTGGTGCAGACAATGTGTGAATGAAATGTATAGTATTGTGCTTGTCACAGTGTGTTGCCTTTTCTACTGACTTAATTTTTGGAAATTCTTCTATGATGCTGTCCAAGTTTCTGATGCAGTGTGTTGATTCTACTGTTGCTCGTGACAATAGTTTCCCATTCTCGGAGATCTGCCAAAGGCAGAAAATGGTGAAGGAAGTCCGCCCATATTGTAGGTTCAGTAACATTCGCAACTATGAAGGTCCACCAGAACTTCCTCTCCAAACTAAGGCTCAGATTCAATTGCTTCTTCCCCTTTGTTTGAATAAGAGTGTTATTAGCTGCCATCAAAAGTTATGATCTCGCACAATACTCTGTGCTGAAACTGTGATTTGGGAGTACATCGAGAGCAAATCGTGTGTCCACCAGGAATTCTGTTCCTGTTAAATTGCCTGCAGAAATAGTCTTCTGGAGTAGTTTACAGCCGACTACAGGAAACCAATTCTCTGTAGTTGTTGGAACAACTCATTGCAGGAGGCCCCGAAATTCCTCTGGTATTTGAAGCACATTTCTTCAAAGCTTAAGTTCTCAAAACCTTCCATAAAGGTTAGCACTGGCATCTGGCAGTTATGAGTTTTGAAACTCCATCTATGATTACTGTATCAGAACCCAGAATGGGAGCGAACTTTGCCTTGTGAATGTTAACATTATTCTGCTTTGAGGAGAAGCCTGTGGTACTTGCCTCCACTTTGTTTAGTATGAATCTGAGGTGACTGGTTGCGATTGGTACCAGAGCCACTCATGTCCTGTTTGTTTGTTTGTTGCTTTCCATGTTGCACTTCTGGATCTGTCAAGAGAGTAGTGCTGAAAGGAATTTGCTGCAACAAGCTGTTATTGGACATCTTCCTGCATGGTGCAACTGGTTGCACTCTGCGGGCATTAACAAAATCATACACCTTGAGAATTCCCAACCCAGCAGCTGCAGAGGGAGGATAGTGGGTAGGGTGACTATTTAAAAGAGCCATGGCTACTGATGCCCTTTAGTGACTTTTAGAAGCATTTGGATGACTACAGGGTACTACAATTTCCCTAGCTTTGCTTCTGAATCGTTGGTGATACCAGCATCAGCTGAACTTCTCAGCACATATTTTGTCATCCTGATCATGGAGAAAGAAAGGATGCATTGGTATGTCTTACAGCATCACTATGTTGCACTTTTTAAGTGCCGTAATGTGAATTTTGGCACTCGGCTCTTTCATGCTTGCAGCCAATTGATACGTAGTTGTCGAGTGTGCACTGCTTAGAATGCATGGTCCAAGGCCGTAGAGTGGCTCTGCACCTAGCACGTATAGTTTGGGACCATCCACCCTGTAGTATTTTGCTTCCATTCTGCCAATGTTGTAGTGCAAACAACTTGCAATGGGTTTCACGCTATCCACTAACACGCCAAGTGACAACTCCGTGTTTTCTGCCAACATGATACGAACATCTGTAGGGAGCTGTCTGAGCCACAACATCCATAAGGAATTTCCTGGTACCAAATCTAGCCCCAGCAGTGACTAAGCTCCTGTAATAGTTATCTGGGACATCTATATCCCAACTGCTCATCTGTAAGTAATCCCTGAAGCTGTACTTCAGGTGTTGTGGCATGAAATTTTTGATAAGGCAATATTTTTAGGCAATGTAACTATGTGTTAGCAAAACTTTCTCTGCTTAAACAATCTGAATTTTGATGAAGTGGGCAATCATGCAGTGAAAATTTTCCGTATCATTCCTGACATCATACTGACTGAAAATGCTTTCTGCCTCATTGAACCATAACTCAGGTCCAGAACGAAGGCAATGTAACATAGTTAGTGTTGTAAGTTGCGTGGGATGATGATCTGTGATGTACCTGTCTCGGAATGCTATGCCATATGCATTCCTTGATATGTACCCTGCAGCTGTCATCTTTGAGGTTATTCATTTCCTGTGTTCCTTTGTCGGGTTACCAGTGTAGGCTTTGTATGTTCACTAACTGAACAACACTTCAGTGATCATGTAGATACGATATCTGCATATATACACGTTTATTTTACTTCACTTTCCACCACATGAAGACTTCTTACAACAAGCAAGAGCACATGATAAGCAAAGAAGTAAAAAGGCCACAACATACAAAAATATCGCATACAATTTGTCTGCTGTTTCTTCATGACTGATTGGTCGATCCTGAGGTCACTGCAAGCTACTTGCAGAGCGACACTAACCCCTCCTTCAGACGGCATCTACCCCTAATGGTCAAATGTCAAAAAAAAAAAAAATTATACTTTCATGTATAATGTTTAACTGTTATTAATTTCCAATGTTGTGTATAGTACATGTCGCTAGTATGATAATATGTTGCGCCTATAAAGCAACATGGGCTTTAACAGGGTGAAACAGTGTGAACAACAGCATTTAGGTGGTATTAGTAGTAACGAAGTGTGTTGCTTTGGATTGCAGAGATCCCCTCTGGTTTCAAGAGGCTAGCTCTAGTGATAAAGACTGCCAGTCTTGCTTGCACGGTGAAGGTGAAGCTCACCATATGTAGCATCATCGACAGAACTGACTGTGGGCCTTTGGAACAGAGCTAGGTGGAGTACCTGAATCAGAGGCTCAGATGGTTCTGCAATCATGTAGGCTGTAGATGCCACGACATACACCATAGGTTGGTGGGTTTCTGGGTTCCACTTAGTAGGTCAGGTGTCCACTACAAACATGAAGTGGCTACACAAGTAGTGAAGGCTGTGTGGAGGGGACTGGGAAGTTTTGTAGATTAGAGCATCTCGGGAAACTACAGCAAGGGCGTCAATCTATAATTGTGCAGGAGAAATGCAGGACCAAAGTAGACCTAACAACAATTGCTTGTAGTTGTAAATTGTCATAGCTGTGTTGGGGAAGAATCAGAGCACAAAGTGCTAATAGGAAGCACTGAACATAAAACTCTGTACGTACAGAAAGCTGCCTAAAACTGGAGAAAAGTTTAGCCAAAATTTTTACAAGGAACTTAATCTTGTTCAGAAAGGATACAGTAAATACAGCTGGTGGTGGATTGTTTATTGCTGTCAGATGTAGTTTACTTTGTAGTGAAACTGAAGTAGATAGTTTCTTTAAGTTACTAAGGGTAGAAGTTCCACATGAAAACCAGCATATACACTATGTGATCAGAAGTATCCAGACACCACCAAAAACATACGGTTTTTATATTAGGTGCATTGTGCTGCCACCTACTGCCAGGTACTCCATATCAGTGCCATGAACTTTTAAGTCATTTTTAGCCAGGTGTCCGGAAACTTTTAATTACATAGTGTATTAATAATCGTTTCCTTTTACACACCCCCTGACTCAGATGATACAGTTGCTGAACAGTTCAAAGAACACTTGAGTCTCATTTCATATAGGTATCCACTCATACAATTATAGCTGGTGATGACTTCAATCTACTTTTGATATGTTGGTGGGAATAGATGTTTAAAGTTGGTGGTACACATAAAACAATGTCCAAAATCACACTGAACGCTTTCTCGGAAAATTATTTTGAACAGTTAGTTCAGGAGACCACCCAAAGTGTAAATAGTTGCAAAAACATACTTGACCTCTTAGCGACAAGAAATCATGAGCAAATAGGGAGCATCATGATAGATATAGCGATCTTCTCCCACAAGGTGGCTGTAGCGAGACTAAATACTGTAACATCCAAAACCACCAAAAATAAACAAAAAGTACACCTATTTAAAAAGCATATAAAAATTCGCTTGACACATACCTAAGAAACAGTCTTCACTCCCTTTAATCTGTGTAAGCGTAGACCACATGGAATCTGATTTAAGAGAAATAAGATTGACGGCAATTGAGAGGTGGTACTGATGCCCCATTGTACAGAAAACAGGTCAGAAGACTGTTGCAGAAGCAACAAAAAAGGAATGCTAAATTTAAAAGAACGCAAAATTCTGAATATTGGCAAAGTTTTACAGAAGCTTGAAATTTAGTATAAACTGCAATGCGAGATGCTTTTAATAGTTTCCATGATGAAACTCTATCTTGAAATATGACAGAAAACCCAAAGAGATACTGGTCCTATGTAAAGTACACCAATGCCAAGACACAGTCAATACTTTCATTCTGTGATAACAATGGCAGTGTTACTGATGATAGTGCAGGTGCCACTAAAGCAGAGTTACTAAACACAATTTTCCGAATTTACTTCACCAGAGAAGACAAAGTAAATATTCTAGAATTCAAATGATGAACTGCTAGCATGAGTATGTTTGTAATAGAATGCATCAGTGTATCGAGCAAGCTTAAATCACTTAATAAAGGTAAAGCCTCTGATACAGGTTAAATAGCAGTCAGGCGCCTTTCAGAGTATGCTGATACAGTAACTCGATACTCAGCAATAACATACTCTCATTTGCTTGTAGAAACATCTGAACCCAAAGACTGAAAAACTGCACAATCACACCAATACCCATGAAACATCTGAACCCAAAGACTGAAAAACTGCACAATCACACCAATACCCAGAGAATGGAAACAGGAGTAACTCACTGAATTAGAGACCCATATCACTAACGTTGATTTGCAGTAGGATTTTGGAACATACACTGTGTTTGAAAATTATGAATTACCTCAGCCTGGCATTGTCTCCAGTAAGGAGCCGCACTTCGAACTGAGCTCCGATGAGCAGCAACCATGTATCTGGAGATGCCCTGGACAGTGGTGGGATACCAGCCTGACTGTTGCCCACCGTATGGCCTGACTACCAGGAGTGATCGTCTGGGGTCAGGGGTGCCATTTCATTTCATACCAGGACTCCTTTGGTTGCCATCTGTGGCACCCTTACAGCACATCAACAGTGCTCTATGCCACGTTTTGTTGCCCTTCATGCCAAGCCATCCTGGGCTTACATTTCAGCAAGATAATGCCTGCCCCACATGGAAATAGTTTCTACTGTTTGTCTTCATGCTTGCCAAACACTACCTTCCCCAGCAAGGTCACCAGATCTCTCCCCAATTGGGCACATTTGGAGCATTACGGGCAGGGTCCTCTATCTATTGCAGGATTTTGATGATCTAGTGCACCAATTGAACAGAACGATATCCCTCAGGAGGACATCCAATAACTCTATCAATCAGTGCCAACACAAAGGATGGAGCCCTCCACGCCCACACCAACGTGGTGACCAAACCAAAAGTTCTACTATCACCTCTGTATAACATGTTAGTTTTTGAATCAGGAGTCATAGGATGCGGGCTGTGATGTCATCCATGCGTCTGGGTAAGATTACTCATTAACATGGTCCATCAGGAGATAGAAAGTGGACGAAAGTGATTGAAGGGTAGCGGTTGTAAGGGCAGAGGAAAAAAAGTGTCAAGGCAAGTGCCAAGGGATAAAAACTTCTGTGACAGTAGGATGGGTAGTAAGGGCAGTAGTGGCTTGCTATCTGCGACAGTGTATGCAAGGTGTGGTTACGTTAGTGCGAGGTATCGTGCATCGTTACCTTTGTTGTTGTGGAAGCTCGTTGTGGGGCCTGCTGCAGTTGCTGTGTCCCTGTAACAGTTCAAGGTCGTCATACATTAGTGGGCGATTGGTCATAGATCGGCTCACAGACAGTGTATGGGGTGTGTGTGTGGCTGGTTTCCCTGCAGTTGCCTGTTTTTCGGCGGGTCGAGCATCTGGGGTTACCAGTAGTAGCTGTGTTGCAGGGGCTCGCCAGTATTGTCATGTTAGCGTGCTATGAACCATAGATGTTTAGTTCCTTGCCAATAGTGTCTTTGGTCTATTATGTTTCCATCTATGGTTGTGGTCGTAGTTACCCAGAGAAAGGATAATCGGGTTGCGCGAGTGTCTGGTGTTATTGTACAGTCATGTGGAGAGTTGTTGGAATACCTGCAAGATGGTATCTAGCCGATATTCCCAGTGAAGGTCCGCGGTGCGTGTGTAGTGCGGAGCGTTGCTTATGATTCTGAGTACTTTGTTCTGTATGAGCTGCAGACGGTGCAGGCGTTTGGGCGCAGCGTATCCCCAGACAGGGGCTGCGTACGTCATCAGGGGTCGAATACGTGTCATGTACGTGGACCTAGACACCCTCCTATTCAATGTGCTACGCCTGTTAAGCATAGGGTAGAGTTGTTTAAGCCTTGCGTTTGCTTTGTTGGTCACGTGTTGAATGTGGTCCCCCCCAGAGTAGTTTCCGGTCCAGCCAGAAACGGAGGTATTTGACCTTCTCGCGGAAACGTATTGGGCATGCATGTAGTGTTACTAGGTTGCAGTACTGATGTTTGCGCAGTAGTTTCCATCTTCTAGTGAACAGAGCGGCTTTGCACTTGTCGACATTTACTCTAACCCGCCATTTCACCAGCCAAGGCTCTGCCACTGTGAGTGCAGTCTGTAGTCGTGAGTTAATGTTAGATGGCTTCCAATCTTGTGCAAGGATGGCAGTGTCATCTGCGTAGATTGCCACCGTTGTGTTGTGTATAGCTGGGAAGTCGTTAATGTAGAGGTTAAACAGTAAGGGGCCCTAGGATGCTTCCTTGGGATACTCCTGCCTGGATACCATGTCGTGTCGATTGTTTGCCCTGCGCGTTGGTGTTGAAACTCCTGTCCGTGAGATATGAGTGTATGAGACATACAAGGTTGTCGGGGAACCCTGCGTCACTGAGTTTGCGTATAAGGCCTTTGTGCCATAGACGATCGAAAGCCTTCTCCATGTCCAGTTGCTTTGTTTGAGTTGTATTCATGTGTTATGTATTCAGTGACGTGGAGCGGTTGTTGTATTATTGAGTGGTGATTCCTGAAACAGAATTGCTTCGGTCTCAGGGTGTCGTTTGTGATACAGTGCCTGGTGAGTCGTTTTAGTATTACATTCTCAACAATCTTGCTGAGCGCGCTCAGCAGACTGATGGGTTGGTAATTTTGTGGGAGGGAGTGGTCTTTCCCCAGCTTTCTGAACATCAGGACCTTGGCTGTCTTCCAAAAGGCGGGGAAGTGTTGGTGTTTAAGTATGGCTTTCGTGATGTGTGTTAGGTAGTCTACTGCTTTGTTCGTGAACTCCTGGAGGACACGGTTTTGAGTGCTATCGTGATCAGGGGCCTTCCTAGTGGTGGTATGCATTATGCCCCATTTGACTTAAGCTGTACTAGCTTGTTGGATGATGTTGTGCGTTGGTTGGGCCAGGATGCGTGTGACCTCCTGGTCGGTCGCAAGTGTGAATGCTGGGTCTGAGGGATCCAGGTTCGGTGTGAATGATGCTGCGAGTGTGAGGGCCATCAGTTCCGCTTTTTCTTCTGCAGAATATGCTGGTCCATTGGGCCCTTGTAGCGTGGGTGTGTACAGTTTCTCCCTGGCCAGGTCGCGTGGTGTCCAGCCCTTTGAGTTTCTGGTCCCACTGTTGTGTTTTAAATGTTTGTATTTTGTCCCGTATTATTCCCTGGAGCCTGTTCATGTGCTGTTTGAAGTGTTGGCGCCTGGTACGCTGCCAATGTCTCCTGAGGCGGTTTCTCATTGAGATAAGGCCCAGGATCTCCTGGGGCAGGGCAGCACTGTGTTGTTGTTGTGTGTGGATCGGTATGGTGTCGGTTATTGCGTCTTTGACGGCGCTGCCTCATCAATTTGAGCTGTCTCGTTAATCGCGTGGGTGGGTGGGATGCGACTGTCAAGCGTTTCCTTGAACAGCGTCCAATTCGGCACCTGTAGTCTAACATCCTGCGTTGTTCCATGTGCTGCAATGTTTCTTCAATGTACAGTATAACGGGTTGGTGATTTGAGGGCAGATCGTTTTCAACGGCAACGTTTAGTGTCATTGTTATGCCCTTGATGAGAGCCATGTCTAACACGTCTGGCCTGTGTCCCCTCCGGTAGGGAATGTGTGTTGATTCGGTCGGCGCTAGTGTGATGTAGTTTCGTCCTAGTGTGTGTTCGTATAGTTTCTTGCCATTGGAGTTTCATATACATGAGTTCCAGTCAGGGTGTTTTGTATTAAGATCTCCAGCGGCGATTACGCGCGGTGATATGTTGAGTATTGTGCTGATGTCGCGTGTGTTTTGATGTTTTTAGGGCTGCTGTATACTGGCACCAGTGTAGTGTAGGCTCTGTTGAACATGACCCTGACAGCGGTTGCCTGCAGTTTTTCAAGTTCAGGGAGCACAATGTTTGGTACGATAGACGCAGCAGCCGGTGAAGTTTAGTTGGTTGCGTGGTTTGAGCTTAGTTTTGCTCAGTAGTGCGATAAGGATACCCTTACTCTCCATGAGCGCGGCAAATTCTGCCCTTTTGTTGTTGATCCCGTCTGCATTCCAGAACAGGATCTGTGTCAGTGTCTGGTTGTTTGTGATGGGGACCGGGGGTGTCATGTTATCCATGTAGGGGTGCGAACAGCATGGTGAGCGCTGTTTCTATGGTGGCCCAGTACTGCCCAGGTTGAGCAGCTATGAGCCACGTGATGAGTGTAGTGACGGCCACCGCGATCTTGCTAAAGATCTGAGCGGTCATGTGCTGGGGGAATATTGTTGCCAGTAAACCCTCAAGTGTTATGTTGGTGTTGTGTGTGTCGGCCTGCGGCTTGGTTGTAGTGTTGGCGGCCACTGGTGCGGGTGTTGGCGTTATGTGTGGGCTGGCGCTTGTGTTGCTGCTGTGTGGTGCATTTTGTAGTGCCTGTTTTTCAGTTGTAGTGAGGGGTGGAGTAGTGTGTGTGTGTGTGTGTGTGTGTGTGTGTGTGTGTGTGCGTGCGCTGGTACCACTGGTTTGCTGACTGTGTGCCTGCATTTCAGTGTTCTGTTGTTGCTGGGTAGTTTGTTGTGGTGTACACGTGTTCCCACTCCTGTTACCTCATGGTCGCCCACGCTTTCTCTGGGTTCTTGGTTCTGGGGCTCCTTGTGTAGGTGAGTCTTCCTGTGTGCTGTGTGTGGATTCGCAGGCTGTGGTCTCAGGGGGTGGGGTCGTGTTGTTTTGGGGAACTGGTGTTGGTACCGGTGTGGTTGTGGTGTTGCATGTTGGCTGAGACGGTTGTGTTGTTGGCACAGTGGTTGTGTTAAGTGTGTGCGCTGGGCGCGGAGGTTCCTCCGCTCCTCCAGGACGTGTGGCCATGGCAAACGATACTCCATTCCTAACAGGGTTTGGTGTGGGCCTTGGACGTGGTATGGCATTGGGTGGCCTCAATTTTTGAGTTTTGCGCCTCTCCCCCTCTTTGTATACGTTGCAGCCCCTGTAGTTGGCCACATGGCCTTGACCACAGTTGTAGCAATGGCGTATGTTTTGATGGATAAGTGCACATGCGTTGGATGCGTGTTTGCCAGCGCACCTGCGGCAACAGGGTGGCAGGTCACAGCGAAGGCCTGAAAGACCGAATCGCTGGCAGTTGTTGCATTGTTGGGGGACTTGTAGTGGTTCATATAGCTCTACCCTTACGTCCATCTGCAGAAGGCTCTTTATCTGCAGAAGGCTGAGGGAGGTGGCCATGTCAGCCATCTCGACCAGGTAGTGTGGTAGACGATTGTGGGAGTGGAAGCCCATCATCTGGGAAGCACTTTTGCAGTTGAATTCCAGGAAGTTGAGCGCCACTTGTACTGTTGTCCACTGGGGTCCACTCCCTTGACCACATACTGCTGTGTTCCTTCTTCAGCTGTTCTGTACATGTGGTGCTCGATCCCCTTTTCTTGGAGGAAGATAAGGAGATCTTTGTATTCATTGTTTGTTGATACGTACAGTGAAGCCCTATCCCCAGAATACTTTGTGTGAAGCGTACAAGGTGTGTGCCTTTCCGCGATTGTTGTGTTGAGGACACTAAGGTCCCCGTAGTTTTGTATTATGACTGGAGGAAAACCAGTCTTTTGTTGTGCGGGCATAGTTGTGGTTGGTGTTTCTGTGGTGTTGTTGACCGCAGGTTGGGTCGTGTTGGTTGTTGTGGCAGTGTCCCTAACCGGAAGTGTGGGTTTCGGTGTAGGCAGCAGCGCCTTTCGGCTGCCTAGCGAATGTGGTTGCTCACTTGTTTGCGTAGTGTTTCTGAGTTTGCGTCGTGGGCCCACCACCTGCCAGGGCACAGTGTAGTGGTGTTCTGGGTCCACATCTGCAGCCGCTGATTCCACTGCTGGAGTCAGCTGCCACAGTGGGACGGTTGTACAGGAGTCACCAGTTGCAGGTGAATGTAGCGTAATGTGAAGAGTGCTTGTCCACGTGGGGGAATCACTTGGGCGCAGATGTCGGTGATTAATGGACGCTGGTTGAGCAGTTCCTGTGCTTGTGCAGCAATCTGCCAATCCTTGTTGGCTAATACCTCCTCAACGGCAGCAAGCGGGATGTTGACATCGACGGGAACAGTAAACTCAGGCGTCTCTTTCGCTGCAGCCTTGCTGCAGGTTAGGGCTGGGAAAACACCAGCGGAATCTGCCATCTTGGTGTTGTTAGGAACTTTATTAGGTGTGGGTGGGCACGACAATTTTTGATTTTTCTGACAAGAAAGAGCTAACAAATAGGCCCTACGAAAGAGGGGGAATGCCCTACGGCCTAACATGCGCCGTTGGTGCAGTGGCGCAGCACCTAAAGGAGGTGCGGAGGAAGGAAAGTGGCCTACAGTATGCGGGGTGGTCCGACATGAATGGGCCCCTGGCACTGGTCAACCCTAGCAAAGAACGAGATAGTCTCGCTGTGGGAGTTTGTAACCAAAGTTGCGGGGTTGCTGCGAGCCTGTGACTCTTGCGACAATTAAGCTTCTTCACGAGCTATGCAGCTTTTCGACGAAAGGGAGCAAAGCTCAACCTTCCGCCAATCCACCGAGCGTTACAGATGCTTCGAAAGAAGACTCTCTGAAGAGCAGAGTGGTCAGCGAAGCCTAAACCCCAATAGCTACCAATGCACCGGCCATCACCGGCTGAGAGCTACTACTGCTGCAACGGCTGGAGAGTGTCTGCTCCAGTGGCAACTTATAACTGGTTGCATAATGGCCAGAAGTGGACCAACATGTTATTGATTTGCTCAGCTTGTGAGGCTCTTTCTCTTGAACATATCATTCAATTTTTCTGAAATTATAATCATTTGTTTGCCTGTACATGTACATGACATCTACGGATTTACATTCCACTTAGATAATTCCTTCGTGGTGTGTCATTCTTTTGTCTTAGTTTCATATGATTCATACACAGGTAACTACAACAAATACATAAAGACATTAAAATATTTCTGTTATTTACTTGCAGGGTGAATCAGGAAGAATGTCATATAATTTCTGAGCTGATTCTATATGTGAAAATAAACCAAAAAAGTCCTATGAACATTTGTCTGATTTTTGATCATTACAGAACTGGCGCAGGTTGAAGACTATGCACATGACAAATGATTATGAAGACAAGGGTGAATATTACTTACCAAAGTGCTGTGTAGGTGCTATGACATACAGAATGATGGTGGGACAGATGACGGATCCATCCTACAACAGGTGTTCAAAAAGTTCCCCACCTATATCAATGCACTTATCAGTGCATTGGAGAGTGTGCTATGTTGCACATCGATCATCATCTCAACGGGCTTTAATGCAGGCAACAACGTCAGTGATGTGAGCGACAAGTTCTTCATGTGTATTCTCCCTTGTAGTGTACACATCGCTCTTTAACCAGCCACATAAACAGAAATCTAATGGGCTTAAGGTGTGTGATCTGGCAGGCCAGTTAACATGTCCACCACATCCAATCCATCATTGAGGAAATATGTAATTCAGGTATTGGGATACTTTTCTGGTACAGAGAATCGGTGATCCATCATTTTGCAGGTACATCTACCATTATCGCTCTACTGTCACATCTTCCAGAAGTGCAGGTAGGTCTTCTATCAGCAAATGTGCATATGTTGCAGTTGTCATGCGAGCGGGCAGGATCACACACCGTATCACCAGGTCATCAATCATACTACAACAGACATTCACTGAGAACCTAGCTTGGAATCTTGTTTCCCTAGTGTCATGTGGGTTCTTGGTTGCCCATGTATGAGAATTGCAGGTGTTTGTGATACCACTGCATGCAAATGTAGCCTCATCTGTAAATAAAGTGTGTTGCATGATGTCTCTGTGTACAGCCAAACATTCACAAAATTGTTGCCTGCTTACTGAGGCACCTGGATACAGACGTTAAATGGGCCGCACATGAAATGTGTACAAACCCTTGGAATATAATGTGTGCCACTCGCATTTGTGGAATAGCGAGCTGATGGCTACTGTACCATGTACTGGTGGTGGGACTCAATTGTACCATTGCAATAATGTCTTCCCTTTCCTCAACTGACTGGATGACCTCATATTCTGATGTTACGTGTCCAGTGGCTAGCATTCTGGATACACATAACATTTGAAAAACCTGGGAAATAACCTGGCACAAGAGGTTCGTCCATCAGGGAAACATCTCTGGTATCACAGGCACTGTCATTATAGCACCCGTACACAAACAGCTTATCTGTGTATTCAATATGGATGAATGTATACGACATGTTGGTATTTACAGACAGAATGGGCTTGTCAATTAAACAACACTTCAGCACAACATGCACATTACAACCATTCACCGATCCATCCCACGCTTGCAGCTGTTGCCTCGATGTGATGTTACAGTGCTGCCACATGTTGGAAAACCCCCACACCTCTTGTACAATCGATCAGTCATCTGTCTCACCATCATTCTATCCAAGACAGTGCCTATGCAGCAGTTTGGTGATTAATATTCACACTTTTCTTAATATTTGTTAATGGATGTGTGTAGTCTTCAACCTGCTCATCCCACAATGATTGAAAATCAAACACATGTTCATAAACTCTTTCAGTCTAATTTCACATGTAGAATCACCTCACAAATAATGTGACATTTCTGCTGGATCACCATGTATATGTTCCTCTGTACCGTAAATTTATTTTTACATTAAGTAATTCATAATGCATTGCTGGAACGCCTTCTTAGTCATACTGTTCTACAGATTCTTAGGTGGACACTTAACCATTTGTACACATGAGTATCAGTGACCTTTTCCAACAACTGTGCGTTGTATACCTCTCAGATACTCTTTATTTCTTGACTAATATGAATGAATGTCTGCATTTTTTCTGGTAATGTATTTTTTATAAATGTTTCACTTTGTTTTTATTCAGAATAGTCCTAATATTATACTTTTAGAACAAAAAATTGTGAGTGAGGGTAGTGTTCCTTGCAGTTCTAGTAATAAAATGCTGGAAAGATGATTGTACCTTACAAGTAATACTGAGTCGGGTCAACTGTGTTGAGGAGGCAGATTTGATAGTGAAAGGAAATTTATTTGATGTACTGCGACATCATTCTTTAATAGCAGGTTCAATTCCTGCCTGGGTTGGGGATTTTTCTCTGCCCGGGAACTGGGTGTTTGTGTTATCCTCATCATTTCATCATCATCAATCATGACAGTGATTGTACAAATTGGATTGTGTAAAAATTGGGACTTCGTATGGACGTTGATGACCGTGCAGTTGAGCACCCCACAAACCTAATGAGGTATAGGACAGATTGTTGAGTGTACTCAAAGAGTGTGGTGTAACTGTTAAAGTCAGAGTTTGGGAGTAGTTGAGCTAAACTTTTTGGACATATTGCGACTGCATCAGAGATTCAACATGATCCAAATAAGATTGGGGCCACTTGGGATTATCCTTTTTCCACAATAAGGAAGCATATTCATAAATTTCTGGGATTAAAAAAAAATTATGAAAGATTGATAAACTCAGACATATTCATTATGCTACCACTGTGTGTACTGATGGGTAAAAATACTCAATGGAATTTGGATGCTCAAGCACAAGCTGAGTTTTAGGGTGTGAAAGGGGCTCTTCTGGAGGCTCCTCTCCTGTCACATCCTGATCTGAGTAAAGATTCTTGGTTAGAACTGGACAGTTCTAAGACTGGTCCTAGTTCTAAGGGTTTTCAAGCATTTGAGGCAGATGGAGTTACGAGCCATCATACTATTATTTTTGCTTGTCAGATGGTCATTAAGTGTAAACATAGCTGTTTAGTTACTGAGTTAGAGGCTTTTGCTGTTGCACAGGGAATTGTTTTGTGTCGTTGCAATTTGTTTGGTCAGGAGTACAAGGTCTACACAGATCACCAAGTGTTGGAGTTTTTGATGAGTGCTCAAGCTGAAGAAATTATTGATGAACTTCAAATGATTCAACATCTTTACCACCAATTCTGGTTCTGAAAAATCAACTTCCACTGAATAAAATATAAGAAACTGCTTCCACTAGATTGAAACATAATGATACCATGAGATTAACTTTGGAAAATGTCAGGAAGGCTGCTGAGAAGTGCCAGAAAAATGGTAAATGCGGGATGTCAGCAAAGTCATTCATGGTAGAACAGAAAGTGCTAATAAAAGTCTTACAAGTCATCCAGCTAGCAGCATTTACTGACAAATTTTTCCAGTCTATATGGAAGTATATAGAGAAAATGGTATTATATACACATCTAAAGGCTAATGCCTTGTCAGTGCAACAACTTCTCTTCATCGATTTCCCTCAATATTTCCAAGTTGGATTATCTTTCCGTCCAGCTTGTTCTTGTCATTTTCTGCAATATTGACACTTCAGCAGCTCAAAGTCAACTCTTTTACAATTTACCAAGAGTACAACTTTCACTTTCATATAGTAGTTTACTCCATGGAAATGATTTTCTGTTACCTATATTCAAGTACTTCCTGGTTAAAATGTTTTTCTTAGTCATAAATGACTGTTCTAAAATGCTATTCTTTTCTTCACTTCAAATAAGCATCTACTGTACTCTGTCCTCATAATACTGAGATAACAAAACTGTTTCACCTACTTGTTTCTGATGTCATCCGTTTTTATACCAGTTTTAATTTCTCCCCCCCCCCCTTTCCATACTACCATTACTTTTGTTTTCTGTTTGTACCCTTTTAATTTCCATAATTTAAGAGTGCCTGATAGGGCTTGCAACATTCTATTCATTTCTTTTTCAGAGTCTGCAACTATCATCATGTCATCAGCAAATCTAGTACAATGTTTCCTTTCACCACTGGCTTTTATTCCCTTTGCCTGCTCCTTTACGATCTGAATAACTTTCTCAATGAGCACATTAAATAAATATGAGAATAGAGGACACATTTCCTAACTTCTCTTTGCCTCTTCCTCCATGTCATTGATGTTTATTTTTGGGCTTTGGTTCTGAGACAGGTGATTAATCATTCTTCTACCCTTCCACTCAAGTCCTCTTCTTTTTTTATAGATTTGAAGATTAGTTCCCAGTTCACATTGTCAAAAGCTTTTTCTAAGTCAGTGAGGGGAAGGTAAGTTCTGTTCATATCCATAATTCTCTCCAATAGCATGCACAAGATATAAATAGCTTCTTTGTGCATAAAAATATAATTAAGGTTGAGACTCTTAGAAGTACAGATCTGGTGGAGTTCATCACATTAGTAATGTGAAAGAGTTCAGAGAGTCAAAATATGCAATCAAGTATTTGACTATGAAAGGTTGTCTGGAGATGTGAAGAACAAAAATAATGTGGAAAAGATGAAGTTAACAGGAGAAGTTAATGAGGTATTATGAAACAATTAGTCATCAAAAGGAACTGTAGGATGAATCCAAAGAATGAATTATGTGCTGATGTTTTAGTACCAAAGAGTAACATGATGAAAGGGAACTGATATTGATTGTGGATAAGATTTGTTTTTCTAATTACTGCATTTTTGTGGTGTATATCATTTTGGTTTGTGTGTCAATTTTTGTTCTACAACTGAGTGATGTATTGTATTCAGTAGCTTATTTTGGAAAGGATATGCAAAAGGATGTAATTATTTATCTGAATGACTTACTTTTCAGAAGGAGAGGAGAGATGAATAAACACCACAATGGCATAATGTAATTGTGTGTGCTTATCAGGTTTTAACTCACAGGTTAAGCTTATCTGAGAGAAGAATTATTGTTGTGATATGCAGAAGTGTGTAAATACATATGCTTGCATTTCATTTTGTTATAATGCACTGTCTGTTTCATATATAATGTATTCATATACAAGCAGTATTACTGATTTGACTTTGTTTAGATGTAGAGAGAGAGAGAGAGAGAGAGAGAGAGAGAGAGAGAGAGAGAGAGAGTGTATATTTTTCCACATGGAGCCTTGTAACATTTCTTCCTAATTATAGGTTTTGCTTATTACGCTTATGTACCAGGTGATCAGAAGTTAGTATAAACCTGAAAACTTAATAAACCACAGAATAATGTAGATGGAGAGGTAAAAATTGACACACATGCTTGGAATGACATGGGGTTTTATTAGAACCAAACAAAAACAAAGTTCACAAAATGTCCGACAGATAGCGCTGGACAGCAAAACGTCAGTGACTGCGTATGACAATTGTGTATAAAAAGAGCTGTAATGAGAGAGAGAATCAGATGCGCCAGCTGTTGCAGCATGTTGACGTTACCTGAAAAGGCGCTTTTAGTGAAGCTGAATTATCAGAATGGGGAATGTGCTTGTTCAGCATTACGATCCTATCGCCATAGGAAGGGGATTCAAATGGGTAAAGGTCCGTTGACAAATGCAGCTGTGGCGAGAATGATTTCGAAGTTCGAAGCCACGGGTTGTTTAGACGATAGACCCCGTAGTGGCCAACTGAGCACAAGGCATAATGCTGCTGAGACTGTTTGGTTGGCACTTAGGGGTACCCTCCGATGCTATCCGTACAAAATCCATCGGCATCATGAACTGTTACCTGGCGATTTAGTGAAGCGGAGGGCATTTGCAGTGTGGGTGTTTCAAAAGATGGTGGAAGATGATGATTGGTTAAGTAACATGTTGTGGACCGACGAAGCTCATTTCATGCTCCAAGGGTCTGTCAACGCCCACAACTGCAGAATTTGGGTTACCAAAATTCCTAGAACTGTCGTGGAAACTCCATTGCACGATGAGAAAGTCACTGTATGGGTCGGATTTACCACATCTACCGTTATTGGGCCTTTTTTCTTCGAGGAAATGGGTGATTCTGGTTTTGTAACTGTTACCGTGTCAAATTAAATCGGGTGATGCTGAGGGAATTACATTAGGAAATGAGACACTTAAAGTAGTAAAGGAGTTTTGCTATTTAGGGAGTAAAATAACTGATGATGGTCGAAGTAGAGAGGATATAAAATGTAGACTGGCAATGGTAAGGAAATCGTTTCTGAAGAAGAGAAATTTGTTAACATCGTGTATAGATTTAAGTGTCAGGAAGTCGTTTCTGAAAGTATTTGTATGGAGTGTAGCCATGTATGGAAGTGAAACATGGACGATAACTAGTATGGACAAGAAGAGAATAGAAGCTTTCGAAATGTGGTGCTACAGAAGAATGCTGAAGGTAAGGTGGGTAGATCACATAACTAATGAGGAGGTATTGAATAGGATTGGGGAGAAGAGAAGTTTGTGGCACAACTTGACTAGAAGAAGGGATCGGTTGGTAGGACATGTTTTGAGGCATCAAGGGATCACAAATTTAGCATTGGAGGGCAGCGTGGAGGGTAAAAATCGTAGAGGGAGACCAAGAGATGAATACACTAAGCAGATTCAGAAGGATGTAGGTTGCAGTAGGTACTGGGAGATGAAAAAGCTTGCACAGGATAGAGTAGCATGGAGAGCTGCATCAAACCAGTCTCAGGACTGAAGACCACAACAACAACAACCGTGACAGGTGAGAGGTACACCGATACTTTACAGAATCACATCATCCCCAGCCTGGCTGATAAACACCTACTGGAACATACGATGCTTATGCAGGATGGCGCTCCACCCCATATTGCTAGATGCGTGAAAGATCTCTTGCGCGTGTTGTTTGGTGGTGATCGTGTGCTCAGCTGTCACTTTCGTCATGCTTGGCCTCCCAGGTCCCCAGACCTCAGTCCGTGCAATTATTGGCTATGGGGTTACCTGGAGTCGCAAGTGTATCGTGACCGACCGACGTCTATAGGGATGCTGAAAGACAACATCTGACGCCTATGCCTCACCATAACTCCGGACATGCTTTACAGTGCTGTTCACAACATTATACCTCGACTACAGCTATTGTTGAGGAATGATGGTGGACATATTGAGGATTTCCTGTAAAGAACATCACCTTTGCTTTGTCTTACTTTGTTATGCTAATTATTGCTATTCTGATCAGATGAAGTGCCATCTATCGGACATTTTTTGAACTTTTGTATTTTTTTGGTTCTAATAAAACCCGATGTCATTCCAAGCATGTATGTGAATTTGTACATCTCCATCTACATTATTCCGTGATTTATTCAGTTTTCAAATTTATACTGACTTTCTGATCACCCGGTATATGAGACTGTGGTAAAAAAACAGAGCTTGTAAAGTTGTTGTCCAAAGGCAGTATTTGGATTCATGGCTTGTTCTTTATTATGTTTATATATGTATGGATATTCTACATGAGGCTTATAACTACTGTAATCCTTTTGTAATTATATTATATATACTATATACTAGTATACTATGGCAGTGCAAAGCCTAAGGCCCACTGCCAAGGTTGCCCATGTTCGGTCTTGCAACACATTTCTGGAAATACTGGCTGCTAATCCAGGAATTATTGACAGCTTGATGATAACTAACAAGGCACACTTCTTATTGTTAGGGGCAGTTAACAAGCAAAGCTGCCATTTTTGGAGCACTGAGAACCCACAGAAAGTCCATGAACAGGCACTACACAGGCCAAAATTAACAGTGTGGTGTGGACTCACTACAGATGCGATCATCAGTCCATATTTTTTGGGACAACAATTGTGCCACATGTACTGTGACTTCTGAATGATGTGTGTCCAAAATTCAGAATTTTCTCATCCCTGCACTACAACAGCATCAATGGCCAATAATGTGGTACCAACAGGATGTTGCAACTGCACACACTGCCCATTTGTCAATGGATGAACTGTGTGAATATTTTCCTAACCATCTGATCTCCTGACTTGATGATGTGGCTTGGCCAGCACCTTCACCCTATCTGACGGCTCCAAATTTCTTCCTCTGGTGGTTTCTTAAGTCCAAAGCGTTGGAAAATCACCCTGTAAACCTCCAGGCACTGGAGGCAAACATCTGTTGAGAACTCATCGTTATACCTGTCGCTGTACGGGAGGACACTGTGTAGCAGCTTCATAGCTCATCTACGTGAGTGCTCTGATAAGGCGCTGCTCATACGAATGATGTGACCTTTAAGGAGTGAGTGCTGTATACCACATGTAACTCTGAAGATTTACAAATATGTCTGCATTTGTAGATCATGAAGACCTGTGTTTATAAAGTTTTTTTAAACTGTAGAGAAGGGGTTTCTTTCTGGATCATCCTTTATTTGTGAGTAATACTTTGTTGCTGGACTTTGTCAGCCAGCCTTGTGCCTGTCACCACCTTGATGAGCACGACCCTTTCAGGGATGTCTCAGCCTGTTACCTGCAGTAGCCTGCCTTTGTACTCAGCACCCTGTTCTGGTCAAGCTCAGCAAGTTCCACCTCAGTGCCATGTCAGCCTCCTCGACCAAGCTGCGAGTCAGCCAGGATTGTAAACTCAATCTCTGGTGCTTTCAGTAACTACTTCTCATACAGTGCAGAGATGTAGGCCTACTGAACGACATGTATGACAGTGTTGTGGATATATTCACTTCCCTTCATGCTTTCTTTGTATTTGGCTGTTAACTTTTCGAATGCCTTACCCATACTGCAGATAATGGCATTTGCAGCAATTGTTTCTTTATAAACTGCAAAGAGCCAGTGAGTAATATCTAAGATCACATTGTTATTACTCTTGCTAATCAGATATGGTGGTTATATTAAGGCATGTTTACAATGAAGCAGAAAACGGGTTTCTATTTGCAACATGTTCAACCAAATGTTGACAACCTTGTTCATTGTTTGTGTCTATCTCAACACTAGTGACAAACAAGTGTATTCGCATCATCTGCTGTGGTGAGCTTGTGCAACATTCCATGAACCATGGACCTTGCCATTGGTTGGGAGGCTTGCATGCCTCAGCGATACAGATAGATGTATCGTAAGTGCAACCACAATGGAGTGGTATCTTTTTAGAGGCCAGACAAACTTGTGGTTCCTAAAGAGGAGCAGCAGCCTCTTCAGTAGTTGCAGGGGCAACAGTCTGGATGGTTGACTGATCTGGCCTTTTAACAGGAACCAAAACGGCCTTGCTGTGCTGGTACTGCGAACAGCTGAAATCAAGGGCAAACTACAGCCATAATTTTTCCTAAGGGCAAGCAGCTTTACTGTATGGTTAAATGATGATGGCATCCTTTTGGGTAAAATATTCTGGAGGTAAAATAGTCTCCCATTCAGATCTCCAGGCAGGGAGTACTCAGGAGAACATTGTTATCAGGAGAAAGAAAACTGGCATCCTACAGATTGGAGCGTGGAATGTCAGATCCCTTAATTGTGCAGGTAGGTTAGAAAATTTAAAGTTAGATATAGTGGGAATTAGTGAAGTTCGGTGGCAGGAGGAACAAGACTTCTGGTCAGGTGAACACAAGGTTATAAATACAGAATCAAATAGGGGTAATGGAGGAGTAGGATTAATAATGGATAAAAAAAAAAAAGGAGCACAGGAAAGCTACTATGAATACATTATTGTAGCCAAGATAGATACAAAGCCCACACCTACCACAGTAGTTCAAGTTCATATGCCAATGGGCTCCACAGATGATGAAGAGATTGAAGAAATCTACGATGCGATAAAAGAAATTATTCAGATAGTGAAGGGATACCGAAAATTTAATAGCCATGGGCGACTGGAATTTATGGCAGGAAAAGGAAGATAAGGAAAAGTAGTAGGTGAATATGGAATGGGGGTAAGGAATGAAAGAGGAAGCAACCTGGTAGAATTTTGCACAGACCATAACTTAATCATAGCTAAAACTTGGTTCAAGAATGATGACAGAAGGTTGTACATGTGGAAGAGGCCTGGAGACACGGAAGATTTCAGATAGATTGTACAATGGTTAGACAGAGATTTAGAAACCAGGTTTTAAACTTTTAGACATATCCAGGGACAGACGCGGATTCTGACTACAATTTATTGGTTATGAACTGTAGATTAAAACTTGAGAAACTTCTAAAACGTGGCACGTTTAAGGAGATGGGACGTAGGTAAACTGAAAGAACCAGAGGTTGTAGAGAATTTCAGAGAGAGCATTACGGAACGGAGGAGAGAAATACAGTAGAAGAAAGAACGGAGGAAAGAAATACAGTAGAAGAAGAATGGGTAGCTTTGAGAGATGAAATAGTGAAGGCAGCAGAGGATCAAGTAGGTAAAAAGATGAGGGCTAGTAGAAATCCTTAGGTAACAGCAGAGATATTGAATTTCATTGATGAAAGGAACACTGAAAGTTCTAAGTTGAAACAAGGCCCTGGGAGTAGACAACATTCCATTAGAACTACTGATAGTCTTGGGAGAGCCAACTATGACAAAACTCTACCATCTTGTGAGCAAGATGTATGAGCTAGGCGAAATACCCTCAGACTTCAAGAAGACTATAATAATTCTAGTCCCGAAGAAAGCAGATGTTGACAAATGTGAAAATTACGCCGAACTATCAGTTTAATGAGTCACGGCTGCAAAATACTAACATGAATTCTGTCCAGACAAATGGAAAAACTTGTAGAAGCCAATCTCGGGGAAGATCAGTTAGGATTTTGTCGAAATGTTGGAACATGCAAGGCAATACTGACCCTATGACTTATCTTAGAAGATAGATTAAGGAAAGGCAAACCTACTTTTCTATCATTTGTAGACTTAGAGAAAGCTTTTGACAATGTTGACTGGAATGCTCTCTTTCAAATTCTGAAGGTGGCAAGCGTCAAATACAGGGAGCGCAAGGCTATTTACAATTTGTGCAGAAACCAGGTGGTAGTTGTAAGCGTCAAGGGGCATGAAAGGGTAGTAGTGGTTGGGAAGGGAATGAGACAGGGTGTAGCCTGTCCCCAATATTATTCAATCTGTATATTGAGCAAGCATTGAAGGAAACAAAAGAAAAATTCAGAGTAGGAATTAAAATCCATGGGGAAGAAATAAGAACTTTGAGGTTTGCAGATGACATTGTAATTCTGTCAGAGACTGCAAAGGATCTGGAAGAGCAGTTGAACAGAATGGACAGCGTCTTGAAAGGAGGATATAAGATGAACATCAACAGAAACAAAACGAGGACAATGGAATGTAGTCATATTAAATTAGGTGATGCTGAGGGAATTAGATTAGGAAATGAGACACTTAAAGTAGTAAATGAGTTTTGCTATTTGGGAAGCAAAATAACTGTTAGCAGTCGAAGTAGAGAGGATATAAAATGGAGACTGGCAATGGCAAGGAAAGCGTTTCTGAAGAAGAGAAATTTGTTAACATCGAGTATAGATTTAAGTGTCAGGAAGTCGTTTCTGAAAGTATTTGTACGGAGTGTAGCCACGTATGGAAGTGATACATGGGTGATAAATAGTTTAGACAACAAGAGAATAGAAGCTTTCGAAATGTGGTGCTACAAAGAATGCTGAAGATTAGATGGGTAGATCGCATAACAAATGAGGAAGTATTGAATAGAATTGGGGAGAAGAGGAGTTTGTGGCACAAATTGACTAGAAGAAGGGATCGGTTGGTACGATACATTCTGAGACATCAAGGGATCACCAATTTAGTATTGGAGGGAAGTGTGGAGGGTAAAGATCATAGAGGGAGACCATGGGATGAATACACTAAGCAGTTTCAGAAAGATATAGGTTGCAGTAGTTATTCAGAGATGAAGAACCTTGCACAGGATGGGGTATCATGGAGAGCTGCATCAAACCAATCTCTGGGCAGAAGACCATAACAACAATTTGCATGAAGAGCTACGCTATGTCTTAATGACATTTGGTGCTGCATTACTGATACTCAATGAATTAAGTCGACAGAGAAAATGACGTAGTCATCGTCAGTGCACCAAAATGGCGTGAATGACATGCTTAGTGAGCTAAATCTGGAAGACTGTTCTGGTTTCCGTAACTTCACTACGATTTCACTGTCAGATTTTGAAATTATGATAAATATTATAGTGCCAGTTGTTTCAAAGAGAAACACAAATTTCAGACAAGCAGTCCCCGTGAAGCAAAGACTTTCAGTTACTCTTTGTTTTCTCGCAACATGAGATTTCTATCAAAGCCTTGCATATTTATTTCATATTTCAAAGCAGGCCGAACCTTAAATATTTCCTGCAGTTTGTAAGCTTTTGTTGAATGATTAACAGAATATGTAAAGATAATTCAGTTATGTTACTATCACTGAGCTATATCACATAACCAGGAATGAAAGTGACATAAGTTGAAAGATGGTAGTTTTGAGTTTATCACATAATATGGGTACAATTAAAATATTACTACTCTATACATCATAATAATGTCCTTAAATACTTAACTGGAATTTAAAAGCAGTGTATACTATTTCAATATTAGTGTTGTATAGTTCTTTAAGTAAATTTTTCTGAAGTACTGCATTTTTTGTGTTTCGTCACAGTTCTTGCTGGGACGTGATGCATTTTGTTGATTATGTATTTACTTTTATTCTTATATTGTTATTTTAATATTTACATTGACAATACTACTTCATATTTTCACCCATAACCAAGAAAGTTTCTCCTGATTCTAAGTCAGTAATGTTGTCAAGGAAATATTTTTACTATAAAGTCAGTTTGTAGTAAAAATATTTATCTTACTGATAAATCAGATATATGTACAGTATTTAACAATCATTTTCTGAGCATTGCTGGTGAATTAAACAAAAAGTTAGTTTCTATATGGAATCATAACTTTCTTGGCAAATGCCTTTCCGAGATTGATGTCTGAAATACTTCTCTGTGGTGCAGACAAAGGAGAGATTGAGTCAATAATTAAATCACTGAAGACTAAGCACTTTCATCGTTATGATGGAGTGCCTAGCAGAATATTAAAGTACTGTGCTGCACATGTTAGTTTCCTGAATGATTGAAGTACTCAGTAGTAAAACCCCTTTATAAAAAGGGAGAAAGGGATAATTTAGATAATTTTAGACCTATTTCTATGCCCTCAGTGTTTGCTAAAGTTATTGAACAGGCTGTTTATCTATGGATAATTAATCATTTTATATCACACAATTTGCTATCAAATGTACAGTTCAGCTTTGGAAGTTGTTTAACAACTGAAAATGCTATATTCTCTTTTCTCTCTGAGGTACTGGATGGGTTAAACAAAAGGTTTTGAACACTAGGCACATTTTTTTATCTATTTATTTAACTACGGCGTTTGATTGTGTTGATTACAAAATATTGCTTCAGAAGCTGGACCATTACGGAATACAGGGAGCAGCTCACAATTGGTTCACCTCTTACTTTAGCAACAGACAGCAACAGGTCATTATTCACAATGTTAAGAATGGCTGTGATGTGGGGTCTGAGTGAGGTCAAGTGGGGTGGGGGTGGGGGGGAGGGAGGGGGGGTGCCCCAGGGATCAGTGTTGGGGCCACTCCTGTTCCTTATTTATATAAATGATATGCCCTCTAGTATTATGAGTAACTCCAAAATACTTCTGTTTGCTGATGAAACTAGCTTGGTAGTAAAGGATGTTTTATGCAACATTGGCTCAGTTTCAAATAGTGCAGTTCATGACCTAAGTTCATGGCTTGAAGAAAACCAAACTAATGCTAAATCACAGTAAGACTCAGTTTCTACAGTTTCTAACACACAATTCAACAAAACCTGACCTTAAATTTCACAGAATGGGCATATGATTAGTGAAACTGAACAGTTCAAATTTCTAGGTGTTCATATAGATAGTAAACTGTTGTGGAAAGCCCATGTTCATGATCTTGTTCAAAGAGTTAATGCTGTCATTTTTACTATTCAAACAGTATCTGAAGTGAGTGATCATTCCACATGAAAATTGGTCTAATTTGCTAATTTTAATTCGCTTATGTCATATGGTATTATATTTTCAAGGTAACTCTTCCCATTCTAAACGGATATTTTTGGCTCAGAAACTGGCAGTTCGGGCAGTAAGTGGTGTAAGTTCACAAAACTCTTGTTGACCCCTGTTCACACGTCTAGATATTTGACATTGGCCTCTCAATATATATATTCCTTATTGTCCATTTTTGTTAACAATATTAGCTTATTACCAAGAATAAGCAGCTTTCACTCAGTTAATACTCAGCAGAAATGAAACCTGCATTCGTATCAGATTTCCTTAACTCTTGTGCAGAAAGGTGTGCAGTATACTGCTGCATTCATTCTCAATAAGCTACCACTCAAATTCAAAAATCTTAGTGGTAATCCAAGTGCTTTCAAATCAAAACTAATGAGTTTCCTCATGGGTTACTCCTATTCTGTCGGGGAGTTTCTTGAAAATTAGATGATTCTTGTTGTATTGTTGATTGCATTTAGTTAAACTTATGGATTGACCTTTTCGGGTTCATAAACATTTTATTTTTATTTGTAGTTACTTTTATGTTGCAATTTCATTTACTGACACGTTACATGACCTTGGAGACTTGCTCCTCAATTTGGTCCTATGGAACTTGATGAGTAAATAAAGAAATGAAATTAATGTGACATGTGAATCTTAAGCTGAAAGTGATGCTGATGATCCCCCTGCCATATCCATGTTTACTGTTGGACATTGCTGCCTCCCCAGTGCATTCAGTTCTTCCTCTTAAATATCATCATTCATGCCTTTTGTGGCCACTGCCCTTTCATGATGTTGAAGCACCTTCAGTTTACTAACAACAAATTTTTTAAAACATAATCAAGGATGAGTAGAGTGTGTATGGTAACAATTAAAATGGCAACTGTTGCCTGTTTTTGACTAAAAGTATAACCAGTGAATTATACTTTCAATCAAAGGAAAATAATTTGGTTACTGCCTTGACAACACTGATTGTTTAGCTTTCCCTAAAAGTTTCATGCAGAGCCTCAGTTTTTTAAGTTATCCTTCCCTGTCTACCATTCATTCAGCCAAGGTAGCAGAGTCTGCAAAAATATTGGGGTGCTATGCCTATAGAGCCATTGCTGCCTGTATGTTTCCACTGTCCGCATTAACTATGCATGTTTATATAAGAAATGATCACTAAAGACACACTGCATTAGTACTGACTTTCTAAATTTGTTCACGAGTCGGATATGATTATGAAACGTACACAGTACTAATCTCCTGTAAATTTCCCCTTTCACAAAAATGCACCAAAATTTCTCAACATGAAAGCTGCACTAGGCAATATGTACCATATCTACAATGGTTTATCCCAGAGCACTAGGGTACTAGCAAACGTGATAGCCATACTTTGATGGTGTGGCTACTGTGGCTGCTCCATAAAGGGGCTTGCACACGCTCAGTATTTATTGAAAATACTGGTTTGCCCAACCTTCACTATATCAAAGTGACATACGCTATCAGTAATACTGTCACTCTGCAATGCAATTTTACAAGGTTAAGATGTCAAACACCCAAAAGATAGCATGCAGTGCAACTACATTAACTATAGCTGGTGAAATTAAAAGCAAGGATGGTAACATTAAGAGTGCAATGTGAACAGTGTTAAATACGGAGGAGAAAGCAGATAGGTTGAAAGAGCACACTGAAGGCCTCTATGAAGGGGAGGACTTGCCTAAGACAGAATAGAAGAAGAAACAGGAATCAACAGGGAAGACACTGGGGATCCAGTACTAAAGTCAGAATTTAAAAGAGCTTTGGAAGACTTAAGATCAAATAAGGCAGGAGGTATAGATAACATTCCAATGGAATTTCTAAAATTATTCATGGAGGTGGCAACAAAACAACTATTCATACAGACATGCAGAATGTCCGAGATGAGCAATATACTGTCAGACTTATGGAAAAATCATCCACACAATTCCAAAGATTGCAAGAGCCGACAAGTGCGAGAGTTAACACACAATGAGCTTAACAGCGCGTACGTCCAAGTTGCTGACAATAATATACAGAAGAATGGAAAAGGAAATTGACGATCTGTTAAATGTTGACCAGTTTGGCTTTAGGAAGGGTTAAGGCACCAGAGAGGCAGTTTTGATGTTGCAGTCGATAATGGAAGCAAGACCGAAGAAAAATCGAGACATGTTCATAGGCTTTGTTGACATGGAGAAAGCACTGGACGATGTAAAACGGTGCAAGATGTTCAAAATTCTGAGAAAAATTGGGGTAAGTTATAGGGAAACACACACAAACCTAGAGGGAAACACAAGAGCGGAAGACCGAGAATGAAGTGCTTGGATTGAAAAAGGTGTAAGACAGGGACTTAGCCTCTCACCCCGTATACACATTGAAGCAGCCATAACTGCAACAGATTATATACACACACACACAAAATAAAATAAAATAAATGTTCAAGAGTGAGATTAAAATTCAAGGGGAAGGGATATCAATGACGAGATTCACTGATGCCGTTGCTAGCCTCTGTGAAAGTGAAGAAGAATTACAGCATCTGTTGAATGGAATGAACCTTCTAATGAGTACACAATATTGGTTGAGAGCAAATCAAAGGAAGGCTATAGTTGAATCAATGAATGATGGTGGGCCGTGCAGGTCCGCACAGTGTAGAGGTACAAATGGGGACTGCAGCGTTGCCAGTTGCAAACAACAGCTCGGGTATGCACATAGAGCTGTAGACGCCAAACAGTTTTTAAACTTGTGTTTACGGGGTAGCGGGCAGCAGAGAAAGTTATTTGGTGAATTTTTATTCAGTTTGTTGCGATTTGTCTGAGACTTAAGCTCCTACTACCTCATGACTACCACTATGAGATAGTCAGATCAACAGGAATGAGACATGAAATGTCGTCTGGCACAGGAAGTTGAGATGCTTCATTCTGAGCATTTATGTACAAGGAAGCACGAATGCTTGTGTCCAATGACAAAATTCAAGTTTACAGATAGTTATTTTCATAGACCACCAAAAAATTGCTGTTGTGCAGTGCTTACCTACTTCCAACATGGACACAATCTATCACAAACTACATGTTATATAACATTCTGACTGAAATAATACACATTTTGCTTTTTTAAAGCAGCTCCACTAAAACAGTTGATAAAGTATACGAAGTCAGTTGTGGACTCTTAAAAACATAAAGACTAAAATTTGTAGTGTGTTAGTGAAGTTCAATGTGCCAAAAAATGAGCTTATTTGAGTATGTGTCATACACAAACAGCAATTTTTGCTAAAATATAGATTTGTCAAGACAAATGTTAAATGTGATTTTACAACTGCTGTGATGTACAAAACTACAACAGATAATCAAGTGGTAGTACAGAAGCCAAAATACTGTCCACTGAAGATGCTTCAAAATAAAGCCAAATGTAGCTGGTATAAATAAGACTTATTACAACTGCAAAAGAAGAATATACCTCAATATTACTGGCAAAACTGCAACTCACCTTCAGTTGCTTTTAGTCACTGCAGTCCATGTCAGTGTCTGACTCATCTCATCTTAGAGTGATGACGATGGGGTCAACCAGATTATCAATTAAAATTTCAGTGTCCATGTCCTACTCCTGTAGCTGTTCTGCATTCCAAACACATTTGGCCCATGCTGAAGGTGTTATGCTGTCTAGTGCTTCATGCAAAAGCCTCTCTGTGTCAGCAATTTTAAATGTTGTGTTTCATGCTGTGACATACCCTTTTTCACTTGGGCCCCATGAGCTCTATCACATTGTATTGGCAATGTTGTTGTGGCAAGCGCAAAACTGTACGTCCCTTTTCCTGTGTAATACAATTCATTTCATACACTTTCACACAAGAATTATGAAGCTCTACAAGATTTAACAGTTCAGTCCGAGTCTGACGGGCAGTGTGCGAAATCGTCTTACTTTCAAGCCACAGCATATCGGCTTTTTTCTGTACTTGTTGTACAAGCCTTGTCAACAACAACTGAGTGACAACTCGTGTTGTCCATAACAATCGCTGAGTTTCCAGGCAATTAAGGAATAACCTGTTTCCTAAACCATAATGTAAACGTCTTCGAGTTCATTTCAGAATGATTTTCACTTGGGTTGCCCTTTTTTGCCTGGAACACTAATTTTCTTTCTGTAATGAATCCGGAAGCCGAACCAGTGTGAAGCACAATTATTCATCAACAACTGGCACTTAAAAACCACCCAAACCATCACTCTGTTTCCAACACGCTTTCCTTGTACGATTCTGGTTTACCCATGTTTCGTTCAAGTAAAAAAGTTCTGATTGCCATATTTTCTATTTCAAGAATGCTTATCAAAAACTGTGCCCTTTAAGCAGAGATATCACAATGTTCCATTAAAAACTTTCTTCGTAATTTGTATTTACATATTTGAACCCAATGCCTTTTGGTATTCTTTGCACTGAGGTAACACTACCTTTGAAATTTATAGTTTCATGAATTTTCAACATAACTCTTTTAACAGTAGGAAAATTGCTTGTCGGGTACATACTTAGCACAACTTGTCTAATATCATCTTTGTCCAAATCGTCAAAATTCGTGACAGGCTTCTCACAACTGCGATGTTTCCCTGGCGACCTGAAAACTGGGCTTCCACTCCTCTGGACAGATAAATTACTTTCTCTGGCAATCCACTGAACAGTTCTCAAGCTGACATGACTCGTTTCTACTGTGCATTCCTGATATCTGGGAACATCTGTGACAGGTCCACTGTTTGATGCTTCGTGCTTCAAGAAATTCTCTCTCTCACTCGCTTATAGAGAATTTGTCGCTTACCACCACCATCAAGCATGACAAATCCCAACAAACTGAATAAAAGGTCACTGAATAACTGCCACAACCACGTTTAACACTTGCAATGGCCAAGACATTCACAGCAGTGCACTGAGAAAACTGCTGAATGTTCATTGGGTGTCGGAGGATGACTAGAACAGTGAGAAATTTATCATAATTGGTGATCATTAAGTTGATGAAGAGAAGCAATTCTGTTACCTACGCAATAAAAATTTTGTTTTGCACTTCGTGTTGTAATTTGCTGGTTATCATTATCTTTGTGATAGCTAGTTAGACTATGTATTTATTCCACTTTTTTAAAGATCTTGATATGATGGTAGAGTCAACACTTCCTTTAATGCAACTACATTGTCCTCTGTAAATGATGGGACGTTTACAAAAAGAAATATTCTCATATTTGTGGGTTACCATTTTATTCATCTTATCATTGATGAGGTTACCATTTTATTGGTTAACACCACTTTTTTAATAATACACTATCCATACAAAAATATTTTTGTAATAGAATGAAGACAATCGCAACAGAACTGACCCTAGGAATAAAGACGTCATATTGAAAACATCAATAAAAGGAAAAAAGCTAGTAACAAACAACAACAACAACAACAACAACAGAACAAACTTGCAAGGAGTAGTGAGAAATTTAGTTGGAGCTTCCTGTAAATGTTCTAAAAAGATTGGGCAGAAGCTTATACAGAGTATGAACAAGTCATTCTGAAGTCCCCAAAAGGCTTCAATAGACAAAATGCTTATTTGTTTGGTTCCATGCAGCTAGAACCAATGCCACCTAGAGAGAAGGCCTATGCGCTGAGCAGCTCGCCTGCCAAGAGTAGTCATACAAGTTCCGTCCAACCAAGAGCAGCTTCTACTGGCAGGCACTTCTAGAAACGCTTTTCTCTGGCTACATATTATATTTCCAGTGTCGTACATCGCTATTTCAGCAAAATTTCTCTAATATCAATTATTTCACATGCTAATACATTGAAACTTACCTGTTTTTACACTACAAGTCCAAAACTTGTAACGGGATTGATGGCTTCATTAGGCCAATACATATGTTCTTAACTACAGACAAATTAGCAGTTTTAATAATGAAAACATGAAGATCTTTCCATGTGAACTCCATCAACACAAAATTTAATTTAACACTGATGATTCGGAATTTTGCATATCTCATTTTATTCTAACAAAATGATGAAAAATCCAAAATTGAATATTTTTTGTGCTTTTTATTTTAGAGTTAATTTTTAAAATGACCAAAATTCTGCCATTTTTGTCTTGCTTTCAAACCTTAAAAAGGCCACAACCCCAAAACCATTTGACTTACAGACCACTTTGTACCACTTTATCTTAAAGATGTGTGTTACTTTACTAGATTCACAAAAATGCTGAATTCTTCCAAACCAATTTTTTTAATCCGTAAAATTTCAAAATTAGAGTTTCTTTAAAATTGTTACTTACACACTATTTTTAATGTATGCGCTAAATCTCATGATGGTATGCCAGTGGGAACATATTGAAATAAATTTTATTTTACTGCAATTTTCTTTGCCAACTGTATTACAACTTTTGCAGACTGGTTCATGGGAGTTACGTTAAAATGAAATAAACAAGTTACTTGTGGTAGCAGTTTTTGCAGAGGCTGTATATAAATTGCCGTAGTTTAAAAGAAAAAGGCCTTTTGCAAGCTGCACATTAAGTGTTTTTTATTTAACTCATGCACACAGACCCAATTTGCCTTATTTACAAGGTGTCTTCAGTGGGTGTCAGATCAGCTTCTAAAGCTGTTTGGCTTAAAAATTGTAACTACCAACAGAAAATAAATACTATGGAATAAATAATAATGAAACAAAACCATTCAATTTTATTGACACAATAATGAGCTTCAGGAGAAATCAATTGTTGAAAGAAAATTAACAAAGGACTAGAAGAAGAAAGGGGAGCAGGTTGCAGCAATGCAACACATGTAATGCACAAATCAAGCATACATACAGCAGCCTTTTAAAAATAGTAGTAGTGGCATTTTCCACAGCATGAAATAAGATTCAGTACATTCTGAAGGCTCCAGCACTAAACTTCACTGGTAGGCATTACTGTGTTTGAATAATGGTTATTTAAAAAGTGTTGCTTTAAATTAAGGAATTTTAAATTTTTGTATCTCTTATCTGTTTCATCTTTTTGATAATTATGATTTATCCTTCTATGATTTCTTAAGAAGACAAACTGTGGATAAAAAAATGGTCAAAATTTTGTTGTAATCCCTTAGAAAGAAACTTACACTGCATAAGTAAATGTCGTGGAAATGTAACTCATGGACGGTTAATCTGAACTTGCATATTTAAGAAAGACTTCATGTAGAGTGAAATAATCTAATGAAAGAAAATCTGAACTACTGATAATTGAAAGCAAAAAATCTTATGGAATGGTACAACTGAGTTGAAGCATGTCTAATGGCCCTGAGTTTGTGGATGCTGAAGAAGGCTTGTATTTGTTGAAATTGTCTGCCTTCATTACAGAAATCCTCAGTAATAAAGAAATGTATCATCTCAAAAAATAATGTAAATATAAAGCTGACAAAGTAACATTGGAATTAAGTGAAACCTTCTTTCAGGAAAAAACTGGTGAAAACCAGGAAATACTTGGCTGTGATGATACACAAACATAAATGATTGACAAGTTTAAACACAACTAGTAAAAATCAAAAATTCTCAGTATTGACTTTCCTATGTAACTCATACAGAAAAAGAGTCTGGAGTAAGCAACTGCAGGGTATGAAAAAAAGTGGAAGAAAAGGGCCAACTCTCTACTTTTGACTCTAAATCTGGACATTCTTTGTTTGGTAAAACTGTTCTGTTAGTGAAAAAGTTTCATTGTAACGATAATACTAGCAGGTGAATGGCTGACTAACATGATTACATTTCTATGGGAAAAGATGATGATAGCAAGCCTATGTATGTTCAAAACAGATTATATGTATGTTCAAAACAGATTAATTTAAGGAAACTTACGAGAAGTATACAATCTTTTCAGATCAAATTGCATTCTCAAAATTTGCTGTATTAAGGCCAAAAAATTGTATTATAGCTGGAGCTAGTGGGATACTCACTGTTTGCATTTGTTTCAAATCATCAAAATGGAAATTAATGATAACTGGAGCAAATTTGAACACGATGCACAAAAAATTTATGAAAATCTACGGTTTCAAGAACCAGACCAATGGTTGATTTCACATGCACAGACCAATTAATCGGTCCTCTTTTTTAAGTAATGGCTTTATTAATCACAATAGTTCAGAGAAATACAGGGTACTAATGAATAAAAATATTCTTACAATTTGTGTGTACAATATGTATTCAATCTGCATAAATTCAGCATGCTGTTTACAATTAAAGTTCAATTCAGCCTTCACTTACTTCTGTTGAATATTTTTTTCTTTCTAGGGACAGCATCCTTCACAATGTGTTGATATTTCTTTTTGGTGAAATGATTAAGAAATACATTGGTTGAAATCCATATTACTTTTTTGCAATGAGCACTGTGACTATCACATTCTCTTTCCCAGAGCAGTTCATTCATTAAAACTGAATTCAAAGCCAGGTGGGAATCCAGTTCTCTTTGGTTTGGTACTTTAAGGAACTCAGCTTCAAATTTATGACACAATTTCATAACAGTCAGGTAAGTAGTGACAACCACACTGATAATTTGAGAGCAAGGAATGAGTAGTTTTCCTCTACTTATATTCTGTATTAGGGAATACATTCCTTGATCATCTAAAATTTTAGATAACACCAGAATATCTTTACAAAACTCACATTTTGTATTTTTCAAAACAGAGTAGCAACAATACCCTGCTATATATGTAAGAACAGGCAAATCTTCACTGGAATTTTCAGTAACTTCTGATGGATTGACTACTATTTCATCATATATGGAAGGAATCTCAATGTTAGTATTTGGGCCATCTGAGAAAATATCATGTATGGACTGTATACTTATTTCTCCAAAAACAGTTGATTTTAAATTTAGCCTAATTACAGACTGCAAGCAAAGCTTCTTACATTGTACTGACCTCCACATAACTGCCTATACTTTCCAAATCTCTCTTCAAGCAAATCAGTTTGAAATTTTCCAGGTACAAAGTAGGAAAACTGCAACTCATTAATACCATATTCAGACAATTTTATAAAGGCCTGTGTTGTCTGAATTAATGTTGAACATGTTTCTTTTGTTAGTGAGCCCTCAGGATATCGGATGTTTATTTTTTCCCCATCTGCTTAGTCATTCTAACATTCCTGTAAGACATGCATACTACTTGGGGTCACCTATTGTACATTGTTTTAAAGGGCTCATGAATTCATCGTTTAACCTATTACCTTTAAATGGTGTTTTCACATTAGCTATTTTCCACCATTTGATAAACAAACTAATGTAATTTGCTGTTTCCACACAGTGATCTAAGGAGTGTTTTCGACCCAGTGAAGGGCATTAGCTGTGACATCACTGAAAATTTGCAGAGCTAGTTTAGCATTTTGTTTTTCAAAGTTATTTGGTCTCATAGCTTTCAAAGTCAGACCATAACAATATTTTGCCAGTTTTTCATGTTCAAGGTCATATAGCCTCAGTAAGGTATCAAAACAGACATAATGTATGCAAGAATAATTTTTTTCAAATGTGGGATAAATCATACAGGAATTATTTTTTTGCTTTAACCAGTTGTGCCAAATGCACTTCATAATGTGTACAGAGTCAATTACAAAAAACAATGATCTGATTGAATCTTTAGGATGGTTATATACATAAGAGACTGAAAAGGTAATTGAAAATTATGACATTGCCCTTCTATTAATAGAATTATTATCTGAAATTACAGACAGTACTTTGAGTCCTGTATCTTCAAGACCCAATATAATTCTTTTGATCCATTGATGCAAATTATCACCTGTTAATATCTTGACTGGTAAAATATGAACACCTTTAAAGTTACTCACAAGGGAACTTCCCTATCACACCCCCCTCAGATTTAGTTATAAGTTGGCACAGTGGATAAGCCTTGAAAAACTGAAAACAGATCAATCGAGAAAACAGGAAGAAGTTGTGTGGAACTATGAAAAAAAATAAGCAAAATATACAGACTGAGTAGTCCATGCGCAAAATAGGCAACATCAAGGATAGTGTGAGCTCAGGAGCGCCGTGGTTAGCAAGAGCAGCTGTGGAACGAGAGGTCCTTGGTTCAAGTCTTCCCTCAAGTGAAAAGTTTACTTCCTTTATTTTTGCAAAGTTATGATCTGTCCATTCATTCATTGACGTCTCTGTTCACTGTAATAAGTTTAGTGTCTGTGTTTTGCGACCGCACCGCAAAACCGTGCGATTAGTAGACGAAAGGACGTGCCTCTCCAATGGGAACCGAAAACATTTGATTGCCAGGTCATAGGTCAACCAATTCCTCCACAGGAAAACACGTCCGATATATTCTATATGACACAGGTGACGGCATGTGTGTCACATGACAGGAATATGTTGTCGACCCACATAACTTGTACACTTGGCGAATGGGTAAAAAGATTCTTCTACCTTGCCCGATTTAGGTTTTCTTGTGGATGTGATAATCACTCCCAAAAAAGTGATGAAAACATAAGAGTTTGTCACATAAACTGCAACAAATGAATGCAACAGTTTCACAGTCACACAGTTTTCCCTGTGCTCTGTCAAAACTTATGTTTTTAATGTTTTCAAATTTTTCCGTGTGTAAACTGTCAAATCCTGCATATGTCCAAGCAAATCCAAACATGTCCTGGAATTTTGGAGAGCAAAGTTAATTATGTATGAGTGCCTGAACTTTGATAATTGACACACAATCACGTAAACAATACTGCTCTGTGTACCTGTGCAGCTTCGCAAAATCATAGAATCTCTTCACAAAGTATTTCACTTGCTGAAAACCAAACACATTTTACGGTTGCACAAGAGGTGCACAACCTGGAGGAATGGTAATCACGTCTACTCCCACACTAAAATGCCTGATCCATCTGTCCTGTATAGCTGTCAAGGAGTAAGGCAAAATCTTTGTCCACGTAAGGAGCAATCACACGTTCATTAAAGTCTTTCACTAGTCTTTTCTCCATTTTCCCGATGCACTGCAATTCACAATTACATTCGGCGTTTGCGCAAGTACCCTATTCACCTGTTGCTGAATTTGCGGTCAAACATAAATAAAATGTAGGTAAAAGAAATCCTGCTTTGTTCAGAGCATATTGTATGGTATAACTATGTGAAGTGGCGTGCAGCTGGTCTACAGTACATTCCGTGTCGCCTTCTCCAACTAACGATAACGTGCGGGTCGATTTCATTTCATAGTTCAAACCGGACTGATCTGCGTTGATAATATATGTGTCATCATACTGTTGGAATCTGATGTTAGTTTCTGTAACAAAAGTCTTGGAACACTCTAAAAGTTCTTACAGTTTATCAGTTTATTCATGTAATTCTTGCTTACATACACTGCTGGCCACCGTAAATGCAACACCAAGAAAGACAAGAGGTAGCACAACAAAATTTATTTTGTAGATAACATGTTGACCAAGTATCAAATGATTACTTTTACAGACGTCTGTGACATGTGGTTCCTGCCAGAATCAGTAGCCAGAGTAGTCGCCATTGTTGGAGATCACCGCTGCCACACGTCTCGGCATTGAGTCAAAGAGACGTTGGATGTGTTCCTGGGGTACAGCAGCCCAAGCAGCTACCACACGTTGCCAAAGATCATCTGGTGTGGCAGCTGGGGATGTAATCTGGGTCACTCGTTGAGCAACCATGGACCACATGTTTTCTATCGGCGAAAGATCCGGAGAGCGAGCCGGCCAGGGAAGCACTTCAATCTGGTTATTGACGAAGAACCTTTGGACAATGCGTGCCACGTGTGGTCGTGCATTATCCTGTTGAAATATGGCTGTGGCCGAGCCCTGAAGGTAAGGAAGGACAACTGGCTCCAACACCTCGGATATGTAGCGCCGGCTATTTAAAGTACCGGCAATGTGTACTAGAGGCGTGCGAGAGTAATATCCAATACCGCCCCATACCATAATACCCAGTGCAAGACCAGTGTGGCGGTGCATAATGCAGATGTCCAGCATCCTCTCTCCACGGTGTCTCCACATTCGAATCCGACCATCGTGGTGCTGCAGACAGAAGCGTGCCTCGTCAGTAAAGACAACGTCATTCCATTCTGCCGTCCACATCCATCTGTCATCACACCATTGGCGACGGAGACGTCTGTGGTTCTGCGTCAATGGTAGACGAAGCAATGGACGTCTTGCAGACAGACCACTCTGCTGTAAACGGTGTCGAATGGTACGCGCAGACACTGGATGATGCGTTACAGACGCAATGTGCTGTGCTATGGTTCGGGATGTCACTGAGCGATCCGTCACTGCCATGCGCACAATTTGCCTATCAGCACATGCAGTGGTGCACCGAGGTGAATGCGATCGACCACGTCGGTCCGTCGTACCCTCCTGCATCCAACGGTCACATATCCGCATTACAGTTGTTTGGTTTCGTCCAACACGACTAGCGATTTCTCTGTATGATAATCCACCCACAATCTCGGTAAGCCACTATCCTTCCTCTGTCAAACTCGGATACTTGATCAAACGATGTTCACTGTTGTCTACGAGGCATAACTGATCGTCTTGTGAAACAACCACAAGGTAAACACACGTGCCGAACGTACACTCTTCGAAATCGCCAAGCCTTAAATGGCGCTATGAGGTGGCGCCACAGGCGCACGTGATGTGCGTCTGCGCTGAAATTCTAATCAGTTGCATATCTCATCGCTGCAAACCCATGGTGTAAATTTCACTTGATTCGGATGCTTCCTTCAGGGTGTTGCATTTACGGTGGCCAGCAGTGTATTTCGTAATCTTCCTGCACGTAATTTTGTATTTTCTTTTGAACGTGACAAGCCAATGAAATGAAGCCTTGAAGTACAGACCGATTTGTTTTGCATAATGCAATCCCCAAATCTGTAGGTCTGTATCATGCACTGCACTTAATTCATTTCTGGCTTTAATAAATTGTCGGTATACATGGTTTTCTAGTTCACTGAACTTCTGTCTTCGGGTTCCACCTCATTCCACGACTTCTTTGCAATATTTAATTGTTCTTTTTTCCTCCATCCCTTTAAATTTCTTAACTTTATTTGTTACTTCACTCCATAATCTATATTTGCCTTTTTTAATTGTTTTGTACAGTAACCTGTATTGGAGCATTTCCTTCACGTAACCCAAAGAAACACCATCAGATTGAAGTCACAGTATTTCCTCTTCGTGTTCTTCGTACGGATCGTCAACAATCTCATCATCTGGTACATACAGCCCCGCAGCAAGGTATCGTCATCACCACACATACTGTTTATCAACAAATGTAGGAAATAATCATACAAATGTTCGACAATCGTTCAATCACTTAAGGAACTTTCCGATTCCTTACAGTTCGGAAAATATTCATTGACCTTGTTATTGAAGTCGCGAACTATATTTGCTGGATTCATATTGCCCATGGAATACATCTCATGTATTTAATGCATTCTCGTCCAAAGTAGCGAACAGTCAACTACCAGCAAGGGAGCCTCGTTAGCAGGAATACTCTGTCTTCCGTATGCTGTAGTCGATTGACGTCGTGTGTTTCGAAGTTTGTTTAGATGTAGCGCCTCTATACTACGGCGCAGTTACCTTGCATTGGACAGAAGGACGTACAGATAATAATTGTCTGAAAATAAAAAATTAAACTTTTCACTTGAGGGAAGACTTGAACCAAGGACCCCTCGTTCCGCAGCTGCTCACGCTAACCACGGGACCACAGCGCTCCTGAGCTCACACTATCCTTGATGTTGCCTATCTTGCACATGGACTACTCAGTTTGTATATGTTGCTTATTTTTTTCATAGTTCCACACAACTTCTTCCTGTTTTCTCGATTGATCTGTGTTCAGTTTTTCAAGGCCTATCCACTGTGCCAACTTATAACTAATAACTAAATCTGAGGGGGGGGGGGGGGGGGGTGCGATGGGAGGTTCCTTTGTCAGTATACTGCTGATCATGAAAACATATGCTGAATTTGCTGTCAGACATTCACCATTAACCATACCAACAACACTTCCTCCTTTATAGTCAAAATATTCTTTTAGATGTATCTCATCTATTAAAAGGTTGACATGATATTCATGTGGTTCATGAAATTTAAATTTACCTCTTGTATCTGATAAAAAATTATTTTCATATTGCTCTTTCTGGGGGCCTATGTTAATACTAGAACACACTCTTTGAATTGTTGATGGATGAGGGCCTACAAAAAAACCATAATCTCTATTAAACCTATAAGCACATGGGGAAATACTGTAAGATAAACACGAAAATATCATGAATGATGGAGTGTATGAAATTTTCTTTGATGATAGTAATTTCAAATGTTCAATTATAAAGTGTATGTTTTTGCTCTTTTCATACTCAGATAAATTAAGTGTCTGCAGAATGTCACATACATAACTCAAAATTTGTTCAATAATATTAGGAACATTAATCTGCATGTCAGCTTCTTCCACACAGTCTAACACATTACCTAATTCAAGAATGCTTGAAACCCTTGGTTGGTTGGTTGGTTGTTTGAGGTTAAAGGGACCAAACAGCAAGGTCATCAGTCCCTTGTTTCAAATAGACTCCATTCTGCTAACAGGACATCTCAGTATAGTCAGAAAAATAAAACGGAAAAAGGGGAAACGTAAAAGGGCAGTCACGTTGTCATTAGTAAAAACAAATGAGGGAAGTTGGCAAGAGAACGGACCCAACACTATGCTGAAGCAGCATAGGCAAGACCACCTGTGACTTAAAAGGTACAACTGCTATAATGCAGAAAGTACGGATGGGAATAGAAAAACTAACCAAGCCTTAAAAAGAAGGGGTAAAAACAGAGTAAAAGGGAAAGAAAAGAGGATTCCGGTCAGGGAGGTGAATCGGGAATCTCTGAACACTGCCTACAGTGGGAGACACCCAAACACTCACCGCCCTGCCCCAACACCAGAGGGAGATTAAAAACTTTAAAACTGAGAATAAAAACCACTCTCCCGGAGGAAACCTAGAATCAGAGAGACCATCCGGGAATCGTCAGCCAACATCAAAGGTAAAGTGTGGGGGAGTCTGTACTTAGCACGCAGCGCCAAAAGAAGGGGGCATTCAACCAAAATGTGGGCCACTGACTGGAAGGCTCCACAACCACATAGCGGGGGTGGCTCATCACGCAAAAGGAAACCATGGGTCAGCCTGGTATGGCCAATGCGGAGACGACACAGTGTGGTCGAGTCCTTGCGGGAGAGGCTAAAGGAAGAACGCCATGGGCCTGGATTCACCTTAATGGCACGAAGTTTATTAGACAGTGGAGTAGCCTCCCAAGAATTGGCCCATGACTGTGCAAAGTGGGATTTGAGGTGAAGCCGTAAATCCGCTGCAGGAGGGGTTACAGAAAACGGGGGGTAAGTAACTGCTCCCCCAGCCAAACGATCAGCGAGCTCATTACCCGGGATACCCACATGGCCCGGGACCCATAGGAAATCAATGGAACAAGCAGCACGGTGAAGATCAGCGAGATGGTCATGGATGGCAGAGACCAAGGGATGGCGCGAAAAACACCGGTCAATAGCAAGAAGGCCACTCAACGAGTCCGTACATAACAAAACACGGTTGTGTTGGGATTGTTTAATAAAGGTAAGGGCCCGGGAAATTGCCATCAATTCCGCAGTAAACACCCCACATGAGGGTGGCAGTAGATGATTTTCCGTTCCAACAAAGGACGTGAAGGCATACCCAACATGATCAGCAGATTTAGAGCCATCAGTGTAAAAAACAACAGCATCCCGAAACTCCCATAAAATTTGGCGGAAAAAGGAACGGAACACCACCGGGGGGATGGAATCTTTCGGACTGCGGCGGAGATCCATCCGAATTCGAGGCCGAGGAACTAACCAAGGAGGGGTGGAGGGGAGGGAGCGAGGAAGACAGGACAAAGAAGGAAGCCGAAAATCACGGTTAAGAGACGCAAGGCGCAGCCCAACCGGTAAACCCGCCCGAGGGCGGGATTCAGGCGGGCGACGTCCATGGTCTGGGAATAGGATAGAATAGGAAGGATGAGCGGGAGAAGAACGGATAGTAAGGGCATAAGACACCAGAAGCTGGGACCGCCGAACAGAAAGGGGGTGGATCCCAGCTTCAACCAGGAGACTATCAACAGGGCTAGTAGGGAATGCACCGGTGGCCAAACGGATACCACGATGGTGGACTGGATCCAGCACATGCAGCGTGGAAGGAGCAGCTGAACCATAAACTTGACAACCATAGTCCAAACGTGACAGAACTAGAGCACGATAAAGACGGAGGAGGAGGGAACGGTCCGCACCCCAAGAGGAGTGGGCAAGGAAGCGAAGGACATTGAGTTTACGGAAACATCCTACCATCAGGAGTCTGATATGGGGCAGCCAAGTGAGCTTGTTGTCGAAAAGAAGACCTAGGAAACGAAACTGTGGAACCACAGGCAATCTTTGTGCAGCGAGATAGAGCTCTGGATCAGGGTGGACCGTAGTACGGCGACAGAAGTGGACCATCCGCGATTTTAAAGGAGAGAATTGAAACCCGTGTGAGAGGGTCCATGCAGAGGCATGCCGTATAGCCACCTGGAGCTGCCGTTCTGCAGATGGCATCGAGGAGGAACTAACCCAAATGCAGAAATCATCCACATACAGGGCAGGGGCGACCAAGGGACCGACAGAGGCCACAAGTCCATCGATAGCAATGAGGAAAAGAAGGACACTCAAGACAGAACCCTGTGGGATGCCCGTCTCCTGGGTCCGTGGAGAACTAAAAGCAGTACCAACTCGAACTCTGAGTGACCGATGGATCAGGAACTGGCGGATAAAAATCGGGAGTGGGCCCCGAAGACCCCACTGATGAAGGGTTAGTAAGATGTGATGGCGCCAGGCCGTGTCATAGGCCTTGCGAAGGTCAAAAAACACTGCAACCAAATGGCGGCGCTGGGAAAAAGCCTGCCGAACTGCGGATTCCAAGCGAAGCAAATGATCGATTGGAGATCGTCCCTCTCGAAAGCCACACTGGTAAGGGGACAATAGATCCCGAGATTCGAGGACCCAAGTGAGCCGACGGGCTACCAGCCGTTCAAGTAACTTACAACCAACATTGGTCAAACTAATTGGCCGATAGCTGTCAACAGATAGGGGGTTCTGACCAGGCTTAAGGACAGGAACCACAATGCTATCCCTCCACTGAGAAGGGAAGTCACCCTGGAGCCAGATACGGTTAAACACCCGAAGAAGATGGTGCCGTTGTGGAGCACTGAGATGTTGAAGCAGCTGGTTATGAATGGAATCTGCGCCAGGGGCCGTATCATGAGAAGAAGATAGAGCAGAAAGAAATTCCCATTCAGTGAAAGGTTCGTTGTAAGATTCTGACTCACAAGTGGTGAAACATAAGGTGACAGCTTCAGCCTGCTGTTTTTGATGAAGGAAAGCAGCTGGATAGGAGGCCGACGCTGATGCCACTGCAAAATGGGTCGCAAGATGTTCTGCGAGAACTAATGGGTCCGTACAAATGCCATCTGGGAGGTGAAGGCCTGGGAGGGTGGACTGCCGATGGCAACCTTGAAGAGAGCGAAGTGTAGCCCATACCCGTGACAGAGGGACAGTGGAACCAAGGGAAGAAACGAATCGTTCCCAACATATCCGTTTGCTCTGTTTGATTAAATAACGGGCTTTAGCGCGAAGGCGCTTAAAGGTAGAAAGGCTGGCTACAGATGGGTGCCTCTTAAAGTGTTGCAAAGCTCGACGGCGATCACGGATGGCAATGGCAATGGCCGTACTCCACCACGGGACTTGCCGACGACGAAATTGTCCAGATGAGCGCGGGACAGCAAGGTTAGCAGCGCGAACAATCGCGGCAGACACGTCACGTAGGACGTCATCAATACAACCCAACAAAGAGGGAGAAAACTCGACCTGTGCAGTATATAGAGGCCAATCGGCGCGGTGGAAAGACCAACGAGGTAACCTGTCCATCGGGGAGCGGGAAGGGAGCGTGATAGTCAACGGGAAATGGTCACTATCACAAAGGTCGTCGTGTGGCGACCACTGTAATGAAGAGAGGAGAGAGGGAGAAGAAAGAGAAAGATCAATGGCAGAAAAGGTACCATGACCAGCACTGAAATGAGTAGGGGAGCCATCATTAAGAAGGCATAGGTCGTGGTCTGCAATAAATTGGTCTATAAGAAGACCTCGTCTAGATGGAAAGGCACTGCCCCACAAAGGATGATGAGCATTAAAATCCCCAAGGAGGAGGAAGGGAGGAGGAAGTTGCTGAAGAAGGGTGGTTAAGGCAGCAGGTGTAAGAGTCCTGTCAGGAGGGAGATAAAGATTGCATACTGTGACTGCAGAGTCTAAGTGGACCCTAACAGCAACCGCTTCCAATGTAGTGTGGAGAGGAATCCACGTGCTAGCAATGTCTGTACGGACCAACGTACAAACGCCGCCAGAAGCCCGCAAGGGTCAGACCCGATTTCGACAGAAAACACGGAACCCACGGAGGGTCGGTGAGTGAGCATCAGTAAAATGAGATTCCTGGAGAACCACACAAGCTGCTGAGTAGGACGAAAGAAGGGATTTCAATTCCGGAAGGTGACGATAGTAGCCATTACAATTCCATTGGAGAACCACAGAACGATGGTTTAAATGAGGGCTGAACACGCTAAATCCAGTCATACCGCTGGGTCCCCACCCGTCACCGACAAGAGGGGGCGACATCCATAAACGACAGGTCAGAATCCGGTTGTGAAGCCGGGGAAGGGACCTCCGGTGACACCAGAGGCTCTTTGTCCCGGGACTTATGTTTCTTCTTCTTTTCAGGCTGAGATCGAGGAGGGCTGTGTGGCATAATGGAGCCAGCTGCAGCAAGATCAGGAACAGAAAGAGACCGGGCGACCAGGGGGCCGATAGACCGCGGCTCTCGCGGTCGCCGCGCTGCAGCAGACCTTTGACCTGGAAGGTGCCGGGAAGGGGCATCCCGTGAGAGGCGCCCTTGACCGGCAGACGCCGAAGGAGTGGGACACTTCTCCGGCTGGGGAGGGGGAGCAGCGCCCAGAGGAGAAGGTGTGGGAGCCGCAGGGGAGGGGGGAAGGAGAGGGGTCCGGGATGGGGGTAAGGAAGGGGGAGGAAGGGATGAAGATGTAACCAAGGCGTAACTAGATGTCATGGACACAGGGTGCAATCGTGCGTATTTCTTACGGGCCTCTGTGTAGCTTAAACGATCAAGAGACTTATACTCCTGTATCTTTTTTTCTTTCTTATAGACTGGGCAATCTGCTGAACGAGGAGAATGACTACCATGACAATTTACACATACAGGAGGGGGAACACAGGGACTCCCCTCATGGAGTGGACGTCCACAGTCACCACAGAGAGGGTCCTGGGTACAGCGAGAAGACATGTGGCCAAAACGCAAGCACTTAAAACACCGCATAGGAGGTGGGATGTACGGCTTCACATCACAGCGATAGACCATAATCTTAACTTTCTCAGGAAGGGTATCCCCTTCAAAGGCCAGGATAATGGCACCAGTATCAATACGATTATCTTTAGGACCCTTCTGAACACACCGAACAAAGTGAACACCCCGCCGTCCGAGATTGTCCCGAAGTTCCTTATCAGTTTGAAGGATGAGGTCTCTGTGAAAAATCACACCTTGTACCATATTTAGAGACTGGTGAGGGGTAATGGACACGGGAATTGTGCCAAGATGGGTACAGGCACGAAGGGCCGCAGATTGGGCAGCCGAAGCAGTTTTTATTAGTAACGAACCCGACCGCAACTTGCTCAGGGAGTCCACTTCGCCGAACTTGTCTTCAATGTGTTCCACAAAGAATAAAGGTTTGACACTGGTGAAAGTATCTCCATCAGTCCTAGTGCAAACTAGATAACGGGGGAAAGGTTTTGCCCCTAGACGATGCGCCTGACCCTCCTCCCAGGGGGTAGCCACGGAAGGGAAGGCCGAAGGGGCAAGAGAAGCAGCACCTGAGGAATCAGTACCACGCAGAGAGACGGCCGCAGAAGAGCGGCCAGAGTTTTGGACCCGTATGCGTTTCATCTGCATAGCGTCCGCCCTGATACCACCCACTCCGATCAGGGGCTCTCCTCACGGGCGCCACCCAGCCACAGCAAGGGCCGTCTGGCACGGCGGCCATTGCCGGGAGTTCCGATGCTCCAGGATGACGAGCAACCACTCCAAGGCATGCATGAGGAGGTCACAGCTCAGGTATCAGAAGTGTGATCCCTGTGTGTTCAGGGGGCTCAACCAAAAGGGTACATAGCGACCCCACCACACGGGCTGGCTACCGTGCTGGCTATGCACCCTAGCATCAGACAACGACGTAAAAGAAAAGGTGGAATGTACTATGAGGGCACACGTCGGAGACACTAGGTAAGGTGCTCTTCCCCAAATGGCTCACACTACGGAAGAGAAATTTTGGAATGGAGGTCAAACCCCAGAGGGGGACCAAGGAACGCCAAAAGGAGGAGATGATTATGCAAAAAAAGCCGGAGTGTAAAACCAACAGAACCAGGAGGATAGCGGGGGCCAACATAAGCAAGGACACCAATAGAGAGAGAGGAGAGGGCGAGGGGAAAGGGGTATGGAGGGGAAAGGAGGGGAAGGGAAAGGAAATGCAGCCCGGGAGAGAAAGAAGGCTGCAATGGCTCGGGGCCCCGTGCTCGCCACGCACGTATCCACGAAAGAGTTGTGGACCCCCTGGGGGGGCTTGAAACCCTTGTTAAAACTTTGTTGCCATTTAGTCCTATTTTGTTTTTTTGCTTGTTCAGGACAAATACGGATACATCAAGGCCTTCACTAACAAGAACAGAATATTTTATCACAGGAGAAGGAACTGTCTGAATGTTTGCAAACAATACAGATGTAGGTTTTGTAATGATACTACAGAAATCAGGTAGTGTTAACATTGACAGTTTTGCCTTTAACTCACACAGTGATCCAATGGACTGAGCTGTTAAATATATTTCCCTTTCCTTCAGACTATCCTGAACAGCTGCCTGAATATTTTGCTCTTCAAGTTTCTGTCTCTTTACCTCAGGGCCAATTCTGTAGCTTGGAGGTTTGCTCAAATAGTGAGGGCAGTTCGGAAAAACTGAAGGAACTGCTGTTGAAAGCAAACTTGGTCTTGCAAGGGTGCGAGGAACGTCTCCATTTCTTCTGACATCTTGAGATGTTGTTATAATTTCATGAGGGTGAAAATGCTGTTCACACACCTACAACCAATAATCCACATGACAATGCAGGACCAATTACAATGATCTTAGTAAAGGAACTAATATTACTGAGGGACTAAATTAAAAAGAAGCTTTCATATTTGTAAATGCTGAATATTACATTTTATAATTATTTCTGGCAGATATTTAGGAACTATTAGTTGAGTTATCTTTGACCTCATTGTCTCACCATTCATATAAGGCTACCTGTTCTTTCCCGAATCACGCTATTAAAAAAGATGGTTGAAATCCTCATTACTTTTTGCAAATCTCTTGAGCACTGTGAGAACAACATTATTTTTCTAGAGCAGTTCATTCATTAAAAATAACCCAAAAAATATTTAACATGGGAAATAATAAATTGACCTATCCTAGCAAGTAGTACCACATGTCTTAACCATAAGAACCTCATCAGAGAAATGTATAAGCCTGACAAAGCCAGAGATATATTGGTCTTGGCAATGACAAAGAACATCAGAATATAGTACAAAAGACACACTAAAATTTAATAAAAAAACTAGGCCCAGTTCCTTGTTGTAGCAAAAATGAGCTAATTTTGTTACATGTAAATGTACAATCCTTAAGTAGTATAGTTACTTAATTCCAGTATTGGCTGGATGAAATTAAGTGCAGCAATTTCTGTGTGACTGAACATTGGATTAAAAGTACATAAATAAACTTGTTTGTACCATTTACTTATTCAGTGACAACAAGTTATGTTTTTGAAGCATTTGCTGTGGAATTTCACACTCACAAACTTTTTATTTCATCTATTTACCAAATGCCAGCTACTGATGAAGAAATATTCACAAGAAGGTTCTCCACTTTAATTCTAATGACTGCAAAATATAATCATTACAAAATTTTTGTGACTGGAGATATTAACCTAGAAATAAAAAGTAAAGAGAAACCATGTTATTTGCTGAATGTGGTAAGCTCAATGAATTTATGTTGCTGAAATAAAAAACAAACCAGGATGGAAGCATGGCTTGACAATTAGCAATGATCAGAAATAAGCAGAATGCGATACCATCGAATTAGGAATATATGACATGATGGCATATGGCTTGAAGATGGAAAACTGTCTACTGATAATTTCAAGATGTTAACTAAATCCAGAATTCTCAATGAAGAGGACACTGAAAGAATGAAAAATGACTTCAAACTAATTGAATGGTCCATTATACTGACCAACTTCTTTACATTCATTTCCATCATGGAACACACACTAGGCAGTAACAGCCCTCTTGTTTCTAAAGATGCAACACTGGCAATACCATAATCACTAACCACACACTAAAAAATGGAGCACACCACAACTCAGTAAAATGAGGATATTTTACTGCTGCTGAAGAACATAACTGCTGACAGTTGTAAGAACAAGAACAACTCTAAGCTTGAGAGAAGTGTACATATTTGAAATTAAAGCAGCGAAAATCAAAGCTAATGAGTACATTTTAAATTGTAAAAAGAAATGTAAAGCATCCTGCAATGTGATAAAAAGTGAAGCAAACATAAGAAGGGAAGAAATCACTATCCCAATTAACTTCAATGAATATTTTGAGAACTCTGAAAGTTTCCTTGTATCACAAAGTGATGATACATCTTATGTAGGGGGCCTTCCTTTTGCAATCACTTGGAGAAAAATTACTGCTACAGATCTTCCCAACTCAGAAAACAAGCTGAACAGCTCCACAACAGAGGACTACCATGGGCACAGCAACGATGTTCTAAAACGTATACTCATGGAAATTAGAAAGCCAATGCTCCATTTTATAAATAAAATTATTTATGATAATCCTTTCCCTGAATGTCTTAAAATTATAGTTACACTTTCAATACACAAAAACAGTGACACAGACATACAAGGTAACTAGAGACCAAAATCAGTTGTCCCTATAATAGCCTATTTCAAATCACAGAGAGCTGCATACACGTATAACTTCAATTGATGAAGCTATGATAAACATGCTGAAAAGCTAACAGCCCTAACCATATAAACCTGCTAAACACAACGCCTTGTTAGATTTCTAAGAGCAGGTCTGCTGACATAGTAATAAAACTCCTCAAATGCAGTTCTCTAAATCAATAACAAAACAACATTACGTGGAAAACGCCGAAGCACATAATGATTCGTGCTTGTTCCATATTAGGCTTCACTTTCATGGAAAGCAAACAACTAAAATTGGATAGGAAATAAAAGTAAGTAGGTAAATATTAGTGTTACGCTCATAACCCAACAGAAATTGGTGTTTAGTGTCCTGTAACTTCTAAGAATTCAGCGACAACATAGAAAATCAAAAATGCAATGGACATGCTTTATGAATGGTGCTTAGCTTTAACTTCCTCTTACAGAATTTAAGGTACATTAGTGGCAGTAATAACAATAATAATACAATACTCTCAAAAGATTAACACAGTAAGTGCCAGGGGATGTGTAAATTTATGGTTATGGCTCACATTATTTACTTTATACTGCAGCATAATCGTAAATGAACTTCAACGACTTACATTTGTTGTTTTGCTGATTGTTAAATTTTCCCTTGGGATAGCCAGTTTCCATTTTTCTAATAATTTTTCTTCCTTTGGAAATGTAAAAACTTGTACTTTCGGTCCCGTACGGTACTTTCCTTTGCACCCGGTCACACAACATCTGTAAGGCATTTTGTCTGTTACTAACACAAATTCGAACTGTGCATCACATAAATAACGTTAAAAACAATTACGTTGTGCTGCATTCACGGACTCCCATGCTCAGCACAACGTTATAAGACACTTGTCGCTTTATATAACATCTCTGTTATTGAAAGCCTCCAATCCAGAAACACCTTTAACGGTACTACCATCATACCATACAACAGCAACAGTTAACCAGCCATTACCATGCTGTGCAGCTGTACTTTCGGTAACAGTAAAGTTCAAAACACCTCCACAAAAAGTAGAAGGGCCCTGAAGGTTCACTTGACCTCCAAGACCTGAAGTAGTAGTAATTTCAACATCATCTATTGCCTTATATACAGGAAGGCGCAAACGCCTAAATCTCCTCCTATAGCGGGGCATGCTCTCTGTGTAGTCTTCGATGCTGCAGCACGCGTGGCTGCACGATGACTGACGCCGTCTTACTGATAACACACTTATATAGCAGCGCGACAGGAAGTCCTTATCACTTCCGCTCTGTTTGAATTTAGTGCTCGCGGTGACCTTTTTCCTTATATAAGGCAATAGATGATGTTGAAATTACTACAACTTCAGGTCTTGGAGGTCAAGTGATCCTTCATGGCCCTTCTATGTTTTGAGGAGGTGTTTTGAACTTTACTGTTACCAAAAGTACAGCTGCACAGCATGGTAATGACTGGATAACTGTTGCTATTGTACGGCACGATGGTAGTACCGTTAAAAGTGTTTCTGGATTGGAGGCTTTCAATAACAGAGATGTAATTGCTTTTCGTACATTTCAAGTTTGTGAGGTGTTCAATAGGGACATTGGAACATCTTATTTTACTAGTAACATGGCTTTTGTTTTGAGGACTTGGAATCATCGCAAAATAAATGAACAAGAGGGTGCTTGTCTTTGGGTCAAAGGATCCAGAACTTGTTATGAAATAAAAGTTGTTGGTGATATTGTTTATTATTATACACATTAAATAAAGTGCGTATCCTTGAACCTTTTTCCTTAACAAAAAACAAAACTACACATTGATGTTGCCAAAAGCCGAGAAGCAATTCTTCTTGGATACCCGTCATGCTGGGCACAGGGAGCGCTCAGGCCTTCTCTAGGTGGCGTTGCTAGAACCCATGAAAGAAGATATACAGGCAATGAAATTAGCTGGTGTAACAACACTGTATGATACAGTGTTATAAAAGATGGCAGAAGCAGTTTTGTTTTGCTTTAGGGTGCAAAAAACAACTGGGGTCATATGCGCCCAAGTCAAAACTATAGAACACAAACACAGAGAGGAGTTAAACGACTATGTCAGTCCCAGTGGACAGAATAGGAAACAGCTAAAAACAGGCATGCAGAAAAAGGACTAAAAAAACACCATGCAGAAATGGAGGTCCTAAACTAAAAATTAAATGGCCTTCGCCATATTGCTTTGGCAGATAAAAGGTAAAACAAGGTGAACAGCCCACATGTCATTCGCTAAAACGGCTGATAAATCAGATGGCAAATCCAAGCTGGAATGTAAATTGTTAAAAAAATGGCATTCCAGCAGGAAGTGGTGGACAGTTAAAATTTGGGTGCAATGTGTACAATGTGTTGTTGTAGCACCACTTAGGAAACGATGATGCCTAAAAAGACAGTGCCCAATAGGCAGCCGAGTTAAAATAATCTCTACCCGGCCGGAGGGCTGAGAGAACATCGTTCAAGACACTGGTAGAGGGTTAAAGAACCGAAGCTTATTCCCGTGAAAGGAGGACCATTGGCAATGCCAAAGGGACAGCCTCTCCTGACAGATGGCAACATAAAGATCATTGGAAGGAATATACGTACTCGTGGGCTGAGGTACGAGGACTGCAGCCTCGTTTCCTGGCAGACTGACATGACCAGGGACCCACAGAAACACGACAATGGCTCCATGAAGGGTGAGCAAGTGACAGCTTTTCTGGACCTGCTGCACTAAGGGATGAGCAGTGTATAGTGCACATAGACTTTGGAGGGCACTGAGTGAGTCTGAGCAGAGGACACAATTGGAAAGGCTGTGTCAGTGAATGTACTCCGTGGCCTGATACAAGGCATAGAGCTTGGCTGTAAATACTGAGGAATGAGCCGGAAGCCGATATCAAAAGACATGGGTGCCAAGGACGAAGGCACAACTGACCACATGGTCAGTCGGAGAGCCATCAGTGTAGACAAAGGTACTACTGCCAAGTTCCATGTGAAGGTTGTGATACTGGAGGCAATAGACCAAGGCTGGAGTAATGTCCTTAGGAAGCGAATGAAGGCCAAGATAACATGGGCCACTTCCAGAAGCCAAGGTGATGAATGGTTCACACCTACCGGGGAAGGTTACGTTAGTGTGAAGTTTAGCCATCGTGGCAAGTGGTGAACGCGGACTCCAGGAAGTAACAGAAAAGAGGGACGAGCCCCATACTGATGATAAAGGAAGCTTCAAGGAATGAGGCAGAGGAGGGGTGACCACACATGGCAGACAAACGGTATGCATACTTGCTGAGGAGAAAGTCACGGTGGTTGGACAGTAGTAGTTCAGCAGCTTCAACATACAGACTCTTAACCGGGCTGGTGTAAAAGACGCCCATGGCCAAATGGATGCCACGATGGTGGATAGTGTTGAGACGGCATAAGAGGGATGGGTGAGCAGACGCACAAGCAAAGCACCCATAGTCAAGTTTTGAACGGACAAGGGACCAGTGCAAACGAAGGAGAGCGGTTCGATCAGCACCCCAGGAAGTACCATTGAGGACACGTAGGAGATTGAGGGGCCACATACAGTGGGCTGCCAGTTACGACACATGGGAGGACCAAGAATGTTTCCCATCGAGCATGCGCCCCAGAAATTTTGTAGTTTCAACGAATGGAAGGGCAACAGGTCCAAGATGTAGAGGCAGTGGGAGAAACCATTTGTGCTGCCAGAAATATAGAGATGGTTTTGTCAGGGGAAAAGTGAAATCCATTGTTGATGCTCCAGAAGTAAAGATGATTAAGACAGAGCTGAAGACACCGCTCAGTAAGACAGATCCGTGGAGAACTGCAATAGATGGCAAAATTGTCTACAGAAAGAGAGAGAGGACAGAACCTTGAGGCACACCATTTTCCTGGATAAAGGTGTCTAACAAGGCAGATGATGATGATGATGATGATTGATGATTATGATGATGATACAAATTCCCAACCTTTGCTCAGTCCAATTTCACCACTTTCATAAATGATGAGGACAACACAAACACCCAGTCATCTCGAGGCAGTTGAAAATCACTGAACCTGCCGGGAATCGAATGTGGGCCCTGTGCTCAGGAAGCAAGAACGTGACCGCGAGACCACAAGCTGCGGATCCAACAAGGCAGAACCTACACGCACCTTGAAAACTCAGTCTTGTAAAAATGCCTGAAGAAAACAGGGCAGGTGCCCACGGAAGCCCCATGTGTAAAGAGTACGGAGGATACCAGTTCTCCAGCAGGTGTCATAGGTCTTCTCCAAATCGAAAAACACGGCCACAGTCTGGAATTTCCACAGAAAACCATGTATTACATGGGTGGACAAAGTATGAGATGGTCAACAACAGAACGTTGCGCTCTAAATCCACGCTGTGCATTTGTTAGTAAATGTCAAGACTTGAGCCACCACACCAGCCGGCCATGAATCATACGTTCCATCACCTTGCAAAAACAGCTGGCAAGAGAGATGGAGCGGTAGCCAGAAGGAAGGATTTTGTCCTTACCAGGCTTAGGTATGGGTATGAAGGTGGCTTCACACCAGCATTCAGTAAATGTGCCCTCTGCCCAGACGCAGTTGTACGTGTTAAGCAGAAAGTGCTTGCCCGCAAGAGAAAGGTGCTGCAACATCTAAATGTGGATGGCGTGTGGCCCTGGGCCAGAGGATCAGGATGAACTGAGAGCATGATCTAGCTCCCTATTAGTAAAGACAGCATTGTAGCACTCACAATTAGGAGAAGAGAAGGGCATTGCCTGAGGCTTCTCCACTCCTTTCCGATGGAGGAAGGCAGGGTGATAGTGGGAAGCGCTTGAAACTTCCGCAAAATGGCAACCCAAGGTGTTGGAGTTAGCAATAGGGTGAACAATGACATCATCAGCAACTGTCAGGCCTGATATTGGGGAATGGGTCTTGGTTCTAAAGAGACGTCTGAGATTGGCCCACACGACAGGGGAACGTGTGGAACTGTTACAAGAACTAGTGAATGAAATCCAGATAGTTCTAGTTCTGTTCCTATCCTGAAGAATGCAACGACACTTTGACTGCATCTGTTTATAACGAACGCAGTTTGCCAGTGTAAGGTGGCAGTTAAAAATATGGAGAGCACGTCTACGTGTGCGAATTGCGTCGCAGCATGCCTCAGTCCACCAAGGGACTGGGACACGATGTGGTAGACAGGAAGTGCGGGGGATGGAACTTTATACAGCAGTAAGGGTAACATTTGTGAGATATTCAACCTAGGCATCACAAATGGGGAAATCTTGTTCTTCGAAAGTCGGCAGGGAGGAGTAAAGCTGCCAGTCAGCCCTAGGAAGCTGCCATTTAGACATGCAAGCAGATGGGGTAGAGGTCAGCAAACAGATAGTACATGAGAAATTGTTGCTCGAGTAGGTGTCAGAATGAACGGACCACTCAAGATGATGGGCAAGCTGGGCAGTGCAGAGAGATAGGTCCAAATGGGAATAGGTGTGCGAGGAGTCAGAAAGGAAAGTGGGTGGTCCAGTGCTAAGGCAGAAGAGGTTAAGTTGGTTAAGAAGGTCAGCCAAGAGGGCACCTCTCTGACAGGTCCTGGGAGAACCCCAAAGGGTATGATGTGCATTAAAGTTACCGAGTAGCAAAAATGGGGGAGGCAGCTGCCCAATAAGTTGAAGGAAGTCTGCCTTGGTGACAGCGAATGATGGAGGGACATATATAGTACAGAGGGAAAAAGTCAGGTGGGGAACGGAAAGGCGAACGGCCGCAGCTTGAAGATTGGTAGTCAGGGAGATGGGTTGACTATGAATGTCATCCTGCATGAGCAGCATGACACCCCCATGACAGGGCATGCCGACCTCAGGGGGAAGGTCAAAACATATCGGTAAAAAATGTGAAAGCTCAAAGCAGTCGTGAGGGCGCAATTTAATTTCCTGACAGCAGAGTACAAGGGGTCGCTGCAACGCTAGAAGCAGCTGTAAATCCTCTTTGTGGGAGCAGAGGCCACGAACATTCCATCGGAGTAGAGTCATGATGAAGAGACGTCGGGGTGTCACTTTGGCAGCTGCCGAGTGACAGCTGGGGGAAGAGGCGCTATTACAGGGCACAGAAGCACGAGGATCCTGCTCCATGGGGTCCACAGAAGCGTCAGCTTGCTCGTATGGTCGGTCTGTGGAGTCCACTGTTGCAAAACGTGATCGCAGGCTGGCTGGGCAAAGATATCACATGCCGACAACATCAAAGAGGTGCAAGGAACTGGATAAGGTACATTTTCCTTTACCTGGATCTCTTGAACAGCCCGCCCATCAAGGTACACTGGACACTCCCGAGAGGAGGTGGCATGGCCGCCATTGCAGTTGATACAGCGGGGAGGTGAAGGTGGACAAGGCGCCCTCGTATGCATCCGTACCACCGGTGACACATTTGGTTGGGTGTCGACAAGGCGTTCTAGTGTGGTTAAAACGATGACATTGGCAGCAGCGCACCAGGTTCAGAATGTATGGCCAGACAGTAGTAATTTCATAGCCCACTTTGAGCTTGGATGGAAGCACCACTCTATCAAAGGTGAGAAAGAGAGTGTATGTAGCACTCAGGAGGAATCTACCTTTTTCATTACACAATGAACGGCAATGACACCCTCTCATCACAGAGGTAAGATTGTATTTCGGCATCAGTTAGACTGTTGAGCAGCCTGGTGTAAATTACACCACGGGAAGAATTCAAAGTTCTGTGGGCCTTGACATGAACAGGGTAACTGTGGAGAAGTGAGGCAGCAAGCAGTTGATGTGCTTGAGAATCACAAGTGGTCTCCAGAGAGGGAATAAGTTGACTGCAATTTAAGAAAACTGCTCTGGGCAAAACAAAAATTGGAACATTGTGTTTGTTTGGATGCTGCTTATAGCTAAAGGAAGATTTTCCACCACTGATCGCCACTTCCCACTCCCTGAACATTCCATGTTGCCAAGTGATCGAGATTTTGTTGTTGTGAAGCAATATGTTTGCCGACATGTGCAGTTTGTATATGCCCGTCAAGACTGGGTGAACATCTTTAAGTGCAGAAAAAAGTGACCATTTTGTGTCCATGTTACATCATCAGAAGATTTTGTATGCATCAGTGACATGAGAGCTACATTTAGTCAAAAGAATATCTCAGACACAGTGTTATTGCAAGATGCTGTATGGTTCCTCCTTGACCCAGGAATCTTGTTCGTATCAAATACATTTCATGGGGAAGATTGGCAGAAAGTCAGTTTACACAAACAAGGTTGCCCTATAACCTTAAAAGGAACCAGTCTTCAAAAGAAGTATTCCGGGTCAGTTCCAACTGCTTCGAAGAACAGACAAGACCTCATATCTGCACTGAACTGGATACCACCTATTATCACAAATTCTACAAAGCAATAAAAACTAAGAAGACTTCTACAAATGAGGATGAGTACACAGATGCATCTGAAGATGAAAGGTGAGAATTTTCAGCTGTCCTGTGTTTGTTGCAAGAAAACAATGGTATGCCACAGAATATGTTCACCACAGCTAGGAGAAGGTAGCGTTTTGGTCATTATTAACTCAAAGTTTGTATTTTTTCCATTGATTTGTGTGCTTAAGATGATGTACAGTGACTACCAGTTGCATAAATAATGAAATGTTAGTAACTTACGTATGGTTTTTTTTTTAACTTTTCCAATTGAATATCTCTATGTGGGTTGAATATCTCTAATGTGGGTTACCATTACATTTCCCCATACCCTTCAAATAATCCATGACAAATGGAGCCAGGACGATGTAAAAAGCTGAGAAGCACTGGCAACTTGGGCATACATGGCCAAGAGAACTCTACTAGCATCAAATATAGGCTTTTATTTGAGGAAGAAATTTCTGAGAATGTGGTAGTGAAATATGGACTGTGGGCAAACTGGAAGAGAAGAGAATTGAAGCATAAGGGATGTGGTGCTACAGAAGAATGATGAAAATTGGGTGGACTCATAAGATAAGGAATGAGGTGGTGAGCTGCAGAATTGGCATGAAAAGGAATATATGGGAAACACTGACAAGAAGAAGGGACAGGATGATCCAATAATGACTGAAAGAAGAAGTGGTTTGTCGTATGTTAACTTAATGACTAAAATCGTAACCATGACCCTACAGATTTCATCAACTATTCTCAGATGAGTTCTAAAAGACTGTTCTCACAGCAAAACATGGGAGGTGATGCACACATTAGCACATCCAGCTGAAGGCGTTGTATCAACTTTGAAGACAAACTTTTTGGCAATGACAGAAATAACAAGGGGCCTAACAATTTCACAACCGTGGTGTCTGAGCTCTAACCAAGCTACAAGCGAAAAGTCAGAAGTGGAAGACCAATTGCAAAGCACTGTTTCACCTGCATGCTGGTTTAGATTTTAAACTAAGTTACATGAGCTATGTATTCTGGCTTTGGTTTGTTGTTGGTCTGTTTGAAGCTCACAGCAAATTCAGCACAGTTAGCGCCACTGATAACATGGTGGACAAACAGAGTTAAGTATCTCAAGTGAGTGGATCTCTGAAATCTCAACATATTCATACAAAAAACAGCTAAATATTTGTGACAATGAATAATATAAATGTCATTTAAGCTGTACTCTTTGGTTCTTGCCAACCTGCATCCTCAGAAATCTCAACATATTCAGAAATAAACAGCAAATATTTGTGACAAGTGAGGAATAGAGGAAAGTGCCCTGAACTGGACTCTCCTCCCTAAACTGGAGTCCCTACTTTTCCATGTTTAAACTCTGCCTATATTAGTACACCCTCTTATTCTCTTTGAATTATCTTGCTAATTCCAAGAGGATAAAAGGAGCACTAATCAAAGAAAGTGGAGTCTGTCTACACTGACTAAGCTATTGATGCAGTTCAAAAAGAGGTCAGTTGGAAAAAGGCCAGTAAACAGTTTAATGTCTCAAAACAGGCTCTTATAAAGGCATCAAACATTAAGTACAGTTCACCTGAGCAAGCAGCAAAAACAAAAAGAAGCATACTTACAATTTTGGTAAAGATTTTGAAGAGGAGCTGGTTTAGTATTGTCTTGCTATGGAAGCTTCTTTCTTCATGTTTACTCGTAATGACTTGTGAAGAATGGCTCTGCAACTGGCACTGTCAGAAAAATCTACAGGAACATCCAACAGCAGGGCTCTTGGGTTCTGCAAAGAAAACAGAGAGAAATTCTATAACTTTCTGGAATATGTTAGTGTATATTATACCTACTTTGAAACAGGATTATGTTTTCTCTGATTTATTACCCCTTTCTAATCTTGTTTAGTGTTATTTTGATTATTTTCAGAAGGGGTCAAATTTTGGCAGCTATTTTTCAAACTTGCTATGTGTGAAGTTATTTTTGATTTTTTTTTTCATAGCTTTGCAGTATGTTTTCTATTACAAAAACATTAATGGGGCTTAGCATTATAAAGTTAATATTTCAAGCATCTGAAACAGAATTTTTTACCATGAAAAAATAATAAATAAAATAAAAAACAAAATGTAGATCCCTTTTAGTACTTTCCTCTTTAAATGTCACTGCTGCTCATTCACTCACAGCAATGTGATCTGCACTCTTAGGTTCCTGCCTAACCACACCCATGGAAACTGTGACATTGCCAGAAAAAATAGTTAAATATTTCAGAGAAGTTAGAACACAAATATCACTGATGGTCTCAGAATTTGTCAGGAATGCAAGGATGAGGGAAAAAATTAGCATATAAAAAGCATGCACCCATTTCCTTTGACATGGCAGAGTTCTCACAAGGTCCCCCAACCGAAATTCCCTCATATTTCTCTGATTTCCAGACAAGTTTTAGCATTTTTCCCTGAAAAATTTTGAGATTTGAGGTAACTAAAGACGTAAGTTGACAAAAAAATATAAGAACTTCTGTATTTCCAAATGCGTGAGCAAAAATCTTAAGTACTAACATCAACATCTTTTGTAATGAACTGTTTAAGATGGAGAAAGCAAGTGAAATGTTATAATTATTTCATTAAGACCAATGAAGTCATTTTATTTCAATAAAACACATTTGGTGACAAAAATGCACATTTCATTGGAGCCACAAGACAGATTTAAAATACTTTGATGATTTCAGAAATAACTCCAGGAAAAAGCAGGCCTCTTGAAAGAAATGTGTAAGGCTGGGAAGAGTTGTGTAAACCAACACTATAGGTGGCTGCCGATAAAATGTTGGTTCTACTATGCTCGTTATTGTCGGTTATTAACCACTGTATTATGTCTATTATTTTACAGGTATTGTGTTGTTTTTCTTTCAAGAAATACATTACTACATAGTATACAAACTCTTCTTCTTATTGTCCATAATTTCTAATATATTAACTACTTTTGAAGTGCCAGAATGACACAATCGTGATGTGCACATTCAAGCTGAAAGTGCAGTTGTGTATTGAGGAATGTTATAAACTGTAGATTTATTTACTCAGTCCTAGTAAAATGATTATACTGGACTTAATGATACAGGGTACTTTTCCGGCTCAATATTATGTAAAAATCAACATCCATTTCTTTCAGGCACTGTTCATAATGTATATGTTCTACAGATTTTTTGTTGATATCAGGTAATGCAGCACACTTTCAAAAAAATTAGAAGTATTTTGAATATTTTTGAACCTGCTTAGGGTTATTAAAAAAAATTACAAAGAAATTGATGCTTTTTTTCCCCCAAAATTCTTCCTGAAATTGAGTTGCCACTTAATCCTATGTTATAAATTTGAAGGAGACCAAACTTTTACCAGATATGCCTGACATGATGGCTGAGTTACTAGACCTATTTAATTCCACCTATTATGTATATTACAATGATAAAAACTTATCACATTTTATATTTTAATTTTAAAAATTTTTTTCCTAATAAAAATGTTATTTTTTTTCTATAGTTTAGTTGATTCTGCAATAAAGTATGGACTACTGCAAGTCACAGAATAAAAATCAGAGCAATGCTTTATAAACTTTAGGAAATACTTTTATCTGAATTCTGGAAAATACAACTTGCGGGAAATTGCAAATGAAGATATGAATCCAATTAAACTGTGCCTCAGAACATTCCTGAAGCATAGTCCTCAGCTTCAAGCTTCCTCTTGGCATTCCTTTTAGCACTTCTTGCTTCTTTGGTAACTTGAAGAATGAATCTCTCAGCTCATGCACCCGTTATCTGCCACACGCAAGCGATATTAGAGCCACATTTTATGCCTAAATTTCTCAGGACTTCCAACCTTGTTATCACTCCAGCATTGATACATATCACTTCATCTAGTACACCAACTTTTAACGTATTTAGTACTACAAAAACATTCTTGGGTAATCTTTCCCATATGCAATGGTTTAAACTTTCATTTGTATTCTGAGTGCCCCCATGAAGACATTTACTGAGTAAAACAGGGTCACTCAGGTCTCTAAAAATTGGTTTTATTTCATTCATAATAGACTCAGGGAGAGAATGCTTATTATGGTATATTTGACCACTTTTTTTGCTTTTTGGTAACCACACCAAGAATCTGCTCCTTTAGGGCAAAGATCGTGAACAGGGTGGTCATCTGTGGCCAACTTATGAAAGCAGGTGGCCAATACAGCTTTTCTCATTACTATATCGTCATTCAGAGGTGCAGTTCGTCTAATGGCCAGTCCATAATAACTCTGAAGGAAGTATATTTCAGTTTCTGTGAATCTGCCTCAGCCAGACAGAGATTTTCCATCATATAGCAACTTCCCTTTCATTTCTCTTCGTAGCTTCCTCAATCTAGCACCCACCCTCTTTTGCACATGTCCACAACACACCAGTTTTGTTACCAAGGTATCACCATAAACATTGAACTTACCAATTTTATTGAAAGCTTTAGAGTCCCCACTTCATATTTCTAACATTATAAACAGGCACCAACCGCTGAAATATTTTTAGAGCTCCATCACAGTCCATACCTCCATTGAAATATCACAATTCTTAGAACACTGATGTTCAATATGTCATTCAGTGTTACCACGGCAGGTGTGGCAGTACTTAGATATGCTCTCAACATCAACAACTTTTCCATTCTCCAGAAAAGTAGCACTTACAACACCATTCAAGGAATGATGTCCTGGATGTTGCCATGTTGCATCAAGTGCAACAGCAATGTCCCTGGTTCCACTAATATTTCCAGTTTCTTCTACTGCATGTTTCATAGATGGTTTGGACACAACCGTCATGGCACCTAAAAGTATTTTTATTTACTTGCTGAAACTACTGAGAGGAGGAGGAAGGTCCATCAAACCACAAAACGTTTGAGCAGCCTTTTTTACTTTTCATATTGCACGCATTGCATACACTAACTTCCAAATTCACACAATATGAATTATGCACAGTGTTTGAAATCATTTTCGAGGTAGATTTATTGCAGGACCTACAAATAGCAACTAATTTTGACACTCAAAACTTCCTGATACTTTGTTGTTGAGTTATTTCCAGACAACCTACACCATCATAATGTTTACATTTTGCCACTTCCTTTGTCAAAGAAGGTAAGATTCCAACATCAACAACAATAAATCCACTACAAACAGCATCATTATTAACACAAAAATTTGAATCACCAGGAGGTGTGCCATGTGGGAGTTTCTGCCCTGAAGAACTGATACATTGGTTACTCTAAACAGTGTGGCTTGCTATGTTTGGGAACTGGTTACCTCCTTTTATTGAATTCCTTGATGTGTGGCATAGTTCATATTTATTGCACACTAAAGGATATGTACTTCCACAAATATATGTAGCACTTGAGCAACAAACATTCAGTAACACCTAAACAAACTGCTTCAGCAAAACAAAAGTAAATACTAGCAAAGACAATCATTTACAGACACTAGAAACCTGCACTGTTACCAACATATACAATGTATCATATCAATGTATAATTGCTGGAAACAGAAAGTTTACAGTTCTTTTCGAAGTAATACTGGTTTCTGTAGCAGAAATAAAGGGGGCGTGGCAGCATACATGACCGAAACTTTAAAATTTGGTATATATAGGTCATTTTTCATTTGAAACCCTATAATGTACATATCAATGTAAGTTTCCTTTAATTTACATCTATGGCCACAAACTTTTTGTTAACGGATTACCCGTTTTGGTCTTTAATGCCGAAATCGATAATCTGTTAACAAAAGTTTGTGACCATAGACGTGAATTAAAGGAAACTTATTACATATACAGGTCACTGTTTTTTTGTGACTGTGTCACAGCTTGTGAAACTAGCGCCACATCCATGTAATCAGAGAAGACTACAGAATTTAATAAAGCTATAAAAAAAATTCGATTTTTCCATCATTTATAAGTACCGTGCATAACTCTAGTCATCATAGATAACAGGTTTCAAGATTGTATCAGTTCCATACATTACACATTACAAAAGTTACAGATCTATATATTTATTGTAGTTCAAGTATTTACTTACTGAATAGAAGCAGTGGTACTGTTGACACACTCCAATGTATCTTTCAAAAGCATTAACATGAAGTATACATTTTATACCATTTGGCAACTTGTTGGATAGTTTTATTCCCATGAAAAATGTATGTTTCTGATACAAACTTATATTAGGTGGAAGTAAATGCAAGTTACCTATTAATCTAGTGTTGTCATTATGTAAGTCACAGTGTTTTCTAATGCTGCTTTTTCCAATTACATCTTATAAGTATACATTGGTATGTCAAAAAGAAACATGCATGGGAGTGGTAGCACATTCCGTGTTTTAAATATCAGTTTACATGGTGTAATAATCCTAATGTCTCTTTTTTGGATTCTGAAGGGGCCAGAGCTGTTGGTGAATTTTCCCAGAATATGAGTCAATATTTTAGATGTGCATTTAAATGTGTGTCACAGGCAGACATTAGAGCCTGTTCATTTAGGCATCCTCTTTGGGCCCTTAAAAGATGGCAGCTTGGCATTAATGTGTTAAATATATGTGTCCCATTTAAGATAATTCTGAATCTAAATGCCAAGAAATTGTGTTATTTCTTCATTCACAATGGGCTGTTGGTTGAGACTGATATCTCGACAAGTCGAAGTGTTGGTTTGACAGTTATGGGAATTTAATGCTACTGTTCTCCTGTTTATTATAAGCTGGTTCTCTGCTGACCATTTACTTAACTGATCTGTAACTGTTTACTTCCTGTTGGATATCATCATTTTTGCTGCTTTTAATAAGTGTGTCATAAGCATATAGAATTTTTTTGTGAGATTCAACATGAATATCCAGATCATTTATATACACACATCAAAAAAAGTTTTGCATCACCTCAGTTCTGAGAGTTCCAGAACCTGTACAGAAAATTGGAATAGAGATTTACATAAACATCATTTCCGCCCTTTTTACTGCTCATGCAAACCACACATTGCATGTTGTACCACCATACAGTGAGACCTTCAGATGCAGTGGTCCAGATTGCTGTACACACCGGTACCTCTAATACCCAGTAGCACGTCCTCTTGCCTTGATGCATGCCTGTATTCGTCGTGGTATACCATCCACAAGTTAATCACGGCATTGTTGGTCCAGATTATCCCACTCCTCAACGGCAATTCGGTGTAGATCCCTCAGAGTGGTTGGTGGGTCACATTGTCCATAAACAGCCCGTTTCAATCTATCCTAGGCCTAGGCATGTTCGATAGGGTTCAAGTCTGGAGGACATCCTGGCCACTCTAGTCGAGCGATGTCATTAACCTGAAGGAAGTCATTCACAAGATGCACACGATGGGGGCGCGAATTGTCGTCCATGAAGATGAATGTCTCTCCAATATGCTACTGATATGGTTGCACTATCTCTCATAGGATGTCATTCACGATCCGTACAGCTGCTACGGCGCCTTCCAAGACCAACAGCAGCATACGTCGGCACCACATAATGCCACCCCAGGGAACCTCCACCTTGCTGCACTCGCTGGACAGTGTGTCTAAGGCATTCAGCCTGAGCAGGTTGCCTCCAAACATCTCCGACAATTGGTTGAAGGCATTTGCAACACTCATCAGTGAAGAGAACGTGATGCCAATCCTGAGCAATCCATTCGGCATGTTGTTGGGCCCCTCTGTACTGCGCTGCATGGGATAGTGGTTTTAAAGATGGACCTCACTGTGGTCATCCGGAGTGAAGTTGTGCATCATGCAGCCTATTGTGCAGTTTGGAGTTGCAACATGACGTCCTGTGGCTGCACGAAAAGCATTATTCAACATGGTGGCATTGCTGTCAGGGATCCTCCGAGCTATAATCCATAGGTAGTGGTCTCTTCCACTGTAGTAGTAGCCCTTGGGTGGCCTGAGCGATACATGTCATCGACAGTTCCTGTCTCTGTATCTCCTCGATGTCCGAACAACATCGCTTTGGTTCACTCTGAGACGCCTGAACACTTCCATTGTTGGGAGGCCTTCCTGGCACAAAGTAACAATGTGGATGCGATCAAACCATGGTATTGACTGTCTAGGCATGGTTGAATGACAGACAATACGAGCCGTGAACATCATTCCTGGTGGAATGACTGGAACTGATCGGCTGTCGAACCCCCTCCGCCTAATAGGCACTGCTCATGCATGGTTGTTTACATCTTTGGACGGGTTTAGTGACATCTCAGAACAGTCAAAGGGACCGCGTCTGTGAAAGAATATCCACAGTCAACATCTATTTCCAAGAGTTTTGGGAACCGGGGTGATGCAAAACTTTTTTGATGAGGGTATATCAGGAAAAGAGGTCCCATTACTGGCCTGTGAGGTACCCAATAGGTGACCGTGTTCTTCTGACAGGTGTTCCGAGACTATTTGTGCTTTCTCATCTACATGTCTACATTACTTACTTTGGAAACCATATCAACAACAGGCTCATTCCATTTTTGTTAATAAAATGTATTAACTTACTGTACATTATTTTTCCAATACTTCTGGAAAACAAGATGTTAATGTAATGGGGCGATAGTTTGTCAGTGTATTTTCCACCAACTGTGACTACTGGAATAACTTTGGAGTTTTTTAGCTGATCACGAAAGATCCTAATCTCTGATGAGCAGTTACATACAATATGTGATCAAAAGTATCCGGACACCTCAAAAACATACGTTTCTCATATTAGGCGCATTGTGCTGACACCTACTGCCAGGTACTGCATATCAGTGACCTCAGTGGTCATTAGACATCGTGAGAGAGAAGAATGGGGTGCTCCGCAGAACTCATGGACTTCAAACATGGTCAGGTGATTGGATGTCACTTGTGTCATGTCTGTATGTGAGACTTCCACACTCCTAAACATCCCTAGGTCCACTGTTTCTGATGTGATAGTGAAGTGGAAATGTGAAAGGGCACTTACAACACAAAAGCGTACAGGACGACCACATCTGTTGATTGACAGAGACTGCCGACAGTTTTAGAGGGTCATAATGTGTAGTAGGCAGACATCTACCCAGACCATCACACAGGAATTCCGAACTGCATCAGGATCCACTGAATGTACTATGACAGTTAGGCAGCAGGTGATAAAACTTGGATTTCATGGTCGAGCGGCTGCTCATAAGCCACACATCATGCCAGTAAATGGCAAACATTGGTGCCTCGCTTGGTGTAAGGAGCGTAAACATAGGACGATTGAACAGTGGAAAAACGTTGCATGGAGTGGAAGATTCACAGTACACAATGTGGCAATCCGATGGCAGGGTGCGGGTATGCTGAATGCCCAGTGAACCTCATCTGCCAGCGTGTGTAGGCCAACAGTAAAATTCGGAGGCAGAGCTGTTATGTTGTGCTCATGTTTTTCATGGAGGGGGCTTGCACCCCTTGTTGTTTTCTGTGACACTACCACAACACAGGCCTACATTGATGTTTTAAGCACCTTCTTGTTTCCCACTGTTTAAGAGTAGTCAGGGTTGGCGACTGCATCTTTCAACATGATCAAGCACCTGTTCATAATGCCCGGCCTGTGGCACAGTGGTTTCATCCCTGTAATGGACTGGCCTCCACAGAGTACATACCTGAATCCTACAGAACACCTTTGGGATGTTTTGGAATGCCGACTTCATGCCAGGCCTCACCAACTGAGATCAATACCTCTCCTCAGTGCAGCACTCCATGAAGAATGTGCTGCCATTCCCCAAGAAACCTTCCAGCACTTGACTGAACATATGCCTGCGAGAGTGGAAGCTATCAAGGCTAAGGGTGGGCCAACACCATATTGGATTCCAGCATTAACAATGGAGGGTGCTACAAACTTTCAAGTTATTTTCAGCCAGCTGTCCAAATACTTTTGATCATGTTGTGTACATGAGTGACTGGGTTAATAATATTTTGGAGGGTGAGCTGTAAGACTCTGCTGTATATGCCCTCAATTTCTGCTGAGTAGGTTAATTTTTGATCTGTAATATCCTTGAATTTCCTTCCTGCTTGCATGATCCACAAACACTGATAATTTGCAGCTGTTGATCTTGTTTCCTGTTGGCTGCCGATTTGCAACAAAATTAGTTTTTTTAAAATTTTCATTTATTCCAGTGATGTAGCTGTGAATATATTTGCTGTTTCACATGGTTCTTAAATCTTTGTATTTTTATATAACAACACTATATTCTCATTGGTTTTCTTATTTTTGCCTGTTTCCTTTTTTATTTAGTACCACATAGCTTTTACTTGTACAATTTTTTATATACCTATAATTGTGCACATTTTCTGTGACTTTTCCGTGCAGATTTGGTGCAGTTCCCTTTTTTCTGGCAAGAAGTTCTAATTCCTTTAGTAATCTAGCCATCATTTCTGGCATTTATAAATTTTAGAGAGAAGGCTGTATCAAAATTCTGTATCAGTTTTTCCAGAAATATTTAGAATTTTATACCCAAACTCTGCACTTCATACATAGCACACCAGTCTTCATTGCCCAGTAATGAATTGAAGCAGTTTATGCTTTCCTGGTGGAAGATCTTATGTTTGATATGTTTATTAATCCATATAACAAAACTTATTGTATGGATGCCATCAATTGTGTCTTATGAACTAAAACGTACATGGGTTCTTACAATGTTTACAATTCAATTCTTACAATATTTATAATTATGCCACATTCTGTCTCTTTATATAGGCCTATGTCATATTTGTGTCTACTAAATAACTATCTGTAATTATTCTAAATACTCATTTACCTTGTAATAACTTTTGCTTAATAAATATGTTTTAGCTTTTGGCTGAAGAGATGAAGTTAACTTACACCTTTTATTAAATGTGGCAATCTGTTGTACAGCTTTATGCCATTATGTAGCACACTATTCTGTTTTTTTTGGACTTATTTGTCCTGTTTAGGTATAAGTAGTGGCTGGATTTAGTTTCATGGTCATATATTGAGCTGTTTGTAGCATACAGATGAATATTTTTCTTTACATACATTACAGTCAGGAAAATGTATTCACATGGGACAGTCAGAATTTCTAGTTTTTTGAATAAGTCAGTACAATGGGCCCTATTGCTGCTATTTGTGATTATCCGTACAGCTCTTTTCTGTACCTTGAAGGCAGACCAAATATTCCCATCACTTGTTCCCCAAAACATGATTCCATAATTGATGATTGAGTGTATGTATCCAAAACATGTCATTTTGAGGCATGAAATATTGGACACTGGTGCAAGTATTCATATAGCATAACATGCTGTGGATACTCTCTTTGTTAAAGTTTTTACATGTTCTGTCCATTTTAACTGTGATATACCTTCAACCCCAAAAAATTTGGTATCTATTACACATTCTATTACATCATTGTTAACTGTTAATTTATCATCACTGTCTTCTATTCAACTGGAAGTACATACTATTAGTTTTCTTTACATTTGAAGTGACATTTTTCTGTGACCACTTGTGAACATCTTTGAGGGCTGCATTAGCCTTTTCTGTCAATGTGTTGAAATTCTGGCTGTGATCATTGTGTTGCTGTCATCAGCAAATAGTATTTTTCCCACACATCTGATACTCTCTAGAAAATAATTAATGTAAATAACAAAAAAAGATTGGACCTAATGCACTACCTTGTAGGACCCCTCTATTAATACACTCCTGGAAATGGAAAAAAGAACACATTGACACCGGTGTGTCAGACCCACCATACTTGCTCCGGACACTGCGAGAGGGCTGTACAAGCAATGATCACACGCACAGCACAGCGGACACACCAGGAACCGCGGTGTTGGCCGTCGAATGGCGCTAGCTGCGCAGCATTTGTGCACCGCCGCCGTCAGTGTCAGCCAGTTTGCCGTGGCATACGGAGCTCCATCGCAGTCTTTAACACTGGTAGCATGCCGCGACAGCGTGGACGTGAACCGTATGTGCAGTTGATGGACTTTGAGCGAGGGCGTATAGTGGGCATGCGGGAGGCCGGGTGGACGTACCGCCGAATTGCTCAACACGTGGGGCGTGAGGTCTCCACAGTACATCGATGTTGTCGCCAGTGGTCGGCGGAAGGTGCACGTGCCCGTCGACCTGGGACCGGACCGCAGCAACGCACAGATGCACGCCAAGACCGTAGGATCCTACGCAGTGCCGTAGGGGACCACACCACCACTTCCCAGCAAATTAGGGACACTGTTGCTCCTGGGGTATCGGCGAGGACCATTCGCAACCGTCTCCATGAAGCTGGGCTACGGTCCCGCACACTGTTAGGCGGTCTTCCGCTCACGCCCCAACATCGTGCAGCTCGCCTCCAGTGGTGTCGCGACAGGCGTGAATGGAGGGACGAATGGAGACGTGTCGTCTTCAGCGATGAGAGTCGCTTCTGCCTTGGTGCCAATGATGGTCGTATGCGTGTTTGGCGCCGTGCAGGTGAGCGCCACAATCAGGACTGCATACGACCGAGGCACACAGGGCCAACACCCGGCATCATGGTGTGGGGAGCGATCTCCTACACTGGCCGTACACCACTGGTGATCGTCGAGGGGACACTGAATAGTGCACGGTACATCCAAACCATCATTGAACCAATCGTTCTACCATTCCTAGACCGGCATGGGAACTTGCTGTTCCAACAGGACAATGCACGTCCGCATGTATCCCGTGCCACCCAACGTGCTCTAGAAGGTGTAAGTCAACTACCCTGGCCAGCAAGATCTCCGGATCTGTCCCCCATTGAGCATGTTTGGGACTGGATGAAGCGTCGTCTCACGCGGTCTGCACGTCCAGCACGAACGCTGGTCCAACTGAGGCGCCAGGTGGAAATGGCATGGCAAGCCGTTCCACAGGACTACATCCAGCATCTCTATGATCGTCTCCATGGGAGAATAGCGGCCTGCATTGCTTCGAAAGGTGGATATACACTGTACTAGTGCCGACATTGTGCATGCTCTGTTGCCTGTGCTTTGTGCCTGTGGTTCTGTCAGTGTGATCATGTGATGTATCTGACCCCAGGAATGTGTCAATAAAGTTTCCCCTTCCTGGGACAATGAATTCACGGTGTTCTTATTTCAATTTCCAGGAGTGTATTTTTTGGATCTCCTAAGTGTTTTACTAGAAATCCGTCTGAAGTATGTGAAATCTCAACATGCTGCATCTGGTTTTCTAGGCAGGACTTAAACCACTTCTTAACCACACTTCTTATTCCCCATAACTCTAATTTATGTAACAAAATTATGTGGTCCACTGTATCAAATGCCTTTGACAAGTTCAAGAAAATTCCATTCGTATGGCCAGCTATGTCCATGACCATTGTAAGCTGTGCAATAGCTGATTCTGTACCTCTTTTTTGCATGAAACCATGTTGTTCTTTGCAAAGAAGGTTAAACTTATTTAGATACTGCATTAACCTATTTTTCATTAATTTTGGAAATGGTGGACAGTAGGGAAATTGGTCTGTAGTTTTCTACGTTTTCCGCATCATCATTTTTTAGTATGGGTATTACTTTTGCTTATTCCATGCGTTCGAGAAAACAGCCAGATTTGAATCATTCATTGATTATTTTTGTTAATGGAGCTTTTATGGAATTTGAACATTCTTTAAGGACACAAGCTGGGACTTCATCTACACCAGTTGATTTTTTTTATTTTCTAATTGATGTATAACTTGTGCGACATCTTTCTCAACTGCTGGGTAAAGTGCCGTTGAGTTTGGCGGATGGTTCTGGGTGCTTAAGACACACGTGCCTGCAAAGTTCTGTTGTAATTTCTTAGCAATGCTGTTGAAGTACACATTTACAAAGTTAACCATTTCTTTTGGGTGGTTCATTTGTCTATTTTTGTTCTTAATTTGTGAATTCAAAAGTTTTTGCCCTGTGTTTGCTGTTTCCCCATTTGATAATTTTCCAGGCTGCTTTGTTCTTGTTTTCTGCCTGGAATAGTATTTTACGGTTTGCGAGTTTTTCAGCAGCTGGTAGTACCTTTCTGTAGATTCTCTTGTTTTTATAAAATTGCAAAAGTCTGGGTCGGTCTGTCTATTTTTGATTTAAGCGAGATACCTAAGAGTTTCAGAGAATTGTTTGATACCTCTAGTTATCCATATATTTTTCTGAAGTTGCAATGGTATGAAAAGTTTTGGGGAGTGCTTCCTCAAATAGTAGTTTTAAAAATGGACATGATACTATTACATTTTGTTCAGATTTGTTTCTGCACAGACTTTCTCCCACCCTTCATATTTTATCTGGGATGAAAATTCATGCAGGTTTGATTTTGGGAACAGCCTTTTGTATACTTTTAATTCAGGGGGCTTTTCTACACAAAAATTTACTTTTAATATCTGAAAAAAATGATCAGATAAGCCTAGATCTTGAACACGTATATAGCATTTGTTCCTGTCTATATCTGTTGCTACATGGTGTATTAATGTAGAAGATTGTTTGGTTACTCTCTTGGGACAGCTTACACATGAAGTCATGCTATAACTGTACAAAACATTTTAAATAGACATGGCTGACATCATCTGACTTCATTGTATTGATATTGAGGTCCCCACAGACGATTATGCTTTTTTTTAGCAAGATACCTTAGTTACTGTGATTTAGTTTTGAGAAAAAAAACCTCAGCACCACTCGGTGATTGGTACACACAAATTACCATTAATTTTTTTGACATGTTGTGTTGTGTTACTTCAATAGCAGAGAATTCAAAGTGTTTATCAACACTTAATGCAATAAGGTCATTTCTGTCTTTAAATAAAATACCTCTCTTCATGTAAATACAAGAACCCCCATCTTTCATGGAGAGTCTACTGTAGAGACAAACAAGTTCATATGAAGCTAAGGCTAAATATGAGATTTCATTCCCTTTGCACCAGTGTTCCGTAAGACACACAACTGAACTGTCTAATGTTTGCAGATTTACTTGTAGTAGCTAAGTTTTGTTCTCACGTCACTGACAGCCTTGCTTGTGCAAGATACTTTGCAGATCTCTTTTGCTATTGGCAATGCAACTGTGTCATATTTATCACTTCTAGAAAAAACACTTGTCACTAACATTTTGATCCTCTGTCAGATTGATGATTTGCCCCACTACGTGCATTCCGTGTCTCGTAAAGTGCTTTCTTTCCAGGTCATTTAGGGTGAGGAAAACAGCATTGAAAGTGGATTGACATATCTTTTTGTAAGCTTTGTGGGTATCTGTTTACACATGATGATTCAGTAAGGTCATGCCTATGTGGTATGCCTAGCACAATTATTTACTGATGGCCAAATGTACAAAGTGTCTCTCTTAATACTCTTGTTGCTACTTTCAGTTCATTTCTATATACATCATTTACACTGCCTACTATCACAATACACCAGTTTTGTGATAACCAATTACTGTTTTTATGGTCCTTCAGTATTTCCTGTAATCCTGCTCCAAGTTTCACCACACTTGTCACATTGAGGTCTTCTAGGTAACAAAGAATTTCTGCTATTCCTCTGCCATGGCTGTCAGAAAGCAACACTATACTAAAACTTTTTGGTAACCCTTTGTTTACATTGTTGCACTGCTTGTTTACCTTCATTTTGTGACAGTTCGTTTCTCAAGCTGTATTTCGACATAATTCGTTTCCAGTTAAGTGCCTAAGGGTAGATACTGAAAACTGTTTGTTAAGGGTAACTGGAATCCGTTTGAATTAAGTTTGGGTTTTGAATATTCCTTTGGTTTGTTGTAGGTTTGGGATTTTCCAAGTTCTTTTTGTGATGGTGTAGATAGATTCTTAAAAGTATTTTTTTTGTGTGCATGGCTTCCTCCAATGGTGGTGTTCATTATTATGGTCACTGAATCCTGTACTGGATACTTTTAATTGAATCACTTCTTGCACAAACACTAGTCCATGCCTACTGATTTTGAGAAAAACTGAAACAAGTATGTTTGTTTATCGGAGTATTCCTTTTCCTTTCTCAGTTCAATTTTACTTTGTAAGTTTGTTTCTGGCGATATCCCGACACCATTTTTCAAAGATGTTATGATTAGATTACATAATGGTTTTAATATTTAAAGTGGGTTAAAACGTGTTGTTCCTAAAATCAGTTGCTTTCCACAAATGCAATTCTGTGCTACTCATCAGTTTATTTTAAAATTCATTGATTTTAATACCAAAACTGTTATTGTAAGGCTACATAACAGGTTCTGAATACTAACTTTATTGTTCCTGAATACCAAAACTTATTTCAAATTTACGTAACAGATTATGAACACCAACTTTTAACTATAAAACACAGTCATAGCAAGATTGGTGAAATATTGCTTGTGCCCATATTTCTTATTCATTGTCATACTCTTTCCTGTTTACTGAAGGTCAGTCGTAAAATGTTCTATAAAAAGAATATGTGCTCTTCATGGATATATGACTCCAAATTCTTGAAGCCAGCTATTTTCTTGTCAATGGAACATAGTTTTCATATGCTGCGGCTGTTGGCAGAGTTACTGTTGTGTACACAATAAATAAGTAAATGATAAGGGTGCCTCACTATATGAGCAATTTTGCTATCGAATTCCCACTACTCACATTTGTATTCATATTCCATGAATTCTCACTCACTGAAAGACTGTTTCTTATTTTTGAGGAGTACTCTGCCGTTTGTTGTTTCTGAAGACAATGCATTATGTTTGTAATATTTTGGTCATAATTTTGTAGGCTGTGATAGAGTTTGTAAAAAAAAAAGGTAGTATTTTTGTAAGATACTTGCAGTAGCTGGAAGTTCTACAAACTGCATGATGGTATAAATCCCACCAACAGCCCGAATTTTCTTCTTTATCACTGCAAAGTCCCATTCAGAACAAGAACAAATGGCCTTGGACCAAGGAAATAATGATTGTGAAAAATACTCAGACACTGCATTTAATATAAGGAACCTTACCATAGTATTATTCTTATTCTGCTATGGGTAGCCATCTGAAAATTGATGAAGGTATTTTATGTTTGGTGGCAAATCATTTCATAAGCAATCCAGCAGAGAAGTACAGACTTCATCAGGACTTTTTAGTGACACCTTCATTATAAATATGCAATTTAGCATGCCCCATTTTGATGCAATGGGTTTTTAACACACTAACATTAATTTGCAAAAGTAAAACACTTCTTGAGCTGGTATGGTAGGAATGGACAGATTCTTCATACAATCAGTGATAACACATGCAACACCATGCTCTTTTGGACATACTTCTTTCACTTCACAAATATGATTAAACATTTTGAAGCCCAATGTTTATGAACCATCAGTTCTGCAGCAGTACCGATCTTGGCTTTTTCACCCAGTGTCTTGGTTTAGAATTTATTTTTATGCCCTTCACAAATTCCACATGTGTCAACTTGGGGATGACCACATGCAATTGAAAATCATTATTTAAATATTTTCAGGAAAAATTCGTACTTGATATTACTTTCTTGGGGGTGCCATATTTTGAATTGCTCAAGCATGATTTCGACATTCAGTTGACTATTTAAACCACACTGTTCTCTTGTGTCATAGTGAGTAATTTTTTGGGGATATGAATTTGATCCATAGGGGACTTTCCACAAGCAAGTAGATTGCTTATCCTCCCGACTCTCTGTGTTTTGACTCAGTGGGTACCTCTGATCGTCCAGAGCTGTAAGCAAAGAAATACTGAAAGTTGCTGCATCTTGGTTTGCTGTTACCTCCTTCTGGTACTCTTCCTCCCCCTCTAGAATTATTATCTACAGAAGTAAACATTTGAAGATATGAATCCTGTGCATTCTCTGTCATGCCATAAAATATTTCATTTCTCTCCTCTTTAAGAATTCTTCCAAAGCAGTTTATACAACATCTAGAAAACTATACAATAAATCATTAGTTTACTATTTTAATTATGCATAATCTTCCATTACCATGACATTACTTCTCAGCCACATTTGCACTAAGAATATTTTGTAAATATTGGGAAGAGATAAATCAGCAAGTTGGCATTTTGCATATTTTCATTCGATAATGCCGTATGGAATAATTTTCTGCGCAACTCATCTTTAGGAAAGAAAGCTTTCATTGCAAAAAAACGTACTGTAAGAATAGTATGTTGTGTTCACCCACGATCATCTTTAAGACATCTGTTTAAGGAGTTGGGCACTCTGCCTATTGCTTCATAGTGTATTTATTCCCTCATGAAGTTTGTTGTAAATAATCTACTACAGTTCAAGAGGAACAATGAGATACATATTACAATACCAGAAGGAAAGTGACATTCATTACTCCACATTAAGATTGTCTTTTGCACAAAAAGGACTGTACAATGCTGCAGCAAGAATTTTTATCACTTATCCAGTGATATAAAAGGACACAGTAAAATAAAATTCATTAAACTGCGAAAGTTCCTCCTCGATGACTTATATTCCGTAGAAGTATTTCTATTACTGTAATGTGTAGAAGGTGGTGGATAGGAATTACTTACACACATCTTAATATTGTTTATTTTTGTAAAAAAAGAAGTTAATTTGTGACATAAATGTACAATGACTCGTTCCATATCATTATGATCTGATCTCTCGCGCAAAATGGTCCATGGAACTTGCAGTCTTTTTCTTTGGAACTAACTTTATACTGTAGTTTTTGTGAACCAAACCTTTAATTTGCAATCTTTTTATCATTTCACATTCCTGCATTGGTGGGGCTTACTTCAAAAAAGGTCTTCCTGTTCTGATCATATGGCTGTGGATCTACTTCAAACACTCTTTTCCTCTGTGGCTGCACATTTTACTAAGGGGTCTTCCTGTTCTGATCATATGGCTGTGGATCTACTTCAAACACTCTTTTCCTCTGTGGCTGCACATTTTACTAAGGGCTTATATATGTGTTTCATTAATAAATCTATACTCTATGGCAGTAAAACTTCATATAACTACAAGCACTGTTTCTCGTAATTAGATACATAGATAGATAGATAGATAGATAGATAGATAGATAGATAGATAGATAGATAAATAAATAAATAAGTACTTTCATCAAACTGTTGATACTGGAGGAATTCTTTACATTGTTCTCAAGAGACAACTCTTTATCACTGTATACCTACAGAACATATTGTCAAATTTGTATAGTAAAAATGCGGTTTTTCAGGAAAAAGTAGGCAGCAAAACAAACATTTTTAGCAGTATCTGGAATTTTTGTGCAAATCGTTTTGTATCCTACTGTTATTTGAAGTAATGATCTGAACTGAAATAAAATTTTAAAGTTAAGTTAGGACTGAATGGAGTATACTAGTTATTGGAAACAGTAGCCTGTCGCTACATTAATTCTCATTATAATTTGTGGCTTGTCAATTGTACCCTTTAAGCAGGGCATGAGCGGATGCCCTCAAGAGCACGAGAAATGGCCGCCAGCTCTGCAGTGAAAACACTGCACAGCCGCCTGGCGAAGAGTGGTGTTCATTATGTCCTCCATAAACATACACGAAGCCAATGTGACCATCAGGCATCAAGCCGTCAGTGTAAACCACTTCATGCTCCCGGTACATGTCAAGAATCGAGAGGAACAGACAGCAGAGAGCTGCGGGGTAAACTGAGTCCTTAGGGCCATGTGAAAGATCCAGGCGAAGCTTCAGCCTAGGTGTACACTGTGGAGGTGTATGTGAATAGACCTCGAGTATAGGTGGTAAAGGCAAGACTTCTGACAGAAGAGATTGGACACAAACCGTAATCTTAAGCCCTGAGCTGGTCCTCTGATGTGAGAGATGAACTGCCGAGGATGGGAAAAGGAGACGGTAATTCGGATGCTCAGGATAACTATGAATGTGTGCAATGTAAATGGCGAGCAATTGTGCACACTTAACCTTCAATACACAGTGATGCACTGGGTTGAGGAAACGCTATTCTGAGGCCACCAGCGAACCATAAACCAGACTCCCACAGTCAAGGCAGGGTTGAACAAGGAATCTGTAGAGCTGCAGCAGCGTAGAGGGATCTGCACCCCAGTTGGTGTTGCTAAGGCAGTGGAGAGGATTGAGGTGCTGCCAGCACTTCTGCTTCAACTGACAAAGGTGAGGAAGCCACGTCAATCGGGTGTTGAAAAACAGTCCCAAGAATCGATGAGTGTCCACTACAGTGAGTGGTTTGTCTGGATGAATGGTACGACGCCGACAGAAGTGCATGACACATGACTTCGTGGCTGGAACCTGGAAGCCGTGGGCTAGAGCCCATGGCTGCACCTTGTGGGTGGCTCCCTGTAGGTGCCGTTCGACAGCACCAGTACCGGAGTAGCAATACGAAATGCAGAAGGTGTCTGCATACAGGGAAGGTGAGACTGTTGGCCTGACAGCTGCTGCTACACCGTTAATGGCCACTAAAAATAGAGATACACTCAGTACAGAGCCCTGTGGGACACCATTCTCCTGGATGTGGTGGGAACTATGGGAGGCACCAACTTGGAAATGGAAAATATGGAGCGATAGGAAATTTTAGATAAAAACTGGGAGCAGGCCCCGGAGACCGTACTCATATAATGTGGCATGGGTATGCCGTTGCCAGGTAATTTCATAAGCTTTTCGTAAATAAAGAGAGACAGCAACCAGGTGTTGGCGTCTGGTAAAGGCTGTTCAGATGGCAGGCTTGAGGGAAACTAGACTATCAATCGTAGAGCAACCCTGGCAGAAACTGTCCTGGCATGGAGCCAGTAGGCCACATGACTCCGGGACCCAACACAACTGCCGACTTACCATACATACCAGCTTACAAAGAATGTTGGTGAGGCTGATGGGCCGATAGCTATCTACATCAAGCGGCTTTTTACCATGTGTGAGCTCTGGAATGATGGTGCTCTCCCGCCATTGTGATGGTTGGTTGGTTTAAAGGCGGGAGATGGGACCAAACTATGAGGTAATCGGTCCCCTGTTCCTAATAAAACAATGCCAAAAGTGAGAGAATAAAATGGATGAAACATATAACACAAAATGGAAAGAAAGGAAAAGCCACAAGAATGAAGGGAAGGCAACGAACCCTAAAAGTAAAAAAAAGAGGCCAAGAAAACAACAGAGACACTAGAAACAGAAGAGAGTAAAACATGAAAGCAGATTACAGTGGCTGGCCAACCACGAGGATAAAAAGGGAAAGCCAGCCACTCTGCAACACATTAAAACCTCCACCCTTAAAGCACTAGGGTGGAGGACACAGAGGGACAAAGAACATGCGCTGAAACCTACATAGAAGTATAAAACCCACTCCCCCGGATAAAATGTAAAACTAAAGCTGCTGTGGAGGCATTGTCACCCAATACTGAAGGCAGGGTGCTGGGAAAGTTAAAAGTCTGCCACAGAGCGGCTAAAAGTGGGCAGTCCAGCAAGAGGTGAACGGCTGTCATTGGGAGCCAAAGCGATACTGAGGTGTGTCCTAGCGACGGAGGGTGGCGAGGGTAGCACTGGTCGATAGCTTGTAGGCTGTTCAATGAGTCAGTACACAGAAGAAATGACTCGCCAGGGCATGAGCGGATGTACTCAAGAGCACGAGATATAGCTGCCAGCTCTGCAGTGAAAACACTGCAGCCAACTGACAAGGAGTGCTGCTCAATATGTCTTCCATGAACATATGCGAAGCGTACGTGACCATCAGCCATTGAGCCGCCGGTGTAAACCACTTCAGAGCCCCGAAACATGTCAAGAATCAAGAGGAAGTGACAGCGAACAGTGGCGGGGGTTAACGGAGTCCTTATGGCCATGCTAAAGGTCCAGACAAAGCTGGACCGTAAGTAGAGGTGATAAAGGGAAGGACTCCAGTTCGGAGAGAAGGGACCACACAATAACCACAATCGTTAGCCCCTATCTGGACGCCAATGCGGGAGATGGACTGCCGCAGGCAGAAAAAGTAGACGGTATTCAGATGCTCAGGGGAACTACAAATGTGTGCTGCGTAACTGGCGAGCAGTTGTACACGTCTGATCTGCAATGGAGGGAACCAGCCTCCGCCAGTACACTAGTCACCGGATTCGTCCCGAAAGCTCCTGTCACTAATTGAACCCTACAGTGGTGCACAGGGTTGAGTAAATGCAATGCTGAAGGCACTGCCGAAACATAAACCACACTCCCAAAGTCAATTCGGGATTGGACAAGGGCTCTGTAGAGCTGCAGCAGCATACAGCAATCTGCACCGCAATTGGTGTTGCTGAGGCAACGAAGGGCATTGAGGTGCTGCCAGCACTTCTGCTTAAGCTGATGAAGATGAGGAAGATGAGGGAGATGAGGGAGCCGCTGTTGTAGCAGCGGCGTAAGACGTCATACATACAGGATGCAGGTGTCAAATTTTCTCTTAGCACAGTGTAGGTCAGTCGGTCCAGGGTCTTTTACTCCATGATTTTCCTTTCTTTCTGGAGAATCCTGCAGTCAGGCGAGCAAGGTGAATGGTGCTCTCCACAGCTGACACAGATGAGAGGTGGGACACATGGAGTATTGGGATGTGTTGGGCGTCCGCAATCTCGGCATGTGACGCTGGAAGTACAGTGGGAAGACATATGGCCAAACTTCCAGCACTTATAGCACCGCATCAGGGGAGGGATATAGGGCTTTACATCACACCGGTAGCCCATCACCTTGCCAAGATGAAGGCACCGGTGGCAACCTGATTATCCTTCGGACCACGGTGGACACGCTGGACAAAATGTACACCTCGCCACTCTAAATTGGCGCACAGCTCATTGTCAGACTGCAAAAGAAGGTCTCTGTAAAATATTATATCCTGGACCATATTTAAGCTCTTATGGGACGTGATGGTTACAGAAACTTCCCCCAGCTTGTCACAAGCGAGTAACTCCTGTAACTGGGCAGAGGATGCTGTTTTGATCAAGAATGACCCAGATCTCATTTTGGACAAGCCCTCCAGCTCCCCGAACTTGTCCTCTAAAAAATAAAAATTACATATATCAAATAATAAGGAGAAAATTCAAATTTTGACCTTAGTTTCCCAAAGCTGGTCTATCAAAAAGACTACGGAAAAATTTTGTGTTTCAGAAAGAATGGTAAGGAAGGCTAGAAAGTTAAAAGCTGAACAGGGAATATTGGCACAGCCCAAAGGTAAACGTGGGAAAAAGCTTTCTGAGAATGTGAAGGCAAGAGTCATAGAACATTTTTATGATTAAGAGTTTAGTTGGATTTGTCCAGGAAATAAAAGGACTGTATTACTGTTCGGATAGATGGAGAAAACATTAAAAAACAGAAATACTTATTACTGAGCAACTTAAAAGAAATGTTTGTTGTGTACCGCAATAAAAATGGACTGGAAATTGGATTTTCCAAATTTTGTGAATGAAGGACTGTGACGGTGGGCACAGCTGGTTCACATTCAGTTTGTGTCTGCACAATACATCAAAATGTGAAACTAATGTTGGCACATAGCCCAATAAAAGAAGATTACAAAATTTTACTGAGCAAAATTGTCTGTAATTTGGGAACAAAGGATTGCATGCTCCATCGCTGTGAAGTATGTCCAGGAACAGAAGCTCTAAATGAATATTTGGAAAGTGCTTTTGCAGATATTGATCCTGAGGATACAATTCAGGTCAAACAATGGACTCACACTGATAAAGATACACTTGAAACCAGAGAAATGACAGTTGAATTCATTGAACTATTAGTTACAAAACTGTTGGCCCTTTCTTCTCAACACTGCATTGCAAAGCATCAGAGCAAGCATTTGCAGTTCACTAAAGAAGGTCTCAAAACCAGGCGAATTGATTATATTAATGGATTTTGCAGAAAATTACTCCTTTGTTGTCCAAGATGCAGTGCAGGGATTCCGTTGGGAAAATAGTCAAGCTACAATACATCAATTTGTCATTTACTACAAAGGTAATGAAGACCTGAAGAGTGTCAGCTACTGCATAATCAGTGATTGCCTCCGACATGACACAGTTGCAGTGCACATGTTTTTAATGTACTTGATCAAATCCCCTAAGTGCATTTTTAAAGAAATTAAGCATATTCATTATTTTAGTGACGGTTCTGCAGCACAGTACAAAAATTTTAAGAGCTTCTTAAATCTTTGCCATCATCAAAAAGATTTTAGCATTACTGCAGAATGGAATTTTTTTGGAACAAGCCATGGGAAATCACCATATGATGGAATTGGGGGCACAGTTAAGCATTTAGTGCAAGAGCTATACTTCAACGCCCAACTGACAACCAAATCTTAACACCAACTCATCTGATTGAATATTTTTAAAAAATCAAAAATAAAATAAAATCATGGTACTGAATTTATTTATATTAAAAAAGAAATTATTGAATAGGCAAAAATTGATCAAGAGAAACAATTTGAGGATGGATGTACAGTGTCTGGTACAAGAGACCATCACCATTTTGTGCCAACTGATGAAAAACGACTTAAGATTCACAGAGTATCAAGCGACACAATGTCCTTTATAGCAGATGTTAACCGACATGCTAAAGTTGCTACTAAACGTGTTGCCATTAATGAACTACAGCCTGGCCAGTACGTCACTTGTGTTTATGTTGGAAAATGGTGGATAGGAAATATCTGAAGTTTAATGTGAAGAAAGAGATGCCTTGATTAATTTCATGCATCCTCATGGAGGTGCTCAATCATGTCATTGGCTTACCAGAAGAGACATATGCTGGATCCCAGAACAACAGGTAATTGCAGTCATACCAGCCCCAGCTGCTTCAATGATGGGGTCGCAATACAGTTTGCCGGAAGCAATAGTTTTGGACATCAGCAAAAAATTTAAAACATTTAACAATTGAAGAATTCTGTATTATGGCTTAGGAACCACAGAGAGACCCAAAAAAGGCTTGGGAACCTGCTAGATACTCACATTCAGGCTTGGGAACCTGCTAGATATTCGCATTCCGGCTTGGGAACCTGCTAGACATCCACTTTTAGGCTTGGGAACCTGCAGTAAAGAAACCCACCCATGGCTGACCTTGCATGGCTAACGGGCGTGGCCCCTTGGTGATGGGGTTATCAGTCTTGAGATCGGTAGTGGCATAGCCACCATGGACCAACGCAAGGATTTTCCGAATTACCAAAAAAGTCAATAGTTTAGGCAAATTTTTTGCACCTTACCCAAGGAGACACCAAAATGAAAATAGGTTTTCCTAATAGAATGAAAATGTGCTCTGTTGAATGGCGTTAATGAATGTAATGTGGTAGTTGTCCACATTGAGATACATGACTTTGAACATGGGTATGTTTTGATACATTCAGGTTTTTTAGCAAATTTACATGATGGTAGTACAGTAATTAAACACACAAGCCAGGCCAAAATTTGTGATATACTAAACACCCAGACAGACAGTAGTTTGGCAAAACACCAGGTCCATAGCGCACTTTCTCCACTACTTATGCCTCGTTAAACTATGGGGGCAAATTTTCTGCGACACGATTTGTTGCCCTCTTTAAACTCAGATTATGCGAAATGTATTGCTTTCTGAACTCTACTTGCAACATTTGCGTGTAGAGCACACAAAGTTGTACCACTATACCCAGAAGCAAGAGTCTAGCTCTTTTACATTAGGAACAGTGGAATGCCAAACTTGACGATTTCTTCACAACTTTTCGGTCTCTGTAAAAGTGGTCTTTACAAAAATGGCTCTAGCACATCAACCAAGTTACAGGTGAGCCCGAAACTTTGCATGAGGTCATGTAGGGCCCTCAGGTACATCCTGTACAAATTTCATCAAAACTGAAGATGGTCGAGCTGGGATCATCATCTAAATTGGGATACTTGACATGGAATGACCGTTCTGATGAATTTTAAGCAACTCAACCAAAACGTATCCTTGACTTATAATCATGAGTGGGTGGGCCAAGAAGCTCTTTACTTAATAGTATTGCTTGGCTGAGAACCAATTATTTGCTTTACGTTAGCTTGTCGAATACCTTCACACCATAGCATATAATTTTGCTGTAATGCCTAGACAATGAAGTTAAGTTTACACATCAATAATATTTGTGTTTTGTATTGAGATAATGCACAACACAGTTTAGCTTCAACTGATTTTTCCTGACCACACTACACTCTGACTAAAATAACTGTCACTGATGTTTTGGTTTGTCTAGTGGCAGGGGCTAGGAGTCAGCTGACTGCTGTTCTTTCTTGGCACCCACATGCCCATTATATTCACTGATTTTTTGGCACCACCCAAATTTTCCAGGTACAGTAAAATGTATGGGAAGGGGAGAGCCAACTGCCACCCCTGCTAATTTACTACCCACTGCCACTTATGATAACAACAACCTGGAAGTATGTTTTTATCCATTTGCAGAACATGTGCAGCTATTGCTTGCCTTGGTACAAGGAATGTTTTATACATCCAACAACCCTGTTGCTACCATAGTTGTTTGTCAGTCACAAAATTGAGAAGAAAACATAATAATGCAATAATTTACCGCTAAATCTGCCAATTGCTCAGGAAAGCATTCAAAAATAGCTACAAAAACTTGCTATTGTTTGTCCACTAATATAAAGTATCTGACAGTTAACCCAATTTTAAATCAGAAATGAAATTGTGTCTTCTGAACAACTGCTGCTTGGTAGGTAGGTATTTAATTAAAACTTGTAGCACAGAAGATTAAAATGAATACTTCTCTCATTAAGATGGAGATGTAAATATTGCTTAACAGTAACATGAGCAACGACAGATTAATATGTTCACGTGCTATTATTACTTTTAAGCCATTGAGCTAGTTGGTAATTGGTAAATGGCTAGCATATACCCATAAAGATAAGGAAGACACAAACTTAAAGAGTATACAACCAATGCAATCTACACAATTTTGATAGAAACAGGCCATCAGTACTTGAAACATGGTGTTATTTTTAACTAATCACACAAAATATACATCACAAGAATAAAATCAGAGTATATAAGGGATCTACTGCTCAAACTTTTACAGAAGGTATGCTGGCAAAACCGGAAGTTTATTTCACCCAATAAAATCAGAGTATATAAAGGATCTACTGCTCAAACTTTTACAAAACCGGAAGTTTATTTCACCCAACAGCTTTGATTAATGATGTCATCAAGGTGGTGTAAACACCTGTTTCAAGCAAATACAATATTGCTATCATGACATCACCCATGACACCCACAAAAACAAACATTGATAACTTGTGAAATAATTAATTGCAACAACATAAGTAAACTAACGAGACAACCGCAGGAAGAAGGGGGCTTAGGGCGGGGAACAAACTAAATATACAACAGTGAGAATAACGACACCATTCCAAAAAAGCAAACACACAAAATTCTTAAAATTTAAAAAATTGGAATTGTAAATTTTGTCTGACCTATACAGCTCAAACGAAGACCACAATATCAGTAACCCAACAACTCAAAAACACAGTACCACAAATTTCGCTTTACCTAATTAGCTCAAACAAAGCCTTCAATACCAGGAACCCACATACGAGTCAAACTTGGTATTGCAAATTTCACTTGACCTAACGAGCTGAAATTACAACCAAGATACCATGAACTCCCCCAGAATTTCAAACGCAATACCACACTTTCACTTGACCTATATAGCAGCGAAAACAAAGCCTGAAGTAAAAACACTAATTCTCAAATAAATTATTCAAATCTTCACTTATCTAAAATGAAGTTCATAGCATTAAAAATGACACCTCACCTCACCATGTAACTAATATAAAAGATGTAATCTAATCAACAATGGTAAACCAATACCCATGATACCTACCAATCACAATTCAACAGTTACCAAACATTAATGAGCAAAACCCCAATATTCATGAAACCCTACACCATCACAGATTCTGATCGACTATAAATTCACATGCAATACATAAAAAAAAACCCATATGCACATAAAATACTTCGCCCCCTCCCCACAATCTCACAAAAAACCTAGGAAGAGAAAACTACCATCAATCCAAAGAACTGTAGGAATTTTAGTGTAGACAACTTATCTCCAACCATTGCAACAAGGAATAGCCCACTCATAAATTACTATACCACACACCCATGAATGAAAAGATAGAAAAATAATATTAATTTTCCAACCATAAAAAAACACTGCACTAATAATTCCAAACAGAAAAATGAATCCATGAGCCAGAATATGCCAAATCAAAATAACAGACTTGCAAACTGCCACAAATTCTTCCAATAACAACCTGAAACACTCAATTCTCAGTATCAAACGAATAACTAACAAACATAGATCCAGCCCAAGAGTGTGTCATCAAATACTACAATACACCATCTACAAACACAAACCGAATCAAAACCACCACACCCCGTCACGTCATCACACACCACAGCACAGTTACATTGTTGATCAAAACAGATGGATTGAATTGCAAATTTCACTGAACCTAGTGTGTTCACCTCATTCACACCCACACTAACAATCTCCAAAGCAAATGTTTCAACTGCATAGACACTGTTCCACACAATAGCAGAAACTCTATGCACAGCCTCATCAGAAGTTAATCTATAGGCATAAACTTAGACCAGGCTGGACCGAGTAAATAGTTGTAAGAGGAACACTGTACTGCCATAGTTATTATAATAGCATACTGCTGTAATATTCTAGAATGAGTCTAACAGGTGCCAGAGTCTCTGGTCATACTATCTGTTGAAATATAGTCTTGCTTGAAATGAGACTACTTACTGCTGTGGCATATAGCAGTTTAGGTACAATCACTGCCTGATTGAGTGACCCAAAACAGAAAAACTACCACCATCATCAGCAGCAGCATTAATACATAAGCCTGTGGGCATACCCATATAGCAGCCCCCAGGCAGAAAATAAAACTGAGATGATGATAGCCAAATGGCAAGTACACATCAATCAATCGTCTATAAAGCATTATTGCTGTTAGAACCTTCGTTCTCTCATAAGAGAGAGAGAGAGAGAGAGAGAGAGAGAAAACATACTTAAAAAGTGTCAGTACTGCCTGATTTACCCTTACTGATTTGCCTATGATGTCACTACCTACACACGGCGACAAACACGAAGATACGTACAAATAAGACAATAACATCTCACTCCAAAAATACAATCAAACTAACGTGGCAGCCGCGAGAAATTGGGAGTTTTACGGAGGAGACAAGCTAAATATAACAATAAAAAAAAGACACCACGATCCCAAAACACAAAAATGACGAATAAAAAAAATTACGAATCAGACACTTCTCTTGGTATAAAATTGATAACTGAACGATTTGGTGACGCCTCTTCAGGGATAATGGTATACGTATTCTTACACTTACGTCCCAATACATTTACTCCCCAATGGTACTCACGGCTAATAGTAAAGTGCGAGAATTTAATAAACACAGATTTTGTCTACGAATTCTCTTAATGTCAACAGTGACATTCATCTAAACTTTTACTTTCTATTTCAGCTCCTTGTTTTGCAATTGCAAATTTCCCCTGCATATCATGTACTGCATTCAACAAATTTTATCATTACCCACTTCACTGGCTGTAAAAGTTGAACAGCATTACTTTCAACTCAAAACGTTTAAATGACGAAGCCTTCCAATGGCCACTACAATACTGTTCACAGAACAGCCGTATCCACCCTCTCATGTCACTATCACAAGGCAAAGTAACCACTAACTTGCACACAGCTTTGAAACTAAATCTGCAGATTATGATATGCCCCTATGCAACATTGCAATTGCGGCTCCAATAAATACGCCAAACTAAATTATATACACTTATGTTATAGAGAAAAATTCTATTTTCTATCAGCAATCACTTTAACCGATGAACTTACTTAGCTCACAGATACTGAAATATATAGCATGTTTCCCACTTACTACTACATGTCGGTGTAGCATGCTGGATCTTGACGAAAACAGTAATAAACCACAAACCTTCCTAACCCCCAAAAATTTCGTCTGTAAAGTTAATACTCACAACGCCTTCAACTGCATGTGCAAACGTCCGTGAAGTATATCGCTTCCAATGAATTGCTGCTGGAACGCTGTTGTACGAGATCTGCACCTTACGACAAATTATTAATGTTGATACGACATGAAATAGAGAAACAAAATATGTTAAAGATAGATGCACTCATAAAGGGGCTTGCAACGATCAATATTTAGTGTAGTGGTGGGCAGGAAATCGCCACGCCCGTGGCAAATCCAATAAAGGAAAAAAAAAGTATGAGGAGACGTAAGGAAATATAATATCTAACCACAGACAACCATATACAAAAGGGAACTCTCCGTAAGGACCTGTTGACGCGAACAGGGATGCGGGACAGGGTTACAGCAGTTCTGTTAGATGGCACTGGGGTGCGAAACTGCTCGGGCAGCAGGTAACTGCACTCGAGGCCGTGGCAAACCCATAAAGGGAAAATAAGCACGTGGAGACGTAAGGAAATGGCATATCTAAGCACAGACAAACATATACAGCTGAGAAATCTCCGTAAGGGCCTGTTGACATGAACAGGGACGCGGGACGGGGTTACAGATGTTCTGTTGGAAGACGCTGGATGGCGCTGGGGTGCGAAACTTCACGGGAGGCAGGTACTGCACACGAGGCCGTGGCAAATCCAATAAAGGAAAAAAGAGGAAGTGGAGACGTAGCGAAATAGAATATCTAAGTACAGACAAACATATACAGACGGGAAATCTCCGTAAGGGCCTGTTGACGTGAACAAGGATGCGGCATGGGATTAAAGCAGTTCTGTTAGATGACGCTGGATGGCGCTGGGGTTCGTAACTACCCGGCCAGCAGGTAACTGGACACAAGGCCGAGGAAAACCCAATAAAAGAAGAAAAAGCACGTGGAGACGTAAGGAAATGGAATATCTAAGCATAGACAAAGATATACAGACGGGAAACCTCGGTAAGGGCCTGTTGACGCGAACAGGATTGCGGGACGGGGTTACAGCAGTTCTGTTAGACGACGCTGGATGGCGCTGGGATGCAATACTTCCCCGGCAGCCGGTAACTGCACTCCAGGCCGTGGCAATACTAATAAAGGAAGAAAATGCACGTGGAGACCTAGGGAATGGAATATCTAGGCACAGACTAAGATATACAGACAGGAAACCTCCGGAACGGCATGTTGACGCGAACAGGTATGCGGGACCGGGTTACAGCAGTTCTGTTAGACGACGCTGCATGGCGCTGGGGTGCAAACTGCCCGGGCAGCTGGAAAATACACACGAAGCCGCGGCATATCCAATAAAAGAAAACAAAAGTGCGTGGAGACGTAAGGAAATGGAATATCTAACCACAGACAACCATATACAGACGAGAAATCTCCGTAAGGGCCTGTTGACGGGAACAGGGATACGGGACCGGCTTACAGCAGCTCTGTTAGATGGCACTGGGGTGCGAAACTGCCCGGGCAGCAGGTACCTGCACTCGAGGCCGTGGCAAATCCAATAAAGGCAAAAAAAGCACGTGGAGACGTAGGGAATTGGAATATCTATGCACAGACAAACATATACAGACGGGAAATCTCCGTAAGCGCTTGTTAACGCGAACAGGGATGCGGCACGGAGTCACAGCAGTTCTGTTAGATGACGCTGGATGGCGCTGGGGTGCGAAACTGCACGGGCAGCAGGTAACTGCACACGAGGCCGTGGCAAATCCAATAAAAGAAAAAAAAGCAAGTGGAGACGTAAGGAAATAGAATATCTAAGCACAGATATAGATATACTGACAGGAAACCTCCGTAAGGGACTGTTGAACCGAAAAGGGATGCGGGTCAGGGTTACAGCAGTTCTGTTAAATGACGCTGGTTGGCGCTGGGGTTCGAAACTGGCCGGCCAACAGGTAACGGCATACGACGCTGTTGCAAATCCAAAAAAAGGAAAAAAAAGCACCTGGAGACATAAGGAAATGGAATATCTAAGCACAGACAAAGATATACAGACAGACACCTCCATAAGGGCCTGTTGACGCGAACAGGGATGGACGGGGTTAGAGCAGTTCCGTTCGATGACGCTGGATGGCGCTGGGGTGCGAAACTTCCCGGGCAGCAGGTAACTGCACACGAGGCCGTAGCAAATCCAATAAAGGAAAAAAAGGAAGTGGATACGTAGGGAAATGGAATATCTAAGCACAGACAAACATATAAAGACGGGAAATATCCGTAAGGGCCTGTTGACGTGAACTATGATGCGGCACGGGGATTACAGCAGTTCTGTTAGCTGACGCTGGATGGCACTGGGGTAGGAAACTGCCAGGACAGAAGGTAACTGCACTCGAGGCCGTGGCAAATAAAATAAAAGAAAAATAAGCAGGTACAGACGTAAGGAAATGAATTATCTAAGCACAGACAAACATATACAGACGGGAAATCTCCGTAAGGGGCTGTTGACAGGAAAAGGGATGCGGGACGGGGATACAGCAGTTCTGTTAGCTGACGCTGGATGGCGCTGGGGTGCGAATCTGCCCGGGCAGCAGGTAACTGCACTCGAGGCCGTGGCAAATCAAATAAAGGAAAAATAAGCACGTGGAGACGTAACGAAATGGAATATCTAAGCACAGACAAACATATACAGACGGGAAATCTCCGTAAGCGCCTGTTAACGCGAACAGGGATGCGGCACGGAGTCACAGCAGTTCTGTTAGATGACGGTGGATGGCGCTGGGGTGCGAAACTGCACGGGCAGCAGGTAACTGCACACGAGGCCGTAGCAAATCCAATAAAAGAAAAAAAAGCACGTGGAGACGTAAGGAAATGGAATATCTAAGCACAGATATAGATATACTGACAGGGAACCTCCGTAAGGGACTGTTGAACCGAAAAGGGATGCGGGTCAGGGTTACAGCAGTTCTGTTAGATGACGCTGGATGGCGCTGGGGTTCGAAACTGGCCGGCCAGCAGGTAACGGCATACGACGCTGTGGCAAATCCAAAAAAAGGAAAAAAAAGCACCTGGAGACATAAGGAAATGGAATATCTAAGCACAGACACAAATATACAGACAGGACACCTCCATAAGGGCCTGTTGACGCGAACAGGGATGGACGGGGTTAGAGCAGTTCTGTTCGATGACGCTGGATGGCGCTGGGGTACGAAACTTCCCGGGCAGCAGGTAACTGCACACGAGGCCGTGGCAAATCCAATAACGGAAAAAAAGGAAGTGGACACGTAGGGAAATGGAATATCTAAGCACAGACAAACATATAAAGACGGGAAATATCCGTAAGGGCCTGTTGACAGGAAAAGTGATGCGGGACGGGGATACAGCAGTTCTGTTAGCTGACGCTGGATGGCGCTGGGGTGCGATTCTGCCCGGGCAGTAGGTAACTGCACTCGAGGCCGTGGCAAATCAAATAAAGGAAAAATAAGCACTTGGAGACGTAAGGAAATGGAATATCTAAGCACAGACAAACATATACAGATGGGAAATCTCCGTAAGGGCTTGTTTACGGGAACAGGGATGCGGGACGGGGTTACCGCAGTTCTGTCAGATGCCGCTGGATGGCACTGGGGTACAAATTGCCCGGGAAACAGGTAAATGCACACGAGGCCCCGGCATATCTAATAAAAGAAAAAAAAACACTGCGGCATATCCAATAAAAGAAAAAAAAGCACGTGGAGTGGAGACGTAAGGCAATGGAATATCTAACTACAGACAACCATATACAGACGGGAAAGGCCGGCCAAAGTGGCCGTGCGGTTAAAGGTGCTACAGTCTGGAACCGCAAGACCGCTACGGTCGCAGGTTCGAATCCTGCCTCGGACATGGATGTTTGGGATGTCCTTAGGTTACTTAGGTTTAACTAGTTCTAAGTTCTAGGGGACTAATGACCTCAGCAGTTGAGTCCCATAGTGCTCAGAGCCATTTTAACCATTTGAACTAGTCGGGAAATATCCGTAAGGGCCTGTTGACGCGAAGAGGGATGCGGACACGGTTACAGCAGTTGTGTTAGATGGCACTGGGGTGCGAAACTGCCTGGGCAGCAGGTAAATGCACTCGAGGCCGTGGCAAATCCAATAAAGGAAAAATAAGCATGTGGAGATGTAAGGAAATATAATATCTAAGCACAGACAAACATATACAGACGGGAAATCTCCGTAAGAGCCTGTTGACGTGAACAGGGATGCAGGACGGGGTTACAGCAGTTCTGTTAGATGACGCTGGAAGCACTGGGGTGTGAAACTGCCCAGGCCGCAGGTAACTGCACACGAGGCCGTGGCAAATCCAATAAAGGAAAAAAGAGAAAGTGGAGACGTAGGGAAATGGAATATCTAAGCACAGACAAACATATACAGATGGCAAATCTGTGTAAGGGCCTGTTGGCGTGAACCGGGATGCAGCACGGGGTTACAGCAGTTCTGTTAGATGACGCTGGATGGCGCTGGGGTGCGAAGCTGCCTGGAAAGCAAGTAACTGCACTCGAGGCCATGGCAAATCAAATAAGGGAAAAATAAGCACGTGGAGGCGTAAGCAAATGGAATATCTAAGCATAGACAAAGATTTACAGACGGGAAACCTCCGTAAAGGCCTGTTGACGCGAACAGGTTTGCGGGACGGGGTTACAGCAGTTCTGTTAGACGACGCTGGATGGCGCTGGGATGCAAAACTTCCCGGGCAGCAGGTAACTGCACTCCAGGCCGTGGCAAAACTAATAAAGGAAGAAAATGCACGTGGAGACCAAGGGAAATGGAATATCTAGGCACAGACTAAGATATACAGACAGGAAACCTCCGGAACGGCATGTTGACGCAAACAGGTATGCGGGACCGGGTTACAGCAGTTCAGTTAGATGACGCTGCATGGCGCTGGGGTGCAAACTGCCCGGGCAGCTGCAAAATACACATGAAGCCGAGGCATATCCTATAAAAGAAAACAAAAGTGCGTGGAGACGTAAGGAAATGGAATATCTAACCACAGACAACCATATACAGACGAGAAATCTCCGTAAGGGCCTGTTGACGGGAACAGGGATACGGGACCGGCTTACAGCAGCTCTGTTAGATGGCACTGGGGTGCGAAACTGCCCGGGCAGCAGGTACCTGCACTCGAGGCCGTGGCAAATCCAATAAAGGCAAAAAAAGCACGTGGAGACGTAGGGAATTGGAATATCTATGCACAGACAAACATATACAGACGGGAAATCTCCGTAAGCGCTTGTTAACGCGAACAGGGATGCGGCACGGAGTCACAGCAGTTCTGTTAGATGACGCTGGATGGCGCTGGGGTGCGAAACTGCACGGGCAGCAGGTAACTGCACACGAGGCCGTGGCAAATCCAATAAAAGAAAAAAAAGCAAGTGGAGACGTAAGGAAATGGAATATCTAAGCACAGATATAGATATACTGACAGGAAACCTCCGTAAGAGACTGTTGAACCGAAAAGGGATGCGGGTTAGGGTTACAGCAGTTCTGTTAAATGACGCTGGATGGCGCTGGGGTTCGAAACTGGCCGGCCAGCAGGTAACGGCATACGACGCTGTGGCAAATCCAAAAAAAGGAAAAAAAAAAGAGTATGAGGAGACGTAAGGAAATATAATATCTAACCACAGACAACCATATACAAAAGGGAACTCTCCGTAAGGACCTGTTGACGCGAACAGGGATGCGGGACAGGGTTACAGCAGTTCTGTTAGATGGCACTGGGGTGCGAAACTGCCCGGGCAGCAGGTAACTGAACTCGAGGCCGTGGCAAACCCATAAAGGGAAAATAAGCACGTGGAGACGTAAGGAAATGGCATATCTAAGCACAGACAAACATATACAGCTGAGAAATCTCCGTAAGGGCCTGTTGACATGAACAGGGACGCGGGACGGGGTTACAGATGTTCTGTTGGAAGACGCTGGATGGCGCTGGGGTGCGAAACTTCACGGGAGGCAGGTACTGCATACGAGGCCGTGGCAAATCCAATAAAGGAAAAAAGAGGAAGTGGAGACGTAGCGAAATAGAATATCTAAGTACAGACAAACATATACAGACGGGAAATCTCCGTAAGGGCCTGTTGACGTGAACAAGGATGCGGCACGGGATTAAAGCAGTTCTGTTAGATGACGCTGGATGGCGCTGGGGTTCGTAACTACCCGGCCAGCAGGTAACTGGACACAAGGCCGAGGAAAACCCAATAAAAGAAGAAAAAGCACGTGGAGACGTAAGGAAATGGAATATCTAAGCATAGACAAAGATATACAGACGGGAAACCTCAGTAAGGGCCTGTTGACGCGAACAGGATTGCGGGACGGGGTTACAGCAGTTCTGTTAGACGACGCTGGATGGCGCTGGGATGCAATACTTCCCGGGCAGCCGGTAACTGCACTCCAGGCCGTGGCAATACTAATAAAGGAAGAAAATGCACGTGGAGACCTAGGGAAATGGAATATCTAGGCACAGACTAAGATATACAGACAGGAAACCTCCGGAACGGCATGTTGACGCGAACAGGTATGCGGGACCGGGTTACAGCAGTTCAGTTAGATGACGCTGCATGGCGCTGGGGTGCAAACTGCCCGGGCAGCTGGAAAATACACACGAAGCCGAGGCATATCCAATAAAAGAGAAGAAATGTGCGTGGAGACGTAAGGAAATGGAATATCTAACCACAGACAACCATATACAGACGAGAAATCTCCGTAAGGGCCTGTTGACGGGAACAGGGATACGGGACCGGCTTACAGCAGCTCTGTTAGATGGCACTGGGGTGCGAAACTGCCCGGGCAGCAGGTACCTGCACTCGAGGCCGTGGCAAATCCAATAAAGGCAAAAAAAGCACGTGGAGACGTAGGGAATTGGAATATCTATGCACAGACAAACATATACAGACGGGAAATCTCCGTAAGCGCTTGTTAACGCGAACAGGGATGCGGCACGGAGTCACAGCAGTTCTGTTAGATGACGCTGGATGGCGCTGGGGTGCGAAACTGCACGAGCAGCAGGTAACTGCACACGAGGCCGTGGCAAATCCAATAAAAGAAAAAAAAGCAAGTGGAGACGTAAGGAAATGGAATATCTAAGCACAGATATAGATATACTGACAGGAAACCTCCGTAAGGGACTGTTGAACCGAAAAGGGATGCGGGTCAGGGTTACAGCAGTTCTGTTAAATGACGCTGGATGGCGCTGGGGTTCGAAACTGGCCGGCCAGCAGGTAACGGCATACGACGCTGTGGCAAATCCAAAAAAAGGAAAAAAAAGCACCTGGAGACATAAGGAAATGGAATATCTAAGCACAGACAAAGATATACAGACAGACACCTCCATAAGGGCCTGTTGACGCGAACAGGGATGGACGGGGTTAGAGCAGTTCTGTTCGATGGCGCTGGATGGCGCTGGGGTACGAAACTTCCCGGGCAGCAGGTAACTGCACACGAGGCCGTAGCAAATCCAATAAAGGAAAAAAAGGAAGTGGATACGTAGGGAAATGGAATATCTAAGCACAGACAAACATATAAAGACGGGAAATATCCGTAAGGGCCTGTTGACGTGAACTATGATGCGGCACGGGGATTACAGCAGTTCTGTTAGCTGACGCTGGATGGCACTGGGGTAGGAAACTGCCAGGACAGAAGGTAACTGCACTCGAGGCCGTGGCAAATAAAATAAAAGAAAAATAAGCAGGTACAGTCGTAAGGAAATGAATTATTTAAGCACAGACAAACATATACAGACAGGAAATCTCCGTAAGGGGCTGTTGACAGGAAAAGGGATGCGGGACGGGGATACAGCAGTTCTGTTAGCTGACGCTGGATGGCGCTGGGGTGCGAATCTGCCCGGGCAGCAGGTAACTACACTCGAGGCCGTGGCAAATCAAATAAAGGAAAAATAAGCACGTGGAGACGTAACGAAATGGAATATCTAAGCACAGACAAACATATACAGACGGGAAATCTCCGTAAGCGCCTGTTAACGCGAACAGGGATGCGGCACGGAGTCACAGCAGTTCTGTTAGATGACGCTGGATGGCGCTGGGGTACGAAACTTCCCGGGCAGCAGGTTACTGCACACGAGGCCGTGGCAAATCCAATAAAGGAAAAAAAGGAAGTGGACACGTAGGGAAATGGAATATCTAAGCACAGACAAACATATAAAGACGGGAAATATCCGTAAGGGCCTGTTGACAGGAAAAGGGATGCGGGACGGGGATACAGCAGTTCTGTTAGCTGACGCTGGATGGCGCTGGGGTGCGATTCTGCCCGGGCAGTAGGTAACTGCACTCGAGGCCGTGGCAAATCAAATAAAGGAAAAATAAGCACTTGGAGACGTAAGGAAATGGAATATCTAAGCACAGACAAACATATACAGACGGGAAATCTCTGTAAGAGCCTGTTGACGTGAACAGGGATGCAGGACGGGGTTACAGCAGTTCTGTTAGATGACGCTGGAAGCGCTGGGGTGTGAAACTGCCCAGGCCGCAGGTAACTGCACACGAGGCCGTGGCAAATCCAATAAAGGAAAAAAGAGAAAGTGGAGACGTAGAAAAATGGAATATCTAAGCACAGACAAACATATACAGATGGCAAATCTGTGTAAGGGCCTGTTGGCGTGAACAGGGATGCAGCACGGTGTTACAGCAGTTCTGTTAGATGACGCTGGATGGCGCTGGGGTGCGAAGCTGCCTGGAAAGCAAGTAACTGCACTCGAGGCCGTGGCAAATCAAATAAGGGAAAAATAAGCACGTGGAGGCGTAAGCAAATGGAATATCTAAGCATAGACAAAGATATACAGACGGGAAACCTCCGTAAGGGCCTGTTGACGCGAACAGGTTTGCGGGACGGGGTTACAGCAGTTCTGTTAGACGACGCTGGATGGCGCTGGGATGCAAAACTTCCCGGGCAGCAGGTAACTGCACTCCAGGCCGTGGCAAAACTAATAAAGGAAGAAAATGCACGTGGAGACCTAGGGAAATGGAATATCTAGGCACAGACTAAGATATACAGACAGGAAACCTCCGGAACGGCATGTTGACGCAAACAGGTATGCGGGACCGGGTTACAGCAGTTCAGTTAGATGACGCTGCATGGCGCTGGGGTGCTAACTGCCCGGGCAGCTGCAAAATACACATGAAGCCGAGCCATATCCTATAAAAGAAAACAAAAGTGCGTGGAGACGTAAGGAAATGGAATATCTAATCACAGACAACCATATACAGACGAGAAATCTCCGTAAGGGCCTGTTGACGGGAACAGGGATACGGGACCGGGTTACAGCAGCTCTGTTAGATGGCACTGGGGTGCGAAACTGCCCAGGCAGCAGGTACCTGCACTCGAGGCCGTGGCAAATCCAATAAAGGCAAAAAAAGCGCGTGGAGACGTAGGGAATTGGAATATCTATGCACAGACAAACATATACAGACGGGAAATCTCCGTAAGCGCCTGTTAACGCGAACAGGGATACGGCACGGAGTCACAGCAGTTCTGTTAGATGACGCTGGATGGCGCTGGGGTGCGAAACTGCACGGGCAATAGGTAACTGCACACGAGGCCGTGGCAAAGCCAATAAAAGAAAAAAAAGCAAGTGGAGACATAAGGAAATGGAATATCTAAGCACAGATATAGATATACTGACAGGAAACCTCCGTAAGGGACTGTTGAACTGAAAAGGCATGCGGGTCAGGGTTACAGCAGTTCTGTTAGATGACGCTGGATGGCGCTGGGGTTCGAAACTGGCCGGCCAGCAGGTAACGGCATACGACGCTGTGGCAAATCCAAAAAAAGGAAAAAAAAGCACCTGGAGACATAAGGAAATGGAATATCTAAGCACAGACAAAGATATACAGACAGACACCTCCATAAGGGCCTGTTGACGCGAACAGGGATGGACGGGGTTAGAGCAGTTCTGTTCGATGACGCTGGATGGCACTGGGATGCGAAACTTCCCGGGCAGCAGGTACCTGTACACGAGGCCGTGGCAAATCCAATAAAGGAAAAAAAGGAAGTGGACACGTAGGGAAATGGAATATCTAAGCACAGACAAACATATAAAGACGGGAAATATCCGTAAGGGCCTGTTGACGTGAACTATGATGCGGCACGGGGGTTATAGCAGTTCTGTTAGCTGACGCTGGATGGCACTGGGGTAGGAAACTGCCAGGACAGAAGGTAACTGCACTCGAGGCCGTGGCAAATAAAATAAAAGAAAAATAAGCAGGTACAGACGTAAGGAAATGAATTATCTAAGCACAGACAAACATATACAGACGGGAAATCTCCGTAAGGGGCTGTTGACAGGAAAAGGGATGCGGGACGGGGATACAGCAGTTCTGTTAGCTGACGCTGGATGGCGCTGGGGTGCGAATCTGCCCGGGCAGCAGGTAACTGCACTCGAGGCCGTGGCAAATCAAATAAAGGAAAAATAAGCACGTGGAGACGTAACGAAATGGAATATCTAAGCACAGACAAACATATACAGACGGGTAATCTCCGTAAGCGCCTGTTAACGCGAACAGGGATGCGGCACGGAGTCACAGCAGTTCTGTTAGATGACGCTGGATGGCGCTGGGGTGCGAAACTGCACGGGGAGCAGGTAACTGCAAACGAGGCCGTGGCAAATCCAATAAAAGAAAAAAAAGCACGTGGAGACGTAAGGAAATGGAATATCTAAGCACAGATATAGATATACTGACAGGAAACCTCCGTAAGGGACTGTTGAACTGAAAAGGGATGCGGGTCAGGGTTATAGCAGTTCTGTTAGATGACGCTGGATGGCGCTGGGGTTCGAAACTGGCCGGCCAGCAGGTAACAGCATACGACGCTGTGACAAATCCAAAAAAAGGAAAAAAAAGCACCTGGAGACGTAAGGAAATGGAATATCTAAGCACAGACAAACATATACAGACGGGAAATCTCCGTAAGGGCTTGTTTACGGGAACAGGGATGCGGGACAGGGTTACCGCAGTTCTGTTAGATGCCGCTGGATGGCATTGGGGTACAAATTGCCCGAGAAACAAGTAAATGCACATGAGGCCGTGGCATATCCAATAAAAGAAAAAAAAAAGCACCGCAGCATATTCAATAAAAGAAAAAAAAAGCACGTGGAGTGTAGACGTAAGGCAATGGAATATCTAACTACAGACAACCATATACAGACGGGAAAGGCCGGCCAAAGTGGCCGTGCGGTTAAAGGTGCTGCAGTCTGGAACCGCAAGACCGCTACGGTCGCAGGTTCGAATCTTGCCTCGGACATGGATGTTTGGGATGTCCTTAGGTTAGTTAGGTTTAACTAGTTCTAAGTTCTAGGGGACTAATGACCTCAGCAGTTGAGTCCCATAGTGCTCAGAGCCATTTTAACCATTTGAACTAGTCGGGAAATATCCGTAAGGGCCTGTTGACGCGAAGAGGGATGCGGACATGGTTACAGCAGTTGTGTTAGATGGCACTGGGGTGCGAAACTGCCTGGGCAGCAGGTAAATGCACTCGAGGCCGTGGCAAATCCAATAAAGGAAAAATAAACATGTGGAGATGTAAGGAAATATAATATCTAAGCACAGACAAACATATACAGACGGGAAATCTCCGTAAGAGCCTGTTGACGTGAACAGGGATGCAGGACGGGGTTACAGCAGTTCTGTTAGATGACGCTGGAAGCGCTGGGGTTTGAAACTGCCCAGGCCGCAGGTAACTGCACACGAGGCCGTGGCAAATCCAATAAAGGAAAAAAAAGGAAGTGGAGACGTAGGGAAATGGAATATCTAAGCACAGACAAACATATACAGATGGCAAATCTGTGTAATGGCCTGTTGGCATGAACAGGGATGCAGCACTGGGTTACAGCAGTTCTGTTAGATGACGCTGGATGGCGCTGGGGTGCGAAGCTGCCTGGAAAGCAAATAACTGCACTCGAGGCCGTGGCAAATAAAATAAAAGAAAAATAATCACATGCAGACGTAAGGAAATGGAATATCTATGCACAGACAAACATATACAGACGGGAAATCTCTGTAAGGGCCAGTTGATGTGGACAGGGATGGCGATGGGGTTAGAGCAGTACCGTTACACGACGCTGGATGACGCTGGGGTGCGAAACTGCCCGGGCAGCAGGTAACTGCACTTGAGGCCGTGGCAAATCAAATAAGGGAAAAATAAGCACGTGGAGGCGTAAGGAAATTGAATATCTAACCACAGACAAACATATACAGACCGAAAATATCCGTAAGGGCCTGTTGACGTGAACTGGGATACGAGACGGGGTTACCGCAGTTTTGTTAGGTGACGCTGGATGGCGCTGGGTTGCAAAATTGCCCGGGCAGTGGGTAACTGCACTCGAGGCCGTAGCAAATCAAGTAAAGGAAAAATAAGCACGTGGAGACGTAAGGAAATGGAATGTCTATGCTCAGACAAACATATACAGATGGGAAATCTCCGTAATGGCGTGTTGACGTGAATAGTGATGTGGGTCGGGGTTACAGCAGTTCTGTTGGATGACACTGAATGGCGCTGGGGTACGAAACTGCCCGGGCAGCAGTTAACTGCACAGGAGGCCGTGCCACATCCAATAGAGGAAAAAAAATCACGTGGAGACGTAACGAAATGGAAACTCTAAGCACAGAAATAAATTTACAGACGGGAAATATCCGTAAGGGTCTGTTGTAGTGAACAGGGATGCGGAACGGAGTTACAGCATTTCTGTTAAATGGCGCTGGATGCCGCTGGCGTGCTAAACTGTCGAGGCAGCAGGTAACTGCACTCAAGGAAGTGGCAAATCCAATAAAAGAAAAATAAGCACGTGGAGATGTAAGGAAATGGAATATCTAAGCACAGACAAACATATACAGACGGAAAATCTCAGTAACGGCCAGTGGACATGAACCTGGATGCGGGACGGTGATCCAACAGTTCTGTTACATGACACTGGATAGCGGTGGGGTGCGAAACTCCCCGAGGAGCAGCTAACTGCACACGAGGCCATGGCAAATCCCATAAAAGGAAAAAAACACGTGGAGACGTAAGGAAATGGAATATCTAAGCACAGACAAAGATATACCGATAGGAAACCTCCGTTACGCTCTGTTGACGTGAAATGTGATGTGGGACGGGGTTACAGTCATTCTGTTAGATGACGCTGGATGGCACTGGGGTGCAAAACTGCCCGGGCAGTGGTAACTGCACTCAATGCCAAGGCAAAAACCAATAAAGGAAAAATAAGCACGTGGAGATGTAAGGAAATGGCATATCTAAGAACAGACAAGCATATACGGCCGAGAAATGTCCGTAAGGGCCTGTTGACGTGAACAGGGACACGGGACAGGGCTACAGATGTTCTGTTAGATGACGCTGGATGGCGCTGGGGTGCGAAACTGCCCGGGCAGCGGGTAACTGCACACGAGGCTGTGGCAAATCCAGTAAAAGAAAAAAAACCACGTGGAGACGTAAGGAAATGGAATATCTAAGCACAGACGAAGATATACAGACAGGAAACCTCCGTAAGGGCCTGTTGACCCGAAAAGGGATGGACGGGGTTAGAGCAGTTCTGTTAGATGACGTTGGATGGCGTGGGGTGCGAAACTTCACGGGCAGCAGGTACTGCACACGAGGCCATGGCAAATCCAATAAAGGAAAAAAAAGGAAGTGGAGACGTAGGGAAATAGAATATCTAAGTACAGACAAACATATACAGACAGGAAATCTCCGTAAGGGCCTGTTGACGTGAACAGGGATGCGGCACGGGGTTAAAGCAGTTCTGTTAGATGACGCTGGATGGCGCTGAGGTGCGAAACTTCCCGGCCAGCAGGTAACTGGACACAAGGCCGAGGAAAACCCGATAAAAGAAGAAAAAGCACGTGGAGACGTAAGGAAATGGAATATCTAAGCACAGATATAGATATACAGACAGGAAACCTCCGTAAGGGCCTGTTGACTCGAACAGGGGTGGACAGGGGCTAGGGCACTTCTGTTAGATCACGTTGGATGGCACTGGAGTGCGAAACTTCACAAGCAGCAGGTAACTGCACTCGATGCCCTGACAAATCCAATAACGGAAAAAAAGCACTTGGAGACGTAACGATATGGAATATCTAAGCACAGACATACATATACAGACGGGAAATCTCCGTAAGGGCCTGTTGACGTGAACAGGGATGCGGGACGGGGTTACAGCAGTTCTGTTAGATGACGCAGGATGGCGCTGTGTTGCTAAAGTGAGCGGGCAGCAGGTAACTGCACTCGAGGCCATGGCAAATCTAATAAAAGAAAAATAAGCACGTAGAGACATAAGGAAATGTAATATCTAAGCACAGACAAACATATGCAGACGGAAAATCTCTGTAAGGGCCTGTTGACGTGAACAGGGATGCGGGACAGTGATACAGCAGTTCTATTAGATGACACTGGATGGCGCAGGGGTGCAAAACTGCAAGGGCAGCAGGTAACTGCACACGAGGCCATTGCAAATCCAATAAAAGAAAAAAAAGCGCGTGGAGACGTACGGAAATGGAATATCTAAGCATAGACAAAGATATACAGACAGGAAACCTCCGTAAGGGTCTGGTGACGTGAACAGGGATATACAGGGCTTAAAGCAGTTATGTTAGGTGACGATGGAAGGTGCTGGGGTGCGAAACGTCCCGGGCAGCAGGAACTGCACACGAGGCCATGGCAAATACAATAAAGGAAAAAAAAGCACGTGGAGACGTAAGGAAATGGAATATCTAAGCACAGACAAAGATATACACAGAGGAAATCTCCGTAAGGGCCTGTTGACGTGAACAGGTATGCGGGACGGGGGGTTACAACAGTTCTGTTCAATGACGCTTGTTGGTGCTGGGGTGTGAAACCGCCCGGGGAGCAGGTAACTGCACTCGAAGCCATGGCAAATCGAATAAACGAAAAATAAGTACTTGGAGACGTAAGGAAATTGAATATCAAAGCACAGACAAAGATACACATACAGGAGACCTCCGTAAGGGCCTGTTGAAATGAGCAGGGACAAGGGGCGGGGTAACAGCAGTTCTCGTAGGTGACGCTGAATGGCGCTGGTGTGCGAAACTGCCCGGGCAGCAGGTAACTGCACTTGAGGCCATGGCAAATCTAATAGAGGAAGAAAAGCACGTGGAGACGTAAGGAAATATAATATCCAAGCACAGACAAAGATATACAGACAGGAAACCTCCGTAAGGGCCTGTTGACGCAAACAGGGACGGACGGGTTTAGAGCAGCTCTATACGACCCATGGTGGATGGCGCTGGGGTGTGAAACAACCCGGGGAGCAGGTTGCTGCATTCGAGGCCGTGGCATATCCAATAAATGAGAAATAAGCACGTGGAGACGTAAGGAAATGCAATATCTAAGCACAGACTAATTTATGCAGATGGGAAATCTCCGCAAGGGCCTGTTGACGTGAACAGTGATGCAGGACGGGGTTCAAGCAGTTCTGTTAGATAACGCTGGAAGGCACTGGGGTGCAAAACTGCCCAGGCAGCAGGTAACTGCACACGAGGTCGTTTCAAATTCAATAAACGAAAGAAAGCACGTGGAGACGTAAGGAAATGGAATATCTAAGCAGAGACAAAGATATACAGACAGGAATCCTCCTAAGGGCCTGTTGACGCGACCAGCGATGCGGTACGGGGTTTCACAGCAGTTCTGTTAGAAGACGCTCGACGGCGCTGGGGTGTGAATCTGCCCGGGCAGCAGGTAAGTGCACACGAGGCGGTGGCAAGTCCAATAAAGGAAAAAAAAAGGGGAGACGTAAGGAAATAGAGTATCTAAGCACAGACAGAGATATACATACAGGAAACCTCCATAAGGGCCGGTTGACGTGAACAGCGATGCTTGACGGTGTTACAGCAGTTCTGTTAGATGGCGCTAGGTTGCGAACTGCTCGGGTAGCAGGTAACTGCACATGAGGGCGTGGCGAATCCAATAAAGGAAAAATTAGCACGTGGAGACGTAAGGAAATGGAATATCTAAGCACAGACAAACATATACAGAAGGGAAACCTCTGTAAGGTCCTGTAGACGCGAACAGGGATGCGGGACGTGCTTACAGCAGTTCTGTAAGATGATGCTAGATGGCGCTGGGGTGCGAAACTGCCCGGGGAGAAGGTAACTGCACTCGAGGCCGTGTCAAATTCAATAAAGGTAAAATAAGCATTTGGAGACGTAAGGACATGGAATATCTATGCAAAGACAAACATATACAGACGGAAAACCCCTGTAAGTGCCTATTTACTTGATCAGGGATGCGGAATGGGGTTACAGCAGTTCTGTTAGATGATGCTGGAATGCGCTGGGCCGTGAATCTTCCCGGGCAGCAGGTAACTGCACGAGAGGCCGTGGCAAATCCAATAAAGGATAAAAAAGCATATGGAGACGTAAGGAAATGGAATATCTAAGCACAGACAAACATATACAGACGGGAAACCTCCGTAATGGCCTGTTGGTGCGAACAGGGATGGACGGTGGTTAGAGCAGTTCTGTTAGATGACGCTTGAAGGTGCTGAGGTGTGAAACTTACCGAAGAAAAGGTAACTGCACTTGAGGTCGTGGCAAATCCGATAAAGGAAAATAAGCATGAGGAGACTTAAGGAAATGAAATATATAAGCACAGGCAAAGATACACAGACGGAAAATGTCCTAAAGGGCCTGTTGACATGAACAATGATGCTGGACGGGGTTACAGGAGTTCTGTTAGATGAAGCTGGATGGCGCAGCGGTGCGAAACTTCCCGGGCAGCAGGTAACTGCACACGAGGCCGTGGAAAATCCAATAAAGGATAATAATCACGTAAGGACGTAAGGAAATGGAAAATCTAAGCACAGACAAAGATATACAGGCACTAAACCTCTGTAAGGGTCTGTTGACATGAACATGGATGGAGGGGGGTTAGAGCAGTTCTGTTCGATGACGCTGGGTGGCGATGAGGTGCGAAACTTAACGGGGAGCAGGTAACTGCACTCCTGGCCGTGGCAAATCCAATAGAGGAAAAGAAAGCATGTGGAAACGTAAGGAAATGGAATATCTAAGCACAGACAAAGGTATACAGACAGGAAACCTCCGTAAGGGTCTGTTGACGCGAACAATGATGGACGGGGGTTAGAGCAGTTCAGTTCAATGACGCTCGATGGGGCTGGGGTGCGAAACATCATGGGGAGCACGTAAATGCACTCAAGGCCGTGGAAAATCCAGTAAGGGAAAAATAAGCACTTGGAGACGTAAGGAAATGGAATATCTAAGCACAGACAAACATATACAGACGGGAAATCTACTTAAAGTCCTGTTGACGTGAATAGGGATGTGGGACAGGGTTATAGCGGTTCTGTTCGATGACGCTGGATGGCCCTGGTATGCAAAACTGCCTTGGGTAGAAGGTAACTGCACACGAGGTCGTGGCAAATTCAATAAAACAAAAAAAAGCACATGGGGACGTAAGGAAATGGAATATCTAAGCACAGACAAATATATACACACAGGAAACCTTCGTAAGGGCCTGTTGATGTGAATAGGTAAGCGGGTCGGGGTTACAGCAGTTATGTTAAATGACACTGGATGGTCATGGGTTGCGAAAATGCCCGAGCAGAAGGTAACGGCACATGATGCCGTGGGAAATCAAATAAAAGAAAAAAAAGAATGTGGAGACGTAAGGAAATGGAATATCTAAAAACAGACAAACATATAGAGATAGGAAGACTTCGTATGCTCCTGTTGACGTGACCAGGGGTGCGGGACGGGTTTACAGCAGTTCTGTTAGATGACGCTGGATAGTGCTGGGGTACGACACTTGCTGGTCAGCATGTTACTGCACACGAGGCCGTGGCAAATCCAATAAAGCGAAAAACAGCACTTGAAGACGTAAGAAAATGGAATATCTAAGCACAGACAAAGATATACAGTAAGGAATCCTCCGTAAGGGCCTGTTGATACGAACAGGGATGCGGGACGACGTTACAGCAGTTCTGTTAGATGACGCTGGATGGCGCTGGGGTGCGACACTGCCCGGGGAGCAGGTAACTGCACTCGAGTCGGTGACAAATCCAATAAAGGGTAAGAAAAGCACGTGGAGACGTAAGGAAATGGAATATCGAAGCACAGAAAAAGATATACAGACAGGAAATCGCCGTAAGGCACTGTTTATGCGAACAGGCACGCGGGATGGTGTTACTGCAGTTCTGTTAGATGACGCTGGATGGCACTGGGGCGCAAAATGCCCGAGCAGCGGGTAACGGTACACAAGGCCGTGGAAAATCCAATAAAAGAAAAAAAGCACTTGGAGACGTAAGGAAATGGGATATCTTAGCACAGACTAACATATGCAGACGGGAAACCTCCATAAGGGCCTGTTGACGCGAACAGGGATGCGGGACGGCAATACAGCAGTTCAGTTAGATGACGCTGGATGGCGCTGGAGTGCGAAACTGCCCGGGCAGCTGATAACTGCACACGCGGCTGTGGCAAATCCAATAAAAAAAAAAGCACGTGGAGACGTAAGGAAATAAAATATCTAAGCACAGACAAAGATATGCAGACAGGAAACCTCCGTAAGGGCCTGTTGATACGAACAGGGATGCGGGACGACGTTACAGCAGTTCTGTTAGATGACGCTGGATGGCGCGGGGGTGCGAATCTGCCCGGGCAGCAGGTAACTGCACTCAAGGCCGTGGGAAATCCAAAAAATTAAAATAAGCACGTGGAGACATAAGGAAATGGAATATATAAGCACAGAGAAACATATACAGACTTGAAATCTCCGTAAGGGCCTTTTGACGTGAACAGGGATGCGGGACAGGGTTACAGCAGTTCTGTTAGATGACGCTGGATGGTGCTGGGGTGTGAAACTGCCCGGGCAGCAGGTAACTGCTCACGAGGCCGTGGCAAATGGAATAAAAGGATAAAAAGCAAGTGGAGACGTAAGGAAAAGGAATATCTAAGCACAGATACAGATATACAGACAGGAAAACTCCGTAAGGGCCTGTTGACGCGAACAGGGATGGACGGGGTTAGAGCAGGTCTGTTTGATGATGCTGGGTGGCGCTGGGGAGCGAAACTGCATGGGGAGCAGGAAACTGCACTCAAGGCCGTGGCAAAACCAATAAAGGAAAAATAAGGACGTGGAGACGTATGGAAATGGAATATCTAAGCACAGACAAACATAAACAGAAGGGATACCTCCATAAGGGCCGTTTGACGTGAACAGGGATGCGGGACAGTGTTACAGCGGTTCTGTTAGATGGCGCTGGGTTGCGAACAGCTCGTGCAGCAGGTAACTGCACACGAGGCCGTGGCAAATCCAATAAAGGAAAAATAGACACGGGTAGACGTAAGGAAATGGAATAACTAAGCACAGACAAACATATACAGCCGGGAAATCTCCGTAACGTCTGTTGACGTGAACAGGGATGCGGGACTTGGTTACAGCAGTTCTGTTAGATGACGCTGGATGGCTCTGGGGTGCGAAACTACCCTGGCAGCAGGTAACTGCACACGAGGCCGTGGGAAATCCAATAAGAGCACAAAAAGCACGTGGAGACGTGAGGAGAAGGAATATCTAAGCACAGACCAAGATATACAGACGGGAAACCTCCATAAGGGCATGTTGACGCCAACAGGGATATACGGGTGATAGAGCAGTTCTGTTCGATGGCGCTGGATGGCCCTGTGGTGCGAAACGTAATGGGGAGCGGGTAACTGCACTCGAGGTCGTCGGAAATCATATATACGAAAAAAAAGCACGTGGAGACGTAAGGAAACGGAATATCTAAGCACAGACAAACATATACAGACGCGAAACCTCCGTAAGGGCCTGTTGATGCGAACAAGGATGGACGGTGATTAGAGCAGTTCCGTTAGATGACGCTTGAAGGCGCAGGGGTGTGAAACTTACCGGAGAAAAGTAACTGCACTCGAGGTCGTGGCAAACCCGATAAAGGAAAATAAGCATGAGGAGACTTAAGGAACTGAAATGTATAAGCACAGGCAAAGATACACAGACGGAAAATGTCGTAAAGGGCCTGTTGACATGAACAGGGATGCTGGACGGGGTTACAGCAGTTCTGTTAGATGACGCTGGATGGCGCTGGGGTTAGAAACTTCCCGGGCAGCAGGTAACTGGACACGAGGCCATGGCAAATCCAATAAAGGAAAAGAATGCATGTGGAGACGTACGGAAATGGAATATCTAAGAAGTTGACGCGGACAGGGATGCGGGACGGGGGATTACAGCAGTTCTGTCCAATGACGCTGGAAGGCGCTGGGGTGTGAAACTGCCTGGGGAGCAGGTAACTGCACTCGAGGCCGTGGGAAATACAATAAAGAAAAAAAAAAGGACATGGAGACGTAAGAAAATGGAATATCTAAGCACAGACAAACATATACAAACGGGAAACCTCCGTAAGGGCCTTTTGACGCGAACAGGGATGCAGGACGGGGGGTTACAGCAGTTCTGTTGGATAATGCTGGATGGCGCGGGGGTGCGAAACTGCCCAGGGTGCAGGTAACTGAACTCGAGGCTGTGGCAAATCCAGTACACGAAAAATAAGCACGTGGAGACGTAAGGAATGGAATATCTAGTAGAGATAAACATATACAGACGGGAAACCTCCGTAAGGGCCTGTTGACGTGGAGAGGGATGCGGGACGGGGTTACAGCAGTTCTATTAGATGACGATGGATGGCGCTGGCGTGCGAAACTTCCCGGACAGCAGGTAACTGCTCTCGAGGCGGTGGCAAATCCAATAAAGTGTAAGAAAAGCAAGTGGAGACGTAAGGAAATGGAATATCAAAGCACAGACAAAGATACACAGACAGGACACCTCCGTAAGGACCTGCTGACGTGAACAGGGATGTGGTATGGGGTTACAGCAATTCTGTTTGATGACGCTGAATGGCGTTGGGGTGCGAAAGTTCCCGGGCAGCGGGTAACTGCACACGAGGCCGTGGAAAATCCAATAAAGGAAAAAAAAGCACGTGGAGACGTAAGGAAATGGAATATCTATGCACAGACAATGATATATAGACAGGAAACCCCCGTAAGGTCTTGTAGACGTGAAAAGGGATGTGGGACGCGGGATTACAGCAGTTCTGTTCGATGATGCTGGATGGCACTGAGGTGCGAAACTGCCCGTGCAGCGGGTAGCTGCACAAAGGCCGATGAAAATTCAATAAAAGAAAAAAAAGCACGTCAAGACGTAGTGAAGTGGAATCCCTAATCACAGATAAACATATACAGACGGGAGACTTCCGTAAGTGGCTCTTTAGATGAACAGGTATGCAGGTCGGGGTTACAGCAGTTGTTTTAGATGACGCTGGATGGCGCTGGTGTGCGAAAGTTCCCAGGCAGCAGGTAACTGCACACAACGCAGTGGCAAATCCAATAAAGGAAAATAAATTACGTGGAGACGAAAGGAAATGGAATATCTAAGCACAGACAAAGATATACAGACAGGAAACCTCCATAAGTGCTGTTGACGGGAATGGGGATGCAGGGCGGGGGGTTACAGCAGTTCTGTTCGATGACGCTGGATGGTGCTGGGGTGCAAAATTGCCCGGGAAGCAGGTAACTGCACTCGAGGCTGTGGCATATCTAATAAAGGAAACATAAGCACGTGGAGACGTAAGGAAATGGAATATCTAAGCACAGACAAACATATACAGAAGGGAAACTTCTGTAAGGTACTGTAGACGCGAACAGGGATGCGGAACGGGATTACAGCAGATCTGATACATGATGCTGGATGGCGCTTAGGTGTGAAACTGCCCAGGGAGCAGTTAACTGCACTCGAGGCCATGGCAAATTCAATGAAGGAAAAATAAGCGTGTGGGGACGAAAGGACTTGTAATATCTAAGCACAGACAAACATATACAGACGGAAAATCTCCGTAAGGGCCAGTTGACATGAACAGGGATGCGTGACGGGCTTACAGCAGTTCTGTTGGATGGCGCTGGATGGCGCTGGGGTGCGAATCGGCCCGGGCAGCAGGTAACTGCTGACGAGGCCGTGGCAAATCCAATAAAAGAGAAAAAGCGCGTGGGGATGTAATGAAATGAATATCTAAGCACAGACAAAGATATGCAGACAGGAAACCTCCGTAAGCGCCTGTTGACGCGAACAGGGATGGAGGGGGGTTAGAGCAGTTTTCTTCGATGACGCTGGATGGCGCTGGGGAGTGAAACTTCCCGGGAAGAAGGTGACTGCTCTCGAGGCCGTGGCAAATACAATTAAAAGGAAATAAGCACGTGGAGAGGTAAGGAAATGGAATATCTAAGCACAGACAAACATATACAGACGGGAAATCTCCATAAGGTCCAGTTGACGTAAACAGGGGTGTGCGACGGGGTTAGAGCAGTTCAGTTAAATAACGGTGGATGGAACTGGGGTGCGAAACTACCCTGGCAGCAGGTAACTGCACATAAGGCCCTGGTAAAACCAATAAAAGAAAAAAAAGCACATGGAGACGAAAGGAAATGGAATATCTGAGCATAGACAAAGATATGCAGACAGGAAACCTCCGTAAGATCCTGTTTAAGCGAACAGTGATGGACGGGTTTTAGAGCAGTTCTGTTCGATGACGCTGGATGGCGCTACGGTGCGATACTTCATGGGGAGCTGGTAACTGCTCTCGAGGCCGTGGCAAATCCAATAAAGGAAAAAAAGCACGTGGAGACGTAAGGAAATGGAATATCTAAGCACAGACAAACATATACAGACGGGAAACCTCCGTAAGGGCCTGTTGACGTGAACAGGGATGTGGAACGTTGTTACAGACGTTCTATTAGATGACGCTGGATGGCGCTGGCGTTCGAAACTTCCCGGGCAGAAGGTAACTGCACACGAGGCCGTGGCAAATACAATAAAGGAGGGAAAAGGACACGGAGACGTAATTAAATGGAATATCTAAGCACAGACAAAGATATACAGACAGTAATGCACCATAAGGGACTGTTGACGCGAACAGGGATGGACGGGTTTTAGAGAAGCTCTGTTCAATGACACAGAATGGCGCTGTGGTGTAAAACTGCCCGTGGAGCAGGTAACTCCATTCGAGGCTGTGGAAAATCTACTAAAGAAAAATAAGCACGTGCGGACGTAAGGAAATGGAATATCTGAGCACAGACAAACATATACAAACGGGAAATCCCCGTGAGGGCTTGTTGAAGTGAACAGGGTTGCGGGACGGGGTTACAGCAGTTGTATTGAATAACGCTGGATGGCACTGGGGTGCGATACTGCCCGGGCAGCAAGTAACTGCACATGAGACCATGGCAAATCGAATTAAAGAAAAAAAAAGCACGTGGAGACGTAAGGAGATGGAATATCAAAGCACAAACAAAGATATGCAGACAGGAAACCTCCGTAAGGGCCTGTTGACGCGAACAGGGATGGACGGGGGTTAGAGCAGTTCTGTTCGATGACGCTGGATGCCGCAGTGGTGCCAAACTGCCCGGGCAGCGGATAACTGCACACACGGCCGTGGCAAATCCAAAAAAAGTAAAAAAAACACGTGGAGACGTAAGGAAAAAGAATATCTAAGCACAGATAAAGATATACAGACAGGAAACCTCCATAAGGGCCTGTTGACACAAACAGGGATGGACGGGTGAGAGAGCAGTTCTGTTCGATGATGCTGGTTGGCGCTGGGGTGCGAAACTGCCCGGGGAACAGGTAACTGCACTCGAGGCCGTGGGAAATACAATAAAGGAAAATAAAAGGACGTGGAGTCGTAAGGAAATGGAGTATCTCAGCACAGACAAAGATACGCAGACAGGAAACCTCCGTAAGGGCCTGTTGAAGCGAACAGGGATGCGGGACGAAGGTTACACCAGTTCTGTTCGATGACGCTGGATGGCGCTGGGGTACGAAACTTCCCAGTCAGCAGGTAACTGCACACGAGGCCGTGGTAAATCCAATAAAAGAAATAAAAGCATGTGGAGACGTAAGGAAATCGAATATCTAAGCGCAGACTAACATATACAGACGGAAACCTACGTAAGCGCCTTTTTACGTGTACAGGAATTCGGTAGGGGGTTGCAGCAGTTCTGTTAGATGACGCTGGATGGCGCTGGGGTGCGAAAGTTCCAGGGCAGCAGGTAACGGGCTATGAGGCCGTTGCAAATCCAATGAAGGAAAAAAAAGCACGTGGAGACGTAAGCAAATGGAATATCTAAGCACAGAAAAAGATATAAAGACAGGAAACCTCCGTAAGGGACTGCTGAAGCGAGCAGGGATGCGGGACGGGGGATTACAACAGTTCTGTTCGATGACACTGGATGGCGCTGGGGTGTGAAACTGCCCGGCCAGCTGGTAAGTGCACTCGAGGCCATGGCAAATCCAATAAAGGAAAAAAAAGCACGTGGAGACGTAAGGAAATGGATTATCTAAGCACAGACAAAGATATATGGACAGGAAATCTCCATAAGGGCCTGTTGACGCGAACAGGGATGGACGGGGGATAGAGCAGTTCTGTTCGATGATGCTGGTTGGCGCTGGGGTGCGAAACTGCCCGGCGAACAGGTAACTGCACTCGAGGCCATGGGAAATACAATAAAGGAAAAAAAAAGGACTTGGAGTCGTAAGGAAATGGAGTATCTAAGCACAGACAAAGATACACAGACAGGAAACCTCCGTAAGGGGCTGTTGAAGCAAACAGGGATGCAGGACGGGGATACGGCAGTTCTGCTACATGACCCTGTAATGCACTGGGGTATGAAACTGCCCGGGCAGCATTTAACTGCACTCGAGGCCGTGGCAAATCCAATAAAAGAAAAAAAAAGCATGTGGAGACGTAAGGAAATGGAATATCTAAGCACAGACAAAGATATACAGACAGTACACCTCTGTAAGGACCTGATGACGCGATCAGGGATGCGGGACAGGGTTACAGCACTTCTGTTAGATGACGCTGGACAGCGCTGGGGTGTGAAACTCCCCGGGCAGCAAGTAACTGCACTCGAGGACGTGGCAAATCTGATGAAGGAAAGATAAGCATGTGGAGACGTAAGGAAATGGAATACATAAGCACAGACAAACATATACAGACGGGAAATCTCCACAAGGGCCTGTTGACGCGAACAGGGATGTGAGACAGTGTTACAGCAGTTCTGTTAGACGACGCTTGACGGCGCTGGCGCGCGAAACTTCCCGCGCAGCAGGTAACTGCACAGGAGGCTGGGGCAAGTCCAAAAAAGGAAAAAAAAGCACGTGGAGACGTAAGGAAATGGAATATCTAAGCACAGACAAAGATATACAGACAGGATACCTCCATAAGGGTCAATTGACGCGAACAGGTGTGGACGGGGGTTAGAGCAGTTCTGTTCGACGACGCTGGATGGTGCTGCGGTGCGAAACTGCCCGGGGAGCTGGTAACAGCACTCGAGGTTGTGGAAAATCCAAGAATGGAAAAAAAAGTACGTGGAGTCGTAAGGAAATGGTATATTTAAGCGCAGGCAAAGATATACAGACATGAAACTTCCGTAAGGGCCTGTTGACGCAAACAGGGATGTGGGACGGGGTTACAGCAGTTCTGTTAGATGACGCTGGATGGCTCTGGGGTCCGAAACAGCCCAGTAAGTAGGTAAATGCGCACGAGGCCGTAACAAAACCAAAAAAAGAAAAAAAAGCGCGTGGAGATGTAAGGAAATGGAGTATCTAAGCACAGACGAAGATACGCAGACAGGAAACCGGCGTATGGGCCTGTTGACGCGAACAGTGGGGACGGCGAATAGAGCAGGTCTGTTCGATGACGCTGGATGGCGCTGAGGCGCGAAACTTTATGGGGAGCAGGTAACTGCACTCGAGGCCGCGGGAAATCCGATAAGGGAACAAAAAAGCCCGTGGAGACGTAAGGAAATGGAATATCTATGCACAGACAAATATATACTGACGGGAAACCTCCGTAAGGGTCTGTCGACGCAAACGTGGATGGACGGGGGTTATAGCAGTTCTGTTCAATGACGCTGGATGGCGATGTGGGGCGAAACTACCTGGGGAGCAGGTAACTGCACTCGAGGCGGAGGCAAATCCAATAAAGGAAAAATAAGCATGCAGAGACGTAAGGAAATGGAATATCTAAGCACATACAAAAATAAACTGACGGTAAATCTCCGTAAGGGCCTGTTGACGTGAACATGGATGCGGGACGGGGCTACAGCATTTCTGTTAGATGGCGCTGGATGGCGCTGGTGTGCGAAGCTTACCGGAGAGCAGGTAACAGCACTCCGGCCTGTGGCATATCCGATAAAGGAAAAATAACCATGTGGAGACGTAAGGAAATGGAATATATAAGCACAGACAAACATATACAGACGGGAAATCTTCGTAAGGGCCTGTTGATGTGAACAGGGATGCGGGACGGGGTTACAGCAGTTCTGTTAGAAGTTGATGGATGCGCTGGGGTGCGAAAGTGCCCGGAGAGCAGGTAGCTGTACTCGAGGCCGTGGGAAATTCAATAAAGGAAAAAAAACATGTGTAGATGTAAGGAAATGGAATATCTAAGCACAAACAAACATATACAGACGGGAAACATCAATGGGGGCCTGTTTACGTGAATAGGGATGCGGGACGGTGTTACAGCAGTTCTATTAAATGACGATCGAAGGTGCTGGGGTGCGAAACATCCCGGGCAGCACGTAACTGCACACGAGGCCGTGGCAAATCCAATAAAGGAACAAAATCACGTGGAGACATAAGGAAATGGAAAATCTAAGCACAGACATATATACACAGACGGTAAACTTCCGTAAAAGCCTGTTGACGCGAAAAGGGATGGACAGGGTTAGAACAGTTCTGTTCGATGATGCTGGATGGCGCTGGGGTGCGAAAGTTCCCAGGGAGCAGGTAACCGCACTCGAGGCCGTGGCAAATCCAATAACGGAAAAATAAACATTTTGAGTTGTAAGGAAATGGAATATATAAGCACAGACAAACACATACAGACGGGAAACCTCCGTAAGGGCCTGTTGATGCGAACAGTGATGCAGGACGGGGTTACAGCAGTTTTGTTACATGATGCTGGTTGGCACTGGGGTATGGAACTGCCCAGGCAGCAGGTAACTGCACTCGAGGTCGTGGCAAATCCAATAAAAGAAAAAAAACCAAGTGGAGGCGTAAGGAAATGGAGTATCTAAGCACAGACAAAGGTATACAGACAGTACACCTCCGTAAGGGTCGTTTGACGCGATCAGGGAAGCGCCACGGGGTTACAGCAGTTCTGTTAGATGACACTGGATGGCGTTGGGGTGTGAAACTGCCCGGGCAGCAGGTTACTGCACTTGAGGCCGTGGAAAATTCAATAAAGGAAAAATGAACACCTGGAGACGTTAGGAAATGGAATATCTAAGCACAGACAAACATATACTGACGGTAAATCTCCGTAAGGACCTGTTGACGTGAACAGGGATGCGGGACATGGTTACAGCAGTTCTGATAGATGACGCTGGATGGCGCTGGAGTGCGAAACTGCCCGGGCAGCAGGTAACTGCACCTGAGGCCGTGGCAAATCCAATAAAAGAAAAAGAAGCACGTGGAGACGTAAAGAAATGGAATATCTAAGCACAGACAAAGATATACAGGAAGGAAACCTCCGTAAGGGCATGTAGACGTGAACAGGGATGGACGGGGGTTAGAGCAGTTCTCTTCGATGACGCTGGATGGTGCTCGGGTGCGAAACTTCCCGGGCAGCAGGTAACTGCACTCGTGGCCGTGGCAAATGCAGACATAAATAAACTGACGGGAAATCTCCGTAAGGGCCTGTTGACTTGAACAGGGATGCGGGACGGGGTTACAGCAGTTCTGTTAGACAACGCCGGATGGCGCTGGTGTGCGAAGCTTAGCGGAGAGCAGGTAACTGCACTCCGGCCTGTGGCAAATCCGATAAAGGAAAAATAACCATGTGGAGACGTAAGGAAATGGAATATATAAGCACAGACAAACATATACAGACGGGAAATCTTCGTAAGGGCCTGTTGATGTGAACAGGGATGCGGGACGAGGTTACAGCAGTTCTGTTAGAAGTTGCTGGATGCGCTGGGGAGCGAAAGTGCCCGGAGAGCAGGTAGCTGCACTCGAGGCCGTGGGAAATTCAATAAAGGAAAAAAAACACGTGTAGATGTAAGGAAATGGAATATCTAAGCACAGACAAACATATACAGACGGGAAACATCAATGGGGGCCTGTTTACGCGAGTAGGGATGCGGGACGGTGTTACAGCAGTTCTATTAAATGACGATCGAAGGTGCTGGGGTGCGAAACATCCCGGGCGGCACGTAACTGCACACGAGGCCGTGGCAAATCCAATAAAGGAACAAAATCACGTGGAGACATAAGGAAATGGAAAATCTAAGCACAGACATATATATACAGACGGTAAACTTCCGTAAAAGCCTGTTGACGCGAAAAGGGATGGACGGGGTTAGAACAGTTCTGTTCGATGACGCTGGATGGCGCTGGGGTGCGAAAGTTCCCAGGGAGCAGGTAACCGCACTCGAGGCCGTGGCAAATCCAATAACGGAAAAATAAACATTTTGAGTTGTAAGGAAATGGAATATATAAGCACAGACAAACATATACAGACGGGAAACCTCCGTAAGGGCCTGTTGATGCGAACAGTGATGCAGGACGGGGTTACAGCAGTTTTGTTACATGATGCTGGTTGGCACTGGGGTATGGAACTGCCCAGGCAGCAGGTAACTGCACTCGAGGTCGTGGCAAATCCAATAAAAGTAAAAAAACCAAGTGGAGGCGTAAGGAAATGGAGTATCCAAGCACAGACAAAGGTATACAGACAGTACACCTCCGTAAGGGTCGTTTGACGCGATCAGGGAAGCGCCACGGGGTTACAGCAGTTCTGTTAGATGACACTGGATGGCGTTGGGGTGTGAAACTGCCCGGGCAGCAGGTTACTGCACTTGAGGCCGTGGAAAATTCAATAAAGGAAAAATGAACACCTGGAGACGTTAGGAAATGGAATATCTAAGCACAGACAAACATATACTGACGGTAAATCTCCGTAAGGACCTGTTGACGTGAACAGGGATGCGGGACACGGTTACAGCAGTTCTGATAGATGACGCCGGATGGCGCTGGAGTGCGAAACTGCCCGGGCAGCAGGTAACTGCACCTGAGGCCGTGGCAAATCCAATAAAAGAAAAAGAAGCACGTGGAGACGTAAGGAAATGGAATATCTAAGCACAGACAAAGATATACAGGAAGGAAACCTCCGTAAGGACATGTAGACGTGAACAGGGATGGATGGCGGTTAGAGCAGTTCTCTTCGATGACGCTGGATGGTGCTCGGGTGCGAAACTTCCCGGGCAGCAGGTAACTGCACTCGTGGCCGTGGCAAATGCAGACATAAATAAACTGACGGGAAATCTCCGTAAGGGCCTGTTGACTTGAACAGGGATGTGGGACGGGGTTACAGCAGTTCTGTTAGACAACGCCGGATGGCGCTGGTGTGCGAAGCTTAGCGGAGAGCAGGTAACTGCACTCCGGCCTGTGGCAAATCCGATAAAGGAAAAATAACCATGTGGAGACGTAAGGAAATGGAATATATAAGCACAGACAAACATATACAGACGGGAAATCTTCGTAAGGGCCTGTTGATGTGAACAGGGATGCGGGACGGGGTTACAGCAGTTCTGTTAGAAGTTGCTGGATGCGCTGGGGTGCGAAAGTGCCTGGAGAGCAGGTAGCTGCACTCGAGGCCGTGGGAAATTCAATAAAGGAAAAAAAACAGGTGTAGATGTAAGGAAATGGAATATCTAAGCACAGACAAACATATACAGACGGGAAACATCAATGGGGGCCTGTTTACGCGAGTAGGGATGCGGGACGGTGTTACAGCAGTTCTATTAAATGACGATCGAAGGTGCTGGGGTGCGAAACATCCCGGGCAGCACGTAACTGCACACGAGGCCGTGGCAAATCCAATAAAGGAACAAAATCACGTGGAGACATAAGGAAATGGAAAATCTAAGCACAGACATATATATACAGACGGTAAACTTCCGTAAAATCCTGTTGACACGAAAAGGGATGGACGGGGTTAGAACAGTTCTGTTCGATGACGCTGGATGGCGCTGGGGTGCGAAAGTTCCCAGGGAGCAGGTAACCGCACTCGAGGCCGTGGCAAATCCAATAACGGAAAAACAAACACTTTGAGTTGTAAGGAAATGGAATATATAAGCACAGACAAACATATACAGACGGGAAACCTCCGTAAGGGCCTGTTGATGCGAACAGTGATGCAGGACGGGGCTACAGCAGTTTTGTTACATGACGCTGGATGGCACTGGGGTATGGAACTGCCCAGGCAGCAGGTAACTGCACTCGAGGCCGTGGCAAAACCAATAAAAGAAAGAAAACCAAGTGGAGGCGTAAGGAAATGGAGTATCTAATCACAGACAAAGATATACAGACAGTACACCTCCGTAAGGGTCGTTTGACGCGATCAGGGAAGCGCCACGGCGTTACAGCAGTTCTGTTAGATGACACTGGATGGCGTTGGGGTGTGAAACTGCCCAGGCAGCAGGTTACTGCACTTGAGGCCGTGGAAAATTCAATAAAGGAAAAATGAACACCTGGAGACGTTAGGAAATGGAATATCTAAGCACAGACAAACATATACTGACGGTAAATCTCCGTAAGGACCTGTTGACGTGAACAGGGATGCGGGACACGGTTACAGCAGTTCTGATAGATGTCGCTGGATGGCGCTGGAGTGCGAAACTGCCCGGGCAGCAGGTAACTGCACCTGAGGCCGTGGCAAATCCAATAAAAGAAAAAAAAGCACGTGGAGACGTAAGGAAATGGATTATCTAAGCACAGACAAAGATATACAGGAAGGAAACCTCCGTAAGGACATGTAGACGTGAACAGGGATGGAGGGGGTTAGAGCAGTTCTGTTTGATGACGCTGGATGGCGGTGGGGTTCGAAACTTCCCGGGGAGCAGGTAACTGCAAACGAGGCCGTGGTAAATCCAATAAAGGAAAAAAAAACACGTGGAGACGTAGGGAAATGGAATATGTAAGTACAGACAAAGATATACACACAGGAAACCTCCGTAAGGGCCTGTAGACACGAACAGTGATGCGGGACGGTGGGTAACAGCTGTTCTGTTCGATGACGCTGGATGGCGGTGGGGTTGCGAAACTGCCCGGAGAGCAGGTAACTGCACTCGAGGCCATGGCAAATCCAATAAAGGAAAAATAAGCACGTGAAGACGTAAGGAAATGGAATTTCTAAACACAGACAGGCATATACAGACAGGAAATCTCCGTAAGGGCCTGTGGACGTGAACAGGGATGCGGGACGTGGTTACAGCAGTTCTGTTAGATGACGCTAGATGGCGCTGGCATTCGAAACTGCCTGGGCAGCAGGTAACTGCACAAAAGGCCATCGCAATTCCAATGAAAGAAAATAAAGCACGTAGGAAAATGGAATATCTAAGCACAGACAAAGATACGCCGACAGGAAACCTCCATATGGCCTGTTGACGCGAACAGAGATGGACGGGGGTTAGAGCAATTCTGTTCGATGACGCTGGATGGTGCTGGGGTTCGAACCTTCATGGGGAGCAGGTAACTGCACTCGATGCCGTGGCAAATCCAATAAAGGAAAAATAAGCATGTGGAGACTTAAGGAAATGGAATATCTAAGCACAGACAATCACATACGGGCAGGAAAGCTCTGTAAGGGCCTGTTGATGTGAACAGGGATGCATGACGGGGTTACAGCAGCTCTGTTGGATGACGCTGGATGGCACTGGGGTGCGAAACTTCCTGGGCAGCAGGTAACTGCACAGGAGGCAGTGACAAAGTCAATAAAGGAAAAAAAGAAGGATGTGGAGATGTAAGGAAATGGAGTATATAAGCACAGACAAAGATATACAGACCGGAATCCTCCGTAAGGGCGTGTTGATGCGAACAGGGATGCGGGACGGGGGGTTAACGGAGTTCTGTTCGATGACGCTGGATGGTGCTGGGGTGCGAAACTGCCCAGGGAGCAGGTAACTGCACTCGAGGCCATGGGAAATCCAATGAAGGAAAAAGAATGCACGTGGAGACGTAAGGAAATGGAATATCTAAGCACAGACAAACATATAAAGACGGGAAACCTCCGTAAGGGCCTGTTTACGTGAACAGGGATGCGGGACGGTGTTAGAGCAGTTGTGTTAGATGACGCTCGAAGGCGCTGCGGTGCGAAACTTCCCGGGCAGCAGGTAACTGTACACGCGGCTGTGGCAAATCCAATAAAGGAAGAAAAAGCACGTGGAGACGTAAGGAAATGGAAAATCTAAGCACAGACAAAGGTATACAGACAGGAAACCTCCGTAATGGCCTGTTGACATGGACAGGGATGGATGGGGATTAGAGCAGTTCTGTTCGATGACGCTGGATGGCGCTGGGGTGTGAAAATTCCCGGGGAGCAGGTAACTGAACACGAGGCCGTGGAAAATCCTATAACGGAAAAATAAGAACGTGGAGACGTAAGGAAATGGAATATCTAAGCATAGACAAAGATATACAGACAGGAAACCTCCGTAAGGGCCTGTTGACGTGAACAGGGATGCGGGACGCGGGGTTACAACAGTTCTGTTCGATGAGGCTGGATGGCGATGGGCTGCGAAACCCCCCGGGAGGAGGTAACTGCATTCGCGGCCCTGGCAAATCCATTAAAGGAAAAATAAGCACGTGGAGACGTAAGGAAATGGAATATCTAAGCACAGACAATGATATACAGACAGGAAACCTCCGTAATGGCCTGTTGACACGCACAGGGATGGACGGGGATTAGAGCAGTTCTGTTCGATGATGCTGGATGGCGCTGGGGTGCGAAACTGCCCGGGGAGCAGGTAACTGCATACGAGGCCGTGGCAAATCAAATAACGGAAAAATAAGCACGTGGAGACGTAAGGAAATGGAATATCTAAGCATAGACAAAGATATACAGACAGGAAACCTCCGTAAGGACCTGATGACGCGAACAGGGATGCGGGACGGGGGGTACTGCAGTACTGTTCGATGATGCTGGATGGCGCTGGGGTGTGAAACTGCCCGGGCAGCAGGTTACTGCACTTCAGGCCGTGGAAAATCCAGTAAAGGAAAAATGAACACCTGGAGACGTTAGGAAATGGAATATCTAAGCACAGACAAACATATACAGACGGTAAATATCTGTAAGGACCTGTTGACGTGAACAGGGATGCAGGACGGGGTTACAGCAGTTCTGTTAGATGTCGCTGGATGGCGCTGGAGTGCGGGACTGTCCGGGCAGCAAGTAACAGCTGAAGAGGCCGTGGCAAATCCAATAAAAGAAAAAAAGCAGGTGGAGACGTAAGGAAGTGGAATATCTAAGCACAGACAAAGATATACAGGCAGGAAACCTCCGTAAGGACATGTAGACGCGAAAAGGGATGGACGGGGGTTAGAGCAGTTCTGTTTGATGACGCTGGATGGCGGTGTGGTTCGAAACTTCCCGGGGAGCAGGTAACTGCATACGAGGCCTTGGTAGATCCAATAATGGAAAAAAAAGCACGTGGAGACGCAGGGAAATGGAATATGTAAGTACAGACAAAGATGTACACACAGGAAACGTCCGTAAGGGCCTGTTGACGCGAACAGTGATGCGGGACGATGGGTAACAGGTGTTCTGTTCGATGACGCTGGATGGCGGTGGGGTGCGAAACTGCCTGGGGAGCAGGTAACTGCACTCGAGGCCGTGGCAAGTCCAATAAACAAAAAATAAGCATGTGAAGACGTAAGGAAATGGAATATCTAAGCACAGACAAGCATATACAGACAGGAAATCTCCGCAAGGGCCTGTGGACGCGAACAGGGATGCGGGACGTGGTTACAGCAGTTCTGTTAGATGACGCTGGATGGCACTGGCATGCGAAATTGCCTGGGCAGCAGGTAACTGCACACGAGGCCGTAGCAAATCCAATAAAAGGAAAAAAAGCACGTGGAGACGTAAGGAAATGGAATATCTAAGCACAGACAAAGATATACAGACCGGAAACCTCCGTAAGGGCGTGTTGACGCGAACAGGGATGTGGGGCGGGGGGTTACAGCAGTTCTGTTCGATGACGCTGGATGGTGCTGGGGTGCGAAACTGCCCGGGGAGCAGGTAACTGCACACGCGGCCGTGGCAAAGCCATTAACGGAAAAATAAGAACATGGAGACGTAAGGAAATGGAATATCTAAGCACAGAGAAACATATACAGACGGGAAACCTCCATAAGGGCCTGTTTACGTGAACAGGGATGCGGGACGCTGTTAGAGCAGTTCTGTTAGATGACGGTCGAAGGCGCTGGGGTGTGAAACTTCCCGGGCAGCAGGTAACTGCACACGCGGCCGCGGCAAATCCAATAAAGGAAGGAAAAGCACGTGGAGACGTAAGGAAATGGAAAATCTAAGCACAGACAAAGATATACAGACAGGAAACCTCCGTAAGCGCCTGTTGACGCGAACAGGGATGGGCGGGGGTTAGAGTATTTCTGTTCGATGACGCTGGATGGGGCTGGGGTGCGAAACTTCCCGGGGAACAGGTAACTGCACTGGAGGCCGTTGCAAATCCAATAAAGGAAAGAAAAGCACGTGGAGACGTAAGGAAATGGAATATCTAAGCACAGACAAAGATATACAGACAGGAAACCTCCGTAATGGCCTGTTGACATGGACAGGGATGGACGGGGATTAGAGCAGTTCTGTTCGATGTCGCTGGATGGCGCTGGGGTGTGAAAATTCCCTGGGAGCAGGTAACTGCACACGCGGCCGTGGCAAAGCCAATAACGGAAAAATAAGAAAATGGAGACGTAAGGAAATGGAATATCTAAGCACAGAGAAACATATACAGACGAGAAATCTCCGTAAGGGCCTGTTGACGTGAACAGGGATGCAGGACTGGGTCACAGCAGTTCTGTTAGATGACGCTGGATGGCGCTGGGGTGCGAAACTGCCCGGGCAGCGGGTAACTGCACTCGAGGCCGTGGCAAATCCAATAAAGGTAAAATAAGCACGTGGAGACGTAAGGAAATGGAATATCTAAGCAGAAAGATATACAGGCAGGAAACCTCCATAAGGGCCTGTTGACGCGAACAGGGATGGACGGGGTTAGAGCAGTTCTGTTTGATGATGCTGGATGGCGCTGGGATGCGAAACTTCCCAGGCAGCTGGTAACTGCACTCGAGGCCATGGCAAATCCAAAAAAGGAAAAAAAAAGCATGTGGAGACGTAAGGAAATGGAATATCTAAGCATAGACAAAGATATACAGACAGGAAACCTCCGTAAGGGCCTGTTGACGCGAACAGGGATGCGGGACGGGGGGTTACAGCAGTTCTGTTCGATGAGGCTGGATGGCGATGGGGTGCGAAACCCCCCGGGAGCAGGTAACTGCATTCGAAGCCGTGGCAAATCCATTAAAGGAAAAATAAGCACGTGGAGACGTAAGGAAATGGAATATCTAAGCACAGACAAACGTATACTGACGGGATACCTCCGTAAGGGCCTGTTGACGTGAACAGGGATGCGAGACGATGTTACGTCAGTTCTCTTAGATGACACCGGATGGCGCTGTGGTGCGAAACTTCCCAGGCAGCTGGTAACTGCACTCGAGGCCGTGGCAAATCCAATAAAGGAAAAAAAAAGCACTTGGAGACGTAAGGAAATGGAATATCTAAGCACAGACAAAGATATACAGACAGGAAACCTCCGTAAGTGCCCGTTGACGCGAACAGGGATGCGGGACGGGGTTACAGCAGTTCTGTTAGATGACGTTGGATGCCTCTAGGGTGTGAAACTGCCCGGGCAATGGCAGTGGAAATCCCCACCACCACTTCCCCTGAAATGGCGGCACAGGGTAAGATCTAGTTGTTAGTGTCGTCAGGTGCAGCTGTATGCAAAATTATGCAACAGAATCGTCTTGTGACACTATGTTGTAACGTTTCTTACATAAGGCCAGGTTTCAGCAGAAAACCTAGTTATGAAAATTGGCTCATCACGGTTCCCTACTAGAGAAACAGCCAGTTACTAGAGCCAAAGCCAAGAATGCGCAAAATTTTGTTGGGGTACTCCTTTCCATTATTTATTAGAAGTATTTACCATCATTGCTTATTTCAAATGGTCTGTCTTCTCATCGTATTGTGAAGAACTTGTCTCAGGCTTTGCTGCCTTAGTGAGAGCCCATAGTGTCTGCACAGATCTAAGATTTTTCTCCGATCTGCGCAATACGTCACCGTCGAGAAATCCCACACAGTTCACGCGCACTGTTAAGTGTTGAAGCGATTAAGTTTCATGTTGTTGCTGTTTATTTTTGTGTTCTTTCGTGTTTGTTCGTTATGTTTGACATTAATAATGCCGAATTGTCCTATGGCTGTGTGTGGAAACTGTAATCAGACGACTAAAAGGCAGTTGTATTACCTGTCATAAGTTCCCTCAAATCCCTGAAACATTTGCTCCGTGGGTTCAGCTCTGTAGCAGTAGTGACAGCATTAACATTAAAACTGCTACTGCCTGTAGCATGCACTTTAGAGAGGCCGATTATTCACGGTAGCTACAAGCTGAATTGAAGAAACGTCAATCAAAATAGGTCTTAAAACCGACTGCAAATTCTTTAAGCTCGTGAAACCCGTAAACGTGCACATAACATGCTAGAAAAAGTAGACCTAAGCATAGAATCAGAAAAAGGTCTTATCGAGGATAAAATGAAAAAATTATCACCAGTGAGAGAAAAGAATTCAGCGTTTAATTTGCTTTTCGTTCTCAGGATATTGTTATCCGCTATTACTGTTTCGCGCGTTAAGCAAGCAGACGAAGTAATGCAAAGCATTGAGTATCGACACAGTGCTGACGAGTGAAGTACACAAAAGTTTTGCTAAAAGCACTTCCTGAGTAACCAAAAATAAGTTTAAGTGAAGCAGAAAATTTGTGTGTGTTGAGCATTTGATGAAATGATTGGCATATGCTACGGCCAAGAAAGTGACTCCATATACGGACCACATAACCAGGTACAGGTTGTTATGGCATGTGGTTTATGTGGAGCCTGGAAGCAGTCTGTATACTGCTGGTCACGAAAGAGACGCAAAAAGATCTCCGCTGAATGACTGGATTTATTTCTTCCAGATCCGACTCCATAGAGCAATCACTTGGACATCATTTGGACATCATACTGACAAGATAATTGTAATATCAAAAGATCCTATAAGCTCTGGGGTAACTGGGAAACTATCTCGTCCTAGCTTAATTGTCTCTTCAAACGCAGCTCTCTGTATAAAGAAGCAAATGTGAATAAAAACCAGACAAAACTTTTAATCGGAAGCTTCAAACTATTTCTCAAGAGGTTTTCGCAATTTACACTAAGATCATTACTGTACCTTCATCCGGATAAGGCACCTCAACACATCGGCAAAGACAATGAGGGCTGAACAGCTGCAGAAAGGAGCACACACATGGAGAACTTCTGCAGTTCATTCCAGATCGGATTAAGATATTTAATCTGCTGTTAAATTGTTGAAGTAAGGCGATTAATACTGAAGCTTCAGAATCATCAAACTTAGAAATGACAAATAAATGGAATTATAGCTTTTCCTTTCTACTTAATATCTGCACGAAAAATATGTTATACGCTATTGCCGATTGTGACGAAAAATTTGCGTTTAGAAACTGAAAGCTCTTATGATTGTTGCGTTTTCTGTACTACTAAAAATGTTTAATACTTAATAACGACTGAAGGATGCCAAGTTATAACTTATCTCATAGAAAATGTTGAATAATAGAATGTATATGTCAAGACGATCCATAATACGTAATTATACATCTGTCATTACTAGCAAGACAATATGAGAGTTTCACTGCCGTAGGAAGCAGTAATGTAAAGTCCCTGTGTAGGTAAGCTTCAATCTAACTCATAACTCATTACATCGCCCTTCACCTTCGTAAATTAATGGTGGCTTAGGCGGAATACTGCCATGCGCAAACGTGAAAAATCGTCTCTTCTCGACAGTGACGTCACGCGGAAGCGCTCGCTGCCGAACGTTTTGGTCCAATCTTCTGTGTTGCTGGCTATACAGATGCGGCTACGCTCTCTCGGTCTCTCCCCTCTGCGATCTAAGGCAAGAATTCAGTCTCATTCGTTTTCTTTAAAGAATGACGATATAGGTGAGATAAAATTTAACTCCGCCTACACTGTCTGTGGAGTGAGTTGAGTAACTCTGTGAATACTGTTGTCGGTCCCAAGCACGGACAAAGGAGGAGGGTTGGCTGAATAAAGAAGCCGTAAAAACTTCGCTAGACGACAAGTAGTAGCTTCTTCTCGGACTCAGTGCTTTAATAGTGATAAGATCGTTTACAATCTAAAATTCAACTTAGTAGCACAATGTAAACTTTTGCAAATAAAGCAACTACCCTACACCTCAGTAAACAAGCTAGGCCATCTGGGTCATCGGAGCTCCGACTCATTCCAGCATGATTCGAGTCGGAGTTTGCTACACTTCTTCAACGTAAACGCAGACGCTTCCAGGCCAAACTATTACCTTACAGTAACCCTTTTTGTGGTTATCATTAAACACAGTTTACGAATGCACAACCTGCACCCCTCTGTGCTTGTGACAACAGGTCTCTTGCTTAGAGCTCCTCTATCGATGTAAGGGTTATGGCTGTCAGAATAAACGCAAAACTACGGTAGGTATGATTGCTGAACTGTGCTAACGACAAGAAGTACTGTGTTCATGGCTGTTACCGGACTTTCTTGTCAGGACGAAAGGTTAGGATGATCAATTTGCAAATAGAGGAAAAAATTACAGAAGACGCGGAAACCTTAGGTACGGTGAAAGATCCATATGGACCCGTGTTGTATTTTTAAATATGGCGCGTACTGAAACATCAGGCTTCGCTGCATATAGAATGTTTAATCCTACCAAAACAGTCCACTGAAAGTATAAATTAATATTTTTTTGAGAATCATAATGTAAGCTGTCACATAGTCTAGCACGGGATCGTGTTTACGAGTACGATTTCTAACCCCTTTGTCACATGTAATGCCTCAACTACATTTTTAATCACACGACGCGTAAGGAAAAGCATTACTGACAACAAAACTAGAGAAAATTACATTGATGCTTCAGACCTTCCTCATCTAAAGAAAAGTATTTCTAGTTTGTGAGGCCTATTGTGGATTTGAAAGTGCTGTTAACTGTCTTCCCACTCAACAGCTTTCATTAGCGGAAAAACTCCCAGTTGCACGCTGAAAATAACATTACTATTAACAGTAATAATAGAAGGTTGTTAGAATCCTCGTGATTTCCCAGATTAAGTTCCCAATCCGACGCCTGTTTGTCCTCTGCATCATCTTCATCATCTGGGACAGAACATCCCGTAGGCGCAGAGTTAAAGGCAACCCTTAAGAATACCTGTACCAGCAGTTGAAAAATTTTATAACGTAAGCACACGTGTTCGAACGGAGTATATGAACTCAAGTCATTATGTCTATTAATTCATTCTGTAAATCGTGGTTTATGGTATGTCAGGTTTGATATAGTACAAGCGATTCTCCACGTACTGTGATTTTGAGAAATCATTCATGTCGAATATTGATAACATAATTATAAAAACAATAAGATGATTGAAAAATAGTATGGTTAAGGATATGTGATCAAATACACTATATTTCCTTGGTGTTTCAAAAACTCAGACAGAACAGAAGCAGTAGTCAAGGAAGCACACTTTCAGTTTCACTTTAAACTTATGTAATTTTTTTAACTGTGTCAGATAGGATGGCATTTTGTTTTACAACATAATACCAGTATGATACACTCCTCCCCTACGCATGTTTATATTTACTGTATTGTCATGCAGGTAATGCTGGCGCCTAGTATCATGAGAGGGAAAATCACAGTTGTGCTTGAAGATATTTTCTTCTGTTAATATGCTTATTTTTATGAAGATTAGTATTTTGTAGATATATAAACGAGGAGGGGGCAGTATGTTGGGACTTTTAAGTACTTTTAAGTACTGGCCTATAGGGATTGTTACGCTTTTTTTTTTTTTAGACTAAACGTTTTTCTGCTTCATATGGGATTCCTCCAAAAGATATTTCTGTACATCAGTCATGAATGGGCACTGTCATTGTACAGTCTTAGACATAAAAACTGACCGTCGGCCGGCTGCCACAGAGACTAGGTCCGAGTCGCTCACTTAAGGTGGCCAATAAAACCAACCACCTCTGACAACGCTAAGTGCGGCCATCTGCACAATCTGGCAACACTGTAAGATGTGGAAGTGTCAGGAGGGCGTGTTGTCTACTTACGAGATGTCGTGTTATGTGAGCCCGTGGTCTAGTGAGCCGGAACGGTAGCTCAGCGTATTCGGCCAGAGAGCTGACTGGCCTCTGTAATAAAACAAACTGAGTGAACGAGCTTCAACGGATGTCATTTGACGTCCGCTACGACGAAATACAACGAACCATAACGAACAAAATGAAAAAAAAAAGAAAACGTGGTTATGGTCATGCGTGCTAAACTTAAAGTTGCTGTCCATGCATCAGCACGGCTTTAGAAAGCATCGCTCCTGCGAAAAGGCAACTCGCCCTTTTTTCACATGATATCTTGCGAACCATGGATGAAGGGTATCAGATGGATGCCATATTCCTTGACTTCCGGAAAGCGTTTGACTCGGTGACCCACTGCAGACTCCTAACTAAGGTACGAGCATATGGGATTGGTTCCCAAATATGTGAGTGGCTCGAAGACTTCTTAAGTAATAGAGCCCACTACGTTGTCCTCGATGGTGAGTGCTCATCGGAGGTGTGGGTATCATCTGGAGTGCCACAGGGAAGTGTGGTAAGTCCGCTGTTGTTTTCTATCTACATAAATGATCTTTTGGATAGGGTGGATAGCAATGTGCTGCTGTTTGCTTATGATGCTGTCGTGTACGGGAAGGTGTCATCGTTGAGTGACTGTCGGAGGATACAAGATGACTTGGACAGGATTTGTGATTGGTGTAGAGTGGCAGCTAACTGTAAATATAGATAAATGTAAATTAATGCAGATGAATAGGAAAAAGAATCCCATAATGTTTGAGAACTCCATTAGTAGTGTAGCGCTTGACACAGTCACGTCGATTAAATATTTGGGCGTAACATTGCAGAGCGATATGAAGTGGGACAAGCATGTAATGGCAGTTTTGGGGAAGGCGGATAGTCGTCTTCGGTTCATTGGTAGAATTTTGGGAAGATGTAGTTCATCTGTAAAGGAGACCGCTTATAAAACACTAATACGACCTATTCTAGAGTACTGCTCGAGCGTTTGGGATCCCTATCAGGTCGGATTGAGGGAGGACATAGAAGCAATTCAGAGGCGGGCTGCTAGATTTGTTACTGATAGGATTGATCATCACGCGAGTGTTACAGAAATGCTTCAGGAACTTGGGTGGGAGTCTCTAGAGGAAAGGAGGCGTTCTTTTCGTGAATCGCTAATGAGGAAATTTAGAGAACCAGCATTTGAGGCTGACTGCAGTACAATTTTACTGCCGCCAACTTACATTTCGCGGAAAGAGCACAAAGATAAGATAAGAGAGACTAGGGCTCGTACAGAGGCATATAGGCAGTCATTTTTCCCTCGTTCTGTTTGGGAGTGGAACAGGGAGAGAAGATGCTAGTTGTGGTACGAGGTACAATCCGCCACGCACCGTATGGTGGATTGCGGAGTATGTATGTAGATGTAGATGTGTTCGCGTCCAACTGTATCTCTTAATTTTCTTAACTACATTTCGGCCATCGTCTAAAGTTGCGAGTACGATTGAACATCGAAGATAATTCGCTTCACTTTCTACCCACCAGTAATAACAAATACTTCCAGAAACAATTCCGCAGTACAGCTCGTGGCTGCGTCGCGATCAGAACAGCTTACGCTCGAGAGTTTTCTCGCGCTGCAGCGGCTACCGGCCACCGGCCAGACGCCGCCCGCCACCTGTAATCGGGAGCCGCCCAGGTGAAAGCAGCGCGATGCTGTCAGTGTATAAATCAGCTGTCATTTTCGAATTTGTTCTAGTTATCATCTTGCAGTTAAGCATTGAAGATCACATACTTGCAAATCATGAACTACAGTTAAGCGTTGTAAAAATGGGTCGCAAGTGGAGAGAGGTGTCACATCTGCAACACAAAAATGGTTCAAATGGCTCTGAGCACTATGGGACTTTAACTGCTGAGGTCATCAGTCCCCTATAACTTAGAACTACTTAAACCTAACTTAACCTAAGGACGTCACACACATCCGTGCCCGAGGCAGGATTCGAACCTGCGACTGTAGCGGTCGCGCGGTTCCAGACTGTAGCGCCTAGAACCGCTCGGCCACCCCGGCCGGCACATCTGCAACACAATATTTACTTTTGGTATAATAGAGGGGTGAATGCAGATGAGGCAGCTAGAAATATTTGAATTGTGTGTAGCGCGAGTGATTTAGGGAAAAATACGCCAAGAAAAGATATTCTTGTTTCAACAAAGATCGTTCTGGCATGGATGATTTTCCACATTAAGTAAGTCTCGACTACTGATATAAGTGATGGATTACCATTTAACCACAATGCGACATTTGCATTCAACAGGCAAGGTTCAGAAGACTAGCGTAGGAGTACTGCACGCTCTAATTCGAAACAACAAAAATTAACAGAGTAACGACTATTGCAGTTTTGCTTGAGCGTCATCAGGTCGCTCATTGAGCGTTCCTATGCTAAAGTGTTACCGGTGACGAGTTATCATGTCTTTATCGTTAACTTCCTAAGAAGAAATGAAAGGCTGAGCACTATTAAAAGACCTAAACTTGAGCAAAGAGTACTGTGAACGTAATATTTTCCGTGTGATAGCTCCAAAAGTGTGTTTTGCACTATGTATTGTTCCCCAAGGATGTGTCCATCCCAGTTGGAATTTGTTGCCAACAACTGAGACAACTTTCGGCCGCAGTGTAAGAAAATCGACCGACAAAACTATATCACATGTACTACTGCATGATAACGCACTCTGTTGATTTGAGAAACAAAACTATCCAGGAGATTGATAGGGAAGTCATCTCTCAGGCACTTGTTCCTCTGATCACGCATGTGGCAAAGATGGGAATTTGCGTCTGACAAGGAACGTTTATACGAGTTAGATAGGTCCTGCAGGCAAGTTGGCCATTGTGTCCCGATAGTGCAATGGTCAGAACCTCTGCCTAGTAAGCAGGAGGTCCAGGTTCGAACTCTAGTTGAATACAAAATTTCATCTGCTGCCGTTGCTGTATCTCAACACCCTTCGATATTTATGAGTTTTTTGAGGCAATACAGGTGATTTGCGAACATTTGTCTTGCCATCATTGTAACGTGACTTCAACGGCACCCATTAAGCAGTTTCACAGCATTACACCACCACATCCACACAACCTGTACCATTATCAGTTTGGTTTCCAGAAAGGTTTTTCAACAGAAAATGCCATATAAGCTTTCACCAATCAAATTTTGAATGATCTGAATAACCGAACATCACCCATTGGGATTTTTTGTGATCTCTCAAAGGCTTTTGATTGTGTAAATCATGAAATTCTGCTAGACAAGCTCAAGTATTGTGGCATGAGTGGGACAGTGCACAAATGGTTTAATTCGTACCTAACTGGAAGAGTGCAGAAAGTTGAAATAAGCAGTTCTCACAATATGCAAAGATCAGCACATTCCTCAAACTCGGGAACTATCAAGAATGGGGTTCCACAAGGGTCGGTCTTGGATCCTTTGTTGTTCTTAATATATGTTAATGACTTGCCATTCTATATTCATGAAGAGGCAAAGTTAGTTCTCTTTGCTGATGATACAAGTATAGTAATCACACCTGACAAACAAGAATTAACTGATGAAATTGTCAATAATGTCTTTCAGAAAATTACTAAGTGGTTCCTTGTAAACGGACTCTCACTGAATTTTGATAATACACAGTGCATACAGTTCCGTACAGTAAATGGTATGACGCCATTAATAAATATAGACCTTAATCAGAAGCATATAGCTAAGGTAGAATATTCAAAATTTTTAGGTGTGTCCATTGATGAGAGATTAAATTGGAAGAAACACATTGATGATCTGCTGAAACGTTTGAGTTCAGCTACTTCTGCAGTAAGGGTCATTGCAAATTTTGGTGATAAACATCTTAGTAAATTAGCTTACTAGGCCTATTTTCACTCATTGCTTGCGTATGGCATCATATTTTGGGGTAATTCATCACTGAGGAATAAAGTATTTATTGCACAAAAGTGTGTAAGCAGAATAATAGCTGGAGTCCACCCAAGATCAACCTGCAGACATTTATTTAAGGATCTAGGGATATTCACAGTAGCTTCTCAGTATATATACTCTCTTATGAAATTTGTTATTAACAACCAAAACCAGTTCAAAAGTAATAGCAGTGTGCATAACTACAATACTAGGAGAAAGGATGATCTTCACTATTCAAGATTAAATCTAACTCTGGCACAGAAAGGGGTGAATTATACTGGCACTAAAGTCTTTGGTCACTTACCAAATAGTATCAAAAGTCTGACAGATAACCAACAAGTATTTAAGAAGAAATTAAAAGAATTTCTGAATGACAACTCCTTCTAATCCATAGAGGAATTTTTAGATATAAATTAAGAATATATATATATATATATATATATATATATATTATGTTGTTAAATTAACTTAATTATGTCATGTATTGGAAAATTTGACTCGTTCCACATCATTACGAAATATCGTATTCATGATCCATGGAACTAGTATTAATCTAATCTAATCTAATCTAAAAACACAGTTGTTACTCGCGGTGACTACAAGTTGCTGATGCTTGTCAAGAATAGCGGAAAGCGCCTCATGAATGTGAAGTTCCATTAGCAGTACGCCCAGCACAGAGAGAATCCTACACTACTGACCATTAAAATTGCTACACCAAGAAGAAATGCAGATGATAAACAGGTATTCATTGGACAAATATATTATATTAGAACTGACATGTGATTACATTTTCACGTAGTTTGGGTGCATAGATCCTGAGAAATCTGTACCCAGAACAACCACCTCTGGCCGTAATAACGGCCTTGATACGCCTGGGCATTGAGTCAAACAGAGCTTGGATGGCGTGTACAGGTACAGCTGCCCATGCAGCTTCAACACGATACCACAGTTCACCAAGAGTAGTGACTGGCGTATTGTGACGAGCCAGTTGCTCGGTCACCATTGACCAGACGTTTTCAATTGGTGAGAGATCTGGAGAATGTGCTGGCCAGGGCAGCAGTCGAACATTTCCTGTATCCAGAAAGGCCCGTACAGGACCTGCAACATGCGGTCGTGCATTATCCTGCTGAAATGTAGGGTTTCGCAGGAATCGAATCAAGGGTAGAGCCACGGGTCGTAACACATATGAAATGTAACGTCCACTGTTCAAAGTGCCATCAATGCGAACAAGAGGTGACCGAGACGTGTAACCAATGGCACACCATACCATCACGCCGGGTGATACGCCAGTGCGGCGATGACGAATACACGCTTCCAATGTGCGTTTACCGCAATGTCGCCAAACACGGATGTGACCATCATGATGCTGTAAACAGAACCTGGATTCATCCGAAAAAATGACGTTTCGCCATTCGTGCACCCAGGTTCGTCGTTGAGTACACCATCGCAGGCGCTCCTGTCTGTGATGCAGCGTCAAGGGTAACCGCAGCCATGGGCTCCGAGCTGATAGTCCATGCTGCTGCAAACGTCGTCGAGCTGTTGGTGCAGATGGTTGTTGTCTTGCAAACGTCCCCACCTGTTGACTCAGGGATCGAGACGCGGCTGCACGATCCGTGCAGCCATGCGGATAAGATGCCTGTCATCTCGACTGCTAGTGATACGAGGCCGTTGAGATCCAGCACGGCGTTCCGTATTACCCTCCTGAACCCACCGATTCCATATTCTGCTAACAATCATTGGATCTCGACCAACGCGAGTAGCAATGTCGCGATACGATAAACCGCAATCGCGATAGGCTACGATCCGACCTATATCAAAGCCGGAAACGTGATGGTACGTATTTCTCCTCCTTACACGAGGCATCGCAACAACGTTTCACCAGGCAACACCGGTCAACTGCTGCTTGTGTATGAGAAATCGGTTGGAAACTTTCCTCATGTCAGCACGTTGTAGGTGTCGCCACCTGCGCCAACCTTATGTGAATGCTCTGAGAAGCTAATCATTTGCGTATCACAGCACCTTCTTCCTGTCGGTTAAATTTCGCGTCTGTAGCACGTCATCTTCGTGGTGTAGCAATTTTAATGATCAGTAGTGTAAATAACAGTAAGAGGTTACCCAGCGAAGGGAAGAGCCCACGTATTGTCTCGAGTTCTTGTAGTTTGATATTAATCTAGTTTCAGATGGTTTCATGCTAACGGGTTCTTTTGGCTATCGGAATACTCATATAGGAATTATCAAAGTGTAATTGCTAGAAAGCTCAACTTCCTTTTTAACACCTCATTTTGGACTGAATATGACTCGGAAAGCGACGTTAATTTGACGTTTCCGTCAGTCTCTTGACGGCTTGCTAAATGAAGTCTGAAGTGCACTCACAGTTGTGTTGCCTGCCGCATGAATTCTGTGAAGTGTTAGGGCAGCTGGCAGCCATTGCTGAATACAGACATGTGCAAATATTTTCACTGGTCTGGGGGAACTCGTCTTTGTTGCATTTTTTCCATACCGTAATTACCACAACAACAAAAGGCTCATTCTACTGAAGAGCTTGATGCCCACTAGTCCTTAAATAAGAATCTGCGAGCAGTAATAATGTATGAAAGGAAACCGACTGTTGGTCAAAAGAATGGAGAGCTCCCTGCTATTTGCGTTTCTTATAGGGCCTACGATAAGCATCTGGTGTCATATTATGCTTCATAACCCTAAACTGTTTAATTTTTTCACTTTATACTAAAACAAAAGCTATGACATGAGAAAAGGAAATGACTTATATGCTTCTCAGAAACTTTAGTTTTTTGTGTTTATTTCCTCACTTCATACTAAAACAATGGCGTTGATATGAAAGGAGAAGATGAAGTATACGCTTCCAAGACATAATATTTCCTTGTGTGCTACTACTGCGTGCATGAAAGCTCTGGACTTTATTTTTGTGTGTTGGATAAATTTTGTTATCACCTCACATTACTTTGTGAGAAGGTTCCCATTTTCTTGGGATCCAAATATAGTGGACATTTCATCACTGGTTGGTATTCTGATGACAAATGACATGATACCCGTTCTAATTCCACTATGGCACCTGTAAGTAGAGTCTCACGTTGGTTACTATAAGAACATGCAGACATTGATGTCCGTTTTCACTGCAGTCAGAGCCAAGGTGATTTCTTTCTGTTTATGGCGTAGCGTCTGCTGCGTGTCCACGCTCAGCCAACATAAACAAATCGCGGCGGCAGTGGGCACTGCTAATCGCTGCACTTGTCGCGAGCCGTGACAACAAGAGCGCACTGTCTCTGCTAACGATATTATGGAGTTCATACATCTTATTTACTTAACGTAATATGCAGGACACGAGTTGGGTAAAAATTCAGTTTGTAATAACTAGCCATTGCATTAAAATACTTTACAGTGTTGATAGTATCGATTCAGATTGTGCGTGAACACTAAAACACACACACACACACACACACAGTCATTTATTCCATTGAGGCTGACGACTGTTGTCTGTTGAACAACACCTGCGCCAATCAATTCCTCAGTTGGCGTCGAGTGAATGAGATTTTTCAGTTACCTTACATCGCAAGAATAGTGAGGAGGAGGCTGAAAGTAAATGGACTTGTATGCTAAAGAGCTGCGACAAATCAAATCTTGACTGATAATCAGATGATTGCCAACATGGATTTTGTGGACGAGTATACTTTTAGTAACCAACCCACCCACCATCAGTAAGTAAGATTTCTCGAAGGCGTCGGGGTATTGATTCCACTAAGGTCCTCGATAGTTTAGCGTCATGGTTTACTTCCCACCATACGTTTTCTATATTCGTCCAAAAGTCGCTTGCATTTGTAGGTCCACATGGAAATGACCTCTTTACCTCCGCTCACATATTCTCTATCGGGTTGAGGTCCGGTGATCGTGGAACAAACGGCAACAGATTTATCCTCTATTGGCCCTGAAACCAATCTTGCACTGCTCTGCTCTGATGGATGGGGCTTTGGTTGTTTGAGTAAATTGTTATTTCTTTGCTTCATATATTTATATTTAAATAACGTATTTATTATAAGCACATTGTATTAGTATTTTCCATAATGTTTAAGAATTCTGGTCCTGTCATAGATAAGTGATCTAGATTCAACAGTCCGATTAGGAATGTGGTTTACCGAGTCTTATCATATGACGAGAGTCGTAGTCGGAAATGCGCATTAAGACAGACTGACTGAATCCGATTAGAACGATCTGGTATCGAACTGAAATTACAGAAATCGGATAATTTGAACGTCTGTATTGCAACAACGCTGCGCACATAAATTCTTTTGATGGAGTAACAGGTAGCAAATGTCTAAGAAAAAGTGAAGAATATCTCTACTAGCAGCAATGTAACGTAATTATAAGCTATGTCAATGTGATGCAAATACTGAATGGAACAAAAAAAAAAAAAAAAAAAAAAAAAAAAAAAAAAAAAAGTGGTTCAAATGGCTCTGAGCACTATGGGACTTAACATCTGTGGTCATCAGTCCTCTAGAACTTAGAACTACTTAAACCTAACTAACCCAAGGACGTCACACACATCCATGCCCGAGGCAGGATACCAATCTGCGACCGTAGCGGACACGCGGTTCCAGACTGAAGCGCCTAGAAGCGCAGGCCACACCGGCCGGCTAAATGGAACAATACACATCTATTTCAGTGATGGGAAGATACACCATATCGAATTTTCTGATGACATAGTAATAATAATAATAATAATTTATTATTTATTATTTTGAGCTTTTCCTCATTACAGAGGCTTATCTCCAACATAATAATTTACCTGGAAATGACAATACAAACAATAAACGTTCTTAAACTATACTCTCAAAATATTTCTCCATGTGTTTCGATCTTGCGTGTCCTCTTCCTCTGCGCCCATTCTCCTCATTGTGTGCTGTACATTTTGGAGCCAGGTGGTCACAGGTCGTCCTCTTCTTCTTCTCCCCTCCGGTTCCCACTCCAGTATCAATTTTGGTATTCTGGCTTCCTCCATTCGTCGTACATGCCCGTACCACTGTAATTTCTTCCTATCCATTACGTCATATATTCTTTCTTTTATTTCCATTCTCCTTATTACTTCGGTGTTCCTTATCTTTTCTTTCCTAGAGATTCTTGCTGATCTTCTCCAAAAGTCCATCTCTAGAGCTTGTAATTTTTTAATGTGCTTCATGTTAATTGTCCAGGTCTCCGTTCCATACAGAACCACACTTTCTAATATGGATTTGTATATTAATTTTTTTGTTCTGCTCATTACATTCCTGCTCCATAAGACTGAGTTAAGCATCCCAATGACCCTCCGTCCGCTACTAATTCTTTTATTGATTTCTGACTCTGATTTTCCCTCGATTTCTAAAATGGATCCCAAATAACAGAAAGTGTTTATCTTTTTGATTTTCTTTCCTTCAATGTATAGCTCATCTGAATCATTAGTCAAGTATTCTGTTTTTTGGTAATTAATCTTCAAACCCCAAGTTTTGTATGCTACTGCTAGTTGATTGCACATATAGTTAGCATCCTCCCCATCTTGTGCTACGACTACTTGATCATCAGCAAATAATAAATGATGTAGGTAAACTCCATCTCTTATTTCTAATCCCATACTATTACATTTACGAGACCATGTTCTAAGGCTAATATCTATATAGATTTTAAATAATGATGGTGACATGGGACAGCCCTGTAAAAGGCCTTTGCTTGTTCTAAATTTCTGTGAAAGTTTATTACCAACTTTCACTTGGCAAATGTTATCTTTATACATCTGTTGTATTATTTTAATCAAGGAAGGGTTTATGTTTGCCATATGTAGTGCTCTCCAAAGTAAATATTATTGGAATATATATATATGTTCCAATAATAATAATAATGATAATAATAATCCCGTGTGAGGTTGTTAGATTCTCCATAGGGCGCCTCCCCAGGGGCTGGATAAGGGAAAGCATCCCAGATGTGGGTGGTACCGAGAAAATCAAATATTTGTGGTGGGACAATTACTAACACAATCCTCAAAGGCTGTTCAACCCGTTGAACCCAAAATCCAAATACGTCTGAGTGAAAATCACCGGTCCTCTGGTCAGCGTCTGTTGGCTCAATGAGCTCGGCTGAAAATATTTGGTTCCAAAGGCTTCAATAGCCTTTGGTCCAATCCGGTCTTGGTATTATCCAGGCCAGACCAATGGAACACAAGCAAACGTGAACTGTGCGAGTAAATTCAACTTTACCCAGGTGGTACACGACTTACCCGTCGGCAAACGGCAACTGGAGTTTCCAGGTTGGCACAGCAGAGAATATCGGAGATCTCTGGTAAGCTTTCGTACAAGCAGAAAATATTCATTGGAACACTAAATATCAATACATTAATCCAAGCAGGAGAACTACATAATCTCACATAATAAATCGACCGACAAATCTTATCATCCTTGCTCTTCAAGAAACATGACTAACTGACAATGAAACCTTGCATTACGGAAACTATCGCATCTTCAAGAGTAAAACAAAGAAAAAGGTAGCGAAAGGCGCACCAATCTTCGGCATGACATTTTTCGTACACAGATCCATCATCAAGCGTCAAAGAAATCATACCCATCAACAATCGACTGATGACTATGCGCATTCAGAGCACCAATAAAAAATATACACTCATAAATGCACATGACCCCAGCAACATCGAAAATAAGGAAAACGCCGAAAATGTCGGAAAATTCTGGAACACACACGAAAAACCATGAGAAAAATTCACAAAGGTGACGTGAAAATTCTAATGGGAGACTTCAACCTCCTAATTTGGGACAGAAAAAACCCGTAGAAAAATCTTCGATAAAAATTCAGCACACCAAAACACTAACACAAACGGCACACGTCTCATTGACATTTGCCAACAATTCAACCTCAAAATGATGTCTACCCACTTTAGGAAAAACCAGAAAACATGGCGATCCCCGATCCAGCATCTTGGTGAATACCACATCGACCGCGTTGCAGAAAATTGTTCACATGTGTGTAAATTCCTAAGGGACCAAATTGCTTAGGTCATCGGTCCCTAGATTACACACTACTTAAACTAACCTATGCTAAGAACAACACACACACACCCATGCCCAAGGGAGGACTCGAAGGTCCGGTGGGAGGTGCCCCGCAGTCCGTGACATGACGCCTCAAACCTCGCGTCCACGTAGCCATCTGCTACGCCCAGTACAAAGTCATCCACGACACAGAAGTCCGACGAGGCGCGAACATTGACTCAGAACGCTACCTCACACGAGTTCAAGTGAAATTCTCTTAGAAGAGAGTTCACTTCAAAAATCTCTGCATCCAAAAATTCGACACATCCCTATAACACTTCCTCGACATCCGCAAAAAGACAAACAAAACCATTAGAAAAACAAAACGCAACTACATCACCAAAAAATGAAATCAATTGAGGACAACTTCGGAATCTATAACAGGAGTAATTTCTACAGAATTTTCGCAAAAAAATTAAAGGTTACTCACCACAAAATTTGTCCTTCGAAAAGAAATGGAAAACTCGCCCTCACCAACTAAGAAAACTGTGAAGAATTGGCATAATGCTTTTCCGATCTCGTTAAATGCTAACCAAATGATTGATGTGAATAACTACAGAGGAATTTCCCTCCTTTCAGTCCCTTATAAAATCAGCTCCATGTGCCTCTTAGAACGTGAACAAGAACTAGTCGGAACCCTATCCTCTCTACTTCAACCATCATCAGTTATTTTACTCCCCAAATAGCAAAATTCATCTACTACTTTAAGTGTCTCATTTCCTAATCTAATTCCCTCAGTATCACCTGATTTAATTAAACTACATTCCATTATCCTCGTTTTGCTTTTGTTGATGTTCATCTTATATCCTCCTTTCAAGACACTGTCCATTCCGTTCAACTGCTCTTCCTGGTCCTTTGCAGTCTCTGACAGAATTACAATGGCATCGGCGAACCTCGAAGTTTTTATTTCTTCTCCTACTCCTACTCCGAATTTTTCTTTTGTTTCAGTTACTGCTTGCTCAATATACAGATTGAATAACATCGGGGATAGGCTACAACCCTGTCTCACTCCCTTCCCAACCACTGCTTCCCTTTCATGCCCCTCGACTCTTGTAACTGCCATCTGGTTTCTGTACAAATTGTGTAAGTAGGCTGTTTAGGCTTTCTTATTGGTAACGCCACGTAGCGCTCTGTATCAAAATCACTGGCTGTGCTGTGTGCAGTCTGTGGCTAGTTTGCATTGTTGTCTGCCATTGTAGTGTTGGGCAGATGGATGTGAACAGCGCGTAGCGTTGAGCAGTTGGAGGTGAGCCGCCAGCAGTGATGGATGTGGGGAGAGAGATGGCGGAGTTTTGAAATTTGTCATGAACTGCTATATATATTATGACTATTAAGGTAAATACATTGTTTGGTCTCTATTAAAATCTTTGATTTGCTAACTATGCCTATCAGTAGTTAGTGCCTTCCGTAGTTTGAATCTTTTATTTAGCTGGCAGTAGTGGCGCTCGCTGTATTGCAGTAGTTCGAGTAACCAAGATTTTTGTGAGGTAAGTGATTTGTGAAAGGTATAGGTTAATGCCCCCCATGAACCATGGACCTTGCCGTTGGTGGGGAGGCTTGCGTGCCTCAGCGATACAGATAGCCGTACCGTAGGTGCAACCACAACGGAGGGGTATCTGTTGAGAGGCCAGACAAACGTGTGGTTCCTGAAGAGGGGCAGCAGCCTTTTCAGTAGTTGCAAGGGCAACAGTCTGGATGATTGACTGATCTGGCCTTGTAACAATAACCAAAACGGCCTTGCTGTGCTGGTACTGCGAACGGCTGAAAGCAAGGCGAAACTACAGCCGTAATTTTTCCCGAGGGCATGCAGCTTTACTGTATGATTACATGATGATGGCGTCCTCTTGGGTAAAATATTCCGGAGGTAAAATAGTCCCCCATTCGGATCTCCGGGCGGGGACTACTCAAGAGAATGTCGTTATCAGGAAAAAGAAAACTGGCGTTCTATGGATCGGAGCGTGGAATGTCAGATCCCTTAATCGGGCAGGTAGGTTAGAAAATTTAAAAAGGGAAATGGATAGGTTGAAGTTAGATATAGTGGGAATTAGTGAAGTTCGGTGGCAGGAGGAACAAGACTTCTGGTCAGGTGACTACAGGGTTATAAACACAAAATCAAATAGGGGTAATGCAGGAGTAGGTTTAATAATGAATAGGAAAATAGGAATGCGGGTAAGCTACTACAAACAGCATAGTGAACGCATTATTGTGGCCAAGATAGATACGAAGCCCACGCCTACTACAGTAGTACAAGTTTATATGCCAACTAGCTCTGCAGATGACGAAGAAATTGAAGAAATGTATGATGAAATAAAAGAAATTATTCAGATTGTGAAGGGAGACGAAAATTTAATAGTCATGGGTGACTGGAATTCGAGTGTAGGAAAAGGGAGAGAAGGAAACATAGTAGGTGAATATGGATTGGGGGACAGAAATGAAAGAGGAAGCCGCCTGGTAGAATTTTGCACAGAGCACAACATAATCATAACTAACACTTGGTTTAAGAATCATGAAAGAAGGTTGTATACATGGAAGAACCCTGGAGATACTAAAAGGTATCAGATAGATTATATAATGGTAAGACAGAGATTTAGGAACCAGGTTTTAAATTGTAAGACATTTCCAGGGGCAGATGTGGACTCTGACCACAATCTATTGGTTATGACCTGTAGATTAAAACTGAAGAAACTGCAAAAATGTGGGAATTTAAGGAGATGGGACCTGGATAAACTAAAAGAACCAGAGGTTGTACAGAGATTCAGGGAGAGCATGAGGGAGCAATTGACAGGAATGTGGGAAATAAATACAGTAGAAGAAGAATGGGTAGCTTTGAGGGATGAAGTAGTGAAGGCAGCAGAGGATCAAGTAGGTAAAAAGACGAGGGCTAGTAGAAATCCTTGGGTAACAGAAGAAATATTGAATTTACTTGATGAAAGGAGAAAATATAAAAATGCAGTAAGTGAAACAGACAAAAAGGAATACAAACGTCTCAAAAATGAGATCGACAGGAAGTGCAAAATGGCTAAGGAGGGATGGCTAGAGGACAAATGTAAGGATGTAGAGGCCTATCTCACTAGGGGTAAGATAGATACCGCCTATAGGAAAATTAAAGAGACCTTTGGAGATAAGAGAACGACTTGTATGAATATCAAGAGCTCAGATGGAAACCCAGTTCTAAGCAAAGAAGGGAAAGCAGAAAGGTGGAAGGAGTATATAGAGGGTCTATACAAGGGCGATGTACTTGAGGACAATATTATGGAAATGGAAGAGGATGTAGATGAAGATGAAATGGGAGATATGATACTGCGTGAAGAGTTTGACAGAGCACTGAAAGACCTGAGTCGAAACAAGGCCCCCGGAGTAGACAATATTCCATTGGAACTACTGACGGCCGTGGGAGAGCCAGTCCTGACAAAACTCTACCATCTGGTGAGCAAGATGTATGAAACAGGCGAAATACCCTCAGACTTCAAGAAGAATATAATAATTCCAATCCCAAAGAAAGCAGGTGTTGACAGATGTGAAAATTACCGAACTATCAGCTTAATAAGTCACAGCTGCAAAATACTAACACGAATTCTTTACAGACGAATGGAAAAACTAGTAGAAGCCAACCTCGGGGAATATCAGTTTGGATTCCGTAGAAACACTGGAACACGTGAGGCAATACTGACCTTACGACTTATCTTAGAAGAAAGATTACAGAAAGGCAAACCTACGTTTCTAGCATTTGTAGACTTAGAGAAAGCTTTTGACAATGTTGACTGGAATACTCTCTTTCAAATTCTAAAGGTGGCAGGGGTAAAATACAGGGAGCGAAAGGCTATTTACAATTTGTACAGAAACCAGATGGCAGTTATAAGAGTCGAGGGACATGAAAGGGAAGCAGTGGTTGGGAAGGGAGTAAGACAGGGTTGTAGCCTCTCCCCGATGTTGTTCAATCTGTATATTGAGCAAGCAGTAAAGGAAACAAAAGAAAAATTCGGAGTAGGTATTAAAATTCATGGAGAAGAAATAAAAACTTTGAGGTTCGCCGATGACATTGTAATTCTGTCAGAGACAGCAAAGGACTTGGAAGAGTAGTTGAATGGAATGGACAGTGTCTTGAAAGGAGGATATAAGATGAACATCAACAAAAGCAAAACGAGGATAATGGAATGTAGTCGAATTAAGTCGGGTGATGCTGCGGGAATTAGATTAGGAAATGAGGCACTTAAAGTAGTAAAGGAGTTTTGCTATTTGGGGAGCAAAATAACTGATGATGGTCGAAGTAGAGAGGATATAAAATGTAGGCTGGCAATGGCAAGGAAATCGTTTCTGAAGAAGAGAAATTTGTTAACATCCAGTATTGATTTAAGTGTCAGGAAGTCATTTCTGGAAGTATTCGTATGGAGTGTAGCCATGTATGGAAGTGAAACATGGACGATAAATAGTTTGGACAAGAAGAGAATAGAAGCTTTCGAAATGTGGTGCTACAGAAGAATGCTGAAGATTAGATGGGTAGATCACATAACTAATGAGGAAGTATTGAATAGGATTGGGGAGAAGAGAAGTTTGTGGCACAACTTGACCAGAAGAAGGGATCGGTTGGTAGGACATGTTCTGAGGCATCAAGGGATCACCAATGTAGTATTGGAGGGCAGCGTGGAGGGTAAAAATCGGAGAGGGAGACCAAGAGATGAATACACTAAGCAGATTCAGAAGGATGTAGGTTGCAGTAGGTACTGGGAGATGAAAAAGCTTGCACAGGATAGAGTAGCATGGAGAGCTGCATCAAACCAGTCTCAGGACTGAAGACCACAACAACAACAACAACATAGGTTAATGTCAGTCAGGGCCATTCTTTTGTAGGGGGTCAGATTGCGTTGCGCTAAAAAAAAAAATATTGTGTGTCAGTTTCATATGCCGACCCTGCCAGGATATCTCACTGGAATCTTCTGATTTTTTCTTGTAGTTTGTGTAATTAGTGTAGCTTTTGTTTATTGCTAGCGCGTAATTGTAGAGAAAATCTCCTTTGTAGTTGCAGTCTTTCATTGTTGTACAGTAAAACAGTTGTGGCATGCATGTAGATTTGCACCAAGTATTTCGCAGCTGCAATTAACTAGATATTATTTTCAGTGTTATGTTAATGTGTTCTCTTATTTTTGCTCTTCAAATTGTGCTTTTCTGTGTTATCGTGTGAAATATTGTGACAATAATGGCGTGTGAAAAACGTAATACTAGGCTTCAAAGTAAACTGAGAAATGACAGTGAAGACGAAAGCAGTGTGTTAGCTTCGCAGAGTAATGAATTAACTAATGTTCAAAGTAGTAATTTGGTAACTGTGCATAGCGAAATGGCGCGGGCGGCAAACAATGGCGTAGGCAGTGAAACAATTAGTGAACAGGGAAGCATTATCGATCGATCGCTCGGCAACAGCTCGCCTCAGGAATCCGAAATAAGAGGTCACAATTTTGCAAATACTGTAGATTCAGGTTTTGCGTCCTCACCATTTTCTCAAATAAGTCAAGACACATTTTCTTCTTGTCAAAATGTGAATGTTGCCGGTGCAAATGCACTGCCGAAAAGCGTAGAGGAACAGATTCCAGACACTAATGCATTGTTATTACAGCTAATGCAACAAATGGAACAACACCAGAGACAAACACAGCAAAAGCTTCAAAAGTTAGACACAATGGAACAAAATCTTCAAAAGTTAGGCACAACGCTTGAACAAAATCAGAAACAAATGGGACAAAATCTTCAAAAGTTAGACATAATGGAACAAAATCTTCAAAAGTTAGACACCACACTTGAACAAACACGTGAAGATTTAACTACTGAGTTACATAAAATAGAATCGAAATGTCAAAAAGTCTGTAATGACGTAAAAACACAAATTTGTGAGCATTTTCAACCTATTTCTTCGCGTCATGAAAATGCATTACAGAATCACGAAGCAGCCATAAAAGAACTGCAAACTACTGTTCATGAAAATCATGAGACCTTGCAAGCTAAAATTGACTCAGTTGCATCTACCGATTCGGTTACGCAACTTGCAAAAACTCAGGAAAACTTAAAGGACACAGTAGAAAGACACATGGAGGAAATTAGTTCATTATCAGAGAAAGTAGTTGAACTTTCGGATCAGTTCACTAACTTATCTACAAAGGTAGATGATGATCTGAATGACACAAGACCTGTAGCCATCACTGACACAGAAGAGTATGAACAAATTAAGAAATTCAAACAAAATCAGAATCAAATTAATACACAATACAAAAGAGAAATCCGGGAAGTACAAGATCAGTTGGCACAAGTAATACAAAAATTTCATATTTCAGAGGACACTCGCGCTCCAACACGGGAAGAGGGACTTAGAAATACGGAACACCCACGAAATAATAACACGGGACACTTCGGAAATTATGAAAGAAATTGGCAAGGTGCACCGAATTTTGAGATGGAACCACCGACATGACGTAACAATGACCGATATGCTACTCGCCAACACGATGATTTTTGACTATAAGCTGTTTATTACTACACGTAAATTCAAAACATTTAAGAATTCTGCCAACGACATTCATCCACAAGCGTGGCTCCATCAATTCTCTCTTTGTTTTCCTCCCAACTGGTCATTAGAGCACAGGTTAGAATTTATGTGTGGCTACTTGGAGAATCAACCAGCTGTAAGAATGCGATCGGTCATTCACGATTGTCACAGTGAAGGAGATTTTTATCATGCCTTCCTCTCAGCATATTGGTCTCAAGCTACACAAGACCGAGTAAAACATAGCATCATTATGATGAAACATTTCGAACAATCTGAATTTTCCAGTCTTGTGAAATATTTTGAAGACATGTTGCACAAGAATCAGTACCTGTCAAACCCATACAGCCCCTCAGAACTCATCCGCATTTGCTTAATCAAACTGCCTGAACATTTACGACATATTATTTTAGCAGGACGTTGCAAAGACGACATTGAAGCTTTTCAGGGACTGTTACAAGAATTGGAAATTGACACTGACAATCGCGGAACGCGAAAACAGGAGCACAACAATTACAGATCACATCTGTCACAATTCTGCGATGACAGAAATAATACACGACAAGGCTATTCTTTCAACGTAAATCGTGACCAAAACAGACACCACCCGTATGACAAACATTGGCAGAGTAGTAATAGTTACAGGGAAAGATCACCTCTCCGCAGTAATGACTATCACAGAGACAATCAGAGAAACAGACAATATGGGAACCAAAACAATTATTATTACGGGAGACAGAATAACTTTAGACGCAACGGTCCAGCGCGCAGTTAAGATTCAGGGAGAAATTCTCCACCACTTAACCGACAAGAAAGAAACTACAGGAACTACCGACATGACGACAGACGATATGATCGTAACGACAGACCTGAATTGCATCAGAACTGACGTGATTCAAACAGAGCAGGGCCTCCTCGACAAAGTGAATTTGTAGAAGTTAGGTCTCCAAACCCCAATAACGACGCGCGCCAACGAAGAGACAATAGGCAATGACTCATACCGCTGGCAGCCACAAAACGTACGTATGAAACTAACGACGCAGCTGCCGTAACTAGTAATTACGTAAAAATGGAAGACATTAGGGACATCTTACTCCAGGAACAAGACATAAAACATAACAACATTGCATATCCTGTGATTCACATTACTGTAAATGACGTAAAATTTACGGCAGTACTTGACTCTGGCAGTCCCATTTCAGTAATTAGTGAAACAGCTTTTAGCAAATGCAACAAATCGAACGATTGCCCCAGACTTCCGTTACGTAAGATTAGATTACAAGGTGCAATCTTTGGAAAAAGTGTAGATGTACGCCAACAAACCAATTTAGAATTCTTTTGCCAAAGCCACAGCTTCTCTATGAACTTTCTTATTGTTCCATTATTGTCGACAGAAATTATATTGGGAGTAGACTTTTTGAATAAATACAAAGCAATCTTATACTTTCACGATGCGGAAATAAGTTTAGAGAAGGAAAGTAAGTCAATAGCTTTGAAATTTGAAGATTGGCTCTCAAACCATGACGAGGAAATTAATCGGCTTTACCTTCTGTTAGACAACAGTTCGGAATTTTCTACGGAACTAGACACTAACAATCACTCTGCAAGTACTGACAGGGATGATATCAACGGCATATTTGAAATTAATGAGGTAATTCAGAATAAAATTCAAACAATTGAGAATTGTAATGACACTGATAGGCGGGACCTTTTTGAGATTTTACAAGCACATTCCACAGTTTTTACTCATAAAACAGGAACAATCAAGGGATTTCAATACCAATTTCGTGTTCGTGAGCATACTAAATTTTGTGTTAGACCATATGTAATTCCAGCACATTATAGGGACCGTGTTAGAACAGAAATACAATCTATGCTTAATGAGGACATTATTGAGCCTGCAGTAAGCTCATACAACAATCCATTACATGTTGTTGAGAAGAAAAATGGATCGATCAGGCTTGTCTTAGATTCGAGACAAATCAATACTATCATTATTCCTGAAACAAACAGGCCGCAAACGTTGGAAGAACTTCTTCAAAATTTTAATGGTGTAAAAGTGTTGTCTTCCATTGATCTCAGATCCAGCTTTTATCAGATCGAACTTCATCCAGAATGTAGAAAATACACAGCTTTCCTTTGTTTCGGCGTTTGTTATCAGTTTCGGAAACTTCCCTTTGGTTTGAACATTTCTTCAGCAGCATTCATTCGCGGGCTAAATTCCATATTACCTGACTTCTTAAAACGTCACATCACCTTATATGTGGACGATATTCTAATAGCAGAAGCTTCATGGGAACAACATAATCGCATCCTCAACAGTTTGTTACGTATTTTTGCAGAATCTGGAATTACAGCTAACTTGGAAAAGTCTGAATTCGGTAGGTCAAAGGTGAGGTTTTTGGGACATATTATTTCTTCTGAAGGCATTCAGCCGGATCCTGAAAAGTTAGAAGCAATCAGAGCCATTCCAGTTCCATCCACAAAAAAACAAGTCCGCAGTTTTCTAGGTCTCGTAAATTTTTACCGTCGTTTTCTGATTATGCAAATTCTTGTTACACCAAAACTTTGTTCTCTCACTGGAAAAAATACTATTTGGAACTGGGACGAACAAGCACAGTTGGAATTCAATTCTTTGAAAGAATCGATACTTAACGCGCCAATACTAGCTCATCCAGATCTGTCACAAGATTTCTGCCTTAGCCCGGATTCTTCTAAAGTCGGTCTTGGTGCCCATTTATTTCAAGAAGCCACAGAAAATGACACTACTGTTCAGAAAACCATTGCTTTTGCTAGCCGAGTGCTAACAAAATCTGAAAAAAATTATTCCGTTACTGAATTAGAAGCTTTAGCTATCGTTTGGGCATTTAACAAATTCCGTTTCTTTCTTTCTGGTAAGCACGTAAAAGTATACAGTGATCATCGTGCATTACAATTTCTTATTTCTTCAAAATTAAATCATGACAGGTTAAAACGTTGGGCATTGTTTCTGCAAGAATTCCACTTCACAATAGTCTACATTCCCAGCAAGGAGAACATTGTAGCGGACGCACTGTCACGCGCACCCGCTGGGCTTGAGAAAAGTAACACAGAAGGCAACCTAGAGAAAAATTTCAGTATTCTTTACATTCAGAAAGTCGCCTTTGAAAACTTCATCACCACATCTTTAAAGGACATTGCTCATGAACAAGGTAAAGATCCGATTTGGAAAGACATCAAGAGCAAATGGCATGAAAAGACACACACTCAGATTCGCCATTATTATCTGGTTAGAAACAACATACTGTTCAAACGCTGCACTGTTGATGACAAGCTATGGGTACTTTGCATTCCTGACGATTTTGTTAATAAGCTCATTTGGTACATTCATTTCAGCTATGCACATTTTGGCCCACGAAAATGTTATCATATTCTTCGAACGACTTGTTATTTTAACAATATGGAAAAGAGAATTCGAAGAGTCTTGTCTATTTGTAAACTTTGTCAAAAGGCGAAACCATCTACTATCTCCCATCGTGCTCCGCTGTTTCCTATCTTTCCTTCTAAATTAAAAGAATTTGCTGCTGTTGATCTCTTGGGACCGCTTGTCAGAACATCGAATGGATTTTCGTACGTTCTAGTCGCTGTTGAACTTACTTCAAAATTTGTTTCTTTCACACCGTTACGTAAAGCCACTGGACGGTCTGTATCCAACGCCTTTGTTAAAAATTTCTTACGTGAAGTTGGACACGTTAGTAAAGTCATTTCAGATAATGGACCGCAATTCAGATCTGCTGTTTGGTCACGCATGCTTCGCAACCATAAAATCAAACCTGTTTTTATTTCATTGTACTCACCACATTGTAACCCCTCCGAACGGATTATGAAAGAAATCAATAAGCTTTGCAGACTTTATTGTCACAGAAAGCATCAGCATTGGGACAGATATTTACACTTATTTCAAAACGTGCTGAATGAAATGCCTCATGATTCCACTGCTTTACCACCTACTCTTGTACTGAAGAATGAAGAACCACCGAACAGAATCAGAGAGCTTGTACCTTTCCCGAATACACGTAAACTTCGACACAAAGACATAATTGATTTGGCTCTTAAAAATATAAAATCTGCAGCAGACAAAAGGAGAAAACTACACGGTAAAGCAAATGCAAAGAAATTGTATATTGGTCAGAAAGTTCTCATTAAAGCACATTCATTGTCACATAAGAAGAAACACTTGAGTCACAAATTCTTTCTAGTTTACAATGGACCTTACAGAATCCGACGTATACCACATGATAATTGCGTTGAAGTTGAAACTCTGCGTACTAGGAAGAGTAAAGGTTTACACCACATTTCACATGTAAAACCGTTTATTGAAAAATAATCTGCTTTTTAACTTTGTCTTTACCATATAACTTTTCACTTTACATTACTAGTATGCTTTGTCAGACTTAGAATCTGTTAATATACAACAATGTTTGAAGTTAAATATCCAGTCTAGAACCTAAGGAACATTTTTAAACAGAAATTACGAATGCATTGTTATAGTGAACAGACGACACAGTGTTGTTATTTGTACATTCTTGCTTGTTAGTTGCACGATAACGTAACGACTATAAGGGTTACATACTTAGAACATATACTAGTACTGCTAATGAGATTTTAATGCAACATTTTGGTTTACCTGAAAATACATTCTGGATTTAAAGTACTTTCTGTGAGATACCAGATGACACAGTGGCTAGTTTATGTGACAGCTACACGATTATATCATGACGCTACTAATGAATGACACAATTTATATTATTGCTTTTGCGCTGTGTCTGTTTTATATCTGCACAGTCTTTCTGTATTATTCTGGAAAGTAAAACATGTTTTAGTAGTAACTTTTGTGGTATAGCTACAATGAGACAGCCTTTTCCGTAGCACGACAATACGTTACAGCACAGTACTTTCTTCATCACGGCAATAAGCGTAATAACTAAGATATCTATACGCAAAGCATTTCACTTTTGTTTATGATGAGGTAAGTACATTGACTTCAGCAGAACTTTGCTTACAGAGGACGATAACTACGACAGTTCCACAGAATTATCTTACAGCAAGACGCACATTTAGCGCTACAGGGCACGTATTTGAGTGATTATATTGTACTTAAAACATTTATTTTTAAAGATTTTTGAATTACAAAGAAAGTTTTCCGTGATACATTTCATTCCATTGCTGTAATCTGTAACACCTGAGGGTTAATCCTCAGGGGGGTACACATTTACTTTGTGTATCATGTGTTTGGCAAGCACAAGGAGCCCTAGCTAAATGGTATTTGCTTACACAACTTTACACATCAGTACCATATTTCTCCAACATATAATTACGCAGCTATCTGATCATTTAACTGAGAGAGACAAACGTTTTTACTACGGCAGTGACAGATGTTTACGTAATTACACCGTTGGATAACTTCACACTTACGAAATTGTATTTTGTCTGTACTTTGTAAACTGTTCATATTTTTTCAGACCCATTGTGATATTATGAGAACTTTGAATGATATATTTGGTATGGGATCACGATTTTTAAAGTACGTTTGAGGCAGATGACACTTTTGATATGAGCAGAGACTTTTTTTTTTGGGTTTTGAAATTATTGCAAAAAGCTATGACGTTTTTGAGAGTTGACTGAGGTGTTATGATATTATTACGACGACGATGTGTATTATGCTGCTGAGGTATGTTTATGATCAATAAGCTGATGCTATATGAGGAATTTGATTATGCTACGTATTTGTTATGATGAAATATTGAAGAAGTGTCTATGAATATGTATACGTGTTGTAAAGCCAGGAATAATGAGTAGTGATTAGGGACTCTGATTTGTGGAAGAGGATGTTGGAAACCAAGAATCATACTTTAGAATTATGAAATGTGTGTACATGTGTGAATGTATTACAATGCCGACGAAAAATTTTTTGGACACTGTTATATCAACAGGATTTTGTTTCTACAGATTTGTAACGCAAATTCTTGACCTGTGAAATTTTTTATATGAGACTGCCACTGTAGCGGAAACTGCTGTCGTAAATATTTCAGTAAGAAAGCTAAGTGACCTTGACATAATGCGTTTTGGGCGCCCAGCTGATAGATAGCCGCCTGACAAAAGAAAGCCATTAGGTGGAGGAAAAAAAAAAAAAAAGAAAGGAGAGGCCATTATCCTCGCTATTGACATTCCTTTGTAGAAAGCATCGCAAATACGACACACTCAAACTTGAAAACATATGATAACACTGTGGAGTTCTTAATTTATGATATTTACTGAAATGACGAGAAATATTTTATGTCTATACACCTGATTATGACTACTGTCTTTCTAGTTGAGAGATATTTTTTACTACCTTATGAAATGCCATATGGCTTGCTTTATGTATTTATTTACTCATTTTGTTTAATATCTAGTTTCTAGCTGCACTGCAGCATTGGTTAAAATAAAATTTTATAGATGTACTAATATAAATATTTTCTGTCTACAGATCGAGTAAATAATAATTTTTTTCAAAAAAATGAGGGAGCACAAAAAGACATTTACCTTCACAGGAACTGCATCATAATTTTCTTTTCAAGTACTTGGTAATCTTTTGTAGACTTAGTTTTTATGGTGCACCACTTTAATGACATAGATATTAAGATGTGAATATACATTTCCCTTATCTGCATTGTTGTCTTTAGTGTACTACTTATTCTGCTTGAGCTTCGTCATGTTTAGGTGTCAGTTATAGCATTTTCTACTGCTGTTTGCCATGCATAGTGCTACTGAATGTCACTTTCTATTACTCTGTTAAGCTAGTTTTACTACTGATTTGTTTTTATTGTTTGCTGCACATTGCTTTATATTAGTTGTAATATTGCAATTGCTGTGTTAATTTATGCTGCTTGCCTTGGCATTTGTATTTTTTATCATTGCTGTTTGTGTTAATTTGTTATGTGCTGCTGCATTGCCTCGTACCTTGGTATATATATATCTGAGCTCAGTAGATTTAAGTTAGCTTAAGAGGGGGTAGACTATATAAGAAACTAACTATGATGAATTGGAAGAAATGCATTGAGAAGCTATAAGAAAATGGTTTGGCCAAAAAAGTAGTGCAGATTGGAGAAAAACTATTTTTGAAAGAGGATGTGAACAGAATACAGAAAGCATGCTTGGATAGGATTTTTTTTTGGCTGGAGCAAATGTTGAAATAGGAGGGACGATCTATGGAATGAAGTTCTGGGCTGGACGGCAGTACCAAATGTTATACTGAAAACAAACCCTGTCCTTTCCTTTTGTGTTATCCCACTATGTGTTTGTGTACTCTTGTATATTTGTGTTTTTCCTGTCTTTATGTGTTTAGCTGATGTTCTTATGTTGTAGAATTTTTCTAATACTATGTTATTTACTTTGTAAAGATGTTTAGACATTATTTATTCTGTTTTGTTTTAATGCTCATGTGTGAAATTGATGTTTCAAAAGTTATTCTGATGCAGTTTCTTCAGTTTTAATCTACAGTTCATAACCAAGAGATTGTGATCAGACTCCACATCTGCCCCTCGAAATGTCTTACAATTTAAAAATGGTTCCTAAATCTCTGTCTTATCATTATATAATCTATCTGAAACCTTCTAGTATGACCGAACGAGGTGACGCAGTGGTTAGCACACTGGACTCGCATTCAGGAGGACGACGGTTCTATCCCGCATCCGGCCATCCTGATTTAGGTTTTCCTTGATTTCCCTAGATCACTCCAGGCAAATGCCGGGATAGTTCCTTTAAAAGGGCACGGCTGACTTCCTTCGCCATCCTTCCCTAATCCGAGTTTGTGCTCCGTCTCTAATGACTTTGTTGTCGACGGGACGTTAAACACCACTTTCCTCCTCCTCCTTCCAGTATCTCCAGGCTTCCTCCATGTGCACAACCTTTTTTTATGATTCTTGAACCAAGTGCTAGCTATGATTAAGTGTAACAGTTCTGATACTAAAGGTAACTGGGTTTTCTCTTTGATGCTAGTCAATTGTCAGGATGAGCATCACTGCAATGGGCATTTAATTCTAAAGCATTATGTCAGGGTGAAAATACTAAATAAATTAATTTTTCTCTCTTAACAACATGTGGGCAGGGTGGGTTCTTCCTTAGCTCGTGTATGAGGTAGAATGAAACAGCATTTTTACATAAGATAACTTTTATTGAAGATTTGTAAAACTGTTTCGTTACTCGATGTCCTGGCTCTGAGAACGGCAGCTGTGTCGTTTGCGAAGCCTTCTGCTGCAGCAGCGGCGGCGTCTGATTACGTGTGGCAGTGTGTATCTCGTGTCGCTGTCTCGCCCAGCTGACTGGAGACACGCAGCGCGAGGTGGCCTGTTTAATTATTGCGAGCGAAGTCGTGCATCAGATGGTGATACCTTGGATGTGGCGTCCCAGTGTTTCTCTTCTCTAAGCATCCGCGTGTGTTGTGCATCGGCCAGCGGAGCGAGGCGGCGGGGGAAGGTCAGTGTCCCGGACTCGAACAACGGACTCCCGCTTGCCAGTCTTTGGCTGTCAGATCTTCATCCCAACTCACAGGTGACTGCTGATTGAGGCCGTCTCCTTCCCGTCCTCACTAGTCACCCAGGTACGTAAAAATCAGACTTCAAATACCTTTAAACTTCTGTCTCCTGGCGCCAAGGCTGCTGCTAGCTATTCCATTACAGCGGCGGACTTGGTGCATCTGTGCATGACGTAGTCTCTTCTTGCATGATGGTCTTCAGCACTGAAACTGACTGAAAACTACTGCTACTCTTCTCTTCTTCCTTCATCTGTCGGGTCCACTGCGTCTCGCGTATTTATTCACTTCAGTTTACTGGAGGTGAACGACTTCACGGTCATTGCCTCTTCTGTCACGTTGAGAAGCTTCTAGAAGAATCTTCTTAACGTCGGTCATTGGCTCTTGGAATGTAGGCGAGGGCCTTTGATCACATGTGACGACTGAGAAAGACGTGAGCTGGTCATTGCCTCTTCTGTCACGTTGAAAAGCTTGTCGAAGAATCTTCTTAACGTCGGTTATTGGCTCTTGGAGTGTAGGCTAGGGCCTTTGCTCACATGTGACAACTGAGAAATACGTGAGCCGGTCGGGTGATGCCCTGACGGCTGAATCGACAGCGTCCGCTTATGTGGAACTTGCTGACTTCATGGTCATTGTCTCTTCTGCTCTGCTGTTCTGCCCGCTGTTTGCCAGTATGTAACTCTCTAAACTAAACCAAGTTTTTCATTTATATTCTAATTTCTACTTCACTTTGATTTCACTAATTTATTTACTTACGTACCACTCAACATTCCTCCACCCTTCGGAGAAATTCGCCTTCGAATTTGCCACTCAACATTCCTCCACTCTTCACACGGCAAAAGCACTAACACAAGCAATGAAAACTCTCGACTTAGAAGATTACACACGCTTCACATTAAGTATGTTGAGATCACTTTACTAAAGCACTGTACGCTGATGAATCACATAGTTCACACATAAAACGTTATAATAAGTGTAACAAATCTTGATGACAATGAATAAACAAAAATAGATTTTTCACTTAGAAAATTACATAGCAACACCTGTTTAATCTACCCTATACTAATGCAAGAATATCTATTCTACAGTATTGTTTATTTTAACATGAGACTGTTTAATAAAGATTGAAGTACAATAAACAAAATTAATACACTAATGCTCAAAAGTAACCGCTGAAGTACACCAGTTAAGAGTGTGGTATACAATTGACAGGGATTTGATGAAGTGATATATTGTTATTTGGCTTATTTTTCCGTCTTAAATAAAAGAAAACTGTACAAAGCGGAAGCACCAACACAAAGGTTCCAGATATACCCGTTCCTAAATTTATACTTTTAGTTTTGTGTTCACTTTTTAACTTTAAAACATGTTGCATCATAACATTGGCATCAATGTTGCCTTGCTGTGAGTTTATGAACATATCTAATGACTTCAAAAGGGAACTGTGAAGGGAGTCATTGAGGTAGGACAGGTTTTATGTAGGAAATGCTTGCATGGCGTTTTCTGACCAATGAATTAGAGGGAAGGATGAATTAACATTAGTTGTACCAGTGATTGTTGCGGGTAAATGAAAATTCGCTCCTGAGATGGAACATAACGTGCCGTTAATTATTAGCCCGCTTCAATGAAGTTCAAAATGTTGTAATGTTGTAGCTACACCATTCTCGTAACATTGTGCAAAAATATCACTTGGATTACTGACTGCATATAACCAGTGATTTTCTACTTGCTCGAAAAAACATGATGTGGAAGTTAATATATCGCGTGGGCAATTGGTGGCGTCAGATTGTTCGAAAAATAATTGAGATTCACAACTATTGGTATGTAATTCGATTGTGCGAGATGGACATATAATAACTTCTTCGGATATGCAACTATTTAATTCCGAAGTTGTCATTACCGTGCTCGTATTGGTTGTTTGGGAGATTAAAAATACTTGGTGTGTTCGGAACTGTACAAATTTATTTATTTTGCCCCATTTTACCGGAAATGAGTGTACTCTGTAACAGTCATATATACCCATTTTATCTGTAACTGGGAGAGATATACGAACTCGTATTCTTGCATTATCTGTGTCCACTAGTACTGCAGCTAAGTGGTAATACTGTGGTAAATATTTCTTATCTGCAGGAAATATTAACTTTAGTGAATCTGGCAATTGTTTTTCAATTTTAACTAATAATGAGATGAATGTAACCGGCGATAGTAACGTGGGTGACAAATGTCCCTGTACTGCATAGTGGATGGCTTCCTTTAATTCCTCCGCTGCTAGCCGTGCATCTATCACTTGATCAGTGAGTAGCCTAAGCGATCTTCCTACTGCAAGTTTCTTATCCACAATATCGAGCCTTGTTGGTATGACTTTTAGGTCTTTATTCAGCATAGCAGTAGTAGCTAGAAGATAATCATTTAATTCTTGGGTAGGTTCCTGATGACCTTGGTATTAGTAAAAACTGTTTGCTCCAATCCGTTTAATCTTGTCGTGTGCCATTCTGTAGTGCCTTTATTTAATTCCGCGGTACTCTCTATGTTCTGTAATGAATTATTTAACTGATTAATATCGTCGTTATCTGCTGTACCAAAAATGGCCTTTAGTAGTTTACCTCCTGCGTCCACCCATCCACGTTTAGCTCGTTCAACGGTCTGCAGAAGTATATCTTGTAACTGACGCAACTGTCCTCTCAACTGTTCGTATGAGTAGTGAAATGTTTTAAATTCACTGGATATTTCTTCAAAAATCTCTGGTGAACTTGCCCTTTCATGTAGCGTATCAAATTCTAATTCAAGGTTCTTAAGTTCATTACGTAAGGCCCATAAATTATACTCTAGTGAAATAGTCCACTTGTGATTGGTCAGAATTACAGTACCCTGTTTTACAAAAATTACACCACTCATCAACTGGTTGATCTGTAGTCCGTTGTTCGTATTAGTCAATAATGCAATTATGATGAGCAGTACAGTCACAATGTAGTTGCCCATTATGCTAGAGGCGTTACCTGAAAAAGCAAACAACATGGTTATGGACCTACCAACCTAGTAAAAACAAAAACAAGGAAAAGAAGGAATACATTGTTAACTACAAGATCAACATGTTTCTACGATCAACTTTTTTTCTTAAAAAATAAACCATTACCATTTATTTATTAATTATTTACATTTGTATATTATCCACAGTCTACTATGTTACCACTAGGACATTCGCACCCTTCGTCGAAGACTGTATGGTGCCATGTGTGTATGTTGTGCTGGCGTGGCCACTCTTTTTCCTTTTCGGACACTTCCTCCACCCTTCAGAAAAGCAGACACTATTGTTGAAGGAATTACATGTGGAGCACCCTTAAAAGGTTTTAAACGACTTGCATGGACAATAGTAGTTCGGGTGGGCAGTTGCAATTTAACGTTGACTGGTGACGTGATCTCAACAATTTGATAAGGACCTCTGTAGTTTGTTACAAATCTTTTCGTTTTTCCTTTCGCAATGTATGGGGTTGACAGCATTGCCCACTGACAGATTTTGTAATTTGGATATTTAGCTTGGGCATTACCTAATCTTTCCTGTCGTTCCAAAGCCTTTGTATTAGATTTTTGAACCTTTTTCCAAACATCCTTCATCATTCGACTGAAATCTCTTCCTGTTTCTCCGACTTTTCCGTTTTTCTGCCTGATTACATCAAAATGGGATGGCATTTTTCTCTCATAGACAACTTCATAAGGTGACATGCCAGTTGCTTCATGCGTTTTGGCGTTGTATACCAACACGGTTATTGGTAAATACGTATCCCAATTAGAATGTTGTTCGTTAATATAATAACTAAGCATCTTGCCAATTGTCCGATGAACTCTTTCTGTGGGTCCGTTGCACTGAGGGTGTAACGGAGTTGTGCGTAATTTACGTATTTTTAGTAAGTGGCATAGCTGTTTCATTAATTCAGACATAAAATTAGATCCCTGATCTGTGATAATAGCATCAGGTACGCCAAATTTAAGTATCCAGTTGTTAACTAAAGCTTGGGCAACTGTATTTGCTTGCTGATCTGGGAGACTCACCATAGCTAGATAGCGTGAAAAGTGATCTATAATTGTAAGAACATACTTATTACCAGCAGGTGTTTTATGAAATGGCCCGTAGAGATCCAGTCCACAGATTTGAAATGGACATGAAGCCTCGGGGAGCCTCTGTAAGGGTATTTTTGAATGAGAAAGTTCAGCTCGTTGTGCGCACGCAATGCAATTACGAACGTACTGCGCAACATCCTGCTTTCTGGTTTGCCACCAAAATCGCTCTGCTACGCGTCTGTCGGTTGTCCACTGTGCACCGTGTCCTGCAAGGATATGATCGTGGGCCTCTGCCATTATTTCTTGTCTAAGGTGTTGGGGAACAACAATTCGCGGTCCAAGTTTTGTTTTACGGCATAATACACCATCTTCAAAGCAAAATTGTTTTTGAGTTGCGTATTTTTGCATTCTGTATCCTCATCTTGTGCCTTTCTCCGGTCCTCAGTATCTCGGCCTGTTGCTTCCAAAAGTGCTATTTTCCGACTTAGGCAATCGGCATTCGTGTGTTTTTTACCTGGTTTATGAATAATTTCGAAATCCATTTCGGAAAGACATAGGGCCCAACGGGTGAGATGACTAGATGGCTCCTTTAACCCAAGCAACCATTTTAAAGCTGCGTGGTCTTTAATAACCTTGAATTTCCTACCATACAAGTAGCATTTAAAGTATTTGATGCCATAAATAACACTTAACAATTCTTTCTCTGTTGTGGAATAATTTCTTTCTGCCGTTGTTAGTTATCTCGAAGTGTAAGATATGGGGTGTTCCGCGCCATTAATATTCTGACTCAAAACAACTCCTACTGAATGACCACTTGCGTCACATGATAAAATAAATTCTTTATTATAATCTGGGTAGGCTAATACTGGACTGTGTGTTAATTTATCTTTAAGGGTTTGAAATGCTGATTCACAATCTTCAGACCAATGAAATTTTGCACCCTTTTTCAATAATTGGGTTAAGGGTCGGGCCATTTCAGCAAAATTTTGAACATATTTTCGGTAATACGATACGAGACCAATGAAACTTTGTACTTCCTTAACGCGTTGTGTTGCTGGAAAGTCCTTAACTGCCGAAATTGATCGAGGATCTGTTTTAATTCCTTTTTCACTAATGACATGCCCTAGGTATGTAACCTCTGTCAATGCAAAACTACATTTTTCCATATTTAATGTTAATTTAGCTTTTCTAAGTCTCTGAAAAACATTACGCAGACGCGCAGCATGTTCATTAATGTCTTTGGAGAATACAATAATATCATCTAGATATACACAACATTGCTGAGTTTTGAGTCCTCGCAATACTCCATCGACTAGTCTTTGAAAAGTTGCTGGTGCATTTTTCAAATCGAAAGGCATTCTTTTAAATTGCCAGTGGCCTCCAGGGGTAGAAAATGCTGTTTTATGCCAATTTTCAGGTGCAACGTCCAACTGATGATATCCGATATGTAAATCGATTGTTGAAAAGTATTTACTGTTACCTAAACTGTCAATAATATCTGTAATGTTTGGAAGAGGATAAACATCTGAGATAGTTTGTTTGCTAAGGTGTCTGTAGTCACAACAGAATCTATATCTTTTCGTACTGTTGGGAGACTTCTTTGGAATAATTACAATATTTGAATTACAAGGCGAATCAGAATATTCTATAATTCCATCTTTTAGATGCTGTTCTAGAAATTCATCCAGTACTGGCTATAAGTGATGTGGAACTCCATAAGGCTTCCTATAAACTGGGGGGCTATTTCCTGTTGGGATCCAATGCTGTGTGATATCTGTTGCTGGCAGTGGACCTTCTGCATTAAATAAATCTTGGAACTCAACTAAAACTGCTTCTATCGTGTCTCTATCATTTCCTTTCAAATGCTCAATCTTCTGGCGTAATGCGGTTTTATAGGCGTCTGGTTTCTGACCATTATCAATATCTGACCAAATGAAATCTTCTTCTTCAAAAGTACTGACTGTAGCTACTAATATTCCCTTATGCAACTCTTTGTCCTCCACTCCGAAATTGTCAATATGTACCGGTACTTTTCCTTCTCCCTCAACGTCTTGAACCCGTACAACACTTCTTCGTACAAAACAGTGTGATGCATCTAATTCCTCATTTTCCTCTAATGGCTCTATTAGACATATTGTATCTGTAGGTACCTCGGGGTCAACGGTCATCCAGAAAAGTTTTCCTTAGCCAAATGGTATCTTATCCTGCGAATCAACCTTTAAGGACGTTGCACCCAGTGTAGTTGATTTCGCCTTCCGGTTGGGCAAATCTTGCGGCAGCGGGCCCTTTGCAGCGGTGTCACCTAGCTGAAACACTATTCCGCTAAGTTCTACAATTCGCTGTCTGAGGTCGATTTTAGCGTGATGTTTATTCAGGAAATCCAGTCCTAGGATCGCGTCGTACCCGTCAGTTACCTTTGTTACCACTCCTACATCTTCTTGTAATTGTACACCGTGAATATAGAAAATCAATGATGTACATCCTAATGACTTCACTGTACCTCATCCTACCCCACTCAATCTATACCCTGGAGGGTCATATTTCTTTTCTCCAATACATTCATTACTCACTATTTATACGTTTGCGCCTGTATCCACCAGTATCCTTGCCTCTTTATCCTGTATGGTAGCAGATAACCAGCATTCCGCCTTCACATTCGCCTTAATGGCATGAAATTTTATTGGGAACGCCTGGCGGCGGCTCCGACATTCCCGTTTGAGTTTAACTGATTTCTATTTCCAAAAACTTTCTTAGACCTGCATTCCTTGAATGTGTGACCTATTCTTTGACAATTAGTGCATTTAGGTTGTCTGCAATTTTTTGCTATATGTCCCTGTCGATCGCACCTAAAACATCGTACTCCTGCTGAAAATACATTTCGCTTCTCCTTGTATCTGGTGGCAATGTCTATTTCTTCGAAAGCCGTCGCCACAGACACAGCTTCCGCTAAATTTTTAGGAAACTCTGCCCTGACACGACGGGACGTTTCAGGAGGTAACCCACGTAAAAATGTATCCAGAGCTCTATCTTCTGCCTCTTGTAAAATAACTTTATTTGCTTCATCACTAGTTGTCAACTGATAGGTGTTAATATTAACTTTTCTAATCCTATCTACAATACTTTCTAACGACTCGTTTTGCCTCTGAGTGATAGTGTTTAACTGTTCCCTATAAAATCTACAGCTGTTCTGTTTTTGGAAACGTTTAAGTAATCCTTTATTCAATTCCTCAAATGTTGGAGCATTCCGTAATTTTTCATGGTATAATACGTGTGCTTTAACCTCTCCTAGCAATCTTAACTTTGTCATTTGTAAGAGCTGTTCATCTGACCATGATCCTAACTTTGCAGCTGCTACTAAATCATCAAAAAAGGCTGTTATGTCTTCGCCAGGTTTATCTGAAAAAGGAGTTACCAAGGCTGCTGCTGAGGAATCTAGTGTGGGAGGGATTGAACTGGTTTGCCTAACCTCACTCAGCTGTTTAAATAATGCATTATTATCACTTTTAAGCTGTGCTATCTGATTAACTAAGCTCTGAATAGCTTCCTCAGTAGAAACCGCTTGTGGTGCTGACTCTGACTTTGTACGATTTCGTGTCTTCATTTTACAAACTGTTAGTTACACAATCTTACTACACTGAATGAAAAAGATGTTTAAATATTTTCGACAAACTCTTAAAATCATGAGAGAAAATACACTTCTAAATAAAGAAAATATTACGACTGCTATGCAAACCTATATCCTTTCACACATTAAACAATACTAAATGTGGACCTTTAGTGATTGTCCTTCACACCTCATATTGAGCCAAGGGTTTTTTCTCTGACACCAAATGTACAGTTCTGATACTAAATGTAACTGGGTTTTCTCTTTTGATGCTAGTCAATTGTCAGGATGAGCATCACTGCAATGGGCATTTAATTCTAAAGCATTATGTCAGGGTGAAAATACTAAATAAATTAATTTTTCTCTCTTAACAACGTGTGGGCAGGATGGGTTCTTCCTTGGCTTGGGTATGAGGTAGAATGAAACAGCATTTTTACATAAGATAACTTTTATTGAAGATTTGTACAACTGTTTCGTTACTCGATGTCCTGGCTCTGAGAGCGGCAGCTGTGTCGTTTGCGAAGCCTTCTGCTGCGGCAGCAGCAGCGTCTGATTACGCGTGGCAGTGTGTATCTCGTGTCGCCGTCTCGCCCAGCTGACTGGAGACGCACAGCGTGAGGTGGCCCGTTTAATTATTGCGAGCGAAGTCGTGCATCAGATGGTGATACCTTGGATGTGGCGTCCCAGTGTTTCTCTTCTCTAAACGGCCACGTGTGTTGTGCTTCGGCCAGTGGAGCAGCGCAGCGGGGGAAGGCCAGTGTCCCGGACTCGAACAACGGACTCCCGCTTGCCAGTCTTCGGCTCTCAGATCTTCACCCCAGCTCACAGGTGACTGCTGATGTGAGGCCGTCTCCTTCCCATCCTCACGATTCACCCGGGTACATAAAAATCAGACTTCATATACCTTTAAACTTCTGTCTTCTGGCGCCGAGGCTGCTGCTTGCTATTCCATTACAGCGGCGGACTTGGTGCTTCTGTGCATGATGTAGTCTCTTCTTGCATGACGGTCTTCAGCACCAAAAATGACTGAAAACTACTGCTACTCTTCTCTTCTTCCTTCGTCTGTCGGGCCCACTGCGTCTCGCGTATTTATTCACTTCAGTTTACTGGAGGTGAACGACTTCACGGTTATTGCCTCTTCTGTCACGTTGAGAAGCTTCTCGAAGAATCTTCTTAACGTCGGTCATTGGCTCTTGGAATGTAGGCGAGGGCCTTTGATCACATGTGACGACTGAGAAAGACGTGAGCTGGTCATTGCCTCTTCTGTCACGTTGAAAAGCTTGTCGAAGAATCTTCTTAACGTCGGTCATTGGCTCTTGGAATGTAGGCTAGGGCCTTTGCTCACATGTCACAACTGAGAAACACGTGAGCCGGTCGGGCGATGCCCTGACGGCTGAATCGACAGCGTCTCCTTATGTGGAACTTGCTGACTTCACAGTCATTGCCTCTTCTGCTCTGCTGTTCTGCCCGCTGTTTGCCAGTATGTAACTCTCTAAACTAAACCAAGTTTTTCATTTATATTCTAATTTCTACTTCACTTTGATTTCACTAATTTATTTACTTAAATACCACTCAACATTCCTCCACCCTTTGGAGAAATTCGCCCTCGAATTTACCACTCAACATAAGCTATGCTCTGTGCAAAATTCTACCAGGCGGCTTCCTCTTTCATTCCTTACCCCCATTCTATATTCACCTACCACTTTTCCTTCTCCTCCTTTTCCTACTATTGAATTCCAGTCACCAATGACAATTAAATTTTCGTCTCCCTTCACTAGCTGAATAATTTCTCTTATCATACATTTCATCACTCTCTTCGTCATTCGCGGAGCTAGTTGACATATAAACTTGTACTACTGTGGTAGGCGTGGGCTTCGTATCTATCTTGGCCACAATAATGCATTCGCTATGCTGTTTGTAGTAGCTTACCTGCACTCTTATTTTTTTATTCATTATTAAACCTACTCCTGCATTACCCCTATTCGAATTTGTATTTATAACCCTGTAGTCACCTGATCAGAAGTCTTTTTCCTCCTGCCACCAAACTTCACTAATTCCCACTATATCCAACTTTAACCTACCCATTTCCCTTTGGCCGATAAAGGGATCTGACATTCCACGCTCTGTTCCGTAGAATGCCAGTTTTCTTTCTCCTGATAATGACGTCCTCCTGAGTAGTCCCCGCCTGGAGATCCGAATGGGGGACTATTTTACATCCGGAATGTTTTACTTTAGACGACGCCATCATCATGTAACCATACAGTAAAGCTGTATGCCCTCGTGAAAAATTACGGCTGTAGTTTCCCCTTGCTTTCCGCCGTTCGCAGTACCAGCACAGCAAGGCCGTTTTGGTTAGTGTTACAAGGCCAGATCAGTCAATCATCCAGACCGTTGCCCCTGCAACTACTGAAAAGGCTGCTGCCCCTCTTCAGGAACCACACGTTTGTCTGGTGTCTCAACAGATACCCCTCCGTTGTGGTTGCACCTACAGTACGGCTATCTGTATCGCTGAGGCACGCAAGCTTCCCCACCAACGTCTAGGTCCATCCTAGGTCCATGGTTCATGGAGGGGGGGGGGCCGACATCATCATCATCATCGAATTCTACAGAGCGAAATACACTTACGTATGACAGAAGAATTCCGTGCGAGGTGGTGTGTCGCTGCATCTTGGTACACTAAAGATCAAATAATGTGCCTTATAAGCTCTCAAATATATATGTTTTATACATCAAACTATTCAGGAACATGTGCGCTACGAAATAGGCAAATTTTTGAAAAGTCGAATTTTTAAAAATTTTGGTGTCCTACCCATCTTAATCTTTTCGACAGATACATAATACACTTTTCAGTCTCTTCTGCTGATCCAACATTTCCAGTAAATTCCAATTTTCTTCGCCACTTTCTACATAATTGGATTTCCATGGCCACCCTTTGTCTGTTTATTTCACTTTGGAACACCCCAGCTTTCTTAAACTCTCTTTCTGACTGTATTTTGTCTGCTTTATTCCCTTGTCTTTGATGGCAATCGTTTTCATTTCTAGTTGTTGAAAACGCTTCAGCTCCTTTCCTGGCAGTTATTTTGTTAGACATAGCCTTGCTCACAGCCACGTTGATGCACTCGTCATTCCATTTTCCTCTTACTTTTTTCTCTGTTTCCGCCATTTCAATCTGAAGAGAAGTAAGAAGAAGAAAATATAATTTAAAAACTGAAATTAGTTCTGGTCGATACTGAAAGACAATTGGATGGTGGTAGTGCACGAAAAAGCAGGCAGTCATAATGGAAATTCTTTTATAGAAATTATCATGAAACGTTTGTTAGATGCAGTACCTTACACAACATAAATAATCGAAATATAGCGACGAAAAAAATCACCTTATAATACGTACCACATACCTCAAAATATCTTCCATTTACTAAGAGTGACAGCAGAACTATCAAACACTCAGAGCAGACAAAATACAGAAGAGAGGAATAAGATATCAGACTTCCGTGCACAGGGATACACAAGCTTGCTCCTGCCTACTCTACATATCTGCCATTTGGATGTGGAAATGGAAATCACAGTAGTGGCCAGTGCAGTAAGCTGACCCGAAACATGTATGACTAATGTACATGGGGAAGACAACACATCAACTGTGTGAGTATAAAGCCGAAACACTAGGAAATACCGAAATATTTTTAAACCAACACTAGCTGGTAGACATAGCGCTGGAAAAGTTATCGGCAATCAGCATAAAGATTGAACAGTTGATCTCTGCAATATACACTGTCCACTCATATTAATGTGTTAAAAGCCCGAATAACCCCCTTTTGCAGCGCCGACCGCTGCGAGGCGTACAGGAAGAGAATCAGTGAGGTTCTTCAAGGTACCAATAGGGATTTGGGGCCATGCCGACTCCACTGCCGTGGCCAGCTGCGCCAGTTTCTCGGTAGAGGATCCATAGGATGAACAGTTCGATTGAGATACACCCACAGACTCTCGAGTGGGTTTAAACCCTGGGAGTTTGGTAGCCAGAGCAGTTTGGTAAACTCATTCTGGTCCTCTTCAAGCCTTGCACGTACACTGCGAGCCGTGCGACACTTTGCTGTGTCCTGCTGGTAGATGCCGTTGTGCCAAGGAGAAACAATCGGTATGTAGCGGTGGACATGGTCCCAAATGATAGATACATACTTGCGTTGATCTATAGTGCCTTCCAGAATGACGAGTTCACCCAGAGGACATCACAAAATCGTTCCCAAGAAATTAGCGCTACATGTTTCCGGCCTGGACTCTTCCGACAATGGTTGCAGGTCGTTTTTCATCTGTCTGATGGAGCATAAAACGTGATTTATCTAAAACGACCACCTGTCGTCACGCGGTGGACATCCAGCTATGGCGTTGGCATGCAAATTGACTTCATTGCCGATGAACAGCAGTTAATAAGGGTGCATGAACCAGGCACCTTCTGCAGAGGCCCATACGCAGCAGCTTTTGTTCAATAGTTGTTGAGGAGACACTGTTGGCAGCCCGTTGGTTCATCTGGCCGGTCAGTTCCTCAACAGTTGCGCGTCTATTCGCCCATACATATTTCCATAGCTGTCATTTACTCCTGTTAACTATGGCCGGTGATGCATCATAGTTGCCTAGGAGCTGCTTTTGGATAGCGCCAGTTTACCATGCATGATATACTTTAACCACAGCGAAGTGCGAACAGTTTGAAATCTTATAAGGAGACTCTGCATACTGTAAATCACGGATTTTGATGCGCTTCAAATATGTTGTAAAGGCACTTACCCTGAGTACCTCTGATTTTTTACCGAAGGGCCTTGGTATATGATAAAATCGATTTTGAAGTTCATTTCGTGCTGCCTCTATTCGTAACATTACATACATTCCGAGCAAGCCGGCGTAGTGGAGCGGTAAAGGTTCATGACTACTGCGGTGGAGGTACCGTGTTCGAATCCTGCTCGTTTATTTTTTTTTTTTTCAAAATCGACCAATTTTTTCAATTTCATTTCAAAGAATGTCAACATGCAGTGTAAGGTGTGCGAAATTTTAAAGATGTATTCAGTTATTAATTTTTTTAAATATTCATTCCATTTGTAGTTCGCATCATATTCTCCCAATTCATCTTCTTCGTTGAACTCTATCAATTCATCATCAATAACGATCTGTCTTTCGACCAAGAGATCCTGTATTGCGATACATATCTCATCGCCAGTTGCAACGGAATTGGCAGAGATCACGCTAGGCGGTGTTTTCTTTACGAGATTCAAATCGTAGAGTAGATTTTCGGCGTATTTAATGGCATTTGTGATTTTGCCTTTTGATTCTTCGTTCAGCTCCTCCATTTGTGGTTCTTCTTCTGGCTGCACTACACTTGGTTCTTCCATTTCCCAGAATTTTTCTAACACACGGCACTAGAGACGCTTTGCGAGCAACTAACGCTGTAGTTAGATGCGAACGTAAAGGAATACAACTCTAATCTTCATTGGCCTAGGAGATGGGGTTCCCGTTACGGCTAACGGTGTTCACGGGAGAGGGGAAGATAATGGGCGGAGATCGATTTCAGGTAATACAAGAAGCCAAAGTTGTACGAAAATTTGGAACTCAAACTGCGAACCACAAACGGAATGAATATTTGAAAAAATTAGTAACTGAATACATCTTTATAATTTCGCACACTTTACACTGTTTGTAGTTATTCTTTGAAATATAATTGAAAAATTCTGTCGATTTAGAAAAAAAAGTACACGAGCAGGGTTCGAACACAGTACCTCCAGTATAGTAGGCCTGAACTTTTACCGCTGCGCTACGCTGACATACTTGAAGCACTTGTTATGTAGCGAATATACAAAGCACGTAATGAACTTCAAAATCGATTTTCTCGAAAACCAAGGCCCGTAGCTAAAAACCGGATAGCCAGGTGCTCAGGGTAAGTGCCTGTACAATATATTTGAAGCGCATCAAAATCCGTGATTTACGGTGTGGATGGACATCTTGTTAGACTTTTCGGGAATGCTTAGATCCTTGACCCGAAAGCCAATGATCATGCCTTTTTGGTTGTTAGATAAATCAATTAGCTTCCACATTAGGACAACGACTGCACTGTTTTCCGCGTCTCCCGACGCCTCTGCAGATTTATGTGTCAGTTCATTGTAGAAATATTGAGCTTTCCTTAAATACAACAGCTGCACTTTTCTTCCTCAGGTGCATTATTTTGTATTTGATTTGTTAGTGTGTCACAGGCTCTACAGGTTTCCATTTGAGGGCTCCCAAACCCACAATTAAGGTTCTGTTGAAAGTACCTGTAGTAGAAATTATACGGGACAATAAGTTTATAGCTTTTACAATCTACCTACATGATACGCTGGTCTCGCTCATATTTCTCTAAAGACACTCATATATCTTGCCCACATTTAACTCAGGAGATAAATAACATTTATTACTCTGCTTTTTGAAGCACTGGGATGAACATTTTGGAAAACCTTTAATGTGACAGTCTGTCTGTTGTCTAATGATTTCTGGAACGGCATTGGGCCTAGTTTCATGTTTTCGTCTCTTGCCCTGTGGAGGTGTAATGTTTGCTACTATGTAATTTGCAGTGTTCTCTACACGCCTTACCCGATCCCATATGCTGCATATGTGGTAGCAGAGACAAAACAACAAAGATATTCCTTGTTTTTTTATTGGGAAAATCCAGTAAACAACAACATTGCTGATATCGACAAAGTGGTCAAAACAAAATGCAAATTAAGCAAAAAACAAAGCACGAATCCCACTTCGGATCTTACAACAGAAGAATAACAAAGTAAAATGTTTTCCTCATAAGCCTCTCGCTCGAGAAAGTCCACCAAAGAAAAGATGGAAACAAAACTACTAGAGAGTGTTCGGCACAGCGTTGCCACAAAGCTGTCCAGGGAGGACAGACCACCGTTGCACGACACTCTTGAGCCACAGTCCGAAGTTACCACTCCTGATGATCGGAGACTACCAGCAGAGAAAGCGCGTGGATGTTGTGGCCAGTACGGCAGATCCCTACAGGTCCGAGCGGCGTATCGAACTGCCTTCTGGTCGGCGGTGCGCCGGCTTATAAGGCCGGTTGACGGATGGAACTTCTGGGACTCTTAGATCACGTGAGTGGCGTAGGAAGGTAGTCTGCTTGTTGATCGCGACCTGTGGCGCTGACGCTGATCCGCGGTGCTCGGGTAGCGGGCCCTGGCGATCTTTGGCTGAGACATGAGGCTGTGTTTTCGTCTTCGGCAGCAGCCTTCGTAGTACTGTATATATCTGCTTTGGTTTCACTCGCTGTGATGAAGACATCCCGCATCTCTGACCTGTCATGCGGGATGCCACTGTTGCAGGCGGACGGGATAGACCCTGCACCGTATGTTAGACTGAATTCTGATCCTGTCTTGCATAGCTTAAATTCCTTTGGGCCCATACTAACCTAAAAAGAAACAATATATTATGAAACTCCACCACTCTACATAGCAACATATAAACAGACATATATTCCTGAAAGTGTTAGATTTCACACATAACTTATACTCGAAACTTTAAGCTCGACAAGTCCTTGTCCCTGTTGTTGGTCTGCGTCTCACGACGCTAAGTACCGTTATTAAACCATTTAAGTATGATTCTTACTGTTCTCGATTTCCAATTCACAGAAATATGTCAAGATATCACTTTTCTCGTCATCTGTAAGTACAGAGAAGCAGTTTCCATTGCATCTGCAGACTTCAGCAGGCTTCTTTCTTGGTACAACTTTCACCTGTACATTATTCACCCCTAGCTCGTTTCAAGTTCATTAGATTCCTTTCCAACTTCACGGGATTTCCAAATCGCTTTTGTCCGCTTTGACAACTCACATTTATATTTTCCCTTGAAAATTCACTTCCAGTATCATTATTAGGCTTAAATTCACTGACTGAATCTGTAAAAGGTTCATTCACAACGCTATCGTCCGCCATTTCTCCAACTAACATCTGGAAAAAGCAAAGCGACATGCACAAAGGTAGGAATGTGCTTCTCCCTAAGGAGTGATTGCTGAGCCACTCTGGGGCAAGAGAGGGGTACATCCTGGAGGTGTCTCTGGGCTTAAATTCACTGACTGAATCTGTGAAAGGTTCATTCACAACGCTATCGTCCGCCATTTCTCCAACTAACATCTGGAGAAAGCAAAGCGACATGCACAAAGGTAGGAATGTGCTTCTCCCTAAGGAGTGATTGCTGAGCCACTTTGGGGCAAGAGAGGGGTACATCCTGGAGGTATTTCTCTCTTGCCCGAAACGTAAGAGGGAGTAAAGTTTTAATCACATGCTTTACCGTCAGTTTCCAGCGGATCTATCTCATTCCTGCATCAAAGATGCAACTAATTTCACCATACATATAGGTAAGACAAGCAGTTTTCAGTGAATTTTGGAGTTCCCCCCTCCCCCGCATCTTGCACCAAACTGTTCATTTACAGAGAAGTAGTGAACCAGATGTGTTTCTCATAGAGCGTGCCAGAAGAGAAAGAGGCAATCAGGTCTATGTTAAATGGCTGGCTTGCCACCATCACACAACAGATGGGTGAATGTTAAAGGCGTGTTATCGATAATTTGTCTACTTTCCATTTTGAGTATCAGTCACATCTGAGTTCCTAAAATTACATGGGGGTGTGACTGCTTTCTAGGAGAGGCGTGGGTTCTGGGACTTCACTGAGAATGTACCAACAGTCAACAGCTAACGTTTTAAGATTATCACTCTCCACTTTTGCTATTCAGTTGTCTATGGAATTGGTTTACCTCATCGTGACTTTTCTTCTGAGGATCTAGTTTTGGGAAGAATCATCCTGGCATCTTCCTTAAGTTATTTAGGAAAACAAAGAGAGGCTAAACCTTTATCTCGGGACGCAGATTGAACCTCAGACCTCCCGAATGTGAGTCCAGTGTCTCATCCAACGCACCAACTCGCACACTGCTGATATATTCGGCGACGTTCAGAAAGAAACCAAGATTGGTGATCAGTATTTATTTGCAACGACAATGGTCACCAAGATAGAAGAACTGCAAAAACGAACAAGGGAGCCTCCACTAGGTTTACTCATATATGTCACTTTCTTGAAATACTTAGGTAATTATCTCTGGCTACCTACCAATTTGCTTCTATTCCATGCGAAAATGAGGTACGTGAAGTTTTGGCTCAATGAGTTAAGGGGAAGACGTACCCGATGTTTTGAAAGTTGCAGAATAAAGAAAAAAAGAAAACTACTAACTTTAAACAATATTACTTCTGCATGAAAACTGATTCATTACGTGACAAAGACAGCATTTTAAACGCATTCTCGTTTAACAGATTGCACTGGCCGAGCTAAGTGACGATCCACCGACCAGAAACAGATAAAGAAAAGAAATGCCGAGTGAAGCGTTTCCTTTTCACGACCCATTCCTGAGAGTACTGGTGGTCTTTCTCTTTTGAGGGAGGGCAGCATCTGAACCAAGCACAATGGATTCTTTTTCTGTTAGATAACGGGACAAAACTCATATGAAATAACTGGAAGCAAACTGTCATCTACCAAATAAACGTTAATGGTTTTCTTGTAGAATAAACGGATGTCTAAATTAACAGTGGGTCGTACTGTTACTCTATCTGTGCGGGAAATCATGATTTATTGGGGAAAAACACGAATTTCGTCGCAGGGACTGAGAAATACAAAAATTAGGCCCTTGTTTTTATCAACAATGAGGGCAACTACAAAAAACATCCTGGAAGATGATGGGTGGTTAATAATCGAAAAAATACGGATATTGATCACACACTTAATGACATTTTTGATGTAGCACTAGGTAATGCTTTGATAGTCATTACTACGGAAGAAGATAAGTAGGTTTTGATCAACCGACGCTAAGGTCGCAGGTTCGAATCCCGCCTCAGGCATGGATGTGTGTAATGTCCTTAGGTTAGTTAGGTTTAAGTAGTGCTAACTTCTAGAGGACTGATGACCTCAGACGTTAAGTCCCATAGTGCTCAGAGCCATTTGAACCATTTTTTTGATCAACCAGTGTGTTGTGACGTTTCACCCTCTAAACATCGCCTTCGCCGAATTCTTGGACTGTGGTTTGTGGTTTTAACCGGCGGCTTTCCAGGAAGCGAGGAAGGGGTTGCTGAAGAACCATACCATAGCCGCAGCTTGCTCAAGTAGAGGGCGCCTACAAGGCAGCTGATGACCTGTGACGTGGTGCCGTCCACTGAGCGCGGCAGTGTCCTGAAATACCGCACCCCCGCACCTGTCCGGCGTTCTCGCTACTCTCTGAAGTTTTTGTTAGGAGCCATTGATAGTGGATTGATTGACACTGACTGCGTCTACGTTCTTAAATTTGGATCGCTCCCTGGACTGTTTATACACACTTAAGGTGACTTCTACTGTGCACTGTATTTTGCTTCTGGCTAGTTGCTCATTTCATGAACTCCACTATGATTGATCACAGGAACTGCCTGTTTGTTTGACGGTCGACTGGTCTCTACATCACCGACAGTACGAGTTATCGTTAACTGTGTTCTACATATTCTGAGAAGAATAGAAAACCATCAATGTCTACCATAGCAAAACACCAACACAGAACTTTTCCCAGAATTAAGACCTTCTCAGTTGTAGCGGCTGTCAGTGGTTGTGGAGGTTTTGCCCAAATACTTATTCACCACACGGAAACGAAAATAGATTACAAAAGAAAAACCCGAGACATATTTTACTGAATTCTGACTGCTAAAACTTCTTTACAAAGAAAAATCAAAGAATATTGCCACTCTTCAGTGCCGTGCCTCTTCAAAAATGTGTGATGTACAGGGTAATTATAATCAAAGTTAAACTTTCAAACCTCTGTAGAAATAACACCACTGGTCAGAATGATGTCAAATTGCAGCAGAATATTACCGAAGAAAACGTATGGCAGAAGAAAAATAAATAGTTACAAAATGTACCAATAGAAGGCGCAGTAAGCGTCATAACTCAATAGTGGTCGACTACAAAAGACAAGTGAATAATACAACAATGAATAAGGTGTACGTTTGACAGTAAACAAACTGTACTAATCAGTGCGCATGAGCTTACAGGTGTGCTACTGTTAGTTACGTAAGCCCATCTACCACGGCATGGTCATATCACATCAGATGGGTAAAATCGGTTTTTAAGTGTCCTGAGGCCAAAAACAGCATAGAAAGCATCAATCACATCGGTTTTATTGTCCTGAGGCCAAAAACCGCATAAAAACATCAGTCAAAATCAAATTTGATTATTAATTTCCGTGTGACTGCCGCAAAACATATTCAATATGCTGTCCACCGTCTTCTGCAACAAGTCGAAATCGAGTAACAGCATGTTCCACAATTGATCGAATTGTTTCCGGGGTCATGTTCAGAATGTGTTGCGCAATGCATGCCTTCAATGCAGCTAAGTTTGCAGTCGGAACAGTGAACACAACATCTTTCAGATCGTCGCACATCCAGATGTCACACGAATTAAGATCAGGTGATCGGGACGGCGAGGCTGTAGGGAAATAGCGCCTGATAATTCAAGCATTTACGAAATGGCCCTTCAGCAGCTGCTTAACTGAATTTGCAATGTGCAGAGGTGTACCATCTTGCATAAAAATGATCCCATCCACACATCTATGCTGTTGGAGAGCTGGAATGACGTGGTTGCGCAAAAGACACTCATAACGCTCACTAGTGACGGTACAGGTAACAGGACCGGAAGCACCTGTCTCTTCGAAAAAATATGGCCCTATGATAAATGATGCCTTAAACCCGCACCACAGAGTGACTATTTCAGGGTGAAGTGGTACTGGTTGATTTGCGTGTGGATTTTCCGTTGCCCATATTCGACAATTCTGTGTATTGACATATCCTGTCAGTTGGAAGTGAGCTTCGTCTGTCCACAAAATCTTCCATGGCCAATCACTGTCCACTGCCATGCGAGCAAGAAATTCCAAAGCAAAGGTCTCTTTTGTTGACAGGTCAACAGGAAGCAACTCGTGCACATACGTAATTTTGAATTGATAGCAAACAAATATGTTTCGTAGGATTTTACGCACCGTGCTCACGGGTAAGTCCAATGTTCGGGCGATTCTCCGTGCACTACTCGTTTGCATACCACCACTCGTCTGCACCTGCATTGCTGTGGCCACTGCTTCCCAATGACGTCGATTCAATTCGTTTCCCCCCTCTACCAGGTTGCACACAAAAAGAACACATGTTTTCGAATTTCCGAATCATTTTCTCCAGACCCAGGGCAGTCATCGGACCAACCCCTTTTTTTAAACACTTTAGTGTCCGGAACTTCTGCAGAGCGACGTGTGCACAGTCATCATTCTTGTAATACAGCTTTACAAGCAGAGCGAGATCCTGCATTGAGACAGTCGTGGCGAACGTCGCAGACGCGAAAGGAGGAAAAGCCGTGTACCCGGCGTTTTATACCAACTTCAATGGGTTGTGCGCATGACAGGTGTTTTCAAATGGTTCAAATGGCTGTAAGCACTATGGGACTTAACACTTAAGGTCATCAGTCCCCTAGACTTAGAACTATTTAAACCTAAGTAACCGAAGGACATCACACACATCCATACCCGAGGCAGAATTCGAACCTGCGACCGTAGCAGCAGCGCGGTTCCGGACTGAAGCGCCTAGAGCCGCTCGGCCACAGCGGCCGGCCAGGTGTTTTCATTTACACATACAGCGCCGTCTACTGATAAATTTTCACACTATTTGTTTCTTCTGCCATACATATTCCCCCTTCTCCGATAATATTCCGTTGCAATTTGACGTCATTCTGACCAGTGGTGTTATTTCTGCAGCGTTTTGAAAGTTTAACTTTAATTATAATCACCCTGCAGATAACAGTGTTGTTGCTGTTGAGAAACAAGTAAAATCCGTATCTTGTTATAAGCGCCAGGGGCTGACGGATCCCACTTCGGATTCTATACACTCTATACAGACTTTGCAAGTGAATTACCACAACTGTTCACCATAATTTATCATACATCACCTGAACTGTTCACCGTGATTGGTGGAGATCACATGTCACAAGTATCTAAAACTGAAGAGGAGAATTGATCCTCAGAATTACTGTCCTACAGAGCTAACTTTTGGTGCTAGCGGAATTCTAAAACATCTTCGAGACCAAAAACAACAACCTGTCTGGAACAAAATGACCACCATAAAAATCAGAAAAAAACAGCATGGCCATCGAAAACACTTGTCATTTGAAGCGGAACTCGCGCTCTTCTCATATTATATGTGAAGAACCAGAGTAGATATAACCAGCTGGATTCGGTCTTTATAGGTTTTTGAAAAACTACAAACTACAAACGATGCATGTTCGAAAATTAACCGAAATTTTCTCGACAATTAGGACGGAGAATCTTACCCTGGATGCATGACATCCTCACAAGTAATTCATGTTTACCTCTCGGAAGTATGTTAGCAAATGGTTCAAATGGCTCTGAGCACTATGGGACTTAACTTCTGAGGTCATCAGTCCCCTAGAACTTAGAACTACTTAAACCTAACTAACCTAAGGACATCACACACATCCATGCCCGAGGCAGGATTCGAACCTGTGACCGTAACGGTTGCGCGGTTCCAGACTGTAGCGCCTAGAACCGCTCGGCCACTCCGGCCGGCGTATGTTAGCACCAATGAAGGGTAATAGTAGCAGTACTAAAGCTTCAAGAGTGTTAATTATTTTATCCAAAATTGAGTTTCTCTGTTTCTCCTACTTCATATCTCTACATGTCGTTGCTCCCGAGTATTTTTGCGACATGACAGACTCTAGTTGTAACTCAAGAATCCGTGAACTGCATACCTTTACATTTCTCTACATCTGCGAAAAGTCGGTTATTGCAACAGCGTCTTTTCCTGGAAATGTTCAGGCCTCTTATACTAGTGAACACTCGAAGAAACATTTAGTTTCTCGGTACTGGATTCAACTATGTACGCTTTCAGGAAATCTAGGAATATGCTCTTCATGCATGGCACGCAGGATGTTGTGCGAATTTTTTCAAGTTCAGATTTTTCAACATTTCTTTTACACTCCTTCATCTTTCAAACAAGTCGTGAGCATTCGCATGTAGACAAACCGTAGTTTCCCAGTAATCTACCAATAGCTTCAAGACTGTTATTATTTTATCTAAAATTGAGCTTCTCTGTTTCTCCTGCTTCATAATAGTTACTGCAAACTATGAAGGTCATAGCATACGGAATAACACTATGATACGTGATAAAAATGGTTCAAATGGCTCTGAGCACTATGGGATTCAACATCGGAGGTCATCAGTCCCCTAGAACTTAGAACTACTTAAACGTAACTAACCTAAGGACATAACACACATCCATGCCCGAGGCAGGATTCGAACCTGCGACCGTAGCAGCCGCGCGGTTCCGGACTGAAGCGCCTAGAACCTCTCGGCCACCACGGCCGGCGATACGTTTGAGCTCGAGGACTTTTACGTAATAGAACCTATAACGTTGTCTTGGACGGCGATGTTTATCAGAGACACCGTTTCGTCAGAATACCTCAGGGAAGTGCAGCAGGATTGCTCTTGTGGTCTAGATACATAAATGATCTGACAGAAAGGGTGAGCAGTAGTCTGCCGACTATTTACTGATGACGTTGTAGTATACGCGGAAGTGTCGTTACTTAGTGACTTTTGGAGCGCACTGGATAACTTTGACAGTATTATTATTTGGCGCGATGCATTGCAGCTTTCTCTAAATGTAGAAAACTCTAAGTAAACGCAGATGAGTAGGAAAAACAATCCTGTAATGTTCGAGTACAGTAAAAGCGGTGTGTTACTGGACATACTATCGTCGATTAAATATCTAGACGTAAGTTTGCGAAGGGACATGAAATGGATGAGGTACATACGGTCGATTATAGGGAAGAAGAATGGTCCATTTCCGTTTATTGGGACAATTATAGGAAATTTCGTGAACGATTACACATATCGAAACGCGGGTTTCGGCAAATGTTAGAGAGTCGAGGGCACGTATGTATTTGTTTCCTTAATGGTTTTAGCACTCGTATCAACCGACATACTGAAGTAAGTACCTTTTTTTTAATGGAACCGTACACTTTTGATAACTGCATTCGACAGCTCTTGAAAATACAACGGCAGTGATATAGCGTTTGTTACTGTTGACGTTGAAAACAGTTGTAAAAAATTCGAGATATGTCCTAGAATGTGAGAGCAGGATGGCTGGAGACGGCACTGCTGTGCAAACACTGCCAAGCAGACGTGTCGGACCACGCTGCGTAGTAGGCTTCCGTAAGGTACGCCAGAGTTACGAGAATAAACCTTTATTTCCTCTTGAGCCAACTTACGACCTAGATGCAGGTTCACCTGCGAATGGTGTGTGTGGAAATACGAAATAGGCTAGGATCTAGAGAATTACAAAGGGCTTAGGAAAAATAACTATTTCACATTTGCGTATCCTCCCAGATTTGGGTGAGCTGAAACAGATAATTCAACTGTTCATTCTTAAAAAATAAAGAGGTCTTGCCGGCCTGTGTGGCCGAGCGGTTCTAGGCGCTTCAGTCTGGAACCGCGCGACCGCTACTGTCGCGGGTTCGAATCCTGCCTCGGGCATGGATGTGTGTGATGTCCTTGGGTTAGTTAGGTTTAAGTAGTTCTAAGTTCTAGGGGACTGATCACTTCAGATGTTAAGTCCCATAGTGCTCAGAGCCATTTGAACCAAAGAGGTCTTATGTTAAGAGGAAAATTTGACCTATCTTTTCTTGTACGTGGCTGTGTGCTTTTTAGAGGTAAAATAGATGCTGTCGGATAACTATCTCTACCTACAATGCTCTAAATTATATTATTGGAATACATTCGTTGACCTAATATTTTAAAAAAATACTTTGGTGACTACCTGTATACCGCTAAATAAGTATTCATCTTAACGAAACGTCGTTTCACTAAATTAGATTAGTTTAGATTCAGTTTTCGTTCCATAGACCCAAAAACGAGATAATTCTCGTGAGTGTGGAACAATTCAGAAAGTATAACATAAAAAATATAAAACATTTGATTGCAATACTCACTACCCTGATCATTTGTCAGGAGATTGTCAAAATAGGTGAATACATTACAGTAAACTGGAACTGCTAATAATTACAGAATTAATACACTGTCAGAATGAAACACAGTTACACACTTCTAATAAATTTATCATACACGAAGTACCTAATCTTGATTGTTATGACCAAGTGCTGTCAAAACTGAAATCTAACAGACATTTTTACTTAAGCTGGTCTAACAGTCCGTGTTAAAATACGCAATTTGTTTATATTTATATCTCCTACATCTGACATCATTCTCCGTGAAAACGTAAGCGCATAATGACACTGTTACCAGCTTCGTGCAATACACGCTGTCGACTTATTTGATATTACAATGCAAATTCGTACATACGTAGATGAAATAAACAATTTACGAATAATGATTTGGTAATCATCCAAATCACATAACATAAATTTTTTCTTCCAAACAAATAATTTTATTCTTTATTTAAGCATTCGTTCAAACTGTTGACCATGGTCTGAAAGACACATTTGCTATCGCCGTTAGAGATAAAAACGAACAGATGTAACTATAGTGGATGATGTGGTACAGCTTGCATTGGCGATTCGACGACACGTGTCGTCTGGCATAATTGGGGCTTCGTCATAGACTGCATTCTTGAGTGCTCCCTAAAGAAAGAAATCAAGAGGAGTCAAATCGGGGGACCTCGCAGGCCTTTTGACAAAAGAATTTCGTCCTATCCAACGTCCAGGAAAGTTCTCATTCAGTATTTGCGTTGCGACACGGGACGAGTGAGCTGGACTACCTGTCTTGTTGTAGCCATATACACTGTCGAATATCCAGTGGTACCTGTTCTGGACGAACCGGCACAATGTTTGTCAGAAAGTGTGCGTACGAATGTCCATTTCGAACGCCTGAGATGAAGCAAGGTCTCACAATGTAATTTCCTACGATGCGGCACCATACGTTTGCGCTCCACGGCCGTTGATGTTGCACCTGACGAAGGCATCGTGGATTTTCGGATGCCCAGTAGCGCATTTTATGCAAATTTACATTAGCGTGGTTAGTAAACGTTGCTTCACCGTTAAGAGCACATGTTGGAAAACGAAGAGTCGTCTCTCAGTTTCTGAAGGGCAAACCGACAACATTCTGTACGACGTTCGGAATCACGGTCGTCGAGTGCCTGATGTAGTGACAGATGAACAGATGATAGGAATGGAAATACTGTCGATGCAGGATGCGAATGACATTCGTCTGGCTGAGTCCACATTCCTTGGAAATACGTCTCGTACCTCTGTGTAGATTCATTAGTGTCGTAGCCAGAACAGCTTCTCCGTGTTCTCTTCAGTGGCAGTCTTCTGTCTTTGCTTCTTTTTGACGTTCAAGCAGCCTGTCAGCGCTAGCGTTTTAATAATTCGTGCAGTTGCCTGGGACGTCGGACATTGGCGATCCGGCTAGATAGCCCTATACCGCTGTACTGTTTCCATGGCATATCTTTTACATTCACCATATAAAAGTAGTATATCCAACTTCTCCTCATTGGTGTACATGTCTGCACGCAACGAATGTTGAAGCAGAAATGAGCGGCCTACTGCGCAGACGAGTAGACAGGCAAATGTGTTGACATTCTGACACAGTGTAGCACGAGAGCTCCGCTTGGCGATTTTTTGCACCGCTAATGCCGATTAGGGCCGCCATGTTCTCAGACAGTAGAACAAAAAAAAAATGGCTCTGAGCACTTTGGGACTTAACTTCTCAGGTCATCAGTCCCCTAGAACTTAGAACTACTTAAACCTAACTAACCTAAGGACATCACACACATCCATGCCCGAGGCAGGATTCGAATCTGCGACGGTAGCAGTCGCGCGGTTCCTGACTGTAGCGCCTAGAACCGCTCGGCCACCGCGGCCGGCTTTCGAGCAACTGTTGTTCTCCCCGCTCCATCAGTGAATGAAACACGAAGAAACCATAAAATAGTGGGCCTTTATGCACAGCCTGTATTTATTTATAACATATTTCTTATTGAATGTGAAATTTTAAAGCACTTTAAAAATTAAAATATAAGACTTGTAAATTGATTACCGTGCTGTAGCGTCATTTCACGTAACGTACCTGCTTGTTACACTTGCTAATACGCTAATTATACACTTTATAAAGCAGTTTTATACATATCATTGGCTAAAGTACCCTACTCAAGCATGTTCCTTTTCAGTTTTGTTGAAATACCTCAATGACAACTAAACTGTTAGGTTACGTACTTCCAGCGTGCTGAATGCACTGTAACACTTCATAATACGTATGTATTTATCTTGACATGTTTCTTGTATTTTTGGAAATACCATTTTAATTATCTAGATGATCTGAAAATGGATTGCCACAATTCTTAGTGATTCGCAGAGAATAGGTGTAGATGTCAGGTTCAATTTTTTTGCAACATTATTTTTTTATCTCCAAGTAGTAATGTTTCATCTCTAATTGTTCAGATTTCGTTGGAATTTGAACTATTTAACACTACTGCAATTATTTCTCTGTTTGATAATGACTCTGTTTTGCCTGACGGAACTTACTTCTGTGCCATGCGTGGATAAATTGCGTAATAGATTCTTTGCTGATGCGAAGATAATCCTTGTAGGAACAGAAGCTCCAGATTTCATGAGGAAATAGGGGCGTCGCTGCGTTTTGGATGCGCAGCTAGTAACAGGGTCACGCCCACTCCGTTGCCATGGGTACCCGGAAGGTCAAGCTATCGATCCCTGCCGCCGCTCTGTTGTGCGCGTGTGGCACAACTCAAGGGAGTGGCACGCCATCGGCAGCCAAAGCGTCTGGCAGAAGTTCGGTCTGACGTCTTTCCTTCCTTCCTTCCGCCTCTCACTGTTCTCACTTTCTCCAGTAACAATAGTAACATGATAAGTTACAGGGCGTTATTTACCTCTTGCAAAGAGACTTATTTGACGAAGTCTAAGCAAGTGCACACCTGTAATGTTCTGGCATATCTCTCACTCCACCTGTTGTTAGGTTGTGTCCAGTCAGTCGTTTCGAGGGGGATTTCAGGTGCTGTTACGAGAGAAAAAAAAAGGGCTCAGAGCTACTTCACGGACAAGAAGGAAACTCTGCCAGAGCTGAAAACCAAGACCGTGATATTTTCGTTAAAATAGTCGCGAGGGATTGAAATAATGTATCTGCTGGTACAATCACAATAATTTCATTGCGAAATGATTGGTTTTGGCGGTTAATGACCATGTCCAGATCTACGAGACAAATAAGGTGTTACGAAGGATTATTCCATAGTTAAAATACAGGAAGATAAAATGATATCAAGCCTGAAGACAGATACAGTGGTTCAATTAAACCACTGGGGAAACCACATCGTCAATGAATAAACATGAAGAGGGTAATGTGTTAATAGCTGGTCCCCTGGTGGGCTGATAACTAACTTTTCACTTGCCATTGACATATTTTAGCAGAAGTCTCTGGGTACGTTGAATGTTTTATTTTACAATAATACTGGGTGTCCATAAAGTCCCACTGCCATTTCAAAAAAGTATAATTTGGAAGCTGTTAGAGTTTAAGCATTGTGGTCTGCTGCAAAACGTGTAGCAGCTCTCAAAGTTTTTTTTCTGTTGAGCCAGAATTTCATTGTGTGCCCCAGTCGTCCTTCGTAGGCGATATACGAGTTCTGCCCATGTACAGGTCAGCAATGCGGCATCAACAATTCTGATCTCTTCGTTTCATTGATTCATGTACGAACGGTAGCAATGTCACTGACTGGTATTGTGTACTTGACGTAACCACACAAAAAGAAGTATAATGCCATGACATCGGGAAAACACAGGGTCCATGCGATGGGACCATCACGACCCATCCACATGTCAGGAAATGTGTCATTGAGCTCATCCCTCATGTACAAACTCCAATGTGGGGGTGTACCATCAGGCTGGAAGATGATGAACGACTGCAGGTCTTCAATTTGTGGCACCAGGAAGTGTTCGCACAGCTTGTCTTTTTAAAGTTTTTGAACCACTTGGTTATGAATGTTTTTGTCAATGGTGTCCTTCCATACCGGCGTCGATAATACCACAGTCTACTACAAACAACGATACTCCATCTCTAATAGTTGAAAAATTGTGATTTTTTGAAATAATAGCGGGCCTTTATGTACAGCGTGTATTTATTTATAACGTATTTCTTATTCAATGTGAAATTTTTAAGCATTTAAAAAATTAAAATTTAAGACGGTTAAATTGATTACTGTACTGTAGTGTCATTTCACGTAACGTACCTGCTTGTTACGTTTGCTAATACGCTAATTATACACTTTATAAAGCAGTTTTATACATGTCATTGGCTAAAGTACCGTACTCAAGTAAGTTCCTTTTTATTTTTGTTGAAATACCTCAATGACAACTAAACTGTTAGTTCACGTATTTCCAGCGTACTGCACACGCTGTAACACTTCATAATACGTATGTATTTATCTTGACATCTTTCTTGTATTTTTGTAAATACCATTTTAACTATCTGGATGATCTGAAAATGGGTCCCGGCCCGAAACCAGTCATCAAGTAAATAAAAAAAGTGAAATTTGCAACTTCGGCTGGTTTCCCGTTGTACTGAATAGGTAGTTATCTGCATACTATTATGGATTTAGCTTCCATACAGAGGACCCCCCTCATGTTTCTTCATTGAAAATCTCGTTTCCGTAGTGGTGGTAATGAACCACATCACCTGTCTTATGCCATGACATCAGTTAATTGTACTATACTTTAATTTTGACGTAATCTACATAACTTCTCTTTTAACTGTTAAACTTACTTGTCTTGTAGATATGAGGATTACTAGTGACGGTCGAATCCAGTAAATTTGTATCGAAATTATTGTGATTACAGCAGGAAATAAATTATTTTTAAAACAAGCAATTTCTTGGGATCGCCAGACTAAAATGACTTGTTTTCCAAACCTCGCTTGGTTTATTAGACCTGCCTCCTTTGTCCCTATGAAATAACGTTTCCGCAGGATACAAAGTGTAGTTTTACTTCACAATGTATCATTTTAATTGGTTTTATAGTGCTTTAACAAATTTCGTTACCAGAATGAGATTTTCACTCTGCAGCGGAGTGTGCGCTGATATGAAACTTCCTGGCAGATTAACACTGTGTGCCCGACCGAGACTCGAACTCGAGACCTTTGCTTTCGCGGGCAAGTGCTCTACCATCTGAGCTACCGAAGCACGATTCACGTCCGGTCCTCACAGCTTTACTTCTGCCAGTATCTCGTCTCCTACCTTCCAAACTTTACAGAAGCTCTCGCAGGAGCATTACTTAAGAAGACTTCGAGCCACTCACATATTTGGGAACCAATCCCATATGCCCGTACCTTAGTTAGGAGTCTGCAGTGGGGCACCGAGTCAAACGCTTTCCGGAAGTCAAGGAATATGGCATCAGTCTGATACCCTTCATCCATGGTTCGCAAGATATCATGTGAAAAAGGGCGAGTTGCGTTTCGCAGGAGCGATACTTTCTAAAGCCGTGCTGAAGCATGGGCAGCAACATCTCTGTCTCAAGGAAATTCATTATATTCGAACTGAGAATATGTTCAAGAATCCTGCAACACACCGATGTTAAGAATATTGGTCTGTAATTTTGAGGATCCGTCGTTCTACCCTTCTTATATACAGGCGTCACCTGCCCTTTTTTCCAGTCGCTCGGTACTTTACGTTGGGCAAGAGATTCGCGATAAATGCAAGCTAAGTAAGGAACCAATACAGTAGAGTACGCTCTGTAAAACCGAATTGGAATCCCATCAGGACCTGGCGATTTATTTATTTTCAACCCATTCAGCTGCTTCACAACCCCAGGGATGACTATCACTATGTCCTCCATACGGGAATCTGTGCGAGACTCAAACGGCGGTATGTTTGCACGATCCTCCTGCGTGAAAGATTTCTCAAATGCTAAATTTAAAATTTCAGCTATCGTTTTGCTGTCTTCCGTTGCCAGGCCAGGCTGATCAGTGAGAGACTGGATGGAAGCCTTCGATCCGCTTACCGATTTTACGTAAGACCAGAATTTCCTTGGGTTTTCAGCAAGATATTTTGCTATGGTATGACGGTGGTAGTGCTTGTATGCTTCGCGCATCGCTCTTTTTACAGCAGCACGAATCTCTACTAACTTTTGCCTGTCCTCATTCTCCCGATCTTTCTTGTACCGCGAGTGCAACTGTCTTTGCTTCCTGAGCATTCTCCGAATTGCGCTGTTAAACCACGGTGGGTCGTTTTCGTCCGTAACCTACTTTTTCGGCACATACTTCTCCAATGCGTGATTTACAATGTGTTTAAAATTTGCCCATAATTCTTCCACGTCCATCGTACGGGAGTAAATGAGGTCGATTCATCTACTAAGTGGGATGCTAACAACTGATTATCTGCTCTTTCTAGTAAGAATACTCTCCTAGCCTTCTTGACCGACTTTTTAACTTTCGTAACCACAGTCGTAATGAAAACATCATGAGCACTAATCCCTGTCTCAACACTGACACCGTCGATGAGGTCTGGTCTGTTCGTGGCTGCCAAATCTAAAATATTTCAATTACGCGTTGGCTGTCGATTTAGCTGCTCAAGACAGTTTTCGGATAATGTGTTCAAAAGTAATTCACACGACGGCTTTTCTGTACCACCTGTAATGAATCCATAGTCATCCCAGTCTATACTAGGTAGGTTGAAGTCGCCTCCGACTAATATAGCATGATCCGGGTACTTCTGCGATACAGAGTGCAGACTCCCTTTGAATGATTCTAGAACTGTCACGGTGGAACCTGGTGGCCGGTAATAACACCCAACAATTAACTTTATTTCTCCTAGCCCTGTTAAACATGTCCAGATAACTTCACAATCACACTCTACTTCGACCTCAGTAGACACAATATTTTTGTCAACCACAATGAAGACACCACCTCCTACTGTGTCTAATCTGTCTTCCCGATACACGTTCCAACCCTCACTAAATATTTCAGAACTTACTGTCTCAGGGTTCAGCCAGGTCTCAGTTCCGAGAGTAATTTGCGCGCCACACGCTTCCTGGAAGGTAGTAAATTCAGGAACTTTATTCCGAACATTCTGAAAATTTACTGCAAATATCTTGTCTTTACACTGACCGCGTCCTGATTTCCCTGCGGCCGGCCGGTGTGGCCGAGCGGTTCTAGCTGCTACAGTCTGGAACCGCGCGACCGCTACGGTCGCAGGTTCGAATCCTGCCTCGGGCATGGATGTGTGTGATGTCAAATGGTTCAAATGGCTCTGAGCACTATGGGACTTAACTTCTGAGGTCATCAGTCCCCTAGAACTTAGAACTACTTAAACCTAACTAACCTATGGACATTACGCACATCCATGCCCGAGGCAGGATTCGAACCTGCGACCGTAGCGGTCGCGCGGTTCCAGACTGAAGCGCCTAGAACCGCTCGGCCTGTGTGATGTCCTTAGATTAGTTAGATTTAAGTAGTTCTAAGTTCTAGGGGACTGATGACCTCAGATGTTAAGTCCCATAGCGCTCAGAGCCATTTGAACCATCTGATTTCCCTGCCTGCACGTCGACTGGTGAGTGTTCATCAGGACACCTCGCACTACTGTCTAGCTTAAAAAAACCCCATGTGCACGCCACAAGTACTCTGCTACCCGAGTAGCCGCTTCCTTTGTGTAGTGCACCCTTGACCTATCTAGGGGCGTCCTACAGCGCAAGTCTAAAAATCTGCAGCCAAGACCGTCACAGAGTCGACGAAGCCTCTGGTTGAGATCCTCCACTCGGCTCCAAACCAAAGGACCCCGATCCACTCTGGGAGCGATGTTGCAAATAGAGAGCTCTGCTTGCACCCCGCGTGTGAGGCCAGTGGTCTTCACCAAATCCGACAGCCGCCTGTACGAATTGAGGATCGCCTCAGAACCCAAGCGACAGGCATCATTGGTGCCGACGTGAACAACTACTTGCAGACGACTGCACTCTATACGCTCGACGCTCGATAGCCGCAGGCAAGGCCGCCTCCACATCTCGGATGAGGCCCCCCAGCAGACAAACCGAGTGCACGTTGGAATTCTTTCCAGTCCTGTACGCTATTTTCCTAAGGGGCTCCATCACCCACCTAACGTTGGAGCTCCCAATAACCAGCAAGCCTTTGCCTCCGTGTGCCTGCTCGTGCCCTGCTGAAGGAGCGGCCACCTGCCCACTGACAGGACGAACGGGCGAGGCCAGCTGACCAGCCTCCACATTGACCCTCCGCCTCGAGCGCCGCGAACGCGTTGCAGTCCGCCACTCACCCTGAGGTAATAAGAGGAAATGTTGTGTGGCTAGGGCCTCCCGTCGGGTAGACCGTTCGCCTGGTGCAGGTCTTTCGATTTGACGCCACTTCGGCGACCTGCGCGTCGATGGGGATGAAATGATGATGATTAGGACAACACAACACCCAGTCCCTGAGCGGAGAAAATTTCCGACCCAGCCGGGAATCGAACCCGGGCCCTTAGGATTGACAGTCTGTCACACTGACCACTCAGCTACCGGGGCGGACACCCTGAGGTGAGGGCGGCCCCAACGCTCCGGGTACACTAGAAGGTGCCTCGGCGGATGAGTCAGCGGACGCAGCAAGCGACACCTGGGGTGTCTCAAGCGACGTGCCAGACCCTCCGCCGTCGCTGTACCTCGAGGCAACAGCCTGAAGGCGGCTGACCGTGGCCAACAGCACGCTCAGCTGCTCGCGAACTGCGGCCATTTCTTCCTGCGCCCGCACACAGCACGCACACACCCTATCCATCCTACTGCTAATATCTGGACGTATAGAGTTGCGACAAATAAAACAGCAATATGCGACTGCACAGTTGCATCACCAGCGCCAGATTGCGTTGCGCTAAAAATGTTATGTGTCAGTTTAGTGTTGATCAGAGTAAGTAAAGACAGAAATGTCTGAGTACGTTCAGTTCTGCTCAGCTGTTTGAAAATCAAATAACGTAAGAGGTTTTATCAGCACAGTAATTCATAAATTTTTCTAAGGGAACGTTTCAAGCGGTAAAATATTGATACGTAACAGTCCAGAGCGACCTGGAGTAGAATAACCATATAAAACTAACTTTTCTGGAAAGAAGAAGTCAGGCTGAGGAAGAATCTTAAGGAAATGTATTTCCTGCATGAAAGATGCGACTTACAAAACGCTTGCTAGACCGATTACTGAATATTGTCGGTACTCTGGGCACCTTACCAGGTAGAGTTTATAGAGATCACACGACGAACTGTGGTTTTCGTCACTGGTTCGTTTAGTGAACACGAGAGTGTTACAGAGATACAAGGATGTGGATTTTCGCGGCCAGAATCCGTTTCGATAAATTCTTTCAGGGTGTGTAACCGCGTTATGAGTGATAATACGACTAACGTTATGGTTGCTGCTGCTGGCAGCCTTCACCATTCTTCATACTGATAAGGGCGTCTGAAAAAATGGGCGAAACGTTGATGGTTTTACGACATATTACGTCGACGCACATCCAGGAGAATTTTATTGAAACGTTACGGCGGTGCTCAACTAGTGCGCCATATACTGCTACGATAGTGGTATGAATGAGTGTGGGAGGCGTTAACAGAAAATGGCCATGCGCAACAACCAGTTGCCGCACCACGTAATGTTCCCACAAACTGCATGCCCCATTTGGTCTGCATGGTCTTACCATACAATACAGCTCCGTCCACAGTGATGACTAGACACTAGAGCACTGATATGGATGTTCACTTGTTTGCATCGACAGTTAAACATGAAGCCGTTCTGATGAACGCGTTTCATTATGTAGCCTTCCAGTGCGCAGGAGAACGATGGTTCAAATCCCCGTGCAGCAGTCAGACTTAGGCTCTCACCGATTTCATTAAACAGCTTAGAGCAAATTCCTGGAATGTTCCTTTGAAGACATCTCCGCCGATCCCCACATGTCTTTCCGAATCAGAGTTTGTGCTCCGTCTATGGTGATAGATTGGTAGACTATAGAGGAGAACCGTCACGTGTCACGAAGAGGTTTATTGTTAAAAGTCTGAGCGCCTACTTTCGAAGAAGAGACGGGCAACATACTGTCGCAAAATGAACATGACGAGAAAATCAGAGGAATGTTACCAGAAATGCCCTGAGACACATATCGTAAGATATTTTGCAGAGAATAGATGTAAATGTAGATTGTAATACACCTACGTTCGAAGAAACGACAGCACCTAGAAATATACATGTGACAGAAAAGCGCTTCAAGACACAGATTAAGTTCCGGTAATGACACGTAAATGATTAGAATTACGCAACTGCATATGATGTCTGACTATGAGAATTCATTCTGGTATAGTGTCTACATGTACTGCAATTAGAGTTGCTAAACGCCGTGGCATAGAAGACAATCAAAGAGGACTTGTATATGTTTCTTGGTTTGTATGAAGTGCACAGGACATCTGTTGTGGCTCGGAAAGGATCTTTACAAAGGAGTTGCCAACCAACAATAGCCCAAACATATATAATGCACACGAAGTGAGAGATAAGTAATCTGTCCATGGAGGCAGTGTTACCCGTCGTACTTTCGAAGAAGTCCTGATCATTCCTTACGAGATGTGGTCGGGAACTGTCCTTTCGCAGTATGGCATGTGTAATTGTTTGAAGAAGAGGCTCTAAAACTGCAGCAGTCAACCTTTCTTACCCACCGCCCACCTCTGCATGTGTTAGTAGCAAAATTTTCTAACCAGCCACCGGTTCCACACTACTGGTGATTTATAAAGTAGGGAAGTAACTTTATAAAATTTATAAAGCAGAGTTACAACAAATTAAAGTGTGTAGTAATAATTCCTTACCAAACATTTCATGTCAAAATTTAATGAAAATGTAGTGAAAGTGTTTTATAACCTCTACCACCTATTGCTCACCAGAAAGCTGGAACGCTCGCTAGTGGGCGGTAGGGTCCACGCTGAGTACCATTGCTCTAAAATCTCCCTGCTGAAGTGACTATCGCCCAGATTGCACTCAGTACGTAGACTCAAGGTTGCGTGCTGGATTCCTGGCGCCCCAGATCATCACTGCCGATGGTTGGCCACTATACAGCTCAGCAAAGCAGTATGCCACATTATGCGCTTAATTCATTGCGGCCATCACTGTAGGACAGACTGAAATGGCAAAATAAGATTATTTTGGACGCCGCCCGCTAGTCACGACGTCCCACGGACACAATGCGATCTGAGGATATTCCCGAAGCACGAAGGAAGATCAGTGCTCAATGTCCTGTCGACGAAAAGATCATCATAGGAATCTAAATCTACATCTACAAGGTCGCAGGTTCGAATCCTGCCTCGGGCATGGATGTGTGTGTTGTCCTTAGGTTAGTTAGGTTTAAGTAGTTCTAAGTTCTGGGGGACTGATGACCTCAGATGTTAAGTCCCATAGTGCTCAGAGCCATTTGAACCATTTGAATTAAAATTTGCGCTAAGGCCGGGACTCGATCCCGGGTCTTCTTGCTTGCTACACAGAAATGTATTTCGTCTGCTTCGATCATTACCTATATTTTCCGTGCGGACTCTGATTTCGCTTATTTTATTATGAATAACGTTTCTCCCTATGCTGTCCGGCACCGACAAAACATTTTCACATTCGGAGGAGAAGGATGGTGATTGAAGTTTTGTGAGAAGATCCCGGCGCAACGAGAAATACCTTTGTTTTAACTTTTGTCCACCCCAAATCCTATATCATGTCCACGACACTCTCTCCCCCATTTCTTGATAATACAAAACGTGCTGCTCTCCTTTGAAGTTTCTCGATGCACTCCATTACTCATATCTGGTAAAGATCCCACATCTACATCTACATCTACATTGATACTCCGCAAGCCACCCAACGGTGTGTGGCGGAGGGCACTTTACGTGCCACTGTCATTACCTCCCTTTCCTGTTCCAGTCGCGTATGGTTCGCGGGAAGAACGACTGTCTGAAAGCCTCCGTGCGCGCTCTAATCTCTCTAATTTTACATTCGTGATCTCCTCGGGATGTATAAGTAGGGGGAAGCAATATATTCGATACCTCATCCAGAAACGCACCCTCTCGAAACCTGGCGAGCAAGCTACACCGCGATGCAGAGCGCCTCTCTTGCAGAGTCTGCCACTTGAGTTTATTAAACATCTCCGTAACGCTATCACGGTTACCAAATAACCCGGTGACGAAACGCGCCGCTCTTCTTTGGATCTTCTCTATCTCCTCCGTCAACCCGACCTGGTACGGATCCCACACTGATGAGCAATACTCAAGTATAGGTCGAACGAGTGTTTTGTAAGCCACCTCCTTTGTTGATGGACTACATTTTCTAAGCACTCTCCCAATGAATCTCAACCTGGTACCCGCCTTACCAACAATTAATTTTATATGATCATTCCACTTCAAATCGTTCCGCACGCATACTCCCAGATATTTTACAGAAGTAACTGCTACCAGTGTTTGTTCCGCTATCATATAATCATACAATAAAGGATCCTTCTTTCTATGTATTCGCAATACATTACATTTGTCTATGTTAAGGGTCAGTTGCCACTCCCTGCACCAAGTGCCTATCCGCTGCAGATCTTCCTGTATTTCGCTACAATTTTCTAATGCAGCAACTTCTCTGTATACTACAGCATCATCCGCGAAAAGCCGCATGGAACTTCCGACACTATCTACTAAGTCATTTATATATATTGTGAAAAGCAATGGTCCCATAACACTCCCCTGTGGCACGCCAGAGGTTACTTTAACGTCTGTGGACGTCTCTCCATTGATAACAACATGCTGTGTTCTGTTTGCTAAAAACTCTTCAATCCAGCCACACAGCTGGTCTGATATTCCGTAGGCTCTTACTTTGTTTATCAGGCGACAGTGCGGAACTGTATCGAACACCTTCCGGAAGTCAAGAAAAATAGCATCTACCTGGGAGCCTGTATCTAATATTTTCTGGGTCTCATGAACAAATAAGGCGAGTTGGGTCTCACACGATCGCTGTTTCCGGAATCCATGTTGATTCCTACATAGTAGAAACGAGACTCTTCCGATCAGGCAAGAAGTTTACAGTCATGAACAGTCTAATGCCGGTGTTGACGGGCACAGGCAGCAGCAGTACTCCAAATCAGGATGGACAAGCGTAGAGTAGTTTAAATTTTCTTTTTATTAATTCTGACGGGATCATGCATGGATAAATGCTAGGGAGTGAGCCACACATATTAAAATAATTAAGTAACTTCTTAAATAAATAATTTTTGTTAGTTCATTTCTCTTATATGGCGCGATTGACAATGGCTTTGTGTGCAAGCTCCGTTCTGATTCTTTTACTCGACCGTGGATATCTCTTTAAACGAAAACTTCTTTCATCGAACTTTGAAAACATTTGCTTACCGAAGATATGGTTCGTGCAGGACTATTTATGTGCATTTAAAGATCACGGAACTTTTCGCCATTTCAAGACGCAGTATAGCTGAGGATGGCTTTTAACATAAAATGAAACAAATATTAAGTAATATCACTGTACTCAATTCTAACACATACACAATAAATTTACAGTGTGACTTACATTAAGCAAAATATAAATGATAATGGCGGTGTGCCGTATAAATCTGCCGTAATCACAGAAAAGCGTCGTCTTGGCTCGCTTCTTAAATAAAAAGTTGCCGTCCCCTTCACAAAAATAATTGAATGACGTAATTCTACGTTTGTTTCTGCGGTTGTATCCTACAGCCGATACAGCCGTTCATAGTACTTAATTTTTAATTGCTACTTTATTCATTTATTTATGACGTTTCAAATATTTTGTTCGTAACATCCGCTCTTTCCGCAGATGTGCCTTTAAATTGCCCCCTGAATTGTGAGGAGAAAGGACGCACCTTCACCCTAAAGCACATCTTATTCTACATTTACAAATCATGTTCAGATACAATGCAAGGTACACAAATCTGAATGTGGCAGGTGCGCGAGATACAGTCCAATGGTCGCAGCGACTGCCGCGCGCATACACAGTCATGTACTCTCAAGTGCGGCTAAGAGTCTTTACTTCAAAGTCTGTCTCGCAACACACTGTTGACAGTTTATTAGCAGTTCCGTTTGTGGGTGTGCGGAAATCATCACAGCGAGTTTTCAGAAGAAAATATGCACTTACATCTACAACAGCTAAATTAATCTTAACACTATTACATCTGTTTATACAAATACAGTTCGTTTTTGTTGACTGTCGTAATCGACAAAGTTTATTGCTTTCAGAATGTCTTTGGTTTTCCAGTCCTTGTACGACGAGTCGTCGTTCAATATTCATGCACGCAATATATACGTACCGAAGCGTCAAAGAAACTGGTATAGGCATGCGTATTCAAATACAGAAATATGTAAACTAGCGGAATATGGCGCTGCGGCCAGCAATGCAAATATACGACAACGAGTTTCTGGCGCAGTTGTTAGATCGGTTACTGCTGTTACAATGGCAGGTTATCATGTGAGTTTGAGCGTGATGTTATAATCGGCGCACGAGTGATGGGACACAGTATCTACGAGGTATTCATCAACAGGAGATTTTCCCGTATGACCATTTTACGTGTGTACCGTGAATATCAGGAATCCTGTAAACATCAAATCTCCGACGCCGCTGTGACCGGTAAAAGATCCTGCAAGAACGGGACCAACAACAATGAAGAGAATCGTTCAACGTGACAGAAGTGCGACCCTCCCGCAAATTGCTGCAGATTTGAATGCTGGGCCAAGTGTCAGCGTGCGAACCATTCAACGAAAAATCATCTGTATAGACTTTCGGAGCGGAAGGCCGACTCGTGTACCCTTGGTGACTGCATGACACAAAGCTTTACACCTCGCCTGTGCCCGTCAACACCGGCATTAGACTGTTCATGACTGTAAACTTCTTGCCTGATCGGAAGAGTCTCGTTTCAAATTGCATCGAGCGGATGGACGTGTACGGGTATGGAGACAACCTCATGGACTCTTGGACCCTGCATGTCAACAGGGGACTGTTCAAGCTGGTGGAGGCTCTGTAATGGTGTGGGGCGTGTGCAGTTTTAGTGATACTGAAAGATGGCGATGCCTTCCGTGCAGGCCACTGCCGTGGTAATACCCGTCAGGCACATCCCCTTTCATTTTGTTTCGGTGATTATCATACAATTCCATTCGCCTTTGGTGCATATAAACTTTCCCTGATTGACTTTCATCTGATGGACCACTAGGGTTAGGGTAAACCACTGATTGATCTCAGAGTACTTGCATGACTTGAGTAGCAGTAGTAGAATTCCCGGCCGCTGTGGCCGAGCGGTTCTAGGTGCTTCAATCTGGAACTGCGCTACTGCTACGGTCACAGGTTTGAATCCTGCCTCAGGCACGGATGTATGTGATGTCCTTAGGTTAGTTAGGTTTAAGTGGTTCTAAGTCTAGGGGACTGATGACCTCAGATGTTAAGTCCCACAGCGCTTAGAGCCATTTGAACAAGTAGTAGAATTAAACCTGACTACAGACACTTTTGGACGCTGGAGGTGACCATTCAGTTAGGGGCAGCTTTAGAACTTTTCCCGAGCAGCAAGCGAGTTTGCGGAACATTCTCATTGCCAGCCTTCCTTTGTAGTCACCAGGGCAGTGGTTTATGGGTCGCCATTCTGGCTGTCGGCCTTGCTCTGTTAGCAGACGAAGCAAGAGAGTGGGAACGCAGTGGCTGAATGCGAACAGTGTACCTTGTGAGATGGGACGTCAAATTTTTCTGGATGTCGAGTTTCTTAGATGCCACCGCGCCTCGCCAAAACGGCATCCACTAAATCGTTTTATGGATGAGACACAGCTTGTTTTCACTATGAAGCTTCCCCCATCTTGTGAAATCCGACGGGGGTTTGGTTGCAGGACCTCCAGGCACTATGTGCTGTTTTTTCGGAGAACAGAATGTATACTGCACTGCAGTGATTGGTTGACGAAGATCGGGTCTTCTTACTAGAAAACATGATTGGTACAGTAACCATTGCTGGGCCATGATAAGTTTATTCAAGAAACTCAGGGGGAGCAGTTAATTTTTAGAAGGTTTTGAGCAATGGTTGAGGCTTGGACTTGCTTCCCAACTGCCATGGAGTACAGTCGCTAGAGTTCTTACATTGCTACGGAGAGAGCAGTTAGTTGTAAATACGTTTGGACACCTGGGTGAAAATTTAAATTTTTGCAGACATGGGACCATCACTGGCGGACATGGGATCATCTCCTGCAGTACGAGCTGCCATCGATCCTAGCAGCTTCAGCAGCGCCCACACGCAAACGACAGTTTTTGTGGTTTTAGTATCATCTACAATGTAAAATTTTTTTAGTTTTTTTGTGAGTCGGAATCCGACGCGCTACTGTAATTACGTACAAGATTTTGTAAAAAAGTGTGGATAGTGTACCAACCGGGTTTCAGTGAGGCATGTACAGGCACTGTTCATGAAGGTACAAAGTGTTTGGATGAGAAACTGGTCGCCACGGGATGAGGGTAAGGCCATTGCAGAGAAGAGGGTGGTGTAACCCGCCAGGCAGCCAGCACAGTAGACAACGCTGGCTGCAACAGGCAGATGACTAGGGCTACCCCTTATGGGAGAAGTGAACAATGGCCACCACACTGCACTCTCGCTTTCGCTGACAGGTGACGTGAGAGTAGTGACCTCGGGGGATCCTTGAGCGTGAACCGCTGTCTGCCAGCGCACACCTTAACTCTCTGTGGGACGAGCCGATGCCAGCCGGTGGTCCGGCCCGACGTCCTGCGTGACCTGGAAGGAGTGACGACCGGACCGTGCCGCTGTCAACATGGTTACCAGTGAACAACGCCCACAGGGGGCATTTTCATTGGTTGCAAGACGTCCTGGAGCACCTCGTATACGCTGCCAAACAGTTTGTCCACATGTGGGCGTGGTCCCCGTGACCGCTCGCAGTCTGTTCCGGCCACCGGCATCTCACACCTCAACGAGACATGCCACCTGCCCCTTCCGTCGGCAAGCCAGCCAGAAGGAGACACCAGGTGTAACACATTGTGACATACGGTGGCTGCCATGTGTGCAGCTGCTCTCATGTCGGCGTGGTCTATGTGATTGCCTGTGCCCTGCAGTGGCCAGTGGCGTGAAGTGCATCTAGCATCTTGTGTCATGGTCACCGACACCCGCACCCACTGACTCATGTGTTACTATTAGATTTCATTTGTTTTTTTTTCTTTTGTGTACCCTGGATATTTTAATTTTGTATGTATCCTCACCAGTCTTTCACTAACTGTTAGCCTTGTAATACAACATATTTTTCATGTAAAAATTGTGACACACATTTTGTAAATCCAGCTACACAAGTGTGTCCTCCATATATTAATGAAAGGTGAACGCAGGTTGCATAATACTCAAGTTTCACGAATTAATCACTGCGAAAGGACATCAGGTCATGTCACTATTGCTGCCTCTTTTCTTTGCTCAGGGATACTGAATGTATGTGGTCACTTTTCACATAGGGAGGAATATCCTTTGTAAGGATTTCCCTTTTCCTTCTTCTAGTGAATGTGTGTGCAAGAGCTGGGCACAATTAAACTATGCATTGTTAACGAATTAAGTCTAGATGTTTGCCGGACGATGTGTTCCATGGAACTGACAATGACAACACCCAGCTGTGCTCAACTTTCTTGCAGCTGGAGGAGAGGATGTGTGTGTGTGCACGTGAGTATCCCTGTGAATGAATGAGCGTCACTTGAGGTATGAGAGTAAAATTGGTTGTGTGGTTGGCAATATTGCCCTCTATGATCTCTGCACTTTCTTGCTTCACCACGACTAGTGGCCGTCATGATGTTTTGAGACATTTTCCTTGTGTTGTGTCACACTATCCCTTGCCTTAAGAGAGGCACAAATGGCGAAAAATGATCTATTGTGAGTGCAGGGTAATGAAAGACATCGGTGCCTTCTGGGCAGGTCACTGCCATGGTAATACCCATCAGGCACTTCCCCTTTCATTTTGTTTCAATGATTATCATACAGTTTCATTCGCCTCTGACTGATATTAATCTGATTGGCTATTACGATAAGGGTAAACCACTGATTGATCTAAGAGTACTTGCATAACTTGAGTGGTAGTAGTAGTAGTAGAATTAAAATCTGCTATATAAAGAGATTTTTGGATACTAGAGGTGACCATTGCATTAGGGGCAGCAAGAGAGTTCGCGGAACGTTCTCATCGCCCGCCTTCCTTTGTAGTCATGGAAACTGGCCGTGGGCCCTGCACGGCAGGCCATTCTGGCGGCGGGCTTTGTTCCGCTAGCGGCCGAAGCAAGAGGGTGGGAACGCTGTGGATGAATGCGAAATGACACTTCTTTAGAAACTGGCGGCGCCGGGCATCCTGGCGTCAGCCTAATCGCTTTATTTGCAAGTCGACGCAGTGTGGAAGTCTGGGCTCATTATCCTGTGTGCGAATCCTGGTAAAGCAGTGTCGAGTTGGCGCCAGGATAATGTGTTTATTTCTCTGGATGTCGCGTTTCTTAGATGCCGCCGCGCCTCGCCAAAACGGCGCCCACTAAATCGTTTTATGGACGAGACGGAGCTTCTTTTCACTAAGAAGCTTCCCTCATCTTTTGAAATGCGCCGGGGGTTTGGCTGCAGGACCTTCAGGCATTGTGTGCTGTTTTTTCGGAGAACAGAATGTGTGCTGCACTGCAGTGATTGGTTGAGGAATATCGAGTCTCCTTGCTAGAAAACATGATTGGCACAGTAACCATTGCTGGGCCATGATAAGTTTATTCAAGAACATCGGAGGAAATAGCTGTTTTTTGGAAGGTTTTGAGCAACGGTAGAGGCTTGGACTTGCTTCTTGACCATCGCGGAGTATAGTCGCTAGAGCTCTTCCGTTTCTACGGAGAGAGCAGTTAGTTGTAAACACGTCCGGACTAACTTTATATTTTCGCAGACGTGAGACAATCACCGGCAGACGTGGGGTCATTTCCCGCAATACGAGCTGCCAATGGTTCTAGCAGCTTTGGCAGCGGCAGCACGCAGATGACAGCATCTCGTCTTTCACCGGGTATATCGGTAACGTTGTGCAGCTTTGGCAAATTCAGAAGCGTATCAACCGTTTTCACGGCCATGTTTTTATTATAGTAGCCTTGTACTCGCAGTAGTCACACTCAGTGTCCATTGCATACTTAATTATACTTTGACCCGAGAGACCAATCATTGGAACGATACAGCAGAGTGTGCCTGCCTAGACTGGCTTTCTTCCACTCACAGTAGCCAGTCTGATATACACTTAAATTCCAGTTAGGTTCCCCAAGTCTATTGCCAACCAACCTGAGTTTGTCTTAATGAAATATCATTGAGTTCAAGTTTCTGTTTATATGTTTGTTCTCTCTTGACCTTGATATTAGTTAATAAATCTCTTTTGGTACCGTAGGGCCTTGTTATTAATTTTTCAACGGCACTCATTCTCATTGCCTACGACATCATTTATTTTGTTGTGTGTTTGAAGGCATTAATTAATTTTATGTCAAGTTAGTCAACTCATTAGGTGATCCACACAGGGGCTACTGTTATAAGTATGTCACATTTCCTTGCACTATTGATAAACGTGGCACCTCTTGGGTTTGGTGGTTACGACTTTTTAGTTATTTGGCAGAGGGAGAACTGCCGCCACCATAGGCTAGCTTGCAATAGTTGGTCCAGACACGAAATCGCCAGTTCAAATTTTCTTTTTATTAATTCTGACGAGATAGAACATGGATATGAGCCACACTTATTAAAATAATTAAGTAATTTCTTAAATAAATGATTTTTGTTAGTTCATTTGTCTTATATGGCGCTCTTTACAATGGCTTTGTGTGTAAGGTCCGTTTTGATTCTTTTACTCGTCCGTCGATATCTCTTCAAATGAAAACCTGTTTTATCGGAATTCGAAAACAAATACCCACCAAAGAAACGGTTAGTACTGGACTATTTATGTCAATTTAAAGAACCTATCGCCGTTTCAAGACGCAGTATAGTTGAGAATGACTTTTAACATAAAATGAAACGAATATTAAGTAATATCACTATACGCAATTATTACACCTAAACAATAAATTTACAGTGAGACTTACATTAAGCAGAATATAAATGATAATGGTGGCATGCTGTGTAAATATGCCGTAATCACAGAAAAGCGTTTGTCTTGGCTCGCTTTTTAAACAAAAATCTGCAGTACTCTTCACAAAAATAACTGAGGGATGTAATTCGACATTTGTTCCTGCGTTTGTATCCTAAAGTCGATACAACCGTTCGTAGTACTTAATTTTTAATCGGTACTTTATTTATTTATTATATTTCAAACATTTTGTTCGTAAAAACCGCTCTTCCCACAGATGCGCATTTAAAGTAGGCAGCCTCTTTAGCAGATTTGTTGCATCTTTTAAGAATTCTGCCAATAAATCATTGTATTTGATTCGCCTTTCCCACAACATTTTCTGTATATTCCTTCCAATTTAAGTTGTTCCTAATTGTAAGTCCTAGATATTCAGCTCAATTTACGGCCTTCAGATCTGATTGATTTATCCTGTAATCGAAATTTAACGGATTCCTTTTGGGCACTCATGTGGATGACCTCTCACTTTTGATTATTTAGGGTCAATTACGAATTCTTGCTCCATACAGATATCTTTTCTAAATCGTTTTGCAATTTGCTGTGATCTTCTGATGACTTTACTAGGCGATAACCGGCATCATCATCTGAAAACAACCTAGGACGGCTGCTCAGATTGTCTCCTAAATCGTTTGTATAGATAAGGAACAGCAAGAGCCTACATCTACATCTACATCTATACTCCGCGAGCCACCTTACGGTGTGTGGCGGAGGGTACTTATTGTACCACTATCTGATCCCCCCTTCCCTGTTCCATTCACGAATTGTGCGTGGGAAGAACGACTGCTTGTAAGTCTCCGTATTTGCTCTAATTTCTCGGATCTTTTCGTTGTGATCATTACGCGAGATATATGTGGGCGGTAGTAATATGTTGCCCATCTCTTCCCGGAATGAGGGTTTCAAGAAGAGCAGCAGGTGATAGACTGTCTATTATCGTAAGTAATACGACAACCAGAGAAGAACTAGGACTTATAATCATAGTTATACAGATCAGCGACTATAGATGTAAATCGCGTTGTCTTGTCACAAGAATGAATGAAAGCAGAATGCCTAAAATGATAATAATTTTCGACAAATAGAGAAAAGATGAATAGGTAGATGAAGAAAGAGGTGGGGAGGTCAAATGGAAAGTAACCATAGACAACAGAGGCACTGAACAGGAGGACGTAGCAAGCGCATGGTTAACACTTGAAGGAAGAAGCAGAAGAAGAAGAAGAAGAAGAAGAAGAAGATCTAATGTGCCCATTTCAATTTATATCAGATGGTACTGCTGACCTTTAAGATGTTATTTATTAACTTCTACCGTTGGAACGAGCCGCCATTCATCGCGTCAAGTGCTAATTTTGTTTTGGAGGAGTGAAGCCGTAATCCCCCCCCTATATTCATTCTGAAGGAGGTGCAAGTCATGTATAACGGGAGCGCCTCGGCAGAAATCGGAATGTTCGGTGAGAAGTCTGAAGCTTTGATCAGATCCTAGCGGCGGGCTCGAGTAATGCAACCGGTAGCTCACTGTTCACTGAAGGCGGAATCCTTATGCGAGAGACAAGTACACAGTTTTAGCTTGTCACATGTAATGAAATATTGCGTCCATAACGTCACCGAGTAAGCTGCGAAAATATGCGCCATAAGACTGAACTTTGAAATTCACATTTCTTATACTAACCCTCCACAACAGTCTCAGTGTCAGTAACAGGCATTTCACACGATAAACAGCAAGTACTAAATCACATTTTCTCGGCATTATCCGGTAAGTCTGCCGCGCGGGATTAGCCGAGCGGTCTCAGGCGCTACAGTCATGGAATGTGTGGCTGGTTCCGGCGGAGGTTCGAGTCCTCCCTCGGGCATGGATGTGTGTGTTTGTCCTTAGGATAATTTAGGTTAAGTAGTGTGTAAGCTTAGGGACTGATGACCTTAGCAGTTAAGTCCCATAAGATATCACACACATTTGAACATTTGAACATCCAGTAAGTCTCTGCAACAGCGAAGGGTACCAAGCGATTGAAAAATGCACAGGTCAACCCCGTTTTCAAGAAGGTTCGTCAAACTAATGCGCTTCATTACAGTCCTATATCGTTGACGACAATCTGCTACAGAATAATGAAACAAATTCTATGCTCAAGCGTTATGACATTTACGGAGAATGAAAATCTTCTCTATAAAAACAAACATGGATTCCTGAACAGAGATACTGCGAAACACAGCTCACTGTGTTCGTGCATGAAATGCAGAGCCGCCGCACGCAAGGACAGTGGCGGCGGCCAGTACTGGCAGCCAGTGAATTGGAGAGACAGTAGGCATACAGAAGAAGACAATAATGGCGGCCAGTGAAATTTCACCACTGGCAGCCAGTAGCTGGTTTGTGTGTGGACGTGGTGATTGCAGTGTTGTCGGAGGATTTTGAGAACATCGAGGAGATTGGGCATGATTATGAGGAAGCTTTTGATGACGCTGTACCGGCCGGAGTGGCCGAGCGGTTGTAGGCGCTACAGTCTGGAACCGCGTGACCGCTACGGTCGCCGGTTCGAATCCTGCCAAGGGCATGGATGTGTGTGATGTCCTTGGGTTAGTTAGGTTTAAGTAGTTCTAAGTTCTAGGGGACTGATGACCTCAGCAGTTAAGTCCCATAGTGTTCAGAGCCATTTGATGACGCTGTGAGTGAAACTGTATATTCTTTAAGTGACGAGCTTCAAGAAAAATTAACCAAACATAGATCGTGAGGGGTTAAAGACTGGTTACGTTATAGAGGTCAGCTGGGAGCTTCGTCTGCAATACTTCGGAAACTTTCCGAGGAGGATCCTCTAGAATATAAGAGAATTATGAGAACGAGTGTTGGGAAATTAACGAACTATGTAATTTAATTGAACATAAGTTATATTTACTAAGATACCATCGGTGACCAAGCAGCTCGTTAGAATGAAATTACAATGAAATGAACACCCTTAGCTGCTTACAGGCGTTGACATACGTCAACGGGGATAGATGAAAATATGTGCCCCGACCGGGACTCGAAACGGGGATCTCCTGCTTACCGTGCAGACGCTCTATACATCTTTTTTTTATTTTTTTTTATTTTTTTTATTTTTTTTTTAAGTCCGACGCCTTATCCATTTTTTTATTTTTTTTTAATAACATTGTAAATTTATCCAAAGTTCATCCGATTACATGTATTTTTCCCATTATATCAATTGTAACTAGTAAAGAAAATTGTGTTAGAAATAAAAGAGTGACGAACGGGACTCGATCCAGCGATCCAGTGATTACGGGGCTTGAACGCTACCCAATTTTTATTTTATTTTGCCTTTCGCAGGCAAGCGCTCTACCGACTTTTTTGACAAACAAAATTAGAATGTACATCCGTAGCAACAATAGAACAAGAGTTCCTTCTATACTATGAAATAGAATTTGAAACCAAGACTGTGATGATAGATAATAAAGAAAGAAAAAAGTAACCAAATCCCGCACGCCATTCCATGTGCATGGCCCGTCTGCGTACAGATTCCATGTTCCAAATTGGTACAACATTTCGCAGCGTGTGGAGCCCCATGAAGGCGGTCATCCTCTGCCCGGTACTCCCCAACTGTGAGGGGGGTTATCGAAGACACTGCGCAAATAGTTCGCAAATAGTTGTCGGTATCGGGGTGTACACTCAAGTGTGCTATGACTGTCCTGGAGAAATTGCCAGTAATCAAGCACCATCTTCTCATCATCTCGAAAGAGGTAGTATATGGACATGCCTTTAAACCATGTGAGAGCGTGAGTCTTCGCAGGTGGGAAATAAGTATCCTCTGGACAAAGGAGGAGCCGTGGCTCAATTGTGCGAGGCGCGATACGGAGGTAGCAGGCGAGGATCTTCTGCACTAGCAGCCATACCTCTAACGCCGATCCACATGTTAAACGGTGTTCGTCAGTATCCACGAGGTGGCAACGTGGGCAAAGGGGGGAATCCGCCATCCCAATAGCGTGCAGCCTTTGTCGTGTTACAACCTTCCCGTTCACCACCTGGTACCACGCGGCTCGTACCCGCGTGGGGAGGAACGACTTCTGGACTGCTCTCCACACTGCAGGCCATAGGGTCGTAGGGCTCTTCCTCTCAATCACATTGCGAGGTGTGGACCTTAGCAGCAGTCTGTAAAAGTCTCTCGCCTTGGGAGTGCGAGTGTTGGGAAGGTCTGGGTGCACGTAACTATACTCAAGAATAAATGCCGAGAGGTGCGAGAGTGAGGGTGTAATGTGTGCAACCGTGACAGGTGGCATAAGAGACGCCGGCAGCAATTCCTCTAACAAACGACCCGTAAGGGAAGCATCTTGGTGGGTCCACAATTTCATCATTGTGCACAAGTATAATGCTGTAGCCCTCGCTCGTACATTTATAAGTCCCAGTCCGCCATCAAGCGGAGGGAGGGTGAGTGTTTCGTAGCGGACTTTGAATAGGTGTCCGGCGGTAAGGTAATATCCAAACGCTGCTTGCAGTCTGTGTGCCATCGCTGTCGATATCGGTAGGACCTGGGCCATGTGGATCATCTTAGTCGCCACGTGAAGGTTGAGGTATTCCACACGCTGTAGGAGGTCCATCCGTCGAAGTAAGTTCCGGCGAACTTCTGTGCGTATTGCCTGTAGTAATCGTGCATAGTTCATGGCAGCCGTGCGGCGCACATCCTGTGTAAATGTTATGCCCAAGAACCGGATCTTGTTAACTAGTGGGAGTGGGGCTAAAGCGTCCTCCTGTAGACCTCTCCCAATCGGCATCGCTGCCGACTTGGCCACATTCATGAGGCTGCCCGCTGCCAAACCATAGCGATTGACCCATTGTATCACCGAGCGTACCTCGTCATCAGATCGGACAAGTAATAGAAGGTCATCAGCGTATATTCTGCACTGAAAGGTATGATCCCTCAATGAAATGCCCGAGAGCCTGTTTTTCAACCCTCCGACAAGTGGTTCGAGTGCGATCGCGTAAAGAATCATGGAGAGTGGGCATCCTTGGCGAACTGACCGTCGGATCGGAAAGGGACCCGCAATCCGTCCATTCACCAGTACACGGGATGCAGCTCCACGGAAAAGGCGCTGAAAGATGTCGATAAAGTCAGGCGGGAAGCCCATGCGGGCCATTACGGACAGAAGGAACTTGTGGTGAACTCTGTCGAAGGCGTGGTCGAAATCAATAGAGATCAGAGCAGCTCGAAGGCGACAGGATGTGGCGATGGCTATTAAATCCCTGCATTCACTGGTTGCCGTTTGCATGTTGGTCACTCCGCCCTGTGTCGTTTGCTCCATTGAGAGGAGCAGGGGCAGAACCTTCTTTATGCGGTTGGCGAGTAATCGGGCGAAGATTTTATAGTCCGAGTTAAGCATTGTAATGGGCCTGTAGTCCTCGACCGTCCGACCTCTGGAAGGCTTGTGTATCGGTATAAGGAGACCTTCCACGAATGCAGGTGGCACGTGGGAACCAGGGGTCATCAGTTCTTGGTACATGATGATCCATCGGGGCATCATGAGATCGCGGAAAGTGCGATAAAACTCGAGCGGCAGTCCGTCTGGCCCGGGAGATTTGTTGAGTGCTCCCTTGTTAAGCGCGTCCTCGATGTCGTCTCGTGTAATTCCACCTAAAAGCGTCGCCGCTGCTGCGTTGTCGAGGGTGTGCGACACGTGCTGCAGTATGTCGTGATCGTCTGCTTCCTCGTCCTCTGTGTTGACCTCGTCGTAAAACCGGCGATAGTGATCTGCGAAGGTTTCTGTAACCGCCGCCTGAGTTGTTACGACCCTACCACCCGGCAATACGAGGTCCGTGATCAGCTGCTGTCGGCGTCGGCGGCTGTCGAGCACGATGTGATGCATAGACGGGTTTTCTCCTTCCACTCGGTCTTGACGTCGCGATCGCACTACGACCCCCTCCAAACGTTTCCTCGTAAGACACAATATTTTACCTTTAATTCGGCGGCTTTCCATTTGTCGGTTTGGAGATGGTGGTTGGCTGTCGAGTTCGCGAAGCATCGTGTAATAAAAGTCCAATGTGTGACGATGCCAAGCTGCGGTATCTTTGCCGAATTGTGTTAGCACACGCCGAAAAGCTGGTTTTGCACAGTCCACCCACCATGCTAGAGTCGATGGGTATCGGGGAAGACGACGTTCGCAATCCAGCCAAGTGTTGGCGATAATCTGACGGCATTCCGGGGCTTGAAGATGTGCCACATTCAGCTTCCAGGGTCCTCGCCTGCGCCATATCCGCTGCTGTTGTAGAGTGAGTGTGCATATGAAAGCGCTATGATCGGAGAAGGCAAGCGGCCAACGTTCGGCGTCCAATACTCCCGGCGCTAGAGCTCGTGAGACATAAATGCGGTCTAGGCGACTGGCTGAGTGACTAGTAAGGTATGTCCACCCGGGACGGTCACCGTGCACTGTCTCCCACGTGTCGGTGAGAAGCAGGTCTCGAACCAGGAGCCGAAGTTCTTGACAAGTCGAGAAATGTGGGACTTGGTCTTTGGGGTGGAGCACACAGTTAAAGTCGCCGCCGAAGATATATTGATCGACGCGGCTGATGAAGAGGGGGGCGATATCCTCCGAGTAGAACAGCGATCGTTCGCGGCGTTGGTCAGTTCCTGATGGAGCGTAAATGTTAATGATGCGCGTGCCCAGTGCTGTGATCGCCAGCCCCCTTCCTGACGGAAGGTAAGTCACTTCTTCGATGGCAATGCCGTCGCGCACTAGTATTGCCGTACCGCTGCCATTCCGGTCCGCCGGTGACACATATGTCACATAACCGTAGAAAACGGGGAGGGCCGCTATATATACTTCTTGCAACAGGGCAATGTCAACATCCGAAGAACGAAGCATCTCACGCAGCAACTGGATCTTCACTGCCGTTCGTATCGTGTTGAGGTTAAGCGTGGCGATACGATAAGCTTGTTGACGAACCGCAGGTGTTAAGTTATTCATTAAGACTGGAATTACCTATGACGCTTCTGACTGTATTGACACCTCCGCATCCCCCCAAACCTCACCTGCAGGCTGTTCTAGAGAGCCGGCGCCAACGCCGTGGGCCCTGTTGGCGTAACTTGCATGGTTCCTTCGTCGTCTTGGTCATCCGCCCACGTCGGGGAACTGAAAGCAAGATCGGCTTCCCTAGCGACCTTAGGACACGGCATTGGTGCTTGCACTCCAGAAGGTGGTGGGCAGCATCTGTCCTGCATCTCGGCATCCGATTGTGCCACTGTAGATATATGTGGTTGGTCCTCAGTATCGTTCGATGGTGCCACACTGCAGCAAATGGCGGCTGCCTCTGTGGTAGCGTCGTCATTGAAGGTGGAATCGTCATCCTCTGGAGGCGGTGTCGCATCCCGTTCGGAAGTTGCTCTACGCCTCCGCTTCCGTCGCTTCGGAGAGCGTTGCTTCCTGGTGTGTTCTTCTGCGTCAGACGATGGCAAAGATTCACGACGTTCCGGCACAAAGGCAGCCGTAGGCACAATAAGCGAATCGACGGCCATGCTATCTTCCTGTATGTTGTTATCCGTCGACGGAGGCGGCGGCATCGGAGTTGAATCCGTAGCTTGTGGAACGGGTGTGGCATCATCGCCCTGTATTGGAGCATGGAGCTGCGACACAGCAGTGGATGTCGGCTGTCGTGGTGAAGTGGTAGCTGTCGTGAGGGCTGCTGCATAAGTCACAGGAAGCAGCGTCGGCTGCGATGGCGGGTCCGCTTCAGCCGGCGGCAGTTGAGTGATGCGACGTTGCATACATTCTGATCTGAGGTGTCCCTCCTTCCCACAACCAGAGCAGGTCTTCGGTTGCCCATCGTAGATGACGATGGCACGGCAGCTACCGATAGTCAGATATGAAGGGACATGTCGTTTAAGTTCGATTCGGACCTGGCGGACGCCGTTCAGCACAGGATATGTCTGGAATTGCGTCCATTTTTCCGCAATATGATCATGGACCGTGCCGTAGGGGCGCAGCGCTGTCACGACGTCCTCCGCCGGTAGTTCGAAAGGAAGTTCGAAAATTCTGATCGTGCGAAGTCCCATGCCAGAATAATCGACATGCACAGTCCCCACATTGCCATCAGCATGGCAGAAACGGAGGCCCTGTTTCGTGTCCCGAAGGATCCGTTCACATGTTGCGTCGTTGATGATCTTCACATATACGATACTGCTCACAATGGACAAGTGAATGCCGAGAATGTCGCTCGCTGGGATTTTAACTTCTTCTCGTAGAAATCGTTCGACTTCGAGTGCTTTGGGCCGTGCAAATTCGTTGCGGAACGTAAATTTGAGCGTCGATTTTCTGTATTGGTGCGCCATAGTGATCTATATGCTGAGTACGGCACGCGCGAAACGGCCGAGTACTATGTAAACAACACGAGCGCTCGCTCCGCGGCAGGAACACAAACAGCGCGTCCTCACCGCAGCACAGCCAAAGGCCAACTCCTACATCTCAGCCACCTGGTGCACATGGGATAGCGCGACTGAACGGATTTATCTCTGCCACGCCTCACCGGCCACTTGACCATCTTCTTCTTCTGTGCGAATGCACAAACAGTGCCCGAACTCTTACGGGAATCGGCAACGCGCCGCGAGTAATGAGTATAATGGGCGGGGGCACTACGAATGTAGTGCGGAACGATACGTTGAGAATGTGGGTTTCGCGGGAGGCGTGCCAGAGATAAATCCCTGCAGTCGCGCTATTCTCTGTGTCCTCGGTGGCGCAGATGGATAGAGCGTCTGCCATGTAAGCAGGAGATCTCGGGTTCGAGTCCCGATCGGGGCACACATTTCCATCTGTCCCCGTTGGCGTATGTCAACCCCAGACAGCAGCTAAGGGTGTTCATTTCTTTTTAATGAACATAAATTATCCAAAACAGAACCGAGAATGATAAACGCAGGTCCTGCCCTTCCAAAACAGGGGACTGTTTTACGATTTTTAGCAGCTGATCACAGTTACCAAACTCCAGCCATCATGTTTCGAATACTAGCCAACACTATTTCAAGTTTTACATAAGAAATATTTACAGCAATAACTATAGCATTACAAGAATATATGAAAATAAGATGGCACAAGTTATTCCTTACTTACTAGTTAAATTATAGTACATATTAGAAGAAAAATCAAGAGTGGGCATGTCCTTTGTATCATGTAAGAAACTTTTTTGAAATGAGGAGCACATTCGTAGCAATACTGGTGTGTTAAAAGTAAATGAAAGCAGAAATCTGCATGTATATTTTTGAGTTCTCATTCCCAACTATGGCGACCATACAAGAGGTGATTAAACAAAATACACAAATTTTATTTGTTGTTGTTGTCGTCTTCAGTCCTGAGACTGGTTTGATGCAGCTCTTCATGCTACTCTATCCTGTGCAAGCTTCTTCATCTCCCAGTACTTACTGCAACCTAAATTCCTTCTGAATCTGCTTAGTGTATTCATCTCTTGGTCTCCCTCTACGATTTTTACCTTCCACGCTGCCCTCCAGTACTAAATTGGTGATCCCTTGATGCCTCAGAACATGTTCTACCAACCGATCCCTTCTGCTAGTCAAGTTGTGCCACAAACTCCTCTCCTCCCCAATTCTATTCAATACCTCCTCATTAGTTATGTGATCTACCCATCTAATCTTCAGAATTCTTCTGTAGCACCACGTTTCGAAAGTTTCTATTCTTTTCTTGTCTAAACTATTTATCGTCCATGTTTCACTTCCATACATGGCTACACTCCATACAAATACTTTCAGAAACGACTTCCTGACACTTAAATCTATACTCGATGTTAACAAATTTCTCTTCTTCAGAAACGCTTTCCTTGCCATTGCCAGTCTACATTTTATATCCTCTCTACTTCAACCATCATCAGTTATTTTGCTCCCCAAACAGCAAAACTCCCTTACTACCTTAAGGGGCTCCAGAACGCCCTATACTTGCAATGTTAAAATATCGCTTATAAATTACATATTTCCTCACAAAGTATTTGAGGTAGGAAGTTGAACTTTTTACAGATTATTTATTGGAATATGGGCTACAACTTAACACAGGGATTTTACAAAATTTTAGTTCAGTTATTAAAGATGATTTTTTTTCAATTGTAATGAAAATTCACAACATTTTTTTATATATTCAAAAATATACAGTTTTTTGGAAAAAGGCTGTGTTAAATTATGCAGAAGGTACTGTGTAACATTTACTGAAAGTTTGAAACAAATATGTGTGGAAGATCCTTAGAAAACATGTAATTAGTATGAGAAAATAAAAGTTTTGGGAATCGAGCGACAAAGATTGGATTAACTTTTTAGTGCATTCCAGGTCCGTAGGATGGATTATCTTCATCCTCTGCAAACTCCTCCTCCAGCTTCCTCTTGTTCCTCCTCCTGTTTACTCTTGCTTGTATTTCTAGACTCTTTACAGCCCTGTCTGCAGCCCGAAGGCGTTCCTTGTCTAAAGCAAGCATCGCTCGCTGTTGTGTTCGTAGATTTTGCTACCATTTTCTTCAGTTGCAGTTACTGCAACACTGTTCCAAAAGGTGGTCATGTATGAACACTTATCACATTTCAGTTGTATTTCACTAGCAAGTCCTACGTGCTTTATTATGGAGAGTTCCAGACCAACTTCACTACAATGAATACATCTTACACAGTCTGAAAAAATTCCTTTGAGAACCGACATATCAAATATTTCATTCACATCCGATTCGCCCATAAAACATTCATAGTTTTCACTCATTGAACCAAGCTTCTTCTGTGAAGTATTTTCTTTCCCACTTTGACTGCTATGGGCAGGTGTACTTGAGAGGTTAGGTTCACTCACTTGGTTATCGTCTTTATTGTTTACAGTAATAACACATACCTTTGGCTTTCCAACATTTCTCCTTTTCTTAAAAGCCTTCAGAGGATTTCTAATAACTTTACTTTTACTCATTATTAGACTTCAACAAAACAGAGACTCAAGAAACAGAATTAATTACGAATATTTTCGAGATAACGACAGAGTAAATAAACATGAAACAATCGACAATCACACCAGCGATATTTATTGAACCATCACAGGTTAGCCACAACACATACTTTATCTCACATCACTAAAATGTACCTGATGAACACGGACGTTAATAATAACACCATTTGACAGCAGTTTAACAGCGCCACAGTGGGTCACGCCCATGTAGAACACATTTTTAAAAAAATTTAAAAATAGTTGTAGTCTTCGGAATTGAATAAATTATATATCTATTAAAAGGTAATAGTCTGCAGATTCAGAAAACACAAAAAAGTAAAAATTGAACTTTTCATGATTTTGAGCCTTTCCGGAGCCCCTTAAGTGTCTCATTTCCTAATCTAATTCCCGCAGCATCACCCGACTTAATTCGACTACATTCCATTATCCTCGTTTTGCTTTTGTTGATGTTCATCTAATACCCTCCTTTCAAGACACTGTCCATTCCGTTCAACTGCTCTTCCAAATCCTTTGCTGTCTCTGACAGAATTACAATGTCATCGGCGAACCTCAAAGTTTTTATTTCTTCTCCCTGGATTTTAATACCTACTACGAACTTTTCTATCGTTTCCTTTACTGCTTGCTCAATATACAGATCGAATAGGATCGGGCAGAGGCTACAACCCTGTCTCACTCCCTTCCCAACCACTGCTTCCCTTTCATGTCCCTCGACTCTTATAACTGCCATCTGATTTCTGTACAAATTGTAAATAGCCTTTCGCTCCCTGTATTTTACCCCTGCCACCTTCAGAGTTTGAAAGAGAGTATTCCAGTCAACATTGTCAAAAGCTTTCTCTAAGTCTACAAATGCTATAAACGTAGGTTTGCCTTTCCTTAATCGTTCTTCTAAGGTATGTCGTAGGGTCAGTATTGCCTCACGTGTTCCAATATTTCTACGGAATCCAAACTGATCTTCCTCGAGGTCGGCTTCTACTAGTTTTTCCATTCGTCTGTCAAGAATTCGCGTTAGTATTTTGCAGCTGTGACTTATTAAAGTGGTAGTTCGGTAATTTTCACATCTGTCAACACCTGCTTTCTTTGGGATTGGAATTATTATATTCTTCTTGATGTCTGAGGGAATTTCGCCTATCTCATACATCTTCCTCACCAGATGGTAGAGTTTTGTCAGGACTGGCTCTCCCAAGGCTGTCAGTAGTTCTAATGGAATGTTGTCTACTTCCGGGGCCTTGTTTCAACTTAGGTCTTTCAGTGCTCTGTCAAACTCTTCACACAGTATCATATCTCCCATTTCATCTTCATATACCTCCTCTTCCATTTCCATAATATTGTCCTCAAGAACAGCGCCCCTGTATAGACCCTCTATATACTCCTTCCACCTTTCTGCTTTCCCTTCTTTGCTTAGAACTGGGTTTCCATCTGAGCTCTTGATATTCATGGAAGTGGTTCTCTTTTCTCCAAAGGTGTCATTAGTTTTCCTGTAGGCAGTATCTATTTTACCCCTCATGAGATAAGCCTCTATATCATTACATTTGTCCTCTAGCCATCCCTTCTTAGCCATTTTGCACTTCCTGTCGATCTCATGTTTGAGACGTTTGTATTTCTTGTTGCCTGCTTCACTTACCGCATTTTTGTATTTTCTCCTTTCATCAGTTAAATTCAGTATCTCTTCTGTTACCCAAGGATTTCTACTAGCCCTCGTCTTTTTACCTACTTGACCCTCTGCTGCCTTTACTATTTCATTCCTCAAAGCTACCCATTCTTCTTCTACTGTATTTCTTTCCCCCATTCCTACCAATTGTTCCCTTATGCTCTCCCTGAAACTCTGTACAACCTCTGATTCTTTCAGTTTATCCAGGTTCCATCTCCTTAAATTCCTACCTTTTTGCAGTTTCTTCAGTTTTAATCTACAGTTCATAACCAATAGATTGTGGTCAGAGTCCTCATCTGCCCCTGGAAATGTCTTACAATTTAAAATCTGGTTCCTAAATCTCTGTCTTACCATTATATAATCTATCTGAAACCTTTTAGTACCTCCAGAGTTCTTCCATGTATACAACCTTCTTTCATGATTCTTGAACCAAGTGTTAGCTATGATTAAGTTAAGCTCTGTGCAAAATTCTACCAGGCGGCTTCCTCTTTCATTTCTTATCCCCAATCCATATTCACCTACTACGTTTCCTTCTCTTCCTTTTCCTACTGTCGAATTCCAGTCACCCATGACTATTAAATTTTTATCTCCCTTCACTACCTGAATAATTTCTTTTATCGCATCATACAATTCATCAACTTCTTCATCCTCTACAGAGCTAGTTGGCATATAGATTTGTATTACTGTAGTAGGCGTGGGGTTCGTGTCTATCTTGGCCAATAATGCGTTCACTATGCTGTTTGTAGTAGCTTACCCGCACTCCTATTTTTTATTCATTATTAAACCTACTCCTGCATGACCCCTATTCGATTTTGTATTTGTAACCCTGTATTCACCTGAGCAAAAGTCTTGTTCCTCCTGCCACCGAACTTCACTAATTCCCATTATATCTAACTTTAACCTATCCATTTCCCTTTTTAAATATTCTAATCTACCTGCCCGATTAAGGTATCTGACATTCCACGCTCCGATCCGTAGAATGCCAGTTTTCTTTCTCCTGATAACGATATCCTCTTGAGTAGTCCCCGCCCGGAGATCGGAATGGGGGACTATTTTACCTCCGGAATATTTTACCCAAGAGGACGCCATCATCATTTAGTCATACAGTAAAGCTGCATGCCCTCGGGAAAAATTACGGCTGTAGTTTCCCCTTGCTTTCAGCCGTTCGCAGTAGAAAAACAGCAAGGTCGTTTTGGTTAGTGTTACAGGGCCAGATTAGTGAATCTACATCTACATCTACATCTATACTCCGCGAGCCACCTTACGGTGTGTGGCGGAGGGTACTTATTGTACCACTATCTGATCCCCCCTTCCCTGTTCCATTCACGAATTGTGCGTGGGAAGAACGACTGCTTGTAAGTCTCCGTATTTGCTCTAATTTCTCGGATCTTTTCGTTGTGATCATTACGCGAGATATATGTGGGCGGTAGTAATATGTTGCCCATCTCTTCCCGGAATGTGCTCTCTCGTAATTTCGATAATAAACCTCTCCGTATTGCGTAACGCCTTTCTTGAAGTGTCCGCCACTGGAGCTTGTTCAGCATCTCCGTAACGCTCTCGCGCTGACTAAATGTCCCCATGACGAATCGCGCTGCTTTTCGCTGGATCTTGTCTATCTCTTCTATTAATCCAACCTGGTAAGGGTCCCATACTGATGAGCAATACTCAAGAATCGGACGAACAAGCGTTTTGTAAGCTACTTCTTTCGTCGATGAGTCACATTTTCTTAGAATTCTTCCTATGAATCTCAACCTGGCGCCTGCTTTTCCCACTATTTGTTTTATGTGATCATTCCACTTCAGATCGCTCCGGATAGTAACTCCTAAGTATTTTACGGTCGTTACCGCTTCCAATGATTTACCACCTATGGCATAATCGTACTGGAATGGATTTCTGCCCCTATGTATGCGCATTATATTACATTTATCTACGTTTAGGGAAAGCTGCCAGCTGTCGCACCATGCATTAATCCTCTGCAGGTCCTCCTGGAGTACGTACGAGTCTTCTGATGTTGCTACTTTCTTGTAGACAACCGTGTCATCTGCAAATAGCCTCACGGAGCTACCGATGTTGTCAACTAAGTCATTTATGTATATTGTAAACAATAAAGGTCCTATCACGCTTCCCTGCGGTACTCCCGAAATTACCTCTACATCTGCAGATTTTGAACCGTTAAGAATGACATGTTGTGTTCTTTCTTCTAGGAAATCCTGAATCCAATCACAAACCTGGTCCGATATTCCGTAAGCTCGTATTTTTTTCACTAAACGTAAGTGCGGAACCGTATCAAATGCCTTCCTGAAGTCCAGGAATACGGCATCAATCTGCTCGCCAGTGTCTACGGCACTGTGAATTTCTTGGGCAAATAGGGCGAGCTGAGTTTCACATGATCTCTGTTTGCGTAATCCATGTTGGTTATGATGAAGGAGATTTGTATTATCTAAGAACGTCATAATACGAGAACACAAAACATGTTCCATTGTTCTACAACAGATTGACGTAAGCGAGATAGGCCTATAATTATTCGCATCTGATTTATGACCCTTCTTGAAAATGGGAACGACCTGCGCTTTCTTCCAGTCGCTAGGTACTTTACGTTCTTCCAGCGATCTACGATAACTTGCTGATAGAAAGGGGGCAAGTTCTTTAGCATAATCACTGTAGAATCTTAAGGGTATCTCGTCTGGTCCGGATGCTTTTCCGCTACTAAGTGATAGCAGTTGTTTTTCAATTCCGATATCGTTTATTTCAATATTTTCCATTTTGGCGTCCGTGCGACGGCTGAAGTCAGGGACCGTGTTACGATTTTCCGCAGTGAAACAGTTTCGGAACACTGAATTCAGTATTTCTGCCTTTCTTCGGTCGTCCTCTGTTTCGGTGCCATCGTGGTCAACGAGTGACTGAATAGGGGATTTAGATCCGCTTACCGATTTTACATATGACCAAAACTTTTTAGGGTTCTTGTTTAGATTGTTTGCCAATGTTTATTACCTTTCGGAACGTCAGAAATCACTCCTATTTTTCTCGATGACTTTCCGTTAGTTATTACGAACTGTGCCCTCTCTGACAGGAAATTATCAATCCAGTCGCATAACTGAGACGATTTTCCATTAGCACGCAATTTGTTCACAAGCACGAACTCTTATTCCGGAAAGATGGGTGGAGATCGGCAGTGACATTTTCAGAGGAACATTCCAGACATTTGTCTTAAGTTATTTAATGAAACCAAGGAAAACCTATGTGTGACTGCTGTGTGGGAATTTGAACCACCGTCCTCCTGCGCTCTGGAAGACTACACAATGAAATGGGTGTATTAGAACTATCTCATGCTGAACTGTCGATGCAAACAGGTACACATCCTTAACAGTGCTCCAGTGTCTAGTTAGCACTGTGGACGAAGCTGTAATGTCTGGTAAGACCATGCGGACCAGATGGGGACATACAGTTTGTGGGAATATTCACACATACCATTCACACATACCAGTATCGTAGCAACATATAATGCACCAGTTAGGATCTCATAACGAGACAAATGTGTTTTCCGAATGCCTATCTTCCGCCTTGTTAGAAAAAAACTTTTCCAACATCTTTTCATCTTACAGAATAATGTAAAACGTCAGTAACGCGTAATAATGTAGATGCAAATTTCTCTCAATCTCTCTCCCTTTCGCCGGCCGCTGTAGCCGAGCGGTTCTAGGCGCTTCAGTCCCGACCCGCGAGGCCGCTACGGTCGCAGGTTCGAATCCTGCTTCGGGCATGGATGTGTGTGATGTCCTTAGGTTAGTTAGGTTTAAGTAGTTCTAAGTCTAGGGGACTGATGACCTCAGATGTTAAGTCCCATAGTGCTTAGAGCCACTTGAACCATCTCTCCCTTTCATTGTATGCATGAATGTACGTATGTATGTGAATATGTGTGTGGTGCGTGCGCTAGCATGGTCTGTGCACGCCCGCAGAGCTGGCAAAAGTCGAAATTGTAAAAGATTGGTTAGGGTTCCGGAGAAATTTAGGAACGCATGAGACAATTCTGACCCTACGACTTATCTTAGAAGACAGACTGAAGGAAATCAAACCTATAGTTATTAAATTTGTGGGTTTAGATAAAGCTTTTAGAATGTTGAGTGGAATACTACTTTCAAATTCTCAAAGTAGCAGGGGTAAAATGCTGAAAGCAAAAATTTATCTACGAATTGTACAAAACCAGACTGCAGTTATAAATGTCGAAAAACATGAAAGGGAAGCAGTAGTTGGGAAGCCATTAAGGTGGAGTTGTAACATCTCCTCGATGTCATATAGTCCGCATATTGCCTATCCTCGACGTTATTTAGTCCGTATATTGAGCACTCAGTACAGAAAACCAAGGGTAAATGCGGTTGAGATTTGATGCTGACAGCGTAATTCTGCAGGGAAAACAAAGGGTTTGGAAGAATTAATGAATGGAATGGACAGTGTCTTGAAAAGTGGATAGGAGATGAATATCAACAAAAGGAAAACTAGGGTAACAAATGGTTCAAATGGCTCTAAGCACTATGGGACTTAACATCTGAGGTCATCAGTCCCCTAGACTTAGAACTACTTAAACCTAACTAACCTGAGGACATCACACACATCCATGCCCGAGGCAGGATTCGAACCTGGGACTGCAGCAGCAGCACGGTTTCGGACTGAAGCGCCTAGAACCACTCGGCCACAGCGGCCGGTAACTACTGTAACGCAGTGTCGCCGAATTACATCAGGCGATGCCGAGTGAATTAGATTAGGAAGTTAGACATTAAAAGTACTCGATGATATATGAATTTAGGCTTTCTCAGCGTATACTGCTGGTGAAATTGTCTCGGTCTTTCATCTGGGTGGCTGCGTCGGAATTCCACGACGTTTCGAGATGTGTCACTCTCATTATCTTCTATTCACAAAAAGATAATGAGAATGACACTCGTCAAAACGTCGCAGAATTTCTACGCGGCCAGCCGTATGGAAGCCTGAGAAGATTTCATCAGTAATCGACGAGGTTTTCAATTTGGACAATAAAATAACTGATAATCGTCGGAGTAGAGAAAATATAAAATGTAGACTAGCAATAGCAACAAAAGCATTTCTGAAAAAGAGAAAATCGTTAACATTGAATATAAATTTAAATTTTTGGAAATCTGAACGTATTTTGTCTGGAGTGAAAAGGGGACGAAAGACAGTGCAGACAAGAAATGCGGCGCTACAAAAGAATGTTGAAGATTAGGTGGGTGAACCGAATAACTAATGAAGAAATACGGAACCGAATTGGGAAAAAAGAAATTCGTGGGGAACTCGACTAAAAGAACGAATCGGTTGACAGGACACATCCTGAGGCATCAATCAATCGTTAATCGTGTAATGGATAGGAGTGTGGGTGGAAGTAAAGAAGAAGAATATAAGTTTATCAGGTCCAGTAACTCCTGAAAATGCAGATCATCGGTGGTATCAGAGGAAGTGAATGTCTGCTGAACTGAGGTAAATGATTGTATTAGTAGCAACATGGGCGATACTGATTTAAGTGTAGTTGTATCGACCCAATTGGGTGATATTGGATGTTGTATATAGGCCGTGGAGCCTGGACTACATGTACAGAGAAGTACATGTGCCAATGATTTTTGCGTCGTGCAGAATGTAACTGCACTTGGCATTTTTGTTGTAGTTACTGCGAAGGGTGCTCAGGAAGCTATTGATGATGCTAATCAAAGTTGCGGATAATGAAGTGGTGCAGACGCATTTATTTTTGAAGATTGCCGATTCGTCACCACCTGTAGAGGCACTGCCTCCTCAGGAGCGGGGAAGGAGGAAGAGAAGAAACAGGAAAAATGCCTGTATGGCTAAAGGTCGGGTCAAGAAGTCTGAATCCGTTCAACAATGTATACTTCATGATCTGCGGGTTCATAAAGTTGATGATACTTGCAATGTAATAGGTACAGTGCATAAGAGAATAGGTCGTGTAATGATATACAGTCGCAAGGTTCTCCTGTCATGAAAGTAGAACCAACTGTATTGCGCATAATACTAGCTTTAAGATTCAGTTCAAAAATGCCGCAGGGCACAGGAAAGTTGCTTTTTGTGCGAGAAGGTAGAAGGACATACAGCACTGGAAGAAGCAGTCAGTCTTTAATTAGCACTGAAGTAAAGGAAAGAAGTGGAAATACTGATCAACACGTTGTGCACCATATATAGTTTTGGTATGAGCATAGTTTTAAGGATGTGTTTTCTGAAAAAACGTAAGGGAAACTTTTGTTGCCAAGACAAAGTTACTCATAACATGCTGAAGCAGAGAGTTAAGCAACCACCTGATAAACAAGGAGGAATCACAAAAATGAGAAATTGATTGTTTCGTGTTAAATGATTGGGCAAGGAGTTCATAAAGGAGAGAGAATTTTATAATATTATTTTCTAGATTGTTGCCTGATGACTCAAAGTAGCATTTACGATGGTAAATGACCAACGAATCATGTAGTCTATGCTGAATTAGTGTAAGGAGAACAGAGAATATTGTATTTTAATGCGAGTCCATGAAACATGTGTTAAGATCCTTTTGTCCAGAAATGTAAAAAGGTCGCAATCTGGAGATTGGGTTTTTCGACGGGGGAGGGGTGTTATACCAGGGCTTCACCAGGAGTGATGAACTGCTCCTGCGTCGACCAGCAGAATTACACTATAGGGGGAAAAGTGTCTATCAGCCTGATGACCAGGAGCTATGGAGCAACAGTGCCGACAGACGCAAGAACAATCATTCAATACACTGACGCTGTGGAAGACATCAGCAAGCCGAAGTTGTAACATCTTACAACTCCAGTACGACTTCTGAAGGAGATGAAGAGACAGGAAAACAGATGCATATGAAGTCATCGTCGCGAAGAGGCAATTCCCAGTTGCTCCAGCCTGCTATGAGTTCCAGAGTGGGAGTGCTGCCGTTGGAGAAACACTAGCCAGCCGATTCATATATTATATAATGTAGTCTCCTGTCTTCTGTCGTAAAACAAGAGACGGCTATGACACAATCCTTAGTTAATACCTTTGTTGATTATAACTTAACCGTAGCTAGCCTGCATGGGGGCTGTACAGGTATTGAGGATACGGAACACAGACAAAATACACTGAGCCCACTGTGCAAACAGTCCTTGTACAGTAACATGTTGTGACACACACTGTCTGTAGCAGAGTCCGCAGATCACGACTAACACCACTGAACACAGACTGCCACAACACAAACAGGAACTACTGAGTGTACATAAATAGCGGCCACTGCCGATGGTGCTGTGAAGCTTCTTGGAGGCGTTGGGTCCAGGACCCATCATGGTCGGCTGCTCTAGGCTGCCCTCAAACGCTCTTCAATTCCTCTAGTCGTGTTAACTCTGGAATTCCCAATGCATATTACAGATGACACCACATTCCTGCCCCACAAACTTCTGCACCATCGCTGTGTACTGTTGAGGCATGTACCGATAGCTGGGTGAAGGTCTGGACGCTGACATTGACGAAGGGAAAGGATCTGTGATGGTGGCCGATGGTAGACCGCTGTTTGCACCCAGGCATTCACCTGGAGACTGGCCAGAAATACTAGCAGAAAAATCGGCCACAGGGCGCACACCTTCGTCCAAGGACTCAGCTTCTGCCGAAGGGGCATCCTAGACTGCATTCTGACCCTCTGAGGAAACCTGGTAGGCGGCCAGACGCAGCGCCAGAATGGACAGCGGATTGTGCTGTGCGACCAGCAGCGACATCACAGATGGCTGCTCATCATCGCCCTCCTTGGGTGCCTTGACTAGAGATAGTGACTGTGCCTACTCTTAGTAGGCAAGGAAGACATCTGCTGTGGATCCCTGCAGGACACTGGATTTTCGAACACTCAGCGGCAAAATCAGGAAGATAAGTGTGATTTATTTGATCCTGATCTGATATTGCTGGTGCAGTCCTGATGATTCTTATACCTATAAGATAACCTGCCTAACAAATTCGCCAGAACACCTAGCTTCCATCGAAATCCTTGTTGAACACTCTGTAAAATACGTTGTCCTGGGGCTGAAACTTGGTGTGATGCAGCGGAACATAGGACCTTTCAGGCGGGTGCAAAGGATGTGATGCCAGCAAACATGTAGAAGTTCTGTCAGTGACTTGTTGTCATGTGGCAAGAAGCGATACTTTGAGAAACTTCTGGAGGGTTTGGTCCCTCGTGTGAAAGAAGTGCAGATTGACCATCTGAGTCTTAAATGTACAAACCAAACGTTCAGCCTACCCGTTGGATTGTGGATAAAATGGCGCACTCACGAGGTGCTGAATACCAATGACGAAATTCGGCTGACATGAAATGTGGACCAATGTCGGGTACAGTAATTTCAGGCAGTCCTTCTATACAGAAGGCCATGCTGAGGGTGGACGTCATACTTGCAGCCGTAGCATGCAGAGGACAAGAAGAAACTTTCTCTATCCATCAACTATCAGTAGCCAACGAGTATTCCAAACTGGTACCGCAAAACCAACGTGAAGACGTTTCCATGGAACACTTGGTCATGGTCAATCAAAGAAATGTTGCGTCGGAGCAGATTGATCATTCACACATGCTGTGCAATGGGTGGTCAATTGTTCGATTTGTGCATCCACATTCAGCCACGTATAGTGGCGCCGAGCTAATTGTTCCGTGTGAACAAAGCCCCAATGACTCTAGTGGAGAAATTGCAGCGCGTCCTACTGGAGCGACTGAAGAACCAGAACTCGTGCATTGTCGTTATCCATGTGAACCACGATAGTATCAAGATATTCAGAAAAAGAAAGCCACTGCGTAAAATAACGGCGCACCAGACGATTGCGTATTTCCTTCAGAGTCTGAGGCCACCCGTGGCAAACATATGCAAAAAGTCACTGAGAGCGGAGTTGGTAGCAGAAGCTCGAGCTGTTCGCCGCTAGTCGTCAGAAAACCCATGAAACATGCCGTGATCCTGATCATCTATCAGAAAACATTAATCCTCTGAGGAATCAAAGACTGAATCGGTACCCACAGGCAAACGAGACAATAAATCAGAGTTGGAATGCTGAGCTGTGAGCCCATACAGAAGTTTAATCCGATATTTGAACAACAAAAGAGCCCAGCGTTGCAACTTTTGCGCCGTCCTTGACGGCACAGGCTAGTAGGGACTAAAAAGAGCCGTCACTGGTGCATGATTTGCGACAAAATAAAATTTTCACCTATACAAAAACTGATGAAACTTAGTTAACACATAAATAATGGGGAATGCCTCTTTCTCTAACAGACTATGATTACACTGAGTTTTGTTCAAATACTTAGAACCAAAGACAATAGCTTAGTCTGTGGACACTATTCTGTGGGAGGGCACAATTCCAAACCCATTCGACGATGCATCAACCGTCAGTACGACTTGTTTATTTGGAAAAAAATAAATTAGACGTTGATCACGGATAAGGGTCTTCTTGAGAGGCTGGGAAGCATGCTGACACTCCGTGTACCATGCATAAGGAACATTCTTTTGGCGCAGCCTGTGCAATGGAGCGACAATCTGCGTTGCGTTAGTGATGAATTTTATGTAATGTGTAAGCTTGCGCATCACTGCTTACAGCTTGAGATCATTGTCAGGGGCCGCAAAATCCTAGTAGCCGTCAAATGCAACTGTGCAGGGTGAATATCCCGAGCATTAATGAAATGACCTAACGCTCAATCTCTGTTTGAAAAGTGAACGCTTTTCCTTGTTACGCTAGAGGCCAGAATCCGAAAGCACCTTGGAAAGGTGCAGCAAATACGACAAGTCGTATTGAGTTGGCGCAATCAGAGAATACATTATTATCAAAAAAAAAAAAAAAAAAAAAATGGTCCAAATGGCTCTGAGCGCTATGGGACTTAACTTCTAAGGTCATCAGTCCCCTAGAACTTAGAACTACTTACACCTAACTAACCTAAGGATATGACACACATCCATGCCCGAGGCAGGATTCGAACCTGCGACCGTAGCGGCCGCGCGGTTCCAGACTGTAGCGCCTAGAACCGCTCGGCCACCTCGGCCGGCCTACATTATTATCAAGGTAGTTTGAACGCGAGACGACATTTGCTGTCAGCTGTTTCAGAAAACGTTGAAGAATGGAGGGAGTAGACGCACTGTCGAACGGTACTAACAATAGGCACTGAAGTTGGAATAATCCCATGTTAGTGTCGACAAATAGACAACAAAATACGTTTCGACTGCCTGTCCAACGGAGACCGCAGATACGCTTCCTGCAAATCTTTGTTGGAAAACAACCAACTCCGTCCCAACTTTTCCATGAATATGTCGGACTTGGGAAGAGGAAAGTTGTCCTCCACTGTCTGAGGATTGACTGTGGATTTGAAATCCACAGCTTTTTGATAACAACAATGGTTGATATCTACTGAGATTCCGAAGAAGGATTAACGACACCAATGACCTGCCAATGTTGCCGATTCCGTGCGAATTCATCGCCAATTGCATGTGCGACAGGCCTACCACAACAGAATCTTTGCTAAAGTTTGTTCTTAAGAGAAATGTGCGGATCGAAATCATTATCTTACCAAGCCCTTCCTGAAGCAACTGACTGTACATGTCACAGAATTGACCGACTCTGTTTGGAGGCACTGTAGAAGTCACTTGTAGCACACTGTCTCGAAATGAAAGTTCAAACAAGTCAAGGGATCCAATTTCAAAAACGTTCAGGCTGACCCGAGACCACAGCACTTGAAAAGCTACTATTCGTTTTTCATATTACAGAACGTTGTTGGCAGGCTGTAGACACCTAAGACAGGAATATAATTTCCACTATATACTGGCAGCGTGGAATGAGGCTTCTGCAGCTGTGGGTTCACTAATGTACAAATACTGCTGTTCAATAGCGTAACCGAAGCACCCATGTCTAATTGCAGTTTTACAGGATTCTGAGCAACTTTTGAGTGTACATAGAATTCATCTGACTGTTGTTGAATCACTACTGATTGCTTCACACCCTGCACAACAACCATCGTTTCAGAACTGTGCTTCTGTTTACGTGAGGGGCTAACTGCATGCCAATGACGTGAGGGCGTCCCATGTGGAGGCTCGGCTGATAACTACATGAACTTCCATTTCAGAACTCTGTGAGCAGGAATCCGGCAGCCTTAACGCACGACGCCATTGTAAACAAACTGATTAATGTAGCCCAGCTGCCGGCCGCAGTGGCCGAGCGGTTCTAGGCGCTTCAGAGTGGAACCGCGCAACCACTACACTCGCAGGTTCGAATCCTGCGTCGGGCATGGATGTGTGTGATGTCCTTAGGTTAGTTAGGTTTAAGAAGTTCTAAGTTCTAGGGGACTGATGACCTCAGATGTTAAGTCCCATAGTGCTCAGAGCAATTTGACCATTTTTTTGTAGCCCAGCTTGCAACATACAAAACACTTGGACTCCAAGCTTTGACGCTGTTTACCATCACACTCACGGGAACACTGCAGGAAAATCTTTCTGCCATTGGCTGGGAATGTGACGAGGGCACAACATAGCAGAGCCGACTGTTATTTTAACGGGGTGTTAATTGGCGTGTGTCACCTAATTGACTATTTGACTGACTCTGTTTTGCACTTTGAGCCACTGAAATAACCAGAGGCTGGAAGTCTATTTCTGCAGTGTCTATAATGTCTAGAGAATCTATTATTGACAATAATGTTTCAAGACTGTGGTCGGGCAGCTTTGAAACTGCAGCACGAATGTGTGTATCTAACACATTTTGAGTAATGGCATCACGGAGGAAGTCCCAAAAAACACTTGAATATACAAGGTCTAGTAATACCATACCGTTTAACTAACCACTGTCAGTTCGTTTGCCGGCCGATGTGGCCGAGCGGTTATAGGTGCTTCAGTCTGGAACCGCGCGACCGCTACGGTCGCAGGTTCGAATCCTGCCTCGGGCATGGATGTGTGTGATGTCCTTAGGTTAGTTAGGTTTAATTAGTTCTAAGTTCTAGGGGACTGATGACCTCAGATGTTAAGTCCCATAGTGCTCAGAGCCATTTGAACCATTTGAACCATCAGTTCGTTTGACCAACTTGCTTCCTCAACGGAAATAATTTAAAACGGGCGGTGGCGCCAAGCACCTGTGCTTCAAAATGTGCGTCTAACCGCCCCATCACGAGTTCATATTCTATGTCCCCTGGACGAGAGTGTGAGAATACTCCCACTAGATCTGTGGGCATGAAGAAATGGTTATGATATTTTATTCTGAATACTGTGGTATTCTACGCAAATACACGTGAGTTGCAAGTCATATGTATTTGGAATCTTCAAAATATTTTGATGCATTGTAAAGCTATACATATAGATCGCATATTGATGTTACTATACAAGAGATCACGAGAGGTTTGTTGACAGAAAATAAAAGGGGCTCTAGCATAACATGGATGGCATACATTTTTATCTACATGACTTAGATGAGGACCTAAAACCACTGCTTGTTGTTCGTCTAATTTTTTTACAAAAAATTATCCTACATTTGACCATTTTTTGAATGTTCTCTCCAGCAGTCTTAGTTGTGGAAAATTTACTGCTTTCGAAACATATGCAATGAAATATTTTGGAGGAGAGTGAACGCATGGAGAGAGTTAGTCGAATTTACAATCAACGGAGATACTGCTCCTATTTTATCGACACTATGTGGAAAGTAATGTGCATTGCTAATTTGTAACGATCGTTCGATAGCTCCATCTGTGAACCTAAAAGCTCCTGTTTCCATCCTCTGTTTAACATTTTACCGTCATACATTATTATTATTATTTTAGTAAATAATTACACTCTTGCTGTAAGCTGATCTGGGTGATTTTAAAGCGATTTTCCTCCATTAGTACGCGTTTTGAGTAAAATCATGCATACCAAAAAAGCCGCCACACTCACACATGCCTTTGGGGTGTGTGATTACACCCAAGCTTAGAAAGTATGACCGGAAGTGTTGCAGTTTTGAGTTTTTACCCACATGTTTTTCCTACCAAAACGGATAATAGACAAAAATGTGTTTGACCCGTGGGCGTCAAATGCTAAATATTCTCTGTCTATTTTTAATTATCTAACGTGATAAATGATTACGCGAACTCATGCTGTTGGTATGTGTTTTAATAAATGAAATATACTCTGAGACTGATGGAATTACAGTTTCCTTGAGACATATGAGTCTCAACTGAAGAAATTAACTAAACTTTGTGCCACAGCTGCGACTTGAATCCAGGTCTCTCACATACTAGGTAGATGTGCTAATTATTACACAACCGTAGCAGTATGGCCAACAAAGGTGCCTGGACTGCCCTAGTCCAAAGCCCTCCGTAACACAAATCTCAGTTCATGTCTTTAGTCCATGTTCCCACTCTTAGCCGGCCGTAGTGGCCGAGCGGTTGTAGGCGCTACAGTCTGGAACCGGTGACCGCTACGGTCGCAGGTTCGAATCCTGCTTGGGGCATGGATGTGTGTGATGTCCTTAGGTTAGGTAGGTTTAAGTAGTTCTAAGTTCTAGGGGACTGATGACCTCAGAAGTTAAGTCCCATAGTGCTCAGAGCCATTTGAACCATTTTTCACCCTCTTAAATCGTCACTATTGCAGAGAATCTCCAGTACTGGGGTGCTATTCCAGTACCGACGAGTCTTGGCAATTGTGACGCTTTAAGAGGGGGAAAATGGGCTGAAGATGTGGACTGAGATTTGTGTTAGGTGGGCTTTGGACTAGGGTAGCCCGTGCAGGTACACTATGTGATCATAAGTACCGGACACCCGCCAAAAATTACGTTTTTCATATAAGGTACATTGTGCTGCCACCTATTGCTAGGTACTCCATATAAGTGACCTGTGTGATGGTCTGGATAGATGTCTGCTTATTACACATTACGACCATCTTCATCTGCCGGCAGTCTCAGTCAGTCAACAGACGAGGTCGACCTGTACGCTTTCGTGCTGCACGTGTCCCTTCACGTTTCCACTTCACTATCACATCGGAAACAATGGACTTAGGGATGTTTAGGAGTGTGGAAATCTCGCGTAGAGACATATGACACACGTGACACCCAATCTCCTGACCACGTTCGAAGTACGTGAGTTCCACGGAGCGCCCCATTCTGCTCTCTCACGATGTCTAATGACTACTGAGGCCGCTGATATGGAGTATCTAGCAGTAAGTGTTAGCACAATGCACCTAATATGAAAAAGTATGTTTTTGAAGTTTTTGGGGTTGTGCGGATACTTTTGATCACATAGTGTAAATAGCTGTCGTTGGTGGCGGCGCAAAGAAGCTTCCGGGGGCGTTGTCTTCAGGACCCTCCTTGGCTGGCCTCAAAAGCTCTTAATAATTTCTCTGGTAACGCCAACTTTGGGATCCCTGGCACGTATTACGGATGACACCAGTCGTACCACCCAAATAAGACACTCATTTGCATACTGTTATCAGTAGCAACCAGGTGAGTTCAGTATGCCGAGCAATGCAGTGAACATCAGCTGACAACTTCAGGAAGAATACTACTTACAGTTCTAAATGGAACAGGGAAGTCTGCACGCAGTCAACTTGGTACCATCGTACTGTCGAATCAGTCGCTAGGTGACTATCGTCTGGTGACGACCACTTCCATGGTGAGACATGTGTTCGAACCTTGGCCATCTAGGTGCCAAACTGCTGAGTCGCTATTCGCCGCCCCGTTGAGGCCTCCATTGTTGCGGTCCAACGCCCAGAGCTGGCACACACCATCGTCTTTAGCCATGCCGGAAGCCGCGGGTTAGCAACGCCTGATCCAGTGTGCCCTATGCTGCCGCCACGAAATGACCAAGCAGCCAGTGCTATACCGTCATCCGTCGCCGACAATGCACTACCTTGCATCAGCTTTCTATGGCTGTGATGAAACCAGCATGCGCCGCCACAAGCATGTGCCGCCTTCGCGACGGGCTACCGATGACGCCCTCAAGCTCCAGCGACCACAGGTGACTACGTCACAGATGGCACCGAACTCCTCTCCAACTAAGATTCCGTCTCTGAAATTGTTATGAATAAAGGGCTGTCTCAACAAGGGAACTTCTTACTGACGGTTTGCTGTTTAACTCCAGCTCACCGCCATGTCTGCACCCACGTCCAGGCAGAGAAGCGCCACTCCATCTTGACTTTCCAACAACCCAAACCATGCACCAGTCAACTTGTTTGGTGATGTGTAAGGTCGTGTTAGTCTACCGCCAATAATTCCTGCTCAAACATTAATTGAAAGTCGAAACCGATGCCTTGTTTCTTCTTCAACAGCATATGGATTGGTATCTTCTACATCTACATTCTACATCTACATTTATACTCCGCAAGCCACCCAACGGTGTGTGGCGGAGGGCACTTTACGTGCCACTGTCATTACCTCCCTTTCCTGTTCCAGTCACGTATGGTTCGCGGGAAGAACGACTGTCTGAAAGCCTCCGTGCGCGCTCTAATCTCTCTAATTTTACATTCGTGATCTCCTCGGGAGGTATAAGTAGGGGGAAGCAATATATTCGATACCTCATCCAGAAACGCACCCTCTCGAAACCTGGCGAGCAATATACACCGCTATGCAGAGCGCCTCTCTTGCAGAGTCTGCCACTTGAGTTTATTAAACATCTCCGTAACGCTATCACGGTTACCAAATAACCCTGTGACGAAACGCGCCATTCTTCTTTGGATCTTCTCTATCTCCTCCGTCAAACCGATCTGGTACGGATCCCACACTGATGAGCAATACTCAAGTATAGGTCGAACGAGTGTTTTGTAAGCCACCTCCTTTGTTGATGGACTACATTTTCTAAGCACTCTCCCAATGAATCTCAACCTGGTACCCGCCTTACCAACAATTAATTTTACATGATCATTCCACTTCAAATCGTTCCACACGCATACTCCCAGATATTTTACAGAAGTAACTGCTACCAGTGTTTGTTCCGCTATCATATAATCATACAATAAAGGATCCTTCTTTCTATGTATTCGCAATACATTATGATGTGTCGACAGAAGTGCCGACACAGTGTTATTTTGAGGGGGCCGACATGCACGCTATAAGCTCACACAGAATATCGTGAAGTCTGAAACAGGACGCTCAATGAAAGCTATAAAGAAAAGTACGTTGCTTTTGGAATACTTAACTTTAATCCATCCTTGTTGTATACATCGTTCTTGTTGAGACATGCTTTAGACTATAATTATCAATTGCTATGTAAGGCTAATGGCGCCTTGCTAGGTCGTAGCCATGGACTTAGCTGAAGGCTATTCTAACTATCTGCTCGGCTAATGAGCGATGCTTCGTCAGTGTAGTCGCTAGCAATGTCGTCCGTACAACTGGGGCGAGTCTATTCCGTATCTCGAGACCTGCCTTGTGGTGGCGCTCGGCCTGCGATCACACAGTGGCGACACGCGGGTCCGACATGTACTAATGGACCGCGGCCGATTTAAAGCTACCACCTAGCAAGTGTGGTGTCTGGCGGTGACACCACACATTACATTTGTCTATGTTAAGGGACAGTTGCCACTCCCTGCACCAAGTGCCTATCCGCTGCAGATCTTCTTGCATTTCGCTACAATTTTCTAATGCTGCAACTTCTCTGTATACTACAGCATCATCCGCGAAAAGCCGCATGGAACTTCCGACACTATCTACTAGGTCATTTATATATATTGCGAAAAGCAATGGTCCCATAACACTCCCCTGTGGCACGCCAGAGGTTACTTTAACGTCTGTAGACGTCTCTCCATTGATAACAACATGCTGTGTTCTGTTTGCTAAAAACTCTTCAATGCCGCCACACAGCTGGTCTGATATTCCGTAGGCTCTTACTTTGTTTATCAAGCGACAGTGCGGAACTGTATCGAACGCCTTCCGGAAGTCAAGAAAAATAGCATCTACCTGGGAGCCTGTATCTAATATTTTCTGGGTCTCATGAACAAATAAAGCGAGTTGGGTCTCACACGATCGCTGTTTCCGGAATCCATGTTGATTCCTACATAGTAGATTCTGGGTTTCCAAAAACGACATGATACTCGAGCAAAAAACATGTTCTAAAATTCTACAACAGATCGACGTCAGAGATATAGGTCTATAGTTTTGCGCATATGCTCGACGACCCTTCTTGAAGACTGGGACTACCTGTGCTCTTTTCCAATCATTTGGAACCCTCCGTTCCTCTAGAGACTTGCGGTACATGGCTGTTAGAAGGGGGGCAAGTTCTTTCGCGTACTCTGTGTGGAATCGAATTGGTATCCCGTCAGGTCCAGTGGACTTTCCTCTATTGAGTGATTCCAGTTGCTTTTCTATTCCTTGGACACTTATTTCGATGTCAGCCATTTTTTCGTTTGTGCGAGGATTTAGAGTAGGCATTGCAGTGCGGTCTTCCTCTGTGAAACAGCTTTGGAAAAAGGTGTTTAGTATTTCAGCTTTACGCGTGTCATCCTCTGTTTCAATGCCATCATCATCCCGGAGTGTCTGGATATGCTGTTTCGAGCCACTTACTGATTTAACGTAAGACCAGAACTTCCTAGGATTTTCTGTCAAGTCGGTACATAGAATTTTTACTTTCGAATTCACTGAACGCTTCACGCATAGCCCTCCTTACGCTAACTTTGACATCGTTTAGCTTCTGTTTGTCTGAGAGGTTTTGGCTGCGTTTAAACTTGGAGTGAAGCTCTCTTTGCTTTCGCAGTAGTTTCCTAACTTTGTTGTTGTACCATGGTGGGTTTTTCCCGTCCCTCACAGTTTTACTCGGCACGTACCTGTCTAAAACGCATTTTACGATTGCCTTGAACTTTTTCCATAAACACTCAACATTGTCAGTGTCGGAACAAAAATTTTCGTTTTGATCTGTTGGGTAGTCTGAAATCTGCCTTCTATTACTCTTGCTAAACAGATAAACCTTCCTCCCTTTTTTATATTCCTATTAACTTCCATATTCAGGGATGCTGCAACGGCCTTATGATCACTGATTCCCTGTTCTGCACTTAAAGAGTCGAAAAGTTCGGGTCTGTTTGTTATCAGTAGGTCCAAGATGTTATCTTCACGAGTCGGTTCTCTGTTTAATTGCTCGAGGTAATTTTCGGATGTGCACTCAGTATAATGTCACTCGATGCTCTGTCCCTACCACCCGTCCTAAACATCTGAGTGTCCCAGTCTATTTCTGGTAAATTGAAATCTCCACCTAAGACTATAACATGCTGAGAAAATTTATGTGAAATGTATTCCAAATTTTCTCTCAGTTGTTCTGCCACTAATGCTGCTGAGTCGGGAGGTCGGTAAAAGGAGCCAATTATTAACCTAGCTCGGTTGTTGAGTGTAACCTCCACCCATAATAATTCACAGGAACTATCCACTTCTACTTCACTACAGGATAAACTACTACTAACAGCGACGAACATTCCACCACCGGTTGCATGCAATCTATCCTTTCTAAACACCATCTGTACCTTTGTAAAAATTTCGGCCGAATTTATCTCTGGCTTAAGCCAGCTTTCTGTACCTATAACGATTTCAGCTTCGGTGCTTTCTATCAGCGCTTGAAGTTCTGGTACTTTACCAACGCAGCTTCGACAGTTGACAATTACAATACCTATTGCTGCTTGGTCCCCGCATGTCCTGACTTTGCCCCGCACCAGTTGAGGCTGTTGCCCTTTCTGTACTTGCCCAAGGCCATCTAACCTAAAAAAACCGCCAAGCCCACGCCACACAACCCCTGCTACCCGTGTAGCCGCTTGTTGCGTGTTGTGGACTCCTGACCTATCCTGCAGAACCCGAAACCCCACCACCCTATGGCGCAAGTCGAGGAATCTGCAGCTCACACGGTCGCAGAACCGTCTCAGCCTCTGATTCAGACCCTCCACTCGGCTCTGTACCAAAGGTCCGCAGTCAGTCCTGTCGACGATGCTGCAGATGGTGAGCTCTGCTTTCATCCCGCTAGCGAGACTGGCAGTCTTCACCAAATCAGATAGCCGCCGGAAGCCAGAGAGGATTTCCTCCGATCCATAGCGACACACATCATTGGTGCCGACATGAGCGACCACCTGCAGATGGGTGCACCCTGTACCCTTCATGGCATCCGGAAGGACACTTTCCACATCTCGAATGACTCCCCCCGGTATGCACGCGGAGTGCACATTGGTTTTCTTCTCCTCTCTTGCTGCCATTTCCCTAAGGGGCCCCATTACGCGCCTGACGTTGGAGCTTCCAACTACCAGTAAGCCCACCCTCTGCGACCGCCCAGATCTTGCAGACTGAGGGGCAACCTCTGGAACAGGACAAGCAGCCATGTCAGGCCGAATATCAGTATCAGCCTGAGACAGAGCCTGAAACCGGTTCGTCAGACAAACTGGAGAGGCCTTCCGTTCGGCCCTCCGGAATGTCTTTCGCCCCCTGCCACACCTTGAGACGACCTCCCACTCTACCACAGGTGAGGGATCAGCCTCAATGCGGGCAGTATCTCGGGCAACCACAGTCGTAGTCCGATCGGGGGATGCGTGGGACGAGCTGGCCGTCCCCGACAAACTCCCATCCGGACCCCCACAGTGATGCCCATTGGCAACAGTCTCAAGCTGTGTGACCGAAGCCAACACTGCCTGAAGCTGGGAGCGAAGGGATGCCAACTCAGCCTGCGTCCGAACACAGCAGTTGCAGTCCCTATCCATGCTAAAAAACTGTTTTGCAAAGAACGTCTGAACTAATCTACAGAGAGCGCAAACAAATCGACAAAATTTAAACGGTTATTAAAATACAAGATTGCCTAGTAAATGCAGTAATGCTGCTACTTGCGCACTGCTGACACTGCTCGGCGGCGGAAGGAGACTAGGCGAATTTACACTATTCAGGTACTAAAACGCGATGCTACAACTCTCAAATACTATAATTCGCCCGAAATTTATGAATTAAACAATGCAAGTACCAAAAACACGCAAAGAAATCAAGAATTAAACTATGTAACAAATGAGTGAGCTAGGAGTATACGACTTGGTGCTTCAGCTGCTTATCCAACGGCGGCAGGGAGCACACTAACTGTGACCAACCGACACTGGCCGTTCAAAACAAAAACAGAAGACAAACGACTACGCGAATTTACACTCTTCAGGTACTAAAACGCGATGCTACAACTCTCAAATACTATAATACGCCCGAAATTTACGAATTAAACAATGCAAGTACCAAAAACACGCAAAGAAATTAAGAATTATCCTGTTCTGATTAGGGCCATCAGGCATTCTCTTACATCGGACTAGGGTTTTACAAATACAGTTTCTTTTTTACATCATAGTCAGTTATCTAATAAATAATAATTTTAATGTGACAAATAGTATTAAAATGATTTTAGTATCTATAGCGACAATGTGAATAAATAATACTGGCTGTGAAATAATAAAGTAAATACTCACAGTACTTGTACTAATGCTGCTGCTGCCATTGATACTGATAATAATAATAATGACAGTAATAACAAGGGTGATAGTGGCAGATATAAGACGGTTTTATATGTGTATGAAATAGAAGTTTTCTGGGGAAAGGAAATTTAAGGGGACTGCACCACCTAAGAATACTGGGAAATGGGGAAGATCTGGTTGGAAACAAGGATGTACAAGGGTAACAAGTGCGTAGTGGGACAATGATAACCATTATTGTTGCTTTAGTAGACATGTCATTAACTGTGTTCTGAAGCTCGACGTGATATCCACTTTTCTAATATAACACGGGAGACTGTTCCAGAGTCTGGTTCCTGCTACTGAAAAGGATTTCGAGAAAGTGTTTGAACAATGGAGTGAGATGGAAAGATTTTTGCTCTGAAGGGAAAGGATGTTTCCGCCAAGCTGTTGAGACAAGAGCATTAAAGTCGAGGAGAGACGCGGGGGACAGTGTACGTTAATAAAGCAATACAGAAGACAGAGGGTGTGGAAATCTAAATCTCGATAAATGCTGCAATTCTACTTACAGCAGTTCCACGATCTTCTTCCACTCGTTACAACATTCACCCCTCCACAACAAGAGTACTAATGGTGCAATGTATGCCACGATCCGCCGTTGTTTGAGCTATGGGGCCAGAATCTGCCAGTCGCTGGAAAAGACGGCCGAATAACTGTGCTAGTGGTATCTTGCATTCTGAATATTTCTCAGTGTATAGGGATAGGCTTTGCAGTTTCTTCCATTCGCCAGACCATAACAGAATATCTTATCTGTCATTTCCCATGTGGAATAACAGGCTTCCATTATGGTATCGAGCGCAAAGATAAAATTACAATGTAAAAGTCTTTCACAAACTTCTCAAAACACAGACTGCTTCCATTAGATCTAATTTATGCCCTACACCTATCCAGAGCTGTGAATACGGTTTACAGTAACAATACCAACAGATGTTTAATGTGTGCTGTGTCTATGGACAATAACAGAGGAATGTATCCACACCTTTGCAATTATTGCCGCGCGGGGTAGCCGCACGGTCTAAGGCCGCCTTGTCACGGTCCGTGCGGTTCCCCCCGAAGAAGGTTCGAGTCCTCCCTCGGGCATGGGTGTGTGTGTTATCCATAGCGTAAGTTAGTTTAAGTTAGATGAAGTAGTGTGTAGACTTTGGGACATATGACCTCATCAGTTTCGTCCCGTGAGACCTTACCACAAATTTCCAATTTTGCAAATATTCAGACTATGCAATAGACAAAATGCGGCGCTCAGTTAGAGCGCTCTTGTTGATCGGCAGTGATGTTATCTGCTTCACTGTTGCACAGTACAGGAGCAGAAAATTTCCCACCGTGATGAACTTCATAGTGTATAATGGATAGAATACACCAAGCGCCTGCGGCTCTGCTGGTGTTGGTCGGTGAACACAACTCCCTTCAATTAATCTGTGTTGTGCGTGTTTTGCATCGCGTGCAGCTGTCCCGGTTAAAGCTTGCCCGGAACTCATCAGTATCCATGCCAAGCTCCCGTGTTCCTGTCCTTCCCTAACGCTGTTTTCACTGCTCTCGGTTGTTATTAACGGATGCGCGGTTACGTGCACCACTTCAATACGGATCGTAAGGATCACACTGCTCTTTCTCGTTTTAAGCTTTTCCGTACATTTCTTTTGATTCACGAGACCTCTTTCTCCTTTTCCACAAACCTACTTACCACTTTTCGGGTAGCTACAATCTCTCCTTCCTGTTGACTTTGTAAATCTCTAATGAACAACAAGAACAAAACTCTCTGATATATACGAGCAATGTTGTGTGAGAAACGGTTTTCCTCGCTTTTTATATAGATTTAGCGTATCGTCTTATGGAAAAACTTTTAATTATACCAGGGGGCTTCAAAAAGTAAGTTACACATTGATACGGCAGGTCAAGTAATCTTTACTGAATGCTGCACTGCGTGTCAAAGTGATACAGATATATGACACTATTTTTCGACATATTCACCAAGTTTCTGTAAACAATTGTCAGAAATTTCTACCAATTGTTCATTTCCTCGACTACAGAAATCCACTCCTTGGTCACGGAGCCAGTCGAGAACCTGTATGGGAACGTCCTCATCGATGGAAACCTCTTTCGCTTGAGATGTGCTTTCAGATTACAGAAAATATGGAAATCGCATGGTACAAAATCTGTAGGCCTCAAAATCTGGACACCTCGATCAAAATCATCCCACGGCTGTACGTCTTGTACAGATTATTGACACCATTTCAGTAATACCGGACGTGACATTGCATTTGTTCCATATATTTCTAGTATTTCAGGATGAATCTATATGCAAATTAGACTTTTTCCCCAACAGAATTGTGCTGCCCCGCCTACTTCCGCTTGGGAGAATGTTTCAAGTTACCGCACCATTTTAATCACACACTGTTATGCACCTGATATCCGTACCGCAGTAGAACAATATCTTCAGGAAACAGGAAACACGTACTCCCTTCTGACAATGGATCACTTTTGTTGTGCAGTGGTCTTAGCGTGGGACGATATGTGTAACTTCCTTTCTGAAGTCCCTACGTACATTTCACCCTCAGGTCGCACAGACGGTATCATTACCGTTCTCGAATTATTAGCAAGTCGCCATTAAATGATACGTTTAAAAAGAGAGAAAAAAGGGAATAGTAAAATACTAGGAAGCTAAAAGACAAATCATATTAACTTCAGCACACAACTATACACTGAACAGCCAAAGAAACTGGTACACCTGCCTAATATCGCGTAGGACCCCCAGGAGCACGCAGAAGTACCGCAACACGACATAGCATGGACTCGACTAATGTCTGAAGTAGTGCTGGAGGGAACTGTCACCATGAATCCTGCAGGGCTGTCCATAAATTCGTAAGAGAACGAGGGGGTGGAGATTTTTTCTGAACAGCACGTGCAAAGCTTCCAAGATATGCTCAATAACGCTCATGTCTAAGGAGTTTGGTGGCCAGCGGAAGTGTTTAAACTCAGAAGAGTGTTCCTGGAGCCACTCTATAGCAATTCTGGACGGGTTGGGTGTCACATTGTCCTGCTGGAATTTCCCAACTCCGTCGGCATGCCCAATGGATATGAATGGATATAGGTGATCGGACAGGTGCCGGCCGGTGTGGCCGTGCGGTTAAAGGCGCTTCAGTCTGGAACCGCGTGACCGCTGCGGTCGCAGGTTCGAATCCTGCCTCGGGCATGGATGTGTGTGATGTCCTTAGGTTAGTTAGGTTTAATTAGTTCTAAGTTCTAAGGGACTAATGACCTCAGCAGTTGAGTCCCATAGTGCTCAGAGCCATTTGAACCATCGGACAGGATGTTTACGTATGTGTCACCTGTCAGAATCGTATCTAGACGTATTAGGGCCCCATATCTCATCAGCAGCACTCGCCCCACACCATTAAAGAGCCTCCACCAGCTTGAACAGTTCCCTTGCTGACATACAAGGTCCATTGATTCATAAGGTTGTCTTCGTACCCATACACTTCCATCCACTCGATACAATTTGAAACGAGATTCGCCCGACCAGGCAATATGTTTCCAGTCATCAACAGTCCCATGTCGGTGTTGACGGGTCCAGGCGAGGCGTAAAGCTTTGTATCATGGGTACACGAGTGCGTCTTCGGCTCCGAAAGCCCATATTGATGATTTTTCGTTGAATAGTTCGCACGCTGACACTTGTTGATGGCCCAGCATTGAAATCTGATGCAATTTGAAGAAGGGATGCACTTCTGCCACGTTGAACGATTCTCTTTAGTCGTCATTGGTCCCGTTCTTACAGGGTCTTTTCCCGGCTGCAGCGATGTCGGAGATTTGATGTGTTACCGGATTCCTGATATTCACGGTACAGTCGGGAAATTCACACATCATCGCTATCCCGGAGATGCTGTGTCCCATCGCTCGCGCGCCGACTATAATTCCACGTTTAAACTGACTTAGATCTTGATAACTTGCCATTGTTCAAAAATGGTTCAAATGGCTCTGAGCACTATGCGACTTAACTTCGGAGGTCACCAGTTGCCTAGAACTTAGAACTAATTCAACCTAACTAATCTAAGGACATCACACACATCCATGCCCGAGGCAGGATTCGAACCTGCGACCGTAGCGGTCGCTCGGCTCCAGACTGTAGCGCCGAGAACCGCACGGCCACTCCGGCCGGCTAACCTGCCATTGTAACAGCAGTAACCGATCTAACAAATGAGCCAGACACTTGTTCTCGTATATATGCGTTGCCGACCGCAGCGCCGTATTCTGCCTGTATTTGAATACGCATGCCTATACCAGTTTCTTTGGTGCTTCATTGTACATAGTTTAATGGTAACTCGTCAACTGAACCGGCCTGAAGAAGCCATGTGATTGCGGAAACTGAAGGCTATGGTAAAGTATGTGATGGCATAAAACTGATAACTCTTAAATTGGAAGTGTAAGATTAAAAATGTTTGCTACTAAAAACTGATTACGAGAAAAAACCTTCTCAGAATGAAAATCAGTGAAAAATTATTATTTTAACTACTGGTATGGATAAGCTAGACGTGAACTGGGAGCAGGATAGAACACGCACTGCTGTACAGGGCAGAAAAAGATTCTCCAACAAAGGGAAAAGTACACATCATAACAAATCAGGAAATAATTCGAAAAAGGCATTGTTATAAATAGCTTTGTTCATTTGAGAGCTGTTGTGGGTATTCTTTTTAAATTAGTAAAAATTTCAAGCTCCTTAAGTGTATCCAAATGGTGTCCTTTAGGAAAATAATGACAAATATCAAGAAGTTGATTTATGCTTCCTGCTTTAAGCTCGCGTTTAGAAAAAAAAAAAAGGAAGTCGAAAGCCGACTTATTAGTACCTACGTTACAGTGTTCTCTGAAACGGACATCAAAAAACCTGACCATTTGGTCCTTGTAAAATTTCGGACAGACGCTACATTTTGTCTTACACACGTCTTACTTTAACTATCTATTATGAACTATGGTTTCTTTGTGCTGTATTTTATGCCAGTACGGAAACTACACACTTTATATTCTTAGGGAAAGAGCGAACAATCTGTTGAGACATTTTCTTTCCCTGTAAGGTAATGCAAGGAATTTCAATCTGTTTTTCTTCTACATTGCTCGTCAATTCTTAATTAATTTTTATGCAAGTTAATGACGTCCTTTTCTTTATAACGGTTAGTCAAGGCTAACTGCTTAACATAACACGTTCCTGATTACACTCGTCTTCTTTTAGATGTAGGCCACGCAATCTGCGTATCACAGACCGAAAACACACCAATTTATATTGCGGGGTCCTCATTGACTTCTGATTAATGATAGCATCTGAGCAGGTCTACTGAGGTAGACAGAGAAATTGTGTTTGTTGTCTTCTTTGCATATTCTAATATCTAAGAAACTGATGCTGTGATTTTTCTCTATGTATGATATGAACTCGACTTTGTGGTGAAATGGATTCAACCTCCCAGTATCCTCTGTTAATTCATCTACGGTACCATTTCACAATATGGGTGTATTCTTTTTTTCTCACTCAATTTTTTATTATGAATATTTTCAGCCTTACATTTGCGATATACGAGCTACTAATTTAATAGTATTACGTAATTAACTTCAGTATCTATCAGAGCGCAGATAAGATATGTTTATTCCTGGCCTGTTGAGTTGACGATTCAAGAGCGACCCTCACACCTCCACCCAATAAAACGACCTTTCTCCCACCTTTTCTACGCAGATTTGACAAATTTTATAATTTTGGAAGTAGGTTTAGTAAAAATTAAGCAATATTGAAAAATATTACTTAAATGAACTATAATGATGAAAAATATTGTACACAATAAATTCTGCGTAAAATTGCAGGCAATAAATGACAAATTTTACATATTTTTTAAAGTGAAAGTACATCAAAATCTGTCTCACAGCTATTGAACACTGGTTTGGTAATAAAGAACAGATTTAACTCTGCTATGCCAGGCCCAAGCACGGGACCTTATCGTGCAACTGATGAGGAAGGGCCGGCCGAAGTGGCCGTGCGGTTGAAGGCGCTACAGTCTGGAACCGCAAGACCGCTACGGTCGCAGGTTCGAATCCTGCCTCGGGCATGGATGTTTGTGATGTCCTTAGGTTAGTTAGGTTTAACTAGTTCTAAGTTCTAGGGGACTAATGACCTCAGCAGTTGAGTCCCATAGTGCTCAGAGCCATTTGAACCATTTTTTGATGAGGAAGGAGAAGGGGGAGGAGTACCAACCTCGTAAGAAAACCAGTTCTCACCTAGCCCAGGTGATACCAGCCTATGAGGGCACCATGCTGGGATTACAGTGAACACTTCAAGTGTAGTGAAAGCGCTAAGAATGGATCTTGGAATGGCGGAACTACTGGAAGAAACAACTTAAGAAAAAAATTCACAATGATTCTGACTTGCCGCAAGTGCCAAATCATTTACGGTCTGTTCATGAGAGGTGCGGCTAGAAAGATATTCATCGGCGCTGAAAACCACGAGTACTATCTGTCCCCCTAAGTCAACAAACAGTCAACACTAGAGACACACTTTCTCATAAATTTTTCCCCACGGAGCACTGAATTCCAGTTTCCAAGGGAATGAAAAGTAGGCATTCGGATTATTGGGGCATAAGACACTGTTCAGAGAATGAGTTGGTGCAGTCTGCGAGCTGCCTTAAACAAGAAACCAATAAAATCAAACACACAAACGTAAATTACGTAGCCTCTTTTAAAGTAAATTCACTCTTAACTCTTAAAAACAGGAGAACTGAAAACTGTAATTAACTTTCTAAAAGAACAAATACGATAATAACAGCACTGCAAGAAACAAGATTTACTGATGAACATTCTTTCGATACAGAAGGATTCAGGATGTTTCAGAGTAAACTAGGAAAAAGAGTTGTGAAGAATGTATCACAATTTGGAACAGGTTTCATTGTAAACAAAAAAATATTAAACTTAATGATAGAGTTTAAATCAATTACCTAAAGACTTCCACACTAACATTTCAATCATGAAACAATATGTACATTATTATGAATACACAAGCACCAAAAAATGAGAAAAACACAAGACAGAAAGGACAAACAGAAAATGTGTAAAAACACCCTAGATCACATCCCATCGAAAAACGCAATATTACTGCTTGTAGACTTTAATTCAGAAACTGGCAAAGAACGTCAACAGAGATCCATAGTAGCAAATTCAGACCACTATTAACCTATTATTAAACTGAAGCTTAGACCAATACTTACAATTAGAAGAAGGAACGAGAACCAACGCAAAAAGTTTGACATAAAGAAGTTATCTAGAGGAAATGATGTACTTCGAAAAGACATTATTCAGACTGCAGAAGAAAATTATTACTCTTACAAAGGAATAGAGGGTTGGGTTGTTGTGGGGGAGGAGGCCAGACAGCGTGGTCATCGGTCTCATCGGATTAGGGAAGGACGGGGAAGGAAGTTGGCCGTGCCCTTTCAAAGGAATAGAAACATGCCTGGTGGAATGACGACTGTGATGACTTAAATACATAGAGGCAACGAGATAAGAATATCTGGAACGCAAATCAAAATGGTGATACAGTTCATATGGAAGCGAGGAAACGTGCCTCGAAGGATTTCATAAAAATCAGAGTACAATACATAAAAGATCAAATACGCATTCGTGAGGACGACGGTTCAAATCCGCGGCCTGCCATTCAGATTTAGGTTACCCGTGATTTACCTAAATCGCTCCAGGGAAAAGCAGGGATTGTTCCTTTGAAAGGGTACAGCCGATTTCCTTCCCTATTCTTGACACAATCCGAACTTGTGCTCCGTCTCTAATGACTTCGATAATGACGGGACGTTAAACCGAATCTTCCTTCCTTTCTTTATGATCAAATAATGTCAATTGATTCATATGTTAAGCACAACAAGACGAGGGACTTTTATAAAACATTCAACAATAATTTAACGAAGAACACACCACCAAGTTTATAGTTTATAGACCAAAAACACAAAAGACTACATATAATAATACTGACAACTGCTAAATACTTTCAGAATACTTCAAAGAAGTACACAACTGCGATCCATCAAAAGAAGAATTTCATTTTGATAATGTAATCTAAATACAACCAGACTCGGAGTACTGCGCCATCATCTAACAATGCAATTAAAAAGTGAAGTAGCTTTTCCAGACTTTCTCAGTATATGCTTCAGTATATTCATGTTAAGTCTCAGAATGATCAGATGAATATATTTCACTAAATACATTGTTTTCAGTCAAAACAAGTGACGCTAAATAATAAAACTAGAAAGCCAAAAATTGTTCAGAATGTGCATATGTATGCCACAGTTAACTGTTACAAGTCTCAACTTGATCGAAGCAATATTTTGGTCAAAATCGGCGTTTTTACGAAAAATTGAAGGCGCTAAATATTAGAAAGATGAAAATTCGTATGAGACTTCGGTCTGACATAAAAACGTAAACTATGAGACCCCATTAAGCTACCTCTAATACTTTTCAAGTAATTTAGTAAAAACTAAATTTGGAAAAAATCATTCATATTTGTAATAGATAAGAATCATTTACATTAATGATAGAAAGTTCTGATTATAGCACTTGATTACATCTATTAAATAATAAAGGTATAACAAGTTTCAAGACTTAGATGTAAATAACAATCAATAAAAGACTCTTACAGAAGTACTTCAGAGGTCATGTTCTACTGACGGTTCCATTCTAAAAATTATAACCGGCAAAGTTTAAATGCAGTCGAGCTAAAACTTTTGCTGTAATTAAAGCCAACTTAACACGATTCACGTAAATTGCTACACAACAGTGTTATAAAATATGTGTCCGAGAAAGAGGCCATTTAGATGGTGATACCTCGGCATACATCACATGACGACAGATGTTCAGTTCGGCCGTCCGCTGCGCCCAATATACAAATACAGCCTGTGAGGCAGTGACAGATACAAGTCCCACCCAGCTATCAATCGGTCCGCGTCAGTCAAACGCCGGCTAAAGCGCTGCCACGGATGACTTCACAGCCAGTCTGCTGCTAAACTCATGTTTTCGAAACAAACAGGAGGTGAACTTGCGAGGACTGTACACCGTCCTAGATCGCTTAGATTACACTGAAGTAACTGTTTATTTTCCACTTCTGTAGCGAGCAATTAACTTTGATGATTAGAACTCGGGGCGAAAGACTATTTAATTGGAACTTACAGCAAAGGTTGCCTCTGCATTGATCTTAGTGCTGATATGATAGGAACATCGTGATTGTTATTATAATGAGGAATATTACAATATTTGTGCGAGTGCACTTGTACTGAATACATGAATCAGATAGAACGCAAAACTTTTACTTATAATCATCGTTCATGATCCCGCTGAGTAAATAAAGAGTAGAAACGTTTCTTTCAGTGAACACAAGAAGAATGTAGACTTGCAGACTGGAAACTATGGTTAGTATTGTGAGCGTACAAACTGTGGCGGGAGTTTAGAGCGGCAGTTTGCCGCCGCAGAACACGTGGCGGTAATGGAATGAGCGTTTGGCGTCATTGGCAAGGAGGCCCCTGACGGGGGAGGTCCGGCCGCCTTGGTGCAGGTCTTACTTATTACATTCGACGCCACATTGGGGGACCTGCGCGCCGGATGGGAATGAAATGATGATGAAGACAACACAACACCCAGTCCCTGAGCGGAGAAAATCCCCGACCCAGCCGGGAATCGAACCCTTGCCCCTTAGGACGGCAGTCCGTCACGCTGACCATTCAGTTATCGGGGCGGACTACGTGGTGGTGGCGAGCGGCTAGAGTTTACGCAGCCTTGGAAAAACCCGAGCGCTTGGCAGGGGCGCGTATGGCCGTGTTTTCGCGCTTGGAAGAATTTATATTCCAGACAAAAATTGATAAAAACAAAACTAAGAGTGACACAGAGGCGCGAGTTGGCACTCATGGATAGAAAAAATATGTAAAGCTAAATTATCTAGACGCGCCACAAAAACAGACAATAATTTAAAAGTTATTGGTGGCTTAAAATTGTGTATTTATGAAAGTTCAAAAGCTAATATCTCGACAATACTTTGGCCGATTAATATAAACAAAGTGTTTACGGATGCGGCTAGTGGAGCTGCATCGAGCAATCATAGTCGATTTAGCATAGTGTGTACCATTCTTGAATGTGAGGTCGGAATGTGGGATTCGACTGAGAAAAACCGTGTTTTTGGTAATAAGTAAATTTAAAGAGACGAAACTAGAGGCAGCATTCTAAAGTTTAAAGAGGTAGACGAATAATTAAGTAGTATTTTTATTTGTTTATTTATGTTAAGTATCAAAAATCTGGGAAAAGCAATATCACGCCACAAGAACATTATTTGTGAAAACCAGTGGCAGATACAGAAAGTTGGATCTTAAATTGTTATTGCCTGGAGGCTTTCAAATGGTTCAAATGGCTCTGAGCACTATGGGACTTAACATCTGCCGGCTGGAGTGGCCGTGCGGTTCTAGGCGCTACAGTCTGGAGCCGTGCGACCGCTACGGTCGCAGGTTCGAATCCTGCCTCGGGCATGGATGTGTGTGATGTCCTTAGGTTAGTTAGGTTTAATTAGTTCTAAGTTCTAGGTGACTGATGACCTTAGAAGTTAAGTCGCATGGTGTTCAGAGCCATTTGAACCAACTTAACATCTGAGGTCATCAGTCCCCTAGAACTTAGAACTACTTAAACCTAACTAACCTAAGGACATCACACACTTCCATGTCCGAGGCAGGATTCGAACCTGCGACCGTAGCGGTCGCGCTGTTCCAGACTGAAGCGCCTAGAACCGCTCGGCCACAACGCCGGAGGCTTTCCATATTTTTCAGTGTATCATATGTGTTTTTGTGTTACTTTTAGAATATTCGTAATTCTTTTTGTCAAACATTGTTTTTAGGTACGCAGTCGTTTCGAGGGTGCATAGGGCGGTCATCTTTGATGGCAGGACAGTTGAGTTTGAGCGAGGCTAAGCGCCGGACGTGTCACCCGTCTAGGGGTAGTACTGGGTTTGTAGCCACGATCGGGGACGAGTATGTATGTAGCGACGTTCGGAAACGATAAAGTTGAGCGCAATACAGTGGTTTAGGACAGCAGACAACAGTTTATTTTGTTAATTGTGAACAGACTGTCTAGTGCCGTGATGGCGACATACGAATTTTATAGTGAAGCGCCGTAGCATCAGTTATTACCGGCCGCCCTTACGTAAAAGCCCCTCTGACTGCATTTTATGTGTTTAGTCGATATACTGAAGACTTACGTGGAAAAATATAATAAACTACTTGTTCAAATTATAAATCAACGTGGGTGACTCAATATTTTTAAATTTCACCGCAATTCCTGCCTACATTGCTTTTTTAATATTTTATTTCAGTTTAAAATTTCAGTTTACGACAGGTGTGGGTTGGCACTCTATGACGAAAAACGTAGCCAGACATTGAGATCAGCCACATCTCTGGGTTACTCAATTAAGATGAGTGTAATATATACATTTTCGTGCCATATCAATTGGGGGCTCGAGCCAAACTATTCAAACTGCATTGTGTAGTGCCTAGTACCGTCGTAATATGTTCTTCATCGCTTTCTGGCTGACCCCAAAAATAGTTTTCAGGCTCTTTTAAAAGACGGTGAAGCGTTATAATATTTAACGCACCGCCACATAGAAAATCTGGTTTGATGCAGCTTTCCATGCTACTATATCTCGTGCAACCCTTTTCACCTCCGAATAATTACTGCAATCGACATCCTTTTGAATCTGCTTACTCGATTTGCTTCTTGGCCTCCCTCTACAGTTTTTAACACCCCCCCCTCTCCACTTCCCTCCAGTAATTAACTGATGATCCCTTAATGTCTGAGAATGTGTCCTGTTAACTGATCTCTTCTTCTCGTTAGGTTGTGCTACAAATTACTTTTCTGCTCAATTGTATGCAGTACCTCCTCATTAGTTACGTGATCTACCCATCTAATCTTCAACAATCTTCTGTAGCACCACGTTTCAAAAGCTTCCATTCTGTTTTTGTCTCAATTGATTATCGTTCACCTTTCGTTTCCATACATGGCTACGCGCCATACAAACAGTTTGAGAAAACCTTCTTGACACTTGAATCTATATTCGATGTTAACAAACTCCTCTTCTTCAGAAACGCGTTTCTGGCCATTGCCAGTCTACATTTTATATCCTTTTTACTTCGGCCATCATCAATTATTTTGCTGCCTAAATAGCAAAACTCATCTACTGCTTTACGCGTCTCGTTTTCTAATCTAATTCCCTCTGCATCATCTGATTCAACTTGACGACATTCCATTATCCTTGTTTTGCTTTTGTTGAGGTTCATCTTATATCCTCCTTTCAATTCGCTGTCCATTCTGCTCAACTGCTCTTCCAAATCCTTTGCTGCCTCTGAGAGAATTACAATGTCATGGGCAAACCTCAAAGATTGAATTTCTTCTCCTTGGACTTTAACTCCTACTCCAAATTTTTCTTTGGTGTCCTTTAGTACTTGCCCAATGTACATATTGAATAAAACCGGCAAAGACTACAACCCTGTCTCGCTCCCTTCTCAACCACTGCTTCTCTTTCGTGCCCCTGTGCTCTTATAACTGTCTTCTGGTTTCTGTACAAGTTGTAAATAGCCTTTCGCTCTCTGTATTTTACCATGCTACCTTCAGAATTTCGAAGAGAGCATTCCAGTCAACATTGTCAAAAGCTTTCTCTAAGTCTACAGATGCTATAAACGTAGGTTTACTTTTCCTTAACCTATCTTCTAAAAGAAATGATAGGATGAATATTGCCTCGCGTGTTCCTACATTTCCCCGGAATCCAAACTGATCTTCGGCGAGATCGGCTTCTAACAGTTTTTCCGTTCTTCTGTTAAGAATTCGTGATGATAGCAACTTGTAACTACGACTTACTGAACGGATAATTCATATTCACATCTGTCAACTCCTGATTTCTTTGGAACTGAAATTATTATACTCTTCTTGAACTCTGAGGGTATTTCAGCTGTCTCATACATCTTGCTCACCAGATGGCTGGCTCTCCCAAGGTTAATAGTAGTTCTGACGGAATGTCGTCTACTCCCGGAGCCTTGTTTCGACTTTGATCTTGCTATGCCCTGCCAAATTCTTCTCGCAGTATCGTGAATCCCGTCTCATCTGCCTGTATGTACTCTTCCCTTTCTATAACATTGCTCTCAGGTAGATCTCGTTTTACATAGACGCTTTATATTCTCCTTCCACCTTTTTGCTTTCCCTTCTTTGCTTGAATCTGGTTTCCCATCTGAGCTCTTGATATTCATAAAGTTGCTTCTCTTTTCTCCAAAGGTCTCTTAAATTTTCTTGTAGGCTGTATATATCTTTCCCCTTGTGATACGTGCTTCTAAATCTTTACATTTGTCCTCTAGCCATTCCTGCGTAGCCATTTTGCACTTCCTGTCAATCATATTTATTGCTTTTTTAGATTTTCTCCTTTCATCAATTACATTCAATATCTCCTGTGTTATCCAAGGATTTCTAGGCCTTTTCTTTTTACCTATTTGATACTCTGCTGCCTGCACTATTTCATCTCTTATAGCTACTCATTTTTCTTTTATTGTATTCCTTTCCCCTTTTCAAGACAACTTTTGCCTAAAAATCTTTGGTTCCTTCAACTTATCCATGTGCCATCTCCTTAATTTCGTACCATTTTGCAATTTCGTTAGTTTTAATCTAGAGTTCATAGTCAATAAAATGTAATCAGAGTGTGGTGTCACTGCCAGACACCACACTTGCTAGGTGGTAGCCTTTAAATCGGCCGCGGTCCGTTAGTATACGTCGGACCCGCGTGTCGCCGCTATCAGTGATTGCAGACCGAGCGTCGCCACACGGCAGGTCTAGTCTAGAGAGACTCCCTAGCACTCGCCCCAGTTGTACAACCGACTTTGCTAGCGATGGTTCACTGACTACATACGCTCTCATTTGTAGAGACGACAGTTTAGCATAGCCTTCATGCTATGTCATTTGCTACGACCTAGCAAGGCGCCATATTCAGTTACTATATGTCTTCTGAACAGATAATATTGTGAACCATGTAGCGTCAAGAGCGACGTTCCTCATTAATGGATTAAAGTTAAGTATCAAACTAATTATGTCCGCTTTCTGAATTCTAATTCCTTGTCATTTTCCAGACCTCACGTCAGTATAGTGCTTCCCTCCTCACGCCAGCCTGCGTGAGCTAAAGCGCGTCCATTTCGGTCTCCACTTGTAACATGGTGTTGGCTCTTCTGCCAACACAATATTGGCGATGAGAGTAAAAACGGTGTTCTTATCTAGGCTGCCCTGATTTCATTGTGTCATGGCTTCGCCACAATCTCCAGATGTACTGTCCGAATTTTATCGCTTACAGAATCAGCAGACGCAGGCATTACTGGATGCCCTTGGACAGCTCGTCCAGGGTCAACTTGCAACGCAAAACGATGCGGTAGCCGCCGCTCCACCGTTAACGCAGCCACAACACGCAGTTGCACCGACCTTTCGACCGTTTGATGCTGCACTGGAAAGCTGGACGGAATGGTCACGCCAATTTGGATTCCATCTCGCCGCCTACAGAATTCAGTGTAACGAGCGGCAGCCTTTTCTTTGGTCGTCCGTCGGTGTGCAAACCTACCGTGTGATAGTAAAATTATTTCCCCGACGCGACGTAGCAACTCTGTCCTACGAAGAAATTTTGTCTGCATTAGATGCATATTTCAAACAATCAGTCAATGTAGTTGCGGAATGGTGTACCTTCTTTCGTACAAAACGTACGGCAGGTCAGACTAATCGGGAGTGGGTTGCAACCTTGCAAGGTCTTACTAGGGATTGTGCTTTTGAGTGTCAATGTGGACTCCCATATTCAGATACTATGGTACTTGTTGCAATTGCACACAACGTTTCTGATGTTCGTATAAGGGAACAGATTTTGAAACTAGTCAATCCCTACCTTCAACAAGTGATGGACATATTGGATCGGCAGGACACACTTGACTTTGCTCAGGAATCATTTGAAACTTCGCCAGCCGTGTGTCAGGTTAAACGGCCCGCCGGGCCAGCTGCACGGAGCTAAACAGCCCTCGCCCCCGGCCGCGCTGCTGCCGCCAGGCTCTCAGCCACGTGTGCCGCGTCGGCAAGCAAATGCAGTGCTCAAATCATGCCCGCGGTGCGCTACTAAACGTTCGCGTGAGAATTGCCGTCACGTCAAGCTATTTGCTTTTACTGTAATAAAAAAGCACATGTTCAGAGTATTTGCCAGAAAAAGCTCCGATCGGAAACTACAAACCATTCCAGGCCCTTTGCTTCGCGCCGGAATCGGAATCGAACCAAGGATACTCAGGCTCGCAACACTTCGCCCATGGAAATTCATGTTGTTCATTCCACTGCGCCCAGTGCCACTCTCTCTAACAGTGACTGTGTTCGTCCCACAAATAGTGTGCGTCGACATCGCCGGAACTCCCGTCAAGTCGCACGTGATTTTGTACCAGTGTCAGTTCACGTCGCACGAGACAGTCGCTCTTGTCGTCAGCAGGACAATAGACTTTTTGTAGACTTGGACATTAACGGCAAAGTGATACCATTCCAGCTCGATACTGGAGCTGCAGTTTCACTGATCAATCAAGACACTTACAAACTGCTGGGCACACCTCCGTTGCGTGCCGCAAATGTGAAGTTAACTAGCTACTCAGGTCAAGACATCCCTGTGTTAGGACAGTGCAGCCTTCTTGCAACATACAAAGGACAAACAAAACTTGTGTCATTTTACATCCTTCGTTCTTCTTCTGCAGTTTCGATTTATTTCAGTTGTTAAACTTGTCTATAGTAAATCAGGTCCTATCAGTGAACCAGACTGCGCCTTCAGACAGTGTTTCTCGTCTATGTGAAGAATCTGCAGACATTTTTGCACCGGGCCTCGGTTGCGCTAAGAACTACACTCCTGGAAATTGAAATAAGAACACCGTGAATTCATTGTCCCAGGAAGGGGAAACTTTATTGACACATTCCTGGGGTCAGATACATCACATGATCACACTGACAGAACCACAGGCACATAGACACAGGCAACAGAGCATGCACAATGTCGGCACTAGTACAGTGTATATCCACCTTTCGCAGCAATGCAGGCTGCTATTCTCCCATGGAGACGATCGTAGAGATGCTGGATGTAGTCCTGTGGAACGGCTTGCCATGCCATTTCCACCTGGCGCCTCAGTTGGACCAGCGTTCGTGCTGGACGTGCAGACCGCGTGAGACGACGCTTCATCCAGTCCCAAACATGCTCAATGGGGGACAGATCCGGAGATCTTGCTGGCCAGGGTAGTTGACTTACACCTTCTAGAGCACGTTGGGTGGCACGGGATACATGCGGACGTGCATTGTCCTGTTGGAACAGCAAGTTCCCTTGCCGGTCTAGGAATGGTAGAACGATGGGTTCGATGACGGTTTGGATGTACCGTGCACTATTCAGTGTCCCCTCGACGATCACCAGTGGTGTACGGCCAGTGTAGGAGATCGCTCCCCACACCATGATGCCAGGTGTTGGCCCTGTGTGCCTCGGTCGTATGCAGTCCTGATTGTGGCGCTCACCTGCACGGCGCCAAACACGCGTACGACCATCATTGGCACCAAGGCAGAAGCGACTCTCATCGCTGAAGACGACACGTCTCCATTCGTCCCTCCATTCACGCCTGTCGCGACACCACTGGAGGCGGGCTGCACGATGTTGGGGCGTGAGCGGAGGACGGCCTAACGGTGTGCGGGACCGTAGCCCAGCTTCATGGAGACGGTTGCGAATGGTCCTCGCCGATACCCCAGGAGCAACAGTGTCCCTAATTTGCTGGGAAGTGGCGGTGCGGTCCCCTACGGCACTGCGTAGGATCCTACGGTCTTGGCGTGCATCCGTGCGTCGCTGCGGTCCGGTCCCAGGTCGACGGGCACGTGCACCTTCCGCCGACCACTGGCGACAACATCGATGTACTGTGGAGACCTCACGCCCCACGTGTTGAGCAATTCGGCGGTACGTCCACCCGGCCTCCCGCATGCCCACTATACGCCCTCGCTCAAAGTCCGTCAACTGCACATACGGTTCACGTCCACGCTGTCGCGGCATGCTACCAGTGTTAAAGACTGCGATGGAGCTCCGTATGCCACGGCAAACTGGCTGACACTGACGGCGGCGGTGCACAAATGCTGCGCAGCTAGCGCCATTCGACGGCCAACACCGCGGTTCCTGGTGTGTCCGCTGTGCCGTGCGTGTGATCATTGCTTGTACAGCCCTCTCGCAGTGTCCGGAGCAAGTATGGTGGGTCTGACACACCGGTGTCAATGTGTTCTTTTTTCCATTTCCAGGAGTGTATAAAGCACATTTGGAACTGAAAGTAAACGCGCAACCGAAACTTTTCAGAGCGCGCAATGTTCCCCACACATTGCATGGTGAGGTTGCAAAAACATTACATGGTTTGGAATCACAAGGTGTAATTGAAAGTGTGCAGGCTTCTCTCTGGGCATCACCCTTAGTAATTTTGCCAAAACCTTCGGGAAAATTGAGACTGTGTGGACTTCAAGGCAACAGTGAATCCCCGACTTGCAATTGCAACTTTTCTTTTACCCCGCCCGGAAGATCTCTTTGACAAAAATTTTTGAAGTCGGACCTAGTAGATGCGTACTTGCAAATACCGGTGGACAAAGAATCGCAGCGCGTTTTGGTGGTTAACACGCATCTTGGTTTGTATCGATTCAAATGACTGCCATTCGGGTGTGCATCCGCCCCTGCATTGTTTCAGCAATATCTACAAACTGTTTGTGCGTCGGTCCCTACTGCAGCAAATTATCTGGACGATATTGTGATCTCCGGAAAGACTGTAGAAGAACATTTAGCCAATCTCAGAACATTATTTCAGGTCTTGCGACTAAATGGTCTTTGCTTATGGAAGGACAAATGTGTGTGTTTTGCTCGTGACTTGCCATACCTGGGCCATGTACTCAATGCCCAAAGCATACATACCAGTCCCACGCACCTCCGTGCCATACAAGACTTGCCATCGTCGAGAATTTGAAGCAGCTACAGAGTGTGCTGGGAAAAATCAACTATTATCACAGATATGTGCCGCATGCCTCTTCCATTTCAGCTCCGCTTCATCGCTTACGCCGTAAAGGTGTTCCGTTCGTCTGGACGACGGAATGCGAACGCGCCTTTCGCCGGTTGAAATCGGCGTTGCTTTCCAATACGTGCCTTACGCCATTCGATCCCCAGAAGCCCCTTTTGTTGATGGTGGATGCATCGGATTTCGGGATCGGTGCTGTGCTTGCGCACAAAGATGGCTCGCACAATCGCTCTATTGCCTTTGCGTCCAAATTGCTCTCGTCAGCGCAAAGAAATTATTCACAGATCGAGAAAGAAGCATTGGATCTCGTATTTGGTGTTACACAGTTTCATGACTTCTTGTATGGTCGTAACTTTACCACAATCACAGACCACAAACCTTTGACATCGCTTTTTCATCCGAACAAGCCTGTACCTCCACGTACAGCGCAGAAATTCATTCGCTGGTCTATTTTCCTCTCGCAGTACCGCTACGATATCTTGTATCGGTCCACTGCTAAGCACGGAAACGCCGATACGTTGTCCCGTTTGCCTGTTGCTGAGGATAGGGCATTCGATTCCTCTGAACTTGCTTGCATGTTCATTGATTCAGAAACCGATGACGTGGTCGAATCGTTTCCGATTGATTTTCTTCTTGTAGCTACAGCCACGACTGCCGACCCTGTCCTTGCTACAGTTCGGCGTTTTGTTGCTATGCAATGGCCCTTGTCACCGTCACGGATCGGGGACCCGTTAGTTCGCCGATTTTTTCCTCATTATGAGAGACTTTTTGTTCGACGTGGTGTTTTGCTGTTGCGTTCTGATAAAGATCAGTCCAGGGTTGTGGTCCCACGTTCGTTACAGTCCTCTGTCTTAAAGCTTCTCCACCAAGGACATTGTGAGTATAGTGAGAACGAAACATCTTGCTCGTCAGCACTGTACTTGGTTCGGAATCGATGCCACGATTACGAATGTGTGCTCTTCTTGCATGGTGTGTGCCGAACACCAATCAGCACCACCGCGGAAATTCTTTGCATGGCCAGAAGCCACTTTCCCTTGGCAACGCTTACACATCGATTTTGCTGGTCCATTCTGGAATTCTCCATGGTTGGTTGTGACAGATTCATTCAGTAATTTTCCTTTTGTTGTCCAGATGTCTTCCACGACATCATCTGCCACCATCCAAGCGTTATCTGCTATATTTTGCATTGAAGGTCTTTCACAGACAATTGTTTCCGACAATGGCGCACAATTCATGTCCGCAGAATTTCAGTCATTCTGCAAGGCCAATGGTATTCAACATCTGACGTCCGCGCCGTTTTCGCCACAGTCAAACGGTGCAGCTGGACGATTGGTCACGACTTTCAAGTCACAGATGTTGAAGTTGAAAGAGTCGCATTCTCGGGAGGAAGCGTTATTGCTCTTTTTGTCCTCGTATCGCTCTCAGCCCCGAGATGGTCGCTCGCCGGCTGAGTTGATCCACGGTCACCATCATCGAACCTTGATGTCTTTGCTATATCCGCCGCACCAGTTTCCCGTGCAGCGGCAGACACCTGCTTTTGCCCCAGGCGACGTTGTCTACTACCGCCACTATCGAGGTTCACGGCGTTGGTTCGAAGGGCGAATTCTTCACTGCCTCGGACGCGCTATGTATCTGGTTTTGGACGCCTCTGGTGAGGTGCGCCGGCATCTCAATCAGCTGCGCCTCTGTCGTCGCACGGGATCTGCCGCTCGCCGTCTGCTTTCAGCGACGGCGCCGTCCGGTCAGCGCCCTTGGGACCCATCTACTGGCTCGCCTCAGCCCCAGGTGTTACCGACGCTGCCTTCATTTTGCCCCATGGCGACGGTCCGCCGCCACCGCCTGTTCTCCCGCCGGCGACGCCCGCAGTGGACGCGTCGCTGCAGCCGCCGGGCGCCCCCGTGGGTCACGCGCCGCCGATCGCTCCCCGGGACCAGTTGTCCTCCGACATGGAACTCATGCCCGCTCCGGACCATATGTCGTCTTCTCCCGTGGGGTGCCCCGGCCATATGGAGGTCGTCCCTTCGGCCCCTCCTGTCTCCCTACGGGCGCATACACCGCATGTTGGTGTGCACCCTGGAGCAGATTTTCAGGCGTTTCCTACCTCCCTGCGGTCCGAATGGCAGGGTGCGGGTGGCACAGCCACGCCTGTTGTTAGGCTCCCCACATCGTCGCATACGTCAACATGGGGTCCTCCCCACGGCGGGCGGAGGCCTTATACCACGACCGTACGCCGATTTGCGGGGGAGGAATGTGGTGTCACCGCCAGACACCACACTTGCTAGGTGGTAGCCTTTAAATCGGCCACGGTCCGTTAGTATACGTCGGACCCGCGTGTCGCCACTATCAGTGATTGCAGACCGAGCGCCGCCACACGGCAGGTCTAGTCTAGAGAGACTCCCTAGCACTCGCCCCAGTTGTACAGCCGACTTTGCTAGCGATGGTTCACTGACTACTTACGCTCTCATATGTAGAGACGACAGTTTAGCATAGCCTTCATGCTATGTCATTTGCTACGACCTAGCAAGGCGCCATATTCAGTTACTATATGTCTTCTGAACAGATAATATTGTGAATCATGTAGCGTCAAGAGCGACGTTCCTCATTAATGGATTAAAGTTAAGTATCAAACTAATTATGTCCGCTTTCTGAATTCTAATTCCTTGTCATTTTCCAGACCTCACGTCAGTATAGTGCTTCCCTCCTCACGCCAGCCTGCGTGAGCTAAAACGCGTGCATTTCGGCCTCCAGTTGTAACACGGTGTTGGCTCTTCTGCCAACACAATACAGAGTCCACAGCTGCCCCTAGAAATATCTTACAATTTAAAATCGGGTTCCGGAATCTCTATGTTACCATTACGTAATTAGTCTGAAACTTTCTGGTGTCTGCAGGTCTCTTCAGTGTTACAACCTTCTTTAATGATTATTAAACCAAGTGTTAGCGATAATTAAATTATGCTCTGTGCAAAATTCTACCACGAGGCTTCCTGTTTCATTCCTTTCCCTTGTCGATATTCACCTAATAGTTTTACTTCTCTTCCTTTTCCTACTACGGACTTCTAGGACCTCATCACTATTAAATTTTCGTCTCCTTTAATTATCTGAATAATTTCTTTTATCTCGTCATACATTTCTTGATCTGTGGAGCTAGTTGGCATATAAACTTGTACTGCTGTTGCAGGTGTGGGCTTCGTGTCTATCTTGGCTACAATAATACGTTTACTATGCTTTTCATAATAGATTACCCGCATTCCAATTTTCTTTTTCATTACTAAACCTACACCTGCATTACCTCTGTTTGATTCTGTATTTATTCCCCTGTATTCACCTGACCAAAAGTCGTGTTCCTCCTGCCAACGAACTTCACTAATTCCCATTATGTCTAACTTTAGCCCATCCGTTTCCCTTTTTAATTTTTCCTACCTACCTACCTGATTAAATAAATGATCTAACATTCCACTCTCCGATCCGTAGAATGCCAGTTTTGTTTCTCCTGGTGACATCCTCCTGAACACTCCCCGCCAGGAGGTCCGAATGGAGGACTATTTTACCTCCGGAATATTTTACCCAAAAGGATGCCATCTTCATTTAAACATGCAGTAGAGCTGCAAACCCTCGGGAGAATTATGACTGTAGGTTTCAAATCAGTACCAGCAGAGCAAGACCGTTTTGGTTGATATTAAGAGGCCAGATCAGTCAATCATCCACACTGTTGCCCTTCAATAACTGAAAAGGCAGCTACCTCTCTTCAGGAACCCCACGTTTGTCTGACCTCTCAGCTGATACCTCTCCGTTGTGGTAACACCTACGGTATGGCTATCTGTATGGCTGAGGCACGGAAGCCTCCCCACGAACACCATGGCTCACAGTTCATCTTGCCAATGGCACTTTTAAAGAGTCCTGAACGAATACTCGACCCACAACTGGGAGAATATCAAGCGGGCTTTAGGAAGGACGATGTAGTGCAGAGCTAATACTAAATCTAAAGAACAAACTAAAAATGAGAAAATCGGAAACTTGAAATATATAATTTTTTTACATTTTAAAAAGGCATACGACACAACTGACGTAAGTGCAATAATAAGCATTGAAAAGGAATTCAGGCGTGATAATAAAGCAACGGAAATAATTAAAAGGTCTTTAACAAACACAACATCGAAAATAAAATTTATAGGGTAACTGTCAAAATCTTTTGAAATAAAATCAGGAGCAGGACACGGAGGTAGTTTATCATCTCTGCTTTACAACTGAACTTAATAGAAACCCAAATAAAATCACATAGATTGCCTAGATTTTGCAAATGACATGACAGTAACTGCTGGCTCACTGGATAGTGCCAAAGAACAAGTCACAGAACTACAGAAACAAGCAATTAAAGTGGAACTAAAAATTTCATTTGCAGAAACACACTTCATGAGGAATAGCAGTGAGGCAGCTCAAAATCTTGAAATTTATAACAGCACAATATAAAGAAATTGTTTTAAATACCTAGGAGAATAGATAGCAACCAATACAAAAAAGATATCCACAGAGAATAGAGTACACAAAATGGAAAGGACATTCCATAAGACAAAAAATATATACAGGGTGTCCCAGCTATCTTGTCCACCCAAAATATCTCTGGAACAATAACAGCTATTGGAAAACGACTTTCACTGGTATCAATGTAGGGCTGGGGCCCATGAATGTACATATTTGGAAACATTCTAAAACGAAAGCATATGTGTTTTTTAACACAAACTTATGTTTTTTTTAAATGGACCTCCTATATTTTTTCTTCAACAATCCATAGCATGCCAAAGCACATACACAAGGGCGTTGATTGCATCGCAATATTCCCATTAGATCCCGAGATATTGAGACGCGAAGTTGACGCTTGAAACACCCGACATGCGCTGCTAGCGCACGTCCTGAGGCTCAGGCGTGAACCCCATGCTGCCCGTAATCGCGATGTGATTGACATGTGTAATCATACCTCCATATTTATCAAGAGGTCCCAAACGAATAATACGGTCTGCTGCCATCAACTCTCATAAGCACATAATGGTTTCCCTCTTGCACGTTTTACGTATCTACGTACACAATATGAACCAGTACCGATCGGTGTACAACCGTCAGGTTGTCTTATTTATCCTGCACACCCAAAACAAATTTTATCTAATGCGTTATATGACCCATTGTGCCTGTCGTGCAGGGCCTGGCTCTACCTAGTCAAGTGTCCAACGTAGTTCCCACTACTGCCACAGTTACCACTTCGCCTTGTTTATGATTTGCGACCCATGCAAACTCCTGTACTCCACCACCCTCCGAGCATCCCATTAGTTGTTGCTTTGACTTGCAGTACACCGCTTGCCAGTGTAGTCGTCCATCAGAGTAATCTAGTGACGGCACGGAGGTGGTACACATTGTGAATAAACGTTGTGTTATGGAACTTACACTGTACAGTATAATGTACACACATGAAGATATGGTAGAAATGCTGCTGATCTATGGGAATGTACGTTGACGGTAAATACATTATGAGATTGCTTGTTTGTTGATGGTACTGTTAGCGGACATTATGATTATTAAGTTAATATGTCTGTTTTCTACCCTACTCTACATACCTGTACTGTACCCTGTTGTAGGTGGACGAAATGCTGTTCAGGCAGAACGACTGTACAGAAGACGATTCCCTGACAAGCCATCGCCTTCGCGCCGGATGTTTGGTCGTCTCACATCTCGTCTACGTGAAACGGGAAGCTTAAATCCAAGACCTCGACATCGTCCTAGAACACGCACAGATGAACGCGCTGAAGTTGCTGTGCTCCCTACCATAGCTGTGAATCCTCAAATCAGCACACGTCAAATTGAACGTGAAGTTGGTGTGTCGAAATCAAGTGCACAACGTATTCTTAAACGTCATAAATTTCATCCTTACCATGTTCATTTACACCAGGATCTTCATGGAAACGACTTCCGCAAGAGGGTAACATGTTGTCGGTGGGCTCAGCAAAAACTTCTGACTAATCCAAATTTTTTTGTAGATGTTCTCTTTACCGACGGTGCATCATTCTCCAACAAAGGAATTGTCAATATGAGGAACATGCATTATTGGTCCGCAGACAATCCAAAATGGCTCCGTCAGGTAGAGCATCAACGTCCGTGGAAAGTTAATGTTTGGTGTGGGATTATTGGAGATACCATTATCGGACCTTTCTTTATAAATGGCATCCAAAATGGCAGACAATACTCCAGATTTATACGACACAATCTTCCTGTTCTCTTGGACACCGTACCTCTGAACCGGAGAATGGTCATGTGGTATCAGCATGACGGATGCCCTGCACATAACGCCTTACGAGCACGACGACTTCTGAACCGTAAGTTCCCTGGTAGGTGGATTGGACGAGGTGGCCCAGTTCGGTGGCGTGCCCGATATCCGGACCTTACACCGCTGGATTATTTTCTTTGGGGAGCAGTGAAGGATGCTGTTTACCAACATGAACCAACAACACCAGAGAACATGAAGCAACGCATTATTGATGCTTATACAGCCATCAAAGAGGAAACAGTAGCACGAAGCAGGGCATCCTTCATCCGCAGAGTGACCCTATGTATGCAAGCCAATGGGCATCACTTTGAGTATGAGATGTGAACGCTATGTTTAGTATGTAGTGCTGGTATCACAGTGGAAGTTTCTACAAAGGGCCATTTTACCCAGTGACGTTAAGAAACATTTGTTTGCAACGATTTGTCATTTAACGCATTAGATAAACATAACATTGATAATTATATGATAATAAAACTAATTGGTTAAACATGTTTACATTCATCTTCTATGTCCTACCTGAACTTCCCAAATCAAAACATTTTTACGTAAACAACGGTAAAACTTTTAGTCCACTTGCTCGTTTCACTAAAACCATCAACATGAATTTTACTATTACGAGTGAATGACTAACTGTCAGTTGCGCTAGATCTACAGTAAAGTAAAGTTTTAACGTTGAACGGCATTACCTTTTTAGTAACGGATTAACGATAGTCGCGCGGGATTAGCCGAGCGGTCTAGGGCGTTGCAGTCATGGGCTGTGCGGCTGGTCTCGGCGGAGGTTCGAGTCCTCCCTCGGGCATGGGTGTGTGTGTTCGTCCTTAGGTTAATTTAGGTTAAGTAATGTGTACGCTTAGGGACTGATGATCTTAGCAGTTAAGTCCCATAAGATTTCACACACATTTGAACATTTTTTTTTGATTAACGATAAGCGAAGTTAACTTTGTGACTGACGTTGCGGTACACAGATATGTTACAGAACCGCATCACCCCTAGCCTATGGGATAACACCTGCTGGAATGTACGACGTTAATGCAGGATGGCAGCAGACCGTATTATTCGTTTCGGCCCTCTTGATAAGTATGGAAGTGTGATTACGCATGTCAATCACATTGCGATTACGAGCAGCATGGGGTTCACGCCTGAGCCTCAGGACGTGCGCTAGCAGCGCATGTCGGGTGTTTCAAGCGTCAACTTCGCGTCTTAATATCTCGGGATGTAATGGGAATATTGCGATGCAATCAACGCCATTGTGTATGTGCTTTGGCATGCTATGGATTGCTGAAGAAAAAATATAGGAGGTCCATTTAAAAAAAACATAAGTTTATGTTAAAAAACACATATGCTTTCGTTTTAGAATGTTTCCAAATATATACATTCATGGGCCCCAACCCTACATTGATACCGGTGAAAGTCGTTTTCCAATAGCTGTTATTGTTCCAGAGATATTTTGGGTGGACAAGATAGCTGGGACACCCTGTATAACAAGATATTTTTGTCCTGTAACAAAACCCTAAGACACTATCAAACAATGGTAATGTCTGAAACATTCTATGTAGCAGAAACACTTAAACTGACGAGGTTTGGGGATCTTGAAAAACGGGAAAAAGTTGAAAGAAGAATTCCAAGGAAAATATTGAGACCTAGTAGTAATAATAATGTTGAACAGAAATTAAGATGAAACATTTGAAAATAGAAAAGCTAACTGATGTAATGATCAAAAGAAAACTACAGTTTTATGGACACTTATACCGAATTGACTGTGACAGACCAAGCAAGCAGCTTACTAAACTGCTGCAAATCTAAACCCACTTGGTTCAATGATATTGGGTGTAATAGATAACAGAATAATTTTTAGTGAAGCACCACAAAAGGCACGATTTCAGGAAAGAAAGAGGATTGTAGAAGGAAGAAGTGGACCTATGAAGAAAAGGTACGACACTCTCGAAGGATGAAGGAAGTTGGGAGCAACTAAAATTAAACGTAAAGAAGCAAAAATAAAATTTATTTAACGTTCCCATCAAAAGAGTTATACAGATAATCAAATGAATAAAGACTTTATTTGCGAGTAAATTATACAGAGGTGTGCAAAACTTAAGCACGGAACTAACCCTCGCATGCAGTATCACTGTCAAGTAACATAGCTCTAAGAAACTTGGACAATACATAGACAGAAATACTACAGCACACTACAGAGGGTAGTTGATAGAAATACACAATGAGAGCAATAGAAATTACCCTTTTATGCAATGAAAATAATTACACTGAAGTCGCCGCTATTCGTGATGGTCCCCTGGACTCATAATAAGCGGGACATGGTTCTCGATGGGCTGTATGGTCACCATGGACCGCAGTGCATGCCCTGCAACGTGCCTCCATGACCACAATGTTGGTAAGGAGCTATTGTGGTAGGGCGTTTTATTCCTTGACCAGCGCAGTTGATAACCCGCTGGAAGGTGATTTGCGCATGTGGACGTGCTGCAATACGTCTCTTCACGCATCATACATGTGCTTGATAGGATTTAAATCAGGAAATCGTGTAAGGTAGTCCATTCGTCGAACACCCTCTCGTTCCAAGAGCTTCTGCTCCCGCGCAGTTCAATGCGGCTGCGCACTGTCATCAATAAAAATGAACTCAGGGCCGAATGTACCGCTGAAAAGATGCATATGGTAAAGCAGTACGGTGTCACAATAATGGCCGGTGAGTGTACAATGTTGAAATATTTTGAGGTCATTACGCCCATGTAGCATTATGCCTCTACACACAATAATACCTGGACCACCAAAACGATCATGTTCGACGACGTTCCTAGGTGCCGCGCGGGATTAGCCGAGCGGTCTAAGACGCTGCGGTCATGGGCTGTGCGGCGGGTCCCGGCGGAGGTTCGAGTCCTCCCTCGGGCATGGGTGTGTGTGTGTGTTTGTCCTTAGGATAATTTAGGTTAAGTAGCGTGTAAGCTTAGGGACTGATGACCTTAGCAGTTAGGTCTCATACGATTTCACACACATTTGAACATTTTTTTGAACAAACTCCAGCACTCATCATCTCTAGTACATACAACTCCTCCCGCCGCTGCCCGCCAGAAACATAAAGAGTCTATAGCGTGGAAATGGGACGGAATTCAAAATGTGCCTTTGTAGACAAATAACGCTCACCTCCTTAATGACGGCAGGCAGAAGTAAGCAAACGCCGTAACGTACATGAGTGGTCTCAGAACCGAAACCTACTGTACCCCGCACAACATAATGGGGCTTGTCTTCACAGGGAGGACTTCTTATAGGCAACCGTATCTATAGGTCAGACTTTCTATCTGTCTGCTGTCCACAGATTAGTAACTTTGCAAGTATAAAGTCAACGGCAGCCACTAGTCCACACTGAACTACCTGATAAGATATGTTACTGACATTTTTCACATAACGGCACTGTAGCAGGCTGACTTATGAATATTTGTCTTTGCGAGCTTTCTCTGTTGGAGTTAGCTGATCTTACGCATAAGAAATACCCGCTCAGTGTGAGAAACAACGAAATCGAATTAGTCGCCGTGCAGATGAAATCTGCTCTCAGAACTTTTATTACACTACTGGCCATTAAAATTGCTACACCAAGAAGAAATGGCAGGTGATAAACGGGTATTCATTGGACAAATATATTATACTAGAACTGACATGTGATTACATTTTCACACAATTTGGGTGCATAGATCCTGAGAAATCAGTACCCAGAACAACGATTTCTGGTCGTAATAACGGCCTTGATACGCCTAGGCATTGAGTCAAACACAGCTTGGATGACGCGTACATGTACAGCTGCCCATGCAGCTTCAACACGATACCACAGTTCATCAAGAGTAGTGACTGGCGTAATGTGACGAGTCAGTTGCTCGGCCACCATTGACCAGACGTTTTCAATTGGTGAGAGCACTGGAGAATGTGCTGACCAGGGCAGCACTCGAACATTTTCTGTATCCAGAAAGGCCCGTACAGGACCTGCAACATGCGGTAGTGCATTATCCTGCTGAAATGTAGAGTTTCGCAGGGATCGAATGGAGGGTAGAGCCACGGGTCTTAGCACATCTGAAATGTAACGCCCACTGTTCAAAGTGCCGTCCATGTGAACAAGAGGAGACCGCCAGTATGGCGATGACGAATACACGCTTCCAATGTGCGTCCACCGCGATGTCGTCAAACACGGATGCGATCATCATGATGCTGTGAACAGAACCTGAATTCATCCGAAAAAAAGACGTTTTGCCATTCGTGCACCCAGGTTCGTCGTTGAGTACACTATCGCAGGCGCTCCTGTCTGTGATGGCAGCGTCAAGGGTAACCGCAGCCATGGTCTTCGACCTGATAGTCCATGCTGCTGCAAACGTCGTCGAACTGTTCGTGCAGATGGTTGTTGTCTTGCAAACGTCCCCATCTGCTGACTCAGGGATCGAGACGTGGCTGCACGATCCGTTACAGCCATGCGGATAAGATGCCTGTCATCTCGACTGCTAGTGATACGAGACCGTTGGGATCCAGCACGGCGTTCCGTATTACCCTCCTGAACCCACCAATTCCATATTCTGCTAACAGTCATTGGATCTCGACCAACACGAGCAGCAAGTCGCGATAAGATAAACCGCAATCGCGATAGGCTACAATCCGACCTTTATCAAAGTCGGAAACGTGATGGTACGCATTTCTCCTCCTTACACGAGGCATTACAACAATGTTTCAACAGGAAACGCCGGTCAACTGCTGTTTGTGTATGAGAAATCGGTTGGAAACTTTCCTCCTGTCAGCACGTTGTAGGTGTCGCCACCGGCGCCAGCCTTGTGTGAATGCTCTGAAAAGCTAATTATTTGAATATCACAGCATCTTCTTCCTGTCGGTTAAATTTCGCGTCTGTAGCCCGTCATGTTCGTGGTGTAGCAATTTTAATGGCCAGTAGTGTATTAACTCAGTGTATAAGGCACCCAACTGTAGCATTGAGGAGGATGATTCGAAACATCTAAAAAACGGCTTCGACCTTCGTTTATAATAGATGGAGACCTGAATTCTTATTGTGTAGCATGTGTAATAGATATTAGAACAGGAACGTCAGGGCTCTGATGAATTTTATCGAAGATACAGGTAGTCAACCATGGATCTCCTACTATGTGACGTCACTTTCTGCTATTTCACGTTGAGGAGCTATTTCCTCACGTGAAACACAAAATAAGTTCTGCAAAATTTCGGTAACGTGTCTCGTAAAGTAGAACCAATAGGAAACAAGAACGCTCTCCATGTCACAAACAGCACTGTTCTCGCTGGTTCGGACTTCAGTTTATTTTCCTAGGAATAATGGCTACCTCCTGGACGAAAGAACGAATGTGCGTTTTGATAGAAGTGGTTAAAGAAGAATAGTGTCTTTATAACGTGAAAAGTAAAAATTATTGTAACAAACACTGTCGTACGGAAGCGTTCTCTCGTGTTTTTTGTGAAGTGAAGCGTGTTAGGCCTCAACTGAGTAACCGAAAGGACTGCCAAACAAAGTTCTATAATATGAGGAACATGTTTAATGTTGAGAATGGAAAAAGGAAAGAGAGTATGAGAAGCGGAGTTGGAACGGATGATGTAAGTATTCACCGTTCATCTAGTGGATTATCACTAACTTTGGTACCAGTATTCGATAGTACACTCTAACCTGGAAATGAAGTACCGCACAGCTCGTTTCATATTTTGTTTTCAATCGTTTTTCAGGTGTATTTGCCAGCTTTGTGGTACTTTCACAACTTAGAATTTCTAGAAGAACACTACATCCCTCGCAATAGCGTGGCAACACAATTATCTTCCTCATCCTCGCCATCAGTTAAACACAGTTATAGTTTTCAGGTTTGTACATTTACTTACAACCGATTTTGTCCTAGTGTTTGGTGGTATTCTGAAAAGTACTGTTAACTGCACGGAAATATTTGCCCGTTATTTATGTACTTATACTCAAATTGCAGACGATTTATGCTATTTGGAAATAAATGTATTGTGTATAGTGTACTTTTCTATGCAATGTGCAGGTAGCTTGATTGTTAAATGTTGCGTCTATTTACATAGTGGCATCAGATGTCATATATAATTGAAGCATTTCGTGAGTTGAGAGTGCAGAAGAGAGGATGGGAATATTACTTTGTCAAGAATTTTCACCTTTGAAAGTTAATCTGCAATTGTCTAGAAGTTCGGCTGACGGAGTTGGTGAAGGCGGAAAGCCTCGCTCGCGGGGTGGAATCTGAGCTAACTATTTGTAGTGTCGTTCCCAGAACCGATCGCGGTCATCTGGTTTGAAGCCGAGTGGAAGGCTTAAACCAGAGGCTCAGACGATTCTGCGGAGATCTGGGGTGCAAATTTCTCGACCTCCGCTATCGGGTGGGGAACTGTAGAGTCCCCCTGAATAGGTCAGGCGTGCACTACACGCAGGAAGCGGCTACAAGGGTAGCGGAGTACGTGCGGAGTGCACATGTGGGTATTTTAGGTTAGAGAATTCCCTCCCTAGGCCCGACAAGACGCCTCCAGAGACGCGACAAGGCAGCAGTAGGCAAAACACAACAGGGAATGACAATATTAATGTGGTAATAGTAAACTGCAGGAGCGTCTACAGAAAAGTCCCAGAACTGCTCTCATTAATAAACGGTCACAATGCCCAAATAGTACTAGGGACGGAAAGTTGGCTGAAACCAGATGTAAACAGTAATGAAATCCTAAACTCAGATTGGAATGTATACCGCAGAGGCAGGCTGGACAGTGAAGGGAGAGACGTGTTTATAGCGATAAAAAGTGCAATAGTATTGAAGGAAATTGATGGAGATCCGAAATGTGAAATAATTTGAGTGAAGGTCACGGTTAAAGCAAGCACAAACATGCTAATTGGATGTCTCTATAGGCCCCCTGGCTCAGCAGCTGTTGTGGCAGAACACCTGAAGGAAAATTTGGAAAATATTTCGAGTAGATTTCCCAACCATGTTATAGTTTTGGGTGGAGATTTTAATTTACCAGATATAGACTGGGAGACTCAAACGTTTATAACGGGCTGCAGGGACAAAGAATCCAGTGAAAGTTTTTTCAAGTGCATTATCTGAAAACTACCTTGAGCAGTTAAACAGAGAACCGACTCGTGGCGATAACATATTAGACATTCTGGTGACAAACAGACCCGAACTATTGGAAACAGTTAACGCAGAACAGGGAATCATCGATCATAAAGCAGTTACAGCATCGGTGATTTCAGCCGTAAATAGAAATATTAAAAAAGGTAGGAAGATTTTTCTGTTTAGCAAAAGTGACAAAAAGCAGATTTCAGATTACTTGACGGCTCAACACAAAAGTTTTATCTCAAGTACAGGTAGTGTTGAGGATCAGTGGACAAAGTTCAAAACCATCGTACAATATGCATTAGATGAGTATGTGCCATGCAAGATCGTAAGAGATGGAAAAGAGCCACCGTGGTACAACATCCGAGTTAGAAAACTGCTGCAGAAGCAAGGGGAACTTCACAGCTAACATAAACATAGCCAATGCCTTGAGGACAAACAAAAATTACACGAAGCGAAATGTAGTGTATGAAGGGCTATGCGAGAGGCGTTCAACGAATTCGAAAGTAAAGTTCTATGTTCTGACTTGGTAGAAAATCCTAAGAAATTTTGCTCTTATGTCAAAGCGGTAGGTGGATCACAACAAAATGTCCAGACACTCTGTGACCAAAATGGTACTGAAACAGAGGATGACAGACTAAAGGCCGAAACACTAAATCTCTTTTTCCAAAGCTGTTTCACAGAGGAAGATTGCACTGTAGTTCCTTCTCTAGATTGTCGCACAGATGACAAAATGGTAGATATCCAAATAGACGACAGAGGGATATAAAAACAATTAAAATCGCTCAAAAGAGGAAAGGCCACTGGACCTGATGGGATACCAGTTCGATTTTACACAGAGTACGCGAAGGAACTTGCGTAGTGTTCCAAAAGATTGGAAAAGGGCACAGGTCATCCCCGTTTTCAAGAAGGGACGTCGAACAGATGTGCAGAACTATAGACCTATATGTCCAACGTCGATCAATTGCAGAATTTCGGAACACGTATTATGTTCGAATATAATGACTTTTCTGGAGACTAGAAATCTACTCTGTAGGCATCGGCATGGGTTTCGAAAAAGACGATCGTGTGAAACCCAGCTCGCGCTATTCGTCCACGAGACACAGAGGGCCATACACACGGGATCCCAGGTAGATGCTGTGTTTCTTGACTTCCGGAAGGCGTTTGATACATTTCCCCACAGTCGTTTAATGAACAAAGTAAGAGCATTGAACTATCAGACCAATTGTGTGAATGGATTGGAGAGTTCCTAGATAACAGAACGCAGCATGTCATTCTCAATGGAAAGAAGTCTTCCGAAGTAGAAGTGATTTCAGGTATACCGCAGGGGAGTGTCGTAGGACAGTTGCTATTCACAATATATATAAATGACCTTGTGGATAACATCGAAAGTTCACTGAGGCTTTTTGCGTATGATGCTGTAGTATATCGAGAGGTTGTAACAATGGAAAATTGTACTGAAATGCAGGAGGATCTGCAACGAATTGACGCATGGTGCAGGGAATGGTAATTGAATCTCAATGTAGACAAGTGTAATGTGCTGCGAATACATAGAAAGAAAGATCCTTCATCATTTAGTTACAATATAGCAGGTCAGCAACTGGAAGCAGTTAATTCCATAAATTATCTGGGAGTAGGCATTAGGAGTGATTTAAAATGGAATGACTATATAAAATTGATCGTTGGTGAAGCAGATGCCAGACTGAGATTCATTGGAAGAATCCTAAGGAAATGCAGTCCGAAAACAAAGGAAGTAGTTTACAGTACGCTTGTTCGCCCACTGCTTGAATACTGCTCACCGGTGTGGGATCCGTACCAGATGGGGTTGATAGAAGAGATAGAGAAGATCCAACGGAGAGCAGCGTGCTTCGTTACATGATCATTTAGTAATCGCGAAAGCGTTACGGCAATGATAGCTAAACTCCAGTGAAAGACTCTGCAAGAGAGACGCTCAGTAGTTCGGTACGGGCTTTTGTTGAAGTTTAGAGAATACACCTTCACTGAGAAGTCAAGCAGTATATTACTCCCTGCTACGTATATATCGCGAAGAGACCATGAGGATGAAATCAGAGAGATTGGAGCCACACAGAGGCATACCGACACTCTATCTTTCCACGAACAATACAAGACTGGAATAGAAGGGAGAACCGATAGAGGTACTCAAGGTATCCTCCGCCACACACCGTCAGGTGGCTTGCGGTGTATGGATGTTGATGTAGATGTAGATGTATTTCATTGTTAAGTTCCCATAGGTCTCTTTTTAACCTGTTACGTGGTACTGTTGTTTGTAGGTTGATTTTAATACTCACCAGTAGCAGGAGTGTACAGGTTACTACTGTCAACTAATCTTCAATTTGGAGTTTCCATCTTAATATTTTTTAAAAATATGATTGGGATGTTGTCTGGCAACATACCTAACCCATTCAAATGCATTATGCTGCTGCTGCTGGTTACTGATATCAGTATGAATTTATTGTCACATGCTCATACAAAGCAATTTTTGTTTACACCACGCTAAAATTCTCGTTATAGCTACTATTCTTCTCCAGAATATGAAATCTATGACAAATAAGTACACCTGCTTCACACTGATCTACAGTCCTTGCACAGCTTGTAAGTGGTAGGCATTAGAGACCACTGGTATGGACACGAATACAGCATTCAGTGCTGTCAGCATACAAATGTGCAAGTTGCTACTGTAGATCTAGCTGCCTTACAGGGTCGGGGGTTAAGGGGGGGGGGGGTAGGGGGAGGGAAGAGACATAACACACATTTTCAAATGGCTCTGAGCACTATGGGACTCAACTGCTGAAATCATAAGTCCCCTAGAACTTAGAACTACTTAAACCTAACTAACCTAAGGACATCACACACATCCATGCCCGAGGCAGGATTCGAACCTGCGACCGTAGCGGTCGCGCGGTTCCAGACTGTAGCGCCTAGAACCGCTCGGCCACTCCGGCCGGCAACACACATTTTAAAGCTGTAGAAGATCTGATCGCATATAGCGCAGATAAACAGTCGAATTAGTATCCTTTGAACTAACCAAGCTAGATAACCAAAGGGAAGTTAATCAGTCTGTGCATATACTGCTCGCACACTGTAATGTGGACACTTTCTTCAATATGTTAAGGCATGGAAAGAGGCTCAGTCCCAAAGAATAACAATTTATGTACACAAGTCATGAATATTAGCATTAGAGTTGATGGTGAAATTAGTGAATACTTTCTGAAAATAGTGAACACTTTTGTTGTGGCACAAATGGTGAACACTGCAACTAGGGTATCTAAAAGCCTAGGATCATTTTAGACCATGTACTTCAGGCAAAACTGTACGGGTTTATAAAAGATTTTGGCATATCTGATTATAACTGCCAACTAATTAAGCAAAAGACAGGCTCCGTAAAGCTGGCCGAATCCAATGGCGTGTCCATGAACTTCTGCTGTGTTTTCTCCTCTCATCTTCCACAATGGCCAATAAAGCCAACACAGGTAATTCAGTTTGATCCATATTCACTTCGTGAACCGTGTGCTTCGCGCGCCAGGCATAAAACTCGCGCACTGAATAAATTCAACTGCCACTGGATAGCGCTGAGAGAGCAAAATCATGTTAACCGGCCCATCCCGTGTGCCAGCTGTGCTGTGCCTCGTGACGTGGGATATCCCGTCTGCGTGCACGTCATCGTTATTTGCCTCGTCCCGTGTGCAGGCGGCTTTAGGAGAAGTTCTGCAACACTTTTCATCACCTGTTTTAACTGAACTTTATAACTGACATGTTAAAACAGATTCAGTGGGATCAGATCATTTCCCAGCAGGGTTTCACATGAAGATAAGCGTTGGTACAAAACAAATGTACTACGTTAATAGTAAGTGGAAACTGGAAAACCGACTGGGACAAATATTAACAAACAGTTCGAAGGAAACTCGGAATTATGGGATATTACTTAAAGGAAAAAGACGCACACTAAGCTTTAAAAAACACTACGGAAGTCGCATCGGATGTCAGCATTCCAAAGAAAAAAAGGAGTTTGTTGTTATGAAGATCCATTCCCTCTTACATGTAATTCTGAATACTCTAGAGAAATTGCAATTCACAGACATGCTTTGGAAACTTAATGCCAGAATTCTATTTTAACTTCTTGAAAGTGAGAAACTTAAATGCGTGGGTTAACACATTCCTGAAATATAAAGAAACAAGGAAAATTGGATTTAATTTTGTTCATCACTCAATAAAACAAGCAGTACGGCAAGAATTTCATATAAAACGAAGGCGTTCAGAGAAAGCCGACTGTCACCCCTCTTCCAATTACAACTGCCTGGATAGAGGAATTTATCGATACTCTCACTTCCCCCTCGGTTCCATTCTGCATTCATCCACCTCCTGTTGAAGATGACTATCATCTTATCCTGCTTCGTCTCTGTATAAAAAAAGAACTAAATATTGCTATTAAATCATTAAGTGGCAGCTGTCATTTTACTGATTTATGTGCTTTGGAATCTGCCTATGGAAGCAAAATATCTGATGTTGATTATTTTTAATGAGTAGTGGGTGAAACAGGACCCAGTGGAACCATGGAAGACTCAGTACTGAAAAGTGTGAAAGATCCAAATACAGTCTCTAACTATCGACCGATTGGTTTGTCGTCTTCTGTAGCAAAAACAATGAAGCGAATGGTAGAAAGGAGAATGGAATGGTGGCTTGAAAATGGTAATTTGATGCTTCGGAGTCATTACGGATTCAGATGTTTTCCTTGAAGTTAAGGAGGCTTATGATCATATTCAGTATCTGTCCTCTTGGATAAGATGACGAAATTCGGAATTCCTTCGAGGATGATTGATATATGCTATCAGTTCACTGGTCGCTCAATAAGAAGTCTATTTCAGACTCAAAGGAAACATGCTTGGAACTCTTTTGTATCCCAAGACTTTGTTCAGGGTGCAGTTTTAAGCCTCTTCTTGTATACTATGTATACTTATGATTTAAAGCGAACAATCATTTTCCCCACATAAGTATTATAGTATGCAGGCAATGTACCGTATGTGTTTATTCAGCTGCAGTCTCGTATCTTCAAATCAAAACGGAATTATTAGCTCCTCCACGTGCTGATTCCACTACTATTTGTGTAATTAATGAGAAACCGCTACCATAAAATATGTCAATGAATGTTTTTCTATCAGTGGGGTGGAGATTTCGGCTAGGAAGTCTGTGATTGTACCTTTTTTATAAATACACTCCTGGAAATGGAAAAAAGAACACATTGACACCGGTGTGTCAGACCCACCATACTTGCTCCGGACACTGCGAGAGGGCTGTACAAGCAATGATCACACGCACGGCACAGCGGACACACCAGGAACCGCGGTGTTGGCCGTCGAATGGCGCTAGCTGCGCAGCATTTGTGCACCGCCGCCGTCAATGTCAGCCAGTTTGCCGTGGCATACGGAGCTCCATCGCAGTCTTTAACACTGGTAGCATGCCGCGACAGCGTGGACGTGAACCGCATGTGCAGTTGACGGACTTTGAGCGAGGTCGTATAGTGGGCATGCGGGAGGCCGGGTGGACGTACCGCCGAATTGCTCAACACGTGGGGCGTGAGGTCTCCACAGTACATCGATGTTGTCGCCAGTGGTCGGCGGAAGGTGCACGTGCCCGTCGACCTGGGACCGGACCGCAGCGACGCACGGATGCACGCCAAGACCGTAGGATCCTACGCAGTGCCGTAGGGGACCGCACCGCCACTTCCCAGCAAATTAGGGACACTGTTGCTCCTGGGGTATCGGCGAGGACCATTCGCAACCGTCTCCATGAAGCTGGGCTACGGTCCCGCACACCGTTAGGCCGTCTTCCGCTCACGCCCCAACATCGTGCAGCCCGCCTCCAGTGGTGTCGCGACAGGCGTGAATGGAGGGACGAATGGAGACGTGTCGTCTTCAGCGATGAGAGTCGCTTCTGCCTTGGTGCCAATGATGGTCGTATGCGTGTTTGGCGCCGTGCAGGTGAGCGCCACAATCAGGACTGCATACGACCGAGGCACACAGGGCCAACACCCGGCATCATGGTGTGGGGAGCGATCTCCTACACTGGCCGTACACCACTGGTGATCGTCGAGGGGACACTGAATAGTGCACGGTACATCCAAACCGTCATCGAACCCATCGTTCTACCATTCCTAGACCGGCAAGGGAACTTGCTGTTCCAACAGGACAATGCACGTCCGCATGTATCCCGTGCCACCCAACGTGCTCTAGAAGGTGTAAGTCAACTACCCTGGCCAGCAAGATCTCCGGATCTGTCCCCCATTGAGCATGTTTGGGACTGGATGAAGCGTCGTCTCACGCGGTCTGCACGTCCAGCACGAACGCTGGTCCAACTGAGGCGCCAGGTGGAAATGGCATGGCAAGCCGTTCCACAGGACTACATCCAGCATCTCTACGATCGTCTCCATGGGAGAATAGCAGCCTGCATTGCTGCGAAAGTTGGATATACACTGTACTACTGCCGACATTGTGCATGCTCTGTTGCCTGTGTCTATGTGCCTGTGGTTCTGTCAGTGTGATCATGTGATGTATCTGACCCCAGGAATGTGTCAATAAAGTTTCCCCTTCCTGGGACAATGAATTCACGGTGTTCTTATTTCAATTTCCAGGAGTGTAGAACTCTGCTCGCTTCGAGGGTCAGCTCACATGTGGGTAGTATATTTCTAGATAAAACCTCCGTTCTATTCCTTGAAATGATATTTGACTCACGGATAAGCTGAGCGCCTCAAATACAGTCTACTGTTAATAAGTTCCAAGAAGGATGAGATGTGATTCGCCCCCTTATTTGTGTGGTTGGTAGCGAGTCAAAGCATTATACTCACCCCGTACTGAGGAATTCTTCGAACTGGACTAGACTACGTCCGTAAACTCTATTATTTTAACTCACAAGCTTGGAAGATATAAACATAAATTGCAGATTTAATCGTCTCGTTGAAAGTCAGTGGCCTGGTATTATATGAATATAACTTGTAAGGGCGTTGAGGGTAGGTTGTGCTGGAAAATAACTGTGAAGAAAAAATTGATAATTTATGCCAATTCTGAGTTAATTAGAATTGAAATTAGCCAACCAAGCCGTTGTGTGCACAAATTCAAGTGCCCGCCAGAAACAATTAGTATCAGTCGTTCTCGTAACGTAGATGGTAGCACTCGAGACTGCTCACCCTTCGGCTCGGGTTCGATCCTTACTACTACCCCACGTCTAATTTTTGTAGCGCTCTCTTGTTGGGCTTTATGAAAAGAAACGAAGAACACGTTTGGAGACACTATTTCTGACGGACCACTTGAATTTCCGCACGCAACTTCAATGTTAATTAAGTCAGAAACGAAACAACGCATCGATTTTCTTTCTTATCAGTTATTTCTCAACTCAACCTAATCTGGAACACCCTTACAAGCTTTTCAGTGTTTCTGATTACCCTGTACACAGATGGATCCAAAAAATTCAACAACACGTGTATACTGGATGTATTTGTCTATGGCCTCAGACCCAAATCAGTAAAGCCTTCAAGCTACCTAAAGGGGCTTCAGTTTTTACGCTGGAGTCAGTCGAAATTATTGAAGCATTCAAGTTTGCATGTTCAAATCCCTCCTGAAAGACATTAATCGTGTCCGACTCCCAGAGTGTCAAAAATATTCAACCCTGGAGATGGAATATAGTAGTACTAGTAACAGTAGTAGTTGTAGTTTTATTTATCTGCACATCTCTTTTACAAGGATATTAGACATGTCTTGCTGTTACAGTTTAAGACCAATAGAAATGGATTACAGTAATTCACACATACAAATGTTTGCAGAGCTGGAGATTTACAACGACAAGGACGGGACAGGTAGTCAGCCGATTCCTTATAGTAGGAAACATCCCGGCATTTGCCTGAAATAATTTAGGGAAAAACGGAAAACGAAAATCAGGATGACTGGATGAAAGCTGCAGTCTCTACCCTCCTGAATATAAGACCACTCTGTTTAAAACAGTGTTTCTTCATTCGGTTTACCCTTAGCGTCCAATAATGTTTTTTCAAATAATTTATTTAATAATGATAAATGGCCATACTGCACTGTTCATTCATTTCTCACTCCCAGTCACTGCACACACAACACACACACTATTTCATACCACTGCACGTGCAACAGCTAATGGTAGAACCACTTTGTGCTCCGTGACCTTCCATTTGCTAGCCTGAAAATGTGAGTCAGCATCCCTCTACAATGAGTGAGATGTTGACCTCAGAAAGAAGATAAGGTGTTAATATTATACACTGCATAGCTCTGAGAGTGAGTTCATCCAGAAAACGAAAAGTACAGTGTGAAAGTATTATGTGGGATGTCAGAAGTTGTATCATCGTTACTATGAATTGTGTTACATTTTTTACCAAATCCCTGCTCTGTATTATCTAAGTAATCCCATAACGTTTGGGTTAACAGGTACTTTTTAACCGCCTTTTCAAATAAGTTTATTTTAACAATTTCTTTAACCTCTTTTGGTAATTTATTTAACAGTTCAATTAATTGGTAGAAAATGCTGTTATGAGTTTTACGTTAAATCTTTCTTGGTACATATAAGTTCAGTCTAGATCTTGTTCCATGGTCATAGACGGAACTGATTGTGCAGTAGTTACCAGAGTTATTTTTGGTGTATGCAACTCGTTGGTAAACGTATTCACACAGTGTACTTAAAATCCCCAGTGTATTTAATAGATCTTGATAATGAGCTCGACCATTATTTTTCATTATTATTCTTATAGCCTTTTTCAGTAGTTTGAAAACTGTGTTCATATTTTTTGCATTTGATCCTCAGAAAAGAACGCCACGGCTAAGATTTGAGTGTACATATGAACAGTATGTAACTAAAAGATGCTGGCTGTTACACACTGATGACAAGGTGTAATATGTTTATGACATTTTGATGTAAGTATCTACATCTACATCTACATCCACATCCATACTCCGCAAGCCACCTGACGGTGCTTGGCGGAGGGTACCTTGAGTACCTCAATCGGTTCTCCCTTCTATTTCAGTCTCGAATTGTTCGTGGAAAGAAAGATAGTTGGTATGCCTCTGTGTGGGTTCTAATCTCTCTGATTTTATCCTCATGGTCTCTTCGCGAGATATACATAGGAGGGAGCAATATACTGCTTGACTCCTCGGTGAAGATATGTACTCGAACAAAAGCCCGTACCGAACTACTGAGCGTCTCTCCTGCAGAGTCTTCCACTGGAGTTTATCTGTCATCTCCGTAACGCTTTCGCGATTACTAAATGATCCTGTAACGAAGCGCGCTGCTCTCAGTTGGATCTTCTCTATCTCCTTTAACATCCCTATCCTGTACGGATCCCACACTGGTGAACAGTATTTAAGCAGTGGGCGAACAATTGTACTGTAACCTACTTCCTTTGTTTTTGGATTGCATTTCCTTAGGATTCTTCCACTGAATTTCAGTCTGGCATCTGCTTTACCGACGATCAACTGTATATGATCATTCCATTTTAAATCACTCCTAATGCCTACTCCCAGATAATTTATGGAATTAACTGCTTCCAGTTGCTGACCTGTTAGATTGTGGCTAAATGATGAGGGATCTTTCTTTCTATGTATTCGCAGCACATTACACTTGTCTACATTGAGATTCAATTGCCATTCCCTGTACAATGCGTCAATTCGCTGCAGATTCTCCTGCATTTCAGTACAATTTTACATTGTTACAACCTCTCGATATACTACAGCATCATACGCAAAAAGCCTCAGTGAACTTCCGATGATATCCACAAGGTCATTTATATATATAGTGAACAGCAACTGTCCTACGACACTCCCCTGCGGCACACCTGAAATCACTCTTACTTTGGAAGACTTCTTTCCATTGAGAATGACATGCTGCATTCTGTTATCTAGGAACTCTTCAATCCAATCACACTTTTGGTCTGATAGTCCATATGCTCTTACTTTGATTATTAAACGACTGTGGGGAACTGTATAAAACGCCCTGTGGAAGTCAAGAAACACGGCATCTACCTGGAACCCGCGTCTATGGCCCTCTGAGTCTCATGGACGAATGGTGCGAGCTGGGTTTCACACGATCGTCTTTTTCGAAACCCATGCTGATTCCTACAGAGTAGATTTCTAGTCTCCAGAAAAGTCATTATACTCGAACATAATACGTGTTCCGAAATTCTACAAGTGATCGACGTTAGAGATATAGGTCTATAGTTCTGCACATCTGTTCGACGTCCCTTCTTGAAAACGGGGATGACCTGTGCCCTTTTCCAATCTTTTGGAACACTACGCAAGTTCCTTCGCGTACTCTGTGTAAAATCGAACTGGTATCCCATCAGGTCCAGTGGCCTTTCCTCTTTTGAGCGATTTTAATTGTTTTTATATCCCTCTGTCGTCTATTTGGATATCTACCATTTTGTCATCTGTGCGACAATCTAGAGAAGGAACTACAGTGCAATCTTCCTCTGTGAAACAGCTTTGGAAAAAGAGATTTAGTGTTTCGGCCTTTAGTCTGTCATCCTCTGTTTCAGTACCATTTTGGTCACAGAGTGTCTGGACATTTTGTTGTGATCCACCTACCGCTTTGACATAAGACCAAAATTTCTTAGGATTTCCTGCCAAGTCATTACATAGAACTTCGTGTGTTCACACCACTTCAGTGAGAATCAATATTCATTCCTTGAAATTAGCTTTTGTTACACTGTTTGCAGAGGTGCTATCTACATTTAATATATTAGTGTCATTTTCCCTCTTTAAAACGAATTTCATGACATTTGTTTTCTTTGCATTCAGTATCACTTTATTTCTTATTTACCAGTTGTACAGTTCCTGACCATTTCATCTGCTTTCTCTGTAAGAAGTTCTCTTGTTTTCTCGGTGCTTATAATGTTGCTGCCATCAGAAAAGAGAATGTTTCCCCCTTGACTAAGATTAGTGGGAAAGTCATTGATGCACACTGAAGCGCGAAAGAAACTGTTATAGGCATGCGTGTTCAAATACAGATATGTGTAAAAGGGCAGAATACGGCCCAGAGGTCCGCAACGGCTACTTAAGACAACAATTGTCTGGCGTAGTTGTTAGATCGGCTGCTGCTGCTACAATGGCAGGTTATCTAGATTTAAGTGAGTTTTTACGTGGTATTATAGTCGGCGCACGAGTGATGGGACACAGCATTCCGAGATAGCAATGAAGTGGGGATTTTCCAGTACGACTATTTCACAAGTGTACCGTGAATATCAGGAATCCAACAAAACATCAACTCTCCGACGTCACTGCGACCGCAAAAAGATCCTGCAAGAACGGGACCAACAACGACTGAAAAGAATCGTTCAACGTGACAGAAGTGCAACCCTTCCGCGAATTGCTTCAGATTTCAGTGCTGGGCCAGCAACAAGTGTCAGCGTGCGAACCATTCAACGAAACATCATCGATATGGGCTTTCGACGCCGAAGGCCTACTCGTGTACCCTTGATGACTGCACAACACAAAACTTTAATCATCGCCTGGGCCCGTCAAAACAGACATTGGACTGTTGATATTACAAACTTGTTGCATGGTCAGGCGAGTCTCGTTTCAAATTGTATCGAGCGGATGGAAGTGTATTGGTATGGAGACAACCTCATGAATCCATGGACCTTGCATGTCAGCAGGAGACTGTTCAAAGTGGTGGAGGCTCTGTAATGGTGTGGGGCGTCTGTATTTGGAGTGATATGGAATCCCTGGTAAGTCTAGATACTACTCTGATAGATGACACATACGTAAGCATCCTGTCTGATAACCTGCATCCATTCATGTCCATTGTGCATTCCCACGGACTTGGGCAATTCCAGGACGACAATGCGACACCCCACATGTCCAGAATTGCTACAGAGTGGCTGAGTTTAAACACTTTCGCTGGCCACTCCCCAGACATGAACATTATGTAACCAAACTGGGATGCCTTGCAACGTGCTGTTCAGAAGAGATCTCCAGCCCCTCATACTCTTACGGAGTTATGGGCAGCCCTGTAGGATTCATGATGTCCATTCCCTCCAGCACTACTTCAGACATTAGTCGAGTCCATGCCACGTCCGGCCGCTGTGGCCGAGCGGTTCTTGGCCTTTCAGTCCGGAACCGCGCTACTGTTACGGTCGCAGGTTCGAATGCTGCCTCTGGCATGGATGTGTGTGATGTCCTTAGGTTAGTTAGATTTAAGTTGTTCTAAGTCTAGGGGACTGATAATCTCAGATGTTAAGTCCCATAGTGCTTAGAGCCATTTGAGCCATACCACGTCGTGTTGTGCCTCTAATGCACGCTCGCTGAGGTAGATTTTTGTGGTAAGGTCTTATGGGACAAAACTGCTGAGGTCATCGGTCACTAAGCTTACACACTGCTTAATCTAACTTAAACTAACTTACGCTATGGACGACACACACAAACCGATGTCCGAGGGAGGACTCGAACCTCCGGCGGGGGGAGCCGCGCGGACCATGACAAGACGCAATTAGAAGGCCCTTCTACAAGAATGCTATGGCAGAGTACGATGCTCAATTGCGGTAAGTGGACAACAGTTGTCAGGTCCAAAGAAATAATAGCAGTACTCTGTTGTTTGGAGTACTCAGTATTGCTTTTTGCCTGGTCTGGTACACCACAAAAGTGCCAATTGGTGATAACATCACTTGCAACAGAATTTTAATTCAATCTGCCACCTGCCAGTAAATGTTGGCTTGAAGATGTCACAAATACGCAACTCATTTGACCACATTCAGCAAGGACTCATGCTGAAAACTAATGAAAATGACAGACAAACAAAGCAATATGGAAATAGAGCAAATGGAAAATTACGCTAAGCAACACAATATTAACATTAAATTACGTTAAAACGGTTCATCTATGGAGACTATTTACATACTGCACCTTCTCTCCTTGTTGCAGTTCTCTAGGATCTTCATATTCTAACAGGTTAATATCGCTCGTTCCGATAGTTTCTGTGGCATTGTTTTGAGCTGAGACCGCAGTGGCTGTGTGTCAATTCGTGTTTGAATTTTCTCTGCGTGACCCCTGCGATGGGTTAGGTGGCATCAATTCGTTTCGCTACGTTGGTCATTCCATTGACCTTGACCGTTGTATGTCCTGCTATTGCTTTGATGTTGTTCCCTAGAATCCTGTTGATCCTGGTTCGAGTTCTCTTGCTCTCTCCAGTTTCCGTTTCGTCGGTAGCTGTTGTTTTTATGATTATAATTTTCTCGTCTTCTTCTATTTTCCCATGATGGCTGGTTATTCCCATTGAAGTTTGAATTTTGGTTTCGAATCGATAGATGTTTTCCCCCATTTCGTCCATCGTCATTCGCCTTTGGTAAATCTGGCCATTTACGGTCATTATTTCTACTTCTTTCCCGCGAGTTGTGAATTTCATTCACGTACATCTACATCTACATCTATACTCCGCGAGCCACCTTACGGTGTGTGGCGGAGGGTACTTATTGTACCACTATCTGATCCCCCCTTCCCTGTTCCATTCACGAATTGTGCGTGGAAAGAACGACTGCTTGTAAGTCTCCGTATTTGCTCTAATTTCTCGGATCTTTTCGTTGTGATCATTACGCGAGATATATGTGGGCGGTAGTAATATGTTGCCCACCTCTTCCCGGAATGTGCTCTCTCGTAATTTCGATAATAAACCTCTCCGTATTGCGTAACGCCTTTCTTGAAGTGTCCGCCACTGGAGCTTGTTCAGCATCTCCGTAACGCTCTCGCGCTGACTAAATGTCCCCATGACGAATCGCGCTGCTTTTCGCTGGATCATGTCTATCTCTTCTATTAATCCAACCTGGTAAGGGTCCCATACTGATGAGCAATACTCAAGAATCGGACGAACAAGCGTTTTGTAAGCTACTTCTTTCGTCGATGAGTCACATTTTCTTAGAATTCTTCCTATGAATCTCAACCTGGCGCCTGCTTTTCCCACTATTTGTTTTATGTGATCCTTCCACTTCAGATCGCTCCGGATAGTAACTCCTTAGTATTTTACGGTCGTTACCGCTTCCAATGATTTACCACCTATGGCATAATCGTACTGGAATGGATTTCTGCCCCTATGTATGCGCATTATATTACATTTATCTACGTTTAGGGAAAGCTGCCAGCTGTCGCACCATGCATTAATCCTCTGCAGGTCCTCCTGGAGTACGTACGAGTCTTCTGATGTTGCTACTTTCTTGTAGACAACCGTGTCATCTGCAAATAGCCTCACGGAGCTACCGATGTTGTCAACTAAGTCATTTATGTATATTGTAAACAATAAAGGTCCTATCACGCTTCCCTGCGGTACTCCCGAAATTACCTCTACATCTGCAGATTTTGAACCGTTAAGAATGACATGTTGTGTTCTTTCTTCTAGGAAATCCTGAATCCAATCACAAACCTGGTCCGATATTCCGTAAGCTCGTATTTTTTTCACTAAACGTAAGTGCGGAACCGTATCAAATGCCTTCCTGAAGTCCAGGAATACGGCATCAATCTGCTCGCCAGTGTCTACGGCACTGTGAATTTCTTGGGCAAATAGGGCGAGCTGAGTTTCACATGATCTCTGTTTGCGTAATCCATGTTGGTTATGATGAAGGAGATTTGTATTATCTAAGAACGTCATAATACGAGAACACAAAACATTTTCCATTATTCTACAACAGATTGACGTAAGCGAGATAGGCCTATAATTATTCGCATCTGATTTATGACCCTTCTTGAAAATGGGAACGACCTGCGCTTTCTTCCAGTCGCTAGGTACTTTACGTTCTTCCAGCGATCTACGATAACTTGCTGATAGAAAGGGGGCAAGTTCTTTAGCATAATCACTGTAGAATCTTAAGGGTATCTCGTCTGGTCCGGATGCTTTTCCGCTACTAAGTGATAGCAGTTGTTTTTCAATTCCGATATCGTTTATTTCAATATTTTCCATTTTGGCGTCCGTGCGACGGCTGAAGTCAGGGACCGTGTTACGATTTTCCGCAGTGAAACAGTTTCGGAACACTGAATTCAGTATTTCTGCCTTTCTTCGGTCGTCCTCTGTTTCGGTGCCATCGTGGTCAACGAGTGACTGAATAGGGGATTTAGATCCGCTTACCGATTTTACATATGACCAAAACTTTTTAGGGTTCTTGTTTAGATTGTTTGCCAATGTTTTATGTTCGAATTCGTTGAATGCTTCTCTCATTGCTCTCTTTACGCTCTTTTTCGCTTCGTTCAGCTTTTCCTTATCAGCTATGATTCGACTACTCTTAAACCTATGATGAAGCTTTCTTTGTTTCCGTAGTACCTTTCGTACATGATTGTTATACCACGGTGGATCTTTCCCCTCGCTTTGGACCTTAGTCGGTACGAACTTATCTAAGGCGTACTGGACGATGTTTCTGAATTTTTTCCATTTTTGTTCCACATCCTCTTCCTCAGAAATGAACGTTTGATGGTGGTCACTCAGATATTCTGCGATTTGTGCCCTATCACTCTTGTTAAGCAAATATATTTTCCTTCCTTTCTTGGCATTTCTTATTACACTTGTAGTCATTGATGCAACCACTGACTTATGATCACTGATACCCTCTTCTACATTCACGGAGTCGAAAAGTTCCGGTCTATTTGTTGCTATGAGGTCTAAAACGTTAGCTTCACGAGTTGGTTCTCTAACTATCTGCTCGAAGTAATTCTCGGACAAGGCAGTCAGGATAATGTCACAAGAGTCTCTGTCCCTGGCTCCAGTTCTGATTGTGTGACTATCCCATTCTATACCTGGTAGATTGAAGTCTCCCCCTATTACAATAGTATGATCACGAAACTTCTTCACGACGTTCTGCAGGTTCTCTCTGAGGCGCTCAACTACTACGGTTGCTGATGCAGGTGGTCTATAGAAGCATCCGACTATCATATCTGACCCACCTTTGATACTTAACTTAACCCAGATTATTTCACATTCGCATTCGCTAATAACTTCACTGGATATTATTGAATTCTTTACTGCTATAAATACTCCTCCACCATTGGCGTTTATCCTATCCTTGCGGTATATATTCCATTCTGTGTCTAGGATTTCGTTACTGTTCACTTCCGGTTTTAACCAACTTTCCGTTCCTAATACTATATGCGCACTATTTCCTTCAATAAGAGATACTAATTCAGGAACCTTGCCCTGGATACTCCTGCAGTTTACCAATATTACGTTAACTTTTCCTGTTTTTGGTCTCTGAGGACGGACATTCTTTATCAACGATGATAAAGTCCTCTCTGGTAAGCCGTCAGGTATTTTATCGTTTCGCCCAAGGGGGGGTCCCTCTAACCTAAAAAACCCCCGTGTGCACGCCACACGTACTCTGCTACCCTAGTAGCTGCTTCCGGTGTGTAGTGCACGCCTGACCTGTCTAGGGGGGCCCTACAGTTCTCCACCCAATAACGGAGGTCGATGAATTTGCAACCATTATAGTCGCAGAGTCGTCTGAGCCTCTGGTTTAGACCCTCCACACGGCTCCAAACCAGAGGACCGCGATCGACTCTGGGCACTATGCTGCAGATATTAAGCTCAGCTTGCACTCCGCGTGCGATGCTGGTTGTCTTCACCAAATCAGCCAGCCGCCGGAAGGAACCAAGGATGGCCTCAGAACCCAAGCGGCAGGCGTCATTCGTTCCGACATGTGCTACTATCTGCAGCCGGTCACACCCAGTGCGTTCAATAGCTGCCGGAAGGGCCTCCTCCACATTACGGACGAGACCCCCCGGCAAGCACACCGAGTGCACACTGGCATTCTTCCCCGACCTACCCGCTATTTTCCTGAGGGGCTCCATAACCCGCCTAACGTTGGAGCTCCCTATAACTAATAGGCCCGCCCTCTGTGACTGTCGGGACCTTGCCGGAGAATCGGCCACTGGCCCAACAGGCGAGGCACCCTGTGGTGGCTCGGAAACGATGTCATCACCACTAGGAAGCACCCCGTACCTGTTGGAAAGGGGTAAGGCAGCTGCCACGCGGCCAGATCCCACCTTCGCCTTTCGGCCAGGCACGCGCGAGCCCACCACTGTCCGCCATTCACCCTGGAGCACTACGCGCTCTTGAAAGCTTCGAGTGAATCGCTGCATCTACCGATGAACAGCTGCTGGTAACGTAAAGGTAATTTAATGTAACATTGACTAATAAGTTCCTTGGGACTGTACGGTTGATCCAAGAATCGGTTCTTCTTGATCAGTGATTCGAAGAATTTGACAGGCCTGCGGAATCTTGACGCTTCTAAGTCCTTTCCTAACATAATCTCCTGTTTTGTCCTCTCCTTTGTGTCTTGAGACCAATATGTACTAAGCAAATTCTTCGTAGGAACGACAACTCTCCGCAACTCCGCGCATATGTTCTGCAATTGACCCTTCTAAGAAACCAGAGATAAACTGTAGCTGGCATTTCAGTGGTCAAGATTCTGGTAGAACGTGATCGTACTGTGCCATCAGGTCTTTCGATGTAATGCGTTGTTTGCCTTCTTGTAGACTTGAAAATTCTGGGTGGTCAAGAAAAGTTTGTGGTCGAAAGGTTCGACGTATCCGCCGTACGAATTTTCCTTCTCGTCTGCAGCGCGTGATTCCATGTATCCGTGCCCCAACAATGCTCGTGAACTGTTATGGTATCCCCTCGTGTTGTCAGACTCACGTAATAACGTTTCTGACCTCCTTACGTGTATAATTGTTTTCCGGCTCTGTCTCTGACATGCTGCGTGTTACCGACGGAGCATTTTCTATTACGCGTTCCGCCGCGGCAGAAGCATATTCCTGCTGCATTCGCCCATGCGCAGGGGCTGTGTCCTCATATAGCGGTTCGGAGAGTCGCAAAACATTTTCCTCACTTCTGTGATGCTCTCGATGGTGCTCTATCGGACGAGATTGTGTTTGCAGTTGCGCAACCCGCTCATGTGCCAGCCGAACGTCCTTAGCCAACTCGTTTTGTTGCACGGCGACTCGGGTCTGCTGATCTTTAACTTCAGAGGTTTCGGCCTGTTTGATTTCTATCTGCTCACTTCACTTACCGGCCTCACTCATTTTTTCCTGCGTTTCTTGAACTATTTTCTTGCCTTCCCTTTGGAGGGTTGCAGGTGACTATTTTGTCTTCCACACCTCAGTTCTTGCCAGTTTAACTTGTTCTTTGGCCACTTATGCGTCCTTTCGTGCTACTTGCGCTACCAATCGCTCTGTTTTGGCACCGCGCTTCACCTGGTCTGCGACCTCGCGCGTTTATAGTGTCGTTTTCTTGACATTCTCTAGCTCTTCTTGGATTCTTATGCTATCTTTCTTGACTCCATCTATACAGTCTGTGAGCGTTCTTATGACTAATTTGTGTCTTTCTTCCTCTTCCTCCCGTCTCTTATTCTCTGCCTCTTGTCTCTTCCTTTCAGCCTCTTGCCTCTTCCTTTCTGCCTCTTGCATGAATTGCATGAGAGAGTCAATCTGAGATCCACCGCTAACACCTTCTGGACCAGATGAACGAGATTCCATCATTCTGTGACTTTCGTTCGTGATTCTGGTCTGCAGTCTCACTGATGGCGCGTCTCGTACCAGCAGCGCCTACATTTCGATCTGCTGCGGTCTCCCCTTCACTTTCGTCACCTGACTGACACATGTCGTCATACTCTGCAGGTTCTACGTTTGACATTTATGCCCGGTCCGCAGCTGCATTTACCTGAAAATTCTGTGTAATATCTGCCTGGCCATCGTTAATAATCTGACGTGGATCCATGGTTAACAAAATGCAATTACTTCCCCAACTCTGTAGCAAACGTGCCTTGCTTCTTGTAAGAATGCACACGAACTCTCACCCAAATGAATTTAAACACTACACATTCCTATGCCACTCATATTCTACTCTAAATTACGCTCCCGTGACCAACTGATTCCCAGTTCCTGAAAACGAATTCAAATAACAGCACGCTTGTCTATACTCACAAACGAAAATCTTAATCCTAACAAGTCCGCACAACGCCGTTCACCATCAGAAACAAACAATCAAGTGACACTGAAGTCACAACCACAACATGAAAATATACACATACGATATTAGTACTATGTCTAGGCGCCAGCAACGCGAATATATTCTTCCCTGTGAACCACATGAAACATGGGGAACAGAAACTTTACTATGCAACACTATCTACGATCTGACGGTCACAGAAGGTGCCATCAATTCAAAATTCTGGCCAAAGGACGTCAACGTGAATGACAACGCTAGGCAACACGATCTGACGGTCACAGAAGGTGCCATCAATCCGAGATCCTGGCAGGGTCGCAACAATGAATGTTAACCTGTGGGGCTCACTATATAAAAATGATTGAGAATGTATGCTAAATTTAGTTTTCCCAAAACAAAGACAGACATAAATTATGCTAAACAAGTTATGTTTCAATACCGTAAACAACGAACATGTTGTTTAAGACTACAATGGACAAGGATCCTGGGTGGCAGAAGTGAGTAAAGTACTCTGGCCATGAAAATGTGGATAACGCAAACCGAATTGATCTGACGCTGAGCAGACTTTGATTGTTCAAATCTACAGAATTTTCTCTACACAGATGCAGCTGAGAGCAAGTGGCGATTGAGATCTGTGCGCCCTGACAAGGCCGGAGCAGCAGTACGTTACCCTGTTTGCTTCGTGCAGCGATGAAACTTGCAGCTGGCGAGATGTGTGCGGCGGAGGCGAGACGTGAGGCGGCACCTGTGAATCGATCGCGGCCACGAAAGAAATGTAAAAACCTCACGGTCTAGCAATCAGGCAAAAGGATCGCAATTTACTCCCTACCAGAGCCCTGAAATCACGGTAGACACACCCGTTCGCTGGTCGTACCAAGGACCAATCTGGCTCACTTATACAACAGAGCACACAAGGATATCAAACGTCAAGACTGGTAAACTAAAAACGAATAAGTGTGCCCTCGGCAAACGAGTAGTCCGAGAGGTTTGAAGTTCAAAAATTGCTCTGAGCACTATAGGACTTAACTTCTGAGGTCATCAGTCCTCTAGAACTTAGAACTACTTAAACCCAACTAACCTAAGGACATCACTCACATACATGCCCGAGGCAGGATTCGAAACTGCGACCATAGCGGTCGCGCGGTTCCAGACTGTAGCGCCTAGAAATGCTCGGCCACCCCGGCCGGCAGGTTTGAAGTCACACTGTCGGTACAGTAAGAACTTCACCACAGGCTCCCCAGTCTAAACTACTCGCAAGTGAAGTCAGTCTCAAGACAGGTCCCAAGCACCAACCACACTTGCTAGAGCATGGACCAGAAGTCCTCTTTTACCAGACCAAAGTCCAGCACCCAAGAGCCGCACACCTCTTCAGAAAAAAAAATTCGTTTTCTCGCAAAGTGCATGAACGACACCGGCTTCACACCGTCTTGAGCCAATCACAGCGCTCTAGAGGCGCTAAATCTCCGCTCCCACATGACAGCACAAACTCTTGTCGAACCGGGGCAAAATTTAAGAAACCTGCATGTCTGGGAAAAGAAGAAACCGCCTATTACTGGCTTTTTTAAGTTTTTGCAGAGGGGGTAAGATGTTTTTCTCCAAAGTCGCGTCACTTCCCGTGGCAGCAAGCGAACAGGTACAATCTTAAAGATCTTTATATAAATCCCCTGTGCCTTGGAGCTTGTTAATCCTAGCTATGAGGTGTAATGAAGATTCTGTCTCTAAACGTTTCTCAGACGCTGGAGTTTCTTATACAACCAAGGTGGCCCATGGAAGTGGGTCACAGGCCTATTTGCAGTATCAACGAACATGAAAACGTGTGAATTTTTATTATGCGTGCCTCTGCACACAATGCCCAGTATACGACTCCACTGTGTAGATGCGTTCCTTCAGTCTGTCCCCCCTGCCCAGCCTTCAGCTGGCGCCAATGCAGGTATTGCGGTATTGTTCTGTTGGAGACCTGTCTCGACAAGGGGATGCTCTCTTCGCCATGTACAGCTGTGGGCCTGTCCAGCAAGATTTACTGAGGGATGGGCTCGCCGCCAATTGCTTCCAACTCCAAACATGCCGTTTCTCCGAGCTAAGAACCATAAAAATACCTCATGCTTTTGGCGCCCTACCAGGCTCCATCAACGTCTGCTCAGGCCATTAACTTTCTAAAGTCTCGCTCAAAGTGCGTCAGGTTGTAATAAAATATTTAATAATTTTCCGTATACGAAAAATAGGTGAGAGAGTGACGTGTCCTCTCTCAAGTGGCTGTGGTCCTTTGGGGTCTTTGTATTTGGATCCTCCCCTGGTGGAGAATTTCAGGTCTTTCCCTAGTGGGTGCGACGTGTGGCCTGTATCTTGTGGTGGACGAAGAGCCTGTGACAGTTTCCTACTGTACTGTCCGTGGAACTGCTTATCATCTCGGACATATAGTCTGTCATGCAACTGAACTTAGTCGTCCTTAGTCAGCCATCTGACGTTTGACAATTCCAGCATGCACCATTGTGCGTGTGAGTCTAATTGGTTTGGACAGACCAGCGAACGGTGCACCTCACACTGAAATATGCTGGGATTTCAAGGCTCTGATAGATAAGTTTCCTACATTCTGATAATCAGAATGCCAGATCGCATAGTTCGCATATTTTCGTGGGCACATCAGAACATTACAGTTGCCACAATGCACCACTCCTTGCCCCCAAATACATGGTGAATGTTCTTGAAATTTAATTACTTGATTTGCTTTTGTCTTTCTACACACTCTTTGTGATGTGATCACCAGTCCGTAGTTCCCACTGATGTCGCTGGGACTGCTTGTTAGTTGTCCACAGGCCTAGGCACAGGGCTTTTTTGTGCTCCAATTCTGTGGGAAAGCACAGCGCCGATTCCTTAGGAAGAAGCATCGACTTGTAATACTGGCTTGGCCCGGTCAAAATGCACTAAACATCTGTCACTGAGCAAAGCATTTTTGAGTTTCTGAAATGCGTCTTGAAAATCTTTAGTCCACACAGAAGGTACATTTTTGAGACGCAAGCGATGCAATGGAGCTGCGATCCGAGCGGCATTCGGCATGAACCGAATGTAGTATGTAAACTTGACTAGTACTGACTGCAGTTCAGACAAATTGCGAGGAACAGGCAGGTCACGGATTGCAAGCAAATGAAATTGGAGGGGGTGCACACCCTGACTGTTTATCACATGACCTAAGGATTGTGGTTCAGTTTGAAAAAAGCCACAATTTTCGAGACGACACTTGAGTCCTGCTTCTGACAACACTCGAAAAAGAGTACGCAAATTGGCAACGTGTTCCTTTGGTGTACGACCTGAGATGGCAATGTCGTCAAGGCAGTTTGAACAAAATGGCACTTTTGCAGTCAGCTGTTTCAAGTAACTTTGAAAAATGGCGGGTGCGTAAGCACTGCCGAAGGGCAAACGCAAATACCTCAACAGTCCTAAGTGTTTATTTACAACAAACACTTTCTGTAATTCTTAATCCAACAGAATTTTCAAATTGGCATCACGTAAATCTATCCAAAATTAACGTCCTGCACCAAGACTGTCCATGAGTTCCTCACTTTGAGGTAACGGATGAGTGTCAACTACTGTCTATGGGTTGACTGTAGACTCGAAGTCAACACAAATGCGAATGCGACCAGAAGGCTTAGGCAACAAAACTAGTCAACTTGTCCATTGTGTAGCTTGAATGGGAGCAATTAACCATTATCTTGCAATTATTTCAATTCTCTGGCTACTTTGTCTCGTAAAGCAAATGGAACGGGGTGGGCCCGGAAAAATTTAGACTGTGGATTGTCTTTCAGTGTAACATGCGCTACAAAGTTATTAGCTTTTCCTATTCCTTCGGAAAATTCTTCAGGAAATTCTTTAAGCAAGCTAGATATATTGGCATTCGGATCAAAAGACGATTTGGAAAGTACATTGTCTTGGATGCTAAGGCCAAAAAGATCAAAGGCATCTAAACAGTAAATGTTCTCAATGTTTCTTGATTTCAACACAGTAAAATTCAATGTCTTAGAGTGAGACTTGTAAGTGGCAGGCAAACTACGCTGTCCAAGCACTGGAATTTTCCGTCCGTTGTAAGTAGTGAGGTGCTTTGCACACGTAGACTCCAATCCCAACCTCGTCGCCACTGTTGAATTCTCTTTAGCCACTTTTATGTCGTCTCTTTGTCTCTGTAGAGCTGTATCATGGGGAGCAAAGAGATCAGATTGGTTGGTGGCCAGCATCTTCGTTCTATAACACAAACTGCATGCAATTAATAACTGGTTTCTTTATTAATAAGCAAAGACCTACTTAACTTAAAGTTCCATATGCCGAGGTACAATCTGGCTTCTGTATAGTCCACGTAGCCCCAATTCTGTTGAAGTAGAAGACCGCTATGTTCACAATAAGGTTGCTATGTGCTGCCTGTATCTGTGATAGACGCAAAGTCTGTTGCTCCGTCCCGGTGACACGCTGAATCTCCACGGCGTACAGACTCTAACTAACTGGCGTAACAGGCTCGAACTAACTGGCTAACTAACTGGCTCTCTGGTCCGCAGCGGCAATCCTAAATATTAGCGTCTGAGAGGGCGTTGGCGGCGTGTTTCCGCTAGTCTTGTCGTTGGCCTCTATCGACACTCTCGTAACGTCTATGCTACATGTTGTGCTGGCGCCAGAATACACCAGCACACATGTAAAACTGTAATGAGTGTTAGTGAAGAACAAAACCATCCACAAATAGTTTTTTTTATGTCGGTCTCCGTTTCGATCTGTCATGCACACCTTCAGTTGGTTAACTTTTCAATTACATTAACGTTTTCCTCAGTCGCATGTCGCCCATTCCTGCACTTCACAGGAATTTTTGAACGTTTAACGCTACTTTATATGTTGTTTGGATAGAAAAAACGTATTAATATACCTGCATTTGATTAGATATAAGTCGAAACACTCGTATACCCGTACATAAGTTATGTTCTAGTGAACAGTATCTTGTCTTGCTTTGGTCCTTATAGTTTTTCAGGACAATGCACGAATATGGACGGGCATGTGGTCAGCACAGCGCTCTTCCGGCCGTATGTCAGTTTCCGAGACCGGAGCCGCTACTTCTCAGTTAAGTAGCTTCTCAGTTTGCCTCACAAGGGCACAGTGCACCCTCTTGCCAACAGCGTTCGGCAGACCGGATCGTCACTCATCCAAGTGCTAGCCCAACCCGACAGCGCTTAACTTCGGTGATCTGACGGGAACCGATGTTACCACGGCGGCAAGGCCGTTGGCGCAAATAGCATACATATTCTAAATAAATCACTGTGGCACACAAACACTTCATAAATTATTCATGCCAGTTCCAGCCTCAGACATGTGGTTTACAGTCGACGTTCTTGTTTACAATGCAAGGATCATCCACTAACCAAAGACATCACTCATTTCCTATTAAGCAAAGACCTAAACTAATCACAGAAAATATAGGGGAGGTTCAATCATGTTAATGACAGGAAAGTGTTTTAACATTAAGAGGCAACTCATTATTTAAGGGCTACGGGACAATTTGTTTTAAGGAGTGTTCTTCTCAGTAATTGGACGGCTCTGTAATGTTTTGTTAAAATTTCCGCTGCCACTTCGTATGAAGATCGCAAGTAGATAATTCACTGAGCAAATGAAAAGGTATTTATCCAACACTTCTTCCAAAACAGCCTTTTTATGTCAGTAAATTAATGTAAATGTAAATGTCGTGTGACTAGGGCCTCGTGTCGGGTAAACCGTTCGCCGGGTGCAAGTCTTTCCATTTGACGCCACTTCGGTGACTTTCGCGTCAATGGGAATTAAATGATGATGGTTAGGACAACACAAAACCCAGTCCCTGAGCGGATAAAAATCTCCGACCCAGCCCAGAATCGAACCCGGGCCCTTAGGACTGACATTCTGTCACGCTGACTGCTCAGCTACCGTGGGCGGACAGTAAATTAACGATGTTGAAAGTTTGCTGCGGTAAACACAGTTATTTTAGAAGGTCTAAGGACGCTGTTATCATGGGGCTAAAAACAACGTGTTAAATCTCCAACACGCGTCATGACACATTTTTGTTAACAGTTAAACGTCGTACTTCTTTTACTTTCGGTGGGGGGGGGGGGGGAGGGGGGGGGAGAAGGGGGAAGCCGATCTTACTGACCGCCACCTGCTGCTCTTCAGCCTTTGTAAAAGAAAATTTATATATCTTCACAAACATTAATCCGGTTTAACAGAGATGTAGACATTCTTGTCACTATGATGCCGGTATGTGGATATGGTTTTATGAAGGGGTTAGGATTGATGAATGGAATGTGTGTAAGGGAAAGATCTGATAGATGGAACATGGATATCAAAAGGTGAATAGGACTGTAATGGGGTAGGCGAAAGTTGAGTTGGAGCTTTCATCTGGGAATGGATGGGTGGGACTGGTTCATGTAGCTGCGATAGGTAGATTTCAGGAATGATTTCACGACCTGAGAGGGAAAGGCGAGTAAAGTTGGACTTGGAAAGGATGTGTAATGTTTATAGGGAGACAAGATGTGATGTGCTTACGTGGATGCAGCAGCAGGCCATCAGTGGAGGATACAGTGGGGCTTTTTAGTTCAAGTTTAGGGAGATATGGGAAACACAAAAGAGTGTGAGTAGCTAAACCGGGTGCAAATTTAGGAAGCAGTCAGATACGGAATGTAAAGCAGAGTGTGTTTTTTCCTAGAATTTTAAAGGAGTGGGAAAACTAGGGAGGAGTGAAGGCTGAAGCAAAATTTAAGATGGTGAGAGTGGGACGAATGAGGATTTTGTCTGTGTGTACAATGTTCGTGGGATTTAGTCCCCATGTTTGGACAGTTACTAGTTTCATTCAGTAAGTTTAGCTCACTTCAAAGATACTCTTCATGAGCGCTGTTGCATCGTCTTTGTAACACTGTGAATTGGATCTACGCAAAGATAACACTTGAATTGATAGTCCTGCGTATAAATAAGTGTCTAAAAACATCATCTTAGTGTTGGATTTGCTGCGTGGTGAAAATGAACACTGTCAGAATGAGAAGGAAAATTGGAAAATGTATAGTGACTTCAGTCCTGCTGTCGCATCTCCGAAAATTGCAAAAACACGATTGCATTTACTAACACAACGGATAACAATTACGAATGCTTAGCAGATTATCCTAAGGATGATCATTAAATCCCAGAGCTACAAATCGCAGTAGTGTTGATTTTTACTATTCACCTGCTGTTCAAAACAGTCCAAAACAATGTATATACGATGAAGATCGAAAAATTTAGCGGGCCAGAAGAGATGCGATACTATGACTGACTGTTTGTCAAGCTAGGAACACAATTGTGTATCCCTGTAAAGACGGCTATTGTCATTTTGGAAAATGTAATGTTCTACAGTATACTCATAATGAAGATGAAAAATAAAAGTGTGCCATTTGGCCACGGAGAATGTTCACGGCAACCTCAATAACTAGGCTGAAATCGTACTACGGAAACAAAGCCCAAAACATCGCAGGTACGCTTTCGACTTGAAATATACCTTCCACACACTGAATGTTAATCGCCTCCTTGGCTGTTGATGCATTCGACACCTTGCATTACTTGAAAAGAGGCAAAATTGCGACTAATCGGGTCACACAACACGTCCCCAGTCCGTTAGTGTCCTGTTTTTGTGTTTTTTGGCCCACTGAAGAAACGCAGCTTTATGTCATGAATTACCTTTTTCGGACTACCCGACCCCAAATGTAATTGTTTGCAGTTCCTTTCACAATGTTCGATCGTGAACTGGTTGATGTGGTCTAGAATTCACTGTCAGTAGTAATTTTTGCCAGTTCTGCAATCGACAGTTACTGACAAAGCTGGGCACTCGCTTCCGATTCCTGTATGCCTGTATGCCAACAAACCTGGCAACTTCATTCACAATGTCCTCACTGGCACGTTCAAACACAATGGATCCTTTCAGTCATTCTTTCACGTCTTCGCGTGAACTCATCTCACTCCAGTGACTCAATACAACCGATTTGCACCACTTCACTTCCATGACTCAATATCAGCGGAGGAGGAATAAAATGACTGACTGACACCAGTTGTACACCATCTACAGAACTCGAAAGTGATCAATATGCTCTTTTCACGTAATTCTGTCTGGTGAGGTTATTTAACACGAATACATAAAAAGCGTTGAAGAGGATATGTATTAATTATTGTTTTTTTTTTTTTGTAATTTAGGCTACTTGAAGGCTGTATGGATTGATAACACAAGAAAAGAGAAAATTAGACACTGGGGAGGAATAGCCAGTTTCACTTTAGGGAGGTCATGCGTTGATAACATCTCCACAAGAAAACAGGCGATAGAACCGAGAAAAGCACGAGGACATACACACCTAATTAATATTTATTTAGGGATGGAGTATGGCAACATCTCTACAGTAAATTTGTTTAGGACGTTTTATGATGAAAAAATTTTGAAGGATAGAAAGAAAAGATTGCATGGGTCAATTTTTCAGTGTATATCTTTATAGGTTACAAAAACATATACAATGACGCAGAGAGATCGCCGAAGATTAGCAGCCAAGGAAAACTTTTGTAAGACAAGCTGGCAAATATCAAGACTACAATGAAAGAGTTGGGTTGGGTTATTTGGGGAAAGAGACCAAACTGCGAGGTCATCGGTCTTATCGGATTAGGGAAGGTTGGGGAAGGAATTCGGCCGTGCCCTTTCGAAGAAATCATCCCGGCATTTGCCTGAAGCGATTTAGGGAAATCACGGAAAACCTAAATCAGGATGACCGAACGCGGGATTGAACCGTCGTCCTCCCGAATGCGAGTCCAGTGTGCTAACCACTGCGCCACCTCGCTCGGTACAACGAAAGACCAATGAAGAACAGAAAGGATAAGCGAGGTAGAGAAGTTCAAATGGCTCTGAGCACTATGGGACTTAACTTCTAAGGTCACCAGCCCCATAGAACTTAGAACTACTTAAACCTAACCTAGGGACATCACACACATCCATGCCCGAGGCAGGATTCGAACCTGCGACCGTAGCGGTCTCGCGGATCCAGACTGTAGCGCCTAAAACCGCTCGGCCACCCCGGCCGGCAGTAGAGAAGTACCTGCTTAAATAAATACGAGAGTATACGCTGAAATGCTATGGGCAAATGAGCGGAATAGGGTAAGATCTTTGGCGGAGAAGAATATGGTAATGGCAGTCACAAGAGGGAAGAATTACAATAAGAAGAAGAAGGAGAAGAAGAAGAAGAAGAAGAGAAAGAAAAAGAAGAAGAAGAGAAAGAAAAAGAAGAAGAAGAGAGGGAGAGCAAGAGAGAACTGGACAAAACCAACTATGAAACAGAAATGGAAGATGCGTTTTGGCAAGACAGAGTGTTTGGAAGAGGAGGTGCGAGACGCAGCCGATAAGGCGGAAACACACTAAAAAAACGTGAAGATTTTTGGTACATGTAAATTTTTTACGACAATAATTTCGCCGCTATTACTGGTATTCAGTCTGTTGTTTCGCTATGTACTCCATTCTGTATAAGAGAATTCGCTGCCTCTAATTTATGGTTTTAGTCATATTCCTGTCCAAGAATTACGCACGTGTTATTACCATTATCCAGTGACAATAATTTTGGGGCCGTACTCTGAACGCTTCATCTATATTTGCATCTACATCTGTATGGTGACTGCAATTCGCAATTGAGTTCCTGGCAGAAGATTCATAGAACCAACTTCAAGCTATTTCTCTACCTATGGTCAACTGAGAGATGTTTCTTTTTCTGATTTGCAAAGATGTTAATTTCCATTTATGACACATAATGTTGACTCGCTCATGACTCTGGTGCAGCTGCTGCAGTTAACCGTGGTGACAAAAAGTTTTTCTACGCTGTTACTTAAATTTTGAAGTGCTCAGTTCACCTGTTCACGCGAAGTTTAGAGTTCTTCACATATAGTTGAAGTAGAGAAATCTGCATTAGAGGTTGTCACATAATAGATGGAGCCTACGATTTACGTTTTACACGTGACTTCAAACCAGAGGGGCATGCAGTCCAAGGGACAGCACTGCAAGTGGCGAGATGAGCTTCCACGCATGAGCCATCTTCGTCACTTCAGCCAACGAAAGATAGATGTCTAGGATGATTTTTGAACCTATGCGACAGGCGTCACTGATACTGAACCGGGCCACAACTTGGGATCGACTGTACCCAGTATGTTTAGTACGTGCTGGTAGACACTTCTCCACACCTGAGAAGAGACCATCACACAAACGTAGTCGAGTGCGCTCTGAACTTACTTCTATATCTCACTGCTACTTCCTGCAAGGACTAAACTTCTTTTTAACAGTGGAGAGCCCAGTAACGGCCAATCCCTCCCTCCTTCCAATTCCGTATCTTTCAGCAAGATCGGCCCCACATCTTACAAAATGAGGCGACTCTTGTTGGTTCAGACGTCTTTTCAGCAACAGTTGGAGTCTCGTATAAGGGGCAGTCAAATGAAAACCGAAACAACGGGACCATGGAGTGGTTCCATTCAAAAGTAATGACCACATGCGTTAAGATATTTATTCCACTGGGAGAAATGACGATCGATTCCTGTTTCACAGAAAGCTGTCGGCCGCCAACGTATCCACAATTGCACCCACTCCAGCCCCTCCTTGTGAGACAGAAACTGACGTCCATGCATGTCTTTCTTCAGGTCGCCAAAGATCATGCAGTGGAGGATCCGGGCTGTACGAAGGATGTTGTAGTGTTTCTCAACCAAATCGCTCAAGCGTAGCCTCCATCCGATTGGCAGTGTGGGGGCTGCCGTTATCGTGCTACAGGATGGTTCACTTCGACGTCATTCGTAGGCGTTTTGACTTTATGGCACGTCGCAGTTTCTAGAGTGTGTCTTCATAGTGCTGCGCATTGAGTGTGGTTCCACAGTCGAGAAACTTGACGTACAGACCGCCCCTGCCGTCGAAGATGAATGACAACATGACGTTATCGGAACTTATGTGGATAGATCTGGAATTCTTTGGATGGAGATATGTGGGATGTTTCTACTGTTGGCTTTGCCATTTGCCATCGGGCTGTCGGAATGCTGTTGGATAGAATCATGCTGTTGCAAGATACTGCCCGCCCCACACTGACATTCGGACGTAGGCTACACTTCAGTGATTTGGTTGGGGAACACTGCAACGTCCTCCACACAAGCAGGCTCTTTCACTGAGTGATTGTTAGATCTTTGGCGTCCTGAAAAATACATGCGCTGACGTCTGCTTAAGTCGAACGAGGAAGTGCAAAAGTCGGTGCGGTTGTGGATCCATCAGCGGCCGATCGCGTTCTACAAAATGCTTCAAATGGCTCTGAGCACTATGGGACTTAACATCTGAGGTCATAAGTCCCCTAGAACTAAGAACAACTTAAACCTAACTAACCTAAGGACATCACACACATCCATGCCCGAGGCAGGATTCGAACCTGCGACCGTAGGGGTCGCGCGGTTCTAGACTGAAGCGCCTAGAACCACTCGGCCACGCCGGCCTGCGCGTTCTACAGAACGGGACATGATCGTCTCGCCTCCCAGTGAGATAAATGTCTTAACACGTGTGGTGATTACTTTTTAATGCAACCATTCCATGGCCCTATTGTGGCAGGTGCTGGGTTTTCGTTTGACTGTCATCGTTTCGTCTCCCAGTGAGATAAATGTCTTCACACGTGTGGTGATTACTTTTTAATGCAACCATTCCACGGTCCTATTGTGGCAGGTGCTGGGTTTTCGTCTGACTGTCTAAAGTATTTGTTTTTGTTGCTGAGGTGTAAAGGGCCAGCTGAGCGACCAGCACACATTCTGACCTTCAATCTGCACAGCTGTTACTTGTGCAAAACCTGCAGTTGGCTCCTCTGCTGTGACCTACGTCAATTAGTAAACACTTTTGCAGTTACTTTTTTTACTGGCCATCAGTTACTAATACAAGTTAAATCGACCGATCTTTGTATCCAGGAAAAATTAAAATCCAAATGAAAATATACGAAGCAGAAAGCTATAAGAAGCTGTTCTTAGAGCAGATGAGAAGGCAGCAGTGGACAGATAACGTAATGTTGTGTGAGGTACCGATGACAAATGGTTTGTTCGGTACGGGTATCGTGAGAAAGAGAGCCTAAATTGCAGTCCTTCTCCCGGATTGGCTGCTGTGTTCGGAATTACCGCGCCAAAATGATAAGCTTCTGTTATCAATATTAGAAAAACTAAACAGTGAATTTACTTGCCTTTCATAAAAAAGCGTCTCTCAATAGCATGCTATCGTTCAATTATTTGAAAAGTGTTGATTACCAGTAGAATAATAAACACTTGCTAAATGAAAAGGCAAACGAAGGACTTCGGAGATTCTCGGATCGCCCGTAACTTGGTTGGCGGGCGAAGTGGTTCGGCTATAAGAAAAGAGCTACACTGGCTATCGCGGTCGGTATCGGTTAAGACTTAACTAGCAATTTATTGTTTGTAAATGTGAGACCTGGACTGACAGTCCCGGAGGACAGTCATGTCGTCTGCTGTGGTCGGTATCAATTAAGACTTAATTAGCAATTTCTCACCTGTAAATGTAATTGCTCGATCAGTAGCCTCGGAGGACAGACATGTTGTCTGCCGCGGTCGGTATTGGTTAAGAATTTAACTATCAGTCTCTGGTTTTTTGTACGTGTAATTAAGAACTAGTGTGATAGTGATTACGCAGACACTGTGAAAGTGTGAAGAAGGGAAATTATTTGTGATTTATGAAGTGGACTCAGACTGTGCAGTTTCTCGTATTTTGCTGATAAAAAAGCGAGTGGTATCCCGTTTAAACAAACCAGTTCCAAATGTAATTATTTTTACAATACTAGTTCCTCGCCAACAGTTTGTTATACCATGAAGACAACGCGCTCACCACCTACGTGCTGTTTTCTGCGCAGGGTACAACAACCATAGAAGATTGCACTTCGGTGAACGTTATTCAGAATGCATTCCACTCAGGGTGGAAGCAACTAGGCCCGTCGAGTGTACTGCATGAGATCAATGACACGTCATCTGTGGTAAGACAGAGAAGGTATGAAGAGAGGAAAGTTTCGAGGGAAGGGGTTTACCATACACACATAAATCTCTGTCATCCAATCGCTCTCCCTCTCTCCCACTTGCCGTAGTCTGGCTGAAGAGAACTGTCTTCCGGATGCTCTGCGACCGGTTATATAGCGGTACTAGCTGAGTACCCGGCGCTGCCAGCGTCTGTCTCCTATTACTCCATCCCCCTTTCTCCGTCCACTTCCACCTGCACCCTCTCTCTGTCCATCTCCTCCTCCCCCTATCTTTGTCCATCTCCTCTTTCCCCCTTGCTGCCTGTCCATCATTTTCTCCATCTTTCTCTATCCACGTTTTCATGCTCGCCCCTCTTGGAGGCTAGTGGTTCATACCCCCACGTTATTTCTTTCCTGATCGTAATTAATAGGTGTTCCTAATTTGGCTGAAATCGTTCCTGTCGTTTTGGATGAGTTTTTGACCGTGGCTTTGCCCGCTTACGCACACGGTAAATAAATCAAGCACGTATTGAACATATTTTACAAACATCTGAACATATATTTCACATGTATCGCCCAGCAGTTTCATTTTCACGTGGCTCTATGTTTTTATGACGTCGTATATCTTGAACTTTGTGCTGCACAATGATATAACTTTGCAGGTACATCCAGTGGTATATGTGCCTACTGATGGCAAAATATGTTGTGAGTAGATTAAGTAGTAAGGAAGTAATAAATTAAAACGTCATACATGACGCGGACGTTTTTCACAGATTTCAGTATCTATGACCTTGTGACTTCTGAACTGCGTATCGTAGAATGATGGGGCCTATACATTCTAGGACAAAAAAAGACGCACAACGACGGAATTATGCGAATGGAACAGAAATCAGTAGATTTTATGTACATGTACAGACAAACAACTGACTACAGTTTCAGAAAAATTGAATGATTTATTCAAGAGAGAGAGCTTCACAAATTGAACAAGTCAGTAACGCGTTGGTGCACCTCTGGTCCTTACGCAAGCAATTATTCGGCTTGACATTATTGACAGAGCTGTTGGATGTCTTTCTCATGGATATCGTGAAAAATTCTGTCCAATTGGCTCGTTAGATCGTCAAAATTCCGAAACTGTTGCAGGACACTCCCCATAATGCTCCAAACTTTCTCAATCGGGTAGAGATCCGGCCACCTCGCTGTACAAGGCAGGGTTTGGCAAGTACGAAGACAAGCAGTAGAAACTCTCGCTGGCGTTATCTTTCTGAAATGTAAATGCAAGATGTCATGCCATGGAGCGGAACAAAACGGGACCACAAATATCGTCCCGTACCGCTATGCTGTGAGGGTGGTTGGCTCTGAGCACTATGGGACTTAACATCTGAGGTCATCAGTCCCCTAGAACTTAGAACTACTTAAACTTAACTAACCTAAGGACATCACACACATCCATGCCCGAGGCAGGATTCGAACCTGCGACCGTAGCGGTCGCGCGGTTCCAGACTGAAGCGCCTAGAACCGCTCGGCCACCACGGCCGGCGCTGAGAGGGTGCCACAGATGGCAACCAAAGGGGTCCTGCCACGAAAAGCAATGGCACCCGTGACTCCGAACGGCTGGCGACAGCCGGGATGGTATCCCATCGCCTTGCGGGGCGTATCTAGACATGTCTTCGTCATGGAATCAATTTTGACTGGAGAAGATTTTTCTTCAGTGGTGAGTCCCGCTTCGTATTGAGCTCCGATATGTTTTTCAGTTGCAGATACAACTAAGCAAATTGCAGGAATTAAAAGATTTAAAGCCGTTCCATCTGATCTGCAAATCTACTATGGCATCTATTATAGTTGTGCACTAAAAAAGGATCACTGTCAGTATTGGAGGCTTAGCTCTTGTACACTTCTAAGAACTCAGTACTTAATCATAAATCTTGCAAACACGAAAAGAACAATAACAAATTGGAAATCTGTAATGAACATAGCCAAAAGCTAGTAACTGTTCGCTTTAATACGCAGACATATAATAACGAAATACAACTGAACAAAGTGTAACAATGAATACATGGTGTGAAGACAGTTACCTACTGACAAAAGTCACACTTTACATTTTTTTCCCTTTGTTGATGTCGGGGCGAGATACTGAAGGCAAATGGTTCAAATGGCTCTGAGCACTATGGGACTAAACATCTGTGGTCATCAGTCCCCTAGAACTTAGAACTACTTAAACATAACTAACCTAAGGACATCACACACATCCATGCCCGAGGCAGGATTCAAACCTGCGACCGTAGCAGTCGTGCGGTTCCGGACTGAGCGCCTAGAACCGCTAGACCATCGCGGTCGGCTACTGAAGGCACAGGTTTGTAGTGCGGGCATCGGTTGTTATTACTCACTTTCTTCTTAAAGGCAGGAATGACAAGGCGTCTGACTTGTGAAGACGCACAGCAGCTGGACTAATGGTTCTTACGTACCAGTCCAGCTGGTCGCTGAATTGGCAGAGAGCAGCACATAACGCCGAGGAAAACGTTACGGCATCCGACGTTTTGCGCTACAGCCAACTGGCAATTTGCCGCCTTCACACGCCTCTTTGAGTCACAGCTACACCACAATCTCACGCTTCACATGTCTCATAATAATAGGAGCAGGACTCCCATGCGGCTTTAAGCCCTTATCACGATGCTCCAAGCCTTAATGCTCCAAATTATGCAGATGGTAGAGTATCGTGAACAGAGAACTTTGAGATAGCAAACTAACTGTTGAAAAATATACGTTTAGGTATTTTTGACACAAACAACTTAGACATTATAGAAAGAAATTAAGATAGCAGTAACTGCTCAAGGTCTCAATTCATGGTTTACTATAGTGTATAAAATTTTCAAGCGCTTTCTGTTGTACAATTAGCCGGCCGGAGTGGCCGTGCGGTTCTAGGCGCTACAGTCCGGAGCCGAGCGACCGCTACGGTCGCAGGTTCGAATCCTGCCTCGGGCATGGATGTGTGTGATGTCCTTAGGTTAGTTAGGTTTAATTAGTTCTAAGTTCTAGGCGACTGATGACCTCAGAAGTTAAGTGGCATAGTGCTCAGAGCCATTTGAACCGTTTTTTTTTTGTTGTACAATTAGACTGGCAGTTGGGAGCCTAGCAACCAGTTTCTAACGGCATTTCATATACAATCGACTTCATGTTCGGGGGTAGTCATAACCTCGAAAAAATAAAGGTACGTAATTGCATTTTTGTTTGTTCTGAGGTACCTGTTGGCAGCTTTAATTTACATTGAAATCCTCGCGCCTCAGTAGTGTAGCAGACAACGCTACGAGCCAAAACAAAACGGCGTAGCCAATTGGTAGGGTTGAATACCGAGCGATAATTAGATTTCTGCACTTGAAGTGGAACATTGCAGCAACAATCCCTGATGAGTTGGAGGAGGTGTTCGGCAACAATGCATCATTATATAACACAGTAGTTAGGTGGTGCAGAAACTTCCAGTGTGGTCATACAAGTCTAAATTGCGAAGAATGAAGATGCAAATTATCTCTCTCCGAAGAATGGGAAATGGCCCTGTCGTTCAAAAAATGTTCAAATGTGTGTGAAATCTTATGGGACTTGACTGCTAAGGTCATCAGTCCTTAAGCTTACACACTACTTAACCTAAACTATCCTAAGGACAAACACACACACACACCCATGCCCGAGGGAGAACTCGAACCTCCGCCGCGACCATCCGCACAGTCGATGACTGCAGCGCCCTAGACCGCTCGGATAACCCCGCGCGGCCGCTGTTGTTCGAGGACTGACGTACCACAATAGAGGTGATAGTGGAAAAGTGAAAAATCAGTCTTGGAACAGTATAATCTGTTAGCGGATCACCATGGCAGTCCCGATAAAAATTCAGCATGTCCGAAAATGTTCGTTAGAAAAAGAGAAAATTGAGTCGATAATAAGTAACATCGTATTCCATATCATTAGCGCACTCTACACAAAACTGTATGTGTCCAATGTCGCCGTCCGCTGGGTTTAGCGACTGCTCACACCCATTTAAAAGGCCCTGCAAATCGAGGCAGCAGCAGCAATGTTGCAGCTGTGTCTGGTCACTCCATATATCCTTTAGCCGTCTCATCGCCGTATGATCCTGAGACAGAGGAGCAAACCAGTCGGAAGAAACGCGAATTCACCACTGTCGAAAAAGGCGAGGGTCCAGGCATCATCGGATAAGGCGAAGCTGAGTATTTTTTGGGACTGTCATTCTGTGTTGCTAACAGACGATGCTAGTAAGGGACAAACTGCCGCAGGAGCTTACTCTACGACAGCACACCAACCTGTTCTGCAGAGGACGCAATCACATATGTTGCTTCTTTGGGCTATCACATTTTGCCTCCCGTAAGCCGGCTGGAGTGGCCGAGCGGTTCTAGGCGCGTCAGTCTGGAACCGCGCGACCGCTACGGTCGCAGGTTCGAATCCTGCCTCGGGCATGGATGTGTGTGATGTCCTTAGGTTAGTTAGGTTTAAGTAGTTCTAAGTTTAGGGGACTGATGACCTCAGATGTTAAGTCCCATAGTGCTCAGAGCCAGAGCCTCCCGTAATCTCATCGGGAGATTTCGGCGGTATGCTCCTGCGACGATTCGCCCCTCACGAGCATAATCTGTTAGCGCACTCCACGGAAGTCGCGTTAATGATTCAGCATCATCTTGCCCGAAGATGTTTGTTAGAAAAAGAGAAAACTGAAGCAATGTAGTGGAAATAATAAGCAATAAATTTTGTGTTTTTGGTGCATCGTGAGCAATTTAAATTTAGGCTACACTTCGAACATAAAATTTATTCACAAGTTCTTCAACTGTTTGTAAATGTACGTTAGAGTAAATAGCCGACTATACATCAGGATTGGTTATGACAGCAGAGAAATGTCAAATACTGCTGCTCTGCAGAAACGTAATGCCCCCGAATCTTTTATGTGAAAACTCTTAAAGTTTTTTAAATGAAACAAACGGTTATAACGTCCAGCACTTCACTCTTCACGTCTACATATTTTCAGCTCTCTGCCACTAGAGGGCTCTGCATTGTAATGTGTAACATTACAGTGAGTGACGTAAGTATGTTGGTGCATGAGAAACAGCATGCCGTTTCGAAGTCGAAGAGTTCGTCGCCATATGGAGCACGCTCTCCTTCAGCATGACAATGCTAGACCACACACAAGCGCTGCGACATTTGGAACAATCCGACGCCTTCGGTTCACTGTCACGTATCATCCTCGATATAGTATCGACTTGGCCCCATCCGATTTTCATCTGTTTACGGGTCTTAAAGAACATCTTCAAGGATTTCACTTTGGTAGTGGTGAAGCATACAAGCAGAGTGAGGCCGTGCCTCCGTAAACAGAGTGTGTGTATGAATTCCTAAGGGACCAAACAAAGGGGTCATCGGTGCCTACACTTACACTCTAATTAAACTAATTTAAACTAACTTATGCTAAGATCAATACACACACCCAGGCCCGAGGAAGGACTCGAACCTCCTGCGGAAGGGCCGCGCAAACCGTGACATGGCGCCTCAAACCGCGCGGCCACTCCGCGCAGCGTAAACAGAGTCAAACATTCTACACTCGTTGGAAGAAGTGTACAAGTTGACAAGGTGACTACGTTGAGAAACAAATACCTAGACATGAATAAAGATACAGAATGTTAATAATGTTTGCTTTATTTGAAAAGCTTTAAGAATTTTCACACAAAAAAATTCGGTGACATTACTTTTCACTGCGCAGTTAAATATTTTTCTCGTATATATTCGTAGGTTTCCAAGGCCAGTGTCATTTCAAATAAAATAATTCTGGTTGCTAACTGCCCGGAAGAGAGCCACAGCAAGTCGGTCGAAACGTCGGCAGTTTAGTTGCTCCTGTCTTTTACGATGACGAAGCCTAACAACCAAAGATACTTTATTCAAAACATTTTCCAAGCTGAAAAATAACTTGAACTTTCCACGAACAGTTTCCGCAATTTGAAACGGTACATGGGCAAGGCATGTCAAATAATCATATTTTGAAATATGCATCCAAAGACACGCGTACCCAACGGGCCAAGGCTGGGGTGGGGTTGGGGGGAGGGGGAAGTGGGCGGGGGGTGGGCTGTTGTGATCAAGGACAAGAAACACCCCCCACCACACCCTTGAAAAAAATTTTCTTCACCAAACTGTCTCACATTCTGCCATGCCACACAGACAGATGTGTCAATACAGAATCAGTTTGAAGTAAGGCGGAACATGTAATGCTCTCTATACCAGTAACAAGTGTATCATGAACCACTTGTCGGAAAATCTCAAAACTATTTCGCCATTCACGGTGAAACTAATATGACTATCTTGGAAAGGCGAAGATGGTCGTCTCTAGAATCAATGAAAAGTGGTTTAAGTACGGCGAAAGCAAGAGTAGGCAGTGTTGAACGTCCACGTCCCACCACAGGACGCCACTAAATGCTAAACGACGCCTCGTTTGGTGTAAGGAGCGTAAACATTGGATGACTGAACAGTGGAAAACCGTTGTGTGGAGTGACGAATCACGGTACACAATATGGCGATCCGATGGCAGGATGTGGGTGTGGCGAATGCCCGGTGAACGTCATCTGCCAGCGTGTGTAGAGCCAACAGTAAAATTCGGAGGCGGTGGTGTTATGATGTGCTCGTGTTTTTCATGGAGGCGTAACCGAAATCTCTTGCGTACTTCGTGAAATTTCGTAGCTCTTTGTACATCGTAGGTAAACGAACAATAATCACTTGTTTATTGACTTAACTGGTTTGCTATATAATGGTACTGTTGTATTAAAGCTCTGATGTCACGTAGGATCCTCCCAGCATTTGCTACGCCTATAGTGGCATTTGGCAAGTAGTTTTTAATAAAGAAAATTTCGAGTTTCTCCCGCGAATGCATGTGATTTCTCTACGTATCGATCGCCGAGTTCTCAAGGCTTGCTACGTGTTCTCACGCCAGTGACTCATTATTGCGCCATATGGTCCATCCGTTACGATGCTTGTGTGGGAACCAGCTTCTCTCTTGGTGCTATGCATTCTGCAGTGCTGCTTAGGGCAGCGAATCACTACCAGATTAATTCCCAATAAAATGTAAAATTTGGAGAATAAAATGGTGTCCATAATAAGAGGAACATCACACATTACTATACGTACAAAACAGCCTTAATAAAGGACAGCAGTTTGCTATGTCCAGTAACACAAGTTTAAATTTGCCAGAGTTTCAAAACTAATAATTAATTAACTGTAACTATCTAACTGCAGTCAGAAAGATTCCGAGATTTGATGACTGGACAAGAAAACATACGCCGCTAACAATCAGTACAAGTCTTCAGCTGGCTCCTGTCAACTTAAAGTGATAATCTACACCAACACAAAACGGGATGGTAGTTCAAAGTCAGTACGGCAAAAGACGCACAGAAACACGACACTCCTTCCCGCCGAAAGAAATTTAATTTATTGGTTCCAAGCAAACCTCGCCAAGTCCACCGCTTTTATTAAACACTTCCTCAAGCTACCTAATAGATCTATGCTCTGATATGGAGCCTCTTCCCGCCCTACACGTGCACGCTCACTAAACTGCAACGCGAAGCTAGAGCACAGTAAACTAAAGTATTAGAATTCCACATCGACGCAAGGAATACACTTGTGCATTCTTGTAGACTCTCCATTTTGGAAAAATAACTTTGTTGATCACGAGGAATCTCTAACTATTGACCTGAGAAACGTTACACACTTTCATACGCTACCTCTGCCCACGAGAGAGCAACACTTGTCTCTTACACCTGGGAAAGTTGTGGACGGACTCCGTGATTTCCCGAGCTGCAAGCAGCTCCACCAAATTATTTTAATATGTAGGCGTTTCAGCCACTCAGCCTCAGAAGCAGAACGCAGGCACTTTCATTGGCACTTCCTGCTCCTCACTGATAGTATTCCTCTGGAAAGTGCTGGTTCCTGTCAGAATTTATCTCAACTTTTTTGCAAACGGAGCTGTAAAACATCTGCCGTCACGGGACAGCACTTTTACGTTGTATGATGACACAGTTTTATTTTCCTGAATGTATTCCGAGAGATAACCTTTGCACTGGATCGCATGATTACTTTTCGAACTAATTGCTAATAACAGCGCAGTCATGAGAAACCAGTCAAATTCGTCGATAACAGATGAACAGAAACGGAAGGCAACCCAAGTTTGTTGTGAGTGACAGACAATCGCCGAAGTCCTTCGGTAACACTACTCGGCGAGAAGACTGAAAAGATACGACACATGTTTTGCAAGAGATAACAAAAATTAACTTCAGATATGCAGTACATGACAGCAGGGCTGGGTTTACGGGGATACTAAAGAGGGTACTTGTTGCCCACTATGCTTTGCTCTACAGAAGCTGTTCGTGCCTTTTGGTACCAATTGTATGAATAATTACTCTTAATAGCAAGGTGTGTGGTTTGAGAATGAGCATGTCAGATCGAAACCGGTAACCACAACAGTCGAATTTTATATCAGTGAACTGAGATGAAAAAAATAAAAATAATCCAATTTCATCAGTACTGAACAGTTGTGGACCTACCATCCCGTGGCAGCATGCCTCGAATAAACTCCATACCTCACTGTACAGGTCTAAGTTTCCATCCTGTACAATCATTAAATGTCCAGTTTTTGTGTATGGTCTTTTTTGGATGAATTTCTCAGTGGACAGCTTAGACGAATCAAATTAATAGTCACCTCTCAAATGAAGCCCTCCCTCACATGAAATTCCCAGTGACGTCTGATCTTGTGTGTGACACTTCACACGTCTAGGATTTTTATAAGAAAGATTCACAGAAATGTGGCAGTTTGACGTAACTTCAGTTTTGCCGATAGCTTATTTCTATCATACATCATTACATCCAAATCAGGATCCACAAATTTTTGTGCTGCTTCTCGCAACATGCGGGTTCTTCTTGAACCTGATATGGGAAAATCAGTTTCAGATAACTTTATTGTTTAACGAGATATTACGAGAAATGTACACGATGACTTAAGATCCATAATGTCTACAGCTTAAGGTCTTCTGGCGTCATAGCAAGAACAATATACCACAGCGAGCATTTTAGAGGAAAATTCAAAAGAGAAATAAACAGACAAAACCGAATTTATTTTACAAAAGGTATTTATTGACCATAGTAGTTATACTACTATCACTTTTTTATAGGTCCAGTACATCATTTTTAAAAGTGAAATGATGGTTTTTCCCGTTGCTTCACGTTTTTTAATTCCATATACAGAGGTGTCGAGCAGAGACATCTATGCGTGATGTCAAGATAGCTTTTGCGAACCTGTGAAGCGTTTTCGACGCCAGTAAAAACTTTAGTAGAGCGCAATCATTTATTCACAATGTTTACAAGTCTTCGTTCTTCAGCGACAGCCTCGGCCGTTGCTTATTCAGCTGCCTGTGGGTTTCTAGCTGGCGTCAGTCCTGTCAGCTCAGTGCTTGCACATCCAGGAGATGTTAGCGTCCCTGCTGCTACGGCGGGTTGCTGGCGAGGGAGAGCGGTCATTGCTCAGCACAAAATGACCTCACGCAGGCTGCTGTAGTGTCTCCAGTCCTATTCTGAATCCTACAATGGCCCTTGATGATATCTGCTGTGTACATGGTGTTGGTAATTGTGTGCTCAGTTGATCTCCTTCCTGTCACCCGGTAGGTTTCAGCACCCACAGGCGGCCGGGTGTTGAACAGGAATGCGAATCCGAAGAGACCATGTTGCTGGCTTCCGCGTTTAAGTTCAGTGCTGGCAGCACGCGACAATGTGGTGTTGTCAAAAGACAGTCAGTTTTCCATCAGTAGATGCTAGGCGGCGAACAGCATGGAGTTCATCAGGTCAAGACCATCATCTCGAATACATCATCCGTAATTCATAGACTGTGCTGGAGCACTAGGACACAGATTTACGTCGGTATCGTAATGATGGAATCGAATGCTATTGCTGTGATTGCCATCCATCCCAATGATCAACTCATAACGAGAGCAGGAAGACTGGAGTATTTAAAGGGAGCTAGCGTGAGGCTATGACACAACGCTCTGTTCCTAATGAGTATATGTGTCCTCCATATTGTGCTACATGCAGTTAATAGGCTGTTAGTTGCAGTGTCAGTTACTCGCTATGCGCTCTTGTGTAAGAGAGAGTTTCTTGCACTATGTCTTACGAGCTAATGGATATGCTCGTCTCGCTTCCTTTGGTTTTCTGTCATAGTCTGACTCACTTGCGACATACCTGCTTCCTGTGTCTGGCATGACTTGATTTTCCATGTGGCACTGTTAAAGAATTTTAATAAAAATTTCTAAATTGCTAGCCGGCCGCGGTGGTCTCGCGGTTCTAGGCGCGCAGTCCGGAACCGTGCGACTGCTACGGTCGCAGGTTCGAATCCTGCCTCGGGCATGGATGTGTGTGATGTCCTTAGGTTGGTTAGGTTTAAGTAGTTCTAAGTTCTAGGGGACTGATGACCACAGCAGTTGAGTCCCATAGTGCTCAGAGCCATTTGAACCATTTTTTTTCTAAATTGCTACCCCTTACTATTCAGTGTCATAACAAATCACACAGTCGTATAACAAAATTTTATACAACTTAGTAATAAAACTTAAATGTGGTAATGCAGTAGGCTTTTAATTCGAAAATTGCTGTAAAATATTATTTTCTCAGGTTAATTTTCACAAAATTTCCCCTGTTATGGCCGCAACCACAGTTTCGGCATAGTGGTCTATGGATCCAAGGTTGAGTCCTGCATAACAGTCCACAATAAACTGGTCTATCAATCACATACATAACATTTCAGTGAGACAACATGACCACCACATGGGCACACAGAACTGCCAAATGGAAACTAGAATGAATAAGTGTTACAGGATTCTATTCTCTTTTATCTACAGCCGCCACTTAATGTGACCTACAGCGCCGATAGCCGAAGATATCACCACCAGTAAAACTTGTCCAGAAAACAGGCTGTAGTTTTAAGAGTCGAAGGACATGGGAGAGAAATAGTAACGGAGAAGAGAATTAGGCAGGGATTCTGTCTATCCACCATACTGTACAATATGTACATAGAGCAAAGCAGTGATGAAAAACAGGGAGACATTTGTGAAAAGAATGAAAAAATTAAAACTTGGAAGTTTTTCCCGACGTTATAATTTTGTCTGTGACGACAAAGGACTTAACAGATCAATAGGAGGAATAGTATTCTCTTGGATAGACATTATAAGACGAAGTAAAACAAAGGTGATGGAGTGTAGTTTAATTATATCAGGTGTTCCTGAGGATTAGCTCAGGAAATGAGACGCTGAAAGTTGCGGACTAGTTGTACTATTTGGGTAGCAAAATAACTGAGGACAGAAGAAATGAAGTGGATATAAAATGCAGAGTGGCAACTACAAGAAAAGCTTTTCTGAAAAAGGGAAATAAGTTAACATTGTATATATTGCTACTGGTTAGGATGTCTTTGGAGAAAGTATTTATCTGGAGTGTAGCCTTATATGGAAGTGAATCGTGGACGATACTCGAGTTCCATTTGAACATTGGTCGGTTCCTTTTTATCGTGGCACACAAAATTTATTTGATTTTCGGCCAGTGGCTGCATTTTATTTAAATTCGACTATTTGAGTTTCGGCCTTTAAGCAGTTTTACAAATGATACACAGCTAACACCTGTTTAACATTCTTTGTCGTGTTGATAAATGCTGATGCTCAACTTTTGACTACTTGAATATATCTACAACGTCCGACCTGTGATTGTTGAACTTAAAATGATACACAGCCAATGATGCAAATGTTGTGATTCAAGAGGTTTAACCCGACTGTGAAATTAGCACAAACACAGTTATGCCATATTATTAAATATGTATAGCTGAATGGCGTGCATCGTTGTCTGGACATGATTCAGGTAGATGTAACGCCACAGGACGACCTAGTTACGCAAATTTGCGAGTGACATGTTATCGCCAGCCATCGTGGAAACTTAGTTGGATAACTTGGCCTATTCATCCACTACCGTCCAGACATGCCTCGATGGTTTCTAGTAATCTCACATTAGTGCAGTAATATCGCTGGCGGTAGAAATGGGCGTCGCCTTCCTCCGCCAGCGCTAGGCTTTTTATCGGGTTTCGCCGGACCTCACACGTCCCCACCTCCTGCCGGCGCGGTCATGCAGCTCACTTCTTGCTCTGTGCGCCGCTGACGTAATCCGTCCATTCATCCTTATCGTAACGACATCCTTCCGAAAAACGTTTTAAGCTCTGCTGGGTCGGACACATCTGGACATCGTCTTTATGGGCACTTTCAGAGTGCAAACGACTTTTCGTTGTTGACTTCAACAGCTGCTTACAGATAACACAACAGCCTCTCCTTTCTGTTTAACAGTGGTCGTTAGGTGTTAAATTACCCACAATACTGTGTTTTCAAAGGAATTTTTACTATCCCACTCCAGGTTCACCACAAGGCTTTTGTTGTTACGTAAAGACTTTCATTGCGATGTCAACACGTTAGAAAGGCGTATCTGTGAATGTTTATGATTTCTGTTGCACAGAACATTGCAATGAAGTAACATCCACATGTTGTTCACATTTTTACGCTGCCTGGCGAAAACGTTAAACACTCAGAAGACTTGGTTGGATGTCAATGTAACTTCGTACTCGCACTCACTGTCGGCGGGTGCGTAAACGATTAGAATTGCAATTATCTGTGACAGGTAGAAAGACCACCAGAATATATGTAGGTTGGAACTTAAATACAGACAACACTGCTGTGGGGACACTATGCAATGGAATCTACTACTGTCGCTGACAGCACGTTGTTGACGTACCTACCTTACCTCCGAGCAAATGGAGTCGCCAGTCCCACGTCACCGGCGTGCGTGCAATCGAGGGAAACGCCGTCAACGAGCCGTCTAACGTAACGGTGTCACTCTGTTTTCGAAACAGTAACTACGTAGTTGGATCAAGATTGAACGCGCCAGAGGTCGTACAGCACGACAGTGTCATCAAGGTCTTCAAGAGGCGTGCGAGGAATCGGCATTGCCGTACGGAACAGTGGCACGTTGGGTAAAAGCCTTCAACGAAGGTCGACAAACTGGCAGACGTGCATCGAGCAGGTCGTCCTAGCGTCTCCGAAGAAGAAGTGCACGCTGTTGCCGCGTTAGTGGACAGCGATCGACGCCATACGATTCGTGAGCTCGTCCACGAAACCGGATTAGCGCATACGACTGTGCTTTGCATCCTTAAGGAACGCCTGGGCATGCGAAAAATTGCATCACAATGGGTTCCACATGACTTGTCGGAAATGCATAAATGTATGCGTTACGACGCTGCTCAGGCGCACTTGGAGCGCTATGAGCGCGAAGGAGAGGCATTCTTACGCCGTATCGTAACACTGGACGAGACATGGGCCACATCATACGAGCCAAAACTGAAACGCCAATCCATCGAATGGCGTCATTGTGGGTTGCCGCGAAAGTCGAAAGTGCGTGAGAGCCCCAGTATGGTGAAAGTTATGATAATTCTCGTGTACGACTGTGATGGTGTTATCCTAACGCATTACGTTCCTCCACGGCAGACCGTCAATACACAGTATTACTGTTCGTTTTTGGAGCATCACCTGCGACCAGCTTTGCGAAAGAAGCGGCGACACTTTCTGCGCAACCCACCCATCATTTTGCACGACAATACGCGGCCGCATACAGCGCAAGCTGTGGCTCCTCTGTTCGGTCGATGGGACTGGGAAGTACTGTACCATCCACCATACGCCCCGGACTTAAGTCCTTGTGACTTAAGATGAAGGAACCACTTCGTGGCATGCGCTTCAGAACTGTTCCAGAGATTCGACAGGCAGTAGACCGCTCCATTCGCACCATAAACAGAACAGGCTCTGCTAACTGTATACTACGCCTTCCACATCGCTGGCAACGGGTTTTACACAACGCTGGTGACTACTTTGGAGGACAGTAACAGGTGCAAACATGTAACTCTTTTGTATCGGTTGTGAATAAATAGTTGCCACTGTTTAAGTTCCAACCCTCGTATTAGCGTTATCCGTGTTAAATGTGTTGCCAAGACTGGTAGAGTTTATAATGGGCGTGAATAGCGTCAAACGTTGAGTGATCACTGTGAAGGACACGACCGACGCGTACTACGGTGAGACAGCGTTAGGCACCTGCCAGAGTTTGAAAGAGTCTTCATTGTGGTCTCCATTTGCAAGATCCAGTTTGTGGAGCATTCGGATATGACAGTTGCCTAATGTTGAACTGCATGGCAACATGTGGGCAAGCACCGTCAACGCTTCTGTCGGCCACGTCTGACCACCATAATGGAGGATTGCCGTATTGGGCACCAATTGCAACGTAACGCCTTCACATTTGCGCCAGCCATCTGAGAATATGTAATGGTCTGCCTGCAACATTCTGTGCTATCCTGCACGATTGGTCGGAGAAAAGAAGCAGACGGACCAGGGAATTACCGTCCCAAGCGTAGGCTACCGTTAACACCACAAGTCAAACGGCTGTGTCTGGAGTGGTGCAGAGACAGGGAAGCATGGGATACTGATGACCGGGGTCTCACTGTGTTCACATATGAATCGCTTTTCTGCACTATCCCGGATGATCATCATCGGCGACCTGGGGAGAGGTCCCATTTTTCCAATGTTTTGAAGAGGCACAGCGATGGTACTCCTGGCGTCTTGGTGTGGGGAGCCGTCGCCTATGACCAGGTCAAGACTGGTAGTGATTGATGGAAGTCTGATAACACAAGAGTATGTCACGGACATCCTGTGTCCTCATGTGTTACCGCTCAAGCGATTGTACCGTGGTGCCATTTTTGGCCGGCCGGATTAGCCGAGTGGTTCTAGGCGCTTCAGTCTGGAACCGTGCGACCGCTACGGTCGGAGGTTCGAATCCTGCCTCGGGCATGGATGTGTATAATGTCCTTAGGTTAGTTATATTTAAGTAGTTCTACGTTCTAGGGAACTGATGACCTCAGATGTTAAGTCTCATAGTGCTCAGAGCCATTTGAACCATTTTTGGTGCCATTTTTCAAAAGGACAATGCTCGTCCACACATGGAAAGTGTCCCTATGAACTGTCTGTGTGATGTTAAGGTTGTCTTGTGATCAGCAAGATTCCCAGATCTGTACCCGATTGAATATGTGGGGGATTAGCTCAGACTCAAACTCCGTGCCATGATATCAAAGACTGGTTACCATACTTGCGGGACAGCTTGCCTTAGGAGAGGATGCAACGGCTTTTGATACTCTTGTCAACAGAACCAGTGCATGCAGTCAGGGCAGAGACAGTGCAACGTCATACTGGTAAGTGGACTCATACCGCTAATTCTTTGTAAATTTTACTCGATTTAGTAATCACCGAAATAACATCACATACCCACTCAACTCCTGAAGTTTTCATTTCGTTTCCTCCCTAATATCTCTGTGTTTGCCCTTTCTTTACAAGCACTATATGTGAACATGTAGCGTGTTTATTGGCGATGAAGCTCTGACTTCAAAATTTACATTGGCGAACTAAAAATGCCATTAAAAAGCCAGTGGGAGGATTTTATTATTATGTTTTCCACTGATGTCACTGTCTCCGTCTTGTCAAGAACAGTCACTGTGGCTGTTATAAGATTTATATTACTTTTATTTTGGTTTTAGCCTTGGATTTTAGATATATTGTGTAATAATTGTCGGTTTATCAACATTTAAGTGCAGTCGGATTCATATGTTTACATTTATATTTAATAATGGAAATTTTGAACATTAACATGTCCGTACTTTATATAGAAACCGAGAAAGGCGGCGCAATGGTTAAGACACTGGACTAGATGACGGTTGTTAAGATCCTCGACCGGTCATTCTGGTTTAGGCCAAAGATGCGGAAGGAATTCGACGTGTGCTTTTAAAAGCAATCACCACTGGATTGACATTAACCAAAAACTCGGAAAACTAAACCAAAATGCCCTGACGGTGATGTAAGTCCCACCCCGTTTGAATGTCAGTCTAGGGGCTACTACTTAATAAATCTACTTAAATAAAAGTCGTGTAAATTACGTGCAAAACAGCTTGTAAAGTTAACAAGCTTAAGCTCTATATGTATAAATTTATGTCCACAACTTACAGTACTGTAAAAGTGGTTTGATAAGGCTGGTAAGAAAAAACAAAAAAAGTATTTCGTAAGCAACTCACCTTACTTCTCGACGTAGTCCTTTGCGTGTTATACTCCTGGTCTACCGACCACCCAGCCATTTCATCCCACCGGAAAACAGGTTCTGTCAAACTGTACAAAGTACTCATTGACTGCAACTATCACTTCCTCATTTGATGAAAAATACTTCTCAGAGAGCCAAAGTTTCAACTTAGGGAACTGGAAGAGGTCACGTGGGGCTAAGTCAGATGAACAGGGAGGATGTGGAATCTATTCAAAGCCCACTTCATGTACTTTCGCCGTTGTTATCGGTGATGTGTGGGATGGAGCATTATCCTTGTGAATGAGCACTTTTCTGTTTGCCAACCTTGGTCTTTTCTTTAATTCGTGCGGCAGTGCAGCCCTTCAGAGGAAAATGTTCAATAACAGCGCGAAACTCGGTTTTCTTCACTTTTAATTGCAGTCGAGACACTGACCAATTGAGATGGCTGTCAACAATGAACTGTACGCTGTACATCGTTGAAATTCTTTATACAGTCCTTGGAACAACCAAGCTTACCAACCATGACAGTGCAACAAAAATGTTTCACTCCTTCGTGGAAACTTATCAAACCACCCTCGTAACATGCTAACCCACTTATGAAGTTAATAAGCTTAAGCTGTATATACATAAATATCTGTTCATGACTTAAAATGCTGTAAAAGAGAGCAGATTTGTGACTGAGGTATTACTTTGTGACAACAGCGTGCTCCAGCTTTTTATTCTTAAGTACTGTAATTCGTGTCAACATTCGACATTTACACTGCCGGAAAAAAAATGTACATCTGGAACGACGACGTCGATTTTGATCCGATGATGGCATGTGCCACCTGGGGGAAAGTAGATGTACTGATAATGGTTTCAGTCTCGTCTGCCAATAGATAACGTAGTGGCATAGCTACCAGAGTGCCGTTTGTGTCTACCCTTTCATATGGAATGCTCACAGAGAGAAAGCTCAGTGTGGTGCAAACGTGTGAAGCAAGCAGGCAATCATGCCACGGAAACGCACTCCTGCTTCCTATAGCCAACTGAGCGAGACTCAAAGTGGTTAAAATCAGGCCTGACGAGTGGTAGGATTGTCCTTTCGGAGAAATACACACAAGTTGGATGCGCTGCGTCAGTTGCGCAACGATGCTGGTATCAGTGGTCACGTGAATCTTCTCACACCCATAGATGAGGTTCTGGATGTCCACACAGGACAGACACCCGCCAGGATCGCAGCAACGGCAGATCGTACAGCTGCCAGTGCACAGATAAGAGAGTTTGTGAGCACAAATGTGTCAAACGAACCGTTGCTAACCGGCTGTTAGAAGTGGGACTACGGGCACGCACCCTTAGCCCATCTTCTACTCTCGCCACAGCATCGAGGTGCACAGGTCGATTGGTGCCGTCAGAGAATCACTTGGAAGATGGAATCGCGCGCTGTGGTCTTGAGTGATGAAAGCAGATTCCGCCTGCGTGCAAGTGATGGCCGTTCGTGCGTGCGACGTAGACCCGGTGAGCGCTGTCTCATACAATGCAGTCGTCCAAGACATACTGGCCCCACCCCAGGCCTTATGGTCTGGGGTGCGATACGGTACAACTTTCGTTCACCTTTGGCATTTCTGGAGAGGTCGATAACCAGGGCTCGGTTTGTGCAGAATGTTGCTAGATCTGTTCTTTAGCCTTTCTTGGCGATGTGTTGTTCCAACAGGATAATGCTCGCCCACACGCTACCTGTGCAACTCAATGTGCTATGCAAGACGTGCAGCAGCTTCCCTGGCTAGCACGATCACCGGAGTTGTCTCCAGCCGAGCATGTGTGGGACATGATGGCATGAGAAGTGACTCGTGTGAATCGACAGTCAGAAACTCTAACAGAACTACGTGAACAGGTCGAGCAGGCGTGGGATAACGTATCCTAGGACAGTATTCGCCATCTGTAAGATCGGCTGAATGCCAGAGTCAGCGTCTGCACACCACATACTAATATGGTGTTTCATCACCTCAGAATCACTTGTGCTATTGATCTGTAAATGTAATCATTTCATGTACGCCATGCGCACTGTTGTAACAATAAATCTTGAGTGAATTGGAAACCTCTAAAAGAGTGTACTAATTTTTTTTCCGGTGGTATTATTCTGCTGCAGAGTGTTCTTGCATAGTACTGCCATTAGTGATGGAAGCTAAAAGTACCTGAATTATACTTGAGCTGGTCACAAAGCCATTTTGTAGGCAGATGGAGTAACGTTTTGTAGATTTCCTGGAAACTTTCTGCCACTGCCAATAACTCTGAAGAGCTGACTACCTGAAAGTTTGTTGATATAAATAATGTACATCTACAGGTCACTCTGTATAGGAGTTCAATTTTGCAGAAATTTTATTCAGCCATTGAATAGCGAAAAAACTCATTTTCGTAAATTATAGGCGTAACCTTATGACATACCTGCAGAAATAAGTGTCACAACTGAGGCTGTAGAAAACAAGTCTCATTAATGAAATTAGAGGCATTCGTGAATTGTTTAGTAAAAAAGAATATTGTATGGAATGTATCATGACTGTGGTTTTTCTCTTACCACTGAACTTCTAAGTCAGTTCCCAACAGTTTTAACTAATTACCTTGAGTAGATGATATTTAGTTACATGTAAATGCTGTGACTTATTTTTGTCATAAAAAATTGTTTAATTGCCTTGCTTAATGCAGTTTCCTATTTTCACTCTTAGTTTGTTTCAGTGAATATAGGCCCTTTAATTATTTGAATTTTCAGGAAATTGGAAAAATAAATCTCAATAAATTGGTAAACTCTCTAACAAATGTTTTTCTGTGTGTGGATAAACTAAAACTCATAAAACTTTCCAAATATGTAACAAAGTTACAACTGTGTGTCGTAAAGAAGCATTGGATCTGCCCTTCTTTGTGACACGACGAATTTGACTCTATTTTCCCTGTTTTAGACTTCCTGTCGCAATGATGTCCTGAGCTGGGGGTCACTTTGTGACAATTAATGTTCCGTATTACGAATACCTCATTTCACACAATAACTTTACTTTTGTTATTTTTGTCAACATTAAATGTGGAAGGTTATTCCATGTATGCGGAAAGTAAACGTCGCAGTATGTACTCGAGTAAGTTATGTTACAAAAAGTGTCACAAAGTCACCCACTTTTACAGTACCCATATTTATTCGTTGCAGAACCCACTGAAGATGTCTGATATGGTCATTAAAACATGTTTGGATAGCAAAACACTCAGATTTTCACGTAAAAGACAGCTATTTACTAAAATACACCCACATAAAGAATAAACATCAACATTTCATCTACGTGGATTGATGATAAACATTTACTAACAGTGTCGTCAGTTAAAATGTGAAAAAAACTGATGAGTAATGTGCTAAATAATGAGCACATTTTGTTACTCACGCAAATAATAAACAAACGTAGAGCTTTCAACCGAGAGGAATATTTTCAATTTGACGTCAATTCTGCGACTTGTGCGTTAGTTTCACTACTTATTCTACTACATCTGATGTGTTCACCGTGAATCGCATGTGATGACACTAAAACCGTATTCCACTATTGCTTGATTAATTATAGTTGTTGGAATTTGGAGAGGGAAGATAGGAAGATTTTAATTAATCGTGTTGTCGACGGCTATGTCATTAGAGACGGTGAACGAGCTTGGACTGACAGGGAATGAGAAGGAAATCAGTTGTGTCCTTTAATAGGACACTGCGGAAAAAGAGGAAAAGTTGGAAGGAGATTTGAACTCTGCTCCTACCCAACAGGAATAGTATCTCTCAAGCACTGCGGGATGTGCTTGGAGAAATTTCGTTCACCCACAGAGGATCCATAAACATTTAGAAGAAAATATACATCAAGAAAAAGGAAGTACTAAAATTAGGCAAGCTGCGGGCGTTGGTATTAAATAAGAGGATAAGTCAATTATTATCCGCAATTTAGCTATATTTTTGTTTATTTTGGTAGTACTGTAGTTTTACATTGATGACGCATGCTTTGTTTATTTGTTGTTATACCTTTGCAATTTTCAAGCTGCTAGGTTAGTTTCGTTATCGCTGTCGTGCTGTTAATCATAGCTGCTCCGTTGTCTATTTGCACCATAGAAGAGCAACGTTCAGTGATCCGTTTTTTGTGGTCGGAGGGCGTATGAGGGGCCGAAATTCATCAAAGGCTTTCAGTACAGTACGGGAACAGTGTTTTGCTACAACGGAGTGTCTACGAATGGATTGAAAAATTCCGAAATGGTCCCTCAGGTGTTACGTACGGTGAAAGAACCAGACGAACGTCTACCGCCACAAATGAAGAAACCATTGAGCGTTCACGTGAAATGATTCTCTTAGACAGACGATTAACCATTGACGAAGTGGCACATCGTCTGCAAATTAGTCACCGTTCTGCCTACGAAATCATCCACAACAGACTTGGGTTTCATAAAGTTTGTGCAAGATGGGTCCCAAAACAACTCACACAGTTGCATAAACAAATGCGCTTGGACATCTGCAAAAATCATGGGATCGCTATGGTAACGAAGGGGACAACTTCTTGGACGGGATCATTACTGGAGACGAAACATGGGTCCATCATTACGAGGCGGAAAGTAAACGGCAGAGTATGGAATGGAAACATCCAAATTCGCCGTGCAAGAAAAAGTTCAAGACCCAACCGTCCGCAGGAAAACTGATGTTTACGGTTTGTTGGGACGCACAAGGTCCAGTACTGGAACATTATGGGGAAAGGCGCTCAAAAATAAACAATGCACGTTGCAGTGAGACGCTTACTGCCAGGCTAAAGCCTGCAGTTCGAAGCAAACGCCGAGGATTGCTGTCAAAAGGTGTTGTGTTGTAGGACAATGCCTGTCCGCATACTGCAGCCCACACTGCTGAAACGCTCCAGAAACTCAAATTAGAAGCACTGGATCATCCTCCATATAGTCCCGATCTTGTCCCTTCTGACTGTCACTTGTTTGGTCCACTCAAACAGGGATTAAGCGGCCGTCGATTTGCCTAGGACGAAGCAATGAAAGAAGCGGTGCATTCCTGGCCCGCAGCTCAACCGAGAACCTACTTTTATTGGGGCATCAGGACGCTTTTACAACGATGGACCAAGTGCGTTGAAACGCAAGGAGACTATATCGAAAAATGATGTTCTTGTAAGTTTCCTATTTGATTACAATAAAATTTTATAATTACTTTGCGGATAATAATTGACTTGCCCTCGTAAAACAAATGGCATAATTCATCCGTTACGTGACACGCCTCGCTCAGGCCACTCAAGGGCTACTACTGCAGTGGATGACCGCTACCTACGGATTATGGCTCGGAGGAATGCTGACAACAACGCCACCATGTTGAATAACGCTTTTCTTGCAGCCACAGGACGTCACGTTACGACTCAAACTGTGCGCAGTAGGATGCATGATGCGCAACTTCACTCCCGACGTCCATGGCGAGGTCTATCTTTGCAACCACGACACCATGCAGCGCGATACAGATGGGCCCAACAACATGCAGAATGGACCGCTCAGGTTTGGCATCATGTTCTCTTCACCGATGAGCTCGCATATGCCCTCAACCAGACAATCGTCGGAGACGTGTTTGGGGGCAACCCAGTCAGGCTGAACGCCTTAGACACATTGTCCAGCGAGTGCGGCAAGGTGGAGGTTCCCTGCTGTTTTGAGGTGGCATTATGTGGGACCGACGTACACCGTTGGTGGTCATGGAAGGCGCCGTAACGGCTGTACGATACGTGAATGCCATCCTCCGATCGTCAGTGCAACCATATGGGCAACATATTGGCGAGGCAATTGTCTTCATGGACGACAATTCGCAGCCCCATCGTGCACATCTTGTGCATGACCTCCTTCAGGATAGCGACATTGCTCGACTACGTAGCCAACATATTCTCCAGACATGAACTGTATCGAACGTGCCTGGGATAGATTGAAAAGGGCTGTTCATGGACGACCTGACCCACCAAGCACTCTGAGGGATCTACGCCGAATCGCCGTTGAGGAGTGGGACAATCTGGACCAACAGTGCCTTGATGAGCTTGTGGATAGTATTCCACGACTAATACAGGCATGCATCAATGCAAGAGGACGTGCTACTTGGTATTAGAGGTACCGGTATGTACAGCAGTCTGGACCACCACCTCTGAAGGTCTCGTGGTATGGTGGTACAACATGCAATGTGTGGTTTTCATGAGCAATAAAAAGGGCGGAAATGATGTTTATGTTGATCTCTATTACAATTTTCTGTGCAGGTTCCGGAACTCTTAGAACCGAGGTGATGCAAAACTTTTTTTGATGTGTGTATGTTTCACGGGAAAATCCCCACTTCATCGCTACCTCGAAATGCTGTGTCCCATGGCTCGTGTGACGACGATAACACCACGTTAAACTCACTTAAATCTTGATAACCCGCCATTGTGACAGCAGAAACCGAACTAAGAATTGCGCCAGACACTTGTTGCCTTATATAGGCGTTGCCGACCACACCGCCGTATTTTGCCTGTTTACGTGTCTCTGTATTTGAATACGGCTGCCTATACCAGTTTCTTTGGCGCTTCAATGTAGAACTTCGTCGAGATTTGGTCAGACAGGCCTGTTGTACGTTTTCACATATTCCATGAAAAATACATAATTACCCATTTTCTTGACCTTAAGGTACAGCAAAAGACCTTGTCAAAGAGAGTGAAATATTTTCGTTATTTATCACTGATGGAATGATTGACCTATTGGTGAAGTACACCAAAGAAGAAATTGACCGTAAAGCAGAGAAGTAAAAGTCAACACAATGATACATCGGTTGAACTGATTCAGCTGAGACCAAAGGTGTTTTAGACCTGTTGTTCATGTCTGGGGTCCTAAAAAATTCTGGATTAACAGGTATGGACTTGTTTTCTCACATTTATGGTCCGCCTTTGTTTCGATGCACGATGACAAAAACAGATTTGAATTTCTACTGAGTGCAGCACGTTTTGATACAAAACAATTAACGATCTTAGAAAAGAAACCGCTAAATTTGCTGCACTTCGGGAATTTTGTAATTTGTTGCATCAAAATTGTTCGGAACACTACAATCCTTCAGAATATTTCACTGTTACAGAGACTCTTAGCGGCAAATGCCCTTTCCATATGTATACACCCCGAAAACCAGGTAAGTGTGGTCTCAAGATCATTGGGATGTGTTTTTTTTTTGTAGCATTTCTTATTTTGACAGAGAGAACAGACCTAAAAGTACCTTACCCTCCCAACACATTATGTTCTAAATATTACTGAGCCATTGAATATGAGCAACAGAAACGTGACGACCGACAACTGGTTCTCCTCTTATGAATCAGTTGAAGAATTAAAGAAAACTCACTTTAGTCGTACACCCCAGAAGAATAAAAAGAAACTTCCTTCAGCATTACTAAATCTCAAAGATCGTAGTAAGAATTCTTCAAAATTTCTGTACAATGATCTGTAGCCGATTGTTTCTTTCTGCCCAAAGAAAAATAAAACTATAGTCCTCATGAAACTTCCTGGCAGATTAAAATTGTGTGCCGGACCGAGACTCGAACTCGCGACCTTTGCCTTTCGCGGGCAACTGCTCTACAAATTTTTTTTTTTTTTACGCTGATCATTTTTTTTAATACAAATTTAGGCAGTTCACAAACACAAAATGAAGTGCGTCCTCCTCAAAAAAAAAAAAAAAAAATCATTGTAAAACAAATCACAAATATAAAGGAACAGGGATACAGGGATGTTGTTTTTATTTATATATTTATTTATTTTGCATAAAGATCACTTTACTAAAAGGAACATGTAGATCATTTCATGGTATAGTATGTGCATTATATATGGAGCGGTGAGAGAAGCGTGAGGGTCATTATCAGCTGTCAGATGTGCACACCGACTGCACCCGGCACATCCCAACTGCGTGGGGGGTCGAGGAAGACTGCCTGAAGATAGTTGGCAAAGGTTTTCCGGTAGTGTGACCATCTATGAACCTCATTGTGGGCTTGCTGCAAGAAATACCAAAAGTCGAGTCGCGACTTGGCAGCATCCCCATAGAGGTACGCGATCGTCCAACCCTTGACCCAGATGATCGAGTGTGATTTAGTCGCCGGAAAGTAGTCACTCTCCGGATGTAAGAAGGATATGTTGCGGGGTCACACGGAGGTAGCAAACCACCATCTGTATTCCTAGGAGCCATACGTCCTCCACCGCGATACAAGTTAAGCGGTGATGGTCATCATCCACTTGGCGACATTTCAGGCATAGTGGAGTGTCCACTAGTCCAATTGCATGGAGTCGTTGGTTGGTGTTGAACTTGCCACAGGTGACAGAGAACCACAGTGCCCGAACGAAGGTAGGAAGGAATTTTTGGTGCACATGTCTCCAAATCTTCGGCCAATGCAACTTGGGGTGTTTGAGTTCAATGACATTACGACTTATCCGTCGTAGCAGCCAACATAAAAATCCTTCGCGCATGGTGGTCTCGTGCGCGGAAGCCCGTCTCTGATATAACTAAGTTCCACGATAAATGTTGATACATGCGCAAAATGTGACGTAATGTTGCCCACCGCCACCGGAGGTGTGAGGGACGCTGGAACTAGGAGATCCAGTAGGCGGGATGTAAGGGAATCACGCCCGCTACGCCATTGCTTGTACATAGTGGCTAGAAAGAGCGCCGTCGCTCGGCAGTGAACATTCGTAAGTGCGAGTCCCCCTTGTCCATAGGGAGCGTGAGCGTTTCGTATCGCACCTTGAGGGGCGATCCAATCATCACAAAATAGCCTAGAGCTGATTGAAGTCGACGTTCGAGCGTGAGTGGTAGGGGCAGGATCTGCGAAATATGCACCATTCGAGAAACCACATAAGTGTTCAGATATTCGACTCGCTGCAAAGGATCAAGGCGCCGTAGGAGATGTTGTCGGACCATGGTACGTGTTGTCTGTAAAATACTTAGGTAGTTAACTGCCGCAGTATTTTTTACAGATGAGGTAAAGTCTACGCCGAGATAGCGGAATCGTTGCACATAAGGAAACGGACTGATTTCTTCCGGCGTAATGCCCCTTCCAACCGGCATTGCCGCCGATTTGTTCATGTTCACTGCACTACCCGCCGTCACACTGTGGTCCAACAACAGTTCAAGGACCGTCTTCACCTCTTCCTCAGAACGAACGAGTAGCAGGAGGTCGTCCGCATAGGCACGACATTTGAAGTTGTAGCCCCGCAGTTCCATCCCAGAAAGAGAATTTGTTAGCCTCCCAATTAATGGTTCCAACGCTATCGCGAACAGCAGCATCGAAAGAGGGCAGCCCTGGCGAATGGATCGTCGAATTTGAATGGGCCCTGCTATACGCTCATTAACCTGTACCAAGGATTGTGCGCCCCCATAAATCCTTCTAATGAGACCAGTAAAACGGTCTGGAAATCCCATTTGTTCCAGTACAGCGTACAGATAGTTGTGGCGCACCTTATCAAAAGCACTGTCAAAATCAACCGCCACCATCGCCGCTTTAAGCCGGCACTCCTCCGCCAGCGCTATCACATCACGGCATTCGCCAGTAGCTGTTTGCACATTCACCGATCCACCCGGTGTCGTCTGTTCCGGAGAGAGAACGCTACGAATTAACATACGACACCGGGACGCGAGCAACCGTCAAAGATCTTATAGTCGGCATTAAGCAGGGTGATGGGGCGATAATGTGTGACCGTAATTCCTGGCTTCGGTTTATGTACTGGCACCAAGAGGCCTTCCATAAAAGCCGGTGGAATAGGCGCATCGGAATTTAACATCTCGTTGTACATTTCCGTCCATCGCGGTGCCATTTCGTTGCGAAATTCTCGATAAAATTCAGCAGGAAGTCCATCAATGCCTGGGGACCGATTCAACGCACCCTTTGCGATCGCATCATGTATTTCCTCACAGCTAATGGCTTCCAGTAAGGTTCCCACAGCTTCCACCGTCAGTGTACGGGCGAAGTACGTGGCTATACGTTCGAGGTCATCGACAAGGGCTGCTTCTTCCCGATAGATGTGTTGGTAATGGTCGACGAATGCAGAGACAATGTCCGCTTGACGCGTCACTCTTCGGTCTTCGCGGGTAATTAATTCCCGTACCAAAACGCGTCGTCGGTGCTTTCGTTCATTCACGACGTGGTGCATGGAAGGAATCTAGTGCATTATCGTATCGTGACATCTGGCGCGCACCATGGTTCCCTGAAGATGTTTCCGAGCTAAAGCCACTAGTTTAGCTTTTATCTTTTGCGTTCGATCCAGACGTCCTGTCCCGGCGGACCATCGTTCAGGTCGCGCAGCGCTGCAAAATAAAAGTTGGTCGTACGGCGGTGCCATTCTGCCATCTCCCTGCTATATGAGATGAACGTACGGCGAAGCGCCGGTTTAGCACAAGTCAGCCACCAATCAAGCTTCGTCGCATACCTTCCAACCCTTCGCTCGCACATCGTCCATGTCTCAAGGATCCCGTGACGGCATTCACGATCATGTAGATGTTGAATGTTTAATTTCCACGGGGCCTTACTGTTCCACACCTCTCTACGGGGAAGAAGCACCGTACAGATGTAAGCGCTGTGATCGGAAAATGCCAATGGCCAGCGTTCCGCGTCCTGGACATCATTTGCATGAGCCCGTGAGATGTAAATGCGATCTAACCTGCTTGCCGAATGACTTGTCACATAGGTGTATCCCGGTGCATCTCCATGTCGTAATTCCCACGTGTCACTAAGTACAAGGTCGTTGACAACTCGCCGGCCGAAGTGGCCGTGCGGTTAAAGGCGCTGCAGTCTGGAACCGCAAGACCGCTACGGTCGCAGGTTCGAATCCTGCCTCGGGCATGGATGTTTGTGATGTCCTTAGGTTAGTTAGGTTTAACTAGTTCTAAGTTCTAGGGGACTAATGACCACAGCAGTTGAGTCCCATAGTGCTCAGAGCCATTTGAACCATTTTTGAACGTTGACAACGATTCGCAACTCCTGGCTGATGTTTGCTTGCGGCCATTGGTCCTTCTGGCTGAGAACACAGTTGAAATCTCCACCAATTATTACACATTCATAACGTCCATGGAAAAGTGGGGCAGTGTCTTCTGCATAAAATCGCGCCCTTTCCCGCCGCCGATTGTTTCCCGACGGTGCATAAAGATTGATGATGCGTGTCCCAAATGTCGTGAAAGCCATTCCCATGGCCGACGGAAGGTAACACACGTTTTCCACTGGGAAGCCATCTCGCACGTAAACTGCCACCCCACTCCCATTGTGATCTCCATGTGACGAATAGGATTGTAGCCTGCGATGTATGGGAGTGCAGCTATGTGGACTTCCTGCAGCAAAGCAATATCCACATCAGATGCCCAAATCGTTTCCTTCAGTAGGTGTATTTTGGCAGGTGAACGCAAGTCATTTATATTTAATGTCGCAATACGGTTCGCATGGCGTTGAATCCCACTCCGTCGATGCGCAACAACATCTCCCTGCATCGGCGCTGGGAGCTGAGTTAGAAGACGTTCTCTCGCCCCTCTCCCTTCACCTTCAGCAATTATTAGGCTGTCTTCGTGAGTGCCGGCTGCCTCTGTATGACGTCCGGCGCCTCCTCAATATCGTCATACCACATCTTTGCAGGCAGTGATATATTCGTGTCCATTGCCACAGCATCTGCGTCTGTAGAGCCAACTGGTTGTGATTCCTCTTCAGCATCACCACGTCCCGGTACCGTCAATGTGACAGACCGCTGCGGGTCTGATCGAACAGTTTCCATTGCCTCATCCTGTTTCGTAGAGGCTGTTGTGTCGTCTTGGTCCACAGGCACATCGTCGTCGGGGCAAGGGGAGTCATCCCTAGGAGATGTCGTGCGACGACGCCGTTTCCTCCTTTTCGGGGAACGTTGTTTGCGTGATCTTCCTTCCGTGTCCTCAGATTGTAGGGAATCACGGCTGCCCGACAGAAAAGCATCCGTAGGAACAGAAAGTGTTTCGAGTTCCACCGTTGTACTTGGCGGGAGTTCGGTCGAATCTGTTGTTGTCGTCACAGAGTGCGTTCCAGACGGAACAGCATCCGTAGGGGCTGGAACTGCTTCGTGGACTATCGGTGTGCTTGGTGGGAGTTCGGTCTCATCTGATGTTGTCGCCGTAGATAGTATGCTCGATGGAGCAGCATCCTCTGTCATCCCGACGTCTGCTACAAGGTTTTGGAGAGTGCCATCTTGATCTTCCACCGGGGCTGTGTCTTTTCGGTCATCAGCGGACGCAGTGAGGGCTTTGGCATAGGTGATCGGTAGTACTGTCATCGCCGGCGACGGCTCCCGCACATCTGAAGGCAGTTGCGTAATCCGCGGTTGCATACAGTTCGACCTGAGGTGTCCCTCCTGGCCACAGCCAGAACATGTACGTGGTTGACCATCGTAAATCACCACCGCCCGACAACCACCAATTGTCAGATAGGACGGTACATGCTTCTGAAGATCAATAGTGATCTGTCGCACTCCGTTAAGAACGGGGTACGTGGCGAATTGAGTCCAGCGTTCTGCTGTGTGACCATGTACCGTGCCGTATGGCTTAAAAGCCTTGATAACTTCGTCAGCCGGGAGCTCAAATGGCAGCTCAAAAACACGTATTGTCCATACACACAGACCAGCATGTTCTACAGTTACCGTGCCGACATTCCCGTCACTATGGCAAAATCGGAGACCTGCTTTTGTCGCCTGTAGAATTCTCTCACACGCCGCGTCATTTATCATCTTAACATACACCGTGGGACTAACGATGGACAGGTGATTTCCGACAATATCGTTTGGCGGTATCTTGACGTCCTCTCGAATGAATCGTTCCACTACTAAAGCCTTTGGTCGTTCGTAGTCTTTGCAGAAATTGAATCGTAATGTAGTTTTCCTGTACCTGTTCGCCATGATCGTTGTTACTAGCCCGCGCGCAGACTAAGTCCGCAAGTAAACAAACACTCGCACACGCCGCACAGGCGGAAGTATCGGACCTCCGCTTCGCACGGCCGCTAGCGCCGAACTGTACCAACTGAGCTACCCAAGCACGACTCACACCCAGTCCCCACAGCTTTAATTCCGCCAGTACCTCGTGTCCTACTTTCCAAACTTCACAGAAGCTCTCCTGCGAATCTTGCAGAACTAGCACTCCTGGAAGAAAGGATATTGCGGAGACATGGCTTAGCAACAGCCTGGGGGAAGTTTCCAGAATGAAGTTTTCACTCTACAGCGGAGAGTGCGCTGATATGAAACTTCCTGGCAGATTAAAAACTGTGTGCCCGTGAAAGGCAAAGGTCCCGAGTTCGAGTCTCGGTCCGGCGCACAGTTTTAGTCTGCCAGGAAGTTTCATATCAGCGCACACTCCGCTGTAGAGTGAAAATTTCATTCTATAGTCCTCATATCATCCACGTATTCCACTGGCGAAATTGACCAAATCAGTCAAAGACCTGCCGTAGTTGAATTCTATAATTTGACTAAAGGAGGCGTGGATGTTTTTAATAAGTTACGTCATGAAAATCCGTCAACAGAATGACAGATCTCTGGCCTATGCGATGTTTCTATGACATTTTAGATGCAACAGAAATAAATGCCTGTGTCATGCACAAGCTAACTATGCTCCAGGAACATAAAAACAAGACCTGTCGGCCAGAGTTTCTTAAGAAGTTTTCTTTTGCACTGGTTACACCACAGGATGACAAATTACACAATAGTAAAACATTGAGAGAAGCAACATACTAGGAATAGAAATGGTTGAAGATACACCATAACTGACTCCTTTAGTATCGACAAGGTCAGGAAAATGATCCTGTTGTGGATGGAAAAAGAATCGAAGAGGGAGTCACCTACACACCAAGTGCAACAAAAGTATTTGTGGGGAACGCAAGAGAGTGACTTGTCCATCACGCATATGAGTAAATGAGTACAAATAAAAGTATTTATTCTTAAAAATTGAAAGTTTGTTTCGAATTAACAAAACTGTAATTCTGTGAATAAAATAAAGAGTTTGTTCCTCATTAAACAAAATTTTGTACGTTTTTTAAATTTACGTATTTTCTTTAACGTGTATTTATGTATGTAAACCAGATGAACCTGGTTTTTAAGGGAAAAAACAGTTTTGTAGCTAAGTGTCGCATACGACACGGCTTTGTGACATGTGTCCTGATATTCCACCTTGTATCAGGAAGGTTAATATTCAGATATACCACCGCCAGTAAAAAAGATGTGGGAGCGCATTAGGTCAGAGAGTATGATGGGTGACGTCACTGTCCGATGATGTGTGACCGATGAACTGAGAACAAATCTTACGCAGAACGTTGCGTAAGACAGAGAAAAATAATCTCAGACGAGTTTTGACTCCGATTAACGAAGCGATAACGATGGAACACGAATAGAAATTGCTCTGTTTTGTTACCGAGCAATCCGCTTCCAACTTCACGCCGTAGGCCGCTATATATCATAAAAATACAATGAAACTTGTGATCAGGACAAAGGAAATGAGGAGGGTGATTGATTTTTAAATAATTGCACATGATTAAATATTCCAAACAGGCAATTATTGCCAGAAAACAGAAAATACGTTTCAGTTTAGAGCTGTCTCTCCGAGCAGGAAAAAGGTAGGCCTACAAATACGTTTACAAGACAAATGAATTTGCGCAGTCGTTTGTTATAAACAGCACAGAGTAGTGATTCTGCGAAATTCGAAAGTTTGGCAAATATTTACTTTGATTACGAAAAGAAAAATTAACTCATTGGTTTTCATTATAATTTTCACACAAAGAGTGGGTCATATAACACTTAAAAGACGTAATGTTTCGTGTTTTAACTGCTGCAGACATTTTATATCTTGATATCGATTTAACTGAGGTGAAACTTTTTAATCAATTTCCCATCTACGCGATCAGTACCTCAAAGCTTGCTGATTTTTGTGAATTTGTGGATACCTGCTACAGAGAATAGCTAAAGATATGCCGGTATATGTTTTCAGTTGTAGCGCCATAATTCTAATGTTAAGAGAATTTTTGTTATTAATAGAACGTCAGAGGACTGAAGAACGGACTCTTTTGGACGCATCAACAATTGACAGTATCTTACAGTCTACTTACAACTTTCAAATGAGCTATGCGGAGTTTTATAATTACGCAATTAAACAAACTGATCTTCTGTAAGCTGTCAAATCATCTGAGAAGGATGACTCGTACATTAAAAAAAATATGTGAAAAAATTGAGTATGTATGTAACCTATGTTATACTTTGTTCTTTTCAAGTAAATTTGTACAAGCACTGTATTATGATCAGCAGAGCTGAAGAGATTAGTTTTTCCAGGCTTAAATCTGCTTTACTTCTGTCATCGTCTGTTATTTTGCTGCCCAAACCGCTAACTTTGTCTGCTTCTTTCAGTCTCTCACTTCCTAATTTAATTCCTCCATTAGACCCTGAGAAAATTCTACTACAATGCATTAGGCTCGTTTTACTTTTATAGGTGTTCCCATTGTAGCTATTTTCGAAGACACTTCCAATTCCATTCAGTTTATCTTCCAAGTTCTTTGACGACAGCGATATCAAACACGAAATGTTGTTTTATTTCTCTGTATGTTTACTAGATTCCTTGTATCGTTGTAAGTCATGGGTTTACCGAAATGTATTCATTTCCCATTATTCCGCAAACATGATATAGTTTTCAGTAACAGGAGAGAAAATAAAATGTATTTATGAATATTTGTAACTAAAATTATTTCGATTTCATAATACAACTCGAATGTCAGTTTTTCACGTTTTTAGTGAGATCTAGAGTTTATTGCACTTGGTGATACGCTGAATTAGTAACTTTCTTTTTTATATTTGAAATCTGCTAGTGAGAAATTTAAGTATTTGGCATGGGCTGTGTGAAATTTTTGTAGTCACGTACGGACTGTTGCATTACTTAATCTAAACGGACGTAAACATCATGGGAAGCAGTTGTAGCTTCGACGTAGTTTCGAAATATCACTGTTAGATATGCAGGCAAGGATTCACGCCAGTGGTGCTGGAACATAGTTTGAGACGTAATTCGCTGGCTGAAATGGAAAAAAATGAACCAGGATCGAAAGCAACCATTCATTTTGCCGAGCGTATAAAACTGGACATTCGAGCTCAGAATGACTACAGCTTTTGTTAGTGCATTGTTGTGACATACAAATGTACCAACAAATATGGACAATATAAAAAGATTTAGATTTTGTGCTGGATAGTGACCACTTAGTATTTTCACATGTGATGTCTCGTTGCCGCAACGATTTTTCGTGAGAATAATAGTTCGAAATGCACATCAGATTACTTAGAATTGCATATCACTTCAGCAAATAACAGGCAGAGCCCAAACGATGCTCTTTCTCAGCTTGTTTTCGTGTTGCCGCGATTGGATTTCCGTTCAATAAACGGCAGCATTATGTAAGAACCGTTTCACGCGTGATAGAGTGTACTTATAAAAATTTAATGACCCTGTTGAGGAATCGATAGAGAACGGCTGTGAGCCGCCATGGTCCATAGTCTGTGCTCCGTCGGCGGCGTTAGAATGCTGATGGCAAAGCTTTTGGTGAAGACGTAAGAATCATTTTGTAGCAATGACATGAACATCACCTGTCGAAATACGGCAAGGGCCTTCATCTTGGCCGGCCGCTGTGGCCGAGTGGTTCTAGGCGCTTTAGTCCGAAACCGCGCTGCTGCTGCGGTCGCAGGTTCGAATCCTGCCTCGGGCATGGATGTGTGTGATGTCCTTAGGTTAGTTAGGTTTAATTAGTTCTAAGTTCTAGGCCACTGATGACCTCAGAAGTTAAGTCGCATAGTGCTCAGAGCCATTTGAACCATTTATCCGAACACCCTCAAAAACATACGTTTCTCATATTAGGTGCATTGCGCTGCCACCTACTGCCAGGTACTCTATATCAGCGACCTCAGTAGTTATGAGACATCGTGAGAGAGCACAATGGGGCGCTCAGCGGAACTCACGGGCTTCGAACGTGGTCAGGTGACTGGGTGTCACTTGTGTCATACGTCTGTACGCGAGATTTCTACACTCATAAACATCCCTAGGTCCACTGTTTCTGATATGATAGTGAAGTGGAAACGTGAATGGATACGTACACTGCAAAAGCGTACAGGCCGACCTCGTCTGTTGACTGACAGAGGCCTTGACAGTTGAAGAGGGTCGTAATGTGTAATAGGCAGACATCTATCCAGACCACCACACATGATTCCATACTGCATCAGGATCCATTGCAAGTACTATGACAGTTAGGCGGTAGGTGACAAATATTGGATTTCATGGTCGAGCGGCTGCTCATAAGCCACACATCACGCCGCTAAATGCCAAACGATGCCTCGCTTGGTGAAAGGAGCATTAACATTGGACGACTGAACAGTGGAAAAACGTGTGGAGTGGCGAATCACGGTACACAATGTGGCGATCCGCTGGTATGGTGTGGGTAGGAAGAATGCCCGGTGAACGTCATCTGCCGGCGAGTGTAGTGCCAACAGTAAAATTCGGAGGCAGTGGTGTTATGGTGTGGTCGTTTTTTTTATGGAAGGAGCTTCCACCCCTTGTTGTTTCGTATGGCGCTATCACAGCACAGGCCTACATTGATGTTTTAAGCACATTCTTGCTTCCCACTGTTGAAGAGTGACTCGATGATGGCGACTGCATCTTTCAACACGATCGAGCACTTGTACATAATGCACGGCCTGTGGCGGAGTGGTTACACGACAGTAATATCTCTGTAATGGACTGGCCTGCAGATAGTCATGACCTGTATCCTACAGAACAACTTTGGGATGTTTTGGAACGCCAACTTCGTTCCAGGCCTCACCGATTGACATCGATACCTCTCCTTGGTGCAGCACTCCGAGAGGAATGGGCTGCCATTCCCCAAGAAACCCTCCAGCACCTGATTGAACGTATGCCCGTGAGAGTGGAAGCTGGCGTCAAGGCTAAGGGTGGTCCTACACCATATCTAATTCCAGCGTTACCGATGGAGGGCCCCACGAACTTGTAAGTCATTTTCAGCCAGATGTTCTTATACTTTTGATCACATAGTGTATGTTCTTGACATGTTGACATAACAGCTAAAAGCAATAGAGTTTTACATCCTTTACTTTAACCAACGAAATTATGTAATGACAACGCTAGTTGATGATGAACGTCTTGTAGCTGACAGCGAGGTAAATTAATATAACTGCCAAGAGCTATAACTTAGCAACCTATATGGGAAAAACGAAAGTCATAACTTTTAAAGGTCAAGAGCCGGTCTCAATCAAAATAATTATAAACGACCAAAAAATAGAGATAGTGAATGAATTCATCTCCTTCAAAATCGAGGAAAACTTACAGAGCCGCGCGGAGTGGCCGTGCGGTTTGAGGCGCCATGTCGCGGACTGCGCGGACCCTCCCGCAGGAGGTTCGAGTCCTCCCTCGCACATGGGTGTGTATGTTGTTCTTAGCATAAGTTAGTTTAAGTAGAGTGTAAGTCTAGGGACTGATGAGCGCAGCAGTTTGGTCCCTTAGGAATTCACACACATTTGAACAGACTTACCGAAAAATTGATTCTATTATGTTACTGGGACCATATACAGAACACTAGATAGAAGTGTGAGGAAAGAAACACTAACAAATCTCTAAAAAGCAATGGCAGAACTACCTATACTTTAAATAATTAACACTTGTGCAATAACACCTGGAAATGAACGAAAAACTAAAGCTGGAGAAATGAGGGTTTCAAGAAGAGCAGCAGGTGATAGACTGTCTATTATCGTAAGTAATACGACAACCAGAGAAGAACTAGGACTTATAATCATAGTTATACAGATCAGCGACTATAGATGTAAATCGCGTTGTCTTGTCACAAGAATGAATGAAAGCAGAATGCCTAAAATGATAATAATTTTCGACAAATAGAGAAAAGATGAATAGGTAGATGAAGAAAGAGGTGGGGAGGTCAAATGGAAAGTAACCATAGACAACAGAGGCACTGAACAGGAGGACGTAGCAAGCGCATGGTTAACACTTGAAGGAAGAAGCAGAAGAAGAAGAAGAAGATCTAATGTGCCCATTTCAATTTATATCAGATGGTACTGCTGACCTTTAAGATGTTATTTATTAACTTCTACCGTTGGAACGAGCCGCCATTCATCGCGTCAAGTGCTAATTTTGTTTTGGTGGAGTGAAACCGTAATCCCCCCCCCCCCCCCCCCCTATATTCATTCTGAAGGAGGTGCAAGTCATGTATAACGGGAGCGCCTCGGCAGAAATCGGAATGTTCGGTGAGAAGTCTGAAGCTTTGATCAGATCCTAGCGGCGGGCTCGAGTAATGCAACCGGTAGCTCACAGTTCACTGAAGGCGGAATCCTTATGCGAGAGACAAGTACACAGTTTTAGCTTGTCACATGTAATGAAATATTGCGTCCATAACGTCACCGAGTAAGCTGCGAAAATATGCGCCATAAGACTGAACTTTGAAATTCACATTTCTTATACTAACCCTCCACAACAGTCTCAGTGTCAGTAACAGGCATTTCACACGATAAACAGCAAGTACTAAATCACATTTTCTCGGCATTATCCGGTAAGTCTGCCGCGCGGGATTAGCCGAGCGGTCTCAGGCGCTACAGTCATGGAATGTGTGGCTGGTTCCGGCGGAGGTTCGAGTCCTCCCTCGGGCATGGATGTGTGTGTTTGTCCTTAGGATAATTTAGGTTAAGTAGTGTGTAAGCTTAGGGACTGATGACCTTAGCAGTTAAGTCCCATAAGATATCACACACATTTGAACATCCAGTAAGTCTCTGCAACAGCGAAGGGTACCAAGCGATTGAAAAATGCACAGGTCAACCCCTTTTTCAAGAAGGTTCGTCAAACTAATGCGCTTCATTAGAGTCCTATATCGTTGACGACAATCTGCTACAGAATAATGAAACAAATTCTATGCTCAAGCGTTATGACATTTACGGAGAATGAAAATCTTCTCTATAAAAACAAACATGGATTCCTGAACAGAGATACTGCGAAACACAGCTCACTGTGTTCGTGCATGAAATGTAGAGCCGCCGCACGCAAGGACAGTGGCGGCGGCCAGTACTGGCAGCCAGTGAATTGGAGAGACAGTAGGCATACAGAAGAAGACAATAATGGCGGCCAGTGAAATTTCACCACTGGCAGCCAGTAGCTGGTTTGTGTGTGGACGTGGTGATTGCAGTGTTGTCGGAGGATTTTGAGAACATCGAGGAGATTGGGCATGATTATGAGGAAGCTTTTGATGACGCTGTACCGGCCGGAGTGGCCGAGCGGTTGTAGGCGCTACAGTCTGGAACCGCGTGACCGCTACGGTCGCCGGTTCGAATCCTGCCAAGGGCATGGATGTGTGTGATGTCCTTGGGTTAGTTAGGTTTAAGTAGTTCTAAGTTCTAGGGGACTGATGACCTCAGCAGTTAAGTCCCATAGTGTTCAGAGCCATTTGAGCCATTTGATGACGCTGTGAGTGAAACTGTATATTCTTTAAGTGACGAGCTTCAAGAAAAATTAACCAAACATAGATCGTGAGGGGTTAAAGACTGGTTACGTTATAGAGGTCAGCTGGGAGCTTCGTCTGCAATACTTCGGAAACTTTCCGAGGAGGATCCTCTAGAATATAAGAGAATTATGAGAACGAGTGTTGGGAAATTAACGAACTATGTAATTTAATTGAACATAAGTTATATTTACTAAGATACCATCGGTGACCAAGCAGCTCGTTAGAATGAAATTACAATGAAATGAACACCCTTAGCTGCTTACAGGCGGTGACATATGTCAACGGGGATAGATGAAAATATGTGCCCCGACCGGGACTCGAAACGGGGATCTTCTGCTTACCGTGCAGACGCTCTATCCATCTCAGCCACCTGGTGCACATGGGGTAGCGCGACTGAACGGATTTATCTCTGGCACGCCTCACCGGCCACTTGACCATCTTCTTCTTCTGTGCGAATGCACAAACAGTGCCCGAACTCTTACGGGAATCGGCAACGCGCCGCGAGTAATGAGTATAATGGGCGGGGGCACTACGAATGTAGTGCGGAACGATACGTTGAGAATGTGGGTTTCGCGGGAGGCGTGCCAGAGATAAATCCCTGCAGTCGCGCTATCCTCTGTGTCCTCGGTGGCGCAGATGGATAGAGCGTCTGCCATGTAAGCAGGAGATCTCGGGTTCGAGTCCCGATCGGGGCACACATTTCCATCCGTCCCCGTTGGCGTATGTCAACCCCAGACAGCAGCTAAGGGTGTTCATTTCTTTTTAATGAACATAAATTATCCAAAACAGAACCGAGAATGATAAACGCAGGTCCTGCCCTTCCAAAACAGGGGACTGTTTTACGATTTTTAGCAGCTGGTCACAGTTACCAAACTCCAGCCATCATGTTTCGAATACTAGCCAACACTATTTCAAGTTTTACATAAGAAATATTTACAGCAATAACTATAGCATTACAAGAATATATGAAAATAAGAAGGCACAAGTTATTCCTTACTTACTAGTTAAATTATAGTACATATTAGAAGAAAAATCAAGAGTGGGCATGTCCTTTGTATCATGTAAGAAAATTTTTTGAAATGAGGAGCACATTCGTAACAACACTGGTGTGTTAAAAGTAAATGAAAGCAGAAATCTGCATGTATATTTTTGAGTTCTCATTCCCAACTATGGCGACCATACAAGAGGTGATTAAACAAAATACACAAATTTTATTTGTTGTTGTTGTCGTCTTCAGTCCTGAGACTGGTTTGATGCACCTCTCCATGCTACTCTATCCTGTGCAAGCTTCTTCATCTCCCAGTACTTACTGCAACCTAAATTCCTTCTGAATCTGCTTAGTGTATTCATCTCTTGGTCTCCCTCTACGATTTTTACCTTCCACGCTGCCCTCCAGTACTAAATTGGTGATCCCTTGATGCCTCAGAACATGTTCTACCAACCGATCCCTTCTGCTAGTCAAGTTGTGCCACAAACTCCTCTCCTCCCCAATTCTATTCAATACCTCCTCATTAGTTATGTGATCTACCCATCTAATCTTCAGAATTCTTCTGTAGCACCACGTTTCGAAAGTTTCTATTCTTTTCTTGTCTAAACTATTTATCGTCCATGTTTCACTTCCATACATGGCTACACTCCATACAAATACTTTCAGAAACGACTTCCTGACACTTAAATCTATACTCGATGTTAACAAATTTCTCTTCTTCAGAAACGCTTTCCTTGCCATTGCCAGTCTACATTTTATATCCTCTCTACTTCAACCATCATCAGTTATTTTGCTCCCCAAACAGCAAAACTCCCTTACTACCTTAAGGGGCTCCAGAACGCCCTATACTTGCAATGTTAAAATATCGCTTATAAATTACATATTTCCTCACAAAGTATTTGAGGTAGGAAGTTGAACTTTTTACAGATTATTTATTGGAATATGGGCTACAACTTAACACAGGGATTTTACAAAATTTTAGTTCAGTTATTAAAGATGATTTTTTTTCAATTGTAATGAAAATTCACAACAATATACAGTTTTTTGGAAAAAGGCTGTGTTAAATTATGCAGAAGGTACTGTGTAACATTTACTGAAAGTTTGAAACAAATATGTTTGGAAGATCCTTAGAAAACATGTAATTAGTATGAGAAAATAAAAGTTTTGGGAATCGAGCGACAAAGATTGGATTAACTTTTTAGTGCATTCCAGGTCCGTAGGATGGATTATCTTCATCCTCTGCAAACTCCTCCTCCAGCTTCCTCTTGTTCCTCCTCCTGTTTACTCTTGCTTGTATTTCTAGACTCTTTACAGCCCTGTCTGCAGCCCGAAGGCGTTCCTTGTCTAAAGCAAGCATCGCTCGCTGTTGTGTTCGTAGATTTTGCTACCATTTTCTTCAGTTGCAGTTACTGCAACACTGTTCCAAAAGGTGGTCATGTATGAACACTTATCACATTTCAGTTGTATTTCACTAGCAAGTCCTACGTGCTTTATTATGGAGAGTTCCAGACCAACTTCACTACAATGAATACATCTTACACAGTCTGAAAAAATTCCTTTGAGAACCGACATATCAAATATTTCATTCACATCCGATTCGCCCATAAAACATTCATAGTTTTCACTCATTGAACCAAGCTTCTTCTGTGAAGTATTTTCTTTCCCACTTTGACTGCTATGGGCAGGTGTACTTGAGAGGTTAGGTTCACTCACTTGGTTATCGTCTTTATTGTTTACAGTAATAACACATACCTTTGGCTTTCCAACATTTCTCCTTTTCTTAAAAGCCTTCAGAGGATTTCTAATAACTTTACTTTTACTCATTATTAGACTTCAACAAAACAGAGACTCAAGAAACAGAATTAATTACGAATATTTTCGAGATAACGACAGAGTAAATAAACATGAAACAATCGACAATCACACCAGCGATATTTATTGAACCATCACAGGTTAGCCACAACACATACTTTATCTCACATCACTAAAATGTACCTGATGAACACGGACGTTAATAATAACACCATTTGACAGCAGTTTAACAGCGCCACAGTGGGTCACGCCCATGTAGAAAACATTTAAAAAAAAATTTAAAAATAGTTGTAGTCTTCGGAATTGAATAAATTATATATCTATTAAAAGGTAATAGTCTGCAGATTCAGAAAACACAAAAAAGTAAAAATTGAACTTTTCATGATTTTGAGCCTTTCCGGAGCCCCTTAAGTGTCTCATTTCCTAATCTAATTCCCGCAGCATCACCTGACTTAATTCGACTACATTCCATTATCCTCGTTTTGCTTTTGTTGATGTTCATCTAATACCCTCCTTTCAAGACACTGTCCATTCCGTTCAACTGCTCTTCCAAATCCTTTGCTGTCTCTGACAGAATTACAATGTCATCGGCGAACCTCAAAGTTTTTATTTCTTCTCCCTGGATTTTAATACCTACTACGAACTTTTCTATCGTTTCCTTTACTGCTTGCTCAATATACAGATCGAATAGGATCGGGCAGATGCTACAACCCTGTCTCACTCCCTTCCCAACCACTGCTTCCCTTTCATGTCCCTCGACTCTTATAACTGCCATCTGATTTCTGTACAAATTGTAAATAGCCTTTCGCTCCCTGTATTTTACCCCTGCCACCTTCAGAGTTTGAAAGAGAGTATTCCAGTCAACATTGTCAAAAGCTTTCTCTAAGTCTACAAATGCTATAAACGTAGGTTTGCCTTTCCTTAATCTTTCTTCTAAGGTATGTCGTAGGGTCAGTATTGCCTCACGTGTTCCAATATTTCTACGGAATCCAAACTGATCTTCCTCGAGGTCGGCTTCTACTAGTTTTTCCATTCGTCTGTCAAGAATTCGCGTTAGTATTTTGCAGCTGTGACTTATTAAAGTGGTAGTTAGGTAATTTTCACATCTGTCAACACCTGCTTTCTTTGGGATTGGAATTATTATATTCTTCTTGATGTCTGAGGGAATTTCGCCTATCTCATACATCTTCCTCACCAGATGGTAGAGTTTTGTCAGGACTGGCTCTCCCAAGGCTGTCAGTAGTTCTAATGGAATGTTGTCTACTTCCGGGGCCTTGTTTCAACTTAGGTCTTTCAGTGCTCTGTCAAACTCTTCACACAGTATCATATCTCCCATTTCATCTTCATATACCTCCTCTTCCATTTCCATAATATTGTCCTCAAGAACAGCGCCCCTGTATAGACCCTCTATATACTCCTTCCACCTTTCTGCTTTCCCTTCTTTGCTTAGAACTGGGTTTCCATCTGAGCTCTTGATATTCATGGAAGTGGTTCTCTTTTCTCCAAAGGTGTCATTAGTTTTCCTGTAGGCAGTATCTATCTTACCCCTCATGACATAAGCCTCTATATCATTACATTTGTCCTCTAGCCATCCCTTCTTAGCCATTTTGCACTTCCTGTCGATCTCATTTTTGAGACGTTTGTATTTCTTGTTGCCTGCTTCACTTACCGCATTTTTGTATTTTCTCCTTTCATCAGTTAAATTCAGTATCTCTTCTGTTACCCAAGGATTTCTACTAGCCCTCGTCTTTTTACCTACTTGACCCTCTGCTGCCTTTACTATTTCATTCCTCAAAGCTACCCATTCTTCTTCTACTGTATTTCTTTCCCCCATTCCTACCAATTGTTCCCTTATGCTCTCCCTGAAACTCTGTACAACCTCTGATTCTTTCAGTTTATCCAGGTTCCATCTCCTTAAATTCCTACCTTTTTGTAGTTTCTTCAGTTTTGATCTACAGTTCATAACCAATAGATTGTGGTCAGAGTCCTCATCTGCCCCTGGAAATGTCTTACAATTTAAAATCTGGTTCCTAAATCTCTGTCTTACCATTATATAATCTATCTGAAACCTTTTAGTACCTCCAGAGTTCTTCCATGTATACAACCTTCTTTCATGATTCTTGAACCAAGTGTTAGCTATGATTAAGTTAAGCTCTGTGCAAAATTCTACCAGGCGGTTTCCTCTTTCATTTCTTATCCCCAATCCATATTCACCTACTACGTTTCCTTCTCTTCCTTTTCCTACTGTCGAATTCCAGTCACCCATGACTATTAAATTTTCATCTCCCTTCACTACCTGAATAATTTCTTTTATCGCATCATACAATTCATCAACTTCTTCATCCTCTACAGAGCTAGTTGGCATATAGATTTGTATTACTGTAGCAGGCGTGGGCTTCGTGTCTATCTTGGCCAATAATGCGTTCACTATGCTGTTTGTAGTAGCTTACCCGCACTCCTATTTTTTATTCATTATTAAACCTACTCCTGCATGACCCCTATTTGATTTTGTATTTGTAACCCTGTATTCACCTGACCAAAAGTCTTGTTCCTCCTGCCACCGAACTTCACTAATTCCCATTATATCTAACTTTAACCTATCCATTTCCCTTTTTAAATATTCTAATCTACCTGCCTGATTAAGGTATCTGACATTCCACGCTCCGATCCGTAGAATGCCAGTTTTCTTTCTCCTGATAACGATATCCCCTTGAGTAGTCCCCGCCCGGAGATCGGAATGGGGGACTATTTTACCTCCGGAATATTTTACCCAAGAGGACGCCATCATCATTTAGTCATACAGTAAAGCTGCATGCCCTCGGGAAAAATTACGGCTGTAGTTTCCCCTTGCTTTCAGCCGTTCGCAGTAGAAAAACAGCAAGGTCGTTTTGGTTAGTGTTACAGGGCCAGATTAGTCAATCATCCAGACTGTTGCCCCTGCAACTACTGAAAAGGCTACTGTCCCTCTTCAGGAACCACACGTTTGTCTGGCCTCTCAACATATACCCCTCCGTTGTGGTTGCACCTACGGTACGGCTATGTGTATCGTTGAGACACGCAAGCCTCCCCACCAACGGCAATGTCCATGGTTCATGGGGGGGGGGATTTTATTTAGTACAATAGTACAATTTATTATTAAATATAGTCTATAGAGCAAAACTTGTTTGTCAATCAGTGTTATACTGAAAATGTCTACAAATAGAAAATCTCCTTCAACTAAAATTCGTCGTCTGAATTACCAGCTTTGAACAAGGTTTCCGGATAACATGGGAATAGTTTATGGTTGTGGGATTTGCAACATTCTGAGTCTCTCTTTTATCAACATTGATTGTTGTGGTACTGGCACATTCGTCTATTTTTCAGGGGAAGGTGCCTCAACTGAGCTGCAACATATTTCCCAAATAAATCAACCTAGTTGGGCTGAGGATTATTTGAAGCTGACGGACGACTTTCGGATATTTTCCGTAACTCCTCAAAAAATGGTTCAAATGGCTCTGGGCACTATGGGACTTAACATCTGAGGTCATCAGTCTCCTAGAACTTAGACCTACTTAAACCTAACTAACCTAAGGACATGACACACATCCATGCCCGAGGCAGATTTCGAACCTGCGATCGTAGCGGTCGCGCGGTTCCGGACTGAAGCGGCCGGCTGTTAGTCCTCAATGTCATTCTCATCTTCTGCCAACTTGCTTACATAGCGTTTTCTTTTTTTTTCTTTTTTGACTGGGTGTTGGAAGAGTAGGCACAAACGAAGGTTGTGATGAGCCCTCGACATTCTGCACAAAGTTAATAGTTTGACGATCAGATGTGTAAGTTTCATCATCCGCCCCATCATCTTTAGCACTGTAGCTGGTGTAACCTGAAATTAAAAGGCTACCAATAATTAATTAACCGCACTCGCAACTATCATTGTCTGTGTTAAAGTGTAGTCATATAGCGTTTGTCTGGGAACTGCTCAGAGTTTTACAACTACAGGGGAAGTTACATCATTACAGTTTTAACAGTGGTAGATGCTGATTGCAAGTTCCTATACAAAAATGTGGGGACCAACGGAAGAGGAAATGATGCAGGTATATTCCAGATGTCCTCGCGTAAGTCAATTTTAGACATTAGTGTATTAAATTCTCCTAACGATCACTTTCTTGTGGGCGATAACGCGTTCCCGTTGCTACTGAACTTACTGAAATTCCTTTTCAAACGAAATTTGACATTAGGTGAACGCGTATTCAACCATCGCTTATCGCGTGCACGCAGAGCGGTGGAAAACGCTTTTTAGGTATAATGGCAGCAAGGTTTAGAATCTTTGGAAAAGAAATCGAAGTTGATTTAGAAACTGTAGATTTGATTGTACAATGTACATGTACTCTCCACAACTGTTAGTGAACAATGTCACCTGTAACGTTCTTTGTAAGAGGGTGGGTTGACCATGAAGACACTAATTCCGGAGTTTTCCACTCCAGCCAGTGGCGTTCCACTGGGACAGAACTACCGTCATTAAGAGGACTCACCCGACAAACATATATTCGAAAACTACTTCGCAAGTAGGAAGAAATTGGCTAAGTACTTCAGTGGCGAAGAACGAGCCTTGGTAGATGAAGGATATTGGCATGTAATAACTGGTACAGCATATGTACTTAGGCCTACTCGGTTATTGGCGAACTCTGCGAAATAAATTGTTCTGAATATCTTATTAGTGTTATTGTTCAGTGAACCACAAAATTTGTTTAAATGTTAATAACTGATAACATTGCAAAATGTTTTAAAACACAATGGGACCGTAATCGTAGTCGATTGATACGGCCAAGTATCTTATTAAGTCACGTATTCGGGAGAGTGTTTTCTTTTCAAGTAGTTGTTATTACCCTTTTCTTCTTATGTTTACAAATATATTTGTTGCATTTGTTTCTACACTACTGGCTATTAAAATTGCAACACCAAGAGGAAATGCAGTTGATAAACAGGTATTCATTGGACATATATATTATACTAGAACTGAGATGTGATTTTATTTTCACGCGGTTTGGTTGTATAGATTCTGAGAAATCAGTACCCTGAACAACCACCTCTGGCCGTAATAACGGCATTGATAGGCCCGGGCATCGAGTCAAACAGAGCTTGGATGGCGTGTACAGGTACAGTTGCCCATGAAGCTTCAACACGATACCACAGTTCATCAAGAGTAGTGACTGGCGTATTGTGACGAGCCAGTTGCTCGGCCACCATTGACCAGAAGTTTTCAATTGGCGAGAGATCTGGAGAATGTGCTGGCCAGGGCAGCAGTCGAACATTTTCTGTATCCAGAAAGATACATACAGGACCTGAAACATGCGGTCGTGTATTATCCTGCTGAAATGTAGGGTTTCGCAGGGATCGAATGAAGGGTACAAAAAAAATGGTTCAAATGGCTCTGAGCACTATGGGACTCAACTGCTGAGGTCGTTAGTCCCCTAGAACTTAGAACTAGTTAAACCTAACTAACCTAAGGACATAACAAACATCCATGCCCGAGGCAGGATTCGAACCTGCGACCGTAGCGGTCTTGCGGTTCCAGACTGCAGCGCCTTTAACCGCACGGCCACTTCGGCCGGCTTAAGGGTACAGCCACGAGTCGTAACACATCTGAAATGTAACTTCCACTGTTCAAAGTACCGTCAATGCGAACAAGACGTGACCGAGACGTGTAACCAATGGCACCCCCACCATCACGCCGGGTGAAACGCCAGTATGGCGATTAAGAATACACGCTTCCAATGTGCGTTTACTACGATGTCGCCAAACACGGATGCGACCATCATGATGCTGTAACAGAACCTGGATTCATCCGAAAAAGTGACGTTTTGCCATTCGTGCACCCAGGTTCGTCGTTGAGTACACCATCGCAGGCGCTCCTGTCTGTGATGCAGCGTCAAGGGTAACCGCAGCCATGGTCTCCGAGCTGATAGTCCATGTCGCTGCAAACGTCGTTGAACTGTTCGTGCAGATGGTTGTTGTCTTGCAAACGTCCCCATCTGTTGACTCAGGGATAGAGACGTGGCTGCACGATCCGTTACAGCCATGCGGAAAAGATGCCTGTCATCTCGACTGCTAGTGGCGTTACGTATTACCCTCCTGAACCCACCGATTCCATATTCTGCTAACAGTCATTGGATCTCGACCAACGCGAGCGCCAATGTCGCGATATTATAAACCGCAATCGCGATAGGCTACAATCCGACCTTTATCAAAGTCGGAAACGTGATGGTACGCACTTCTCCTCCTTACACGAGGCATGACAACAACGTTTCACCAGGCATCGCCGGTCAACTGCTATTTGTGTGTAAGAAATCGGATTGAAACTTTCCTCATGGAAACACGTTGTAGGCGTCGCTACCGGCGCCAACCTTGTGTGAATGCTCTGAAAAGCTAATTATTTGCATATCACAGCATCTTCTTCCTGTCGGTTAAATTTCGCGTCTGTAGCACGTCATCTTCATGGTGTAGCAATTTTAATGGCCAGTAGTGTATTTTAGTAAGCAATAGAAATTGTGTGACCTTAGATCTAGGAAGGTGACAATTACTAAGGGCGTTCAGTAAGTAATGCAACACATTTATTTCCTGAAAGCAGGTTGTTTTTACTCAGGGTTCATTACACCACCTTACTGGGAGGGCCCGTATACCCACATGGTACTCTACTAGTCGACGTCGGTGCCAACGTCTTGCTGCTTCAATAACCTCCGCATCATCCACGTACTGATTCCTGCGTCCTTCATTGGGACAACTCGATGGAAGTTGGAAGGCGAGGAACCGAGCAGGCACATACCTTTGAATACGCCAACTGGTGGACAGTGTGTCAGCACGACCAACAGAGACGTCCAGTTGAGTAGTGAGGTGTTTGAATGTGAACCGTCGATCAGCTCGAATGAGTGTGTCCACACGTTCCAACATTGCAGGAGTCACAGTGTGTGCGGCCCGCCGGCCCGCAGGAGATAGTACAGGTTTGCGGACCTTATGCTATGATGACAGTCGCCTCGGCCAACGACTCACCGTGCTTTTGTTCACTGCCAGGTTTCCATATACATCCTGCAAGCGCCTATGAATATCTGCGATGCTTTGCTTATCCGCCAGACGAAACTCAGTGATAGCTCTTTGCTTCGAACGCACCTCTGTTACAGACGCCATTTTGAAGGCTACGTGTAGCGCCGCCACCTATCGGAACTTCATGAAACTATAGGGGCTGAAGCGAAAATATTGCGCTGTTTCCCACAGAAAATTCCGGATTTTTTCATCAGAAATTGGCCTAGAAAAAGTGTGTTGAATCACTTACTGAAGGGCCTACGTAATTGAATGCCTATGTACCGATTTACCTGATCTCACGGTTTTGATGTGTACACACAAGGATGAAAGACCAAACTTCCCAAATTCCATGTTGACCTCCTGGTAGTGACTATAACTCTCAAGAAACTTCCGGCTGTGAACCATCGTAGCTTCAGTACGTAGATGTCTTCAGTGCTTGCTCTGCCTGCTTTGATGAACTCACTTTCAAGAGTTGATCTGTGTACTTGGCCTTTATACGGCCTCTCAAGGAACACATGTTGGGAACTGTAAGCCCCAGTCACACTAAGTCACTTTTTAACTTCACCACAGAACTATCTCTGTTCGTCTTGTTGGCATAATCGCGAGGACGTATGTTCCATAATAGTTGATAGTTTTTGTAAGTTTCTAAAAATATATCTATATTTTCCGAACACAGCTTTGCGTTAGCAGTTGGTTTTGACTGCGCGTCTCCAGATACTGAAGACACTTCGCAACGTAATTTCAATACTCAAAACAGTAGTTCCTCTTCCAACAGCGTCTAGCGATTTATTAGCGGCTAGAACATTTTAAGACACGTCCAGTAATGGCTGCTACCGTATCACATGAGCGTGTTACTGGCCCTTTGTCGTCATTAAACTGAAACGTGTTTGAGTTTGCTGGCCGTCAACAGCCTACAGGACGGTGAAGGGGAAGTATCCCTACACACGGGGACAGTGGAGGGATGACTATTAGCGGCAAGTTCTGGCTAGCACTACTGACCACCAATACTGTCACACTGTGTAGGGGGTTATAGACAAAGGCGCCCAGGTGGGTGTGTTTCTTGACTTTCCGAAGGCATTCGTAACAGTTACTCATTGCCGTTTAGTGAACAAAATGCAAGCTTACCGACTATCGGACCATATTTGTGACAGGATTCATGACTTTCTAGGAAACTGAATTCAGTACGTTGTCCTTAACGGGACGAAACGCAGCGGGACGAAATCGACAAATATAAAGGTAATTTTTGGAGTATATCAAGGGAGTGTTATTGGAACACTACTGTCTACAGTATATCGGAGCGATCCAGCCGATAACGTCGGGAGCTCCGCGAAGCTATTTTCAGACGATGCTGTTGTCTGTACGATGGTTACAATGCCTGATGACTGTAGCGAACTGCAGGAAGATCTGCGCAGAATCAATATTGGTGCAGGGGTTGGCAGTTGATCATGAACGTAAATAAATTAACATAGTACGCGTAAATGGACGAAGAGTTCCATTGCTACCCGATTAAACTACTGGTTGAAAATCATTGTAAACAGTAACTATAGTAAAATACCTAGGAGTAACCATCCGGAGGGACCTAAGTTAGATGAGCACATAGAGCAAATTGTAGGGAAATCAAAGGCTGGCTCAGTTCGTTGGAAGCATCCAGAGGAATGTATTCATCCACGAAAGACGTAGCGTACAAAGCCCTATTCTATCAATTCTTGAATATTTGTCGTCAGTTTGGGACGCTTATCAGGTTGGATAAGTGGAAGAGACAGAGAATATACAAAGAAGAGCCGTGCATTTCGTTACGGGATCGTTTACTCGGCGCCATTGCGTTACGTAGATGCTCAGCGAACTCCAGTGGCAGTAGTTACAAGAAAGGCGTTGCGTTTCACGGAGAGATTTACTGCTGAAATTAAGAGAACGTACGTTTGAAAAAGGGTCTAGCTACATATTACTTCCTCCCACATATGTCTAATGAAATGACCAAGACGACAAGATCATAGAAATTGGAATTCGTACGGATGTTTATCAACAGACGTTCTTCCCACGCACCATTAGCGAATGGAACAGCGAAGAAGCTAGAGGTAGCCTCCGCCACACACCGTAAGACGACTTGCGGAGAATAGATGAACATGTGAATATAATTTCTTAATGCTTCAGTGTTAATGGAAAGGCATTATAGTGAGTCGAGATCTCCAGTTTGGTGTCTATCTGTTGCATAAGATGATGAAGTCGGTTCCCATGGGCTGATGCTGCTAACAGCCTTCCTCTCCTCCAGCCTACGACGTGGTATCGACAGGTGGCGTGCAAACAGTGCTCCAAACGTCTGAACTCTGCTCGCGAATGCTACAGTTCCTAGGCCTAATAACGTTATTAAGTCATATAATGAATTTAAAAAACTAAAAAGACATAAAAAAGAACAAAACTGAGATGATGTCGAAAGCTGATGTTGGAGGAAGACAGCAACTCGTTCCTAAAGTGATTCTCCTTTGATGATTTCAAAGAGCTTTGACACTACTGTTCTCTTCCCTTTCCTGGTGGCTTACAGGCCTGTCACTGAAGGTCCCCAATGGGCAACTGTTGAAAGTTTCTCTGATTATACCTGGGATCATGCAAGAAGATTCCAAATCAGTAGAACCGTTCTCATCCATTTCAGAGAAAGTTTTCAATTCACGAGAAACGCATATGTGTTAATGAAAAAATTTTTGGCACTTACCTGTTTGGCTGTTGTGCAAATGAACAACTACAAGAGATGGAAGAAGTTAAAGAGAAAACTTTATAAATTTTCAACAGCATTAGTAAATTGTTGAAATGACGAGTACAGTAATATAACCCTCGTTAACGTTGCTGTTGCATGTTTTCGTAAAAAGTATCAGAGTAAAGCACTTAAACTGAGTGGCCGGGCCGCCGAAATCCGCTATAGTAGTGAAATAACGCAATACGTGGTTTTTATACCAGGCTTCACCGTCATTTCAATCCTATAGCTGCTTATGTCTCTGTTCTGTAGAGCTTTCTGGCAGTGTGTCATGTATCGAGGTGCCCACCATATGACGACTCATCTGTTCCAAACTTCTTGCACAGTCATGTCCAGCAGCGAAGGGAATGTAGGTGAGCTACATGGATGTGATGAGTACCAGAAGCATGTCGCCAGAACAGTGCCACCATATGGGGATATTTGTCGTGATCGCTAGTGCTCATTATCTGGATACCAGAGAGATGAGGCAGTTTGAACGTCAGAGGACGAGGAAGAGGGACGCAAATGACGGAGCACATACCAAGCTATTCTGTCTACGGTGCTTATCAATGAGCATGGTTGCACGAGACTTATGGTCTATGAATTTGGCATTAGCCACACGAATGTGTTGGCATCTTGGAGGTTCATAAATTCCACCCACTTCACATGTCATATGAATCAGTCAATCGAATAACGTGCTATCCAATGTCATACAGAAGTTTGTTGGTTTGCTCCGCAACGCCTGGGAAATGGTATTATGTTTTTGGACGTGTACCCTTTACCAATGAAGCAATATTTAAGTTCAAAAATGGTTCAAATGGCTCTGAGCACTATGGGACTTAACTTCTGAGGTCATCAGTCCCCTAGAACTTAGAACTACTTAAACCTAACTAACATAAGGACATCATACACTTCCATGCCCGAGGCAGGATTCGAATCTGCGACCATAGCGGTGGCGCGGTTCCACTCTCTAGCGCCTAGAACCGCTCGGCCACTCCGGCCGGCAATATTTAAGTGTACAAATCACTAAGATGTTAATTTGCGTAACCTGCACCTATGGCTATCGGATAATTCGCGTTGGCTTCTACTTCTATTCCGAAGTAGGCCTTTCTTAAGGATGCTGCTTTGACGCCGGCTGGAGTGGCCGAGCGGTTCTAGGCGCTACAGTCTGGAACCGCGAGACCGCTACGGTCGTAGGTTCGAATCCTTCCTCGGGCATGGATGTGTGTGATGTCCTTAGGTTAGTTAGGTTTAAGTAGTTCTAAGTTCTAGGGGACTGATGACCTCAGAAGTTAAGTCCCATAGTGCTCAGAGCCATTTTTGCTGCTTTGACGAAATGACATTGTAGAAATGACGCTGTGCCCACAGCGGACCGATTAAAGGTTTAGGCAGTAGTTTGGAACGTGAGGTGTAGGATAACTAACGTAATTCTCTCGTCTGTTTCTTAAACCGTCTTCCATTCTTTCTTTTTTTGCCAGGTTTTGCTCCCGCCCTGTGCCTGCGACCTGCGTACGTGGGAGTCTACCTCGCCACGTCATCGGTACGGCTCTGCACTAGAACAGATACCACTGTATGAGCTACTGTGTATATGGTTCCAAAACGACAGTATCCAGCTCATTTTTTCCGTGTTGCAATGCAAATTCGACTAAAGCTTTCCCAAGCCTATAGATAATATGACCGCAAAATGGGCTCCTCTTGATTTCATTTCATGGGGAGAAGTTCGAGTTGCAATCTAGCGTGAAATATCAATCACGTCAGAACATATGCGCCGATATATCCCCTAAATCTTCCTCTGACACCATTTAGTTTCATTAAAATCCTCCCGGACGTGCTGCCGTGTCATCATATAAAATACCAAAATATCCTACGTTTGGACAGTGTTACAACGGTTTCCTCAAGGACAAAAGTGATATAGCTGGGAGGCTGGTACTTTAATATACTACGCTTCTGTCGATATCATAAGATAATCGACGTCAATTTTCTAAGACTTTATTGGTCCTAAAATACTCCTAGTCGATAGCAGAAGAGAAGGAGATAATATATGGAATACTAGCTGGTAGCTCACAGAGAATAGGTGACGAGTTAGTGGAAGTCGTGTTTTCCGTCTGTTACACTTGGACAAATGCTCTGCTTTTGTGGAGCCGGTCGCAGCTATTCACTCAGGACGAAGAAGGAAGCTTAGGATTTAGCATCCTTCCGTCGATGAGCTCATCAGCTACAGAGAACAAGCTCGGATTAGGGAAGGAAATCGAGCGTGTTTTTTTCATCGCAACACTTGCCTTTAACGAGTTACGACAACTACGGAAAACCTAAATCTGGGTGGTTGGAGGGTGATAGGGACCATGGTCCGCCTGTATGCAAGTCTTGTTCCTTATCACTTATTCGGTCTATGCAAAGGATCTAAATGAGATTGACACGGGTCGCGGAAACCTGCTCGTTTATACAGTGTCTTTTTTTCATCTGTGTTGAGTATTACTTCGTACGTAACGGTAAGGAGAGGCGGGTTACAGAGTGGTGCAGCAGCTGCCATTGTAGGAACGCTGGACAGGAGCAGAACACGTAAATACAGTAAAGAGACGTTTTACTTAGCTTGTAGCTTCCTCCAAGCGTTACAAAGAAACTTTACGAAAGAACAAACAACAATAAAGTCCAGCTATTACAAGAAATGAAATTACAATTAAATCAATACAATGAAATGAATACCCTTAGCTGCATACAGGCGTTGATATACATCAAGGTGGACAGTTGAAAATGTGTGCCCCAACCGGGACTCGAACCCGGGATCTCCTGCTTACATTGCAGACACTGTCTATCTGAGTCACCTTTTTTTAATTTTTTTTAAATCTCATTTTGTTCGTGTTTGTTCGTTGTATTTGCACAGGGCGGACGTCGCAAGACAGCCGTTTCAGTTCGTCGTTGCTCCGTTAACTCAGTTTTTTTTAATTACAAACGGCAGCTAACCCTCTGACCGAACACGCTGATTTACCGTGCCGGCTATCCACCTAGGACACAGAGAATAGTGCGACTGCAGGGACTTATTTCTGGCACGCCTCCCGTGAGACCCACATTCCCAACTTATTGTCCCGCACTATATTCGTAGCGCCCCTGCCCATTACACTCATTACTCGCGGGTTTACCGATTGCCGTCAGAGCCCGGGCACTGTTTGTGCATCCGCACAGATGATGGTCAAATGGCCGGTGAGCCTTGACTATATATATGAAGATGGTATCTGTTCTTTTGGACACACACAGACACTACACATTCACATAAAGGAAAGACAGACACTACACACTCACATAAAGGAATTTTACAGGCTGATCATATTCTGAGGTTAGAATGTGTCTTTGCTCCTTAGAGACTGCTGACTAAGTAAGGAAGTAAGATAGCCATTCTTCTGCAGCACGTTTCTTAGATATCTGATCTAGTTGTGTTCCTAGGTAGTCCTTCTCAAAAACAACTTTAGCTCTATTTATGGCTGTGTATAAAACTGCTTTCTTTTGGGCTGCATAGTGGAAGCTTTGCGCACCGAAATGCAGGTCAGTATATGTTGACTCCCAGCAAACAGAGTAGCCAAGTCACCCATCTGATTTTCGTTCAAGTATACCTGCTAAATATGATAATGAAACATGTTATAGTTGCATAAACTTTGTTCAAGAGTAGAAAATAAAGTACTCCTGTACAAAGCTTATACAACTATAAAATGTTTTGCTACATGTATGTTTCTTATTGTAATGTATTGTCATATGATTTTAGCACTGACGATAGCCACACAGTGGTTGAAATCTAGATTTGCAACAGACAGATTATTAGCGACAGACTGCTGTATATCTTCTCAAGTTTAAATAAACATAGTCGCTTAGCACGTCTGTTCGATAAGGAATCGAACCTGATGTCTCTAAAATCTCATGCATGAGGCTGAAATGAAATTCGGTAACTGAAGTATTATTTCCGGCGTGAACGTTGTATTTGTAAATAACGTGGACATATAGCAGGCACATGTCTAAAGAGTGAAAAAAGAGTTTTGTACCATTTCAGTATTTTGCGAACATATTCTGTTGCGCTAAGTAGCATGTAGTATTTACCCACTGCGCACACAGGCTCAAAGTAATCCAACGCACAAATTGGTTTAAATTTTTCGATGTTAGTTTGGCGGTCCATTTTCACAGCCGATTTCACCGCAGCTGTGCTACATATCGTCAACATAATATCTCTCTCTTCTCATGCCACTTCAAAGCCATCATCGAGTCTGTTGGCCTAAATTCCATCTCACCTCTTTCTACTTTGGCTCCAAGTTTTGGCGTGCCTTTCCTATTCATGAGAACTGCACCTACTGGATTTGTTCTTCTTTCATGCAAGTAGTGGAAGAGAGATGGATGGACCTGTGTACCTATTGTCCACATGTAGCATGTGATCTATAGCATTCGTTTGCTAAGAAATCTCGAAACGTACACATCCTACGTTAGCATTCCCGGCACCCTCAGCTCCTGACGTAAATATACGTCGTTAGCGCTGGTGGCACGACGACTGTGCACCGATATTTACGTCGCTAGCAGGTAAAGGGTTAAGTTTCTTTGTGGAGCCATCTGTCCCGAGTGTTGCGTTTTACCGAAGTGGACGATTAACAGTTCAGGCAAGAAGAGAATGAAAGCTTTAGAAATATGGTGCTACAGAAGAATGCTGAGATTACATGGGTAGATCCAGTACACTACTGGCCATTAAAATGGCTACACCACGAAGATGATGTGCTACAGACGCGAAATTTAACCGACAGGAAGAAGATGCTGTGATGTGCAAATGATTAGCTTTTCAGAGCATTCACACGACGTTGGCGCCGGTGGCGACACCTACAACGTGCTGACACGAGGAAAATTTCCAACCGATTTCTCATACACAAACAGCAGCTGACCGGCCTTGCTTGGTGAAACGTTGCTGCGATGCCTCGTGTAACGAGAGAAAAGCGTACCATCACGTTTCCGACTTTGATAAAGGTCGGATTGTAGCCTTTCGCGATTGCGGTTTATAGTATCGCGACATTGCTGCTCGCGTTGGTCGAGATCCAATGACTGTTAGCAGAATATAGAATCGGTGGGTTCAGGAGGGTAATACGGGAACGCCGTGCTGGATCCCAACGGCCTCGTATCACTAGCAGTCGAGATGACAGGCATCTTATCTGCATGGTTGTAACGGATCGTGCAGCCACGTCTCGATCCCTGAGTCAACAGATGGGGACGTTTGCAAGACAACAACCATCTGCACGAACAGTTCGACGACGTTTGTAGCAGTATGGACTATCAGCTCGGAGACCATGGCTGCGGTTACCCTTGACGCTGCATCACAGGCAAGAGCGACTGCGATGGTGTATTCAACGACGAACCTGGGTGCACGAACGGCAAAACGTCATTTTTTCGGATGAATCCAGGTTCTGTTTACATCATGATGGTCGCATCCGTGTTTGGCGACACCGCGGTGAACGCACATTGGAAGCGTGTATTCGTAATCGCCATACTGGCGTATCACCCGGCGTGATAGTATGCGATGTGTTACGACCCGTGGCTCTACCCTTCATTCGATCCCTGCTAAACCCTACATTTCAGCAGGATAATGCACGACCGCATGTTGCAGGTCACGTACGGGCCTTTCTGGATACAGAAAATGTTCGACTGCTGCCCTGGCCAGCACATCTGCCCTGGCCAGCACATTCTCCAGATCTCTCACGAACTGAAAACGTCTGGTCAATGGTGGCCGAGCAACTGGCTCGTCACAATACGCCAGTCACTACTCTTGATGAACTGTGGTATCGTGTTGAAGCTGCATGGGCAGCTGTACCTGCACACGCCATCCAAACTCTGTTTGACTTAATGCCCAAGCGTATCAAGGCCGTTATTACGGCCAGAGGTGTTTGTTCTAGGTATTGATTTCTCAGGATCTATGCACCCAAACTGCGTGAAAATGTAATCACATGTCAGTTCTAGTATAATATATTTGTTCAATGAATACCCGTTTATCATTTGCATTTCTTCTTGGTGTAGCAATTTTAATGGCCAGTAGTGTAATTAATAAAGTGGAACTGAAACGACCTGAGGAAAGATGAAATTTGTGGCACAACTTGACTCTATGGGTGGATAACACATCAAGGAATCGTCAATTTCGTAACAGAGGGAAATATGCAACACAGAGACACCAATCCTTGAATAAAATAAGAAAGTTCAAATGAATTTAGGTCTCAGTAGTTATCTAGAGATGATAAGGCTTGCTCTAGACACATCAGGGTGGAGAGCTGCAACAAACTAGTCTTCACACTGTAGTCCACAAAAATAAGGTGAGATTCAGCTAGCAAATAATTAAAAGTGTAGTGCTTAGTTCACTGATACGTGTTTTCCATTTCATTGCTATTTCGAATAGTATCTGTTTCATAGTTGTGCATCAACTGGTATTTTACGAAACTCTCTAGATTCGTTAAGGATCGTCTCCTAACCAAGACAAAAAGAAAAAGGGGCATGGTAATTGAAATAGTTGCTGCCATGCTAAAAGTTAATACGCAGTTCCATTTACGAAATTCGTAGCTGGTCCTGTATCTCTGCTGTAGTGTCAGCAGAAACTACATTTTCCCTTAGTAGCCTCGGTCATCTTGCTGTATATAACAGAGCATAAGAGCCATTCTTGGCGGTGTTTATGTTGAAATTGCGAATGCTAACTGCCTATCCTTTTAGTTTTATCACATTTTTTAGATATTTTTGCGGAAAATTACAGAGGCAACATCAACAAACGTTATACCATTGTACTTGTGTTTTCAACGGCTACCGAATGTCATTAAAATGTACATCATTCCATAAAAAACAATATTTACTTTAATATCTTATTCATACAAAAGTGCTGGCCGGTGTGGCCGAGCGGTTCTAGGCGCTTCAGTCTGGAACCGCGCGACCGCTACGGTTGCACGTTCGAATCCTGCCTCGGGCATGGATGTGTGTGATGTCCTTAGGTTAGTTAGGTTTAAGTAGTTCTAAGTTCTAGGGGACTGATGACCACAGCAGTTAAGTCCCATAGTGCTCAGAGCCATTTGAACCATTTGAATTATTGGTAGCAGTTGTAAAGAAGTGTTAACAATATAAATCAACAGGTAAAGATCAGTTAGTTCATTATAACCTACTTCTTTCTTATTCCTCATAATGTAAAATCCCTAGCCAAATCAGTGGTGGTAGAGCATACATTCATGTGATGTTCTTCCTAACACACTGTTTTCTGTTTGGGTGGTGGGATGATGAATATATTCCTATCAGTTACGTTGGATTTTTAACTTTCAACCTCATCTCTGTGTTATTACCTACCTAGAACAAAATCTTCTGTACTAGAAACAAGTACGTTTTTCAGTAACATTGATCGTTCGAAACTCAACTCGTCCTTTTCAGATGTGATATCCGCAATGCCACTGGAACCGAAAACTAGGCTGTTTCGGTGTTTCTAGACTATCCTAAAGCCCTTGATTACGTAACATATGAAAACTTTCAAAAGAAACTTATCTCTAATCAGGTTTACGACAAGATCGAAACCTTCGTGACAGGTAGCACACAGCAAGTTATCCTGAATAGAGACTCATCTAAAGGCGCTCTGGGTATCCTGGTACCAATTTCCTGTTTCATTGAAGAATCGTTCGTTGCAACGTCGTCAACGCTCCGTATGAGCTTTAATGTCTCTGATTTTCTCGACGTAATCATTTTGCACGTCCTGGAACATACTGTCTTGGAATATCAATAGTAAACCATTCATTGATGCACAACGTATATCTTGTAGCGTCTGCCTCTGTACTTTCAGGGTCTCTCACACGCTCAATATTTATTGCACACTAATGAGTCTTGCACATTAATACTAACCGTCTGAGATCGACATTGACGGTTTGTGCAGTATATTGAAGAAGAATTGAGAAAATATTGACGCTTGTTCAATCTACTGTGCAATATATTGTACTGTGTAAAGGTGGCTGTGCGCAATACACGTCGGTTCCTGGTGTGAGAAAGAGAAATTCAGATAGAAATTCCAAACCAATTTCCACGAAGAACTGGAAAAATTTAATGACAAAATTTGAGAAGTGGGCTGAAAGACGAATGTGAAAGAACCATGTGGTACAATGAAGAACTAAATTTCCTGATTGTTAAGGAAACGCCGCATACTTAGTTGTCCATAACAGCAGAAGAAGAAGTTCATGTTGTCATAACAGTAAGCATAAATATTTAGTTTACTCTTAGCAGTTCTCAGAACTGACGAATAAAGTCAGGTCACTTGTCCAGTGAGAGTAGATGTTTATTTTCTTGTAACAGTTGTCGCACTACACATATAAGATCATGTAAGGTTCCGAGCAACATAATTGTTTAGTTTCCTTTCCAAAAGTAGTTGCAGTAGAGACATACATACAAAAACATCACGTGTACACGGTAAGCTGAACAGTTGATTTGTTTAATTTGTAATGGGTTGTTGTTGTTTACGAATCTACGAGGGGCGTTCAGTAAGTAAAGCAAGATATTTTTTTCTGAAAGCAAGTTGGTTTTATTCAGGATTCCATTACACCATATTATTCCCCTCTCTTTTCGCTACAAAACCCTGTTTTTCCACATAATCTCCGTTCAAAGCGACGGCCTTATGCCAACTTAATGGGAGAGCCTGTCTCCTTGCATGGTACCACTCCCTGCAGGTGAGAGATCCGGGCTGTAGGGCGGGTGACGAAGAACAGTCCAATGAAGTTTTGGGGGCTGCTGTTGGGTGCGCAGACGTATGTGAGGGCTAGCGGTGTCGTGGAGAACGAGAAGTTCGTTTGCAGTTTTGTGGCGACGAACACGCTGAAGCCGTTTCTTAAATTTCCTGAGGCTAGCCCAGTCCACTTTAGAGTTAACCGGCGTACCATGAGGGAGGGCATCAAACAGAATAACCCCTTCAGAATCCCAGAACACCGTCGCCAAGACTTTACCGATTCAAATGGCTCTGAGCACCATGGGACTTAACATCTGAGGTTGTCAGTCCCTTAGAACTTTAAACTACTTAAACCTAACTAACCTAAGGACATCACACACATCCATGCCCGAGGCAGGATTCGAACCTGCGACCGCAGCGGTCGCGCGGTTCCGGACTGAAGCGCCTAGAGCCGTTAGGTCACAGCGGCCGGCTTTACCGGTTGAGGATGTGGCTTTGAGTTTGATCTTCCCAGGAGAAGTGGTGTGGTAGCACCCCGTGGATTGCAGTTTCGTTCCCTGTTAGAAGTGATGAACTCATGTTTCATCGCCTGTGATGATGTTCGAGGAAAAAAGTTACTATTAGTCTCGTAACGCGCAAGCAATCCGCACAAATGGTACTTCATTACTCTTCATGGTGTTTTGTTAGGCGGCGAGGAATCCAGCAGGCACACACCTTTGAGTATCCAACTGGTGGACCAGTGTGTCAGTACTACCAACAGAGACGTCCAGTTGAGTAGCGAGGAGTTTGATTATGATCCGTCGATCGCTTCTAGTGAGAATGTCCGCAGGTTCCAACATTGCAGGAGTCACAGCTGAGTGCGGCCGGCCGGTACGCGGGATATTAGGTAGGTTTACGCGACTTTGTTGAAAAGTGATGACAGACGGCTCACCCAACGGCTCACCTTGCTTTTGTTCACTACTAGGTCTCCGCAGATATTTTGCAAGCACCTATGAATATCTACGATGATATGGATTTCCGCCAGACGAAACTCGATGACAGCTCTCTGCTTGGAACGCACCTCCGTTACAGACGCCATATTGAATACCACATTTATCACTGTCACCTATTGGAACCTCATGAAACTATAGGGGCTCAAGTGGAAATCTTCCACCATGTCCCTCAGCAAATACCGCATTTTTTTAAGCGAAATTGAAAAAAATAAGTTGCATTACTTATTGAACGACCCTCGTATGCTGTCATGAAAGAGCCTCTGGTACGTTGAAATATTTATAGGCAGCTTCTCGGTCTTGTTTCTCCCATTCTGCATAATTTCTGCTTGTGTTTTCAACTTAATCCCAGTATATGAGAGTTTCACATCTTCGAGTGCCGACATGTTCAGTTCTAACTGAGGTGTCCCAGGCAGTTCGCCATGAAATCAGAGTTCTAACTGATGTGTCGAAGGGCATTAATATTGGGTAATAATATTGTGCCGTTCTTGTAATTGCACTTCCTCACAAATTATTAACGCAGTATTATTATCTCAATAACGTTGACCGTGGGAGCGCCCTTTAGCTGAGCTAATCTGTAGCAGTCTCTCTCCGAGTAAATGATCCCGTCACGAAACACACAGCTTTTCGTTGGATCTTCTCTACCTCTGGCTCATGTTATATATTAACGACTTAGCGGCTAGAATTAGTTGCAGTCTAATGCCTTTCGTTGATGACATCGTTAGCTATGAAGAGATATTAAGCTACTCACAGTTCAGCAATGTCCAGTTAAGATCTCGAATAAACATCTGTTTGGTGAAATGCCTGGCCATTACGTCGTAATGTAGAGAAATGCCATGCTATGCTCTGCATGAAACATGAAAATGTGGTATCCTTTGACTACAGGATTAATAAGCCACAACTAAATTTAGTAGTGATGATATTCAACTATTTCAGAGAGACAATGTATAGAGATATATTTTTGAACAAGTAGACGTAGCCCAGAACGAGACAATAAATCTTATCACAGAACGTCTTCGCCAAATCCTTGTAAATCAGATCTATTAGGTTTCCCAGAGGCAAGGAGAAAAAGAGCAAGATACAGATCCGAGACATCCTATGTTTGGACATATTCCTTAGCCGATGAGAGTGGAATCAAGAAGAAAGCTTTTTACAGTCATCCAAAACAACTTAATTATCACTTAATTAATCAAGAGTAGTACTGCTGCGAAACTCGACTTCAATCGGCCCAAGGATTAACTCGAAAGAGAAGATTTCTAGGTGCTTCGAACTCCCTTAAACTACTTGGACAATCCAGAATCACCTTAGGACGGGTGTAACCTGGCATAAAGAAAATGTGCTAAAATGGAGCTACATTAGGCTACTGATGTACGCTATCAGTGTGACGAACTACAAGAGCCACCCCACTTGCTTATCTGCATACAGCTGGATGAATAGTGCACCTTATACTACTAGGCTATAGCAAGTAACAAGGCTATTCGGGCTGCTATTTTCTGGACTAATTTTAAAATTTAAACGCCAGAAAACCGTCACGACACCATATTCTTTACCTCATGACTTATTATTGTGTTATTTCATATGTTTTCAGTGTGCTGACTCGATTAAGTTAAGTAAATTTCTTTTAATATTGTAAATTATAATTTTACTTAATAATTTTATTGTTCATTTTGTATCATGTTTTGGGCAAGAATAAATGAGAATGAAGTAGGATACAACTCGTTAATGGGTCGCTGGGAAACAGCAGTTTTTCTGCAAAATGCATTTCATACCAAACACTTGTACAGGTCATTCCCTTCAAGACGATGGAGCCCATATCGTCTGGGACTAGCAGTATACGTCGAACATGAGTTAAGAAGAGCTTTTCGTCTGTCGAGAAGATGTAACAGAAATACTGAAACATTACAACTGACTGACATGTCAATGAACAATGCCGTACATCTCGCGAGATACTGCTTTGACAACTTCAAGAACCTTTGTCAGGGCAGAAAATACAAATATTTGTCAGTGCCCCACACATTGTCCCTTAGAGATCGTGCAGGTAAAATTATGCTTAGAGCAGTTCGCACAGGAGCGTACAAGCATTCTTCCCATGCTTCTTCTGTAAATGGAACGGTAGTTGTTGTTTTGGTCTTCAGTATGAAGACTGGTTTCATGCAGCTCTCCATGCTAGTCTAACATGTGCAAGCATCGATCTCTGCATACTACTAAATTTTAAATCCATTTAAACTTGCTTACTGTATTCGGGTCTTGGGGTGCTTCTGCTATTTTCCCCCTCCACACTTACCTCCATTGCCAAACTGACGATTGTTTGATGCCTCAAGACGTGTCCTATCGACTGATCCGTGTCTTAGCCAGGTTTCGTCATAAGTTTTTTTTTCACAATTCCTTTCAGTGCCTCCTCATTAGTTACTTGACCTACCTATCAAATTTTCTACATTTTTCTGTAAAATCACAGTTCAAAACTTTCAGTCTCTACGTGTCTGAACTGTTAGTGTCCATGTTTCATTTCATTACGTGATTGCTCCCTAAATACCTTCAGAGAAGACTTCTTAACATTTAAATTTATATCCAACATTAACAAATATATCTTTTTCAGAAATGCTTTCCTGCTATTGCCTGTCTCCTTTTAATATCCGCTCTAATTCGGCCATCATCAGTTATTTTGCTGCCCAGATATCAAAACTCTTCTACTTATTTCAGTGTCTTATTTCCTCATCTAAGTCCCTCAGCATCGCCTGGTTAAGTAGTACTATATTTCAGTACCCTTGTTTTTCGTTTCTTGATGTTCATCTTATAACTTTTCAAGACGCCATCCGTTTCGCTCAAGTCCTTTGTCATCTCTGACACAATTATAATTTGATAAAAAAACTCCAAAGTTTTTATTTCTTCTCCCTTAGCTGTAATTTCATTTCGCAGTTTCTTCTTGGTTTCCTTCACAGCTTGCTCAGTGTACAGGTCGAATAACAACGAGGACTGGCTACAATCCTGAGAATGCTATCTATAAACTCCTTGATGAAATAGTACAAGCCTTAAACAATAGTATATCGCCAGCTTGTGTTTTTTGTGAGCTTTCCAAAGTGTTCGATTATGTAGATCATGATAATCTCTTCGAAAAACTCAAGTTTTAAGGAAATGATGGCTTTACACAGAATTGGTTTTAATCATTCTTAATAATCAGAATGCAAAAAGTTATGCTGAATACGTCAGATAATATCGGAAAGGTAGAAAATTTTAGTGACTGGGGAAGAAGAAATCAGACCAGGAGTCCCACAGGGCTCAACTTTGGGTCCCCTCCTATTCCTTATTTTAAGAGAATGACTTTCCACTTCACTCTCAAAAGAAAATTCGGTACTTTCTGCAGACGATAATAGTGTTATAATAAAGTCCTTCAAAGAGGAAACGGAAGAGTTCGCAAATGATATTTTCGACAGAATTATTAAGTACTTCTCTGAAAATGGACTATTATAAATTTCGACAGGACATATTACATTTATTTCTGTACAACAAATAATGTAATACCAACAACTGAGGACCACTTGATGAGGGGTCAGTACATAGGGTAGAATGCTTCAAATTTTTGGGTGTACATATTTGTGGAAACTTGAATGGAAGAAGCATACCACTGAGTTTCTTCAACAATTAAGTTCAGCTACTTTTGGTCTTCGTATAATTGTTAATCTTGGAAACAAAACTATCAACGTCCTGACACGTTTTGTATATTTCCACTCATTAATGTCGTACGGAACAATTTTCTGGTGTTAACGTATCAATTAGAAAGTATTGATTGTACAAAAGCGAGCAGGAAGAACAATATGTTGTGTTCGCCTCACTGAAGTCACGTAAGTACCTCTTCAAGGAGCTAGATATTTTATCTGCGCATTCATAATACATATATTAGGTAGTGAAATCAACATAAATAATCCGTCACAATTTGAGAAGAACAGTGATGTACATACCTATAACACTAGACGAAAACATGACCTTCATTACTCATTGTTAACACTGTCAGTGGCTCAAAAAGGAGTTCCACATGCAGCAACAAAAATTTTTCATCGTTTTACCCATGAAATAAAATATCTGACAGGTAGCGAAGCAAGTTTTAAATCTAATTTAAAATCACTTCTCCCGGACAACCCCTTCTGTTCCATTGGCAGACAGCACAAAAAAAAAAAAAAAAAATACTGCATTGAAAATGATAATCCGTTCATTAATGTTAACACTAATCACGCATACATATCCTGTAAACTGACTTGTTCCACATCATTTCGGTAAAAGAATCGTTCAAATAATGTGTCGAACACGTAACTAACTAACTAACTCCGTCCTCCCTCCCTTCTATCGACTCTTACAACTGCAGTCCGGTTTCTGTTCATTTTATGAATAACGTTTCGCTCTCTCAATTTTATCTCTGGGGTTACCGAGACAATTTCAACGAGTGTAGTCCAGTTAACAATGTCAAAAGCTTTCTCTAAATTTACGAATAATACACTCCTGGAAATGGAAAAAAGAACACATTGACACCGGTGTGTCAGACCCACCATACTTGCTCCGGACACTGCGAGAGGGCTGTACAAGCAATGATCACACGCACGGCACAGCGGACACACCAGGAACCGCGGTGTTGGCCGTCGAATGGCGCTAGCTGCGCAGCATTTGTGCACCGCCGCCGTCAGTGTCAGCCAGTTTGCCGTGGCATACGGAGCTCCATCGCAGTCTTTAACACTGGTAGCATGTCGCGACAGCGTGGACGTGAACCGTATGTGCAGTTGACGGACTTTGAGCGAGGGCGTATAGTGGGCATGCGGGAGGCCGGGTGGACGTACCGCCGAATTGCTCAACACGTGGGGCGTGAGGTCTCCACAGTACATCGATGTTGTCGCCAGTGGTCGGCGGAAGGTGCACGTGCCCGTCGACCTGGGACCGGACCGCAGCGACGCACGGATGCACGCCAAGACCGTAGGATCCTACGCAGTGCCGCAGGGGACCGCACCGTCACTTCCCAGCAAATTAGGGACACTGTTGCTCCTGGGGTATCGGCGAGGACCATTCGCAACCGTCTCCATGAAGCTGGGCTACGGTCCCGCACACCGTTAGGCCGTCTTCCGCTCACGCCCCAACATCGTGCAGCCCGCCTCCAGTGGTGTCGCGACAGGCGTGAATGGAGGGACGAATGGAGACGTGTCGTCTTCAGCGATGAGAGTCGCTTCTGCCTTGGTGCCAATGATGGTCGTATGCGTGTTTGGCGGCGTGCAGGTGAGCGCCACAATCAGGACTGCATACGACCGAGGCACACAGGGCCAACACCCGGCATCATGGTGTGGGGAGCGATCTCCTACACTGGCCGTACACCACTGGTGATCGTCGAGGGGACACTGAATAGTGCACGGTACATCCAAACCGTCATCGAACCCATCGTCTACCATTCCTAGACCGGCAAGGGAACTTGCTGTTCCAACAGGACAATGCACGTCCGCATGTATCCCGTGCCACCCAACGTGCTCTAGAAGGTGTAAGTCAACTACCCTGGCCAGCAAGATCTCCGGATCTGTCCCCCATTGAGCATGTTTGGGACTGGATGAAGCGTCGTCTCACGCGGTCTGCACGTCCAGCACGAACGCTGGTCCAACTGAGGCGCCAGGTGGAAATGGCATGGCAAGCCGTTCCACAGGACTACATCCAGCATCTCTACGATCGTCTCCATGGGAGAATAGCAGCCTGCATTGCTGCGAAAGGTGGATATACACTGTACTAGTGCCGACATTGTGCATGCTCTGTTGCCTGTGTCTATGTGCCTGTGGTTCTGTCAGTGTGATCATGTGATGTATCTGACCCCAGGAATGTGTCAATAAAGTTTCCCCTTCCTGGGACAATGAATTCACGGTGTTCTTATTTCAATTTCCAGGAGTGTATAAACGTAGGTATCCTTTCCTCATCCTGTCTTCTAAGATAAATTTTGGGGTCAGTATTGCCTCGTGTTTTTCTATATTTTTCCGGAATCCAAACTGATTTCCCTCGAGTAGTTCATCTACTAGTAAGTAATGTCATCCACTTCACTGTAATTCGCATATAGTGTAACTGTAGATACGTGTTTTCCTTCGCACATAGCAGCCCAGAAATCCACAAGAGAAATAGTATGAGGGTGTCGTACACTTGATGTGGGCAGTGGCCCCTAGATCTGGCGAGGTTTGTAGCAGCCGGCGGCGTGGTTGGCCTCATCGATCGCGGGTCGCGGGGTGAACGGCCGGATCCAAACACAGCGCGGCACACTGCCCCAGCAGCACAACGGCCCAGAAGCATGCAGCACGCAACTCCCTCTGCTCTGCCTTCAGGGCTCGTCCCGTGTTGTGACAGGGTCCGCGACTCAGGTGAAATCGCACGTACACGGTTTGGCAGTAACTTCTATTTCGATTCTGTGGTCGAGTGCCCTTTCTTTTCACCATAAACATCTGTCTGCCTAGAGGTGCGTATACACGTGCCATTGTTTACGAGAGTGTGTGACCGCAATAGTATTGGCGTCTACAGTGCTGCAAAGTGGCTGCAATGCACAGCAGCACTGGATATGGCCGGACTATACTGTAGATGGAACAGGCTGTTGCATGTAGCTGCTGATGTGACGCTGAGGTATTGCCGATGTTGTCCACTAAGGCTGGATAATACACTGAGGCGACAAAAGTAGTGGGACAACTATACGCATATGTACAGATGACGGTGATATCGCGTACGCGAGGTATAAAATGGCAGTGCATTGGCGGAGCTATCATTTGCACTCGTCTGATTCATGTGAAAAGGTTTTGCTGTGATCAGGACCGCACGACGGGAATTAACAGACTTAGAACGCGGAATGGTAGCTAGACGCATGGAACATTCCATTTCAGAAATTGTTAGGGAATTCAATATTCTGAGATCCACATTGTCAAGAATGTGCCGAGGATACCAAATTTCAGGCATTACCTCTCAACACGGCCAATGCAGTGGTCGACGTCCTTCACTTAACGAGCCACAGCAGCGGCGTTTGCGTAGAACTGTCAGTGCTAACAGACAAGCAACACTATGTGAATTAACCGTCGAAATCTATATGAGGCGTAAGACGAAAGTATTCATTAGGACAGTGAGGCGAAATCTGGCGTTATGGGCTATGGCAGCAGACGACCGACGCAAGCGCCTTTGCTAACAGCACGACATCACCTGCATCGCCTCTCGTTAGCTCGTGACCTTATCTGTTGGACTCTAGGTAACTGAAAAATTGTGGCCTGATCACATGAGACCCTATTTCAGTTGGTAAGAGCTGATGGTAGGGTCCGAGTGTGGCGCAGACCCCATGAAGCCATGGACTCAAGTTGTCAACAAGGCACTGTGCAAGCTGGTGGTGGCTCCATAATCTGTATACATGGAATGAACTGGATCCTCTGGTCTAAGCGAGTCGATCACTGACTGGAAATTGTTCTGTTTGGCTTCTTGGAGACCATTTTTTCCCAAACAGCCATGCAATTTTTATTGATGACAGTGCGCTATGTCACCGGGCCACATTTGTTCGCGATTGGTTTGAAGAACATTCTGGACAATTCGAGTGAGTGCTTTGGCGGTCCACATCACCCGACATGAATCTTATCGAACATTTATGGGACATAATCGAGAGGTCAGTTCGTACACAAAATCTTGCACCCGAAACACTTACGCAATTATGGACGGCTAGAAAGGAAGCATGGATAAATATTTTTGTAAAGACTTCCAGAGACTTGTTGAGTTCATGCCACATCGAGTTTATGCACTACATTGGGTAAAAGGAGGTCCGTAACGATATTAGGAGGTATCCCATGACTTTGGTCACCTCAGTGTATTATGTATGGTCAGGCTATAATAATTTCCTTCTCCCTCGAAGTCTTACTTTCTCTTCCTCACCCCGATAGCTCTGAAGTGTTCAATCATGCAATATATGAGTTGAAACATTATTATTTCACTTCATTTCGAAAGATAGGGCGCGTTCGAAAATGCACTCGATTTGTTTGCCATCTAAAGAAACGTAGAAGTACGCAAAGTGTGATAAGAATCTCTAAGACCACAGCTCTGAAATAAAAAATGTAATGTGTACAAGAACGCAATGTGAGAAAAGACATTCTAGCCGCTATTGTCTTAGTAGAAGATTCATAATTGTTTTCTACAAAGATTCCTAAAGGCTTCTAAACTTTTTTGAAGCTTCATCCCTTGAGCCTTCGTATTCATGGGCAGCAACTTGTCAACTGACCTTTCTTATTACAGTCTTTGTATACATTACGTTTCATGTCCCATAAGTCTGGTCATAGTTATATCGCATTTATGATATTCATAGTTCTTGCAGTGTAGTGGTAAACCAGAATCAAATATTAACATAAACATTTCATTCTTATTTCGAACTACCTGTAGGAATTCCTTGACTCCTTCCGCCAAGGCATTACAAACGTCAGACGCCTAGAGACATACCGAAGAGAAGTACAATTTGAAAGAGGTACATTAAACGACCAGTAGCCAAAAACTGAACGGTACTTGTCAGTCTGGTTGTAACTGGTACAGTCTTTCATATTGGCACTGATCTTAATAATTCTCGGAAGAACTGCTTTTACAATAAGTTGTAAATAGTGTTTCATTCTTGTGGAAAACGTATCGTTCAAATGGCTCTGAGCACTATGGGATTTAACATCTGAGGTAATCAGTCCCCTAGAACTTAGAACTACTTAATCGTAATCAAACTAAGGAAATCACACACATCCATGCCCGAGGCAGGATTCGAACCTGCGACCGTAGTGGTAGCGCTGTTCCAGACTGAAGTGCCTAGAACCGCTCGGCCACCATGGCCGGCGGAAAAGGTATACATCCAGCATCAGTTCACGAGTTACAGTTTCAGAAGCAATTGACTTTCTTAAAAAAAGAACGCATCCACAAAACCCGATTTCTATTTTCGTCGCTAACTTCTTTGCTTGTGGAATACAAATGCAAGATAGCCGCACCCACTTCCACTAGCTCGCTCTCGTTCACTTAGCGGTCATACTGTGACTCGCGTAGTGATGTGGGCTGGGCAAATTCCCATTGGGTAGGACGTTTATAAATGGGAATTTGCTCGGGAATTTGCCCACAGCAGTTTTAAATAACCCAAATCTGGGCATTTATGAAAAAGTACTTTTTAAAACTTTTGCTGCTAGAACATAAAATTTACCAATTAAAATACGGGATGGTAAGATATTTCATATATTAAAAGTTAGTAAATGTTTACAGTGAAACCTACGTATACCATTCGTTGCCTTTACTATTAAACTTGCTGCACCGAGGAAAGGCGTGTGTTGCTGACAGCTGCTTATCATTCATCATTTCCTTTTCCTTTTTACCGGTTCTACTTTTCACTCTCGGTCTCTCTCTGTCTCTCTCGCACTCACACACACACACACACACACACACACACACACACACACACACACCGTGTTGAACAGCTGTTTAGTGATAAGTCATACCTCATACCTGCTTGAAATAAAGAAGAGAGTTCCGGATGTTTCCTGGGTGAGAACTGACTCAATGAAAGAGCTCATGAACCCAATCGTTCATTTGATTACAACTTTAAAGTTAAATTAGCCTGAAGTTCAGAAAATAGCCACGAATTTCAATAAGTTGGAAGAGGTTCTCATCGAGAAATTACCGCCCTCTCCCCTGCAATCTGCAGAAGAAATGTCAGTCTTCTCTTAATCCCAACCCAGAACGGAATTGGATGTGTCTTCTATCCGCCTTGCTGCTAATCTTCTTGATCCAGTAGTACAAGGTAGTAACTTGAAGCCTATCAGGATGCTTGATACAACAAGCTTTGTTTGCGCCAGAGCAAAAGAACACTGGATTAAATGTTTTGCAGGTTAGAAAGAATATGGCTGACTAAAGAGACAAACAAGGAATTTGGTCCAGACAGTTCATATGGGAAGGAATGGCTCATCACCATCAAAAAGATAAATATGATTACGTAAATCCTTTATAGTGGTGGCGAGGCGTAAGAGGAGCTTGTGAATCGGCAGAAGTTGACGTAAAAACTCTTGGTGCATCAGCTACTTCTGTTGCTTCAGAGCGTTCCTTGGATGGATCCGCAGTAAAAAAAGAAACAGACTCGCATCAGAGAGAGCTGCAAAACTGGCCTTTCTCTCCTATAACTGGAAGTTGATGTACGGAGCAGTAACACAACCTAAGCCTGTTGTTTCCAAGGAAGCAGAGACAAAATTTAAAGGAAACCAGCAGTCAGCAAAGAATCAGAATCCGGAGAATTTGTAACAGACTCGGAACTTCACGTTTCTTCTTCCACTTATGGTGATCAAGAAACTTATTGAGAACTTTTTTTGATTTTTTTTGCAGTGGTATAGTAGAAGCAAAAGTACTACCTACAGGCTAGCTACTTAATATAAACCAATCTTTATTTTCAAAAATACTTAAACTTGGATGGTGTTTTCTTTTTTTATTATTTACTACCCCAATAATTAACCTCATTAAAGATTTACAAATTAAGTTTACAGATCAGTTTATTTCCCCTAATAACTCTCCTAGGTTGTATACATGGAAGAACCCTGGAGATACTAAAAGGTTTCAGATAGATTATATAATGGTAAGACAGAGATTTAGGAACCAAATTTTAAATTGTAAGACATTTCCAGGAGCAGATGTGGACTCTGACCACAATCTATTGTTTATGAACTGTAGATTAAAACTAAAGAAACTGCAAAAAGGTGGGAATTTAAGAAGATGGGACCTGGATAAACTGAAAGAACCAGAGGTTGTACAGAGTTTCAGGGAGAGCATAAGGGAACAATTGACAGGAATGGGGGAAAGAAATACAGTAGAAGAAGAATGGGTAGCTTTGAGGAATGAAACAGTGAAGGCAGCAGAGGATCAAGTAGGTAAAAAGACGAGGGCTAGTAGAAATCCTTGGGTAACAGAAGAGATACTGAGTTTAATTGATAAAAGGAGAAAATACAAAAATGCAGTAAGTGAAGCAGGCAAAAAGGAATACAAACGTCTCAAAAATGAGATCGACAGGAAGTGCAAAATGGCTAAGCAGGGATGGCTAGAGGACAAATGTAAGGATGTAGAGGCTTATCTCACGAGGGGTAAGATAAATACTGCCTATAGGAAAATTAATGACACCTTTGGAGAAAAGAGAACCACTTCCATGAATATCAAGAGCTTAGATGGCAACCCAGTTCTAAGCAAAGAAGGGAAAGCAGAAAGGTGGAAGAAGTATATAGAGGGTCTATACAGGGGCGATGTTCTTGAGGACAATATTATGGAAATGGAAGAGGAGGTAGATGAAAATGAAATGGGAGAAATCATACTGCGCGAAGAGTTTGACAGAGCACTGAAAGACAACATTCCATTAGAACTACTGACAGCCTTGGGAGAGCCAGTCCTGACAAAACTCTACCATCTGGTGAGGAAGATGTATGAGACAGGCGAAATTGCCTCAGACTTCAAGAAGAATATAATAATTCCAATCCCAAAGAAAACAGGTGTTGACACATGTGAAAATTACCGAACTAGCAGTTCAATAAGTCACAGCTGCAAAATACTAACGCGAATTCTTTACAGACGAATGGAAAAACCGGTAGAAGCCGACCTCGGGGAAGATCAGTTCGGATTCCGTAGAAATGTTGGAACACGTGAGGCAATACTGACCCTACGACTTATCTTAGAAGAAAGATTAAGGAAAGGCAAACCTACGTTTCTAGCATTTGTAGACTTAGAAAAAGCTTTTGACAATGTTGAGTGGAATACTCTCTTTCGAATTCTGAAGGTGGCAGGGGTAAAATACAGGGAGCGAAAGGCTATTTACAATTTGTACAGAAATCAGATGGCAGTTATAAGAGTCGAGGGACATGAAAGGGAAGCAGTGGTTGGAAAGGGAGTGAGACAGGGTTGTAGCCTCTCCCCGATGCTATTCAATCTGTATATTGAGCAAGCAGTAAAGGAAACAAACGAAAAGTTCGTAGCAGGTATTAAAATCCATGGAGAAGGAATAAAAACTTTGAGGTTCGCCGATGACATTGTAATTCTGTCAGAGACAGCAAAGGACTTGGAAGAGCAGTTGAACGGAATGGACAGTGTCTTGAAAGGAGGGTATAAAATGAACATCAACAAAAGCAAAATGAGGACAATGGGATGTAGTCGAATTAAGTCGGGTGATGGTGAGGGAATTAGATTAGGAAATGAGACACTTAAAGTAGTAAAGGAGTTTTGCTATTTGGGGAGCAAAATAACTGATGATGGTCGAAGTAGAGAGGTTATAAAATGTAAAATGTAGACTGGCAATGGCAAGGAAAGCGTTTCTGAAGAAGAGAAATTTGTTAACATCGAGTATTGATTTGTCAGGAAGTCGTTTCTGAAAGTATTTGTATGGAATGTAGCCATGTATGGAAGTGAAACGTGGACGATAAATAGTTTAGACAAGAAGAGAATAGAAGCTTACGAAATGTGGTGCTACAGAAGAATGCTGAAGATTAGATGGGTAGATCACATAACAAATGAGGAGATATTGAGTAGAATTGGGGAGAAGAGGAGTTTGTGGCACAACTTGACCAGAAGAAGGGATCGGTTGGTAGGACATGTTCTGAGGCATCAAGGGATCACCAATTTAGTACTGGAGGGCAGCGTGGAGGGTAAAAATCGTAGAAGGAGACCAAGAGATGAATACACTAAGCAGATTCAGAAGGATGTAGGCTGCAGTAGGTACAAAAATGCAGATGAAGAAGCTTGCACAGGATAGAGCAGCATGGAGAGCTGCATCAAACCAGTCTCAGGAGTGAAGACCACCACACACACAACACAACACTCCTTTAACTCTCATTAAGCTATCTCAACTCGGTTACCCGATCACTAAAGGAGCAGTGTTGCAAAACAGTTATTCCAATAAAATAGCTTGAATTTTTTTGTAAGAGCCGATTATCAGTTAATCAATAGAATCCATAAATAACCTGGCATTTACGAATTTGGGGCATTTTCCCAGGCATTTATCCTGGGAGTTTACCCCAACTTGTAAATGCGCAGTTTTTTTACACCATCCACCCGTGTAAACACTATAAGCCCGGAAATGTATTGCCCCAAAAATTTCCGGACAGCTTTAGTCCACAGTGATGGTGAACATGTTGCATTTTACGTTGACGGGAAACATTGCTGGGTTATAATGTGGTAGTACGCAATTACTTCGCCCTGCGCAGACGTATTGAGGGCTCGTTTCACAGCGGGGCAACGGGTGACAATGACTTGTATGAAGGAGACAGCAGTTAGGTTAAACTTGTAAAGTGTACCTATGCAAGTGAAGTGGAGTCAGTGTGGCCAACAAAAGTAAACTAGTGAACACAGCTGTGCAAATGATCGCAGAGGGGCTGGCTGGGTGGCCGAACGGTTCTAGGCGCTACAGTCTGGAACCGCGCGACCGCTACGGTCACATGTTAAAATCCTGCTCGGGCATGGATGTGTGTTATGTCCTTAGGTTAGTTAGGTTTAAGTAGTTCCAAGTTCTAGGTGACTGATGACCTCAGAAGATGAGGAAGATGTATGAGACAAGCGAAATTCCCTCAGACTTCAAGAAGAAATTTCTCACACTCTGAAATTAGTAATTAAAACTAAAAAAAACGTTGTTAATGAGGTATGACCCAATATTTGTTAGCTAATATTTCCATCACATAATAAATACAGGAATGAAATACAAGTAAAGAAAATAGTTGCTCCTCGTAAGAATCGATTTCACGATAACAAGAATAATATGCTGTTCACTCAGCTAATGATCAATATTTCAAAAATATTTTGTACTGCTAAAAAATCGTAGACGACTAGTCCGCAAGGTCCCCTTACATGTCAAACATCTGCAACATATTTATACCAAAGTTACCATAAACATGTTAATGTATATAGAACACAATGAATAACACAATTCTTAGGCTGTTATAGCCATGATCCGTCAGGTATAAACAGCTTACAACACTTCTTTACAGCTGCGTCGCACTGTATGCAGGAGACCAGGCATGGAATGTAGTCGAGTGGTCCGGTTTACACCCATAAACATCAGTGACCTATGTGCAATAATTTATTTTTCAGACTGAATTTACGAAGTTATAAATTGTTTCGTGGCGTCAGACAGCGGCCAGGCATAAGCGCATTTCTCGAATAAGTGCTGATGCCTCGTCAGAAAGTCGTGACGTCGACGCCGCAAGTCAGTGAGCCATCGCAGCGTGCTATGCTGGTGGCAGTGTGGGAACAGGAAACTGTCACCCACGCCTACGTTCTGTGGTACAGTGCGGCTCACACCTCAGTGCTCTCTTAGATGCCCATCAAGCTCTCGGTAGGGCACAGCGGATTGTGTGGTCCGGGCTGTCGGTTGTCGTGAAGACTATACCCTGGTCAGCCACCACGGATCGATCCAGACTGCAGCAGATGTTCATGGGACGGCCAGGGGAATGCACGAACGCACGGTGCCTGGTCGGTATAAGGATGACAACTAACAGATCAGCAGCAGTTGACTGTGAGTGGAGGAGCGCTGGCTGCACTCCAGTCTTTTTGTCATCTGCGATGTTCCAGTAGGTAGCAATGACAGATCGTGGATGTGGTATGCATCAGGATGGCTGCGTGTCAGTGTTGATGTCAGCAAGGGGGTAGCATGTAGACCACCGTCGATCAGTTTGTAATGGTTTCAGTGAAATTCATAGCCCTTCGTTCTCTCTGATTCTAGTGACACGGACAGAATGGCGGCAGGACTGGATATGCCTTTGAGCTCCAAAACTCTCGTTATTTAAAGAGACGAGCCTGCATCTATGATGCGGTAGCTCTGAGTGTATGATCGTTTTGCCCTTGTTCATCAGTCTCATCAGTGCTTTTAAGATCCCCCGCGTTTTTACTAACCTTCCAAGAGGGTCTCTTCAGTTAGGGAGTCCGTAGAAGATGGTTGGTTGGTTGATTTGGGGGAGGGGACCAACAGCGAGGTCATCGGTCCCATCTGAGTAAGGAAGGATGAGGAAGGAAATCGGCCGTGATCTTTCAAAGGAACCATCCCGGTATTTGCCTGAAGAGATTTAGGGAAATCACCATAAAATATGACTGCCTGTACTTTTCCATCTGAGACTTGTATAAATTAAGACAACCTGTCCTTAGATTATATGTGTGGAGTCTGTCCTTTAAGGCATGTCAGAAAGAACAGACAGGTTCGCAGGAGAGCTTCTGTAAAGTTTGGAAGGTAGGAGACGAGGTACTGGCAGAAGTAAAGCTGTGAGTACCGGGCGTGAGTCGTGCTTCGGTAGCTCAGTTGGTAGAGCACTTGCCCGCGAAAGGCAAAGGTCCCAAGTTCGAGTCTCGGTCGGGCACACAGTTTTAATCTGCCAGGAAGTTTCAAGAACAGACATCATTGTGATCCTGCAGCCGTCATGAATCAAGGCATGAATGAATTAATGACATTTAGCTGCTAATGAGTATTTATTTTGCATCAGTGGGGAAAGTTAAAAATTGATGCGGAATCAGGAAATCAACCTGGGCCACCTGCTCACTTGGCAGATGGTCTGGCCACTAATTCATACGGACACAGTGGTCGTCGCAACTGCATGGACTACCGTAGCACTCCTCCCAGTAGACCCAAATTCTCACGTTATCCCCATACTACTGACGTAGTGCTCCTGCCCATTATCCTCATTACTTCAGGCGTCGTGCTGTTTTCTGTAAGAGTTCGAACGTGGTGTGCATCTCCCCTGAAGCGATCATTGGCCAGTTTCACCCTAATTACGAGGTTTGGAACTTAAATAGTGGGAACTATTTATTCACAACCGATACAAAAGAGATACATGTTTGCACCTGTTACTGTCCTTCAAAGTAGTCACCAGCGTTGTGTAGAACCCGTTGCCAGCGATGTGGAAAGCGTAGTATACCGTTGGTAGAGTCTGTTCAGTTGATGGTGTGAATGGAGCGTTCTAAAGTTATGGTGATTCTCGTGTAGGACTGTGATGGTGTTATCCTAAGGCATTACGTTCCTCCACGGCAGACCGCCAGGGCACAGTATTGCTGTTCGTTTTTGGATAATCATCTGCGACCAGCTTTGCGATAGAAGCGGCGAAACTTTCTGCTAAACCCATCCATCATTTTGCACGACAATGCGCGGGCGCATACAGCGCAAGCTGTGGCTGCTCTGTTCGGTCGATGGGACTGGGAAGTACTGTACCATCCACCATACTCCCCGGAGTTAAGTCCTTGTGACTTTGATTTGATTTCGATGATGAAGGAACCACTTCGTGGCATTCGCTTCAAAACTGTTCCATAGATTCGACAGGCAGTAGACCGCTCTATTCGCACCAACAATAGAACAGGATCTGCTAACGGTATACTGCGCTGATGTTATGCATTAAATAATATCTGCAGAGCATTCTTTAACAACAAATACGCCTTCTGAGCCTTCAAAAAGAAGTTAAAGAAATACCACAACATTATATTTAAACAAATACACTCTTGCTACATACCGAATTTACACATTACTAGTGTGTGTGACGTCATAGTGTACGTGTTAAAATGAGACCGTTGTCCTATTGGTATAAATGCAACAATATAATCATTTCACAGCGAATTCTGCAAATGTCGGTAATTTTTAACAAAATTCGTGCTGTAAGCCACTTTTGACAATTTGTGTGTGACTGTGGAATGGTTGAGTTTCTATAGTTTAATAACACCACAACATCTGCAGCAAAATCTCTGTAAATATTAACAAAATTCATAATGCATGGCACTTTGACAAGGCAGTGTGTGACTGTGGGGTGGATCAGTTGTTACCGGGCGGTTGTAATTAAGCTTTCCCTATTTAACACGTTATAACACGGAAACTAATTACCATACAAGTACTAAACTTGGTAGCATCAATGTCAATGACATGGGGAAGAGAAATAATGCAGAATCAGTTCAACTGAAACACTTTAAACGTGCTACTACGGTACATCATACCATTACATACCAATAGTATTACTTCTACAAAAGGGGCTCAATATGGCGCCCATCAATGTCCAGAAGAGTCTGAAAGCGCAGGATTGCATTCTGTATAGCAGAACGAAGCATGTCCGTGGGTATGCTGGCTACCTCTCTTGACATGCTGCGCTTCAGATCAGCACAACCAATTTGGAAACGTTTGCCTGATAATTCTATCGTTTCCAGGTGTGTTCCGAAAAAGCAGGTGAACTTCACGAGCGATGTGCGGTGGGGCCCATCTTGCGTGGACACTGTTGAGTTAAATGTGTCTCTCTCCTGGAGAGCGGGAACGAGATGCTTGCGAAGCAGATCGCGGCAACGCTGGCCAGTCGCACTGCACGTCTTTGGTTCACGAGCGCCAAACCGTTCAAAAAAGAATGGGCCAATGATGAACGTAGCCGTGAAGCCACAACATATGGTGACACGTTCACCACACAGAGGAACTTCATGTACAGTGACTGGAGGTGAAGATCCCCACACTCGGCAGCTCTGCTTGTTCACCTCAACCGTCAGAGAAAAATGAGCTTCGTCTGTCCATAGGATGGTCCCAGGCCAGCCATCGTCAACTTCAATCCTTGCGAGAAAGTGGAGAGCGAAGTCAACACGTCGTTGTGCGTGCTGTGGTGCAAGCTGCTGTACGATATGGATCTTGTACGGATACCACGGGATCTTCAACTGGTGTGACATAGCATGCTCACTGCCTGACGATCGGGAACTGCGCGCAGCGTTGTCTGCCATAGAAACAGCGATTTCGCAAACCACCTGTGGCGCAACAGGTAGTCGGCCTCATCCCGTAGCGATGCCCAGTTCTCCAGTTGATTCGAACTTCTTCATCATGCCCTGCACAGCAGGTGGAGAAACAGAACCATTCCGTAATGCTTTTAGCCGGCAATATTCTCGAAGTTGTCTTGTGACAGCCAGAGCGACAGCACCAGCAGCAGCGAGTACTGTTTGTATAAAGCGTTTATTTTGCGTTTTGTTTACGACCTTCCACTAAGGAAGGGGTTCTATTTGTGTTTATCTGCTCTGCATAGTAACTAATAGTTCTTGATAAAACTTTACGTAGTCTTCGTGTTAGATTTCTTAGTGTTTTCTTGATCGTTTAGAACAGAAAGCGCCCTAAAACCGTCTTTTGTTTGTTTCGCGGCCGTTAGCCACTAGTCACTTGAATCAGCAGTTGTCTTGTGACAGCCAGAGCGAGAGCACCAGCAGCAGCGAGTACTGTTTGTATAAAGCGTTTTTGTACTTATTTGCTGCGCTTAGCTTTTAAATAGTTTTTCTGGGAAAACCTAGCGTAGTTTTCGCGTCTCGTATTTCAGTGAGTGTTTCTTGATTATCAGAGTAGCTCATCAGAAGATTATCTTGGGAATTTGTCACCGTATAGAGTAGGGTAAACATAGTCATGTGTAGGGACTGTGGTTGTTGTGAGCGGACGCAAGGAGAATTGGCCACTCTTCGGGGTCAGGTGGAGGCTTTGTCTGTTAGGCTCATCGAGCTCGAGGCGCAGGCGTCGGCTCGTAGTGGCGTTGGGGCAACTGTGGTGAGACCTATGCCTACTTCGGTGGCCTTGGAATCACATGGAACCCCTGATGTCGCTGCGTCTTCCGGCAGTGAGCATCTTACTGGTCAGCCATCACTCCAGGGTGAATGGCGGACAGTGGTGGGCTCGCGCGTGCCTGGCCGAAAGGCGAAGGTGGGATCTGGCCGCGTGGCAGCTGCCTTACCCCTTTCCAACAGGTACGGGGTGCTTCCTAGTGGTGATGACATCGTTTCCGAGCCACCACAAGGTGCCTCGCCTGTTGGGCCAGTGGCCGATTATCCGGCAAGGTCCCGACAGTCACAGAGGGCGGGCCTATTAGTTATAGGGAGCTCCAACGTTAGGCGGGTTATGGAGCCCCTCAGGAAAATAGCGGGTAGGTCGGGGAAGAATGCCAGTGTGCACTCGGTGTGCTTGCCGGGGGGTCTCGTCCGTAATGTGGAGGAGGCCCTTCCGGCAGCTATTGAACGCACTGGGTGTGACCGGCTGCAGATAGTAGCACATGTCGGAACGAATGACGCCTGCCGCTTGGGTTCTGAGGCCATCCTTGGTTCCTTCCGGCGGCTGGCTGATTTGGTGAAGACAACCAGCATCGCACGCGGAGTGCAAGCTGAGCTTAATATCTGCAGCATAGTGCCCAGAGTCGATCGCGGTCCTCTGGTTTGGAGCCGTGTGGAGGGTCTAAACCAGAGGCTCAGACGACTCTGCGACTATAATGGTTGCAAATTCATCGACCTCCGTTATTGGGTGGAGAACTGTAGGGCCCCCCTAGACAGGTCAGGCGTGCACTACACACCGGAAGCAGCTACTAGGGTAGCAGAGTACGTGTGGCGTGCACACGGGGGTTTTTTAGGTTAGAGGGACCCCCCCTTGGGCGAAACGATAAAATACCTGACGGCTTACCAGAGAGGACATTATCATCGTTGATAAAGAACGTCCGTCCTCAGAGACCAAAAACAGGAAAAGTTAACGTAATATTGGTAAACTGCAGGAGTATCCAGGGCAAGGTTCCTGAATTAGTATCTCTTATTGAAGGAAATAGTGCGCATATAGTATTAGGAACGGAAAGTTGGTTAAAACCGGAAGTGAACAGTAACGAAATCCTAGACACAGAATGGAATATATACCGCAAGGATAGGATAAACGCCAATGGTGGAGGAGTATTTATAGCAGTAAAGAATTCAATAATATCCAGTGAAGTTATTAGCGAATGCGAATGTGAAATAATCTGGGTTAAGTTAAGTATCAAAGGTGGGTCAGATATGATAGTCGGATGCTTCTATAGACCACCTGCATCAGCAACCGTAGTAGTTGAGCGCCTCAGAGAGAACCTGCAGAACGTCGTGAAGAAGTTTCGTGATCATACTATTGTAATAGGGGGAGACTTCAATCTACCAGGTATAGAATGGGATAGTCACACAATCAGAACTGGAGCCAGGGACAGAGACTCTTGTGACATTATCCTGACTGCCTTGTCCTAGAATTACTTCGAGCAGATAGTTAGAGAACCAACTCGTGAAGCTAACGTTTTAGACCTCATAGCAACAAATAGACCGGAACTTTTCGACTCCGTGAATGTAGAAGAGGGTATCAGTGATCATAAGTCAGTGGTTGCATCAATGACTACAAGTGTAATAAGAAATGCCAAGAAAGGAAGGAAAATATATTTGCTTAACAAGGGTGATAGGGCACAAATCGCAGAATATCTGAGTGACCACCATCAAACGTTCATTTCTGAGGAAGAGGATGTGGAACAAAAATGGAAAAAATTCAGAAACATCGTCCAGTACGCCTTAGATAAGTTCGTACCGACTAAGGTCCAAAGCGAGGGGAAAGATCCACCGTGGTATAACAATCATGTACGAAAGGTACTACGGAAACAAAGAAAGCTTCATCATAGGTTTAAGAGTAGTCGAATCATAGCTGATAAGGAAAAGCTGAACGAAGCGAAAAAGAGCGTAAAGAGAGCAATGAGAGAAGCATTCAACGAATTCGAACATAAAACATTGGCAAACAATCTAAACAAGAACCCTAAAAAGTTTTGGTCATATGTAAAATCGGTAAGCGGATCTAAATCCCCTATTCAGTCACTCGTTGACCACGATGGCACCGAAACAGAGGACGACCGAAGAAAGGCAGAAATACTGAATTCAGTGTTCCGAAACTGTTTCACTGCGGAAAATCGTAACACGGTCCCTGACTTCAGCCGTCGCACGGACGCCAAAATGGAAAATATTGAAATAAACGATATCGGAATTGAAAAACAACTGCTATCACTTAGTAGCGGAAAAGCATCCGGACCAGACGAGATACCCTTAAGATTCTACAGTGATTATGCTAAAGAACTTGCCCCCTTTCTATCAGCAATTTATCGTAGATCGCTGGAAGAACGTAAAGTACCTAGCGACTGGAAGAAAGCGCAGGTCGTTCCCATTTTCAAGAAGGGTCATAAATCAGATGCGAATAATTATAGGCCTATTTCGCTTACGTCAATCTGTTGTAGAATAATGGAACATGTTTTGTGTTCTCGCATTATGACGTTCTTAGATAATACAAATCTCCTTCATCATAACCAACATGGATTCCGCAAACAGAGATCATGTGAAACTCAGCTCGCCCTATTTGCCCAAGAAATTCACAGTGCCGTAGACACTGGCGAGCAGATTGATGCCGTATTCCTGGACTTCAGGAAGGCATTTGATACGGTTCCGCACTTACGTTTAGTGAAAAAAATACGAGCTTACGGAATATCGGACCAGGTTTGTGATTGGATTCAGGATTTCCTAGAAGAAAGAACACAACATGTCATTCTTAACGGTTCAAAATCTGCAGATGTAGAGGTAATTTCGGGAGTACCGCAGGGAAGCGTGATAGGACCTTTATTGTTTACAATATACATAAATGACTTAGTTGACAACATCGGTAGCTCCGTGAGGCTATTTGCGGATGACACGGTTGTCTACAAGAAAGTAGCAACATCAGAAGACTCGTACGTACTCCAGGAGGACCTGCAGAGGATTAATGCATGGTGCGACAGCTGGCAGCTTTCCCTAAACGTAGATAAATGTAATATAATGCGCATACATAGGGGCAGAAATCCATTCCAGTACGATTATGCCATAGGTGGTAAATCATTGGAAGCGGTAACGACCGTAAAATACTTAGGAGTTACTATCCGGAGCGATCTGAAGTGGAAGGATCACATAAAACAAATAGTGGGAAAAGCAGGCGCCAGGTTGAGATTCATAGGAAGAATTCTAAGAAAATGTGACTCATCGACGAAAGAAGTAGCTTACAAAACGCTTGTTCGTCCGATTCTTGAGTATTGTTCATCAGTATGGGACCCTTACCAGGTTGGATTAATAGAAGAGATAGACATGATCCAGCGAAAAGCAGCGCGATTCGTCATGGGGACATTTAGTCAGCGCGAGAGCGTTACGGAGATGCTGAACAAGCTCCAGTGGCGGACACTTCAAGAAAGGCGTTACGCAATACGGAGAGGTTTATTATCGAAATTAGAGAGAGCACATTCCGGGAAGAGATGGGCAACATATTACTACCGCCCACATATATCTCGCGTAATGATCACAACGAAAAGATCCGAGAAATTAGAGCAAATACGGAGACTTACAAGCAGTCGTTCTTTCCACGCACAATTCGTGAATGGAACAGGGAAGGGGGGATCAGATAGTGGTACAATAAGTACCCTCCGCCACACACCGTAAGGTGGCTCGCGGAGTATAGATGTAGATGTAGATGTAGAAGTGCTGTTTCAGCATTACTGTTGTTTTGATAATATAGCTTAACCAATAATGCACTGCTCCTTTTGTCCAAGTTCATGTTGACACTTGAACAAGTGCACTGCGACTGGTCAGGTGTGAGAGACTATGAATCACGATGACTGGTCACGGCACCTGGTGGCCGTAGTTGGAACTGGACGGTGGCGCTGCGGCGAATGGAAATCGTGCACCCCATACTCTGGACATTAATGCTACCAACTCTGGTACTCGTATGGTAGTTAGTTTCCGTGTTACAACGTGTTGAATGGAGAAAGTTTAATTACTACCACCCGGTAAATCCGATGATATCATAGCGTATTCTGCAAAATGGCGAAAAACATTAAAAAATTAGTCCAGTACGGTGAAAGACAGCAACATTCATTACAAAGCATTGCATGCTTTCTAAATTTGGTTTCTGTTAGTTATTAGACGTTTTGCACTTAATATCTTGCAAAACGTCGGAGAATAGTAGTCCATCCACCTTAATAGGCGAATTGTGTGTCAATCATCTTAACAAGTTTAACCTGGATGAAACATCCAGAAATTTCCTTCAAATGTGAGCAGCAGGGGCAGAACAAGAGCAATGCATTTGACGCAACGTTTTCCGTGGAAATATCTAGGACCAGCTGCAAACAGATGCCTGAGGAGACAAGCTGTGAGGACGTGAAACACTCTGCCAGGTCCCTGCCGCTCACGGCAATCCGCTCCACCCCCCCCCCCCCCTCTCTCTCTCTCTGTATGGACCAATAAGAATCAAGCTCCCCTCCCCTCACCCGGTTTTATTACTAGAGCAAATGCGTTTGTGACATCTATCTTGTTCTGTTCAACATAGAGGGAGGATCAGCATGAAACATCAGCAATAGCAAGGATTAGCGAGTGTCTCCTAGGCAGAATAAAACGAGTAAGAAGGGATGTAAGTATAATTAACCTACCAAAACACGATATTTGATTAAATAAATTCTTCCTTCATGCCAGATCTAGGTCACTCAGCCGCGCGGGGTAGCCGCGCGGTCAGGGGCGCCTTGCCACGGTTCGTGTGGCTCCCCCCGTCGGACGTTCGAGCAGTCCGGTCCCATAGGAACTTACCACAAATTTCCAAATTTGCTAGGTCTTTCATACAGCATTAATGTGTGCGCGAAGTCGTAGTGTGTGTTAAAATCGGGTGCGTTGTCCTATCGGCAGAATTATTATAATTTAATGATGTTGCGGCGTTTTTTTCTAAGCACTACAAAGGACGATCCCCAACCAGTATTCCAAAATACATGCGAGACGCTGCAATATTTAATAAATTGTGATAAGGAATACCACTCAATCCTTGATAAGAAGACTGCAGCAATCCATTGATACGAATGGTCATCACTTCGAACACCCTCTGTAAATGGACCGACGTTCATTCCATCTTTGTTACCTTCTCACACCTTCAAAGATCTTACTGTTACACATCATTGGATTCGTCTCGATAGCCGCTATCAGAAAATAAGTACCAAACTATAACATCCCATTTAAAAAAAACAAAGTTGACAATATCTCTGACGCGACCCCACCTAGCAACCAAAAACGAACGTCGTATTATGGCCCCCGTTGTCCCACGCCACATTGGTCCCACAAACTTTTCAGCTACTCTCATACTTTCGGAGTTATTCTAGGTGGCAGTAGTTAGTGACTCATCCTGTATATTGTCAAAGAGTCTTACGTCACAAATTTCATTACTATTTACCAAGATTTTTCAGAAATGCTGTGACGTTATTATATTTATTTATTTTATTTTGCACATCTGTTTCCATAGGATCATGGAACGATTTAGTACGTGAATGCAACATAAATAAAAGAGAATGTAGACGAATCCTATGCAGATGATAAGCTGCACGTATATATTACCATAATCAACAAAACAACACAGGAATTACCTTAAATTTTCCAGGAACTCCCACACAAAACAGAAGGAGTGATCCGCGACGAAGTTCTTCAGTTTGGACTTGAAAGCTACTAATTCTTGGTACTAAGCTCATATTGTTAACAATAAACGACATTAAAGAAAATAAATATTGAAAGGCCAGTGTCAAAATTCCCAGACTCCTGAACAAGGATCGACAAAAGATTCTCGAACTTAAACCATATATTGTTCATACTGCCCGTTTCTGAAACAAAAACACCTTTTGTGAATCGGGAGTGTTACTCCAGATTCTAATGCTGTATGTGAGCAGCGAATGAAAATAAGCAAACCAGATTAATTTTCGTGTTGATCCCTCATATATTGCACATACTGTTGGAATGGTAAGTATAAAAGCACTCATTTTTTAACAAGATCCTTAACATGGGCTTTCCATGACAGTCTACTATTTCTCTGAATACCTGGAAGTCTGAACTGTGCAGACTCACTATCAATATCCCCATCCTATGTAATCAAAATGTCTGTTTTAGTTGAATTGTGTGTTACAAATTGTAAAAACTGAGTATCATTACGATTCAAGAACAATTTATTTTCTACAAGCCATGAACTTATGTCCTGAACTGTAGTATTTGATACTTTGCCTGTGTTGCACTCAAAATCACTTACTGCTAAGCTAATGTCATCAGCAAACAGAAATAGTTCAGAAACAATTGTCATATTAGATGGCATATTAATTATATGTAAACTCTAAGCCTAAAAGGCGACGCAACACGGAGGAATTATCCGAGTGGGGCGGAAACCGGTAGATGTGAAGTGCAATGGGCTACTGAAAAGTTTTCGGCCCACCCTATAAAGGTTGTCAGTAGTCCTTATATTTATAGCTATTTTTCAGTGTAGTCCGCCTTTCGGGCCACACATTTTTGCCACCAGCGCTGCAGGCCCGTTACACACTTCTTGTAGAACGTTGGCAAAAAAATCCTCCACCACAAACATGACAGCATCATCTGATCGAAAACGGGTTCCAGCTGTATGTTTGTTGAGCTTAAGGAAGAGATGAAAGTCAAAGGGAGCCAAATTGGGTGAATAAGGTGAGTGCCAAAGTAGCTCGAAGACACAGGATCCATTGGCAGACATCGCAAAGATGGATGTGTGTGCAGGTGCACCGTCCTCATGAAAGAGCCCTCATTTTGTCAACATCGGCAGGCGTTTCACTTTGATGGCTTCCCTCAAATGCATTAGTTGAGAACCATAATATGCTCCATTCACTGTTTCACTTTTTATGAGGTGTTCAGCCAGATAACACCCCGTGAGTCCTAAAACACAGAGACCATCACCTTGCCAGCTGATGCGACTGACTTGAACCTCTTGGGGTTGGATGATGAGGGGTGTTTCCACTGTTTCGAGTGAAACCTGAATTCGACTTGAAAGTGGTCAATCCATGCTACATTAAAGAAAATAAATAATGAAAGGCCAGTGTCAGAATTCCCAGACTCCTGAACAAGGATCGACAAAAGGTTCTCGAACTTACACCATGTATTGCTCAAACTGCCCGTTTCTGAAGCAAAAATTCCTTTTGTGAATGGGGAATGTTATCCCAGAATCTAATGCTCTATGTTAGCAGCGAATAAAAATAAGCAAAGTAGATTAATTTTCGTGTTGAGCCCTCATATATTGCACATACTGTTGGAATAGTATGTATAAAAACACTCATTTTTTAACAAGATCCTTAACATGGGTTTTCCATGACAGTCTACTATGTATCCGAATACCTGGAAGTCTGAACTGTGCAGACTCACTATCAATATCCCGATCCTATGTAATCAAAATGTCTGTTTTAGTTGAATTGTGTGTTAGAAACTGTAAAAACTGAGTCTTATTACGATTCAAGATCAATTTATTTTCTACAAGCCATGAACTTATATCCTGAACTGTAGTATTTGATACTTTGCCTATGTTGCACTCAAAATCATTTACTGCTAAGCTAGTGTCATCAGCAAACAGAAATAGTTCAGAAACAATTGTCATACTAGTTGGCATATCATTTATGTTTAAGCTTTCCACGAATAACCACCCCTCACCCCCGCAACTTTCTCCTCGACGCAGCACGGAGGAATTATCCGAGTGCAACGGAAATCGGTAGATGTGATGTACAATGGTTTACTGAAAAGTTCTCGGCCCACCATATAAAGATTGTCAGTAGCCGAAATATTTACAGCTGTTTTTCAGTGTAGTCTGCCTTTCGGGCCACACACTTTTGCCTCCGGCGCTGCAGGCTCATTACACACTTCTTGTAGAACGTTTTTTCCTGAATGGCAAAAAAATCCTCCACCACAACCATGACATCATCATCTGATCGAAAACGGGTTCCAGCTATGTATTTGTTGAGCTTAAGGGGGAGATGAAAGTCAAAGGGAGCCAAATTGGGTGAAAATGTGAGTGCCAAAGTAGCTTGATGCCACAGGATTCATTGGTTCAAATGGCTCTGAGCACCATGGAACTTAACATCTGTGGTCATCAGTCCCCTAGAACTTAGAACTACTTAAACCTAACTAACCTAAGGACATCACACACATCCATGCCCGAGGCAGGATTCGAACTTACGACCGTAGCGGTCACGCGGTTCCAGACTGAAGCGCTTAGAACCGTAAGGCCACACCGGGCGGCAGGATTCATTGGCAGACATCGCAAAGATGGATGTGTGTGCAGGTGCACCGTCCTGATGAAAGAGCACTCGTTTTGCCAACATCGCGAGGCGTTTCACTTTGATGGCTTCCCTCATATGCTTTAGTTGAGCACCATAATATGCTCCGTTCACTGTTTCACCTTTCTTGAGGTGTTCAGCCAGATAACACCTCTTGAATCCTAAAACACGGAGACCATCACCTTGCCAGCTGATGTGACTGACTTGAACCTCTTGGTGTTGTATGAGGAGGGGTGTTTCCACTGTTTCGAGTGAAACTTGAATTCGACTTGAAAGTGGTCAATCCATTGTCGCAAAACGTTCGAGAAATGTCAGAGGATGTGCCTCCAAAAGGATCAAGTGTTCGGTGGACTTGACGTGTCTGTAGCATTTGTTTTCTGCTGTCAACGTTCTTGCGACCCATCGAAGTAAGACTTAGTGCATGTCAAGTACAATTCTTATCATGTGTCCAAGGTGTTCCTGAGATATGCCCACTCTCTTAGGAATGTAGTGTTCTGTCACACGCTGCTCTGCCATGATTATATGTTGATTGCAGCGACGTTTTCCTCGGCACTGGCTGTTACGGACTTCCAGGGCGTGGTGCTCGTTGCAGCTGCTCTACTCTTGCTACAGCACAGTCTAACAATGTTGAGGATCCTGCGGGCTGCAGCTGCTGCTGTGCATCTGTAACAGCTGGAGCTAGAAATCTAAGTATAATAAAGCATACACACTTAATAATAATAATAGTCAGAGATGAATTGACATATCAGTATTCTTCTTGTTCACCTCAGATGATCACTGCTGCTGGCAGTGCTTCATGCTGAACAGAAAATGATGATGTGCATGCAATCACATTATAATAAAAAGATGTTCAAGGGATGGGAAGCTGAGCTTGAACGCCATTGGCTGCAGAGTGAGAGTACAGGTGTACGGGGTGCGGGGTGGTTCATGCAAAATTTTCGTAAGTGCAGTGTGTGAGATTGGGGGCAATCCCCTTCCCTCCTTGACATTGACATGTGGCAGGATGCCATGATTCCTCGAATGACCTTGGAGATAAGGAAGTGCTCATTCTGACGTCAGCACTGTTCTACTCAGAACTGACAGTGCCACATTACTGATGACATCACTGATGAGTCTTCACATTTCCCCACCCCTCCACCTATCAGAAATAGCTCAATTGCCTTATGGATAAAAATAAAGATGTATGGCATGAATGGCTGGGAGACCCCAAAAGGCAGATTCAGCTGCCTAATTTGAAAGGTTTTTCCCTATCCTTCGCGCCCGCAGGTATTTTTCTTTCACGAAGTATGAATTGTATTTAAGTATATCTGTGAAGCGTGGGTGACTGTAATGTGTGTGTGGAGTGTTGTGTCATGTTCATGTTGGAGATAATGAGAGAAGGGAGAGAGTGTAATGTGGTGCTTGCACACAGCCTACTCCTCTCGAAGAGCAGCAAGGGAGCGGCCGAGCATAACGTCTCCACCTGACGGACGGATTACTATCACAAGAGACAAAATGGATAGATTTCGAAATTAATCCACGACATAAGTGCAAAGACTGTCATAAGGGACTTCGTGTGACCACCTCTTCTCCTCGTATTTGTGGTAAAGCCAGAGAAAAATGTGACCTGAGTTAGAATGGCATAGAAAATTTGAAATGTGAACATCACAAATATGCTATAACCCATACCGAAAAATCTTGGGACACGCAAAATGAATTATAGCCCACACAGATATTCCGCAGGGATTTTTTAAAAGTTGAGGAGGGAGGGGGGAGGAGAGGGGGGAGAGATGAGGCTGATACACACTCTTCCTTGTGGCTGGACTTGGCCAATGCAATTTAGCTACTATGTTTGCAAAACTCACTACGAAAAATGATTGTGCAAGATGCGTGGCAGCTATTAAAAGTAGCAGTAAGCTGCATCATTCATAACAACTTCGCAGGAACATCTCTTTCTTGTATGCTGTCGTGTATCAGACACCTCTGAGAATAAAACACGATCATACTTTTTTACAAGTCGAATCGAAACCATTAAAAACAGGCAGATATATACGACAGGAAATTTCGGTATTTTTTTACAAAAGTTGTGCTCGATATCCTACTTGTACACCACATTTCAAGATGGAAAACTGAACTACCATCATCAGGAGGCCATGTAGTAGACCAAAGTTTTAGTAAAGAGCCCATAGCACAAGCATGCAATGGAGGGCGATGCAGTCGTTCGCACTACGAGCACTGGAGAAAGCAGCACGTCTCCACAAATACATTTCAGTCAAGTGATTCAAGCCCTCTGGCGTCACTGTGCAACCAGTTACCATCCATCAGCACGTATCCCGGCAGCCACCGCACCTCTGCAGCCACCGGCTTTTATGAATCATGATCGTAAGCGAAATTTCTGTGTCAGATTTACTCCTCTACCATTGAAAATGTACAGTACATGTAGTTACTCACTCCTGTCTCCATTGGATTGCTAAATGGAGACAGGAGACACACACAGAACAAGTCATTGAATTTTCAAGTCAATTTTATGCTGAAATCAACGAACATTGTATGAAAATAAAGGAAATTTTAGCTAAAGATGTGTAAAATCCCTCTCCAGATATCGGCAACACTGAATATTGCGTTGAAATCATGGAATATACTGCCAAGATAATCAATTTTTGGCGTGAATCGGAGAATTTTCATGTTAAATTTATCCCCCTGCCGTTCTACATATATTTCGAAGACCCAAACGTAGTTACCCACTCAGCAAACAACCACGTAACAGAATTTCACATCTAAGGCTTCCCACCTCATAATGTGTTTTACTTTGCACACATAGCATTGGATTTTCCATAGGATTTCAAAATGGGGGCAGCTGACATACACACAGCAAATCATTTAATGAATTTAATGTACGTCGAAATTGGCTAATTCTGTGCTGAAATTTGCAACTAAAGAAGTGAATTTCGTGTCACGCCGCTACAGAAGCGTGTGGGCTATATTCAAGTGTTGAGATACTAGCAGGATGGCACTGATTTCGTTCGATATCTGTTGCCATGCACTCTTGCAGTGACAGTACTAGCGTCCTCCTTTACTGTACAATTATTTTTCTGAAAATCATTCTATCAAAACTAAGTTTCCCATTCACCAAGTTACCCACTACACAGCAAACTAATTTTCGTTAAATATAGCCTTGCGCAAGTTATAAAACCGATGCAGTCAAAGCGAACTCCTAGACAGACTAGACGTGTTCACGACAGCAGTGTTATATATCCAAACTTAAACAGTGTGCTGCGCCATAATGTCTCTCTCTCACATTAACTGCAAACAAAAGGCTACAGAAACGTGTACAGAAAGCTGACAGAACCTCACCACTTGCTGCCACTGAGATAGAATTATTACAGCTATAAAACTGAACGACTCTATTTATATCCATGATGTGACTGGGAAATGTTGTACCTCACATCACTTCATACACGTCTTCGTTTGATGGACTTTAACCTATAGAGGGATGCAACTTGATTTTTAAATTTTGCTCCATAAAAAAGGAATTTTACTTTGAAATTGGTTTTCCAGTGATTTTTGTGCAGCTTAGAGTACCGCACTCCACGTACTCCCTTTTTTAACGTTTTAGTTTGTAGCTTGGCACAAGTATCGTGAAAGTCTTTTACTTACAAGTATTCCAAGTAGTTCTAAACATGGCAGAGTAGCCTTTTTGATTTTGACTGTGAATTTCCTATATATCAGTACACATAAACATCTGACATATACATCAAACGCCGGCCGGGGTGGCCGAGCGTTTCTAGGCGCTACAGTCTGGAACCGCGTGACCGCTACGGTCGCAGGTTCGAATCCTGCCTCGGGCATGGATGTGTGTGATGTCCTTAGGTTAGTTAGTTTTAATTAGTTCTAAGTTCTAGGGGACTGATGACCACTGCAGTTGAGTCCCATAGTGCTCAGAGCCATTTGAACCATAGATCAAACGTTACCAAGAGATTCCTAAATAATTCCTCATGAATTGTAAGTCCGCTTGTACGGGACTATGTGCTATAACAGCCCATACAGACGTGTGGGTCGATATAGCTCAGTTGAGAGAGCATTTGTCGTTGTAGCAGTTGTAGTTGTTGTAGATGCAATAGATTCAAACAGTAGGTCCCATGGTGAATGCAGTAACGTCGTAGCGGTAGATTCATATTATCAATTGCAATAGGTTATCTACTAGCTACAGTAGTTATTTGGAAAGTATTGCATAGTGATGAATACGATTGATGTAGACAAAAACGAATGACAATGTTTTTAATGACAGTGATTTATTTTCCACAGTCCTCAAACTAAAAAAATTGTATTCATAATGTGTACAATTTTTATCAAAATATGTAGTAGTAAATAATATTTTTTACATGTTCTAATATGTTTTATTTCGTCAAACACATACATGGTGATTGTAATTAAAGCTTCGCTACTTGAGCCAGTGTAGACGGAAATCTATTTACTGTACTGGAAACCAACTTTCTAGGAATGACAATCAGATAGTGCGATTTAAGATTTGCGTTCTTAGTAGTATTAGTGTCATGACTTGTCGTTAGGCTCGGGTACTGCTATGCTCACGCAGGGCTGGAACACAAGGATCAATGCGTATTACAGTTGCAGGCAGTCAACATAGGTGTGGACAAGGTGAACAATGCTTTACTAATAAAACTGTTTTACCAAAGCAACAGCAGTATCGACACATTAAAGAAATACTGAGATATGCTCTTTCTGCACTGGGGCTAAAGAACATGATGCAGAAGTTCGACTTAGCTACCGATTAGAAAATTACTCCTGTGAGATGCCGACGGCCAATTTCGCCAAAAGTTGTTGAAGAAGTTACGGTTGCCCTAGCTGAGAATCCAGGACGCAATATGTGATTTTCAAGCAACGCACGAGATGTGCCGCGACAGCTGGAAATTCCATGGTCCTTCATTCTAAGTGCTGCGAACAAATTTCAAATGTTATCTCTAGTGCGGCTCCAGGTTGTCGTGGATGCAGGTGGTCGTCACATTGAGCAACGTTTGTAAGCAGGAATGTAAACATGGTAAACAAGTAACAAATGTTACTTTCTCTTGCGGAAATTAAAATGTGTATCTTTCAATTAAATATTCGCTGTTTCTTTCCTCACGTCCTTACAACTGCCACAAAGTTCCATTTTCCATGGAGACTATCTCCAGTAGCGAAAGTTTAATTACAACCACCCTGCATACCATGAGACTTAGTAGTTCAGATGTTAAATCTGGGTTGTGATTATTTTATTACGCAATTAATAAGTCAGGAGCACTAGAAGTGTATTATGATATTCTCATATAATGTATGCAGTGGACCACTACAGGTCCAAAACTTGAATGCAACAAGAGGGAGGAAACCCTTCATATTGTGCGACGGACGCATAGAGAAAGTAATTCTTAGTATCATGAGTAAATCATGTTATCATATTACAATTGTAGTGCTCCTGACTTATTACGTACGTGATAAAACAGTCTTTACCCAGATTTAGTGGTATACAACAGTTTTATTAACACAAGGAATTTTGCTTTTTCTGTCTTTGTCTGTAAAAAGCCATATCATCTTTTTCTTATTATGGTATATTTGAACTTCGAATATAATAGGATAAAATATACACGTAGCATGCACTGCATATCGTATTCCAGTTAATGGCGATTTCTTTCGATCCACCTATTCTTGTCTGGTGTGTGCTGCACCTAGACGTTGAGCACCATGGTTCCTAGATATTGAATTTTATGGTGATAAATTAAATATCTTGTTACGTAAGGTAACCTAAGGAGTCTCTTATGGCACCAGCTTGGTTCAAATGGCTCTGAGCAGTATGAAACTTAGCTTATGAGGTCATCAGTCCCCTAGAACTTAGAACTATTTAAACCTAACTAAGCTATGGAGATCACACACAGCCATACCCGGGACAGGATTCGAATCTGCGACCGTAGCGGTCGCGCAGTTCCAGACTGAAGCGCCTAGAACCACTCGGCCACAACGGCCGACGGTACCAGCTTGACAATACGCTGTGTTTTATGGTGTTGTGTGAAAGTGGTTTTCCCTTGTTGATATCTGTATGTCCACTGGACTATACCACGACATCGAGCGACAGTTTCAGTTGCTACCTGCAATTCATACTACACAGAGATGACAAGAATTCATGAGATAGCGATATGCACACATGGAGATGGAGATGGCAGTAGTATCGCGTACACAAGGTATAAAAGGGCAGTATATTTGCAGAGCTGACATTTGTACTCAGGTGATTCAAGCGAAAACGTTTCCGTCGTGATTATGGCCTCACGACGGAAATTAACAGACTTTGAACGCGCAATGGTAGTTGGAGCTAGACGCATGGGACTGTCCATTTCAGAAATCGCTAGGGAATTCAATAATGCGAGATCCACAGTGTGAAGTGTGTGCTGAGAATACCAAATTTCAGGCATTACCTCTCACCATGGACGACGCAGTGGCCGACTGTCTCCACTTCGCGATCAAGAGCAGCGGCGTTTGTGTAGAGTTGTTAGTGCTAACAGACAAGCAGAACCGCGTGAAATATCCGCATAAATCAATGTGCAACGTACAACGAACGAATCCGTTAGGACAATGCTTGGAAATTTGGCGTTAATAGGCTATGGTAGTAGACGAACGACAGGAGTACCTTCGCTAACAGGACGACATTGAGTGCAGCGCCTCTCCTGGGCTCCTGACCGTAGTCGACTGGAAAACCGTGGCCTGGTCAGATGAGTCCATATTTCAGTTCGCAAGGGTTTGATAAATCCCACACAGTTTCCAAAGAGGTACTGTGTAAGCCGATGGTGGTTTCATAATGGTGTTGGCTATGTTTACATGGATCTTTGATTGGAAGTGGTTATGTCCGGCTACTTGGGGACCATTTGCAGCCGTTCATGAACTTCATGTTCCCAAACAACGATAGAATTTTTGTGGATGAAAATGAGCTATGTCACTGAGCCACAGTTGTTCGCGATTGGTTTGAAGAACATTCTGGACAGTTCGAGCGAATGATTTGGCCACCCAGATGGCCCGACATGAATCGCATGGCTCAATATTTCTGCAGAGGACTTCCAACGACTTGTTATGTCCATGCCACGTCGAGTTGTTGCACTACACTGGGCAAAAGGAGACCGACACGATAATAGGAGGTATCCCATGACTTTTATCACCTCAGTGTATACTGCATAGGGCCTACGACACACAAAATAAAAATATTTTGTATGCAGTGATGGCGAATATACCGTAGCTGTTAATACTCGGAATGGCAGTTCCCATACTTAACATATACTGTCCTTAATGTATCTCTATGACTGTTTTAGTCCATGAGTGAGCACCTAGAAGTAATCAACAGCTTAGCTGTCGACAATGTATAACGTTGCACTTATACTGTAGTGCGTATTACATTTTCGATACTAATATCTTGTGGGGCGACAGGTAATCTATCCAAACGGTTTTATTATGTCGTTATGCAAAGACACTTCAGTTGTCCGCCGGGTAGTGGCCGAGCGGTTCTAGGCGCTACAGTCTGAAACCGCGCGACCGCTACGGTCGCAGGTTCGAATCCTGCCTCGGGCAAGGATGTGTGTGGTGTCCTTAAGTTAGTTAGGTTTAAGTAGTTCTAAGTTCTAGGGGACTGATGACCTCAGAAGTTAAGTCCCATAGTGCTCAGAGCCATTTTTGAACTTCAGTTGTTCGTGCGTGCTTTATACATACCTTTGCCGTTTACAAGCGCCTGAAAAGTATTTTTGTGGTCAGCCAGAAAGCGATGGAGAACATACTGACCATAATTTCCAGTCAGTAAATCCGCATTACAATTATTATTATTTACAATACAGTCTTGAAACTTGGCACAACTGATTTATTGCATCAATGTAATCTAGTTGTTTAAGTAGAACTTTCTATTACAAATACAAATGAAACTTAATTTATCATGAATAAGTACTTTTTCGTTCCAAACTTGGTTTTTAGTAAATAGCTTGAAACTAATAGAGGTAGCTTACTGGATTCACATATATAATGTTTCCACATGTAACTGAGGTTACATGCGAATATTCCTCTTTCTGAGTCTAATATTAGCGCCTTCAGTTTTTCCTAAAAACGACGATTTTGGCCAAATTCTTGCTCTGTTCAGGCTCAGACTTGTAACTTTTAATTGTGACATACATTTCCATGTTCTGACCAGTTTTTAGCTTTTTAGTCTTATTATTCAGGGCACTTACTTTTTTTCTTAAGATCGTATATTTTGCCTAACATATTCATCCGATCGTTGTGAGACCTTACAATGTTAATGTCAATATGCTGAAGCATACACAGATGATGTTCGGAAAAGTAATTTTAATATTTAATTTTACACTTATATTATGGTTCAATAATTTGTATGTTAATGACAGACGCCTTATGACGACGTGGCTGTGGTAGTTGTGAACTAGGATAAGCCCCGGCACACTCGCTCGCCTCTGGACCTCTTACAATGATACGGCTCTTGTTTTATCTCAGTCTGTTTTATTATTACTATCTCGTATCCTCTCATTCGTGCACCAGTCTAGTACGTAAACTTCAAACTGAAAGTTACGAGCTCTGTACCATAAAGTACGTGTAATGGTTGTAGGATCCTATTCTGTAAACTGATGGTTACATTTTCTTCATATGTAACAAAGTGGACCAATTTGCAGCCTTTTCGGTGTCTACAGTTTGATTAAATTCACCAAGACATCGTGCAGTAGCGTTTCATTGTACTTAGAATTTATGCTCTGCTGTTAGTATTGGATAGTATAGGTTCTTTTTATAAGGAGATTAAGATTACAACTGCAAAATCTTTTTATGTTACCTTGCTACAAATGTAATATATAAAATAGCTTTTTTAAACGACTTGTTTGTCGACGTAATCAGTTTGAACATTCCATGCATTTGGCTTCCTTAAGACACAATGAATGATAATTATGGATATAAAGCACTTTCTTTTATGGTTAACAAATAATTATAAAGTAAAATATTTAAAAAATAAAAAGTTAAAGACGTTGCTTTTTAAAATACACTAATTTGGATCATTCCGTGTATAATTACATTGTAACATGTGTATGGATTTATATTTGTGGTTAAACTTTATACGAAATGCAGTAATACAGTTTCTCACTAGTGTGGTTCCATCTAGTTGCTGATTGTAATATCTGCCATGTTTAATATCCAATCTCAGTCTGTAAGAAGCTTTTTAGCTAGCATAAGCATGCATACTCGGCGCACTGTATGTGATATTTTATATAATGATTTTTACTTTTGATATGTCGATATATTATGCTATGCATGTTCCTGGAATGTGTATTTCTTATGCGACACAAATTACTGCGCACATGGACGAGATTCTTTCAAGTGTAATGCAGAAGGTACGTTATGGATACATATTATATTAAAAATGTTATATAGATATTTTTCACTTAGTTTTGTGCTTACTCGTTCTATGCTTTACAGATCTGCAAATGGCAACATAGTTTGCCGCAACTAAAATATCTTAATAAATGCTCTACTACAGCGATCGTGCCATTTCGAAGTTTGTTACATCTACATCTAAATCCATACTCCGCTCTAATTTCTCTGATTTTATCCTCATGGTCTCTTCGCGAGATATACGTAGGAGGAAGCAATATTGTACCTAAATAATAAAAGATCTTCCTTTCTGTGTATTCGCAGCACATTACACTTGTCTGCATTGAGATTCAATTGCCATTTCCTGCACCATGCGTCAATTCGTTACAGATTCTCATGCATTTCTGTACAAAATTCCATTGTTACAACCTCTCGATATACTACAGCATCATCCGCAAAAAGCCTCAGTGAACTTCCGATATTATCCACAAGGCCATTTATGTATATTGTGAATAGCAGCGGTCCTACGACACTCCCCTGCGGCACACCTGAAATCACTCTTACTTCGGAAGACTTCTCTCCATTGAGAATGACATGCTGCGTTCTGTTACCTAGGAACTCTTCAATCCATTCACATAATTGGTCTGATAGTCCATATGCTCTTACTTTGTTCATTAAACGACTGTGGGGAACTGTATAAAACACCTTGTGGAAGTCAAGAAACACGGCATCTACCTGGGAACCCGCGTCTATGGCCCTCTGAGACTCATGGACGAATAGCGTGAGTTGGCTTTCACACGATCGTTTTTTTCGGAACCCATGCTGATTCCTGCAGAGTAGATTAGTAGTCTCTAGAAAAGTCATTATACTCGGACACAATACGTGCTCCAAAACTCTACAACTGGTGGACGTTAGAGATATAGGTCTACAGTTCTGCACATCTGTTCGACGTCCCTTCTTGAAAACGGAGATGACCTGTGCCCTTTTCCTATCCTTTGGAACGCTACGCTCTTCTAGAGACCTGTCATCCTCTGTTTCAGTACCATTTTGGTCACAAAGTGTCTGGACATTTTGTTTTGATCCACCTACCGCTTTGACATAAGACCAAAATTTCTTAGGATTTTCTGCCAAGTCAGTGCACAGAACTTTACTTTCGAATTCATTGAACGCCTCTCGCATAGCCCTCCTCACACTACATTTCGCTTCGCGTAATTTTTGTTTGTCTGCAAGGCTTTGGCTATGTTTATGTTTGCTGTGAAGTTCCCTTTGCTTCCGCAGCAGTTTTCTAACTCGGTTGTTGTACAACGGTGGCTCTTTTCCATCTCTTACCATCTTGCTGGACACATACTCATCTAATACATAGTGTTCGATGGTTTTGAACTTTGTCCACTGATCCTCAACACTATCTGTACTTGAGATAAAACTTCTGTGTTGAACCGTCAAGTACTCTGAAATCTGTTTTTTGTCATCTTTGCTAAACAGAAAAATCTTCCTACCTTTTCTAATATTTCTATTTAAGGCTGAAATCATCGATGCCGTAACCGCTTTATGATTGCTGATTCCCTGTTCTGCGTTAACTGTTTCAAATATTTCGGGTCTGTCTGTCACCAAAAGGTCTAATATGTTATCGCCACGAGTCGGCTCTCTGTTTAACTGCTCAAGGTAGTTTTCAGACAATGCACTTAAGAAAATTCTGCTTCCATATGAATTTTTACCGCCCCCCAAATTGTAATAACGTGAACCACATAAACTTAAAATAGTACAGGGGAGAAGGTAGGAGAGCTATATGTGCTTCTTGTTTAGATATATCAATGACGTTTTCTGCATGTAGGGCAACGGTATAGGGAAATGTAGACCAGAAATAGTATGCCTTGTCTGAGTAGTTTACTGTGTTGGACTTTCACGTCTGAATAACACACTAGAGATTCATAACAGATAATTCTTCTGAAGTGTTCTGATGGGGGAGCTTTAAAAGCCTTACCTGGACAATTCCATAACATCTGTATACAAAATGGCATTACACAATGAATGATTTTGCAGACATGTGTCAGGTTTCTGAAAGAGAGTGCACATGTGGTGTTCGTATTGTTGATGTATACTTTCATTGTTCTTGGATAGTTCTTACATACTGTCAGCATTTAAGAGTTGAAAATTGCAGTTATTTGTGCTGAATTCAGATGTGACTGATATCAGTCATAATCTAACAGCACTATTATCATGTCAGATAATAGTGGATTTACATAAATCACCGCTGCTTTGAACTCTCGGTCTGATGACACTCCTAACAACACATTTAACGTTGCAGATAGTAACACCACATTCATTGGAGCACAATACCATGCTAGTGGGGTAGCCTTTGAAGATAGTGCAAATTCAGTTTCTGGAAACAAATTTGTGTCCTGCTCCATTGTATCACGGATCTTGTCTAAAACAGTTCTACATGTTTAGCTAATGAGTCTGGACACTGCTGGAAACGGTAGATGTCTTATGTATGACGTAACGCATAATTTATGCAAGGAATCACTTAAAAATGCAGTGTTAGTGTGGACAATATATCGCATTCTGTTCATAGGAAGGATGATTGAGTCGAAATTTCTATCACACCGAGACGTACCTACAGTGAAACTTTGTGTTTGTTAAAAAATAATGCTTTCACCATCAGTAGAGTGTATGGTCTCCCTGGTACAGGTGACCTAAAATTCATGGTTATGAATCTACTACTACAGCTAATTCTGAACCTATTGCAATTTATAGTACGAATCTGAGGCTACAACCTTACTGAATTCGCCACGGAACCCACTGTTTCAATCTGCTGAATCTAATACCATTACTACTACAACCACTAACACTTTACCAACTGAGCCACATTGACCCACATCCAGTATGAATTATCATAGAGCATTTAGTTGTACAAGCAGTCCAACAATTCATCGGAGTATTACATAAATCTTTTGGAAATGTTTGATGTATATGTCAGTCGTGTATGTGTATTGAGATGTAGGACATTCATATTCCAAATCAAATGGCTACTCAACAATGTCTAGAACTACTTGCAACACTTGTTAACTGCAAAAATTTCATACAACTTCCGCTAAGCTATCAAATGAAACCCTGGAAAAGTGACAATGTAGACCGCGATTGCTCTAAGTTGGATATAAACCGCTAGAAAACTAATTTCAAAGTAATATTCCTTATTGCTGGGGCAAAATTGAAAAATCACGTTGCATCCCTCCTGGCTTTAGAGTAGACCAAATGAAGGTGCACGTGAGATGATGTGAAGTACAACATTCTCCTTTCACATCTTGGATTTAATCGAGTTGTCCAGTTTTATAGCTACAGCAATTCTAAGTCAGTGACAGCGAGTGGTGAGGTTCTGTCAGCTCTATACATACGTTTCGCTAGCCATTTGCTTAACAGTTATTGTGTGTATGTGTGTTTACATGTGTGTGTGTGTGTGTGTGTGCGTGTGCGAGAGAGAGAGAAAGAGAGAGAGAGAGAGAGAGAGAGAGAGAGAGAGAGGGATTGTTGTTATGTTTGAACGTAAAATGCTCCTGTCCTGCACACGTCTATTTCTGCCAAGGAGTTCACTTTGATTGCATAGATTTTGTAACTTGCAAAATGATTATATTTAACGACAAATCGGTTGCTATACATGGTACTCAGAGACAGTCTGAAAAGCGGTGTAAGGTAGGTTGTGCTGAAAAATAATTGTTAACAAACAAATTCTATACGTTGAGCCGTTTCTGAGTTAACTAGCTTTGAAGTTAGTTAATCAGGCCGTAGCACGCGCAAATTCAAATGGGGCACATTGTGTAGTTAGTTTGAGTTGTTCTCAAGGCGTAGATGGTAGCGCACGAGATTGCTCAACTTTTGGTTCGGGTTCGATCCTTACTGCCGTCCCAAGTCCAATTTTTGTATTACTCTCGTGTTCGGTTTTAGGAAACCAAACGAAAACCACGACTGGAAACACAGTCTGTGGCAGGCCACTTGAATTTGCCTGCACAACGTTCTAGTTTTCAAGAAGGGTCGTCGAGCTGATGCGTAAAACTATAGGCCTATATTTCTGACATCGATCTGTTGTAGAATTTTAGAACATGTTTTTTGCTCGCGTATCATTTCATTTTTCGAAACCCAGAATCTACTCTGAAGGAATCAACATGGATTCCGGAAACAACGATCGTTTGAGACCCAACTCGCTTTATTTGTTCATGAGACCCAGAAAATATTAGATACAGGCTCCCAGGTAGATGCCACTTTCCTTGACTTCCGGAAGGCGTTCGATACAGTTCCGCACTGTCGCCTGATAAACAAAGTAAGAGCTTACGGAATATCAGACCAGTTGTGTAGCTGGATTGAAGAGTTTTTAGCAAACAGAACACAGCATGTTGTTCTCAATGGAGAGACGTCTACAGACGTTAAAGTAACCTCTGGGGTGCCACAGGGGATTGTTATGGGACCATTGCTTTTCACAATATATATATATAAATGACCTAGTAGATAGTGTCGGAAGTTCCATCCGGCTTTTCGCGGATGATGCTATAGTATACAGAGAAGTTGCAGCATTAGAAAACTGCAGCGATATGCAGGAAGATCTGCAGCTGATAGGCACTTGGTGCAGGGGGTGGCAACTGACCCTTAACATAGACATATGTAATGTATTGCGACTACATAGAAAGAAGGATCCTTTATTGTATGAGTATATGATAGCAGAACAAACACTGGTAGCAGTTACTTCTGTAAAATATCTGGGAGTATGCGCACGGAACGATTTGAAGTGGAATGATCATATGAAACTAGTTGTTGGTAAGGCGGGTGCCAGGTTGAGATTCATTGGGAGAGTCCTTAGAAAATGTAGTCCATCAACAAAGGAGGTGGCTTACAAAACACTCGTTCGACCTATACTTGAGTATTGCTCATCAGTGTGGGATACATACCAGGTCGGGTTGACAGAGGAGATAGAGAAGATCCAAAGAAGAGCGGCGCGTTTCGTCACAGGGTTATTTGGTAAGCGTGATAGCGTTATGGAGATGTTTAGCAAACTCAATTGGCAGACTCTGCGAGAGAGGCGCTCTGCATGGCGGTGTAGCTTGCTGTCCAGGTTTCGAGAGGGTGCGTTTCTGGATGAGGTATCGAATATATTGCTTCCCCCTACTTATACCTCCCAAGGAGATCACGAATGTAAAATTAGAGAGATTCGAGCGCGCACGGAGTCGTTCTTCCTGCGAACCATACGCGACTGGAACAGGAAAGGGAGGTAATGACAGTGGAACGTAAAGTGTCCTCCGCCACGCACCGTTGGGTGGCTTGCGGAGTATAAATGTAGATGTAGATGTAGAACTGGATAACTTCAATGCCACCAATTAATTCGGATGCGGCTCGACACACCGAATTTTTTTTAACAATTGTTTCTCAGCAGAACAAACCCTGCAACAATCTTACAAGCGTTTCAGACTGTTTCTGACCGCCCTATATAGTGACTAACTTGTATCATTCCTTGACTTCGTAAAGTAGAAAAGTAGTAGATGGAAGAGTGCGGGAAAGGTTCATGGAAAATGACATGTACTGTAAAGGAGGACGCTAGTACGGTCAGTTCTAGAGTGCCCAGAATCTCATTCTGGAAACATCCCCCAGGCTGTGGCTAAGCTATGTCTCCGCAATATCCTTTCTTTCAGGAGTGCTAGTTCTGCAAGGTTCGCAGAAGAGCTTCCGTAAAGTTTGGAAGGTAGGAGACGAGGTACTGACAGTAGTAAAGCTGTGAGGACGGGGCGTGAGTCGTGCTTGGGTAGCTCAGTTGGTAGAGCACTTGCCCGCGAAAGGCAAAGGTCTCGAGTTCGAGTCTGGGTCCGACACACAGTTTTAATCTGCCAGGAAGTTTCAGTTCTAGAGTGCATGACAACAGATATCGACGGAAATCAGAGACATCCTGCTAGGATCATAGCAGTTATGAATAGCACAGATGAAAACGTAGCGGCATAACGCAAAATTCACATCTGTAAATGCAAATTTCATTGACTTCAGCATAAAATTGGCCAGTTACAACGTACCTTAAGTGGTTTGCTGTATTTATGTCAGCTGTCTCCATATAGAGATGCTATGGAGATCTCCACTGTCATGTGTGCAAAGTAAAACACATTGTGAGGCGGGAAGCCTCAGACGTGAAATTCTGTTACGTGGTTTCTGTCACTTGTCATTTGCTGAGTTGGCAACTACATTTGATTCATTGCCAGGAGGATAGATTTGAAGGGGAAATTCTACAATTTCCGTAAAAAATTGACAGTAGTATATTCGATGATTTTAACGCAAATTGAGTGTTGTCGGTACAATATTGTTTGTAAAAAGCATAAGACTGCACTTGGAGAGGGACTTCGCAGTTGTTTAGAACAAATTTCATTTATTTAGATACAATATTCGTTGATTTCAACACAAAATTCACGTGACAATTCAGTAACTCGCATTGTGTGTGTCGCCCGTCTCCATATCCTCTGGAGGCGTCTGACGTTAAGTACGCTCCGTAAAATAGATTGTGCAGCATGAAACATTAGATGTAAAAGTTTCATGACAAGATTGCCGTCATGTGACGTTTGCCGGGTGAGTAACTACATTTAATGTACATGTTCAATATTAGAGGAGGAGATCTGGCGCAGAGAACGATTCATAACCGGTGCTGGCTGCAGGCACACGTTGGCCGTCGGTGTGTGCGCTGTCGGCCACTTGGTGGCGATGTAGTCTCGCCAGAGCGCGTGAATCACTTAATTAAAATGTTTTTATGGGAATGCCCCACTTTCTTCAGTCCCGTTGTGACAAGGGACGGCGTCATCCTCTGTTACGTGGCTGGTGCTGTGAACTCTCGACTACATCTTATGTGTACTGGATGATGACGGGTTCTGCTGCTGATGGGAGCTCTTTTTTTGTCTTATAGGATATCGAGCACTATTCTCGTAAAAAATATACTTTCTCCCTCATGTATATCTGTCGCGTTTTTGATGGTTACAAATCGGCTTGTAAATAAGTATAAGTGTGTTCCATTCTCAAATGTGTTTGATACAGGACTGCGTATAAGGACAAGGCTTTCGCTGTATTTATTTATTTCATTTATTTGCATATTGAATCTGATTTAATTATGGCCATCAGGCCCTCTCTTACATCGGTCCAGGGTTTCACATATACAGAACCTATTTTACATCACAATTTTAATATGACAAATAGTATTAAACGATTCGAGTGTCTATAACACGGCATCTGACACACGGAAAATCGTGCGTGTACAAAGCGAAGTGCAGGGAGTGTTTGTACGATGTATAAGTCTAACTCGGCTAAATTCGAGTCAACTAGGCTTTCCTGGTGAAGACGCCGTAGTGCACTGCCGAGTGCGTTAATAGGCGGCATATTCAACACTGAAACAGTTTGAAACGTCCCCTTTGAACAATTCTACAAGACTGTGCTTAAACTGACACACAATATTTTTAGCGCAACGCAATCTGACTTTCAAAATTTCCTACTAAAGAATGGCCCTGACAAACATTAAACTATACCTTTCACAAATCACTTACCTCACAAAAATCTTCGCTGCTCAAGCTACTGCAATACAGCGAGCGCCACTACTGCCAGCTAAATAAAAGATTCAAACTACTGAAGGCACTAACTACTGGTAGGGATAGTTAGCAAATGAAAGATATTAATAGAGAACAAACAATGTATTTACCTTGATATCATCATATATAAATATATCAGTTCATGAAAAATTACAAAACTCCGCCATCTCTCTCCCCACATCCACCACTGCTGGCGGCTCACCTCCAACTGCGCAACGCTACGCGCTGTTCACAGCCAGCTGCCTAACACTACAATGGCGAGTATTACAACAATGCAAAGCAGCCACAGACTGCACACAGCACAGCCAGTGATTTTCATATTGAGGTGGCGTTACCAATAAAAAAACCTAAACAGCCTACTTAACGTTGCCAACAAGAAAATATAAACAGCCTACTTACATAGCCCCCATGCTCCCCACAAAAATTTTTTACAAATGGTGTTGGGCACTGGCCAATACAGATTTGACAAAAATTTTTCACAATTACAGTAACAAAGATATAAAATGCACACACTTATTAATATTATGTTGGTCAAAAGATCAAAATTTCTCACAGTCCATAAAGACAGTCCACATTGTTCATCACAGTAAAAATGCAGAGTTTTTCTCAAAGTCCAAGCAGTAAAAGAAAATGCACATAGAAGTAGTGGATTTCCATGCAGTCTTGAAGAAGTAGTGTTGTCCTTCCAATGGAAAGACAGTGCTGACTCTCGACATGCAGACAGGTAATGGGCCACAACAGAGCAAACCCACAGCAGAGTCAGTCGAAATTTTGAAGAGTATTGATAGGTAGGTCATCACAGAACAGACCCACTGTAGTCCTTGTAGAGATAACGGTATTGGTGGGCCACCAGAGGTGCAGACCCACTGCAGTCCTTGTAGAAATGGCCAGCAGCCATCTGTTGCGACTGTGCAGGTGCACAATCACCATTGAAGAGTCTTGCGGATAATATAGCAAGTCCATAAACCACCACTTGTGCACTCACAAAGTTTCTGGAATTGTCCTTAGAACCAGCAATGCTGTTATCCAGTCCCTTGCTGAATCATTAACACACGTGCAAACACTATCAGTCCCTACTTCTCACATATTGTCCATGTACTACGACCAACAGAAACGTGTGCAGTGAAATGTAACTTACAAGTTAATAATAAGATGAACTGGTGACAATTACAATTTTATAAATTTACAACATGAAAATACAATTACAAAGGTACAAAATACATCATTAAAAACATAATAATACAGAGAACATTTGTAGTACAGGCTTTACAAAAGAATAGAAATAAACATATACATCAGTGTTACAAAAATAGTGACATAAGTACATACATAAAATAATGAGAATAGTTTTCGAAACATTAATTTCACACATGAACATTGAAACAGAACAGAATTGTAAACAACTTTACAAAGAAAATAACATATTATTAATGCAACTTATATTTGAGGATAACAGTATTCCTCCTCATAGTGAATATAGCTTAGTATTAGAAGAGAAAAAAATTCTATGAAACAGTACACAGAGACAGGAAGAAAACAAATATACAAGGGTACACAAACATATAGTGGGATAACACCAATAGGAAAGGACAGGGTTCGTTTTCAGTGGAACATTTGGTACTGCAGTCCATCCCAAAACTTCATTCTATAGATCTTTCGTCTTATTTCATCCTTTGTTTCCACCAAAAAAATTCGATCTAAGCATGCTTTCTGTATTTATATGTTCACACATTTCTTACCTCATTTTTATTTTCCATTATCTTACCTCATCATTTATTTCCGAGAAAATCCTACCTATAACTGCTTTCTGTACGTTTTTCGTATAGATTCTCAATGCATTTCTTCCAATTCATCGCAACTCATTCTCTTCTATAGTCTACCCCCTCTTAAGCTAACTTAAATCTACTGAGCTCAGATATTAAACTAAGGGACGAGGCAATGCAGCAGCACAAAACAAGTTATCACAAACAGCAATGACAAAAAAAATGCCAATTTGCAAAGCAAGCAGCAGCAAATCTAAATTAACAGATAAAATGCAAAATTACAACTAATATGAGCCAATGTGCAGCAACATGAAAAATCAATGAGTAGTAAAATTGGCTTAGCAGAGTAACACAAATTAAAGTTCAGTAGCACTATGCCTGGCAAACAGCAGCAGCAAATATAAAAAATATAAAAAATATAAAACTTATATCTATACATGACAAAGCTCAAGCAGAAAAGATATTGCAGTAAAAACAACAATGCAGATAAGGGAAATGTATATTCACATCTTAATGTCTATGTAATTAAAGTGGTGCACCACAAGAAGTTATTCTACCAAAAAGTTACCAATTACTTGAAAAGAAAATTATGAATGCAGTTACTAGTTCCTTCTTATTGTTCTTTCCTTTCCAAGTGCTCCTTTTTTAAAGAATGTGGATCATAAAATAATTATTTAATAGATCTGTTGACAGAAAGTGTTCACATTAGCAAATGCATTTCATTTTATAAAAGCAATGCTGCAACACAGCTGGAAACCAGATATCAAATGAAATAAGCAACTATGAAAAGCAAAGTATAAAAATATCATTCAGTAGTCATGTGACATTTCATAAGTTAGTAGAAATTCTCTCAACTCTCGTAGAAAGACGCTTGTCGTAATCAGGTGTGCAGATGTAAAAATATTTCCGAGGATAATGGCCTCCCCTTTTTTTTGTTCTACCTGTGCCGCTGAAAAGGGCTCGCAATAATGGCTTTTTCTCCAGGCGTCTGACAGCTGGGTGCCCGCGACGCATTACGTGCAGGTGGTCACTTAACTTTCTTACGGAAATATTTACGACAGCAGTTTCCGTTACCGTGGCAGTCATATAAAAATATTTCACAGGTCAAGAATTAGCGTTGCAAATCTGTAGAAAGAAAATCCTATAAATATAAGTGTCCAAATAAAATATTCGTCAGCATTGTGATACAGTCACGAATTTACGCACATTTCATAACTCTTAAAGTACGATTCTTGGTTTCCAACCACCTTTTCCATAAGTCAGAGTCCCTAATCCCTACTCCTTATTCCTTACCTTATTACACATATACGTATCCATCGACACTCGTCAGTATTTCGTCATTATAAATATGAAGCATAATCAAATAACTCATATAGTAGCCTCAGCCTATTAATCGTAAACATACCTCAGCAGCATAATACACATCGTCGTCGTAAAAATAACATCATAACACCTCAGTCAAATCTCAAAATCGTCGTAGCTTCCTCCAATAATTCCAAACCTAAAGAAAATTCTCTGCTCATGTCAAAAGTGTCATCTGCCTCAAACGTACTTTAAAAATCATGAATCCATACCAAATACATCATTCAAAGCTCTCATAGTATCACAATGGTTCCGAAAAAATATGAACAGTTCACACAGTACAGACAAAATACAATTTCATAACTGTGAAGTAATCCAACTCTGTAAATGCGTAAACATCTGTCACTGATGTAGTAAAAAGAATGTTTGTTTCTCTGTCAAATACTCAGATAGCTGTGTAATTCTGTGTTAGAGAAATATGGTACCGAAGTGTAAAGTTGTATAAGCAAATACCATATTAGCTAGGGTTCCTTGTGCTTGCCAAACACATGGTACACAAAGTAGGCGTGTACCCCCCTGAGGATTAATGTAATTATACCCTCAGGTGTTACAGATTACAGCAATGGAATGAAATGTATCACGGAAAACTTTCTTTGTAATTCAAAAATCTTTAAAAACAAATGTTTTCAGTATAAAATTGATCACTCAAATACGTGTACTGTAGCGCTAAACTGTGCGTCTTGTAACATAATCTCTGTGGAAGTGTCGTAGTTATCGTCCTCCGAAAGCTAAGTTCTGCAGAAGTCAATGTACTTACCTCATGATAAACAAAAGTGAAATGCTTTGCGTATAGATATCATAGTTATTATGGTTATTGGCGTGATGAAGAAAGTACTGTACAGTAACGTATTGTTGTGCCACAAAAAAAGGCTGTCTCATTGTTGCTATACCACAAAAGTTACTACTAAAACCTGTTTTACTTTCCAGAAGAATTCAGAAAAACTGTGCAGATATAAAACAGATACACCGCAAAAGCAACATTGTAAATTGTCACTCATTAGTAGCGTCGTGATAAAATCGTGTAGCTGTCACATAAACTAACCACTGTGTCCTCTGGTATCTCACAGAAAGTACTTTAAACCCAGAATGTATTTTCAAGTAAACCGAAATGTTGCATTAAAATCTCATTAGCAGTACCAGTATGTGTCCTAAGTATGTAAGCCTTATAGTCGTTACGTAATCGTGCAACAAACAAGCAAGAATGTACACACACAATAACACTGTGACGTCTGTTCACTATAACAATGCATTCGTCATTTCTGTTTAAATAAGTTCTCTTGGTTCTGGATTGGATATTTAACTTCAAACATTGTTGAATGTTAACAGATTCTAAGTCTGACAAAGCATATTAGTAATGTGAAGCGAAAAATTTTATGACAAAGACTAAGTTAAAAAGCAGATTATCTTTCAATAAACGGTTTTACATGTGAAATGTGGTGTAAACCTTTACTCTTCCTAGTACGCAGAGTTTCAACTGCAACGCAATTATCATGTGGTATACGTCGGATTCTGTAAGGTCCATTGTAAACTAGAAAGAATTTGTGACTCAAGTGTTTCTTCTTATGTGACAATGAATGAGCTTTAATGAGAACTTTCTGACCAATATACAACTTCTTTGCATTTGCTTTACCGTGTAGTTTTCTCCTTTTGTCTGCTGCAGATTTTATATTTTTAAGAGCCAAATCAATTATGTCTTTGTGTCGAAGTTTACGTGTATTTGGGAAAGGTACAAGCTCTCTGATTCTGTTCGGTGGTTCTTCATTCTTTAGTACAAGAGTAGGTGGTAAAGCAGTGGAATCATGAGGCATTTCATTCAGCACATTTTGAAATAAGTGTAAATATCTGTCCCAATGCTGATGCTTTCTGTGACAATAAAGTCTACAAAGCTTATTGATTTCTTTCATAATCCGTTCAGAGGGGTTACAATGTGGTGAGTACAATGAAATAAAAACAGGTTTGATTTTATGGTTGCGAAGCATGCGTGACCAAACAGCAGATCTGAATTGCGGTCCGTTATCTGAAATGACTTTGCTAACGTGTCCAACTTCACGTAAGAAATTTTTAACAAAGGCGTTGGATACAGACCGTCCAGTGGCTTTACGTAACGGTGTGAAAGAAACAAATTTTGAAGTAAGTTCAACAGCGACTAGAACGTACGAAAATCCATTAGATGTTCTGACAAGCGGTCCCAAGAGATCAACAGCCGCAAATTCTTTTAATTTAGAAGGAATAATAGGAAACAACGGAGCACGATGTGAGACAGTAGATGGTTTCGCCTTTTGACAAAGTTTACAAATAGACAAGACTCTTCGAATTCGCTTTTCCATATTGTTAAAATAACAAGTCGTTCGAAGAATATGATAACATTTTCGTGGGCCAAAATGTGCGTAGCTGAAATGAATGTACCAAATGAGCTTATTAACAAAATCGTCAGGAATGCAAAGTACCCATAGCTTGTCATCAACAGTGCAGCGTTTGAAGAGTATGTTGTTTCTAACCAGGTAATAATGCCGAATCTGTGTGTGTGTCTTTTCATGCCATTTGCTCTTGATGTCTTTCCAAATCGGATCTTTATCTTGTTCATGAGCAATGTCCTTTAAAGATGTGGTGATGAAGTTTTCAAAGGCGACTTTCTGAATGTAAAGAATACTGAAATTTTTCTCGAGGTTGCCTTCTGTGGTACTTTTCTCAAGCCCAGCCGGTACGCGTGACAGTGCGTCCGCAACAATGTTCTCCTTGCCGGGAATGTAGACTATTGTGAAGCGGAATTCTTGCAGAAACAATGCCCAACGTTTTAACCTGTCGTGATTTAATTTTGAAGACATAAGAAATTGTAATGCACGATGATCACTGTATACTTTTACGTGCTTACCAGAAAGAAAGAAACGGAATTTGTTAAATGCCCAAACGATAGCTAAAGCTTCTAATTCAGTAACGGAATAATTTTTTTCAGATTTGGTTAGCACTCGGCTAGCAAAAGCAATGGTTTTCTGAATGGTAGTGTCATTTTCTATGGCTTCTTGAAATAAATGGGCACCAAGACCGACTTTAGAAGAATCCGTGCTAAGGCAGAAATCTTGTGACAGATCTGGATGAGCTAAGATTGGCGCGTGAAGTAACGCTTCTTTCAAAGAATTGAATTCCAATTGTGCTTGTTCGTCCCAGTTCCAAATAGTATTTTTTCCAGTGAGAGAACAAAGTTTTGGTGTAACAAGAATTTGCATATTCAGAAAACGACGGTAAAAATTTACGAGACCTAGAAAACTGCGGACTTGTCTTTTTGTGGATGGAACTGGAATGGCTCTGATTGCTTCTAACTTTTCAGGATCCGGCTGAATGCCTTCAGAAGAAATAATATGTCCCAAAAACTTCACCTTTGTCCTACCGAATTCAGACTTTTCCAAGTTAACTGTAATTCCAGATTCTACAAAAATACGTAACAAACTGTTGAGGATGCGATTATGTAGTTCCCATGAAGCTTCTGCTATTAGAATATCGTCCACATATAAGGTGATATGACGTTTTAAGAACTCAGGTAATATGGAATTTAACCCACGAATGAATGCTGCCGAAGAAATGTTCAAACCAAAGGGAAGTTTCCGAAACTGATAACAAACGCCGAAACAAAGGAAAGCTGTGTATTTTCTACATTCTGGATGAAGTTCGATCTGATAAAAGCTGGATCTGAGATCAATGGAAGACAACACTTTTACACCATTAAAATTTTGAAGAAGTTCTTCCATCGTCTGCGGCCTGTCTGTTTCAGGAATAATGATAGTATTGATTTGTCTCGAATCTAAGACAAGCCTGATCGATCCATTTTTCTTCTCAACAACATGTAACGGATTGTTGTATGAGCTTACTGCAGGCTCAATAATGCCCTCGTCAAGCATAGATTGTATTTCTGTTCTAACACGGTCCCTATAATGCGCCGGAATTACGTATGGTCTAACACAAAATTTAGTATGCTCACGAACACGAAATTGGTATTGAAATCCCTTGATTGTTCCTGTTTTGTGAGTAAAAACTGTGGAATGTGCTTGTAAAATCTCAAAAAGGTCCTGCCTATCAGTGTCATTACAATTCTCAATTGTTTGAATTTTATTCTGAATTAACTTATTAGTGTCAAATGCGCCGTCGATATCATCCCTGTCAGTACTTGCAGAGTGATTGTTAGTGTCTAGTTCCGTAGAAAATTCCGAACTGTTGTCTAACAGAACGTAAAGCCGATTAATTTCCTCATCATGGTTTGAGAGCCAATCTTCAAATTTCAAAGCTATTGACTTACCTTCTTTTTCTAAAGTTATTTCAGCATCGTGAAAGTTTAAGATTGCTTTGTATTCATTCAAAAAGTCTACTCCCAGTATAATTTCCGTCGACAATAATGGAACAATAAGAAAGTTCATAGAGAAGCTGTGGCTTTGACAAAAGAATTCTAAGTTGGTTTGTTGGCGTACATCTACACTTTTTCCAAAGATTGCACCTTGTAATTTAATCTTACGTAACGGAAGTGTGGGGCAATCGTTCGATTTGTTGCATTTGCTAAAGGCTGTTTCACTGATTACTGAAATGGGACTGCCAGAGTCAAGTACTGCCGTAAATTTTACGTCATTTACTGTAATGCAAATCACAGGATATGCCACGTTGTTATGTTTTACGTCGTGTTCTTGGAGTAAGATGTCCCTAATATCTTCCATTTTTACGTAATTACTAGCTACGGCAGCTGCGTCGTTAGTGTCATAAGAACGTTTTGTGGCTGCCAGCGGTGTGAGTCATTGCCTATTGTCTCTTTGTTGGCGCGCGTCGTTATTGGGGTTTGGAGACCTAACTTCTACAAATTCACCGTGACGAGAGGGCCCTGCTCTGTTTGAATCCCGCCAGTTCTGATGCAATTCAGGTCTGTCGTTACGATCATATCGTCTGTCGTCATGTCGGTAGATTCCATAGTTTCTTTCTTGTCGGTCACATGGTGGAGAATTTCTCCCTGAATCGTAACTGCGCGCTGGTCCGTTGCGTCTAAAGTTATTCTGTCTCCCTTGATAGTATTTATTTTGGTTCCCATATTGTCTGTTTCTCTGATTGTCTCTGTGGTGGTCATTACCACGGAGAGGTGATCTTTCCCTGTAGTTATTACTACTCTGCCAACGGTTGTCATACGGGTGGTGTCTGTTTTGGTCACGATTTGCGTTGTAAGAATAGCCTTGTCGTGTCCAGTTATTGTTTCTGTCGTCACGGAATTGTGACGTATGTGACCTGTAGTGATTGTTTTCCTGTTTTCGCATCCGGCGGCTGTCAGTGTCAATTTCTAATTCTTGTAAGAAACCCTGAAATGCTTCAATGTCGTCTTTGCAACGTCCTGCTAAAATAATATGTCGTAAATGTTCAGGCAATTTGAGTAAGCAAATGCGGATGAGTTCTGAGGGGCTGTATGGGTTTGAAAGATACTGATTCTTATGCAACATGTCTTCAAAATATTTCACAAGACTGGAGAATTCAGATTGTTCGAAATGTTTCATCATTATGATACCATGTTTTACCCGGTCTTGTGTGGCTTGAGACCAATATGCTGAGAGGAAGGCATGGTAAAATTCTCCTTCACTGTGGCAATCGTGAATGACCGACCGCATCCTTACAGCTGGTTCATTCTCTAAGTAGCCACACATAAATTCTAATCTGTGCTCTAATGACCAGTTGGGAGGAAAACAATGAGAGAATTGATGGAGCCATGCTTGTGGATGAATGTCGTTCCCAGAATTCTTAAATGTTTTGAATTTACGTGTAGTAATGAACAGCTTATAGTCAAAGTCATCATGTCGGCGAGTCGCATATCGGTCATTGTTATGTCGTTTCGGCGGTTCCATTTCAAAATTCGGTGCACCTTGCCAATTTCTTTCATAACTTCCGAAGTGTCCTGTGTTATTATTTTGTGGTTGTTCCGTATTTCTAAGTCCCTCTTCCCGTATTGGGGCCCGAGTATCCTCTGAAATACGTAATTCTTGTATTAACTGTGTCAGCTGATCTTGTACTTCCCGGATTTCTCTTTGGTGTTGCGTATTAATCTGATTCTGATTTTGTTTGAATTTCCTAATTTGTTCGCTCTGTTCTGTGTCATTAAAGGCTACCGGTTTTGCGTCATTCAGATTATCATCTACCTTCGTAGATAAATTATTTAGCTGATCCGAAAGTTCAACTACTTTCTCTGATAATGAACACATTTCCTCAGTGTGTTTTTCTGAACCAAGTTTCAGAGTGTCCATTTGTGTTGAAATCGAATCTACTGTGTCCTTTAAGTTATCCTGAGTTTTTGCAAGTTGCGTAACCGAATCGGTAGATGCAACTGAGTCAAATTTAGCTTGCAAGGTCTCATGATTTTCATGAACAATAATTTGCAGTTCTTTTATGGCTGCTTCGTGATTCTGTAATGCATTTTCATGCCGCGAAAAAATAGGTTGAAAATGCTCACAAATTTGTGTTTTTACGTCATTACAGACTTTTTGACATTTCGATTCAATGTTATGTAACTCAGTAGTTAAATCTTCACGCGTTTGTTCAAGAGTTTGTTCCAATGAGTCTAACTGTTGCTGTGTTTGTCTCTGATGTTGTTCCATTGTGTCTAACTTTTTAAGATTTTGTTCCACTGTGTCTAACTTTTTAAGATTTTGTCCCATTTGTTTCTGATTTTGTTCAAGTGTTGTGTCTAACTTTTGTAGCTTTTGTCCCATTTGTTGCATTAACTGTAATAACAATGCACTGGTGTCTGAAACATGTTCCTCAGTGCTTTTCGGCAGTGAAGTTGCACCGGCAACATTCACATTTTGACAAGCAGAAAATGTGTCTTGACTCATTTGAGAAAACGGTGAGAACCCAAAACCTGAGTCTACAGTATTCGCAAAATTGTGTCCTGTCATTCCCGATTCCTGAGGCAAGCTGTTGCCGACCGATCGATCGATAATGCGTCCCTCTTCACTAATTGTTTCACTGTCCACGCCATTGTTTGCCGCCTGCTCCATTTCCCTATGAACAGTTACCAAATTACTACTTTGAACATCAGTTAATTCATTACTCGGTGGCCCTAACACACTGCTTTCATTTTCACTGTCATTTCTCAGTTTACTTTGGAGCCTAGTATTACGTTTTTCACACGCCATTATTGTCACAGTATTTCACACGACAACACAGAAAAACATAATTTGAAGATAAAAAATAAGAGAACACATTAAAATAGCACTGAAAATAATATCTAGTTAATTACCAGCGCAGCTGCGAAATCCTTGGTGCAAATCTACATGCATGCCACAACTGTTTTACTGTACAACAATGAAAGACTGCAACTACAAAGGAGATTTTCTCTACAATTACGCGCTAGCAATAAACAAAATCTACACTAATTACACAAACTACAACAGAAAAATCAGAAGATTCCAGTGAGGTATCCTAGGCTAAGGGTCGACATATGAAACGTCCCCTTTGAACAATTCTACAGGACTGTGCTTAAACTGACACACAATATTTTTAGCGCAACGCAATCTGACTTTCAAAATTTCCTACTAAAGAATGGCCCTGACAAACATTAAACTATACCTTTCACAAATCACTTACCTCACAAAAATCTTCGCTGCTCAAGCTACTGCAATACAGCGAGCGCCACTACTGCCAGCTAAATAAAAGATTCAAACTACTGAAGGCACTAACTACTGGTAGGGATAGTTAGCAAATGAAAGATATTAATAGAGAACAAACAATGTATTTACCTTGATATCATCATATATAAATATATCAGTTCATGAAAAATTACAAAACTCCGCCATCTCTCTCCCCACATCCACCACTGCTGGCGGCTCACCTCCAACTGCGCAACGCTACGCGCTGTTCACAGCCAGCTGCCTAACACTACAATGGCGAGTATTACAACAATGCAAAGCAGCCACAGACTGCACACAGCACAGCCAGTGATTTTCATATTGAGGTGGCGTTACCAATAAAAAAACCTAAACAGCCTACTTAACGTTGCCAACAAGAAAATATAAACAGCCTACTTACAAGTTAACTTAAAAACACTAGAATAATAGAACAAGCTGCCCCGAGAAATGCAAAGGTTTCCCAAAGTCTTTTTAAACCGGAGTGAGAACTTCCTTATTTCGTGTTAGCTGTGACGATAAAGGCAAATGTCTAATCTGCAGTATAGTAATTACATATGGAAGAATGTCATCTATTGAAAGACACTACAGCAAATTGCATTCAGAGCAGTGTAGCGAAATAATAGGGGACATCAGAGAGGAAGAATTAAGGAAGTTGCAGACTCTTGCAGAAGAGAATTCTGTATCCTATAATGAGGTTTGTACCAGTACTTTAGCATCTTCATTTTGGTTATAGGTCCAGTGAACCGAATTGAAACGTGTTTATATTTCTCTCAAATGTATATTCGTTTTCGTTTCCGCTTGTATTATTCCTAGCGCAATCTTCTTACTCTAATTTAGGGCGAAGAAGATTAAGGGTGCTGCGAAAGGACTCTTCGAGCTAGCTATAGAATTGCTCTATGTTTAGCAAGAGCTGGGGAGCCCTTTATGGAAGAGTTATTAAGAAAGAATATTTTGCTGAACGTAGTAGGCACAATGAAACCCACACTATCTCCCGCATACAGCAGAATTCCACTTTTCAGTATGACTATATCTCGGTGGATCAGTGACATTGCTGGGAATTTGCATGAAGAACTGGCAGCTAATATTTACAATCTCCTAGCATACTCTATCTCACTCGGTGAGTCCACAGATATTAGCGACACGGATCAGTTAGCCATTTTTTTGCGTGGCGTCGACGACGACCTGCATGTAACGGAAGAGCACCTGGATATGATTTCGATGAAGGACACTGCTACAGGAGCTAATATTCTAGAGGTAACAGGACTCACTCGGGAAAAGCTGTTCTCCGTAACCACAGAAGGGGCACCAACAATGCGCGGTAAAGTAATAGTGTTCATTGGCCTACTTAACATGCCGACTTTTCCTTCCGTTCATTGTTTTGCACACCAAGAGGCTCTCTGTGCAAATTTTATCGGTCTTCAAGACGTGATGAACGTAGTGGTGTGTATCTAGAACTGTATTCGTTCTCACGGGTTCATTCATCGTCAGTTCCAAGAATTTTCGATTTCATTTGAGGAGGAGTATCCAGATATCCCTTAAAATGATACGGTACGCTGTTCGTGCCAAGGAAAAGCGATTTCTCGAGTTTTTCGACTACGCCTCGCCGTGACTAACTTTCTGGAGGGCAAAAAGACGTCCGGAGCCACTTTCACGTGACCCTGAATGGATAGCTGATTTACGATTTTAAGCAGACATTATGGCTCTTCTAAATAATTTAAGTTTGAAACTCCAAAAAGAAAGCAATTTCTTCAACGATATGGGGAGGCAAAATAAGAGTTTTTCAAAGTAAAATTCAGCTCTTGAAAAACAGCCTTTCATACAAACGTACGCAACACTTTCCTGTGCTAGGTAAACGTTACATAAATTTTACTCAGATTTTTAGAGGTGGTTTGTTCAGAACTGTACTATGGTTTGGTCTGACAGAATCTGTGCTGGAAGGAACGGGCTTTGAAAAACGCGTCGACTTGCTCAAAATCCCTTGAAAATGAGTTTAGCGAACGATTCTAGGTAATGTACCGATATATCGCCAGCAGCAATATAAAGTCGATTTTGTTAAATATTTAAGTGTAACATTACATTAAAAACAATAGTCCACCGTACCTGTTTATTAAAGCGTATCGCATATTAATACTTCAAAGTACCTTTATACTTCACCTTCATTTATTAACATTTGGTTTTCTTTTTGTTACAGGAAATTACTAAGTTGCAAGTAATACTTGATGTAGAATGAGATTCTCACTCTGCAGTGGAGTGTGCGCTGATATGAAACTTTCTGGAAGATTAAAACTGTATGCCGGACCGAGACCCGAACTCGGGGCCTTTGCCTTTCGCGGGCAAGTGCTATACCAGGAGAGCTAGTTCTGCAAGGTTCGCAGAAGAGCTTCTGTGAAGTTTGGAATATAGGAGACGCGGTACTGGCAGAAGAACGGCTGTGAGGAGGGGGCGTCAGTCGTCCTTGGGTAGCTCAGATGATTGAGCACTTGCCAGCGAAAGGCAAAGGTACCGATCTCGAGTCTCCATCTGGCACACAGTTTTAATCTGCCAGGAAGTTTAATACTTGATGTGCTTGTAAGGCTCTTTCCGATAGCAAATGAAAGTGTGCCTCCCGATTTACAGTTCGAAGTAATTGATTTGCAAACCGAAAGGACTTCTTTTACAATAGCAAAATTTTGCTCGAATTACAGCAGAATTTGTCGAAGGAAGAATTTCCTAAGCTACACAGAGAAGCAGCGCAGATTATTTCTTTGTGTGGTTCCATTTGTGTATGTGAAAGGTTTATTTATGTTTTGTCCTGTATTAAAACAGACAGCGCGCAAGTATTTCTGATTGTAATTTACAAAATGTTCCAGATCTTAGTGGAATAATTTCTGATAAAAAAATGAAAAAATGGAAGAGAGAATTTTCTGTTGAAATCAAATCTAAAGTTATTATTATTATTAGTTATTTAAATCTCTTTTGCACTGCTAAACTTGTCACAGCAAACTAAGCTTTCCTCCCACTGCACATAAACATTTGGCAATGGCGAAGAAAACAGAGATAAAGTTTTGGAAAAAGTCGAGACAGCGAGACAGAAGGAGCAATCGAGACAAAAGTAAGGATATATATATATATATATATATATATATATATATATATATATAGAGAGAGAGAGAGAGAGAGAGAGAGAGAGAGCGAGCGAAAGCTATTGCGCTAATTCGAGGAGTGAGGGTTTGCACCGCTATTAACGTAGCGAAGCCGCCTTCTGCACTTTACACTGTGCGCTGCGCTGGTGCAGACATCCTGAGAGGCCCTGGTCTATAGTGACAGTGTGAGTATATGATACTTACTATACTTATTATGAACTAATAAAGTACTTGTACTGCTACTGCTGCTGCTGCTTCTACTACTAAAAATAATGACAATAATTATGACAATAATGACAGGGGCACAAAAAAAGGAATTTGTGGGTGTACAAGATGAATGTTTTCTGATATAGCTAGTTCGGGGAAAAAGAAATTTAAGGAGACTGCACCAGCTAAGAGCACTGGGAAATGAGGAAGATATGGTTGGAAAGAAGGATGTGCAAGGGAAACGAGTGTGTACAGGGACAACAGTAATCATTATTGTTACTTTAGTAGGTTTGTCATTAACTGTCTTTCCAGCTGGAGATCCAGTATAACACGTATGTAATAAAATGGAAGACCTGCAGCCGTCCTTTCGATGTTATTTATTATATACCTACCAGTTTCGGTGATTCAACACACCAGGCCTGTATGCATAAACGGTAAGAATAGCATCATCAACTTACTAACCATCCAGTACAGATGCAGATTAAAAACACAATAAGAATCTAGGTCAATATTACATAAGTGAATTTACGGTACTCATTTGATAAAATCAACAGATACATCCATTATCACATCTGTATCTGCTGGTTTTTTCAAAGCCAACCAGTACCGTTTGGGTTTTGGATCGGTTAAGCCTTAATCCAGTATTCTGTGCCTATTTTGACAGTCCACATGGGTCAGTACTGAGATTCTCGGGTCGTCTAGCCGGGGGCCGGCGACTCGGCGCGTGTGCAAGAGACGGATGCAGCGCAACGGTGGTAAACTTTGCTGCGTAGGTGCTCGCGGAAAGGCCGGCGCGGACAGGAACAGGGCCCTCCGGTATGGTGTTAAATAATAACTCCATTGTTCCTACTACATAACATGAAAGTGATAACTAGAGACCGGATTATTTGCATCATAAAAAACTTAAAATATGCATGCAAATGCACATGAAAATTTCTTAAAAATACACGAAAAGTGTCGAAATATGCAAGACCAAATAACAAAAAAACGTGGTAGTTACTGCGTACATTATATCTCAAAGTCGAACCTGTGCATATCAGGTACGAGGAAGAGCGCTGGCCACGAGAAGAATCGTTACGTTTAGAACGCTAGTATCATTTTCTGAATACTTTCTGGTAGAGGGTAGGAAGGGGGCCTTTCTGGGATTATTTTCTAAAATTATGTAAAATGGAGACGCATACCGTGTTTCAACAATTGTTTCTTCTTTGCTACTGTTGTCGGTAACAAGCAGATACGATGCGAATGAGTCGCGGCGAAACAGTCGATATGTACAGCACCAAATTCGAGATATATCGCACGCAGAGGGGCACGCTCAAAAACTCCGTAATATTTTATTTAAAAATCAACATACAATCATGAATTTTTTTGAACAGCATTAACTTTTAACTAATAGTATTGGACCAAAGTATCATTTACAATTTATTTTACGTTCTTCTACTACTGTAAACAATAACGACCAAATAATGTTACAAATGTTCGGTAGTAAGAAAGTGTCTTCGATCACCCAAACTATTTTTATAAGCAGAAAAGGACCGTTCCACATCAACTGAGGTAACTGGGCTGTGTTTGAATTTGGGTGCTATGTTGGCACTTACTGTTTCTGGTATAAGTTCAGCCGTCCCATTAATAAAATTATCAATTTGGCACAAGGGTTCAAAGACTGGGTTGTTGTTTAAAATGTTGTCAAACTTTTCTCTAAGTCTTCTTGGGAATACCTTCGACAATTAGCCGTTCACTAGAATAAATTTATTCATTAACTGAATTGATTCATTCAACGCCAAACCTTGAGTTTCAAGCTTTTTAATACTTGCAAATATATGGGAAAAATGAGTGCTAACCACAGCAATGTCTTTTTTAATACCGGAATCATCAAAAGCTCCCTTGCACTGGCAAACTGCCAAAGCCTCAGCACTATGGAAGTCGCTTACTACCCCTCCCGGTGTACAAGATGAATGTTGGCCTCGGAATGTTCATTGTAATACAACACAGCTTCCACCCTCGTACCACAACGAGTTACCACTGGTTCTGGAGGTAAAGGCTCATTTGGTAGTTTTTCCTTGTAGGTCTTGATGCGAGCAAGAACATTTAGAAACACTTTCTTTGTGGATGAAATAAGTTTATTTACATTCAAAAACGTGGAACGTATTTCTTCAGCAAGGCGACGTACTCCATGAGCAAAGCACGTCACATGAGTAAAATTGGGATAAAATACTCGGAGGGCTATTCCTGCTTTGATCATGTAGGGAGCAGCTTCTGAAATAAACACAAACACCCATTCATCCGCAGAAGATTCTGGAAATATTTTTCTAATACCCTTATTCACAAATCTGGCGATCGTAGAATGATTTACTTTTTCAAGTTCTTTGCAGGCTGCTAAACAGGAAGAAGAAGGCTCTTCTTTTAAAGCACCCGCACCAGCATTTACATTTGCAGTGTAACGGCCACAAGTGTCTGTAGTTTCATTCACTGAAATCCAGATAACGCTGTCCTTGAGTTCATTGCGTATTTCTTCTTGAACATTTACGTAAATTATCGGTATGTAATTTTTACACAATGTTGATTCATCTGGTATACTTTGATTTAAGCAATATTTGCGCAGGAAGCCTTTGAGGATAGGGTTTTTAAGTCTGTGAAGAGGAATATTGCTTGTAATGAATGCTTCATATAGATCCATGTTAAACCGACATTTTTGGTTACCTTTGGACAAATCCCTGCTACCGCAACTTCCTGTTGTCAAAAGTTGTTGTCGTGGTCTTGCCTTCTGCATTCCGGCGACATGAAGACTTGTTTTGACTTGCTGGTCTATTTGAAACTTTTTTTTTGTGCGAAACGTTTTTCTCGCAAACTTGGCAATATAAAACATTTCCCTCACATGTAAATGTTCCAGGATGGTCAGATATCCACGGAACGATGTTTCTTTTTTCGTTCGGCAGGGCGCATAACACGTTACACACTACACGTCGTAAACACGTTCAACTGTATACAAGTAAATAGAAAGCTAAACTGAAACAATGTACGTGCGACTGAAAGCTTGCGTTGTTTATTTGTTGCCGACGGCTGCGGTGCGACAGCGGTGGGGGGGGGGGGGGGGGGGGCTTAAGGCTTAACCGGGGGCCCGGGCGCAGGAGCGTTCTCTCTCTCTCTGCCTGTTCCTGTCCCTCATCTGTAATGATTTCGCTAGGCAGTGGCCTCTCAGTTAGCGACTGCACGCAGTTTTAGGTCGCGGTCAATCTGTGAGACATCAAAACTAGATCAAGCTAGTGACCGCCTGTCTGAATTTTTAAAATATTGTAAACATACAACGAAAATATGCACCGTCACAAGTTTTTGGATTATGTATGCAATAACCGGTGAAAAGTAGCCAAATACGCAAATGCATATAATCCGGTCTCTAGTGCTAACCTCACTGTTTTAAAGCAACTTGTTGAAACTGTGACGTCAGAAACGAGGCTGTGGAAAGTTGGGGGAGAAGTTGGCTGAGAACATCCTGAAATTCTGTAAGTGACCTGACCGCTATATATAGCCGTACTGTCAGAGTGGGTAATAGCTAGGGAAGAATGTCAAGAGAGTCAGCAGGCTGGTTACTTGCCATCTTGGATTCTGACCTCATAAAAATGGTTCAGATGGCTCTGAGCACAATGGGACTTAACATCTGAGGTCATCAGTCCCCTAGAACTTAGAATTACTTAAACGTGACTAAAGTAAGGACATCACACACATCCATGCCCGAGGCAGGATTCGAACATGCGACCGCAGCGGTCTCGCGGTTCCAGACTGAAGCGCCTAGAACCGCTCGGCCACAACGGCCGTCTTCTGACCTCATAGAAGCTGTGCTAGTATTCCAGGGGATTCTGTCCTTAAGACAACTTCCCTACTTCCAAAGTGATGTCAGAGGGAAAACAAGGGAAATTCCCCGTCGCGCCTCCCTCAGATTTCGTGGTAAGATGGCCCAGTAGATAGCCTGTTAAAAACTGAACACAGATCAAGCATGAAAACAGGACGGAGGTATACTGAGCTGTGAACAAAAATAGAAATATTTAACTGTCCAAGAACAACAAGTGCAATAAATAGCAGACTTAAACAGCAATGGGGTCGTGGGTAAGTGGTCCTGCTGTTGGAATGCTACGTGGGCGAGCCATGTTAAAAATTTCATTGTGCCATTTTTATTTTCTTCCTTCACAATATTATGAACCGTCCGTCCAGTCACTGAAATGTTTGTTCTCTTTCTGTAGTCTAGGCCGCTGTCATACTATACATTGGTTATAGAATATGAGTATGTGGTAACGGTACATCGCCGTCGCAAGTAATTGTCATGAATAGTGAGAGCAGGCGAGATACCACACAGATTTCTGACAGAAATGAAAACAACAAATAAATGGGTGTGAATTATGTTACAACAAAGGAATTCAAGAGTCAAGACTTCCAAAATGGAATGCGACTACAAAAACGTTAAATAGGTATGTTTTGACAGAGCGCAGAGAAAACTTATGATTGTGAAGCTGTTGCATTCATTTGTTGCAACTTATGTGACAAACTATTATGTTTTCATCATTTCCTTGGGAGTGATCGTGCTCACATTCATATGAATACCTATATCGGGCAAGGAGGCATAACTCACTCACTTACCAGAAGTACATATTAAGTGCATCGATAAAAGATTCCCATCATGTGGCACAGGTACTGTCACTAATGCTGTGTATGACACACAAGACGTGTTTTCCAGTGGGGGATTCGTTTGAGTTGTCACCTTGTCTTCAAACGTTTGTGGTTTCCATTTGAAAGCCACTTTCTTTCGGCTGCTAATAGAGTAGTTGTGGAGAATCAACTGTTACTATACATCCCTACCTTACACCTCCCTGTTGCAAACGGACGTTACACCACGGCGCAGACACAAATTTTGAATAAAGCAAGCAGCGAAACAAAAAGTTGGATCGAGGAACGTTTGAACACAGCTCACCCACATGGCAATTTAACACTGTAACTACTTCACCACAATGTCATTCTCTTCCTTCCTGCATTATATTGCACTTATTATTCTTGGACCGTTCACTGTGTCTATTTTGCTTTTTTTCCACAGTCTAGTACATATTCTTCCTGTTTTCATGTTTGATGTGTTCAGTTTTCGATGGGCTGTCCACAGAACCCTTTTACCACTAAATCTGAGAGAGGTGCGATGAGGAGTGTACCTTTTTAGGATAACAGCCCTAATTCCACAGTGATGTCATAGGAATGGGGGAAAACACTCTAGCACAACTGGACCATTATTGAATTTCCCATGAGTTGTTTAAATTTACCATCATTTTATGCATAGCGTATTGGCCTATTTCAGAGGTTGAAAAAATGGTTCAAATGGCTCTGAGCACTATGCGACTTAACCTCTGAGGTCATCAGTCACCTAGAACTTAGAACTAAGTAAACATAACTAACCTAAGGACATCACACACATTCATGCCCGAGGCAGGATTCGAACCTGCGACCGTAGCGGTCGCTCGGTTCCAGACTGTAGCCCCTAGAACCGCACGGCCACTCCGGCCGGCTGTTTCAGACGGGGAAGGGAGAGAGGTTGTAAGGTGACAGCTTGAATGAATGTTAATTTCGCACCTTACATGAGATTTTATATGGTGTAACAAGTAGAAGGATATGTCAGTATGTAATGCAAAGGGATGACGGTCGATTCGACTGTATTAACGCACCGAACGAAAAATCCTGCATGTCAACGATCAAAAGGTGATAAAAGCTGCTGGAAGAAACATTTTAGTTTGGGGGAAGATGCGAGATGCGCCATCACGGCCCACATACAACGGAAGGATTCTAAGAGGGTTTGGTGACCCACAGCAAGAGATACAACAAACGCGCCTGCCAATACCGAGGGGAGCAGGTAGCGGCCCAGCACTGCCTGCGACGGATAATTCTTTAGAAAACTGGGTTGGGGGATTTCCAAATGGATACAAACAGGCCAGCGACGCAGTTGATCATGTGAAAGGCCCGTGGTATCCTTGTGATGTACGCATGGAACTTCTAGGCGTCAGGAGCGGGCTCAAAATGTCCGATTGGCTGAAATAAACTCGGGCGATGTTGCGACGCAGTTTAAAGATAGGCTCTTTGTGACTGGCAGGGGTAGTTACCACAAGATGAAAGGAATGGTCTCATTGGTCTGAAAATGCTGTGACGTGAAGCACGAAAGGACACAGGTGGGGGACAGTTTGTTATGAAAGAAACAATACCGAAAACTTCGAGGACTCTCCTCTGAACCAGCGTTAAGTGTTGAACAGGCCACATCCGCTCTGTACGACGCCAAAAGAGGAATTTTGTGTGAACACTGTGTTCACTTTGGCTGACATTCAGCTAGAAATTAGCTGAAGAATCGTTGAACTCCGATAGTGGAGAAACGAAACAGCCACTAACTTAACTGTTCTTGTGAGAACTGAGAGGGCATTGAAGCATGCACGCTGCTCCATCTACACACGTGGTTATCGCCATATTTTCCAGACTAGGGACGAGTACACGTTTCCTCGCCTAACGAGAAACGTAGGACAGTTTCAGCTGATAAAATCACTAAAGATTTTGATTCGTTTTTTATAGGATTTTCAGTGGGTGAGAGCAGCCATGCAGCCAATCTCGCATTGCAGCTAAAGGTAAATGCCGCTCACAGAGGCGTTAAATTGTTGGATCACCAGCTTGTGTCCACTGTGAACTTGAGCAACTTTGAGTAATCTTTTGCTCATCTTGTCACAAGAACTAACCTAACCATCTGCTGTAGACTTGATTGTCATCCTAACTAGTACCGAACTTAGAACCAGAATAGGATGATTTGTTGTAATATCGGCCAACTTCACTTTCTAGAAGTGAGAAACTTCTTGTAGAGAACCTTCTATTTAAATTTGATATTGCTGCGTTCAGTGTAATTTCTGTTAAACAGGACATAATGTGATATACTGACAACTGTCCTGAAAATGTCATGTTTCAATATATGTAAACTCGTGTGGTTCTTTGACAATAATAGAGAAATTAAACCAATTTTACAGGTAAGCACCGATGTGCTCTGTCATAGAATAAAGGTCCACTCTTAACCTCAATCATTTATTCTACTGATGCTAACGCACGCCGGCCGGTGTGCCCGTGCGGTTATAGGCGCCTCAGTCTGGAATCACGTGACCGCTACGGTCGCAGGTTCGAATCCTGCCTCGGGCATGGATGTGTGTGATGTCCTTAGGTTAGTTAGGTTTAAGTAGTTCTAAGTTCTAGGGGACTGATGACCACAGATGTTAAGTCCCATAGTGCTCAGAGCCATTTGAACCATTTTTTTGCTAACGCACTTGCATGGTGTTTTTGCTGATGTCTGACAAACGTGAAAAGGACTGGAGTGTCAGGTAATGGCGACCCTGCCAAGATGGCAATTAGTCTGCCAGGATAGCAATTAGTCAAATTAGAAAGAGTAATTAAAATTTGGTACTAAAAACAATTTTTTTGAAAAACAAAAACTGGCAAGGTTACTCAATGTATGTGTCTGCATAGCGATCGGATTACTGTAAATGTGTGATCCACAGAGGAGAAAAGGTTGTATCAACGAGTAAGGAAAAAATTTTTTTTTGAATAAACGCAGTTTGTGCATGACCTTTCTGGCACCCGTGAAATTATTCACGACGTTGTTGAGTTGGTTTGAGTACCCACAAACTGTGAACGGCCTTAATAATGATGTGTTAATGGCATAAAAGACTTTCTATGATATTTTGGAAATGTGTCAGGTCATATATATGTTGATTAGAGCTCAGGCTCGCGCAAATCGTGAAAGATAGTCAGTTATACGGTCTGAGATGGCGAACGGACGTAGACCACCGCATATAGAGCAAACTGATGGCCTTGATGGGGTAGAAAATGACGTACAACAAAATGTATCGAATGCGAGTCACGAAACCGAACAAAGTGACAGTGCAGAGGGATTGGTGGCAGTTTCGCAATCGGTATCTCAGGTCGATACCGCACAAAACCGAACAGATGACGGATCTAGTGGTTCAGAAGCAGAATCAGAGGACGTGCAAATTCAGTACGTTGAACCAAATATTGTAATTCTGAATCGAACGGGACAGTTTCCTATGGAAAGAATGTGTGTAAGTGCGTCAGCACTATGCACAGAAGTCGACGAGACGTCACATGAAAGACGCGAACGGCAAAATTTACACGAAATGGTGACAGATGTCGATGGCGAAGAGTCTGATAGTGTGTTAGCAATGTTGAAGCAGCTCACTAATGTTGTCAAGCAAACAAGTGAAATCATGAGAGCAGGGTTAGCAGACTTAAAAAACCGAAACGGCGAATTTAAAAACCGAAATAAATGATGCTTTGAATGGTCTCAAATTTGAAACCAATGCTGGGTTCGTAAAAGTCGGCAAAGATCAGCAAACGATGGAAAGGGAAGTTAATGAACAGTTTATTGAAACCCGGAAAAAGGCGAGAGACATGTGCGAACTAATCAATCGCTTAGGGCCAATCAGAAAAAGATACGTACTGCCATTGACCACGTGCAGGATGTAGTGTCTAATATCAGCCAAAGAGTTCACAATTTAACACGTAAGGTGTCTGGTAAGGCGCAAGAAATCGAGGAAGAACTCAATGTCAGGAAACGTGTCACGCGAGCCGCATTAAAAAGATTTGATACACGCATTGTAAATATCGTCTCGAAAAATAAGCAGCAGTATGAACAGCTTCGTCCAGAACTGAAGCAGTGTCTTGAGAACCGTACAGAAAGCGTTAGTGAGGCGACGGAATCGGTAGTATCATCTGACACAGTGGCGGAAAAAAATGCAGAGGTAACTTTCGTGTCAGTTGCGGAAACACAATAAGTCGTGAGATTCCACTTGTATGTCCACAACATGTTGCGTCAGTATTTACCGATCCGAAACAAAAGCAAATGGTAGAAGTACAGGTGAAACAGGAGAGCGAAGCAGGTAACGTGCGTTCACAGCAGGCAAAGGTGCGAGAAGCGGTAACTGCACGCATACCATCAAAGCGGCAGCAGACCCTCCGAACGTACGCGAATGACGCGATAACAGGGCAATATACTGCGCCACATGTACCAAATTCTCAATTTACGAGTTACAGTACAACAGGCCATATACCGAAGGTCAAAATATACTGCGCCACACATACCAAATTCTCAATTTACGAGTTACAGTACAACAGGCCATATACCGAAGGTCAAAATATACTGCGCCACATGTAACAAATTCTCAGTTTGCGAGTTACAGTACAACAGGCCATATACCGCAGGTCAATATGAAGCAAGTACAAAGACAAAACACTGATCCAGTAACGGGAAATTTAAATTTATCTTCCAGTCCGATACACGAGGAACGGTACGGTTTGGATAACTGCACACCACTGCGTAGATGCGATGCAGGATGGGACTCAAATATATCGTCTCACGATACTAATGTGGTAATACGAATAAAGGAAAACATGACGCAATTGAAGGGAACGGAAAATGTCGCAAAAACACAAACGCCATATGGTGCAGCAATAGAAAATTTAGACAATGATCATTTTTTGACAGTCAGAAAATTTCAGCATTACAAAGAAAACGAGAACGGCTTACACCCCCGTACGTTTATACATCAATTCCAAATCGGTTCACCAGAACATTAGCCATTTAGACATAAAACTTGATTTCATTTGTGGTCATATGGAAGGCGCAATAGCGGAAAAGATGCAAAGAGTCGCTGCAAACTGTCAGTCGTATGAACAATTTAAGTCGGCATTCTTGGAGCGATACTGGTCCGCGGAAACCCAATATATATAAAATATGAATTGTTACAGTAGGCGTCATTTGAAAATTCGGGAGAAAAGAAGCCAGTTAGATTTTCTGAAGAAATGATGAAAAAGAATCAGTGTTTAGACAATCCATACAGTGATGGGAAACTGATACGAATCTAGACAATGAGGTTACTCTTGCGTTATCAGCAATCGTTGGTTTGAAAAGCTAGAGATAATATACAGGCATTTAAAGGGATGTTAAGAGAACTTGAATTCATCTTCAGTGAAGATGACTCGAAGAGACAAGTGAATGAGAGAAACCAATGGTAGGGGGAGTAATAGCAACCGATTGGCCTTTAATAATGCTTAGATTGGCAATAGTAATGTTGGGAAAGGTAATCGTTTTAGGAAGAATAGTAATCGCCCATGAGATAATAATAGCTATGGTTTTGGCAACTCACAGAGGTCAAACAATAATTATTGTCGTGGTGAGCCATGGCATTACAATACTGGCTTTGATTCAAATGGCTCTGAGCACTATGGGACTCAACTCTCAACTGCTGAGGTCATTAGTCCCCTAGAACTTAGAACTAGTTAAACCTAACTAACCTAAGGACATCACAAACATCCATGCCCGAGGCAGGATTCGAACCTGCGACCGTAGCGGTCTTGCGGTTCCAGACTGCAGCGCCTTTAACCGCACGGCCACTTCGGCCGGCCTTTGATTCCAGAAATTATGGTGGTAACTATAATCCGTATATGATCACCATGCAAGCGAAGCAGGAAGGTATAGTGATTTTCCACCACAAAAACCAAATTATTCGGGTGGAACTAGAATGCCTAGATTGCATAAAGGTTGGGAGAATCAGACTTCAGCAGGACAACACACGCGAGATGAAACGATACAGGAAATCGAGTTGAGGCCACCAAACCCTGGTAAGAAACAGAATTGACGAGATGAACGGTACGAAGACCAGTCACAAGAGATTGAATCGCGAAATGAAGCTGATTTTATGATTAAATGTGTAAACAGATTTAGCTTTGATCAGCAAGATTCTGGACTGTGCGGCTGGTTTCGGCGGAGGTTCGAGTCCTCCCTCGGGCATGGGTGTGTGTGTTTGTCCTTAGGATAATTTAGGTTAAGTAGTGTGTAAGCTTAGGGACTGATGACCTTAGCAGTTAAGTCCCATAAGATTTCACACACATTTGAACATTTTTTTGAACAAGATTCTGAAGTAGGTTTAGGGGACGATCAGATACAAATACCATCACGCTGGGAGACAATTGACTGGGAATCGTCAGATGATAAGGAACAAGAGTTGTCAACAGTTAATGTATGCATCTGTACAAAAACTGATGATGACCAAATTGTGGAGGATGTAGTACATTTATACGAAACCGAGAGAGGAATGGTATGCCAAGAGGATAATGCAACATTGGCAACACCAATCTTGATGCACAAGTCAGATGATGTATATAGGACAGGGACTTACCGGAAAATAATTCCCACCAGTACCCAGAGTACATCAACATCTAGTAAAATTGGCACTGAGCAATTTGAAGGCCGCGGCGTTAAATAGAAAGAACCGGGTGGACAAAACGGCAACCTCACGAGTGTTTTCACTAGGACAAAAAGTACTGCGAAAACCGACCATCTCTCTAGCAAGAAAAAATATCAAAGCCATAAATTCTTTTTGGTATATGGAAGTGAGTAAAGTGGTTCATGATAATGTAGTCGAACTGATTAACTCAAAAACCGGGAAAAATATTAACTCGACAAGAAATATTAGATGTATCAAATATCCAAACTCCAATGAGAGCTAATTGTAGAACTCAAAGATTAGGGAAGCTAAGGAAATGCATACAAAAAAATTTAATTTATGCTTATCTCATTAATATAAATTGGTTAACTTTCTCAGTATATCGAAAGGATAGTTGTGAAGAAAGAGCAATAAATTAAGAACTAAAGTAACTCATCTGCAGAGGAACTGTGTTATGGGGAAGGAGTAGAAAGAAAGGAGAGAGACAGAGATTAGCATGTGGATAGTTTGACAAAATAGTAGTAAATTCTCTCTTAAAATGTAGTGTAAAGTACAAAGAAGTTCATTTTTTTGTGGATATACCCGGACAAGGAAGAAAAATTCCCGGATTTTCCCCGGATTTCCTGGTTAAAAATACACTTTCTCCCGGGTGAAAACACGCTTTTTTCGTGTTAAATAACAGTATATTTTCCCTTATCAATCCTTTGAATGGTTAAGGTTTTATACACGGGCGTAGAATTTCTCGGCACTTTAGAGAACGAAACTCAGACAAAAAGAAACGTTTTAGAAATATCTTATGTGCAGCAACATGTACGTTGCGTATTTTCATATTACGAAAGTATACATTGGATTCCCACCAAACACCGCATGCTACCTTCCGAGATTGCAATGCGTTTCTGTAAGCCAGTCATAGCTCATGTCATGTGATCTCGGCAGCCGATGACAGCGGATATTCAGAGCATAGGACACGTGATGCACTCCGTCAGCAGCAACATCACTGTAGCACGAACACACAAACAGGGAAAGTTAATAGTTTAAATTAATATACATAGTGTTGCTACAAACGAAGCAAAGCTTTCACATATAATATTGGTCTCTAAGGTTAATAACCTGCAAGAGAAGCTAAGATTTCGCGTATAATGTTGATCTTTTTTGCGCGTGTTACACTTTAAGATACATCTCACAAATGTGCCAGCAAAATTTTTAATAATGACATAAATGTCTGATGTTCAGGGTTCGAAATTCTTCTAAATGTCTCGTCATCAAAGTGTTGATTTTTAAATGAGAGTCAAACGCTCTGTGATTTAAGAAATTCATTGTACATTCTTGCACGTAGTTCAACTTACGTAAAAGGATATTTATTTTGAAAGTAACGCTTTTAAAACCACTATTCGGAATATTTTCCAGCGACCTGTTAGATATAGGTTCGTTTTAGCAGTTGCCAGAGAGCGCAGACAACAGGCGACACAGCGCTTGTGCAGCTACCATGACGCAGGAACCCTTATGTACGTACGTGTAAAACATTGAAAGATCATACATTATGTCATAAAAGAAACAAGACATCCAAGAGCATCGGAATTTCGTTAATCGTACTAAAATGTGCACATTTAAAGTGCACATTCGTATGTCCAGATTCCCAATGAAGTAGACCTCGACCTGATATTAAGCTTTTCAGCGTGGTTTTCGGGATGTAAATTTTCTTGGAGCACCAGTACTGTACTATATCATGTTCGGTTCTTTATTATGGCATAATGCCTTTACGAGCAAGAAGATGAAAACGTGCATTTGAAATGCTGCGAACAGTTGAAACTAGCCAGTGCTGTGGAATTAAACATTTTAAGACGGTATATTTCTATTGTCTATTATCAAACCACAATTTATAAAAGATGTTTATATTTTATTAATAGGATTAGGCGGGGATAACTATTTGTCGTTTTGGAAATAATTGTGATAGCAGGGAATGTCTGCACCAAAGTATTGTAGGCGGGAGAGACCGCACATTCATATAATTTTAAAAAGGGCGGGAGAGACCGCGTATGGATACATTTTAAGAAAAGAGGGGGAAAGATCGCTCATTGATACATTTTGTAATGGTAGCAGGGAATGTCTGCACCAGAAAGTATTGTTGGCGGGAGAGACCGCACTTTAGCGTTCGTAGGAAGTCAGTAGAAAGCGAGATGTGAAGCGAGTCGGTAGCAGGTCTGAAGGGAGTGGTTGAGAGGAGCGGTGTGCCTACCAGCCACCAGCTACGATTTGCAAGAGATTATAAACGGATGTACAGAGACATCAGCCAACTATTATCATAAGAGGAACTAATATTATTGAATTATTTTTTTTTGAGAAACTCAAGACTACTGAAGGTATGTTTGCGCAGTGCTAGTTGTAAGGTTATTGCAAAAAGTAAGTCCCATTGGAACGTTTGTAAAATCATTTCATTACCATCAGTAAATATCTGAAGTATTGCTTTCAGAATATAATTAATTTTTGCCAGCAGTATTGGTTCAAAAGGCTCTGAGCACTATGGGACTTAACTGCTGTGTTCATCAGTCCCCTAGAACTTAGAACTACTTACACCTAACTAACCTAAGGACATCATACACATCCATGCCCGAGGCAGGATTCGAACCTGCGACCGTAGCGGTCGCGCGGTTCCAGACTGTAGCGCCTAGAACAGCTTGGCCACTCCGGCCGGCCAGCAATATTGCATTACTGATTATAATCCATCCCAAAAACCACCAACGTAAAAGTTTGCGAAATTTTATTGTTGTCAAGAAAAAGTTTAACTATGAATTACGTAACTTCAGTCAAATTAATTTGTTCGCCGAGTAATTTCACTAACCCTGCCAGAATCACAGGTTTAGTTATCCTTCAATTGTTTTCCGGTTAGGCGTTATTACATGTTCGTACAACATGTTTTCCGCGTTACTTCCAGAATATAACTTAAGCGGCTGCTATCCGGGGACTGTACAACTGGTCTTTACTAGTGTAGCCACCTGGCCAAAAATTTTCTGTCAAAATTTCATTTTCTGGGGTACACCGAGGAGATAGTACTTAATCTTACCTGTTACTCTTGTCAGCCGTTTATTTCCATTCTGGAAGTCTGAATCTATGTATTTCGCTAGTACTTATAACAACGCTGATCATTCGCTAACCCAATCAACCACATAATCAGACAGCGATTGTCATTCATCCGTTTGGCTTTACTCCGCTCAGCTCGTATAGCCCCGTCCCCTTTTGTCTGCGGAAAGTTTATTTCTAGATGGGACGAGGATTCTCCTGACAGAGACATCACATACGCTATGCACGATTTCAAAAATCAACTTAAAATGTGTTCAAAAATGTTCAAAAAGCAACAGGGAAGCGTTTCAAAATCATATGAATAATCGATAGACAAACGTGCGCTGGATGCTAGGCGCTTTGTGAAACAAGTTTTTTTCCCTCAAGAATGTGAATTAGGCGCGCCCTTTTCCCGGTAGCATCTAGCTGCTTGTTGCGACTGCTTACGCAGCCTGTAGCCAGAAGCGGGAGAATCTATTATTCAAGCGGGACTCAACTGCACATGCGCATGAGCCCGCTCGTAACTGCTAAAACGAATTTAATGTAGACAGTTGTGACTTCACACTCATCGGAGGCAATTTGTTGTTATGAAGCATTGCATAGTCTTCCTAAAGTCTTTGACACATTTTGCTGTTGGCAGACGCTTGCACGAGCACTGTGTGTCGTTGTTGCATATGGCGCATTTCCTTTGCAATTTAGGTTATTTTCGTTTTTTTCTCTCGTTTATGTTTTATTGTTGAAGTATTATTCTGCAGTAGCGGGATACAGTAATATCCTTTGTTAGAGTATCGGTTCTTACCAGTCAAAATTACAAAAATTTAACTGAAAACTAAAACAATGAAAAATTCCCGGAATTCTAAAAAATTCCCAGGTTTTTTTCCGCTTTTCTCCCAGATGAAAAAAATCCCGTGTTTTTCCGGATCTCCCGGTTGTCCCGGGTCGTATACAGCCTGTGGATGAAAGGAAGTCAAGAAATTATATATGTAAGGAATTAGATAAGAAGGAAATATTCATTTGTGGTTTGTTCCGTTGCGGACGGTGAACGTTTTGTTCAGGAGATATTTTGGGGGAAAATTAGAAACATTTATGATTTGTGAAAGTTACCACAAGTTGATATTAAAAGGAGATGTGAGGGAAATAGATACAAAAGTTTGTTAGGAGATAAGAATTAAGAGAGAGAACTGAATTATTAAGGAAAGCGAGAAACATGTTATTTCTTGAAAGGATGTAGACAGAGGGTTGTGAGTTTAACGTAGAGATGATGTCAATAAGGAAGAGAAAGATAGGGGGAGAAAGTACTGTAAAAGTTTACTGTTTAGAAGAAGAAGATAGGGATAACTACAACTACGTAATACAAGTACAAGCTCTAGAACAATGGAATTGGACGGTTGAGAAAGTTTTTAAAAGGAAACAAGAAATAGAGATATATTTTATTTTGAAGATCTTTTACAGCTTATGCCGAAAAGAAGAGATAGCAGAGGAAAAGGCGCTGGAATCGGAGTCAAGGTGCGAAGTTTTTATGATAATATGATGTACCTGTAATTAGAAAAAAAGGGAGACATACTAATACACTAACCTCCATCACCATCGGTTTTCCTCTTACTGTTCATCGTGATGAAGATAAGGAAACCATTACCTTTATACTAATAGAAAAAAGGAGAAAAATAAAATGTACATATAGAATGGGGATAACAAGATGCTGATCTGTTAACATAGAGATAAAGTTATGAAGAGTATGATAAGGAGACTATTATGCATAGTTTAAATACGGAATGTTTGTAAAGTCTCTTAGTAGAGACCTAGTTTAGTGTTTGTAAAGCTTGTAATGTAAGGGAGAAAAGGCTGTGACAAGATAGGTACTAATAACATGTAAATTATAGAAATTTGGGAATGTAAGATGGACAAAAGTGTGCACAATGTTGTATTATACATGATGTCATCAAGAACGATGCATCTTCATTGAGGTCAGATCGATAGCAGAACTGAGTAAAGTGGTTAGGTATGAGAGGAAGGACCACTTAATGTGGGTGCCTCGTACGTCAGCTTGCAAGATGACGAAAGGATATGCCTTGGTGGAAGCAACAATCCAAGAGGATAACACCTCTGGGGAAGAGAATAGTGATCTACGACGAATCCTGGATACAGTCAACATGTGCCATGACGCGATCTTTATTCATGAGGAAGCCACATGTGATCTTCATAACAACAGTTTTGCTAAAGCGATAGATACTTAGCAGCTCTGTTGCAAACTGTTTAGAACAGCATAAGGAGATGTGATGGATGTCCACCAAACCGGGATGGAGGCGGGCATGTTACATCAAGGAGGAACGAATGTTTGAATTCACTGGAAGAAGAAGAGGCGCATTTCTGTAACCCGAGATACAGAATGGCTGAAACTATCGTCATACCATACGGAATCCAGCAACAGCGGAACATTCCCTGACACTCATGGGAGTGAGCAAAAGAACGACGAAAGACTGTCCAATCTGTCCTGATGAGCAACCCGATACAATAAAGAATACACAACGATTTAAAAGAAAATAACATAAGAATGGATTACACAATAACAAGGTTAAGCAGGTCTTAAATCCCTATTCCCGGACCAGAGAAGAACGAAGGCACAAGTGAGAAGACAGCAAGATCCAATAAGAGAAGAAGATTCAACACAGAAGCTTAGGAAGAAAGAAGACCTGGACCAGAAGAAATCACGATACGTTTCTAAATCCCTTCCCATACAAGACCATTATTGCATCTACCTACCAACAAACAATCCAATTTTAACTGTTCTAGCAATACAAATGCGCGATATTCCTTATGGCATATTGCTACACTTTCATATGTCACACCGAGAGATGGGAGATGACTACTCGTATAGAAAACAGGAGACGAATAAACCAACAATGGATTGGCATAAAGATTCGAGGATTGACGAAGAATATAAGTTTTATGCTGCCAATTATAGAGCTCTAATATAATTTCGCCTTGCGTACATGCGGAATGGAACAAAGGCAACCAAGCTTTCACAATACACTCAAACCTTCTGCAATTTTTCTCTCTGCCGAGCGCCATTCAGGCCGAGGTGCATGAAGATGAGGATGACAGCTACAATGAACCATGTTGAAGATATATGTGGAAAGACTGTTTTTGACAGGCTAATATCAGATTAAACTGAAAAAAAATTATGAACACACAAAGACTGTTATTGTTAAGAAATATTTCATTTTTGAAGAGCTTTGTGCAGGAAACTGATTTTTGTTAACAATACTTTGAGTTTTTAATCTTGACAGATAAATGACATTTTCTTGCATTTCATATTTTGACAACATATCTAAGTTAATAAAACCAAATGGTGGTATTTTCTTTGCAGGCTAAGATTCTAGTATGTAATATGTTTGTTTACATATAGGATAAGTACAAAAAAGGTTTTTACAATTTGGTGATGCTGATTTAATATTTAAAAGGTAATTAGCAGGATTAGCAATTTAATATTTTTGTAAATGTCCATGAATACTTTAATGCTTCTGTAAAGTTGTAATGCATAAGTGTAAGATTTTTGGGGGATATAAATATGTTTGTGAATGGGATTGTGTTTGTAAAGTTATGGGCAGGGTGCTGTTAAGTGCAAGATAAATTGAGAAATTATTCTAAGAGATGAAACTTTCTTGACTTATAATTTCCGTAGAAGCTACTAACAGACCTAGAAATTAAGGATGAAAATAAGACTTAAGTATTGAAAAGGGGGAGGATAATTTTAAATGACGGTTTCCTCAACTTCAATACAACTTCATCATCATTTAACATAAGTCTTGACGTAAAAAAAATGTCTCAAATTAAAAAATTATGAGTGGTACAAATTTATAGAGAATTCCGATTTGTTTGAATTTAAAATTAAAATATAGAGTACCATACAATAGAAAGCAAAGGCTTTATATTATTTAAATAATTGTATGAAAACAGAAAACTAGTAAAAACATGTAAAAATTTTGGAAAAACATTAATTTAGTGCTCAAATCAGTAGTATATAGTAAATCAACTGTGGTGAAAAAAAAGGGAGTCTGAAAGAACAACTGTTTGACTATGTCATATTAAAATAGAGAGTTGGTCAATATAAATTTATAACAATTGCTACATTCAGCAGTTACGAGCAATTTTGCACTGACTTCAATCAATTTCTCAACCATTGATTGACCCAGTACAAAATTGAACACGTAAGGAGGCGGACATGTAAAGTGGCAGCTTGAATGAATGTTAATTTCGCACATTACATGAGATTTTATATGACTTGAAAGATAGAAGGATATGTCACATGACATACTTTGGCGATAGTGAGCAGATTTGCCTACCTAAATATTCAGTATGTAATGCAAAGTGATACCACTCGATTCGAAGGTATTAATGCGCTGAACCCAAATCTTGCATGTCAATGAACAAAAGATGAAAAAAGATGCTGGGCGAAATGTTTTAGTTTGGGGGCAGACGCGAGTTGCGCCGACACAGCCCGCATACAACGGAAGGATTCTAAGAGGGGTTGGTGACCCGCAGTGAGAGACACAACGAACGCACCGGGCAATACAGCGAGGGAAGCAGGTAGCGGCCCAGCGACGGATAATTCTTTAGAAAACTGGGTTGAGGGAATTTCCAGATGGACACAAATAGACCAGCGAAGCAGTTTATCACGTGAAAAGCCCATGGCATGCTCACGATGTACGCATCCAACTTCTAGGCACCATGAGAGGGCACAAAATGTCCGATTGGCTGAAATAAACTCAGAAGGAGAAAAAGGGGCGATGTTGCGATGCAGTTTAAAGGTAGGCTCTTTGTGATTGGCAGTGGTAGTTACCACAAGATTAAAGGAACACTCTCATTGGTCTGAAAAAGCCATGACATGAAGCACGAAAGGACGCAGATGGGGGACAGTTTGTTATGAAAGACACAATACCGAAAACTTCGAGGACTCTTCTCTGAACCAGGGTCAAGTTTAGAACAGGGCGTATCACGCTTTGTACGACGCCAAGAGAGGAATTTTGTGTGAACATTGCGTTCACTTTGGCTGACATTCAGCTAGAAATTAGCCACATAGTTAATTGTTCTTCCGAGAACTGAGAGGGTGTTGAAGCATATACGCTGCTCCATCTGTGCACGTGTTTATCGCCATATTTTCCGGACTAGGAACGAGTGCATGTTTTTTCGTCTAACGAGAAACATAGGACAGTTTCAGCTGATAAAATCTGTAAAGATTTTGATTAGATTTTTATAGGATTTTCAGTGGGCGAGAGCAGCCATGCAGCCGATAGCACGTCGCAGCTAAAGAAATGCTGCTCACAGAGCCGTAAAACTGTAGGATCACCAGCTTGGGTCCACTGTGAACTCGAGCAACCTTGAGTAATCTTTTGCTCATCTTGTCACAAAAACGAAAAATCCTCCGTAGACTCGATTATCAGCCTAAATCGTACCGAACTTAGAACCGGAATCGGATGATTTGTCATAATATCGGCCAAATTCACTGTCTAGAAATAAGAAACTTCTTGTAGAGAACCTTCTTTTTGAATCTGATGTCGTTGTGTTCAGTGTTATTTCTGCTAAACAGGACGTAATGCGTTACGTTGACAACTGTCCTGAAATTGTCATGTCACAATATATATAAACTCATGTGCTTCTTTGACAATAATAGAGAAATTAAACCAATTTTACAGGTAATCACCAACGTGCTCCGTCATAGAATAATGGTCCACTACTAACCTCAGTCACTTATACTACTGACACTAACGCACCCACAGGGTGTTTTTGCTGATGTCTGACAAACGTGAAAGGGAGTGGAGTGTCAGAAAGAGAGGAAAACCGATGACTTTTCGATGACGTCATACGTATCGTCGTAAGTGGCGATTGCATCCTTTGTTCCTTAACCTGTACTACCCTCCTACCTACCGGTAATAAGTGTGCAAAATTTGGCTGAAATCGGTCCAGTGTCTTGAACTTGTGTATGTGACATGTATTGCACTCATGTCTTATTCTCTGCTGTTTCACACCATGCGACTCCAGAGAGTGTGTTACATTTATCTACGGTATTCAGCCATGTGGGTCGATCTTAGGTCCCTAAATATATTGACAAAATTATTGGCTCGCTGCAGTGCTCATTCGAGCGATCAGTTGGCGTAATAAATAACAGATAAAGAGACAAATTGTACTTTATACTTTTAAAAGAATTCCCGTTCAACTAAAAACTGGAACTAAACCCCAACAGGTCCTTTTCGAACATATTTACGTGACTCCTTCTCATCCACATCTACACCCCTAGTGGTAGCGGGGAATCTTACTCCCACAGTATTTTTATACAAATATGTCATGCATCTAACAAATTTGGTTGAAATTGCTGAGTTCCAGTATCACCCTGTCTTCACCCCCCCCCCCCTATTGGATGTAGGTAGTTCTTAATCCCACGGTGTTTCAGCTCCATTTAGTAAGTAAGCGGTAAACTCCGATGCTACGCCTTCCCGCGCGGTCTGAGACGTCTTGTCGCGGTCCGGGCGGCTCCTCCCGTCGGAGGTTCGAGTCCTCCCTCGGGCATGGTTGTGTGTGTTGTCCTCAGCGTAAGTTAGTTCAAGTTAGATTAAGTAGTGCGTAGGCTGAGGGACCGGTGACCTCAACAGTTTGGTCCCATAAGACCTTACCACAAATTTACAGTTTTTTTCTGCTACCCCTTCCACACCAACAGCGAGTGTCGCTCGACATTGCGAATTTTGTTTTCCATTCCGATGTCAAGCCTCATTCGACACGATTTTCCGTAGCTCTGACACGCTACATTCTCGAATCTGACTGTACGAGGCACGAGCGCTGCAGAGTACTACCATTTAGGAAAATCTGTGTTAACTCGGTGTCCAAGTGTAGCAGTTTTGACGAGAGAAAGATTGTAATTATTATTTTCAAGTTAGTGAGCGCGAAGTGGTGATTTCTTCACACGCAATCCTTTCCGAGGAAGAGTTGCTAGAGCTTTTAGAGGAATCTCTAAGTGAAAACGAGAATGAGTTTGGTGATGACTATGGTTCATATGTTAACAGTTCGAGTGAAACGGCGATGCAAACGGTCCACCCTGAGGAGTGTTTCAAAAAATATTACACAATGAAAATTTTAGCACACTGTTTGTTTTAATGTTTGCCCTAACTGCTGGTCAGTGGCCTCTTTGTTTCCAAAGAGAGACTCGCCCAGCAGTATGGAGTATAAAGGATTAAAGAACCGAATTCCTCCGTATAAACCAGCTTCAAACTTCTGATTACTTTGGAAATGCGTTAATGTATTAAATCTTTGCCATTAAGTGTGTACGCGCGAAATAGTTTATAAAAGGTGTGAAATGATGTTTGGAGTTCGTTGGAAGTCGCCACGTACTGTTATCAAACACTGGATGAATACAGTCATGGTAATTTGCTCTCCGTTTTAAGAGAACACAGTTTTCTCACACATCTCAGTCTTTATGACGTCATCCATGTGTTCTACAGTGGTATAATTATGCAGACTCATTCAGGGTTACATGTGAATACTATCTCTGAAATGTGTTGCGAATAGAATTAGTAGTAAAGAAGAAATATATTCAAACATTATGCCCGATACAGCAGTGTGACTGCATGAACAGCGAAAATGTCGCAAGCGATAAACTTTATATCATTCATCGTTTTGTGGCGGCTGTCACAGAGAAAAATTTTCATAAAGGTCTGAAATTAAGTGTAACCCACTGATCAGTCCACTACTGTAGCTGCCCTGGGTACTGCCTGTACTGGGGTTGGACCCTCATCCATGGTCAAGTGGTCGTTCCAAGGTGTGGCCGGCAGTGAAAGACTTTCTGGGGGAGGGAGGGGCAATAGGAGGGCCTCCCTGGTTCGTCTGACGAACAGGTTTCGGGTGTTATCTGTGGCTGACGATGTCTCTAAGCCGGATGCAGTCGCCAACACTGTTCAAGAGGAAACTTCTCGGCCCGCAAGGTCTGGGCATTCACAGAGGGTGGGTTTGCTGGTAGTTGGGAGCTCCAATGTTAGGCGTGTAATGGGGCCCCTTAGCGATATGGCTGTGAAGAAAGGGAAGGAATCCAGTGTTTATTTTGTGTACATACTGCGAGGAGTCATTACAGATGTGGAATGGATTCTTTCAGATGCCATGAAGAACACGGGATGCAACCAACTGCAGGTGGGAGCTCACGCTGGTATCAACGATGTGTGACGCCTTGGATTGGAAGAGATTCTCTCTGGTGTTAGGCGGTTAGCTGAAGTTTTAAAAGACTGCTAATCTTGCTTGCGAGATGAAGGCAGAGCTCACCATCCGTAGCATCGTCGATAGTACCGATTGTGGACCCTTGGTATAAAATCAGTTTCATGGCCTGAATGAAAGGCTCAGGCGATTCTGCGACCGTGTTGGTTTCAGATGTCTCGACTTGTGCCATATGGTGATGGGTTTCCGGGTTCCACTAAACAGCTCGTAACTGTATTAGGAAAGAACCAGAGCTCCTACACTTAATAGAAAGCACTGAATCTTAGTTTATTATAGTTACACAAAGCTCACTAGAGCCGGAAATAAGTTCAGCTGAAATTTTTACACAGGATTTAACTATGTTCAAACAGGATTGATTAAATATAGTTGGTGGTGGAACGTTTATTGCTGTCAGAAGTAGTTTATCTTGTAGTGAAATGGATGCAGATAGCTCCCATGACTTAGTATAGGTAGAGATTGTACTGGACAACCGGAATTAATAAATAACTGGTTGCTTTTACCCACCCCCTACTCAGACGATACAGCTGCTGAACAGTTCAAAGAAAACTTAAGTCTAGCCGGCCGGAGTGGCCGAGCGGTTAAAGGCGCTACAGTCTGGAACCGCACGACCGCTACGGTCGCAGGTTCGAATCCTGCCTCGGGCATGGATGTGTGTGATGTCCTTAGGTTAGTTAGGTTTAAGTAGTTCTAAGTTCTAGGGGACTTATGACCACAGCAGTTGAGTCCCATAGTGCTCAGAGCCATTTGAACCAAAACTTAAGTCTCATTTCAAATGGGTACCCCACTTATACAATTATAGTTCGTAGTGACTTCGATCTACACACGCATTTTGGCGAAAATACATATTCAAAATTGTGGTAGGCGTAAAACATCGTCCGAAATCGTGCTGAATGCTTTCTCAGAAAATTAATTTGAATAGTTACTTTTGGATCCCACTTGAACTGTAAATGGATGTGAAAACATACTTGACTTCTTAGCAGCAAATAATCCTGACCTAATAGGGAGCATCATGAAGCAAGGTTGCTACAGCTAGACTGAATACCATAATATCCAAATCCGCCAAAAATAAACGCAAAATATAAAAAAATGATAAAAATCCGCTTGACACAGTCTCCATTCCTTTCAATCTGGCTGTGTAAGCGTCGACTAGATGTGGTTTAGATTCAAAGAAAGAGTATCGATGGTAGTTGAGAGGTATATACTAAATAAATTAATAAGACAAGCTACTGATCCCCTATGGTACACTAAATAGGTATAACTCTGATGCAGAATCAAAGAAAGAAACAAGCCAGATTTAAAAGAACGCAAAATCCACGAATTACCAAAATTTTACACATAATCGAAATTTAGCAAAAACGTCAATGCAAGTTGTTTTTAATAGTCTCCACAGCGAAACTCTCGAATTATACTAGAGAACCCAATGAGATTCTGGTCGTATGTAAAGTATACCAGCGTCAAGATACAATCAGTACCTTCACTACGGGCTAACAACGGTGATGTCATTGATAACAGCGCCACTAAAGTAGAGTTATTAAATACTGTTTTCCGAATTTCCTCAACAAAAGGAGACGAAGTAAATATTATAGAATTCGAATCGAGAACAATTGAGAATTGGGTGCCTTGGAATTAGATATCCTCGGTGCAGCAAAGCAGCTTAAAACACGTAAAAAGGCAAGGCATCCGGTGCATACTGTATACCAGTCAGGTTCCTTTCGGAGTATGCTGATACAATGGCTCCTTCCTTAACAATCATATATAGTCGCTCCCGCGTAGAAAGATCCGTACCCAAAGACCGGAAATGTGTATAAGACACACCAATATCCAAGAAAGGAAATAAGAGAGAATCCTCTGAATTACAGACCCATATCACTAACATCGATTTGCTGTAGGTTTTTGGAACGTACACTGACGTGACAATATCGTGTTGTACCTCCTTTTTCCGGGAATAATGCAGCAACTCGATGTGGAATGGACTCAACAAGTCGTTGCTGTAGCTAGACTGAATAGCATAGTATCCAAATCCGCCAAAAATAAACGCAAAATATAAAAAGCTGATAAAAATCCGCTTGACACAGTAAAGTCATCACGTGATCAAAATGAACTGCAAAAACATTGAGCCTTCCTGCCTCTATAGCTGTCCGCAATTGCGAAAGTGTTGCCAATGCAGTATTTCGTGCACAAACTGACCACTCGATTATGTAACATAAATGTTCGATGGGATTCATGTCGGGCGATCTGGACGGCCAAATCATTCGCTCGAACTGTGCAGGACGTTCTTCAAACCAGTGACGTGGCCCATTGTGATTCATAAAAATTCCATTGTTCTTTGGGAATATGAAGTCCGTGAATGGCAACAACTTCTCTAAAAGTAGCCGAACATAACCATTTTCAATCCATGATCGTTTGAGTTGGACCAGACAACCCTGTCCCTTCCATGTAAACGCAGCCACCACCAGCTTGCACGGTGCCTCGTTGACAACTAAGTGGCCGGCCGAAGTGACCGTGCAGTTCTAGGCGCTGCAGTCTGGAACCGCAAGACCGCTACGGTCACAGGTTCGAATCCTGCCTCGGGCATGGATGTGTGTGATGTCCTTAGGTTAGTTAGGTTTAACTAGTTTTAAATTCTAGGGGACTAATGACCTCAGAAGTTGAGTCCCATAGTGCTCAGAGCCATTTGAACCATTTGAATTTGACAACTAAGTGTAGGCCGTCGGCCACTGCCTTACCCGTGGTGAAAGATAACACCTTAAGTTTGTTATTCTCAGCACACTCTTGACACTGTGAATCTCGGAATATTGAATTTCCAAACGATTTCCAAAACAGAACGTCCCATCGTCCATCTCCAACTAACAATCCACGTTCAGGGTCTCGTAATTCCCGTCGTGAGGCCATACTCACTTCGAAGTCTCTTCACATCAAACACCTGAATACAAATGACAGCTCCGCCAATTCATTGCCCTTTTAAGAGTATACCTTTTGTAGGTAATACTACCGCCATCTGTGCACGCGCAATTTGCTAACCCATGACTTTTGTCTGTATACTGTGCTCGAACATTACTAATTACCTCGAAGAAAACGAATTATTTACAAATAATCAACATGGAATCAGAAAAGAAAGATTTTGTGAAACACAACTAGCTCTTTATTCTCACAAAGTAAATATTGCTGTCGACAGGTAACGTCAAATTCATTCCGTCTTTCTAGATTTCCCGAAGGATTTTGATACAGTCGATCACAAGCGACTTCTAACCATATTGCATGCCTATGGAGTGTTGTCTCAGTTGGGTGACTGAATTTGTGATTTCCTGTCACAGAGATCACAGTTCGTAATAACTGACGGAAAGTCATAGATAAAACAGAAGTAATATCTGGCATCCCCAAGGAAGTGTTATAGGCCATCTGCTGCTCCTGACCTACATCAACCATTTAGGAGACAATCTGAGCAGCCCTCGTAGGTTATTTGCAGATGATGCTGTCATTTACCGTCTTGTAAAGTCATCAGATGATCAAAATGAACTGCAAAATAATTTAGGCAAGTTATCTGTAAGGAGCAAAAGGGGCAGTTGAGTCTAAATAATGTGAAATCATCCCGCAAGTACCAAAAGGAATCCGCTAAATTTCGATTACACGATAAATCACGCAAGTCTGAAGGCTTTAAACTCAAATAACTAGTTAGGTATTCCACTGAAGAGCCAAAGAAACCGGTACACCTGCCTAATATCGTGTAGGGACTGGGCGAGCACGCAGAAGCGCCGCAACACGACGTGGCTTGGACTCGATTAATGTCTGAAGTAGTGGTGGAGGGAATTGACACCATGAATCCTGCAAGACTGCCCATAAATCAGTGAGAGATCGAGGGGGTAAAGATCTCTTCTGAACAGCACGTTGCAAGGCATCCCAGATATGCTCAATGATGTTCATGACTGGGGAGTTTGCTTGCCAGTGGAAGTGTGTAAATTCAGAAAAGTATTCATGGGTCCAATCAGTAACAATTCTGGACGTATGGGGTGTCGCATTGTCCTGCTGGAACTGCCAAAGTCCGTCGGAATGCACAAAGGACACGAATGGATGCAGGTGACCAGAGAGGATGCTTACGTACGTGTCACCTGTCAGAGTCGTACACAGACGTATCACTCCAACTGCACACACCCTACACTATTACAGAGCTTCTACCAGCTTGAACAGTCCCCTGCTGACACGCAGGGTCCATGGATTCATGAGGTTGTCTCCATACCTGTACACTTCCAACCGCTCGATTCAATTTGAAACGAGACTCGTTCGACCAGGCAACATGTTTCCAGTCATCAACAGTCCAATTTCGGTGTTGACGGTCCCAGACGAGGCGTGCAGTCATCAAGGGTACACGAGTGGGCCTTCGGCTCTGAAATCCCATATTGATGATGTTTCGTAGAATGGTTCGCACGCTGACACTTGTTGTGGCCCAGCATTGAATTCTGCAGCAATTTGCACGAGGATTGCACTTACGTCACGTTGAACGATTCTCTTCAGTCGTCGTTGGTCTCGTTCTTGCAGGATCTTTTCCCGGCCGCAGCGATGTCGGAGATATGATGTTTTACCGAATTCCTGATACGGTACACTCGTGAAATGTTCGTACGGGAAAATCACTACTTCATCTCTACCTCGGAGATGCTATATCCCACCTCTCGTGCGCCGACGTTAAACTCATTTGAACTCAGTTAAATCCTGATAATGTACCATTTTACGTACCAGCAGTAACAGATCCAACAACTGCGCCAGACACTTGTTGTCTTATATAGGCGTTGCTGTCAGCAGCTCCGTATTCTGCCTGTTTACATACCTCTGTATTTGAATACGCATGCCTATATCAGTTTCTTTGGTGCTTCAGTGTACAATTACATATAACTTCAAATGAAACGATCGCGTGGATAATGTTGATGGGAAAGCATACCAATGATTGCGATTTATTAGCAGAAAACTTAGAGAATGTAAACTCCTAGAGGGCTTACACCTCGCGTGTCCGCCCTGTTCTGGAGTACTGCCGTGCGCTGTGGTATCCGCACCAGATAGGATTGATGGAGGACATTGCAAAAGTTCGAGGAAGGGCAGCACGATTAGTATTATCGCGAAGTAGGGAAGAGAACGACACGGATATGGTACATGAATTGGGGTGGCAGTCATGAAAACAAAGGAACTTTTCGCTGCGGCAGGACCTTCTCATGAAATTTCAAGCATCAGCTTTCTACTGAGAGTGTGAAAATATTTTGTTGGCGCTAACCTACAGAGGGAGAAATGATCATCATAATAATATAAGAGAAACCAGAGCTCGCATCTAAAGATTTAAGCGTTCGTTTCTCCCACGCGCTGTTAGAGAGTGGAACAGTAGAGAAGTAGCCTGAAGGTATTTCGAAAAACGCTCTGCCAGGTACTTGAGTGTGAACTGCAGAGTAATCATGTAGATATAGATGTAAATGGTTGGGCATTAGGCATTACGTTTCTTACATTATGTTTTATGCGTTGGGTTACACGTTAGTATGTGTTATGCGCTGGGTTACACGTTACGAGTGACAGGTTATAAGTAATACAGACAATTTAGATATGGAATTACCTAATTTGAGGGTCCATAGAGATTGCAAAGTGTGCGAAATCTTGTGTATATTGAGAAACAATACAGTTCCATTGTGCTCGATTTTTCACACAGATGTGTAATTATACCTGCACTTTTTCATAAGTAGTCTTATGTCTGTGCATTCTTGAAGACGATACACAGCAAAAAGTTTTGTTAAAGATTTTACTTTGGAATATCGATTATGTCTAGCTACACAATCTTCTTTGCAGATGTTTCATCTTGTCATGCTCTTTGGTTGTGATGTGTTTCAACATAGGAAACGTTCTCATTGTGTATTACGAAATAATATACAGTTTTAATGCTACATAGCAATAAAATCGTCAAAAAATCTTCCTCCCTTCCTGCTTTCCTGATATGGTGTTTGCTCAGTCTTTTTTTTATCTTTTGGCTGTGTTGCATGTATGTGTATGTTTTCACATCACGTATTTTTATTAGATCTTTGTGTTACTTGACCCTCCAGCTGCAGGCGACGCGTACGTGTGCGTTCAGCTCTCTCCGGACAATTTCGTGGGATGCACTGTTACCGCGTCGGACACGATTTCTGCTGTGTTTGCACGTTAGAAGTCGATATTTTTCCACCGAATCTCTCTCTGTTGCTCTGGGACATCGAATGTCACTATTTTCACGTCTGAAACATCGGGAGTAGCGTTTACACATTTTCCAGTCTCACTCACAAACTTCCATATATATCTTCTCACGCTAGTAATTTTGTAACCACATTCACGACCTTATGTATATAACTTAACTTCAAGATATGCAACCCTCACAAAAATTATCAATACATTTAATCCGACTTTATAGCGTTAAACACAATTTTCGCATTTGGCGCACTATTTATGTTAAATACCAATTAAAAATCAACTCTAAGTTTTTGTTTTCTTTTTGTAGTCCTTTAATTGTATCCTTACAATTATTCTAATTATTGAATAAAAATGCCTTCAGTCCTAAACAGAAAAAACGGAAAATCGCTAGCAGTTAGAAGGTTAATAGTTGTTTATAGGAAATACAGTCTCTAAACGTGTAGAGAGTCTTGGCACCATAGTTCAGATTGGTAAATATGGCAACATTCGTCGTAAGTTGTTATTGCACACAACCTCAATTACACCTGAGTCATTTATAACAAAGCAATAATTAGCGATCAGTATCATTGGTTACAATTTTTAAAGTGGGTTATGTGATGCATTAACTTTATCCCTCTTAGAATGGTGCTCAACAACGATTTAGATGTGCAACTATTTAATTTGTAGGTGTACTGTGACTTACTTCAAGAGTAGGCCTGATTAATTACAGTCTTACAGTATCACAGACTATCTGTTTGTTTGTGTGCTGCCCTGCTTAGAATAGTATTTTAGCTGGCATGTATTTTCTGCAGTTATAAGCCAGGTCAGGTTAGTTTTACTATCGTGATATTGTAGGCATAATTGCTAATGTCAACTGTTAGTTTATTTTATTATTTGTACTATTTAGACACGGAAATAGCACTGGAGTACCTACATTTGAGTTGAAATCACGTTTTAGGCACTAATTTAATGGATATATATGTATGACGAAAATAAAATCATGATATTTGACGTAAACATCGGACAATAATTGCGTTGCTGACGTAAATTTGCAGACGTTTTAGACTTCGAAAGAACATTGTGACACTTGAGCAGCACCAAAGATATGGAAAATAGTGAAATGGAGGCTCCGTTGTGTCTTATACCAGGCACGGTACTAAGACCAAACAATGAACGTTTTACCAGATCAGCCATTCTTGGTAAAGATTAGCAACAGGAGCTTTAACAGGTACAAGATTTTGTTTCGGTTCAAAATGGTTCAAATGGGTCTAAGCACTGTGGGACGTAACATCTAAGGTCATCAGTCCCCTAGACTTAGGACTACTTATACCTAACTAATCTAAGTACATCACACACATCCATGCCCGAGGCAGGATTCGAACCTGCGACCGTAGCAGCAGCGCGGTTCCGGACTGAAGCGCCTAGAACCGCTCGGCCTCAACGTCCGGCTTTTGTTTCGAGTTTTTGAAGTTTTTCTGAATAGTATTTGAAGTAAAATTCATGTTCGACAACTACACGTTACTAATTAATTACATTGCACAAGAAATCGGTGGTTTTTAAATATTTAGGGAGTGCAGGTTTTACAACTGTTCTAACAGTCTATAGCGAATGGTATTCAGCCTTCAGTGAAATTTACCAACGCAACTGGTGAGCAAGCCGATAAACAACTTTCTGAAATCAGGAATGAAAACGTATTTGACAACATTTTCGTCATTCACACCATTTACAAATTTTTGTAATTGCGTGACGTATTTTTTGATCAATACATCAGTTCAATCGTATACTGTTTGTGCACCGTCCAAATGAGGGTAGATGGTGACTGGCACTTTCTTTTTATGGTGGCTGCGCAAGGAAATTTAAAACTCGGTTTTCATATCACGAAAGATAAAACATCACACACACACACACGCTGTAAACATTAGCAGCCATCACAACCGAAGACGACAGATATTATCCGTAGTGAAAATTACTGAACAACTGGTGACATTAACTCTATTCCTCTGCTTTTGACAAAAGAGAGCAGGATTTCAATCAGAATTTAAGCAAAAACCTCCATCTCTGTTTACAAGGTTGCTTGTTAATTTAAACTGCTTCCTATCCCAATAGCTGGAAATGCATGCTAGAATGTTCGTGTTGTCATATTCCATAGGATGACCGGTGCTAAAACAGTGTCCTGCAATAGCAGATCTGCTCTGCTGTTGTAAGCGTGTGTGCTCAGCGCACGTATCATCCACGGTCCTGATCGTATGACCAACATATGACAATGACGACTACAAGGAATGGGATAGATACCCACCTTATGAAACCAAGCTCGTCCTTAATGAAACCTTAAAGGACCTTAATCTTAGACGGAGGTCGGAAAACATATTGCGTATCATATTTCCGGAAAATATGACCAATATTTTTGGAAATGTTCCCCGCGTCAGGCAAAAAGGCCGTAGACGTTGTTTCCAACTCTGTGTTATCACTCACCAGATGCGCCGTAGATCGACAGCGCAACGCGCATGTGATCTGTCTTTCACTATATCCATTCTGATGAAAGGTGACCTCAAGATGGCCTAACGCAAGAGACAGACTGTTAGGGTCTCCAAATGACATGGGCCCTGTGAACCAAGATACGAAGTACCCCTTCACGCTGAGCCGGATGGTGACAACTATCAGCCTGTAGATACAAATCAGCCTGAGCAGGCTTCCTAGACACAACATGTCTCAACGTACCATCAATGCTCCTCCTGACCAACACATCAAGGAAGGTAAGGCTGCCATCCTCTTCCACCTACATTATGAAACTAATATCTGGGTGGACTGTATTCAACTGTTCAAAAAAGTCGTTTAAATTCCCACCGCCACGAGGCCAAAAAACAAACGTATCGTCCTTATTTCCGAAAAAAACATGCAGCTTTCAAAGCCACCGACTCCACGGCATGTTCCTCGAAGTCTTCCATAAACAAATTGGCAGTAATAGGTGACAACGAGCTTCCCATCGCAACTCCATCTCTCTGCTCATAGGTCACTGAATAAAAAGTAAGTGAAAGTCAACACATGTCGAAATAGGTTCTATCTCAATTAACCGTAACGAATCAGAAGAGGACCACGAGTGAAAAGGGAGTCCACGTCAAACTTATTACAACAGCAGGTTCATACAAACGCATTCCCTCAAGTCGAAGTAATAAATACGCCGGAATATTAATGTGATGCTGACATCGACCAGCTAGTGTGCTCAGTAGGGCAGCAATATCTTTCGCTAAACGATGTGTCGGGGCACCAATGTTACTCACAATCGGACGAAGACGAACCACTTCCTTTGGATCTTCGGAACGCCATATAACCTAGATGAAACAGCACAACAAGCATCAAGCCTCTTGATAGTCTAACGTAACAATGAAACTTTCTTCAGGAGACTGTTAGTCTTCCTCTCTACACTTTTTGTGGAGTCATCGTCGGTCCTGCGATAAGCCGAATAAGGTAGTAAACACTGCATGTTTTAAATGTAATCCTGCTTGTCCATTAAAACTGTAGCATTACCCTTATCCGCAGTTAAAATAACAATTTCCGGATCACCTCTAAGTGAACGTACAGCAGGCCTCTCTGGTGCTATTACTTTTGGGTAGACAAGCCTCCTTCCTCGCTTCCTACGCATTATCTAGACGAAGTTTAGAAACAGTCTGTTGAACAGAACTAATAAAATCAACCATCGGCAGACGGTTAGGTGTCAGTGCAAATATGAAATTTCCATTGGCATGAAGAAAGTTGTCTCGTCAAAAGCGTTCTCCAAGAAATTTGTCACAAAACGTCGAGATATAGTATCAGACTACGAGTCACGGAAACGTTCAAACTTGGCCAAATGCCGGGCAGTTACAGAATGAAATTCCCAGTCAGACTGCGACCATGAAGCACAGAGCCATTTCGACTATTTCATGCTAATTTATTTTCTGAATATTTTGTAGGAACCCTGGAAATTGATATAAATAAAAATATAAATGACTTTGCAAAAATATTCTTTGGTGGATGATCATGAACTCCATGATACCACCCCCCACCATCCCCCCTGGAGCCTCATCTGGTACTGAGTGTCTGTCGCACCAAGAAAAGTTTCCGCCATCGCTTTGCAGTGCTGTAGGAGTGCAGCAGTACATACGTAAAAGTCGTTATCAGACGAAACATCGAACCCTAAACAAATTTCACACATAGTCTGACCGGTCGAAGTTACACGACGGGCCGGGGCTCATTTCCATAACTGCGAGTTCAAGTAACATGCTGACTGAGCGTATTTCAGAGCCTAGTCATAAACGCGCTCGTGTTCGTGTTTGCATGAATCATTATCCTCTTGAGTGAAGTGGGTGATATGACATGTAACACGCTCACGTAGTTGGTTAGATTGGCTGTTGACTCATCGCTTGGCGGCTACTCATCAGAGTTACGTCTTGTTGTATTCCTCTGTGTGAAAATTGGTTTGGTGCAGCTCTCCATGTTATTCTATCCTGTGCAACTTGGTATGTCTCTCTCTACCCATCTCTGCATAACTACGCATCAACTTTAACAAGCTTACTGCAGTCAAGCTTTGATGTCCCTTTACAACTCGTAATCCCCCACCCCCTCACTACGTTTCATTAAACAATTAACTCTTCTTTGATGTCACAAAATGCGTCCTGTCAACCGATCCCTTCGATTAGACAAGTTATAGTATAAAGCTCTTTTCTCCCCAATTCGATACGGTATCGCTTCCTTGGTGAGTTTCTCTCTCTCTCTCTCTTTCTTTACCCATCTAATATCAAGCACTCTTCTGAAATGTCACATTTCAAAAACATATATTATCTTCTTGTCTGAAAATTTTTATCGTCCATTCTTCAGCTCTGTATTACACTCTTGGCAAATAATTTCGGGATAAAATTTCTGACATAAAAATTATTTGATGTTAACAAATTTCTCTTTTTCATAAATGCTTTTTTGTTATTGCCTGTCTGCATTTTATATCCTCCTTACTTCAACCACCGCTTGATTTGATTCAACTACATTCCATTATCCTCGTTTACATTTGTTGCTATTCGTCTTTTAACCTCTTTTCAAAACACTATCCATTCCGTTCAATTGATCTTCTATATCCTTTGCCATTTCTGACAGAATTACAAAGGAAACCGATAGTACAAGGATTTTGTTTCTTCTTCTTGAACTTTAATTTCTTTTCCAAATATTCCCTTGGTTTCCTTGTTCTACGTAAAAACTGAATGACATTGCTGCAATCCTGCCTCACTCCCTTCTGTATTACTGCCTCGCTTTTATCTCCTTGGCCTCTTGTAACTGCAATCTGACTGCTGTAGGAGGTTTACGTCACCGCTCCCTCCCGCTGTTTCCCGCCCGCTACCTTCAGAATTTAAGAGAGTGTCCTCCGGTCCTCTGAACCTGTAAACGCTATGACTGCTGATTTGCCTTTTTTTTAATCTGTCTTCTGAGATACGTCCTACTAGTAGTACATCACGTGTTCTTGCATTTCTTCGAAACACATTCCTAACATTCTGCTGTAAATAATTCGTGTTAGTATTTTGCAATCATAAGTTATTAAATATTAACACCTGTCAGCCCCTGCCTTCTTTAGAATTTATAATATTGTAGTCATCTCGACTTGTGAGATTATTTTGTCTTTCTCATTCATCTGGTACATCAAGCGGTTGGTTCTCCACGAGGACCTTAGTGATTCCGAGGGACTTCTATCCACTCCGTGTGCCATTATTCGATTTATGTCTTTAAGTGCTCTGTCAAATTCTTCTATCAGTATTACATCTCCCATCTCATCTTCATCTACTTCCTCTTTCCGATGCATAATACCATCTTCAAATATTGTTTCCTTTGTATAATCTTTCTATATATCCCTTCCAAATTTCAGCCTTTCCTTCTTTGCTTAGTACTGACTTGCCATCCGAGCTCTTGATATACATAGAGCTGCTTCCCTTTTCTTCATCAGTTCCCTTATTTTTCCTGTAGGTGGCATGTATCTCCCCACAGTTATGCATGCTTCTAAGGCTTTGCATTTCTGCTTTAACCATTCCTGCTTTGCCACTTTGCACTTCGTCTGTCACATTACATAGGCATCTGTATTCCCTTTTGTCTGCTTTTTATTTTCTCCTTATGACAGTTAAATACAATATTTCGTGTGTTATCTAACTTTTTTGCAATAGCTTGTCTTTTCGCCTCTTTAACCCACCGCTCAAAGCTAACCATTTATTTTATATTATATGCAATAACCTGTTTCAGTCAATAGTTGGATAATACTCCATTTGAAACTATCAACCATCTCTGGTTCCTTCAACTTATCAAGGTCATAGAACTTCTAGTAGTTCTGTTTTCGTAAAAAATTAATGGTGTTCGGAATTCACGCCTGCAGTTTAAAATCCGGTTTATGAATCTTACCATTATGTAATCTATCTGAAACATTCAGGTGTGTCCAGGTCTCTTCCACGTATACAACCTTCTTCCAGATTTTTAATGCGAACGTCTGCAGGGATGGGAATTGCGGAATCTGTGCAGACATCTGGTGCCACACATCCTCAAAAATCTACTAAGGCCTATTCGAATCAATACCTGCAGACACACTGCTATATTGTATTCCAAATGTGGACCAAGAAGCTATTAAGCAGGTGGTGTATTTGGATCATCAGTGCATAAGGACCATCTACGTCTCGCTGATGATGTTGTACCGTTTTTCTCTAGTGCAGATGAACCTCAACTTTATAGAGGTAGTTTAAATGTAGGTCTAAATTAAATTGCAATACGACTAAAATAGTGTATAACCAACATATCGGAAATGAAATAGTAAAAATGAACAGTTAAGTTAGAGAATCAGCTGATAAGTATTTCGAGTAGTTGAAATTACTTGCTGGACGGACAGCGAGAGAAATAAACAAAAGAGTGTACTTAGGCTGGAGTGCTGAAAGCGAGACAAAACAAAGGACTTATCCACGTCAGCCACTTTTATTTCCTTGCACGACGAGTTACGGGAGCTTCCTCTGATTTTCATGTGAATCAGAGGAGATGAGGGTCTTGACCTTTGAAACGCGCCAAGGAGGAAAATAAAAGTGAAAAACAGACATTGTTTTTTAAATTTTTACTTTCATATAATAAAAAGTCGCAGATTCCGAATCCTCGTACATCATGAACGAAATCAGATTTGTTATTGGCAGGTTCGACCAACACGCGAGTATTGAGGAAATGCTCCGTGAGCTCAAATGTGTATCCCCGGAGGGTTGAATACGTTCTTTTCGCGAAGTGCTATTGAGAAAGTTTAGAGAAGACATATTTTCAACAGAGTGCAGAACGATCGTACTACCACCAACATACATCTCGCGCAACTACCGCGAAGACAAGATAAGAGAAATCGGGGATCGTACGGAACTATAGGCAGTCGTTTCTCCCTCTCCCATTTGCGAGTTCAGCAAAAACGCGAATGATTAGCAGTACTACAAGGTACTTTATGCCATGCACCGCATGGTGGCTTGCGTACTGTGTATGTAGACGCAGATGCAAATGTAATAAAACTGAAGAGGTTTTTAAAAACTAAGCCTCCGATGTATCTAAAATGCAATTAGCGTGTACTGTCATCAGACATCCTGCACACTAATGGAAAAAACGCAAGAAAAGCATTACAAACTGAATTCTCAATACACCGCTACAGGTCTACGTGTTTATGAAAATTCATGCAGTAAGATGTCACATACCCACATAGAATATTTACAACAGCATACAAGGCAATATAAAATTAATGAAGTCCATATTATATAAAATTCGTGATTCTTCACTGGAAATATAAGTTCGACACATAACGTAATCCAACAAACTGGGTCAAGAGGTGTCACGAAATACTTAGACAATTACATTTATACAGTGGTACCTCTTGTCAAAATAGTAATATAAATTACGTAGTCAGTAGTGAAAATGTACCAGACGCTGGAGCGCATATGACAGTAATAAGAGTTTATCATTCTATACATAGTGTGCACATTATGTGGTTACAAGAATATAAGCTATTACAGTAATACAATTCAAATTAGTAACAATTTATATTTACACATTTACGTCTTTGTGAAATAAGGTATACCTACGTTTAGTATGCACATTGTTTTGATTTTAATGCGACCTTCGAGGAATACAATACACTTTAGTTAAAGGTAAGTGAAGTAAAAGAAAGTAAATTTGTACTCGTATATGTAGGATGTGACGCCATGGATTTTATATCGCTTTGCATGGTGATGTGATTATTTTATGAGTATGTGACATTATGCGATTTTTTCCTAAATATGTGCTCCAGTTTGCGGTATATTGACAATTCGATTAGTAATGCTTTTCATGCGTTCTTTCCATTTGTATACAGGGTGCCTGATGATGGTCTGTGGACAGAAATGATTGTATAACGAAGAAATTTTTATGAGCCAACTCTTGGCAGTGAATGATGACGGTTTTTAAATATTTACGAACTGTGGAGCACCACCTTAAAATGTACAGGGTCTCTCTCCTAAGAATTGTCAGGTGCGTTCTCCCTTGTGTCTCGGAAGATCATTGCGATTTCGTTTTTTCAATGTGCAAAAGCAGTCGCCCCAAACAAATACTGCTCCTTACATGTTTCATGTTCATGTCTGAACGGGAAGCGTCGGTTTGTTTTACGCCACTAACAAAATGATTGTTAAAGCTAAATTTTATGAGCCTAATCGGTAGAGCTCTCACATATTAGTTTAGTGCAAATTCTTTTTATCGATATGTATTAAAACACTAAAACACGAAGAATAATGAGTACGCCAGCAGCGACTGAGTAGCGCTGCTGCATGGCAGGATTGGGTGGCACAAGAGACGGGACGACTTTTTCCTATTTTACTGTCCCTGTTAATACATATTACTAATCTGAGTATCGCTCTAGACTAATTTGGGCCCTTCTATGAAATGGACCGCCGCTTTCCACTGACACTGGGCGTCGCATGAAAGACTTCACGAGCAGTACGTGTTTGGGCTAGCTGCAGCCACACATTGAAAAAACCAAACTGCAAATAAGTAGCGAACCTCCATAGAAAATGCGTCCGACGTCTCTTAGGAGGGACACTCTGCATATGGATGGGTATAGTTGAAAACCACAGTGCATGGAAAAACCTATTGAAGGACATTATCCAGCAGTCGATGGCAAATGTCTGATGACGATGAATTTAGTGTGTCACAGTTGATGCAGCACTCCTTATTTCTGCCCTTTTTGGGAATGGCGTTTTCCTCCCGCTTCAGTATGTTCTTCTCGCTCTGCCTCGACTGGTAAAGTCATTCCTAACAGTAGAGGGACCACTCCGCTTCCTACGTGATTGTCTAATTCCAGCCACTTATGACGAATGATGTGGGAGATGCGGTCGGGGCGAGAGACATAGCGCTTCCAGTTCGGGGTGTGCTGAAGATTCTCAGAATCGAGGCTTCTGTTCTAGCGGTCGAGTGGCGGCGACTGAACTGGAACCGCGCTGTCTCGCGTCTGCTGGTCACGCAGCGTAGTTGCCTGCTGCATTATTTCGTAGAATGCCGAGTTCCTAGTCACTGTGATGCACGTCGCACCGATGGACAAATTTTGGAACTGATAAGCGTTTCTGGTGTACGGTAACGAAGTGTTAACCGTTACAGATACGACGATCCTTCTGGTCGTAGTTAAGCTGAAGAGAGCTCTTGCACATACTACTTAATGCAGTACATGACGGTTACATGTACAGCGTACTGTTGTGCAGTACGCTGAGACTGCTACATCTGTACGCAGCAAGTCAACATATGGCGGATGAAGAAAATATCATTGAATTATTTTTCTATTTCCTATTCCATTCGCTATATTTCGCGGGAAGTAAGATTGCCGACACCCCTCTGAACGAAACCGAATTGCTCTTACTTAACAATCGTGTTCGGCAAACGAGATTTTTACTGGAGGATATTCTGTGTCCTTATTTTTACTCGTCTTATAACATGGACGTAAGCTCTCCCTCTCTCTCTCTCTCTTTCTCTCTCTCTATCTCTCCAAGCTGATTCAGCTGCGCTGTTCACTTTAGACATTTCCTGATCCGTTTAAGACATCTTAATTCTGTTTTCAACCAAATGAATTGTGAAAACGGTCTCCCTAACTGGCGTATAGTCTCTTCTCACAGCCATATTAATTATAGAGATGTCGGTATTCACATAGCTTTTCCAGTATGAAATATCGTCCCAGTTCATAAACTTTAAACTGTGTCACTTTTCTCTATTTACCATAATTCCATGTCCACTGCAATCGTAATATATAACACATGCGCAGCCTCTGCCCACATCATACTACGTCACTGGAGATGGGACAGTATTAACAACAGAAAAAAAAATTCAGTGAACTACAAGATTTCTTCCCATGTTTGTACACTTCAAGAGATGCATCACAAACTCAGATAACTCATAATGTATCCAACGACATTTCGAAAGTCATGTCATATGAGATGTACAAATCTGTTCGAAGTATGAAGAAAGCATATACACCGGGAGATGTCTCTGTTTAAATAGAATTGAACAAAAATTATACAAAAAGAACTTGCAAAATTATTTACAAAATGTTTTGAAAAAGAAGACAATGGCCTAAAACTAGAGCAATGCTACAATTAGTCTCCATCTGACGAGAAAACTGAAAACCTACCATCCTCATTTCTTCAATGTACAAGATATTCAGTGGACATATAACCAGTCGCAAGGAAAAAAGAAAAAAAGACCTTGAACTGTAACCAAGCAAAGGAACATTCTGGTTTTAATAGTGAACGTAGAAGAATGGACCCTTTGCAAATGTAGAACGGGTCGTTCAGTACGAATTAATTACTGTGTAAGAAAATTCAAAGGTTTTTAAAACAGCCTTTGACTCGATTTTAACGAAATATATAGTTACAGACCTTGAGAAACAGGGCAGCGATGCAGCCTGTGTCAGTATACTGAAGAATATATACACCAGCGCTACAGCTTCCTTTTGGCTTGATCAGATACTGAGGAACTCAGGACTGAAATGATTATATTTACAGATCAGTAGCAAAAGCGGGTCTGAGATACGAGGTATCGACCTATGCTGAAACATCTATATTAGTACGTGGTATGGCCTCCATGGCAAATACTATCCTGGGTTACGTGATGCCACGCCTGCTCGGCCACTTCACTTAGATCTGTAAGAGTTGTTGGATAACGAGGTTGATGGTCGTGTCAGGATACGCCAACATCCAGGCAAACGGCTGTTCAAACACGCATCCTGCAGGCTGGTGGGGTTAGTGGTTTTTTTTTTTTTTCATCTGTCTTTTCGATGTTGCCCCACCACACTCCTTGCTTCGTCCCTCATGGGTTATTTTGCTTCCCAGTAGGAGAGTTCGTTAACTTCGTCTACTTCATTATGACCAATTTTAATGGTAAGTTTCTCGCTATTCCCATTTCTGCTACTTTTCTTTACTTTCGTCTTCCTTGGATTTACTCGCAATGCGCATTCTTTGTTTTTGGAGTACAGCATTTTATAACAGTGGGACAACCGGAAAAGAAGAGAATCTAAGCGTTTGATAATGTTGAAAATTACGTGAACTGCTAAAGTAAGAAATAAGGAGATTCTCCTCAGAATCAGTGAAGGAAGGAATATATGGAAAACACTGACAGGAAGTAGAACTTGTAATTCTTCTTCATATTCCTAAGGATAGCAATGTCTTCAGGCGAGTCTTATCATTGTTATCCTTTCACCCTGTTTAATCCCACTCTTGAACTTTTCTTTGATTTCTACATCTACGTGGATACTATGAAAATCACATTTAAGTGTCTGGCAGAGGGTTCATCGAACCATCTTCACGATTCTCTATTATTCCAATCTCGTATAGCGCGCGGAAAGAACGAACACCGATATCTTTCCGTACGAGCTCTGATTTCCCTTATTTTATCGTGGTGATCGTTTCTCCCTATGTAGGTCCGTGTCAACAAAATATTTGCAGTCATTGCTTCTTCGACGTATAGATTGAACAGTAGGGGTCAAAGACTGCATTCCCGTTTTTCACCCGTTATCGGAGCACTTCGTTCTTGGTCTTCATATCTTATTCTTTCCTCTCGGTTCTCACACATATTATGTATTACCTGTCTTTCCCTGTAGCTTACTCCTATTTTTGTCATAATTTCGAACATCTTGCACTATTTTACATTGTAGAACGCTATTTTTAAGTCGACAAGTCCTAGCCGGCCTATGTGACCGAGAGGTTCTAGGCGCTTGAATCTTGAACCGCGCGACCGCTACGGTCGCAGGTTCGAATCCTGCCTCGGGCATGGATATGTGTGATGTCCTTGGGTTAGTTAGGTTTAAGTTGTTCTAAGTTCCAGGGGACTGATGACCTCAGATGTTAAGTCCCATAGTGCTCAGAGCTATTTGAACCATTTGACAAGTCCTATGTATGTGTCTTGATTTTTCTTCAGTCTTACTTCCATTATCAAGGACAACGTCAGGACAGCCTCTCTGGTGCCTTCATCTTTCCTAAAGCTATACTGACCGTCGTCCAACAGATCCTCAGCTTTCTTTTCCATTCTTCAGTTTAATGTTATTATCAGCACTTGGGATTCATGAGCTGTTAAGCTGACTGAGCGATAGTTCTCGCACTTCCTTGCTATCTTCGGAATTATGTCGCCACTCTCATAGATTCTATACACCAACTTGGATAATCGTTTGGTTGCCATTTCCCCTCATTGTTTTAGAAACTGCTGTGGAATGTTATCAATCCCTTTTGCTTTACTTGGTCTCAAGTCTTCCAAAGATCTTTTAAATTCTGACTCTAATACCGGACCCCCTACTTCTTTCATATCGAATCCAGCTTCTTGTTCTTTCTATCAGGTCATCATAGAGGCTTTCCACCTATCCACTCTCTCCTCTGCGTTTAACAACGGAATTCCCACTGCACTCGTAATTTTGCTGCTATTGCTTTTAATTTCACCAGGCCAGTCCATTGCAGGGATGTTGTTGTTGTATAACAACTCCGTCACAGGCCGTGCATTATGAACAGGTGCTCGATCGCGTTGAAAGATGCAATCGCCATCCCCGAATCGCGCTTGAACAGTGGAAAGCAAGAAGATGCTTAAAACATCAATGTAGGCCTGTGCTGTGATAGTGCCACGCCAAACAACAAGGGGTGCAAGCCCTCTCCATGAAGAACGCGACCACACCATGACACCACCGCCTCCGAAGTTTACCGTTAGCACTACACACGCTGGCAGATGACGTTCAAATGTTCAAATGTGTGTGAAATCTTATGGGACTTAACCGCTAAGGTCATCAGCCCCTAAGCTTACACACTACTTAACCTAAATTATCCTAAGGACAAACACACACATCCATGCCCGAGGGAGGACTCGAACCTCCGCCGGGACAAGCCGCACAGTCGATGACTGCAGCGCCTCAGACCGCTCGGCTAATCCCACGCGGCTGATGACGTTCACCGGGCATTAGCCATACCCACCACTCACTCCACACAACGTTTTTCCACTGTTCAATTGTGCATTGTTTACGCTCCTTACACCAAGCGAGGCGTCGTTTGGCATTTACCCGTGTGATGTGTGGCTTATGAGCAGCCGCTCGACCGTGAAATCCAAGTTTTCTCACCTCCCGCCTAACTGTCATAGTCCTTGCAGTGGATGCTGGTGCAGTATGGAATCCTGTGTGATGGTCTGGATAGATGTCTGCCTATTACACATTACGACCATCTTCATCTGTCGGCGGTCTCTGTCAGTCAACAGACGAGGTCGGCATGTACGCCTTTGTGCTGTACGTATCCCTTCACGTTTCTACTTCACTATCACATCGGAAACAGTGGACCTAGGGATGTTTAGGAGTTTGGAAATTTCACGAACAGACGTATGACACAAGTGACACCCAATCACCTGACCACGTTCGAAATCCGTGAGTTCCGCGGAGCGTCCCATTCTGCTCTCTCACGAGGGCTAATGACTACTGAGGTCGCTAATACGGAGTACCTGGCAGTAGATGGCAGAACAATGCACCTAATATGAGAAACGTATATTTTTGTGGGTGTCCGGATACTTTTGATCACATAGTGTATTTATTCTCTCATTATAATGATGCGGGAAAACAGCAGTTTAGCTCAGATCTATTGTTAGTAACACTTCTTGGGCCTCTTCTTTGCACCTTTCACCGTAAAATCATTTCAATTACACTTTTCCCTTCAACTTCAGCAATTTGTTTTATCATTTACTGCTAAAGTCTATCAATGTTTTAGTTATTTAATTTAGGTCCTGTCTCCTCACTGATGCAAATTATAAAACCTGTGCGCCCTGCTTGTTAAATTTATAATTCATTTCCTGTTAACTATTTCTTCCATCTTTCCTTGGTAGAATAACTAGGCCTACATAATTATAAATGAAAATTTAAAAAATGTGGATGTTCTGCAGTATTAATATATCTTTTTCAGTTCTGTGTTTTTCATTTATAATTGTTATTCGTAATTAGTTTTTAATGTGATTCTGATCTGTTCAGTATTACTGCACATGTCAGGTAATGGAGGGTCAAGCTATAACCATTTCCAAAGGAATTACTGCTAAAAAGGGCTATATTAATATTCAGAATCTAGATGAGAATGAAAAATTTGCTTTGCATGGTTGCTTCTGGCTTGCAAACGAAATTACAGGGAAGATGTAGAGTGTACGACATCATAACAGACATGTAATATTTGTGAGCACTGTAAGTTCAATGGGATCACATTCCCCGTTAAACTTAAGGACATATCTAAATTTGAAAGTCAGAATTCTCATGTATCCACTCATGTTTACAACGTGAAGGAAGATGAAAATAACCTAGAAGAAGAAGAGCATAATGAGCAGAACAAAAAAATTGTAAAATGTGAAGTCGTCAGACCCCTCTATTTTTCAAAAGTAGACTGTCAGCGCTCCAAACATGTAGATCAGTTTTTATTCTCTAAGGGGGAGAAACAACACCATGTATGAATCAAAAACATACCCCACCTACTTTCCTCCCAGTTGTGCAAATATCATAGTGCACAAAATTATTGTCCTAGATGTTTCAACACGTTTACTTTCGGTGAATATTTAGCAAAGCATCGGATTGACTCGTCTAGCCAGAAACCGGCACATGTGGAAATGCCTACTGAGAGAAAGAAGTTATTAAAGTTTAAGAACGCCCCTTCGTTGTATACGCAGATTTTGAGTACCTCCTAGCAGCTGTGGTGCGTTGTGAAGGTGACTCCACTTACTCTCGTAGTACCTTGACAAAACGACACGTGCCATATGCTGTGATGTGCAAAGTTGTGTGCTCATATGACTCAAATTTCAATCGTCCCGATTTATAAATCAGGGATAATCCTGCAACACCGTAACTCTCTGATCTCGAACAACTTCCAAAGCATGTTGATCGCATTTGTCATACCAACAATTCTGTGACAAAATTGCAGTTGAATGTTGAATTATACTAGAAACCCGTTGATCGACATATTTGTAGGCTGCCATTAGACAGAAAAACGGAAACTCCATGTAGAGACCACTGTCATCTAATGGGTAGCCTGCTGGCCGCGGTGGTCTCGCGGTTCTAGGCGCTCAGTCCGGAACCGCGCGACTGCTACGGTCGCAGGTTCGAATCCTGCCTCGGGCATGGATGTGTGTGATGTCCTTAGGTTAGTTAGGTTTAGGTAGTTCTAAGTTCTAGGGGACTGATGACCACAGATGTCCCATAGTGCTCAGAGCCATTTGAATGGGTAGCCTGCGTCGAAGCCCACTTTGCCTACAGCTTTAAATATTAACAGCTGCGATGTATGCTAATCTTCTTCCACAGTTTGAGCTGGTCGTGCCGATTTCTTTATTGAGCGGTTAAGTGATTCCGGCGTGAGAAGTGGCCCTGTCACTACAGTGCCCGAGAGAGTTCAAAACAGATTTCATTCTCTAAGCAAATCACGCAGAGAATTATGCTCCGCTTCCGGGACTTACTTCGATATATGCATGAAGTATTTCAGTAACTTTTTAAACAGTTTGTCAGGAAATGGAAATGAGCGTATGGCATCGTTGGCCGGGAGGCCCCGTTCGGGGAAGTTCGGATGCCAAATGCAAGTCTTATTTCATTCGACGCCACATTGGGCCACGTGATGAAAGGATGATGAGGACAACACAATACGCAGTCCACGAGCGGCATAAATCTCCAACCCAGCGGGGAATCGAACCCGGGCCCGCTTGCACGGGAGGCAAGCAAGTTACCACCCAAATAAGCAGGCGGACAGTGTATCAGGAGGACATGCACATCAGTCGAGGTGCATAACCTGATACTGAAAAGTTCATCTCGTGGCGAAGAAAGAGATCTTCCCATACGAGTACCTTCATTTGATGGAGCTAATAATGAGCATCAAAACGGATACAGGGATAAATGAACACAGGGTTGTCGTAGAGAGACTGAATATCGTAATTCCTACATCCTCAAAAATAAACGAAAAATACACCTGTTCATAAAAGTAATAAAAATTCACTTAAAAGCTTCCTGATAGACAATCACCACTTCTTGGAAATTAACAACGTAAGTTGTAACTTGAATTCAATAAATAGTATCGACAGCAATTGAGAGATTTATACCAAATAAACCAACAAACGACGGAGCTGATCCCACTTGGTACACAAAAGGGGTCAAACAATGTTGCGGAAACAACGAAAAAAGCTTGCTACATTTAAACGACAGCAAAATCCCCAAGATTGGCGATCTTTTGTAGAAGCTCGAAATTTAGCACGTACTTCAACGACAGATGCTGATAACAGTTTTCACAACGAGAATTTGTCTCGAAATCTGGAAGGAAATCCAAAGAGATTCTGGTCGTTTGTTAAGTATGCTAGCGGCAAGACACAATCAATGCCTTCTCTGAGTGATAGCAATGGAAATACTATCGATGGCAGTGCTGCTAAAGCAGAGTTACTAAACACAGCCTTTCGAAATTCCTTCACAAAAGACGAAGTAAATATCACAGAATTAGAATTCGAATCAAGAATAGCTGCCAATATGAGTGACTTAGGAGTCAATATCCTCGGTATGGTGAAGCAACTTAAATCACTTAATAACAGCGAGTCTTCTGGTCCAGACTGTATTCCTTTCATAGTACGCTAATGCAATAGCTCCAAACTTAACAATTATATACAACCGCTGTCTCGAAGGGAAATCCGTAACCAAACACTGGAAAGTTGCACAGGTCACACCAATATTCAAGAAAGGCAGTAGGAGTAATCCACTAAATTACAGGCACATAGCATTAACGTCGATATGCAACAGGCTTTTGGAACATATATTGTGTTCGAACGTTATGAATTACCTCGAAGAGAACGGTCTTTTAACACACACTCAACACGGAATTAGAAAACATCGTTCCTGTGAAATACAACAATCTCCTTACTCACACGAAGAGTTGAGTACTATTAACAAGAGATCTAAAATTGATTCCGTATTTCTAGATTTTCATAAGGTTTTTGACACCAATTAGGCGACTGGATTCGTGATTTCCTGTTAGAGAGGTCGCAGTTCTTAGTAACTGACGGAAAGTCATCGAGTAAAACGTATGTGGTTTCTGACGTTCCCCAAGGTAGTTTTATAGGCCCTCTACTGTTCCTTATCTATATAAAAAATTTAGGAGACGACATAAGCAGCCGTCTTAGGTTGTTTGCAGATGATGATGTCGTTTATCGTCTAGTAAGGTCACGAGAAGATGAAAACCCATTGCAAAACGATTTAGAAAAAGATATCTATATGGTGCCAATATTGGCAATTGACCATAAGTAATGAAAAGTGTGAGGTCATCCACACGAGTGCTAAAAGGGATCCCTTGGACTTCGTTTACACGATAAATCAATCAAATCTAAAGGTCGTAAATTCAACTAAATACCAAGGAATTACAATTACGAACAAGTTAAATTGGAAATAACATGTTGTGGGAAAGGCGAACCAAACACAGCGATTTATTGGCAGAACACTTAGAAGATGCAACAGAGTTCTTAAACACAGCTTTCGGAAATTCCTTTACCAAAGAAGACAAAGTAAATATTTCAGAATTTGAATTAAGAAACGACTCCACCATTGTCCATCCTCCTTTGGAGTACTGCTGCGAGGTGCGGGGTTCTTATCAGAGAGTATTAACGAAACACATCGAGGAAGTTCAAAGAAGAGCAGCACATATTGTATTGTCGAGAAACAGGGGAGAGAGTGTCAAGAACGTGATGCAGAATTTGGGGCGGACATCATTAAAACAAAGGCGTTTCTCGTTGCGGCGGGATCTTCTCACGAAATTTTAATCACCAACTTCTTCCTCCGAACGCGAAAAAAGATTTTTTTTGACCGCCGACGTACATAGGGAGAAACGATCATCATAATAAAATAACAGAAATCGGAGCTCGCACAAAAATGTCGGTGTTTGTTTATTCCGTGCGCTGTTCGAGAGTAGAATAACAGAGAATTATTATGAAGTTGGTTCGATGAACCCTCTGCCAGACAGTTAAGTGTGATTTGCAGAGTATCCATGGAGATGTATATGTAAACTCAACGAAACCACATAGCCCAACATAGTAGCATTCAATAGTAAATTTGCAGGTATTACCATAATCGATGCAGAGTATGGACATGCGATGAATTTTTGGCAGGAATTCAACATCCATAATTTAGGAGGGTATGCAAAGCTGCACATAGACACAGACGTACGCCTGTTTGTGGATATTTTTCAGAAATGTCAGTGTGTACATCGGTACGCCAAGGCAAATAACCCGTGAATGAGTGAGGATGAGTACATAGCATCCAACAATCTGAGTCTTATACTTAGATGTGAACAACTTACACGGGTATGCCATGGAAGAATCTTTGCCAATTCGAGAGTCTCAATGGTTGGCGAGATGAAGAAATCGCCGGATCGGACAAGTTCCAAAGTGTGACTGCTTATTCTGATGTAGGTTATATCGTGTAGGCAGAACTGGCATACTCTAATAGTTTTCATACGCATGTTGTACTGGACGAAATACCAGTCTTCGGTACAGTGGTGGATTCTTAGCTTTACTCCTGGAGGAGGTCAAGATGATAGCATAACACGTAAAATATTTGACAACTTGATTACAGCTTGAATGGGATGAAATATTTCACTTTGCAACTCTCCATGTCCGAAGGTATGCCATGAGAATTTATTATTGTTTCTGAACAGCAAAGTATCACTTGATAGAGAACGATACTTGTCTCTTCTCACACAGTACATTGACGAAAAACATTTATGCAGAGTTCTGTCTAATACACTTATCACACTGACGACTCGGTAGAGAGACGATGCTGTCGTCTGGCAGGGCTGAGTGGCAGTGCACTCAAACGTAAGTAAGCACGCTGATATAGTGGCGTATGGAAGCTCTTATGGGCGTGTCTACGCTGACTCCGTTCATACCCCGCTGCATCTGGCAGCGACGATGGGTTCTACCCCAGAGCTGATGAACACTGTACTGCATTTCTAAACAACAAAAGTACTACAATATCATATTTATCTGCCGACACCGGCAAGCGACTTTCAATTAATGTGTCTCTGCTGTACAGGAATATACATAATGTATGTATGAGTGCAGGTTGTAGGCACGCGGTTGACGACATATGGAAGTTTGGATGTGGCCGTGAAATGCGCTCGGATAGCCTAATGGTAAGGCGGCCACTCGAGATAAGCAGTAAATCCAGGTTCGTGTCCCGGTCAGGCACAAATTTTCATTGTCTTTATTCTGTTATACAGCTGATGATTTCATGTATGACTTAGAGGGGGTGAGGAGATGAACTTCGGGAGTGGGTGGAAGAGGAGATGGTCTTAGAGGGGGAACGAGGTGATGGATAGATGTAGAGAAAGGAGCACATGGACAAGGAGAGGTGGTAGGAGGGGGGGGGGCAGCAGACGGACAGGGAGAAGGGCAGCAGAAGATGGACTGAGAGTGGAGGGAGGAGGAGATGGACTAACAGTATATTGGAATAAATATTACACTACTGGCCATTAAAGTTGCTACACCACGGAGATGATGTGCTACAGACGAGAAATTTAACCGACAGGAAGAAGATGCTGTGATATGCAAATGATTAGCTTCTCAGAGCATTCACACAAGGCTGGAGCCGGTGGCGACACCTACAACGTGCTGACATGAGGAAAGTTTCCAACCGATTTCTCATAAACAAACAGCAGTTGACTGGCGTTGCCAAGTGAAACGTTGTTGTGATGCTTCCTGTCAGGAGGAGAAATGCATACCATCACGTTTCCGGTTTTGATAAAGGTCAGATTGTATCCTATCGCGATTGCGGTTTATCGTATCGCGACATTGCTGCTAGCGTTGGTCGAGATCCAATGACTGTTCGCAGAATATGGAATCGGTGCGTTCAGGAGGGTAATACGGAACGCCGTGCTGGATCCCAAGGGCCTCGTATCACTAGCAGTCGAGATGACAGGCATCTTATCCAAATGACTGTAACGGATCGTGCAGCCACGTCTCATCCCTGAGTCAACAGATGGGGACGTTTGCAAGACGACAACCAACTGCACGAACAGTTCGACGACGTTTGCAGTAGCATGGACTATTAGCTCGGAGACCATGACTGCGGTTACCCTTGACGCTGCATCACAGACAGGAGCTCCTGCGATGGTGTACTCAAAGACGAACCTGGGTGCACGAATGGCAAAACGTCTTTTTTTCGGATGAATCCAGGTTCTGTTTACAGCATCATGATGGTCGCATCCGTGTTTGGCGACATCGCGGTGAACGCACATTGGAAGCGTGTATTCGTCATCGCCATACTGGCTATCACCTAGCGTGATGGTATGGGGTGCCACTATTTACACGTCTCGGTCACCTCTTGTTCGCATTGACGGCACTTTGAACAGTGGACGTTACATTTCAGATGTGTTACGACCCGTGGCTCTACCCTTCATTCGATCCCTGCGAAACCCTACATTTCAGCAGGATAATGCACGACCGCATGTTGCCGGTCCTGTACGGGCCTTTCTGGATACAGAACATGTTCGACTGCTGCCCTGGCGAGCACATTCTCCAGATCTCTCACCAACTCAAAACATCTGGTCAATGGTGGCCGAGCAAGTGGCTCGTCACAATACGCCAGTCACTACTCTTGATGAACTATGGTATCGTGTTGAAGCTGAATGGGCAGCTGTACCTGTATACACCATCCAAGTTCTGTTTTACTCAATGCCCATCCGTATTAAGGCCGTTATTACGGCCAGAGGTGGTTGTTCTGGGTACTGATTTCTCAGGATCTATTCACCCAAATTGCGTGAAAATGTAATCACATGTCAGTTCTAGTATAATATATTTGTCCAATGAATACCCGTTTACCATCTGCATTTCTTCTTGGTATAGCAACAGACCCCACACACTATTATGATTCAGCGGCCGTGGCTATGAACATTCAGGGAAATTTTTCCGACGGCGGTAGCATTACGGCATTGAAATTAATCAGTCATGCTAGGTGAAAATTTGTGGCCGACCAGGACTAGAAAAAGGACGCCGCACTTCTGTAGATATTTTGCCTTAACGGCCTCGGCGATCCGGATATGCTCCTCGGCCGATCCAAATTCTCAACTTGTTATACGCTATTACGGTATCCGTGTCTATGTACCTCTCGCTCGCAGTGCGACCTGTATTGCAGCAAGAAGAAAGGAAACCTGGTGTGCATCCACACTGAAGGAATCCTGTTTGGCAGTCAAGTCTTTAGAAATATTACATCTCGTATATGTGTGTGGTGTCTGTTCTGTCGAATATGTCGTCCAAAAAAGTAACTGGCGCATCTCCTTGGACAACGCAGTAACTGTTTAGTCGGACAAATTTGCACTGCACGACAAACACAAATACGTTCACTCACAGGATGCACTTACACGCTCTCGTAGCTCATTGACTGTTTTGAGTCCGCAGCTCTACAACGATGCATTCGCGACCCATGTTTATTTAGAAAATTTTGTTCTATTTGGCAGTCCGCTGTCCGCTCTGACCTTATTATCGGGTATATTTTCTCCATTCTGTAGAGAAAAATTAGTAGGTGCCCTTGTACAGGCGTGACAGGATCAGTGTCTTTCGTTATAACCGGTATTCAGAACAGGCGTTTTTCTCTACAATTTCCAGTGTAATAGGTTAAAGGAATATATATAAGTAACGTTATTACGCTTTCTGCGGAGCTACGAACGTAATTTCTTCAGTTACTTTCCAGGTATTTACAGCAACAAACTACATATTTTTATTTAAATAGAGCATGTCTGTGACACTTTTAAATCTAACGTGAGTAACCCAAATTAAATCAAAATTTTTGTTTTATGAGTGGGTATAACATGCTGTACATAGCTAGTAGTGTTTAGATGAATGTTATGGTGCCTGAATTTTCATTTGTGTGATATGTTCAAACGAGTGCCCATTTTCCTGAATGCGCAATTCATTTCTCCTTCTAAACAGTCTGCAGACGAGATGTAAAGCAACTGGCGTCACGGAGCGGTAAGCTTCCCATTTCAGATCATCTGGGTTAAATGTAAATGACATATGGCATTTTTTGCTGATATTCCCCACATGGTGGGTTCAACCTTATGTTGGGAAAGATGTTCTTTCTCTACGCACTCGGCCCCTTTCTTCATGGACATGTGAGAGTTGTCTCCTTTTTGTATTTGTGCGTTGTACGTATATGTAATGGATGCGTGTACAGTGTAGTGTTATGTCTGCGTTGTATGATGATGATGTGGGAAGGGAGAGGGTGAAACCCTGTACCGGCTCATGCGCTACTACCTTCGAATAACACAAATGAAGCCGCCGAGCTTAACGTTACCATTCGACGGACAGATCACCATCAACAGTGTCACATGCTCTCACTCCATGAGACACTGCGGAGAGGTTTAGAATTTAATCCAGGACACTGGTGCAAAGACTAATGATGAGGAACTTTATGCCACGATCTTGCCTACTGGCAGTGAAAATTTGCTCCACCACCAGGATTGGAACCAATTTCTCTGAGTCTATCGCCGCCACACAGGCCTCCTCTATGTAAGTGGGTCCATTTGGGATTGTAGGTTCGTAGACGCAAACACTGTTCTTTAGACATCATCATGAAAGGTAATCTACTAGTATTCGATCGGGCTACCGCAGGGGTCATTATTGAGGACTGCGGCATCCTAACCTTCTTCCAGGATACCTGTTGTGCAATTCTTATATAATATAGCGCGCAGACTGGGCTGGGTGGCCATCGTGCTGCATCCACGTACCTTACGGCCTCTAGACTGACATTTTCAAGGAGAGTACCTAAATTATCGGCGGTAAAAGCCCAATACATCTCAACTGCCAGAGAACCCGCGAGGTTGTGTTGACTCGTGATTTCAACTCCGAGAGTTCCACACCGCATGTTAGTGGACCACCTCTTTGACGATCGACATGACGTACTCACTGAATGGAGCGAGGTGGCGCAGTGGTTAGCACAATGGAATCGCATTCGGGAGGACGACGGTTGAAATCCGCATCCGACCAAAATGATTTCGGTTTTCCATGATTTCCCTAAATCTTTCCTTGTAAACGCCGAGGTGGTTCCTTTGAGAGAGCACAGCCGATTTCCTTCCCCGTCCTTAAAACAATCCGAGCTTGTACACCGTCTCTGATGATCTAGTTGTCCTTCCTTACCCACCTAGGATTTTCTGTAGCCCAGTAATGCATATTATGACGGTTACCTGGATCATAATTTGTAAACGTGGATTCATCAGAAAACTTAACAATCTTTAAGGCACCCAAAGTGAAATTATTCACGGCCTGTTTGCAGGAAGTAATTCTCGGACTGAAATAGTTTCAATGCATCTCCTGGGTCAGAGACAGGCGGTACGTGTGAAAAAGCGTGTACTATTTGCCACACAGATGTAAGGCAAATAACAGTGACAGTAGCAACTTCTCTTAAGCCAACACGAGGATCGTGGTGTGTTGCAGCTAAGACAAACACTTCCACATCCTCACTTCTTGCTGTTCTTCGTTTATTACGGCCACGCAATCTCGGAGTCGTTCAATATGCAAGAACTTAATGCCTGATGGAGATTTTAGGCCAAGGTATTTCGCTGCAAAGGCTATGGTTGCTGCATTCGCATCATGCAGGCATTCGCCTTGCATGAGCAACATGTCAACGTAGTCGTTGGATGTGTATGCTATGTTTATTCCATGTCAGTATCCGCGACAGACCAAACCTTGTTTTTTCGTGTATACTGATGAGCCTTGTATACGGCAATGTAAGGATCATTCTACAATAACCGATCATCACCTCAAACAGTGCACTGAGAAAGCTAGTCGCTCTGTGATACCAGCTACTTTACATCTCTTCTGCAGGTCTTTTAGAAGCTGCATTGAGCTGTACATTCAGGAAAACGAGCAATCGTTTAAACATGTCATTTAAATGAACATTCCGTCACCAGATCATCCATCTGAACACCGATAATTATGTACAGCATGTAACAATCACTCCTAAAATTGGAACGTTTCTAGCACACTAACTAAAATTGACAGAAATTTGATTTGCACACAGTTCATTTAAATACGTCTGCTAATTGATAAAAAGAATAACGTTATTTTTAAAGATTATAACTCAGCTGTAACTCTCTGCAAAATTGTCAAATGGACTATTTTCATATCTCCTGCAGAAAGAGTCGGGTTTCTCACATTTATCTATCTAAATAAATTTTCCTTTCACCTATTATTCGGTAAGTTACAGAGAAAAACACATTATTTGAAACACACAGTGTATTTATGAATGTCTTATCGAATAGCATTCTGTGAGATTCCTTCTTGTCACGTGTTTCCGGATGCAAGTATTTTTATGACTATGAGTTTTTTACGACATTCTGAAACGATGCGTTACATTAGATGAGATACATTGTGTTCGACGTATGAGTGAAAGAGATCTTCTACCAGCTCACCACTCATCTCAAAGAAAGCGGAAGTTAATATTGGTAGTAAATTTTTGTCAATGCCAGAATCTTTAGATAAGAGAAGCGAGTATGTCCTTGCCACCTTACCGCGTACATCAGTTAATGCGGAACGAGCACAGATAAACTTGCAAAGTGACAAGTCAGCATCGTATTACGCCGAAAGGAATGAAACGAGGGACTGAAATGAAGCTGCTTAAAGTTTTTATATTTGGCACGTGATGCATCCGGTCCCTGAGACCGGAGGAGCTTATCTGGCGTAATGAAACCGCACTTTACGACCGAACGCCTGACGACTTCAGCAGCGGTGGGGCGGCTCGGCGCGCCAATCTCATTTCCCCTGTCCCCTGTTTCGCTCTGTAGTAAGCTTCTCGCTACCAGGGGCAGTAGCCTTCAAATCACCTGAATTACGCTCTCCGACTTTCCTCTAAACCACATCAGGGGGCTGCCATGGTGGATCCATTAGGACCGCTGCCTATTTCTTCGACCTCATACATCTACATCAATGCTCCGCAAACTACCTTTGTGTGTGGCGGAGAATACTTCGTGTACCACTGGTACTTTCCCCGTGCCCTGTTTCAGTTACGAATGGTCCGGGAAGAACGATTGTTGGTAAACCTACATTTGAGCTCGAGTATCTATAATTTTACGATTAAGGTCTTTTCGCGACATAATCCCGTACTTAGCAATCATATACAATTGCTCGCTTGACGTAAGATCCGTACCCAAACGCTGGAACGTTGCACAGGTCACACAAGTACTCAAGAAAGGAAACAGGGGTAATCCGCTGAATTACAAACCCATATCACTAACGTCGATTTGAAGTAGGATTTTTGAATGTACGCTATGTTGGAACATTATGAATTACCTCGAAGGTAGCGGTCTATTGACACACAATCAGGAAAGATTCAGAAAATATCGTTCTTGTGAAACAAATATAGCTCTTTATCCAAACAAAGTAATGAGTGCTATCGACAAGGGTTCTCAAATTGATTCGATATCTCTAGATTTCCAGAAAGCTTTTGACACCGTCCCTCACAAGAGACTTCTAAACAGATTACCTGTTTATGGAGTATGGCTTCAGTTGTGCGACTGGGTCAGAGGTTTCCTTTCAGAAAGTTCACAATACGTAATAATCGACGGAAAGTCATCGAGTAAAACAGTAATGATGTCCGACAATCTCTGTGGATGTGTTATAGGTCCTCTGCTGCTCCTAATCCATATAAAAGATTCAGGAGATAATCTGAGTAGCCCTCTTAGATTTTTTGTAGATGGTATTGTCATTTACCGGCTAGTGAAGTCATTGAAACATCAAAACGAATTGCAAAATGACTTACGCGTGATATTTGATTGGTGCGAAAAGTTTTACTTGAGTTTCAGTAAGAAAAAATATGGTGTCATCAACATGAGTACAAAAATAAATCTGTTAAATCTAGATTGCACGTTAAACCACACAACTATACAAATTTAGAGGATGTCGATTCGAGTAAGTACCTAAGAATTACAATTACGAACAACTTAAGTTGGAACGATCACATGGATAATGTTATGGGAAAGGCAAATCAAAGATTGCATTATATTGACAGAACACTTAAAAGATGCCGCAGGTCTACTAAAGAGATTGCATACACTCCTCTTGTTCGTCCTCTGCTAGACTGTTGCTGTGCTGTGTGGGATTCTTACCAGATAGCATTGACGGAGGACATCGAAAAAGTTCAAAGAAGGGCAGTACGTTTAGTATTATCGCGAAATAGCGAAGACAATGTCACGGATGTGATAAGCGAGCTGGGATGTCAATCATTGAAACAAATGGGGTTTTTCGTTGCGGCGAGATCTTTTCAAGAAATATCGGTCACCGACTTTCTCTTTTGAATATGTAAATATTTTATTTTCACCAGCCTACATAGGGAGAAATGATCATCGTAATAAAATAAGAGAAATCAGAGCTCGCTGTGAAAGTGAAACGGTAGAGGAATTCTGAAGGTGGTTCGAAGAACCCTCTGCCAGGCACTTGAGTGTGAACTGCAGATTACTCATGCAGTGTAGATATAGGCATAGGAGGGAATAAAATATTGACTGGATCTTCTAGGAACATGGGATCTCGGAATTTTAACAGAAAATCACACCGTGATCCAGAACGCTTCGCTTGTAGAGTCTGCCACTCCTGCTGGTCGAGTACCTCCGAGGCACTTTGGCGCTTACCACAACTGTAACGGAACACGCCGAACTCCTTTGAATCATCTCTACTACCTTTAAATATCCTACCAGATACGGATGTGTTTTATGAGCTATCTCTTTCGTGGGTGGTCTGCACTTCCTGAGAATTCTTCCAATGAACTTGAGTCTGTCATTATGCCTTACCTGCTATTAGCTGTATGTGGTCGTTTCACTTTAAATCTCTCCGTATGCATTCTTCTAGATATGTGTGTAATCTACTAACTGTCTTCGTCTGAGGAAGTCTCTAATAATGTCGCTGTAGATGGGATGGCGCGCTTAACTCTAACCGTCCTGACCAACGAATTTCCCAAGATACGTGCCTGCAAGAAATGGAAATCTCCAGGAAAGAATCTGCTTCATTTTCTCTCCAAAAGACTAATTTTTATCATAGGCACTACTTTTATTTTCTAAATAGAACACAGTGGAGAAAACTCCTAGTTCTTGGCATATGGTGCATTTTGGAGCTAAGTAACTTTGGAGAAAAACTGTAGAATTTGTCTGTACGTTAACAATTTGGGCAGCAAAATAAGTGCCCATGGCAGAAACAGAGAGATATAGAACGCAGACTTACAGTAGCAAAAAAGGAATTTCTAAGAAATAGAAATTCGTTAACACTTAATATCAGTTTAAACACCAGGAAGTCTTTCTGAAGAGGAGCGTGGACGATAAACAGTTCAGGCAAAAAGAAAAATAAATTTTAGAATTGTCGTGCCACATGAGAATGTTGAAACTTAAATAAGTAGGTCGGATATAAGGAGTCACTGAATCGAATTGAGAAAAAGAAATTAGATATATAACTTGACCAAAAAAAGGGATCTGTTGATGAGACACATCATTATTTATGAAGAAATCATCATTTCATAAATGGAAGGAGGAGTATGGGTACTAGTCTGTTTCCTGGGGAACCATCTTTTTATAAAATGACATACCATACTGTCCATCAGCATCCCTAATATATTTAAAAAACTATTTCGTGTGGTCCACTTTTCCAAAGACACGAACAATGCTGTAAAATGAAGCACAACATACACTGATGTGCGAAACTTCAGGACGAAAGTAACTTTTGCATGTGTCACTGGCACGTGTCATGTGGCACATGTGGTATGAATACAGTGTCACAATAATGTCGACAGGAGAGTGATCTGGCGGTCAGTACGTCCACGCAACATTACACCTCCCCACACCATAACCATTCGGCAACCAAAACGATCATGTTCGACAATGCTGGACGTACCCTCATATGGCAAGAGGTAGGAACACGTAATTCACCTAGGAATATAGTCGCACATGGTCAATTTTGGTGGTCTAGGTGTTTTGGTATGAGGAGGCATAATGTTGCATAATCGTATTGACTTTCAAATCTTCGAACACGATACACTCACTTGTCAGCATTACTGCGACACCGTACTCCTTCCCTATGTGCGTCTTTTCAGTAGTGCGTTCGTTCCTGAATTCATTTTAATGTCTGACAATGCGCGACCACGTCGAACAGCGCAGGTGAAGGGGCTCTTGGAACGAGAGGGTATTCGGCGAGTGCGGCCGAAGTGGCCGTGCGGTTAAAGGCGCTGCAGTCTGGAACCGCAAGACCGCTACGGTCGCAGGTTCGAATCCTGCCCCAGACGTGGATGTTTGTGATGTCCTTAGGTTAGTTAGGTTTAACTAGTTCTAAGTTCTAGGGGACTAATGACCTCAGCTGTTGAGTCCCATAGTGCTCAGAGCCATTTTTTTTATTCGGCGAGTGCACTGGCCTGCCCGTTTCCACCGACTTAAATTCCATTGAGCACGTGTGGGATGCGTTGAGGAGATGTAGTGCAGCATATCCACATGTAACAACGATCCTCCAGCAGTTTATGAATCGTGCCGATGGAGGAATGGAACTCCCGACCAGAAGAGCTCCTTAGCAACCTTGCGGCTAGCATGGGAGCACCCTACAGAGCACCCATTGCGCTCCGTGGTTATCACACACCCTATTAACAAGCATATCCCACCTTTTGTAATGTCCAGGGAACCATCATAAATCGCGTTGACTTAAATGTAATTATTGTCTTCGAACAAAAATTGTATTTCCTGGGCCGGTCGTTGTGGCCGAGCGGTTCTAGATGCTTCAGTCTGGAACCACGCGACCGCTACGGACGCAGGTTCGAATCCTGCCTCGGGCATGGATGTGTGTGATGTCCTTAGGTTAATTAGGTAATTGAACCATTTTTGAAACGAAACTCCATATGATTATATATTATACTTACCGTACATTGAACATAGTACGATTTATAATAAAGGGCAGATTTTGTTTGTTTCTCAAGCTATTAACAATGGACGAATTGCTCATTATAAATAAAAGAAGAAAGGCTCTAATGAAGAGATGACAGAAAATCACTTTCCAGTAACTGTGTTTTTATTATATTTTTGTTCTATACTTCCTTACTTTGAGCTAAGTAAACTCAAAGTCAGTGACGTCAAGTTTAGTAGCTGTGCCGCATTCTATCGATAAAATAGCTAAATTTTACTGTCTGCTTTCACTCATACTTGGCATTAAGTAGTTTATCATCTTTAACTTGCTGAAACTACGTTCAGAATATGCTGCTGTCACTGGCATTGTCTTATATATCCTCAAAGCCATATCGATGTTTGGATAAGTATCCCTTAGCCTATACTTTAAAAAATATCCAGATGGGAAGCTCTTTCACCTGCAACTTCAAAGCAGCTACTTTGTTAATTAGGTCCGCTGTAGCAATATCTCAGCTATATTTGCACCAAAATCAGCAGCAAATTTTTCGAGATAAGATACAGAGAATTTACATAAAGCGTTTTCTGACAGATAATTAAAGTCAAATGCAATGATGTGATGTATGTGAGATCTGTTATCCATTTCACTTATTTTATATTAAATACACTACTGGCCATTAAAATAGCTACACCATGAAGATGACGTGGTACAGACGGGAAATGTAACCGACAGGAAGAAGATGCTGCGATATGCAAATGATTCGCTTTTCAGAGCATTCACACAAGGTTGGCGCCGGTGGCGACACCTACAACGTGCTGACGTGAGGAAAGTTTCCAACCGATTTCTCATACACAAATAGCAGTTGACTGGCGTTGCCTGGTGAAACGTTGTTGTGATGCATCCTGTAAGGAGGAGAAATGCATACCATCACGTTTCCGACTTTGATAAAGGTCGGATTGTAGCCTATCGCAATTGCGGTTTATCGTATCGCGACATTGCTGCTCGCGTTGGTACTGATTTCCCAGGATCTATGCACCAAAATTGCGTGAAAATATAATCACATGCCATTTCTAGTATAATATATTTGTTCAATGAATACTCGTTTATCATCTGCATTTCTTCTTGGCGCAGCAGTTTCAATAACCAGTAGTGTTCGTTGAAGCATTCTAGTTCAGTCACGCTCCGGTCTGCAGTCGGCTCAGATCAACATTAACCGGAAGCCTTCGGTCAGATACCGAATTTGCTTCAACCATCACTCGCCAGCCTTTGAGATACTAAAACGGCGTAGCGAAGTAGCAGCAAGAACTACAGTGTTGAACTTCAGTGACTTGTGATGGTGGGAGCCGTGTGAACCAAACGCATTGTTACCACATAAACCATGTTAAAGGCCTGTTAGGTAGTTAGTTGCCCCTTTATGATGCTACTTCGATGAAATGACCCTGCCACAACAGCTTGCGTTTACAGTCGCAGTTCGAGGGAAAGGCTGCTTCTTGTAGGCAGAAGATAAAAACACGACGAGCAGGAGAACTCACTTATCTCTCCTGCTTATTTTTTAAACCGTATTCCTTTTTTATTCTTTTTCGATCAGTGTTTGCGCCTTCTCTGCTCCTGCGTCATTGGCAAAAGCCTGTCCCCACACCCTCGGTACTGCGAGGCTGCTGTGCATTATTACAAATGATCGCCACTATGTTGCCGACCGATGTTGTTAACTTTACATTGTTTAACACAGCTCGCTTAAAAACCTTACCGTGACATACCCTCGCGCCGAAGGATGTTGGCCACTAGACGAAGTAATCGGACAAACATAATTAATCCACTGTCTGACATCAATTTCAATTTAATCTAGGTTATTGATGATCTATCTCTTAAGCAAAACAAGTTTATGTTCTTTTCATTAATTTTAAATTCAGCAACAGCGTGCCTTTACAATACGTTTGTCTACCATCTTTCACGGCATTTCATATGAGAGCGCTGAGACACTTGTTTGTGCAAATATCCTTCTGTGAATGTTATCTGAAAATAGTTGACTAATGGATAAATCTGCAAATCTGAAATCGACCAGTGTATTACGTATGAAAGTTACGCCTGATTATGTTTTGTTCCACTACTTTAGGAACTAGCCGATGCAACGCCCTTTCATTTTTGAGAAACAGTATGACCAACATAATAAACGTCAGCCAACATATTAAAACTACCGATAACAGTTAATTTTAGCTCCGTTCATATTGTGGGGAAAAAACCATTGATTAGCCAAATAAATAGATATCACGTTTTGTATCCCTTCACAACGGGCAAACTGTTAACCCGCTGTAGTGGCTATGCAGCAATATGTTAAGACTGTCGGATCACGGAAGCAATTGATGTCTCGACGTCTTTCCAAGTCGATTCTCCCGATCAGCGTCAGGCACTGCTGGCACTGTCAAGCGTTTCTGCCTCAGTTACACTTTACACAAACAGGAGGAATACAAAAATCATATCTATGGCTTCAAATGGCTCTGAGCACCATGGGCCTTAACATCTGAGGTCATCAGTCCCCTAGAACTTAGAACTACTTAAACCTGACTCACCTAAGGACATCACACACATACATGCCCGAGGCAGGATTCGAACCTGCGACCGTAGCAGTCTCGCAGTTCCGGACTGAAGCGCCTAGAATCGCTCGGCCACTGCAGCCGGCATCTAACTTTTAAGTTAAAATTAATGAGTAATAGGATACGAGATAAGACGATAATTTCCACATATCGTTTCATACTGAAATGATCCGTTCGGAAAGGAACTGCAGCCCATTAAGGAATCTACGTCTTAATTTACACCTGTACTCCAAAGAATAGTGTAACAACCAACACTCGAATGTATCGTCTTCGAAACCTACTAACTATAACCAATAATTCTACCCCTACAATGCATTCTAGCACATGTTGTTGTTGTTGTTGTGGTCTTCAGTCCTGAGACTGGTTTGATGCAGCTCTCCATGCTACTCTATCCTGTGCAAGCTTTTTCATCTCCCAATACCTACCGCAACCTACATCCTTCTGAATCTGCTTAGTATATTCATCTCTTGGTCTCCCTCTACGATTTTTACCCTCCACGCTGCCCTCCAATACTAAATTGGTGATCCCTTGATGCCTCAGAACATGTCCTACCAACCGATCCCTTCTTCTGGTCAAGTTGTGCCACAAACTTCTCTTCTCCCCAATCCTATTCAATACTTCCTCATTAGTTATGTGATCTACCCATCTAATCTTCAGCATTCTTTTGTAGCACCACATTTCGAAAGCTTCTATTCTCTTCTTGTCCAAACTATTTATCGTCCATGTTTCACTTCCATACATGGCTACACTCCATACGAATACTTTCAGAAATGACTTCCTGACGCTTAAATCAATACTGGATGTTAACAAATTTCTCTTCTTCAGAAACGCTTTCCTTGCCATTGCCAGCCTACATTTTATATCCTCTCTACTTCGACCATCATCAGTTATTTTGCTCCCCAAATAGCAAAACTCCTTTACTACTTTAAGTGCCTCATTTCCTAATCTAATTCCCTCAGCATCACCCGACTTAATTAGACTACATTCCATTATCCTTGTTTTGCTTTTGTTGATGTTCATCTTATATCCTCCTTTCAAGACACTGTCCATTCCATTCAACTGCTCTTCCAAGTACTTTGCTGTCTCTGACAGAATTACAATGTCATCGGCGAACCTCAAAGTTTTTATTTCTTCTCCATGAATTTTAATACCTACTCCGAATTTTTCTTTTGTTTCCTTTACTGCTTGCTCAATATACAGATTGAACAACATCGGGGAGAGGCTACAACCCTGTCTTACTCCCTTCCCAACCACTGCTTCCCTTTCATGTCCCTCGACTCTTATAACTGCCATCTGGTTACTGTACAAATTGTAAATAGCCTTTCGCTCCCTGTATTTTACCCCTGCCACCTTTAGAATTTGAAAGAGAGTATTCCAGTCAACATTGTCAAAAGCTTTCTGTAAGTCTACAAATGCTAGAAACGTAGGTTTGCCTTTCCTTAATCTTTCTTCTAAGATAAGTCGTAAGGTCAGTATTGCCTCACGTGTTCCAGTGTTTCTACGGAATCCAAACTGATCTTCCCCGAGGTTGGCTTCTACTAGTTTTTCCATTCGTCTGTAAAGAATTCGTGTTAGTATTTTGCAGCTGTGACTTATTAAGCTGATAGTTCGGTAATTTTCACATCTGTCAACACCTGCTTTCTTTGGGATTGGAATTATTATATTCTTCTTGAAGTCTGAGGGTATTTCGCCTGTTTCATACATCTTGCTCACCAGATGGTAGAGTTTTGTCAGGACTGGCTCTCCCACGGCCGTCAGTAGTTCCAATGGAATATTGTCTACTCCGGGGGCCTTGTTTCGACTCAGGTCTTTCAGTGCTCTGTCAAACTCTTCACGCAGTATCATATCTCCCATTTCATCTTCATCTATATCCTCTTCCATTTCCATAATATTGTCCTCAAGTACATCGCCCTTGTATAGACCCTCTATATACTCCTTCCACCTTTCTGCTTTCCCTTCTTTGCTTAGAACTGGGTTTCCATCTGAGCTCTTGATATTCATACAAGTCGTTCTCTTATCTCCAAAGGTCTCTTTAATTTTCCTGTAGGCGGTATTTATCTTACCCCTAGTGAGATAGGCCTCTACATCCTTACATTTGTCCTCTAGCCATCCCTGCTTAGCCATTTTGCACTTCCTGTCGATCTCATTTTTGAGACGTTTGTATTCCTTTTTGCCTGTTTCACTTACTGCATTTTTATATTTTCTCCTTTCATCAATTAAATTCAATATTTCTTCTGTTACCCAAGGATTTCTACTAGCCCTCGTCTTTTTACCTACTTGATCCTCTGCTGCCTTCACTACTTCATCCCTCAAAGCTACCCATTCTTCTTCTACTGTATTTATTTCCCCCATTCCTGTCAATTGCTCCCTTATGCTCTCCCTGAATCTCTGTACAACCTCTGGTTCTTTTAGTTTATCCAGGTCCCATCTCCTTAAATTCCCACCTTTTTGCAGTTTCTTCAGTTTTAATCTACAGGTCATAACCAATAGATTGTGGTCAGAGTCCACATCTGCCCCTGGAAATGTCTTACAATTTAAAACCTGGTTCCTAAATCTCTGTCTTACCATTATATAATCTATCTGATACCTTTTAGTATCTCCAGGGTTCTTCCATGTATACAACCTTCTTTCATGATTCTTAAACCAAGTGTTAGTTATGATTATGTTGTGCTCTGTGCAAAATTCGACCAGGCGGCTTCCTCTTTCATTTCTGTCCCCCAATCCATATTCACCTACTATGTTTCCTTCTCTCCCTTTTCCTACACTCGAATTCGAGTCAGCCATGACTATTAAATTTTCGTCTCCCTTCACAATCTGAATAATTTCTTTTATTTCATCTTACATTTCTTCAATTTCTTCGTCATCTGCAGAGCTAGTTGGCATATAAACTTGTACTACTGTAGTAGGCGTGGGCTTCGTATCTATCTTGGCCACAATAATGCGTTCACTATGCTGTTTGTAGTAGCTTACCCGCATTCCTATTTTCCCCTTCATTATTAAACCTACTCCTGCACTACCCCTATTTGATTTTGTGTTTATAACCCTGTAGTCACCTGACCAGAAGTCTTGTTCCTCCTGCCACCGAACTTCACTAATTCCCACTATATCTAACTTCAACCTATCCATTTCCCTTTTTAAATTTTCTAACCTACCTGCCCGATTAAGGGATCTGACATTCCACGCTCCGATCCGTAGAACGCCAGTTTTCTTTCTCCTGATAACGACATCCTCTTGAGTAGTCCCCGCCCGGAGATCCGAATGGGGGACTATTTTACCTCCGGAATATTTTACCCAAGAGGACGCCATCATCATGTAATCATACAGTAAAGCTGCATGCCCTCGGGAAAAATTACGGCTGTAGTTTCCCCTTGCTTTCAGCCGTTCGCAGTACCAGCACAGCAAGGCCGTTTTGGTTATTGTTACAAGGCCAGATCGGTCAATCATCCAGACTGTTGCCCTTGCAACTACTGAAAAGGCTGCTGCCCCTCTTCAGGAACCACACGTTTGTCTGGCCTCTCAACAGATACCCCTCCGTTGTGGTTGCACCTACGGTACGGCTATCTGTATCGCTGAGGCACGCAAGCCTCCCCACCAACGGCAAGGTCTATGGTTCATGGGGGGGTCTAGCACATATGTGTTGAAAAATTACAATGTATCATATTTTATCCTATTCCTATTTTACCTTATTGTACCTTTATTGTATCTTATTCTATATTTATTGCATTTTACTGTATCCGAGTATTATGTATGGAATAATTACGATGTAATATATTTACAGCATCTTTATTGTATCTCAATATAGCTCAAAAACTCTGTATTGTAAAAATGGTTAACTACACTTTCGCAAGAAATTTGAACTAATAAAGAAATGAAATGAACCTGAACAACAAAAGGCTGAAAAGGGTAATGCAAGGCCTCACACAACCCGCCTAGCCCCCTCAGAGAAGGTAAGTAAAAAAAAAAAAAAAAAAAAAAAAAAAAAAAAAAAAAAAAAAACTGTGAGATGCATGGCAGACTACTGTGAGATGCATGGCAGAGGGTGCTTCCCAATGTGCCAGTTACTAATACTTATTCCCGTTCCATTTATGTATGGCGCGCGGAAGAAATTAGTGCTTAAACGCCCCTGCCGCCGCTGTAGCTAGTCTAATCTTGTCTTCGCAGTCACTCCGAGAGCGATAGGTAGGGAATAGTAGTACATTCGTACTCTTCTCACGTAAAGGTGGTTCTTAAAACTTTGTAAGTAGGCTTTCTGTCTTCAAGCGTCTGCAGTTTCAGTTGTTCCAGCAACATATGACCGTTCGTGCTGCCATTCTTTTTATATTGTAGTCCTACGATACTTCGTTTCTTTCCGTTTTCTTACGTTCACAGTTTTACATTTATGAACACGGGTAGCAAGTTGACCATCACAGTACCACTTGGAAATCATATCAAGAAAATACTGCATATTTTGGCAGCTTTTTTAGACAGTGCTTCATTATAGATAACTGTATCATCTACGAGAAGTCTGAGGTTACTATTAGTATTGTATGTGAGTTCGTTATTGTACGAGGGCTAGCTGAACAGTAAACCTTCCGATTTTTTTATTCTGTTCTCAATTTCGGCTGAAGTGTTACGTGTCATGCTTACAGTGAGGTAACAAAAATCGTGGGATACTTCCTAATATCGTGTCGGACATCCTTTTGCCCGGCGTAGTGCAGCAACTCGACGTGGCATGGACTCAACAAGTCTTTGGAAGTTCTCTGCAGAAATACTGATCCATGCTGCTCTATAGCCGTCCATAATTGCGAAAGTGTTGACAGTACAGGACTCGGTGCGCGAACTGAGCTCTCGATCATGTCTCATCAATGTTCCATGGGATTCATGCCGGGGGATCTGGCTGGCCAAATCATTCGCTCGAACTGTCCAGAATGATCTTCAAACTAATCGCCTACAATTATGGCTCGGTGGCACGGCGCAATGTCATTCATAAAAATTCCATCGCTGTCTGGGAACAAATGTCCTCCAGGAAACACAACCACTTCCAGTCAATGATCGGTTCAGTTGGACCAGAGGACCCAGTTAATTCCATGTAAACACGACCCACGTCCTTATGGAGCCACTACCAGCTTGCACAGTGCCTTGTTGACAAATTGGATCCATAGCTTCGTGAGGTCTGCGCCACACCCGAACCCTACCATCAACTGTTACTAACCGAAATCGGGACTCACGTGACCAGACGACTGTTTTCCAGTTATCTAGGGTCCAACGGACACGGTCGCGGGCTAATTATGTTATTAGCAAAGGCACTCGCGTCGGTCGTCTGCTGCCATAGCCCATTAACGCCAAATTTCGCCCCACTGTCCTAGCGGACCCGGTCTTTGTACGTCCCACACTGATTTCCGCGGTTAGTTAACACAGTGTTGCTTGTCCGTTAGCACTGACAACTCTAACCAAATGCCACTGTCCTCGATCGCTAAGTGAAGGCCGCAGGACACTGCGTCGTCCGTGATGAGAGGTAATGCCTGAAATTTGATATACGCATCACACTCTTGACACCTCGGATCTCGGCATATTGACTTCCCTAACGATTTCCGAAATGGAATGTCCCATGATTCTAGCTCCAACTAGTATTCCGCTTTCAAAGTCTGTTAATCCCCGTGCTAGGCCCGTAATCACGTCGGAAACATTGTAACTAACCACGTTACTACGGGTTATTCCTTATTATTGGGAATGGAAATACTTATTGCTTATGAAATCAACGTGAGAAGAATAGGGTCGCCACCGACTCAAACCATACAACTAATCAAAGATTTGGTCGAGTCGGAAAATAAATTAATTTGATCACAGACCAAAAACTCACAAAAATGCATACGTTGTGAGGTCGCTCACAGCGGATACGATGTAATTAATAGTATTGCCCTTGCGCTGTTCACGACAATCAAACATTTAAAATAAAATAGAAAATGCATGAACACTGCATAAGATCAGCTCCCAGCAACACACCTGAAAATATGACTTAATCTAAAGCATTTGTTATAAAATACAAGAGGATACTAATCACTGGACCTGTGCATAAGGAAACGCATTGGATGTGCTAATGGGAAAGCTACGAGGTGAGTGGCTTAGGCGCAAAAACGTAATCTCGGAACACAAGAGAAAATTGTAGATAAAATCATTTATTCCTAAACTAAGGATGTGAGGCATGTACACGATTCCTGATAACACGTGGTTTGTGGAGGCACAATTTCTAGGTATAGTGCCAAATTCCAACAATATCACATCATACAATCATGTTAACATTTTCTAAAACAAACATGCGATCGGACAGTTAGTGATGCCGGTAGCCCAACAACTATAATGTTCTACCACGTGGTTGGCTCCCCACGGACGAAAGACACGGAAAGTAAGGAAAATTTACGAGAAGGCAAGGCTCTAAATATTTAGAAAGGTGAAAGCTTATACAGGCACAGCTGAAGGCAAACAGACATTCATACAGAAGCGAGTGCTCACTTCTTATCGACACCTTTGTGTGGCGCTCTTCCGGCGGATCCAAGTCTGCTACAGAAATTTGCTAAAAGAAAAATCTGCCAAAGTTTTGCATTCCTTGCTGCGACAAGGCAAAGCAATCTTCTAGATTTGAAAAGCGAGACCAAAGGCTAACAGCTCTCCCCTCGCCAAGTAACAACGCGCCACGCGGTCAGTCTAACTCACCCTTCTTCGACTGGAGCACAGCTGTGGACGCTTCCCGTACCGGCGGCAGACTGCCTCCCGCTTCTCCAGCCTCTTCCACGCTCCGCGTGGACCGGAAAACCCCAAGATGCCATTTCCGCCACCAACCTAACGCAGGTGGATTTCTCACAAGTAGCGGAAACCTCTTTGCCGACTTGACCACTACGAGAGTTGGCTATTCTGTGCAACTGCTGCTGAATCTGTACGACTATCGCAGACTTTCTGCAGCAGACTACGCCACCGTCTAGCAACGTGACACACAACCACATTCATTCAATCACACTACTATGAGAGTAAAGAGAATAGAGAAACAAGGAAAAGAAAGAGAAATGGCAATGAAAATGGGCTACCGGACTAATGAAAGGTGGCTACAGGACCCTTTCAACATTTTCACGTGAATCGCCTGAGTAAAAATGACGGCTCTGACAATGCACTGCTTTTTTATACCTTGTGTTTGCGATACTACCGCCATCTATATATGTGCATATCACTATCCCATGACTTTTGTCACCTCAGTGTATTACTCGATCGACTTGCCTCTTCGCTGACGCAAGTTGCAACACAGTGCCGCTAGAGGGCTCCGGATCGTAGCGTATGACATTCCGGTGCATAAAGTAGCTATGTCTGTGCGTGGGAAACAACGTGCTGTAATCCCTCAGAAAACTGGAAGCGCGAATTCGAAGAGTTCGTCCACACGTGGAGCACCCTTTCCTTCAGCATGACAATGCCAGACTACACACTAGCGTCGCGACATCTGCAACAATCCGACTGCTTCGAGTCACTGTCATTGATTGTCCTTCACAGCGTCCAGACTTGGCTCCATTCGATTTTCATCTGTTTCCGAAACTTAAAGAACACCTTCGAGGACCTCATTTGATAGTGGTGAAGCGGTACAAGCAGAGATGAGATTGTGGCTCCATCAACAAAGTCAAACGTTCTACAGTGATGGTATCAAAACCTGGTCTCTCGCTGCGAGGATTGTGTTCGTAGCCAGGGTGACTACCCTGAGAAACAGATATGTAGATATGAAGAATAAAGATGTAGAGTTTTAATGGCTCTGAGCACTATGCGACGTAACTTCTGAGGTCATCAGTCGCCTAGAACTTAGAACTAATTAATCCTAACTAACCTAAGGACATCACACACATCCATGCCCGAGGCAGGATTCGAACCTGCGACCGTAGCGGTCGCCCGGTTCCACACTGTAGCGCCTAGAACCGCACGGCCACTCCGGCCGGCAGAGTTTTAATAAAATTTGTTTTATTTAAAAATATTTTAGAGTTTTCGTACAACACGAACAGCAAGGATCAATACAGATTCTACAAACAATGTTTTAATGACTATATTAATTTGGCTTTCCACATTCCAGTAAAAGACACATGTCAAAAACATAAATTCAGACGAAAGAAGAAAAACAAAAATACTCATGAGCTGCATCTACGGAAGGGAGAGGCAGCTAGGGAGGGCCTCCGCAAAGCTAAAGAACCCCAAGAAACGTATTCCTTACACAGAAGCTGTGTACCATGCGCTCAAGTTGAATCTATTAACAGAAAATGGAGTTGATAAAGAAGATGGGAGATGTGTTGGTGAAGATGAAAATGTGTGAACTGGCAGCTCCAGAGTTGGTATCGAATAGAATGCCGTGGAACTGGAGGTAAAATTCTCTGGGTTCATAACCTGCGACATGTTTCTCTTCAGTTACGTCTTACACAGTCGACGTCCCTCGGCTGGGATCTTCTTCAGGACCGTCCGTTGTTCCCCATTAGTTGAGTACTATGTTCAGCTCACCGGAAGCATCAGAATATCCCGAAAAAAGTCCCAGCAGAGCGTTCGAAACGTAGACTGTGTAAGAAGGAAATTAAGAGAAACGCGACGTGGTCTAACAATCTGGAATATTTTGCTTCCAACGCTAAGGGTCACAAAAGACTGCAGATTTACATAATATGCTATGATTTCGTAATTGTTCTGGTACGGTGTCCAAGGTGAGAGGTTGTCAATAATATTCGGTGAGGCACTGCTTTGAATAAAAATCGATATTAGTTGTGTGATCAGGTATGAAACGTTCTGAAAGTGTTCATCAGTGAACAGCTATCTGTTAAGTAACAAAGAATTATTCAATTACTGTTAACTGTTAATAAATTAAATTTTAATAAACCTATTTTTGAAAATAATTAATTTGGTAGGATCGTGAATGAATGAATCTTTAAAGTTCGGTCGAGTGAACGCCTTGAGTCCCTGTGTATGAACACAAGTTGTGCGTAGCATGACACGGGACGGTTCTCCCTGTCCTCTCAGTTGTTATTGTACCGCCTCGTCGGGTAGTCAACATCTACAAGGTTATAACGGGACGTGAGGGAACTAACGTGACGTTCGAACAACGACAACATGTCATCTCTCGCCGTGCGAAGCGTCCACAGTCACAGAGATATTACTAGTTTGCTGAATAGATCCCGAAGTGCGGTTGGGCAAGGTGGATTGCAAAAATCTGTCCCTCAAAAAGGGGCATCCGAGGTACTTAATTGAAGAGAGAGGCGAATAGTAATAACATAAATTAGCGTTGCGACTATTCCTCGATTTAGTGCACCTAAATTTTTAAGTCCAGTTTCTTCAACAAATTGGTAACCAAGGTAGTAATTCAACTGGACGGAGCATAATCAGGAAGAAGGGTACAACGGAAGAGTGAAAAGGTTCAAATGGCTCTAAGCACTATGGGACTTAACATCTGAGGTCAGCAGTCCCCTAGACTTAGAACTACTTAAACCTAAATAACCTAAGGACATCACACACATCCATGCCCGAGGCAGGATTCGAACCTGCGACCATAGCAGCCGCGTGGTTCCGGACTGAAGCGCCTAGAACCGCTCGGTCACAGCGCCGACAGTGCCAAGGTAATAGCTGTATGTGAGCGAAGTGAAGCTAGGCAAATGCTAGGCATGCCACAAGTGGACACATTAACAAAGGGTCAAAGGGGACGAATGATGTTATATTTGCTTATGAGAGCAAATTCAACGTCATGTCAACAGAGGGAAGAAATACAGTGTGGTGAAAGAAAAATAACCAACTGCAGGTTAGACACTGGAAATCTGCGATAAAACGCGCCGGAAGGAATGTTTTAATATGGAGCTGTATTGTTTCAACTGGTGTTGGAGAAACTAGTATGACCGACATCACGTTAAACGAAGAGGAATATCACAACAACTTGAAATAGTTCAAATGGCTCTGAGCACTATGGGACTTAACATCTGTGGTCATCAGTCCCCTAGAACTTAGAACTACTTAAACCTAACTAACCTAAGGACATCACACACATCCATGCCCGAGGCAGGATTCGAACCTGCGACCGTAGCAGTCGCGCGGTTCCGGACTGAGCGCCTAGAACCGCTAGACCACCGCGGCCGGCACAACAACTTGAAGCAAAGTTTGTGCAGGAATGCAGTAACGCTGGGGATTAGATATAAATGTTATATGATAATGACTCGAAGGACGCATCACACCTTGTGATTGAAAGGCTTCATTAATATTGTCCCAAAGTTATATCCCACGAAGCAGGGGTGTAACTACAGTCATGGCGGCCCGGGGCAAGTACCGGAAGAGAAGGTCCAGCTTTACTTTTTCCTCATATTTGCTTCTGCAAAACTGTTCATTATTTTCTAAAAAAAAGGTAACATTACTTGCTCTTTCATTTTATATTGGAACTATTGCCAAACCGTTCTTGACCCGTCAATAGATTTTTTTTATTAATTTTAGGTAAATGAACTCAAATTTTGCTATAGTCGCAGGCACTGTTAGATACATCAGGACAGCTGTGCATTCGTCGGTGTAACTCGATACCACTCAGTGATGTTTTACTAGTAATAGCTCTCCTATGTCTTGTATATCACACTGTTTCGATATTTGTATTTTAAATATAATTCTTATAAATATCAGCTTTGCTGGAAACAGGAAAAACATTATCCGGAAGTGTCATCGGTTACTTATGTGCTACATTTGTAAGATCTTCGTCACCAGAGGAAGACCTGAACAAAGATTTCATTGTTCGGTGTGAATATATAACTGCCGTTATACCTTGAAACATATTTATCTAATCTTTGTTGTCAGTCACTACGTCATCACTGATTTTGGCCTAAATTATGGTATATGAAGGACTTAGCCAGAAATAAAATTGATGAAAGTGCGAGCCCAAAATGGCTAAATACTTATAAAAAAATTGCATTTTTGGCATGAGTTTGGTGAGGCATAGGTCCTTTATGTTGTGTATTTTCTAAGTAGTGGGTGGCGCAATACGAAGAGTACAGACGGTTAATCTGAAGGTCGTTAGTTCGAGTGTCTATGGTAATGCCTTTTCTAAATTTTCATGAAAGCTGTGTAAAGGAAAAGCCGGCCGGCGTGACCGAGCGGTTCTAGGCGCTACAGTCTGGAACCGCGCGACCGCTACGGTAGCAAGTTCGAATCCTGCCTCGGGCTTGGATGTGTGTGATGTCCTTAGGTTAGTTAGGCTTAAGCAGTTCTAAGTTCTAGGGGACTGATGACATCAGAAGTTAAGTCCCATAGTGCTCAGAGCCATTTGAACCATTTGAAAAGGAAAAGCAGAGGAAAATTTGGAATTGCAAATAAATTTCGAGGAAGAGATTGCAAGACATTTAGGTAAACCTTGAATATAAAATTATATGCTTTTATTATTTTACAGTTGATGATTTTCACGTGCGTAGCTAATACTCATCGTAAAAACGGGCATCTTGTACGCGATTTAAACGCCCCATTTTTACGATTACGTGGTTGGTTTAAAGTTGCTGCACGAAAGTAAACGTATTTAACATTCTTAAACGTAGTTTCTCTCCTCGCTAAGTTTGGCAGTAAACCACACGTAACGCATATTTCGCCAAATATTGCCGAGAATAGACGGTGATGCACAGTGGGATATATTATGATGTAGTCTTTTCGGGATGTGATTTCTTTTTCTATCTCAACGAGATAACAGCAGTTCTGGGGCCTTTTGATCAAATTCTTTAGCTGACGTGAAAAACAGACATTGCAGTGTAGCACAAACGGAGTGCATTTGAGGGGGAATCACTTCAGTACAGCACAATGGCAGTCCTTCTTCGTACAATTATGGATTTGTTTCTCCTCCCCACGAGTCAATTAACAAAAGAAAGTTACTGTCCTGCACATAGGGCTTTATCACATCAAATACAATATATTGCGAATTATCTCTGTTTATTTTCAGTGTGACTAACGTAAAAATTGAAAATAAAAGGGAGGATTCTACCTAGAGACTAGCTCCACGACGTTAGGATTACCCGTCTGTACTCCTCCCACTTCGCCAACCACTACCTGCCAATTATGTTATTGTTAATGACTCAACCCTCGCCAGATCGGCACCAAAAATGCTATTTTATCTTAACGTCTGATCACCGGGAGGTCTTACTTCTATCACTCGAATTTCTAACCATGCACAACAAATCTGGACAAAATCGGTGATGACGAATAGGTGCTGTCCCCTTCTGAATAATATACTGTCATTCTAATGCTAGTTACTGGCTCTGCCAGCTTCTTCATCTCATAAAGCACCTCTGAATATTTTTTACTGCTTTTATTTGTTTATGAGAGAATTTTTACACTGTGTTGAAGGCTTCGTCAGGTAGTTTGGTGAATGATACATTGACGCCATTTCTAACAGCTACGATTCTAAGACGTCAGCAACTGCAAAAAAACTACTCACTAAGTTTAAAGTCTTAGTTGTTGCACTGATTTTTTCTAGTGCTTCGGTTAAAATATCACAAGTATAAAGCTGCAGGATTCAACAGCTTTTCTGAGATATACTGTTACACTTCGTTCTTTGCGTCTCAACTACGAATTATGGTTTTTAAAGGCTTAAAGATGACAAAATCACCGACCCCAACATGTTAAATTTAATGTTTTTATCGTTTCCTTGGAGGTGTCCATAGAAGAAGTTTTTAACGATATATTTATCGAAAAAGAGAGCTGTTTCTTGAGTAGCCTTGACAACGTCTTTACAGACTAAATTTATTTGTGGCTTGCAGAATGGACGAAATGGGAATGAGACGCTAACGTAGTGATTGTGTTTTGTACGTCATTGCATACGGCACTGATGCCGGGTACTGCGTCATAACCTGGGCTGCGTCATTATCTCACTCTATAGATTCAATTAATGCAGACTCATCCTAATGCAGACTCATCTTCGACCTGGCTATATGTAGTAAATGATTTGCATATTTTCAAGGCTTGAGACTTTCCAGAATCACCTTTGTTTTAGCATAATGAAAGATTCCACTTAACCTATCATTTTCGCTAATTTCCTGTATCGTAACATATACCTGTATGATACAAGAAATATGCTCCTATAAATGCTTGAATAACGTTTTGTGACTTCTCTTGCCGTCAAAGAAATAATTTCGTTCTGAGTTAGGGGAGTTACCTACTTTACAGAACCTTGTGGTTACTGCAATTATGATTTCACTACTGAATCAGAAATGCCAAAGAGTCTACTGACGGAAAGGAAATTGTCGTTCTTTGAGCCTGTAATACTGTTACTTTTTAATCGAAAGAGAGGACTTTAAAGTGCTAATGTCAAAGAGACATTAATTTTTATTCCTTATAAAGCACTGCTTCAAAAACTGCACCCTTGTTTTAGACTTTTTAGTACTATTTTATCAACTGCTCCGTATTTTTTTTTTTTTTTTTGCATTACTCACACGTAATGCAGGAATATGTATGACGCTGAACGCTCATGCATCTGAATCGACAGGATAAATGTTTCCAGTGTCTTACACCCTCACTGCTTAATGCAGAATGAGATCCCACAGAGACCTTTTAAGGCAGTAACGAGCAAATGTGACAGTTTACGTAGCCAAGTTTAGCGAAATATGATGCCCAGTTTCTGTTTAGTGTAGGGCCTTTTCTTAGCAGCGGGTTTATTCATCAGTAGGTAGTGCAGTAGCGGAAGTTGTGTTAAGTTCAGCCGGCCGAAGTGGCCGTGCGGTTAAAGGCACTGCAGTCTGGAACCGCAAGACCGCTACGGTCGCAGGTTCGAATCCTTCCTCGGGCATGGATGTTTGTGCTGTCCTTAGGTTAGTTAGGTTTAACTAGTTCTAAGTTCCAGGGGACTAATGACCTCAGCAGTTGAGTCCCAGAGTGCTCAGAGCCATTTGAACCATTTTTGTGTTAAGTTCAAATGGCTCTGAGCCCCTGAGGTCATCAGTCCCCTAGAACTTAGAACTACTTAAACCTAACTAATCTAAAGACATCACGCACATCCATGCCCGAGGCAGGATTCGAACCTGCAACCGTAGCCGTCGCGCGGTTCCGGACTGAAGCGCCTAGAACCGATCGGCCACTACGGCCGGCAGTGTCAACTGTCAGTGAACTACTGCCACAGTCTGAAAGGAACGAAATTCATTTCACTCGCATTTAGAGAACTAGTTACAGAAAACAGCTGTTAATTACTGACATGAACATTTCTGAACGTACATTAATGAAAGTCATTTTTTCTATTTTTTTCCACATGACTTTTTTCTTTCTTTCTGCTGGGCATCAGGACGCTCCTCCCTACGGGCCCCCGGGGAATTGCCCAGGCTGCCCCAGGATAGTTACGCAACTGTCACGAAGTATTGGGTTGCAGTATTCTAACTCTGTTCAACATCAGTAATGTTGTGACCGAATTATGTCTATGGAAAGATTACATATTTCAATTTCAGGTCTTGAAATTCATTTTGTTTTTTAAATGTACATGTGAAAATAAACCAGAAATAGTGAAGTCGCTCAATATTATCAACAATCTCTGTATTAGCTAAACATTTCTTTCATCGAGTTAATAATTTGTTCTGCCAAAGCAACCATTGAAAGATAAATATCATCGTAAGCGTAATTTTTTAATGTTAATTATATTACAACAAATGCAATAAAACGGTATTTTCAAGTGTGCCCTTTGTACTGTTTGCAGTACACCAAGAAAGTACGTAAGTTCGGTTTTGTCAAAAGTTTGAATCCGGCAGTGGCCCATTCTTTAACTCGAGCGCTCAAATGCAACTGCGCGAAATAAAATTCCCAGCTGCATCAATTAAGGGAGCAATCAGTGACGGATGTTCCCGCGCGGGAGAGAGCGAGTGCGCAGGCGCGGTCCTGTTCCCGGTGCAAATGAATGACGGGAGCTGGGCTCCGTGCAGGGGTCACGTGGTACAGGGCGCGCCGCTTCGGGAGCAGTCGGCCGGCTCCGCAGGCGCAGCTGCGCGATCAATAGGAGGCGAGCGCGAGCGCTGCCTGGTCAGCTGACGGCGTAGCCTTCCCACCCGCCGACGCCAGTGCGTTCCGGCACAGCCTACGCGGCGCATCTCCTGTTCACGCAGGTAAACCACCACTCGCTCCCCGGCGAGTTCCCTCTCGTACTCACTTCCTAATTTACGGACAATGTCGCTACCTTCTGACGAGGGTGTTCAAAGAAATGCGTAGACAATTATTTTGCTATTTTCTTCCGGTCTGTTGTCTATATACAGTTATTTGTCGATATTAGGCTGCGAAGAATAATCATTTTACTTCTGTTAAGCCGACATTCTGGAGTCGTTCTTGGTGGCGTTGTCTGCGCGATTGAGTTAGCTGTTTGAGTACTCCAAGGCGTGTTGATGGTGACATATGGAAAATTAACCGACTGTAAAAGGAGCTCTGTAGCTCAGTGGTAATGTTTACTTACGGATTCAAAGGTTTCGGGCTCGATCCCCAGAAAATCGCAAGATTTTTATCTGTCAATTAATAATTTTCCCCCTTTAGGCGCCGGCCGGAGTGGCCGCGCGGTTCTAGGCGCTACAGTTTGGAACCGCGAGACCGCTACGGGCGCAGGTTCGAGTCCTACGTCGGGCATGGATGTGTGTGATGTCCTTATTTTAGTTATGTTTAATTAGTTCGAAGTTCTAGGCGACTGATGACCTCAGAAGTTAAGTTGCATACTGCTCAGAGCCATTTGAACCATTTTTGAACCCCCTTCAGGCTATATTTGTTTATGTGAAAAATCTCGGGTTGCACAGTGTCTCGGAATCCATGTTGATCTGCAGGTCATGCTATAACTACAACCACCAGTAATAGGATTATGTTTAGTTAAGCACTGTGGTGTTCAAACCAACCTTCAGGTTGATAACATCTTTACCAAAAGGAGGGTTTTCATATAACATATTTTAGAATGTGATGGTACTCACGGCACCAGGCCTAGAACGCCTATATTTGTTTGTTTATGTGTCGTAGAAGCATTGTAATGGTTCAGGGAGTAATACCAGTTTGTATTTGCAGGATTTCGCAGTACTGCGAGAGAACCAGATCGTAGAGGCTTCGTCACAGAGCACAAAATGGATTGGAGACAGATCTCGAGGTACTATCGCGTTGCGACGGCGCGTGCTATAGCAGCGAGCGGAGTAGGCAGGCAGATGACTGTAGCGTGACTTGTCTCGGTTCACAGGGACGCGGGCCTGATGCAGACGGCGACCATGACGTGCGCGCTGTACCTGGAGCACTACCTGGACAGCCTGGAGCACCTGCCCATAGAGCTGCAGCGCAACTTCACGCTGATGCGCGACCTGGACGCGCGCGCCCAGGGCCTCATGCGCAACATCGACCGCATGGCCAGCGAGTACCTGCGCCAGCTCAAGACGCTGCCGCCGCACAAGCGCAAGGAGCAGATGAACACCATCCAGCACCTGTTCAACAAGGCCAAGGAGTACGGAGACGACAAGGTGCAGCTCGCCATCCAGACGTACGAGCTGGTGGACAAGCACATCCGCCGGCTGGACGCCGACCTGGCCCGCTTCGAGGCCGAGATCCAGGACAAGGCGCTGAGCACCTCGCGCAGCCAGCAGCAGCAACTGCAGCAGCAGCAGCAACAGCAGCAGGAGGAAGCGTACGCGGGCAAGAAGGGCCGCAAGAAGCTGAAGGACAAGGAGCGCAAGAAGCGCGCGGGCAACGGCTCGTCCGAGGAGGAGGCGAGTGTCGCTTCCAAGGGATCCCGCAAGAAGCACAAGAAGGGCAGCCTCGGGCTGGGCGGCTCTGGGCACGGGTCGAGCGCGTCGGGCAGCGGCGCCGGCCCGTCGTGCAGCGGCTTGGGCGGCTCCTCGCTCGTCGAGTGCATCGACGTGCCCGTCGGCGTGGGGGGCGTGGGCGGCATGTTGCCCAGCCTCGCCGCCATCGCGCACCCCTCCGACGTGCTCGACATGCCCGTCGACCCCAACGAGCCCACCTACTGTCTGTGCCACCAGGTGTCCTACGGCGAGATGATCGGCTGCGACAATCCGGATTGTCCCATCGAGTGGTTCCACTTCGCGTGCGTCGGTCTCGTCACCAAGCCCAAGGGCAAGTGGTTCTGTCCCAAGTGCAACGCAGATCGCAAGAAGAAGTAAAGCAAACCCACAATGCTCCCAACCACTCCTTCCTCGGCTCCTGTGTACCCCGCACGATCCACCCGCAGTTGCTGTGCGTACCACATCACGCCACACGTTTCCCAAAAAATGCACTGGCCGGACGTCTGTTTTCTTCTTTCGATTGCCCTGTGTGTTTTACCCCTATTTATCCTTATCTGAGGAAAGTGACTCTTTATGTTTGTTCCATTGCAGCTTAACCCTTCTTTTACGTTATTTGTGTGTTGTGAACTCGAAGATATTTCCATCGTTGCTCGAGAGCGCTACACAGAACAAAGTGCTGCAAAATCATCAGCCGCGCGACAACTAAAGGTAAATTCCGACTTTTGCCATCCACGTATTTTATGTCCGATCATGAACAGCACGCATGCTGTTTTAATGTTTTATCACATTCATATTTCCCTTTCATCTCCGCCCAAACTTGTGCGTAGCATATCAGCCCGCCTGTTTTCGAAAAAAATGTACTGGCCAGCTGCCAGTATTCTTCACTCCATTGTCCTGTTTGTTTTGTCCCTATTTACTCATTAGATATGAGAATTCGTTTAATATATACGTTCACCATCCATAGTCGAGGGTAACAACGCCAACTATGACACAAAATATTGCGCGCGAGCTAATTACAAAGCTAATAGAGAGCATTCAGTGTCCTCGTGCACTGCACAATCATGTAGGGTTTTCGCCGTGTCGCGCTCTTCGCCAACACAGTAATGGAAAACTCATTGTCCCCTTGAACATTCAAAATTTTAACCTATTTTTCACAACTACCGCTTTTGTCACAGATAAAACTGTTCCGCATCGATGGTCACGGCAGATCGCCTACGGAAGATCTGTCATCGCCGTAGCTAGATGCTAGAACATACGAATTTTTTTTTCAGGTTTTATAACCCGAAATTCACTGTGAAATATGACCTCGTGTTCATATTTTGTAACTTTGTTACCATTTTTCAGTTACTTCGTGTTATATTTTTGGCACATATTCGTAGGTGTCCTGTTTCTCTGTGCAGACTGTTTCTTTCGACTCCCGCAAGCATGCAACCCATCTCTTCTGACGATAGTTTGAATCTGAACTAAATGGTAACTAATTGTCACGCTTTAAGTGTTTGATGTCGTGTACTGTGGTGTTGTGCTAGTTTACTACTGTAATTGAGCTGCGCTGTTTCTTCATTGATAAGTGTTATTTTACACTTCAAAAATGGTTGTTGAACACATTCTATTCTGCTGGCGAACAATCTCAATTACGTGAGCTTCATTCGCTTCTGCATGTGAGTAGTTTGCAAAAAAAGTATTAATTTCATTTCTCCACTGATAATTTCACAAATATAATCGTTTTAAATATCAGCTGTGGAATTTTAGGCGATGTATTAAAAACAGATGTGTCGACTGTCCGTTTCTAGGCATCGGTTTGCATCAATTATACTAAACATACTGCATTTTGTTTTGATAATGGATGAGAGATGCCGCAAACGTAAAAGTTTCAAAATATTTAATATAAACAGTGTCGGTTGCAAATTGTCACATTTTTAGATATTATGATCGTCATTAAGTAATCGAAGCTAATTATCATTTGTGACGATTTGCTACTGAAAGTGTTTATACTAAATGTATTGAGTATTTGTTTACACGATTTGGTACTGTTGCTCTTCTGAATTACTCGAGATGTACCATTTAAGTAGGACCTATTCCACCTCGGTGCTGATGGTTCTCAGTGTGTCAATAAATTCCTCATAGCGATCAACAGTTTCTTGAGCTACAGAAGACGGATTAGTTTCTATACAGATTTCGTTGCATTTACTGTTACATATATAAAATATATACATTAAATTAAGGTTCTTCTTGAAACTAAGGAAACAGAAGAAGATATTGATGTTTTAAATGATATAAATGTATTATTGTGGGTTGTTAGATGTGGCATAAATGTGTATTAAAAGATCTTTTGCATGTTAATTGTTAAGAATGAGTCAAAACTAAAATCAAAAGTAATGGATGTACATCTATACCAAAGATAAATGTCTTTGCTCCAGTTTTACCCAAAGAAATTCTTAACTGTAGATTTAGTTTCATAGCTTTATTTGGAGGTGACATGAAGGAAATGATTGAAGGCTGCTGCCGCAGCTGTGCTGATGGATATTTTAAGTAATTGCGTTGGTCAACTGTAGTGGTATTATTTACTTTTAATTTCGTATGTAGTTTAGAAATAAAATCTTAATATCCAAATGCGCATTTGTAAAAGATGTTGGAGCATTTATTTTGTAATTTCTTTTGCACTAGTTTTTCAATAAAAGACGTTTCTGATAAATCTGTGGTCATTTTAAAATACCAGCAACTACATGTCAATGTATTTCTTTGCAAGCGATTTGGAGAACAGCTATTAAAAACTTGCTCATTAGACAGTATTAAACATTTTTGTATGTTGAAATCATTCCATATTCCACCGATTGCAAATAATTTGTCTATTGTATATTTTTCCTGAATCTGCCTTGTAGTTTTTGCTATTTTGAAGCAAAAGTGCGTTAAGTACGAAACGAATGTAGACGTCGAGTCACACTACAGGTCAGTCGTCATGACAACCATTACTTCGTACTCACATTCGTTGGCGTCGCCAACACACAGACATGTTGTCACATTCGATCCTGATCTATATCAGCCCACGCTACAGAACAGCTTATCACCACATTGAAGATTTCGGGCTAGAGCACAATCACAATCATGCAGGTGGCCACTCAGAAGCAAAAATCATCTCTCATGACTTAAAAATATAAGGTACGTGTAACTTTTTGGAGGACTGAGTATATGGTACAAGAAGAGGTTAATAACATTCTTGTGTTCAACACGTATTGTGTCTAACAGTGATTTTAACGGCAAACACTTAGTCAACCGTATGCTGACGATTGTGTAATTTTTCCTCCAAGTAATCACGTGAAATGTCTTCTATATGCTCATGCACCCCAGTCGCTGTAATTTCAAGTTCAGTGTGAAAAAATACAGGTAGAATAAAGTAAAAGCACATACGCATGTTCTTGATATATGGCTGCTAAAATCGATGTATACCAAGAGAGAACAACCTAATGAAAAATGCATGGCCTCTTCATACGCTTTGTAGCACAGAAGAAACGAAAAAAAAAGAAAAAGCATAGCAGACGACGATATACCACCTGTCTTGCACTCCACCATATTTTTGTGTTTGAGGTAACTGTTGCCCTGCATTCCTGAAAATTCAGCTGTTTACTGTTGTTTCAAGTTAATACGTCATAGTACAAATGTTGATCGGATAGCTTTCACTTATTGATTTACAATTAATTATGTTACTGTTGAGCAAAGACGTCGCCATGCGCCACCAATCTGAATAGGCCTAACAGAAAGAAACGTCAATATATTTTGAGGATTGAAAATCTCCTATCTTAATGTATGATTTTGCGATACATGGAATGATGAGAAGACGACCTAATCAGTGAAACCTAATAAACACAAGAACCAGTAACTTTCTCTAAATTCTTACTTGTTATGTGTTGCGATATCAGATGTGAGAAGCGAATGTGGACCGTATATGTATGTGTGTGTGTGTGTGTGTGTGAGAGAGAGAGAGAGAGAGAGAGAGCGCATGTGCAATTTCACGACAGAGGTTGTGATGTTCGTATCTGCGGTCAGTATATGATAAACCTGAACCGAGAAGTCACAGACACACATGCACGCACTGCGAAACCTACGATGTAAAGAAGCTAACGCCAGCTGATTACAGAAAGGAATGCATTTTGGAACTTGTGTTTACTAGATTTTTGTCATTTGGTCCATACTACCTCTTCCCAAAATATGGAAAACAAAGATTTTGCAGTTAAAGATATGTGTTTCATAGTACCGAAGACGGAGAAGTGCTCATAGCTCTTAAGGTATGCATTTTAAGCTCATGATTTGCTTCGAATAATCGTTCCCGTCATATCCTTCAATACTGACCATTCGTCCTCAGACACCCTATATATTTTATCTATTAGTCTGAGAAGTGACGAAAGAGGCCATAAGTTTGTAGCGTCCGCGCCAATTGATATGTCTACATCTACAAGGTGCTGTGACTTCTCCTGGCACGGGGACAGCATTTGATGTCGCTCTCGGCTGATTTTATCATTGTGGGTAATCTGTTCATTAAAACATGTGGTCAGTATGTGTGGAAGAGTGGGCATGTCACCAAAAAGTACAGCTCCCTTGGGGTTGCACTTACAGTACTTGATTAACAGAGGTAAATAAAACTTTCTGCATGTAGTGCCGGCCGAAGTGGCCGTGCGGTTCTAGGCGCTACAGTCTGGAAACGCGTGACCGCTACGCTCGCAGGTTCGAATCCTGCCTCTGGCATGGATGTGTGTGATGTCCTTAGGTTAGTTAGGTTTAAGTTGTTCTAAGTTCAAGGGACTGATGACCACAGCAGTTAAGTCCCATAGTGCTCAGAGCCATTAGAACCATTTTTTTTTTGTTCTGCATGTAGTCAAAGCAAAAACTTCCTGTTGTACAGTCAAACTCGCGTCTCGATATTTCAGCTTATTTATTAAGACAGTATCTCATTGGTCTCTTGCTGCTGAGAGGACCTCGTTTCAGAATTGGCTGCCCATGAAAAAAATCTGGTATGGTAACTAGGAATATAAACCACGACCTGAGGCATATAGCTACTGACGCCGAGTACACAATCGACCTATTCGTAGCTGTCGAGACCGACATTATTCCGAGTGGTGCTCTAGATCATCACAACTGGTTTTTGTTCGAAACGTCACTGAAATCTTAAATCCGTGCGTTTATGATTCTTGGCACAATGCCAGCAAATATTTACTCGGTCATGACTTTTTTCCATTTTAAGGTGGGAATTGTCCGTTGACACCTGTTGGCTCTCCTCACGCCATTCTTTGAGCAGGTGCCCAGAGTACTCTCACACGTACGAGATTACAGATGCATCCTACAACACTTTTATAATTTTATTTTTGTTGTGGTCGACAGCTTCAGAGTGTTTTAAAAATGAAGACATGGTCCAAGCAGGCTATATTATCTGTACGATCGACCTCTTTCAACCATGGGTCATTTTCAAGTACGTATGAAGCTGGAAGCTTAAGATACGTGCTTGAAAATGACCCAAGATTGAAATTGGTCGATTGCACAGATAAAAAAAAATACGGCCTACTTTGACCATAATTTCATTCTCTTCCTATAACACTATTACTTTATTTCTGAGCTGCATTATAGCGTATATCTTTGGGCAAAAATTGCGAGCTGGGAGGGGAACAAGACTGGTACTGAAATCCTGCAATACAGGGTGAGTCGCGTAAAATACCTCTTTTGTTTCTCGGATGGTTCAAGACGTCGAAACGAGCTTTTCGGTAAATGATAGTATACAGCGTGGTACGTACTTTTATTGTAATGTTAATATTCTTAACTCTTATGTCAACGAAGATATTATATCGGAACGATGCACCATTTTAACGGCGTTCGAAAGCTCTAGAAAAGACGAGTGTCATATAACCCTTATTAATGATGAAATTGGAACTCTTACTAAAAGTTTCGAGAAATGTGCTAAAACTGAAAGGCAAGGTGGCCAGAATCCGCTATTGCGGTGTAAACGCTGTCAAGTGGTGCTCTATGTCAAGTCACTTCGTTATATACAGCAAGAAGCTAGGCCTATGTTACTAATCAATTTAATTCTCCATCTTCATCATTAATTTATATCTGTATTCTTTAAAAATAAAATTTAACGCGTTTCGATGAAATTCACCATTAGAATCTTTCACCTAAACAGAAAAAAAGAGATGTAATATTTCTACAATAATTACAAAAATACATTGTATAGAAACAACATGAAGACAAACCACATTTAAAAACTCGATACACTGTAGGTCGTCAATACATACGTACTGTTGTACCACGACTGCTGAGTGCTGTTCAGCGAGGAAGCCTGCCTTAAATGGCACTCTGTAAAATTACAATTAACATTTATAAATTAAGCACACAGTCATTTCATAAAAATAATCCCTAAAAACTGAAATTGTCACGCTAAAATTTAAAACAACGTCTACAGATTGAGCATACAGTTATTTCATAAAAAATAATCAATAAAAATAATGAACAGGACATACTATGTTAAAAATTAGAATTTACATCTCAAATTAGGCATACAGTCAGTTCATAAATATTAAACTACATAAATTAAAATGTGCAATTTTGTTGATAAACATTGTAATGTATGGCTATTGTAAGATTATGCAAGGCAGAGCTTCACACAATTTTACCTCTGCTGTGAGATATGTAAAGCTACATTTTGAACTGAAGCATGACGGTTCCAATTCTTATTGATTACTTTTATAAAATGACTGTATGCTTAATTTATAAACGTTAACTGGAATTTGACACTGACAAGTCCTATTGCTTGTAACGGCACCTGGCGGCCACAGATTGTGATGTGAGGCATCTGCCTCGATGGGTAGCAGCACTGGGCATGATAAAACTATACGTGTGAACTGACGAGATACAGCGTATCGACTTTTACAGTGTGGTATGTCTTTATTTTGTTTCCATAGGATGTGTTATTGAAATTACCTATATTAATAATAAACCAATAAAATCGTCGTTCGCCTTTGAACATGTTAATCTCCCTAAGGTTTTCACAGGTAACTTGAGCATATCTTAGGGTACCGTGCAGACTTTAATTCACCAAAATCGGATCACGGACAAAGAGATATCGTGATTTAAACTTTTACTAAAGCTTCCTTGTCTGTCTGTCTGAAGAAACTAATCTGCAAAACTACTAGACGGATTTTTATGGAGTTTCCACTGGTAACTTCAGCGCAGCTATGGGCACCGCGTAGGCTACATTTCATCAAAATACGAAAATCAAAGTAAGATGTTCATATATATTATAAAAATGTGTGTATGTTTCACATCTCCTCCGAAATCACTGGACGGATTTCAATCCAACTTGGTACACATATAATTTACCGTCTGGAAAGAATCGTTGTGCGGGTAAGAACCATCTACCTATCAGAGGGGTAAGGGTGGAGGTGGAAAACAAGTGTAGGTGACGACGCGCGAATTCCCAGATTTTATTCATTCAGTGTTTGAGAACAAGAGCACGTGGTGACTTCTAAAAAACTTTGCATATACACTAGTGGCCATTAAAATTGCTACATCAAGAAGAAATGCAGATGATGAACGGGTATTCATTGGACAAATATATTATACTAGAACTGACATGTGATTACATTTTCACGCAATTTGGGTGCATAGATCCTGAGAAATCAGTACCCAGAACAACCACCTCTGGCCGTACTAACGGCTTGGTACGCCTGGACATTGAGTCAAATAGAGCTTGGATGGTGTGTACAGGTACAGCTGCCCATGCAGCTTCAACACGATACCACAGTTCAAGAGTAGTGACTGCAGTATTGTGACGAGCCAGTTGCTCGGCCACCATTGACCAGACGTTTTCAATTGGTGAGAGATCTGGAGAATGTGCTGGCCAGGGCAGCAGTCGAACATTTTCTGTATCCAGAAAGGCCCATACAGGACCTGCAACATGCGGTCGTGCATTATCCTGGTGAAATGTAGGGTTTCGCAGGGATCGAATGAAGGGTAGAGTCACGGGTCATAACACATCTGAAATGCAACGTCCACTGTTCAAAGTGCCGTCAGTGCGAACAAGAAGTGACCGAGACGTGTAGCCAATGGCACCCCATACCATCACGCCGGGTGATACGCCAGTATGGCGATGACGAATACACGCTTCCAATGTGCGTTCACCGCGATGTCGCCAAACACGGATGCGACCATCATGATGCTGAAAGCAGAACCTCGATTCAACCGAAAAAATGACGTTTTGCCATTCGTGCGCCTAGGTTCGTCGTTGAGTGCACCATCGCCGGCTCTCCTGTGTGTGATGCGGCGTCAAGGGTAACCGCAGCCATTGTCTTCGAGCTGATAGTCCATGCTGTTGTAAACGTCGTCGAATTGTTCGTGCAGATGGTTGTTGTCTTGCAAACGTCCCCATCTGTTGACTCAGCGATCGAGACGTGGCTGCACGATTCGTTACAGTCGTGCGGATAAGATGCCTGTCATCACGACTGCTAGTGGCACCTGAACCCACCGATTCCATATTCTGCGAACAGTCATTGGATCTCGACCAACGCGAACAGCAATGTCGCGATACGATAAACCGCAATCGCGATAGGCTACAATCTGGCCTTTATGAAAGTCGAAAACGTGATGGTACGCATTTCTCCTCCTTACACGAGGCATCACAACATCGTTTCACCAGGCAACGCCGGTCAACTGTTGTTTGTGTATGAGAAATCGGTTGGAAACATTCCTCATGTCAGCACGTTGTAGGTGTCGCCACCGGCACGAAGCTTGTGTGAATGGTCTGAAAAGCTAATCATTTGCATATAACAGCATCTTCTTCCTGTCGGTTAAATTTCGCGTGTGTAGGACGTCATCTTCGTGGTTTAGCAATTTTAATGGCCAGTAGGGTAATTTCAGACCTTAACGAAACTCTTCTGCTGACACCCTCGCCCCACATAACGATAAAAGGAAAAAAAGACAAGTTTATCGCTCACAACATTTTCGCTGTTCGTTGGCGTATTAGGCATGACGTTATAATTTACTACTTCTTTACTGCCTACTGTATTCGCGACACATTTTGCGGACAGTGTTCAAGTATACTGCTGAATGTACCTGCAAAATTATGTCATTGTACAACACATACTTAAGGATATATGAAGTCATAAACACTGAGATGCGTGTAAAACTGCCGCATCGAGTATGAAATTAAACCCTTGACTCTGCGCCCTGTTGCGCCGGGCTGTTGGCCGCAGCTGCCGCGCTGCTGACACATAAAGAGCCGTGCGCGTCTCCAGCTGTTTCCCTCTGGGTAATTATTTCCACACCTCGCACCACTTGCAGCGCCGCCCGACTTTGGCGCGAGTTTTGGTAAACCAAGCGACTGTTGCGACTGTAATAAGATAACAATTCGAAGCTTTTCACAGTAACAATGTCTTTATGAAAATAAAATGATGTATTCGTTTTGATATTCTGAGAGAGAATTTTATTGGTAGGCCCACGCATACACAGTTCTTTGAACAAATTGATTAGAGATTAGTTTTTACATGGTACACTTCAAAGCACTGCACGAAGTCTGATAGCACACTCTTCACAAAACACACGTGTTTCTCTTCACACTTTTTTCCCGTTGGAGGCCTTTTCGCTGCATCATACTCGGCATTTTCGCGTCGGCGCCTGCTTGTTCGCAGCAGATGCAATGTGTTTAGGAAAATGTCGTCGTCAGTGGTGGATTTAAAAATTTTGCGCCCATAGGTGCACCGTATTATTAGCGTATCTATTGTTCCAAGTGACTTTTTTCTTGTTATGAGTGAGAACCCAGAATTCTTGTGTTCAATGAATTCTCATGATGAGATAAATATTAGAAATATTTTTCCAATCTGCAATACCATTAGTAGCAATCGCGGCCTTACCTCCGAACATTTTATATGGTGCACAAAAAACAGCACCGGTGCTACAGGAGTATACCAGAAAATCACGCAAAGCTGATTCACCATCTAAAAGTTTACGGTAAAATACATTTTTGTTCAAATATCTGTTTTTATCGCCTATTTATCTTCTTGAATTAGAAAAATCACCGTTACAATTTTGATTAATGCCACGTTGTAAGAGGATGTCGATTGTTGATTCATTGACACACCATTCTGCAGTATCACCATTAACGAAGTTGTTTCTTTCTGTAATGCCTGACTCGACACTTAGTTTTTCGTGAAACTCTAAATCAGGATTAATTTGCTTTTCTTCATTTTAAACTTTTGTTTCGTCTGTATTTACTTCTTTTACGACAGCTGCAGTGTCGCAGCTCCATGCGCTCTCTCTCGCACACTCAAGGTCACGCGCAACTTGGTCACGTGACTCACTGTGCTGCCATCTATTGAGCACCCAGAGAACCCAGAGAGCATCCCAGGGTGCCCCAGAGAGCTACAACACCAAGAAGAATCGCTTCTCGGCTTTTGGCAAGATCAATGTGTAGTATTGTGGCCCTTAAAAGGGCCTTTTTTTGAGAACTGCTTCAATGGTTATACAGAGTACAGTCACCCACAATGCGACAATCTTCCAAAGAGGATGAACCACTTGCCTTCACCCACAAGTGAATATTACAATCAGAATTAATCTTCACACGTCGACGACAAGTCAAAGACAAACTCCCATGTGGCATAAGGTAGGAACCCTCACCAGAGATAATAACCTCAGAAACAGGTATAGTACGGTAAGCTAAAATTTCCCTAGTCTCAAAAGATTCCAAACCTGCTCTCCCTGCACTGTTACATGCAACAAAAGCAACAGTAATCCATCCATTGCCTAAACCAGAAGAAGTAGAACTTTTCATCAAAGAAAAATTAAACCTCGCCCCACAAAACAAAGTAGGTCCATTTATAAGAACAAATTGAGCAGTTTTACCTACTCCCCTTACTTCGTTCTTTTTCCCCTTAGATGAAGATGTCGAAGCACCAAGAGTGCCGTCCACATTTACAAGTGTTTTGTCACGCGCAACTTGGTCACGTGACTCACTGTGCTGCCATCTATTGAGCACCCAGAGAACCCAGAGAGCATCCCAGGGTGCCACAGAGAGCTACAACACCAAGAAGAATCGCTTCTCGGCTTTTGGCAAGATCAATGTGTAGTATTGTGGCCCTTAAAAGGGCCTTTTTTTGAGAACTGCTTCAATGGTTATACAGAGTACAGTCACCCACAATGCGACAATCTTCCAAAGAGGATGAACCACTTGCCTTCACCCACAAGTGAATATTACAATCAGAATTAATCTTTACACGTCGACGACAAGTCAAAGACAAACTCTTTTTCATCAAAATCTTCACACGTCGACGACAAGTCAAAGACAAACTCCCATGTGGCATAAGGTAGGAACCCTCACCAGAGATAATAACCTCAGAAACAGGTATAGTACGGTAAGCTAAAATTTCCCTAGTCTCAAAAGATTCCAAACCTGCTCTCCCTGCACTGTTACATGCAACAAAAGCAACAGTAATCCATCCATTGCCTAAACCAGAAGAAGTAGAACTTTTCATCAAAGAAAAATTAAACCTCGCGCCACAAAACAAAGTAGGTCCATTTATAAGAACAAATTGAGCAGTTTTACCTACTCCCCTTACTTCGTTCTTTTTCCCCTTAGACGAAGATGTCGAAGCACCAAGAGTGCCGTCCACATTTACAAGTGTATTGTAGACAAGCAATCGCCGGCGACGACGATAACAACGCAACAGTAATCCATCCATTGCCTAAACCAGAAGAAGTAGAACTTTTCATCAAAGAAAAATTAAACCTCGCGCCACAAAACAAAGTAGGTCCATTTATAAGAACAAATTGAGCAGTTTTACCTACTCCCCTTACTTCGTTCTTTTTCCCCTTAGATGAAGATGTCGAAGCACCAAGAGTGCCGTCCACATTTACAAGTGTTTTGTAGACAAGCAATCGCCGGCGACGACGATAACAACGTGCGGTTGAGCAGTTTTACCTACTCCCCTTACTTCGTTCTTTTTCCCCTTAGATGAAGATGTCGAAGCACCAAGAGTGCCGTCCACATTTACAAGTGTTTTGTAGACAAGCAATCGCCGGCGACGACGATAACAACGTCTACGAACCATTTTCATCAAAGAAAAATTAAACCTCGCGCCACAAAACAGAGTAGGTCCATTTATAAGAACAAATTGAGCAGTTTTACCTACTCCCCTTACTTCGTTCTTTTTCCCCTTAGATGAAGATGTCGAAGCACCAAGGGTGCCGTCCACATTTACAAGTGTTTTGTAGACAAGCAATCGCCGGCGACAACGATAACAACGTCTACGTAGACTCACACAAGAGTGAATGCGCTAGACAGGACAGTGTGCTCCTTATATAGCATCAGTCCTGGCGCACGCAGCGAATGTGGACTGCTGGGCGCCCATTGATAAGCGCGCCGGAAATGACTCTGCAAAAACTTGATTATAGCCCGCTGCGAGCCTAGTAATACTAGGGCTCGCAGCTCCATGCGCTCTCTCTCGCACACTCAAGGTCACGCGCAACTTGGTCACGTGACTCACTGTGCTGCCATCTATTGAGCACCCAGAGAACCCAGAGAGCATCCTAGGGTGCCACAGAGAGCTACAACACCAAGAAGAATCGCTTCTCGGCTTTTGGCAAGATCAATGTGTAGTATTGTGGCCCTTAAAAGGGCCTTTTTTTGAGAACTGCTTCAATGGTTATACAGAGTACAGTCACCCACAATGCGACAATCTTCCAAAGAGGATGAACCACTTGCCTTCACCCACAAGTGGGTTCAACAATGGTTCGTAGACGTTGTTATCGTCGTCGTCGGCGATTGCTTGTCTACAAAACACTTGTAAATGTGGACGGCACTCTTGGTGCTTCGACATCTTCATCTAAGGGGAAAAAGAACGAAGTAAGGGGAGTAGGTAAAACTGCTCAATTTGTTCTTATAAATGGACCTACTTTGTTTTGTGGCGCGAGGTTTAATTTTTCTTTGATGAAAAGTTCTACTTCTTCTGGTTTAGGCAATGGATGGATTACTGTTGCTTTTGTTGCATGTAACAGTGCAGGGAGAGCAGGTTTGGAATCTTTTGAGACTAGGGAAATTTTAGCTTACCGTACTATACCTGTTTCTGAGGTTATTATCTCTGGTGAGGGTTCCTACCTTATGCCACATGGGAGTTTGTCTCTTGTCGTCGCCGGCGATTGCTTGTCTACAAAACACTTGTAAATGTGGACGGCACTCTTGGTGCTTCGACATCTTCATCTAAGGGGAAAAAGAACGAAGTAAGGGGAGTAGGTAAAACTGCTCAATTTGTTCTTATAAATGGACCTACTTAGTTTTGTGGCGCGAGGTTTAATTTTTCTTTGATGAAAAGTTCTACTTCTTCTGGTTTAGGCAATGGATTCCAAACCTGCTCTCCCTGCACTGTTACATGCAACAAAAGCAACAGTAATCCATCCATTGCCTAAACCAGAAGAAGTAGAACTTTTCATCAAAGAAAAATTAAACCTCGCGCCACAAAACAAAGTAGGTCCATTTATAAGAACAAATTGAGCAGTTTTACCTACTCCCCTTACTTCGTTCTTTTTCCCCTTAGATGAAGATGTCGAAGCACCAAGAGTGCCGTCCACATTTACAAGTGTTTTGTAGACAAGCAATCGCCGGCGACGACGATAACAACGTCGCTCGCAGCTCCATGCGCTCTCTCTCGCACACTCAAGGTCACGCGCAACTTGGTCACGTGACTCACTGTGCTGCCATCTATTGAGCACCCAGAGAACCCAGAGAGCATCCCAGGGTGCCCCAGAGAGCTACAACACCAAGAAGAATCGCTTCTCGGCTTTTGGCAAGATCAATGTGTAGTATTGTGGCCCTTAAAAGGGCCTTTTTTTGAGAACTGCTTCAATGGTCTCGTAGACGTTGTTATCGTCGTCGCCGGCGATTGCTTGTCTACAAAACACTTGTAAATGTGGACGGCACTCTTGGTGCTTCGACATCTTCATCTAAGGGGAAAAAGAACGAAGATTAATTCTGATTCTAATATTCACTTGTGGGTGAAGGCAAGTGGTTCATCCTCTTTGGAAGATTGTCGCATTGTGGGTGACTGTACTCTGTATAACCATTGAAGCAGTTCTCAAAAAAAGGCCCTTTTAAGGGCCACAATACTACACATTGATCTTGCCAAAAGCCGAGAAGCGATTCTTCTTGGTGTTGTAGCTCTCTGGGGCACCCTGGGATGCTCTCTGGGTTCTCTGGGTTGTTATCATCGTCGCCGGCGATTGCTTGTCTACAAAACACTTGTAAATGTGGACGGCACTCTTGGTGCTTCGACATCTTCATCTAAGGGGAAAAAGAACGAAGTAAGGGGAGTAGGTAAAACTGCTCAATTTGTTCTTATAAATGGACCTACTTTGTTTTGTGGCGCGAGGTTTAATTTTTCTTTGATGAAAAGTTGCTTGTCTACAAAACACTTGTAAATGTGGACGGCACTCTTGGTGCTTCGACATCTTCATCTAAGGGGAAAAAGAACGAAGTAAGGGGAGTAGGTAAAACTGCTCAATTTGTTCTTATAAATGGACCTACTTTGTTTTGTGGCGCGAGGTTTAATTTTTCTTTGATGAAAAGTTCTACTTCTTCTGGTTTAGGCAATGGATGGATTACTGTTGCTTTTGTTGCATGTAACAGTGCAGGGAGAGCAGGTTTGGAATCTTTTGAGACTAGGGAAATTTTAGCTTACCGTACTATACCTGTTTCTGAGGTTATTATCTCTGGTGAGGGTTCCTACCTTATGCCACATGGGAGTTTGTCTTTGACTTGTCGTCGACGTGTAAAGATTAATTCTGATTGTAATATTCACTTGTGGGTGAAGGCAAGTGGTTCATCCTCTTTGGAAGATTGTCGCATTGTGGGTGACTGTACTCTGTATAACCATTGAAGCAGTTCTCAAAAAAAGGCCCTTTTAAGGGCCACAATACTACACATTGATCTTGCCAAAAGCCGAGAAGCGATTCTTCTTGGTGTTGTAGCTCTCTGTGGCACCCTGGGATGCTCTCTGGGTTCTCTGGGTGCTCAATAGATGGCAGCACAGTGAGTCACGTGACCAAGTTGCGCGTGACCTTGAGTGTGCGAGAGAGAGCGCATGGAGCGCATCCGTAGTACATGAACTAGAAGTCAAACCAGGAACATTTTTGGCGAAAATTTATCTACTCTGCGAAGCGTTTTTAGAACACTGGAAATACAATCAAAATTATGTACAGCAAATCAGGTGCCTGTTGAGAATATTTAAGTTCAGGGTTTAACTTAAAATTTTTAATGAGTTCTAGAGCATGTTCGTCTAGTAGTCTACATTACCCACAAGACAAATATCCCCAAGTGTTCTTTAAAATTCAAAGGTTCTAAGCTAAACACTGAACTTTAACTTCTCAATCGGCGTCTCATTTGCTGTAACCCTGAGGGAATTAGCTCACTAAGCGCTGCAGGTAAGGCTTCGTCATCTGCAGGGTCTTCGTCATTTCAGCGCTTGCCTTTTAGATAGCTCTGAGAATTTGTAGCGGCATTTCTCAACGTATCTTTCCTAAAAGAAAAACTTGGGGCTGTTGGTATTCAACATATGGGTTCCGACAGTTCCATTTTCTTGCTCTTTTCCATTCGCTACGTCAAACGTAATGTCAACACAGAAATGGTGTGGCGTGAATGCCTGGCAGCAGCGAGTCAGCTACATGGCGCAAACGGGACGTGACCAATTCACACTGAAGTGGCGCTGTTAGAGAGACGCGGGGCGGTCGTGCTACGAATTTATCAGAACATGTCATCCTCATCAGACTGAGATACCGACGCACTGGATCTTTTGTAATTCGTAAATGTTGAGCAACGAAGAAGATGCTGAATACATCCGTAATGGTTGAAAAAAGGAAAGAAGTATGGCACTCTCCATGTTAAAAAGGGACTGAACGTGTATCTCGAATGTTTCCAGCATTTTTATAGAATGTCTCAGAAGTGAAGGATATCATTCAGAGTAAAGCAACGAAACTGAAATATTTTGACCATAATTCCTATATTTCCTATAAGGTGAAGGACAGCATTCAGAGTAAAGCAACGAAAGTGGAATATTTTGATCATAATTACTATGTTTCGTATGATTTTCGTTTGAACATAAGCCTAAACATTGCTGATTTTGTGATTCAAGTTCAAAATATTACGACACTTTTCCAAAATCTGATCATCCGTAAATATTTCACTGCTATAGATCAGAAATTTCGAGTTACAGGGCATAATTTGCTACCATGTGATAGGGGTTATGCCTTTACAGAGAAGAACAAAATATCCTTTCGCCCAGAAAATTGTATTTCAGTCATTTCCAATGACAAGGACAACAAATTCTTATTGTCTAATATGAAATCAGAAGATTTCAAGGATCTTAGCGCTCTAGATCGCGGGTTGCACAGAGGCTCATTCAAAATAACTGAGTATGTCTTGCTAAACATTTCATCTGACTACCCTACTACATCAAGGGGAAAAAGAGTCATAACATCCAGCAACCATGGATTTGTCAAAGCATTTCAAAGAAGACGAGAAGTGCTGGAAAAAGTAATCTGTCACTAGATAAGATTACAGCTTTCCATACCTTGTGTGATAAATTCTGGCAGTTAAAAGTGCCAAGAAGAAAGCCTTACTTGACATGTGATTATATCCCAGCTGAGATACAGAACGAACAAGTACCAAGTGAATAGTTGATTAGCACGTCTGTCTAACAAAACTCATTGATTGACGAAGGAAAATGTAATGTCGACTGTACACGTTTTGTGTAATTGCAACAGAAATAATGTTAAGTTTTTAGTATCTTATGCTGCGCCCCCATGAACCATGGACCTTGCCGTTGGTGGGGAGGCTTGCGTGCCTCAGCGATACAGATGGCCGTACCGTAGGTGCAACCACAACGGAGGGGTATCTGTTGAGAGGCCAGACAAACATGTGGTTCCTGAAGAGGGGCAGCTGCCTTTCCAGTAGTTGCAGGGGCAACAGTCTGGAGGACTGACTGATCTGGCCTTGTAACATTAACCAAAACGGCCTTGCTGTGCTGGTACTGCGAACGGCTGAAAGCAAGGGGAAACTACAGCCATAATTTTTCCCGATGACATGCAGCTTTACTGTATGATTAAATGATGATGGTGTCCTCTTGGGTAAAATATTCCGGAGGTAAAATAGTCCCCCATCCGGATCTCCGGGCGGGGACTACTCAGGAGGACATCGTTATCAGGAGAAAGAAAACTGGCGTTCTACGGATCGGAGCGTGGAATGTCAGATCCCTTAATGGGGCAGGTAGGTTAGAAAATTTAAAAAAGGAAATGGATAGGTTAAAGTTAGATATAGTGGGAATTAGTGAAGTTCGGTGGCAGGAGGAACAAGACTTTTGGTCAGGTGATTACAGGGTTATAAATACAAAATCAAATAGGGGTAATGCAGGAGTAGGTTTAATAATGAATAAAAAAATAGGAGTGCGGGTTAGCTACTACAAACAGCATAGTGAACGCATTATTGTGGCCAAGATAGACACGAAGCATATGCCTACTACAGTAGTACAAGTTTATATGCCAACTAGCTCTGCAGATGATGAAGAAATAGATGAAATGTATGACGAGATAAAAGAAATTATTCAGGTAGTGAAGGGAGATGAAAATTTAATAGTCATGGGTGACTGGAATTCGTCAGCAGGAAAAGGGAAAGAAGGAAACATAGTAGGTGAATATGGATTGGGGGGAAGGAATGAAAGAGGAAGCCGCCTTGTAGAATTTTGCACAGAGCATAACTTAATCATAGCTAACACTTGGTTCAAGAATCATAAAAGAAGGTTGTATACCTGGAAGAATCCTGGAGGTACTAAAAGGTATCAGATAGATTATATAATGGTAAGACAGAGATTTAGGAACCGGGTTTTAAATTGTAAGACATTTCCTGGGGCAGATGTGGATTCTGACCACAATCTATTGGTTATGAACTGCAGATTGAAACTGAAGAAACTGCAAAAAGGTGGGAATTTAAGGAGATGGGACCTGGATAAACTGAAAGAACCAGAGGCTGTAGAGAGTTTCAGGGAGAGCATAAGGGAACAATTGACAGGAATGGGGGAAAGAAATACAGTAGAAGAAGAATGGGTAGCTCTGAGGGATGAAGTAGTGAAGGCAGCAGACGATCAAGTAGGTAAAAAGACGAGGGCTAATAGAAATTCTTGGGTAACAGAAGAAATATTGAATTTAATTGATGAAAGGAGAAAATATAAAAATACAATAAATTAAGCAGGCAAAAAGGAATACAAACGTCTCAAAAATGGTATCGACAGGAAGTGCAAAATGGCTAAGCAGGGATGGCTAGAGGACAAATGTAAGGATGTAGAGGCTTGTCTCACTAGGGGTAAGATAGATACTGCCTACAGGAAAATTAAAGAGACCTTTGGAGAGAAGAGAACCCCTTGTATGAATATCAAGGGTTCAGATGGCAACCCAGTTCTAAGCAAAGAAGGGAAGGCAGAAAGGTGGAAGGAGTATATAGAGGGTTTATACAAGGGCGATGTACTGGAGGACAATATTATGGAAATGGAAGAGGATGTAGATGAAGACGAAATGGGAGATAAGATACTGCGTGAAGAGTTTGACAGAGCACTGAAAGACCTGAGTCGAAACAAGGCCGAGGGAGTAGACAACATTCCATTAGAACTACTGATGGCCTCGAGAGAGCCAGTCATGACAAAACTCTACCATCTGGTCAGCACGATGTATGAGACAGGCGAAATACCCTCAGACTTCAAGAAGAATATAATAATTCCAATCCCAAAGAAAGCAGGTGTTGACAAATGTGAAAATTACCGAACTATCAGTTTAATAAGTCACAGCTGCAAAATACTAACGCGAATTCTTTACAGACGAATGGAAAAACTGGTAGAAGCCGACCTCGGGGAAGATCAGTTTGGATTCCGTAGAAATGTTGGAACACGTGAGGCAATACTGACCCTACGACTTATCTTAGAAGAAAGATTAAGAAAAGGCAAACTTACGTTTCTAGCATTTGTAGACTTAGAGAAAGCTTTTGACAATGTTAACTGGAATACTCTCTTTCAAATTCTGAAGGTGGCAGGGGTACAATACAGGGAGCGAAAGGCTATTTACAATTTGTACAGAAACCAGATGGCAGTTATAAGGGTCGAGGGACATGAAAGGGAAGCAGTGGTTGGGAAAGGAGTGAGACAGGGTTGTAGCCTCTCCCCGATGTTATTCAATCTGTATATTGAGCAAGCAGTGAAGGAAACAAAAGAAAAATTCGGAGTAGGTATTAAAATTCATGGAGAAGAAGTAAAAACTTTGAGGTTCGCCGATGACATTGTAATTCTGTCAGAGACAGCAAAAGACTTGGAAGAACAGTTGAACGGAATGGACAGTGTCTTGAAAGGAGGATATAAGACGAACAGCAACAAAAGCAAAACGAGGATAATAGAATGTAGTCAAATTAAGTCGGGTGATGCTGAGGGAATTAGATTAGGAAATGAGACACTTAAAGTAGTAAAGGAGTTTTGCTATTTAGGGAGTGATATAACTGATGATGGTCGAAGTAGAGAGGATATAAAATGTAGACTGGCAATGGCTAGGAAAGCGTTTCTCAAGGAGAGAAATCTGTTAACATCGAGTATAGATTTAAGTGTCAGGAAGTCGTTTCTGAAAGTATTTGTATGGAGTGTAGCCATGTATGGAAGTGAAACATGGACGATAACTAGTTTGGACAAGAAGAGAATAGATGTTTTCGAAATGTGGTGCTACAGAAGAATGCTGAAGATAAGGTGGGTAGATCACGTAACTAATGAGGAGGTATTGAATAGGATTGGGGAGAAGAGAAGTTTGTGGCACAACTTGACTAGAAGAAGGGATCGGTTGGTAGGACATGTTTTGAGGCATCAAGGGATCACAAATTTAGCATTGGAGGGCACCGTGGAGGGTAAAAATCGTAGAGGGAGAGCAAGAGATGAATACACTAAGCAGATTCAGAAGGATGTAGGTTGCAGTAGGTACTGGGAGATGAAGAAGCTTGCACAGGATAGAGTAGCATGGAGAGCTGCATCAAACCAGTCTCAGGACTGAAGACCACAACAAACATGCTGCTGCCTGTGCAGATTTGTATTGCAGAAAATATTGTGTGTGTTGACCTGTCTTTTGTACTTTCCCAAAATAAAGTTTCAAATTCTGCAATAAATAACACAAAAAGGCCGACAGAGTTTCCTCAGCACAACGTTGTAACTGCACAAACTCAACGTTATTCGGCAGCAAAATAAAAATTATGGTTCTCTTTTTTCTAAGGTAACGTAAGTAACTGTGTAATAGCTGCTACATAAATATGCTAAATGGCGTTTTACCTCATACGCACTGTCTGAGTCAACAAAGCCCAAAAATGTAAGCATAAAATAGGTCAACATAAAACATTCAGAGCACAGAATACTTTAATTATAAAAGTAGCAAAATTCCTTTTCTCATTTACTACTCGCTGTAACAGACGTCATTTTTTCGACAATATTTAAACCAGAATAGTTATCGAATGTATCGTGAATGAAACTGCTAGTGTAGACAAGAAAAAATTACGTATGCAAGTAGATAGCTAACTCTGCTGTTGTGCTGTTGGATCTGTAATTGTCTACCTGTAGTTTTAAAATGAAAATAACTGTTAATGCAATACTAACTTCAAATGTGAATGTAATTGACTTTATAAACCGAATACGAAAGACCAATACAAGCTCCAAATCCGCATAGCGCGCGGCCATAACGTCGAATGTTTCGTGTCGTAGATCGCCGCAGCAAAAAAAAAAAAAAAAAAAAAGGCTCTGAGCACTACGGGACTCAACTTCTGAGGTCATTAGTCCCCTACAACTTGGAACTAGTTAAAACTAAGTAACCTAAGGACATCACACACATCCACGCCCGAGGCAGTATTCGAACCTGCGACCGTAGCGGTCTCGCGGTTCCAGACTGCAGCGCCTAGAACCGCACGGCCACTTCGGCCGGCCGTCGCGGCCAGACATAAAACGTATCGCTTATTTACTTGAGACGCGGAAGCTGAGTGGCTCTCCTTCCACTGTCAAAAACAATTTTGATATGTTATCTATCTTACCTACGCAGTAACCTATGTCCTAAAACACACCAAAAGAAAACTGGCGAGCTGCTACATTCTACTTTAGCGGGAAAGTGCTCTGCCAAGCACGACTCATGACCCAACATCTCGTCCGTCAGGACGGGTATTGAGTAGTGCTTGGTAGAGCACTTGCCAGCGAAAGGCAAAGGTCTCGCCTTCGATTCTCGGTCCGTCACACAGTTCTGATCTGCCAGGACGTTTCGACTTCATTATTTACAGCAAACTTTTCAAAATATACCTGTTGATTAGTTATTTTAGAAGTATCACAACAACTATGGACAGTAACGAAAATAAAACTGCACTACTGGCCATTAAAATTGCTACGCCACGAAGATGACGTGCTACAGACGCGAAATTTAACCGACGGGAAGAAGATGCTGCGATATGCAAATGATTAGGTTTTCAGAGCATTCACACAAGGTTGGCGCCGGTGGCGACACCTGCAACGTGCTGACATGAGGAAAGTTTCCAACCGATTTCTCATACACAAACAGCAGTTGACCGGCGTTGCCTGGTGAAACGTTGTTGTGATGCCTCGTGTAAGGAGGAGAAATGCGTACCATCACGTTTCCGACTTTGATAAAGGTCGGATTGTAGCCTATCGCGATTGCGGTTTATGGTATCGCAACATTGCTGCTCGCGTTGGTCGAGATCCAATGACTGTTAGCAGAATATGGAATCGGTGGGTTCAGGATGGTAATACGGAACGGCGTGCTGGATCCCAACGGCCTCGTATCACTAGCAGTCGAGATGACAGGCATCTTATCCGCATTGCTGTAACGAATCGTGCAGCCACGTCTCGATCCCTGGGTCAACAGATGGGGACGTTTGCAAGACAACAACCATCTGCACGAACAGTTCGACGACGTTTGCAGCAGCATGGACTATCAGCTCGGAGACCACGGCTGCGGTAACCCTTGACGCTTTATCACAAAAAAATGGTTCAAATGGCTCTGAGCACTATGCGACTTAACTCCTGAGGTCATCAGTCGCCTAGAACTTAGAACTAATTAAACCTAAACTAACCTAAGGACATCATACACATCCATGCCCGAGGCAGGATTCGAACCTGCAACCGGAGCGCTCGCTCGGCTCTAGACTGCAGCGCCTAGAACCGCACGGTCACTCCGGCCGGCGCTGTATCACAGACAGGAGCGCCGGCGATGGTGTACTCAACGACGAACCTGGTTGCACGAATGGCAAAACGTCATTTTTTCGGATGGATCCAGGTTCTGCTTTCAGCATCATGATGGTCGCATCCGTGTTTGGCGACATCGCGGTGAACGCACATTGGAAGCGTGTATTCGTCATCGCCATACTGGCGTATCACCCGGCGTGATGGTATGGGATGCCATTGGTTACACGTCTGCCGCGCGGGATTAGCCGAGCGGTGTAAGGCGCTGCAGTCATGTACTGTGCGGCTGGTCCCGGCGGAGGTTCGAGTCCTCTCTCGCTCATGGGTGAGTGTGTTTGTCCTCAGGATACTTTAGGTTAAGTAGTGTGTAAGCTTAGGGACTGATGACCTCAGCAGTTAAGTCCCATAAGATTTCACACACCTTTGAACATTTTGGTTACACGTCTCGGTCACCTCTTGTTCGCATTGACGGCACTTTGAACAGTGGACGTTACATCCCAGATGTGTTACGACCCGTTGCTCTACCCTTCATTCTATTCGTGCGAAACCCTACATTTCAGTATGATAATGCATGACCGCATGTTGCAGGTCCTGTACGGGCGTTTCTGGATACAGAAAATGTTCGCCTGCAGCCCTGGCCAGTTTATTCTCGAGATCTCTCATCAATTGAAAACGTCTGGTCAATGGTGGCCGAGCAACTGGCTCGTCACAATACGCCAGTCACTACTCTTGATGAACTGTGGTATCGTGTTGAAGCTGCATGGGCAGCTGTACCTGTACACGCCATCCAAGCTCTGTTTGACTCAATGCCTAGGCGTATCAAGGCCGTTATTACGGCCAGAGGTGGCTGTTCTGGGTACTGACTTCTCAGGATCTATGCACCCAAATTGCGTGAAAATGTAATCAGATGTCAGTTCTAGTATAATATATTTGTCCAATGAATACCCGTTTCTCATCTGCATTTCTTCTTGGTGTAGCAATTTTAATGGCCAGTAGTGTAGTTCACTATCAAGTTTGGCTGTCGGACTATAAGATGTCGAAAAGTCAGTTTTTGTGCCGAATGGTTTCCTTAAAATCGAATGAGAAAGACTGCGTAGCGGAGAATACGCGCGAATCTCAAAACAGTGGTTTCTAATTTTTTACGCGAAAAGTATAACTTTTACTGAGTACCTGTCTACAGAGACGGATGTGGCTTCCTTCATCTACGTTAAACAATATTTCTGAGCCACGTCGGATGACTTCAACATTACGAAAACAGTAGCGCGCCACTTACATATATCCGCTATGTGTCCTTCCGGTGCGCCACTCTTGACGACAAAAGGACTTGGCGCGGACCAGGAAGCGACGTGCCTCCGGCACTCCATGTCTTTGTGAATTGTTTTTGTTAACATCGAGGTGGCGCGGAACTGCGTCACGTTCCCGCCAAACTTCCGCACAACGTCCTTTACGTGTAACTTAGGATTTACATTCAGTGATAGGCTGTTCCTTGGCAGGGGCCTCCTCACTTTCGGCGCCATGCAAACCTTACTATGAATAAATATATGAAAGTAATAATATCTATGCCTCTTACATGGTTCCCTAAACTGAAAATACGCAATGATATGAAAATATATAGCGTTCATGTTAACGAAGACATTCAAATATCTCGAAAACTACACATCGGATCAAAAAAAGTCAAAATTCCAGTTTGTTTGTCTCGGATGGTAACATACAGTGATACGAAACTCGATCCCCCACCCAACCCCGTGCGTGGGTGGCAGAGGGAAACTTTGAAACCATCAAAGAGAACCCCCGTATTTTATTACATATTACGATTCTACGGTAAAATCTACACACGTTCTGTCTGATGCATTTTCATCGTTTCGCCACGGATGGCGCTGTAATCGGAGGAATAGAAATGGGTACGCAATCGTAATTTACGACATGCTATTCAACGGCCCTTGAATATCCAGTGGCACGTGCGACCAACATCCATGATGCGAGGGTAGGACAGGCCAGCATTTCATAACTTCTAATTATAAACCCCATTCGCAACGTTGTATTACTTCGACATATCGAACAGGAGACTGCTAGACGTGCCACTGTGGTCGTGCGTCGAGGCAAACACTACTCAACTTTCCCGGTTAGAGTCCGTGTTCAAACGTAGTACCGCCAACTTCAGTACATTTAGTGATCCGCTTGTCAAATGACCGTACACAGAACAAAAGCATATCCGTGGGAATGTCAACACAGGCGTTTCTGATGCGGTCGACCATGTGTTCACCGCCTGTTGGTTTAAATAACCCCATAGAAAGAAATCCGGCAACGTCAAATCCGGTGACCTAGCGGGCCAATTAATAGGGCCACCTCTGCCGATCCACCGACCAATGTAAATAAACACGGTCTAAAACCTCCGTGCTTCAGTTGCGTAATGCGCTGCGCAACCTCATGCTGAAACTAAATACGTTGTCGAACGTTCAGGGAAACATCCTGCAAACAGTAACGGTAGTTCCTGTTCCATAATCTTTCGATAAAATACAGACCAATGAGTTTTTTCCCCATGATGCCACACCATAAGCTAACCGACCAAAGGCGTTGATAGTCAACTTGCTGTAACCAGTGGAGATGGTCTACATTCCAGTAATGCATGTTATGCCGGTTGAAAGTACCATGTTTTGTGAATGTAAACTCAACGGAAAATAGTACCTCCGCAAAGAACGTGGGGGTCGTTTGCATTTGTTGGCGTGTCCATTCACAAAACACTACCCGGTTGTGGAAATCGGCACCATGAAGTTCTTGATGGAGTGACACGTAGTATGAATGTTACTTATGACGATGCAATATTGTGGCAGTACTCCCTATGGACTTACCGGAATCGCGTATAATTGCCGGGCGCTTATCCGTGGCTTATGGTGCACTGCCGCTAGTACAGCTAATTCATTAGCTTCTCCTGTAACACTTTTGCTTCGTTTCTTTTTGCCTGTCTGTACCCTGCCATAAGACACAAAGGCGTTCACAACCTTGTAAAAGAACGAATGAGAGCGAGATTTCTCTGGAAAACATTCGGCATACAAGACAACAGCAACCTGAACATATCTCCTACATTCCCCGTAAATCAGAATCATTATAATTTTTTCTTCTGCGGTTGTAACGTTCATCGTCCACTTGCACGTCTGTTCTCTGAGGTGTGCACTCAATAAACACTGTACTGTTATCTTTAGAGCCACTATCTGTTCTACATCTGCACGATACGTGTACTGCCTGTTACGATACGTCGTAGTCGCTACACGGCCACGGTGGTGCGTCGAGTAGTCGCCTGTTCGATATGTCGGAGGAATACAACGTTGCGAACGGGGCTTCCAATTATAAGTTATGAAATGCTGGCCTGTCCTACCTCGCAGCATGAGGTGGCGACCCACGTGCCATTGGATAGTCAAGGGCTATCGAGCAGCATGTCGTAAATAACGATTGTGTACCCATTTCATTTCCTTCGATTACAGCGCCATTTGTGGCGTAGAATCATAATCCGCAGTAAAAAAACTGGAGTTCGGATTGAAGATTTCAAAGTTGCCCTCTGCCACCCACACACTTGGTAGGGTGGGTGGTTATTATAACTGGAATTATAACTTTTTTTGTTCCGATGTGTAGTTTCCACGGTACTTCAATGTCTTCAGTGAAAATGAACACACTATATAATTGCAGATTATTTGAACATGTACTGTTGCTGAAACATGCAATGTTATTTAAATACTTGCCTTTGTTGTTTCTATGTTGTACCTAATTGCGAGTCAGTTTGTAGTCAGCGGAACTGACGAACAACAAACAGGGAAATGGGCGATAATCCTCTACATATACGGTGTCTTACTCCTTAGAACACTTCACCATGAATCTTCCAACAATCTGGCCAGTAAAGCAGACTAATAAATGAACAGAAACACCGACAGGCGCTCTACTGTTGAACATATCTTCTCAACTGGAATAGGGGAAACTCCAGCGCGTACTCACGGTGGCCTGTTCGCACCAATCAGTCACACATTGCCCCGTTGCGTGCGCCCCCTCGCATTTTTGTGCTACGGCCGCATACACCTAGCTCACACTGGAAGTTACACTCAAAGCATTGCAAGTCGACAAGAGATGCATTAGACTGAGGCAAGTGTCGCATGCAACATTCGAACCGTGTTGGGACCACTCCTGTTCTAGAATATTCAGTTTGTGCCTTTCATGTTGTACATTCACAATCTTCAAGACATTTCCAGTATTTGTGCAATTTAAAAGAAGTTTTAGTCACAATTGTTTCTTTTATTTAATGACTGGCTTCGATCTATTTGATGATTATCAGATACGTCTAGGAAAGACAAAAAGAATGTACAAATTCAATATTGTCATAAGGGTGTCCGCAGTAATGCTTCGGGGGGGGGGGGGGGGGAGGCAAAATTCTAAGATTGCTGTTTTTTATATAACTGATATAGTTTGAGAATGTATATTTCTCCAAGAACTAAATTTTACAGGAAATACAAAAAAACTTATTGTATCTTAACCGATTGATACATATCGGTTCAATATTTTTTAGGTAGAATACTTTGACAGCAAAATCTTTGGCATGTATCAATAGTATAAGCTAAGTATATGTATCTATATTATTAATATGAATATGAAAACCATTTTGATTCAACGATCTGAAATTACATCATTTTTATGATTAATTCTAGGGTTTTCAACGAGTTATTCACAAGAAATAATTTTATTAATACAACATTAAATCTGAAATAAAGAAAATTATAACGACGGTGAAAATTCTTTTAGAATGCAAAAAACCAATCAACCAAGTTAATCAACCAAGTTAATAAACTTGACAATAATCGCAGTATTTCCAATCACAGCAATGCTAAGTCTGTTATTTAGCTGGATGGCAAACAACCATTGCTGAAATTGCTCGAAAATATTGTAATATATATGAAAATACTAAAATACAAACATTAAGAGCTTCGATCACTTGTAGATCTCCGCTAGTGTGAAACACATCTCTTGTACTGTAAGCTCTTTGCAATTACGAACGACCTACAGAAAGCAGTAGGGGGCAGGAGGGCCCAAATATTCCCTCTTGCCTTCTTCTCAGACGCCTGTGGTGTGTCGTACTTCAAACAAACGGGCAACTGCTGCTGATTTATCTGTTTATTGCAAAAGAAAAGTTACCAAGTGTTAATTAAACCTCGTTAAAGTTCCTACCGCTTGGCCTATAAAGTAAATAAAACACATATTATAGAACATCAGTCACCCTGCACAGCGATAAAACTAAGTTGATGGGGTAATACTAACTAAACGATTTACCATTTTAAAATACTTTTCATTGTTTACCATTTGGAATTTTTGTCTCTTAATGTTAGCTATTAAACAATGTAAGTACTGAAACTTCCTGGCAGATTAAAACTGTGTGCCCGACCGAGACTCGAACTCGGGACCTTTGCCTTTTGCGGGTAAGTGCTCTACCATTTGAGCTACCGAAGCACAACTCATGCCCGGTCTCACAGCTTTACTTCTTTCAGTATCTCGTCTCCTACCTTCCAAACTTTACAGAAGCTCTCCTGCGAACCTTGCAGAACTAGCACTCCTGAAAGAAAGGATACTGCGGAGACATGGCTTAGCCACAGCCTGGGGGATGTTTCCAGAATGAGATTTCCACTCTGCAGCGGAGTGTGCGCTGATATGAAACTTCCTGGCAGATTAAAACTGTGTACCCGACCGAGACTCGAACTCGGGACCTTTGCCGTTCGCGGGCAAGTGCTCTACCAGGAGAGCTTCTGTAAAGTTTGGAAGGTAGGAGACGAGATACTGGCAGAAGTAAAGCTGTGAGTACCGGTAGCTCAGATGGTAGAGCACTTGCCCGCGAAAGGCAAAGGTCCCGAGTTCGAGTCTCGGTCGGGTACACAGTTTTAATCTGCCAGGAAGTTTCATATCAGCGCACACTGCGCTGCAGAGAGAAAATCTCATTCTGGAATGTAAGTACTATTATTTCAGATAGAAACATGTAGTTCGTGAGGGTATTTTTGTTCTGTCGTTAAAGGCGCTGCAGTCTGGAACCGCAAGACCGCTACGGTCGCAGGTTCGAATCCTGCCTCGGGCATGGATGTTTGTGATGTCTTTAGGATAGTTAGGTTTAACTAGTTCTAAGTTCTAGGAGACTAATGACCTCAGAGGTTGAGTCCCATAGTGCTCAGAGCCATTTTTTTGTTCTGTCGTTGCAACTACAAAAATGCGTCTCATTTTCTTATTGAGGTAAAGCATCATCAGTGATCTGAAATTAAGTTATTTACATTTTTATTTGCTTTAAGATCGAAAAACAGTTCGTGAACAATATGTTAGTTTTTGCTTATACGGTGATTTACGCTTGATTTTTCGCTTACATCGGGAAATGCCGTCTGCTAGCACGTCGTTCATGTTTTTCGTCTTTAGACTTAAGTAGTTGTGGTCTAATTTTTAGTTATTCTGCAGAACTACGCATTTCTTATGTTTTTCACACAACAATTTTTCGCACACCACTGTTTTTTGTTTGTTTTTATACTTTTACGTATGTGCTGTGGTTTGTGTTTTGTAGTGTTTCCAACATAAAATTGACACTAGTTTGCCTTTGACCTACAATCCTATTCTTTTATTTTTGTATATGTGTAGCTGTATTTTATCATGGTGCTGTGTATTTATATACTGGATTAGAATAAGGAAGGAATAGTGAAGGAGTATTTTTTGAACATCTATAATCAGTGACTTTCTTTGGAAATTAAATATTACCTTATATTTTAACTGCCATTTAATTATCATGTGTTATTATGTTTGTAGATGCCCTTGAGAATGAGCAAAGCCAGAAACTTGAAAGCAGTGCTTGATTACTTCTGCCGTTCTTTGCGTATTTCTTCACTCCCACGACTGAATTATTAATAGCACAATTGTATTTCGAAGTGATGTGAAACACATCTCTTGTTCTATAAATTCTTTGCAATTATGAACGATCTTAAAAAAGCAGGCATCACAACTAATTATCCAGCACAGTTGATAATGCCTTTGAGAGCGTTTGGAATTAATGATTGTGATGTCATACGTCATTTACGCCACTTGAAAATGGAATAATACCATTCCAAAAGCTATTTCTGGTATAATGAATGCTTCAAGCACGGCAGAGACGGTTATTCAGACAGCCATAGATTTAATGATAGTTACCATTGTCACGGTACCAACGCACAAGCACGAATAAAATTATCTTTGAGGCCTAACATTTACTAGATGCAAACTACCCCCATACTGTATCCAATTTAGGACTGAAATATGTTTGGAAATTCGTAGAATAAGAAGCATAGACGTAGTGCGAATGTAGATTTGACTACAACCATTGAGAAACAGTCTGCATTTACAGCTCGTTGGCAAAATAAACCGATGAGCCAAAACATTAAGACCACCTGCTTAATAGCGAGTTGGCACACCTTTGCAGCGCAATACAGCAGCGATTCTGCGTGGCATGGATTCCACAGCTCGTTGATAAGTTTCTGGAGATACGTGGCATCCGATGTCTAGACACAGGTCATACAGTTCCCGTAAATTACGGGCCGGTGGTCTGTAGCCCCGGATCTAGCGTTCGATAACATCACAAATTTATAACATTATGCTCAGGTAGACAAACTTGGAGGCCAAGAAATGAATGTGAGTTCACAAACATCCTCCTCAAAGTACTGTAACACGATTCTGGCCTTGTGGTGCGGACATTTATCCTGATGGAAGATGCTAGCGCTGTCGGAGAAGACACACTCGTCATGGTGCCTTCGATTAATACAAGCCCCTGGAATCACAGATGACTGTCACCCTTAGCATCATAATACAAGACCCACCGTTCTGCGTCTGTGGCATGGTGCATGCTTCGAGATACCATTCAGCTGGATGAGGGAGTATCCGGTTACGACCACGAACCTGGTAGATAGAACAAGAAACCTGATACATCCACGGTCCAGTCTCGATGATCCCATGCCACCAGTATTCATAATTGACGATGTAGTTGGGTCGGCATGTGAACACGTAGGGGCCGTCTACCGCTGCGCCTCATGTTCGAAAATGTGGGCTGAACGATGTGCTTTGAAACACTTGTGCCTGTACTCTGCCGTCAGATCATCCACAGAGAGCTGCCTTGCTTCACAGAGTAGGCAGGCCTCCGGCCTCCACGTTCTGTGATTGGGCGTTGTTTTCCAAAACCTTGTCGACTACTCGTGGTTTACCGTTCTTCAACCACTTGCTCATGACAGTAGCACTCGAACAGCCCACCAGCGTCGCCGTTTCCGACACTGTCGTTTCCAGGTGCGGGGCCATAGCAATCTCCCTTTGTCAATGTCGCATTTATCAGTGGATTTCTTATTTTGTAGCCCGTATCGTCGCTAAAATGATTCCCTATTCGTCTCTACCCCGCTTATATACAGGGTAGTTATAATAGAACTTTCTCTACTTGAGCCAGTGTAGACGGAAAACTATTTATTGTATGTATGTGTACCGAACTTTATAGGAATGAAGTTCAGACTGCGCGCTGCAAGATTTGCGTTTTTAGCAGTGTTAATGTGATGACTTGCCGTTACTGGCCGGTACTGGTATGGCGGCGTAGGTTTGAAACACGAGCATCAGTGTTCGTTACAGTTGCAGACAGTGAACACGGATCTGGATAAGATGAGCAGGACTTTACACGTAAAGCTGTTTTATCAGAATAACAGCAAGAGTACTGTTGCTCTTCCCGAGTATCGACGAACTGAAGGACTACGGAGAGGTCCTCTTTCCACATCGGGGTTGAAGACTATGATTCGGAAGTTCGAATTAACTGGCGATTTGGGAATTGCTCCTGGGACAGACCGACGGCCAATTGCGCCAAAAATTGTTGGAGAACTTCTTGTTGCCATGGCCGAGAGTGTTGGACGCAATGTGCAATCTTCAAGCAGTGCACGAGCCATTTCGCGACAGCTAAACATTCCATGGTCCACTGTTCGGAAAGTTCTGCGATAAATTGTGAAATGGTATCTCTAGTGCGGTTCTACATCAACATCTACATCTACATGGTTACTCTGCAATTCACACTTAAGTGCCTGGCAGCCGTTCATCCAACTATTTTCATTCTACTTGTCTGCCATTTCACTCTCGAATGGCGCGTGGGGTAAAGGAACACCTAAATCTTTCCGTTCGAGCTCTGATTTCTCTTATTATATTATGATGAACATTTCTCCCTACGTAGGTGGTTGTCAACAAAATATTTTCGCATTCGGAAGAGGAAGCTGGTGATTGAAATTTCGTAAATAGATCTCACCGCAAAGAAAACAACCTTTGTTTCAGTGACTGCCACCTCAACTTGCGTATCATATCAGTGATACTCTCACCCCTATCGCGTGATAACAAGAAACGGGCTGCCCTTCTCTGCATTTTTTCGATGTCCTCCGTCAATCCTACCTGATAAGGATCCCACACCGCGCAGCAGTATTCTAGCAGAGGACGGACAAGTGTAATGTAGGCTGTCTCTTTAGTGGATTTGTCGCATCTTCTATGTGTTCTGCCAACAAAGCTCAGTCTTTGTTTCGCCTTCCCCACAATATTATCTATGTGGTCTTTCCAGTTGAAGTTGCTCGTAATTGTAATTCCTAGGTATTTAGTTGAATTGACAGCCCTTAGATTTGTGCGATTTATCGTATAACTCAAATTTATCGGATTTCTGTTAGTACCCATGTGGATGATCTCGCACTTTTCTCTGTTTAGTGCCAATTGCCACTTTTCGCACCACGCAGAAATTGTCTCTAGATCATTTTGTAATTGAAATTGATCGTCTGATGATTTTACTAGACGGTTAATTACAGCGTCATCTGCAAAAAATCTAAGGGCGCTGCTCAGATTATCACCTAGATCATTTATGTAAATCAGGAACATCAGAGGGCCTATGACACTACCTTACGGAACGCCAATATCACTTCTGTTCTACTCGATAATTTACCGTCTATCGCTACGAACTGTGAACTCTCTGAGAGGAAATCACGAATCCAGTCACACAACTGGGACGATACTCCATATGCACGCAATTTGATTAACAGTCGCTTGTGAGGAACGGTATAAAAAGCTTTCTGGAAATCTAGGATTATGGACTCGGTCTGAGATCCCTTGTCGACAGCACTCATTACTTCATGCGAATAAAGAGCTATGTTGCACAAGAACGATATTTTCTGAATCCGTGTTGGTTATGTATCAATAAGTCATTTTCTTCAAGGTGATTCATAATGTTCGAGTACAGTATATGCTCCAAAATCCTACTGTAAATTGAGGTCAGTGATATGCGTCTGTAATTCAGTGGGTTACTCCTATTTCCTTTCTTGAATTTCAAGTCGGTCGTGGATGCAGATGTTCATTTGTAACCTGGAACGTAAACATGTTACGCAATTAATAAATGCTACCCTCTCATGTGGAATTTAAAATGTCTTTCTTTCAGTGGTTTATTCGTTATGTCTCTTTCGCCTGTCCTTAAAAATGTTTCCACAAAGTTTTGTTGCCCTACGGTCACTCATTTTTCATAGGGGCCCTCTCAAGTAGCGAACGTTTAATTGTAACCACCCTGTACTTTCCTAACGGCGTCAGGGCCCCTTGGTGCCACCATTCGGCATTCTGTCTCGCGGTGGACAGTGGCCATGATGTTTTGGCTCGCCAAAGAAAATGCATCGCAGTGATCACTCGACCAGTTTCGGTGGTAGTCGCCACTGACGAAGTGCGTGTAGTAGTGAATGGGAAACGTTGCCAAACTTCAACGGACGCTGTAGGAACGTTAGGCGCGCAGAGCTCCTGCGCGTTTCCACAAACTTGTTATCAGCTGAGGTTCTAGGTACGTGGGTTAAATACACGGTACGTCATCCTAGAGTGTTCCTCTGCTGTCACGGTACGCGGTGCAACAGTAGCGTACACTCTGAACAGTGTTCTTACAACACAACGCGTTCGCGGAAAGCATCGTGACTCATGTGTTTTCGTTCTACTCTACTTATTTCTGAAACGTAGTGGAGCTGTAAGTACTGCAGTCTACAGGTTGAAATTCTTCAAAAATATCTAGTTAGTCTGCCTGTGTTGGTCATATAAGCTGGAGGTTTAGTGAAAACACGGCAATGCAAAGCCATAGTTATCGTATACTAAAGATCTTTCTTGAACTGACGGTCACAATTTTGAGGATCAGGCTCACTGATGATCAGGATAATATTTATAGATAAACAGTTGCCAAATATAAATGAATTAATGAGCTTATTTGGGCTACACTCTTTGAAATTTTGAAAGTAGCGGGGATAATAAAATACAGGGATCGGAAGATAATTTACTACAATTTGTACAGAAACAAGTTATAAAAATCGAAAGTTGAAGAGGGAATGAAACAGGATCATAACCAATCCTCGATATTGTTCAGTCTCTACAATGAACAAGCTGTGAAGCAAACCAATGAGAAATTTGGTAGGGGATTAAAATTCTGGGAGAAGAAATAACTCTGCGGACTGCCAATGTTAGTGTTAATTCTGTCAGAGACGGGTACTGACTTTGAAGACAGTTGAAGGGAGTGGATAGCTTTTGAAAAGATGCTAAAAATAAAAGAAGTATAGTAGTGGAAGTAAATCGGGATATGCTGAGGGAAATGCTCACTCAGTAAAGTATTAATCTGTCATGCCGCTGATTTGGGATCGATCCTACCTGTAGGCTCGATTTTGTTTTGTTTTCCTAATTGTTTTAAAAATTATAACAGCTGTTAAATAAAGTTAATGGCCTAAAGTGTTATCAATGAAATCATAAATAATTTTATTTTGTCTATGAAGTGGTTGTCACAGGCTTCTAGCGTGAATTACGCTCATCGACACTTTCTTTTTAAAAAGTTGAATAACTTCAGATGCATTTTAATGAAGGTAAATTAAAGCGTTAATTACTGTCATTAGAATGTTATTACAAAACTGGACGATATTATAAGCTGTGGAAACGTTATAAATATTCGTTGTACATTCGATGACCCGTCGTCTTCGTGGAAACGCAGAGTGTTGCCCTATTGTATATACATCAGGCAGGTGATCAGGAAGTGTCAAGGCCCGCAGGAAACTAATCGAGCAATGGGCCTTACCTACTACACTGCCAGTTCATTCTTGACTTTCGCAGAGATTGGAGCGTCCTGTACTGTGTCAAATTATCGGAATTTTTACAATATTGTGAATTAAAAATGTCTGTCAATGAAGAGATCGTGAAAGTATCAGAAGCTGGAGGTTCATTATAAAGTGAAGTTCGAAGGTGATGTCAAAAGATGCGGTTTTTTATTATGAAAGTTTGCTTGCTGCAAGTAGTTTGATTGCACAGGAATCTTCAACGACAATTTCTCGTGAAGCAGTCTTGGTGGGTAAAGAAATTTACAGACGTACTATGGACATGTTGACTGAAAAAATACTTGTGAATGATGATGAACTTTCTCACGAAAAAGAAAACTGTAAAAGTGAATCTTTCGAAAAGTGCGAAGACCACAGCTCATCGGATGAATGTGAACCAGAAGAAAAGAAGGCAAGAGAAGTAGATCGTCTTTCTTTCAAATACAAAATTAACGCTGTTAATACCGCAAAGACTCACCCCACGTGGAAACTACAAATATTACAAAAACAAAAGGATGCAGCCGGTTAAGAAAGAAGGAATATTTATCCCAATTGGATTAATAAATAAAAAAGGAGGCAATCAATTTTATAAGCACGAAGCAATCATTTCCTGAACGTATGATCGTTTTGTTGAAGCCCGAGAGAATTATCAGCAAGTGAATACACGGAATTCACAATAGTGGGCCTTAGCAGCAGCACAACAGTTTACAGAATTTGAATTTAAAGCTTTTGACAGCTGGGTTCATAGATTTAAAAATAAACACGGAATTCGTCAGCGAAAAGTGACAAGATTTGTTTCGTTGTCAAGAAAAGAAACAGTGACGGTCGAAGAAACCTTGCCTGCTGCAGACACTTTTCGAACCCAGACGTTAAAACTGATACTGAATTTCGACAAAGATTTTGTTATTAACACTGGCCAAACTGGTATTTGTTGCAGGGTATTTAAAAATTCATTTTGCTCTCTATTTTTCCGATTCTCTGACAAAATACTTCAATTTCGCTTGTTTTTTCTTACCAGGATGTCAGTATCAGTCGGTGTATAACAGGAATCTTGCTTTCAAAAGAAGTAAAACTATTTCCGTCAAAAGGCACGACATGAATAAAGTAACGCATACACATACCGCTTGTTATGCTCTCATTCTGTCTGGAAACTTCCTACCTCAAGTATTTGTTTGTTTACAAGAGGCAACTGGTAACTTTGGTCCCCGAGTTCAGAAAACAGTAAAAAAATAATGGAAAAATTATAAAAACGTTGTAATAACGTCTTACAAATCTCGGAAGCTAACCACAGAACTGTATACTGACTTTCTCAACCGGTGTTTGAAGTCTTATGTGGGTCAAGAACGGTTTCTGATAATTGTTTACTCTTGGGGTGGACAAGCTAAGCGTGAATTATACGACGAAATCTTTCAGGTTGACTAGAAATCACTGACATGTACAATTCAAGTGATTCCTCCGAAATGTGCTCCACTTGTTCAATCATATGATGTCTATTTTTATAGACAAGTGGAAAATCTGATAAAGCATATATAAAATTGAGTTTATCTTATTGATAATAATAGAGAAAAAATTGTGGTGAAGACTGTATAAAAATTCAATCAGTAGTTTATCATCAGCTGTTATCGTCAGTTTTTAAGAGAATGATTCGATATGCCTGGTATGCTTCCAGGCTTTCTGAGGAAGGGGAAATTTTCAGGAACGTTCACGAAGTATATTTTTCAACAGATGTTTTTTAAAAAGAAAAGTTGTTCCTGTAAACAATCATCCTTCATAAATTGTGCAAGATGCCAAAATATTTTCTGTTTTCAATGTTTTATGACAATTATCATTCTAGTGCTTGCTCATAAAATACAAAATCGACAAATAATTGAAAGTCCGTCCAAAATTTTGTGACAGTGGTAATTAATTTACCTCCATTAAAAATGCATTTGAAATTGTTCAACTTCATAAAAAGAAAACATTGATGAGTGTAGATAATATCTTCTCGGGCTCCCATCCAGAAGATGATGAGTATGAAACTCATGGAAACGTCGTGGATTTTCGACGCAACTACCCGGATGGAAGCCCGAGAAGATTTCATTAGCAGTATACACCGGGAAAGCCTACATTCATATATTGATGAGTGAAATTCACATTTTAAGTAGCTGTGACAGTTCATAAACAAAATAATATTATTTGTGATTTAATTGATATTACTTTAAATCATTAACTTTATTTAAGAATCGTTACAATTTTTAAAACAATTAAAAAACAAAATGAAACCGCACCGCCAGGTACGTAGAATCTAACGCAGATCGGCCACATGAGAGCATAGTACACTACTAACTGAGCTACTTTAGCTCTGTGCTAACACAGATTGGCAACATGAGAGCATAGCGCACTACTGACTGAGCTACCTCAGCTCTCTACTGCCTGGCTACCTACGACCTTTATATGAGATATGCATGGGCTACGTATAAAACTTTAGAGCCCTTTTTTCGAAATTTTCTGGGTAGTGCGCTTTAAGACTTCTGTGAGTGGACACGCTTGAGATATACTACTAACCTGCGAAGTCTCATTCCGAACTGAATTTCCGAGACCGGAAGATCTTGTCAGCATCGGTTGAGGTATTACATGTCATGCATATCAGTTGGTCGACTTTCCCGCTTCCCTCACACTAGTTGTAACCCTTTGTCGCTAGTGGGCTCAGAGTTGCAGCATGTAACATGGCAGTATGTAACGTAATTATGTAGGTGCTTGAGAAACAAACTGCTGTAATCGAGTTTCTAACCACAGAAAGCGTGCCTCCAATTGAAATCCGTAGAAGAATGAAACCTGTGTAAGATGATGACTGTATCGACATCAGTAATGTGCGACACTGGATTGTTCGTGCTCGTAATGAAGAAAACGGAGGTGCTAACCTCTACGTGCGTCTCAGAGCTTACCGACGTCATGAAAGTTCAAGACCATGCCATCAGCAGGCAAAGTCATGCTCATGGTGTTCCGCGAAGTTCAAGGTGGTGCATTTGGAATTCACGGCAAAAGGAACCGCCATATACCGTGCAAGGTACTTCAACACCCCCCAGAAAACTGAAAGCACGAATTCGAAGAGTTTGTCCCCACAGCAAGACGATGCCAGACCACACACGAGCGCCGCGACATCTGCAACGATGTGACTCTTTGGGTTCACCGTCATCGATCACCCTCCATACAGTCTCAACTTGTCCCCATTCGATTTTTAACTGTTTCCAAAACTTACAGAACATTTTCGAGGGTTTCACTTTGACAGTGATGAAGCGGTACAAGCAGAGGTGAAGCAGCTTCGTCATCAAAGTCAAACTTTCTACTGTGGCGGTATCAATAAATTGATTTCACGTTCGGAGAAATGCGTTCGTCGTCAGGGTGACAATGTTGCAAAATAAATATGTAGACATGAAGAATAAAGATGCAGGATGTTAATAAAGTTTAATTCGGAGGCAATCATCTGATAATGAAAAATAGAAACGAATCTTTACAAACGCTTAAAGTGTTTATTTCTTCAGTAATTTTTGAGAACATTTCTCGTGGAGAAAAACAGCGGTCTGGCTGGCTGCTGATGTTCGTGGAATCACAGACCCTGCTTCGTTCACCGCCATCGCCTACCATCATGGTATAAATGGTTTGAAGATGGTCACAATCTGACAAAAACCGATAACCATTGTAAATAAATATTTTATGGCTCAAGACCGTTTTTAATCAATTTCTCAAGTTTATTTCTTCATTGCATACGACGGTAATGGTTCACCCTAGCAATGCAGTGTGACTGTTTACGCCAACGAGAAGATAGTGATGCTACTGAAACTAGTAGTTGAATGAGTAAAGTCATATTCCAGCTCCTTGACGGTCATGTCTTCCTTTCTGAAGTACTCAGATCCTATGGATCACCACCTGAACAAAATATTTTGGTAGAAATGTGTAGAATCTGGGAACTTAACCGAGATTTGACCAAAGTAAGAAACTAGACTGATCACGTTACTAAAGGAAGATTCTTGTGGCGCATTGGTGCGGCACTGGTTTTCAACCTTGACTATATCTTTATGCATTGACAAGTTCTAGCTTCCTCGATCGGTACAGTGGCAATGTACTGCAGTTACACACACACACACACACACACACACACACACACACACACGAACAGAGAGAGAGAGAGAGAGAGAGAGAGAGAGAGAAGGACGAGGATGATGCTGCAGACCTGTTTACTTAAAAAACGTGTTCAGTTAGAGGTGGTGGCCTTCAAAGAAGGGTAAATCGGAGTCCAAACTAGAATGGATTCGTTCCTTTCACAGTTTAAAATATTTCTGCATCTCGTTTACAGAGTGAATGCGCAGGAGCTCCTCCGTATTTCACCTTCGGGGTGGAGCAGAAACACCTCTTTAGAAAGCTAGTCCTCCACTGTCACTAAAATGATTGCAGAAGCTTAAATTCTCCATAGCGTGAAAACACACTTGAAGGTCGGAAACAGTTGCAGCACAAGTACCTCCTAAGTGTTGCAAACAATGTCGTTTCATTGTAAGACAGTAACCAGGCTTAAAAGTCATCATCAAACTTCTAAACTTTAGCATGTATCACAACAGAGTGTCTAATCACCCCACAGCTATGTTTTTCTTGACTCTTTCCATCACAATGATGAAAAAGGCTTTGAAATAGCTTGTTCCTCTCAAATTAATCGTCGCAGAATGTTTCTCGAAGCATGTTTTATTCATTACGCATTCCGAGCTCTGCTCATCTTCAGATAAGCTGGTGACAAACTTGTAACATAAACATTTTTTTTTATAACCTTGCAGATTTACACAAGCACTTGCTGAGTGGACTAGTAAACTTCATGTTCTTTCGACGCTAATTGACATTTTTGTCAAAATTGTATATTCATTTGTTCTAAATGGTATGTATTTTGTTTTAAACGTCTTTGTTGTGCAATCATGTTTTAACGTAAGTCCAACTTTAAGACACTTACGTAAATTTGCAAGATTGTTAAGAAATATTTTTGTTACCAATTTGTCACAAGGTCATCTGAAGATGGGCAGAGCCACAAACGCTTAATGAATAATAAATGGGTCAAGAAACATCCTGTGGCAACTATTTTAAAGCCATTTTCAGCATTATGATTATAATTGTCGCTCTCCTGTACTACGACTTTCAGTCAAGTTTCCCATCACGTTTAAAAGACACATTGCTCGGTACAACTTCGTTTTCGTCGTATCCTTATTTTCTGCCTTTTACAGTATCATGATCTCCGCTCTCTTCCAAACATTTCATATTCTACATTGAAGTAAGAATCTGTTGTGTAATTGTGGAAGACATGGCACTAGTGTATCACTGTTTGTAGAACCTCCTCTTTTATTCTCTCTGACTTTAGCGATTTTTCTTCTTGGACGTCAGAATGGCCGTAGCTACTTCTTCTTCCGTAAAAGGAATTACTATGGAGGCATTATCGAACACTAATTCATCTCGTCTCTTAGCAGTTTTTGTCATCCTGACTCATTGTCGCAGTTATCGTCTGGTTGAAGCGTTACCATTTTTAATTTTAACGTTCTACTGATTCTCACCAAGTCCTTCTCGTGGTATTGTTTCTTTTTCTCACAGACGACAAGACCTTAGGGAACCTTATCTTTTTCGTCACCAGTTGATACCAAGTTCCACAGATCCTATTACTGTTACGGTGATCTCTTACGAAGTATTCGCATAGTTGTTCCTTGCTTCAGTAGTTCTTTGTGTTGGTGGATAGTCTTCCTGTAAATTCATCAGCGTCGCTGACACTCCTCGGCACTTGTTGTGTTATGGTAGAATTTTCTCTAATGTGTTGTTTTGCAGATCGTTATTCCACATTACCTCTGGACAGCCAGGGCATTACCGTTTGTATGAAATTGCGATCGATTGCGCTTTCTGTACTTGAGTTGTTATTTTTTGTACCATATCGTCAATGTCAAATCCCCCATCGTTATACGACGCAAGCCTTACTACAAATTTCATAAGATTCCTGTTCATCTTTTCAAGTTCAGTACTCTTCTTATGCGTATTAACAAGCATTCTACACAAGGTATATAAGTCACTGAGCGTGTGGCCTCCTACTTTTTATGACTATTGTCTTGCTGCATGTGTATTGTGTTAATGTCAATAAAGAGGTTATGCAGCAGTAGTTGACCAAATGCGAAGATTTATTTAATTTTAAAACACAATATGTTTCGAGAACATGAGGAAAGGTATTGTTAAATAATACAAGACTCTCCATTTTACTTTCACAGAAAGCGTTAAGCATCACCAGCAATTCCGATCATTATGCTACGTTTCATGTAAAATGTAGAGTCTTCTATTGTTTGAAAACGCATTTTTGAAGCTTGCGTATTTTTGCCTGTACCTAATAGCAAAACACTTTTCAGGTACGTAACACTACATGGAAAACATGGGCAGATATTCATAAAATGTATATTAGCATGTGAAATAATGTAAAATAATGATTGAAGTTTTCCTTGATAATGGGATCATGTCTTCCCGACACATGATGTTTTTGTGCATTAAACAAATCACATATTTGGGTAACTCTTGCGTCATAACCTCCGTACTGACGTCGTGATACAGTTGCATTGCAACTTGATGACAGATTAGTCAGTATTTGAGTTCGGAAAAGGATATAGAGTACTGGCTAAAGAAGGGAGACGTCCAAATGGAGAAGGAAATCACAGTGCAAGATGTGATCATTGCACAAGAAATTAAAGCACAACTCCAGGAAGAATTACACAACAACAACAGGAAGAGGTGTTTACAGTTTTCTCCCAAACGTGGAGTGACTTAGTTTAAACTGTATGGTCTCCTCAAGGGGAATGATCATTATTTTTAAGGACATGGACAAACCCAAGCTATCTGAAAAGAAAAAAAAACAGAAAACAGAGCATTTCATGTGCATGTGGCTGTGAATGAACTGCGAACCATGTGCTATGGCGCGGGTTTAGCCGAGCGGTCGAAGGTCTTGCAGTCATGGACTGTGCGGCTGGTCCCGGCTGAGGTTCGAGTCCTCCCTCGGGCATGGGTGTGTGTGTTGGTCCTTAGGATAATTTAGGTTAAGTAGTGTGTAAGCTTAGGGACTGATGACCTTAGCAGTTAAGTCCCATAAGATTTCACACACATTTGAACATTTTTTGAACCATGTGGTATGGGAGTAAGGGAGAGCTTTGTACCTGGGTACACTTTTCAGACTTACGCCCCTAGCCAGCCCTGTAATATAAGTGTAATATAGTTCCTTATTCAATTTTCAAATGGTGGCATTCCCTTTTTATGTGCTGCAATATTTTTATGAAAATACAAAAATACTCCGGAAAATTAAGATCTTTCCGAATGTGAAAGTATATTCCAAGGTACAACAAGGTCCTGTAGCTCTGAACAAATATTCTATTGAAATTTAAAAGCGTTTCAATAGAGAAAATCTAGTTCATAACTGTATTTAATCGCCTATATGTTTCATTATTACTCTTCTATACACAAATAATCAGTAACTGAAATCACATTAAGTAGAAGTATTATCAAAAACCAGTTGCAAATTAAACAGATTTTTAACAGAGGCTATTGAAAACTAACATAATTTTACATTTTCAAGGCAAGTAAAATTTTTAAGACATGTAAAAACATTCATTTGCAAGTATCAAATGTTCCAAACCCGTATGTGAATTTCTAAGGTACCAAACTGCTGAGACTTACACACTATTTAAACTAACTTAAACTAACCTATACTAAGAACAACACACAAACCCACGCTCGAGGGGGGACTCGAACCTCCATGACATGGCACCTCTAACCACGCGGCCACTCCACACAGCATCACAAGTTCCATGTTAAAAGACTTTCTTTTGTTTCAACGTACAAGGTAGCGCACGATCGACGAAGTGTGACTTAAATGTCCACATCTTACGTAGATAATTCCAAAAATATATAGAATTTTACTCACCATAAAATTTTTTAACTGAAGAATTAAGGATATATTCCAAATATCGTCAATATATAATACAACACTTAAATGTGTAGAACACGAAATATTTCCAAACGCCGTACAAAACATAACCTCGTGTCTAAAGATAACAAAAACAGCAGAAAATGATGGAACTGGCTGATGGCGCTCTTTAGTACACATTCCTTCACGTGATTCTAAAATCAATTACTAGACTGAAGTACCGACCCAAAAACATAATGTGTTCCTAGGTATACTATCCTCTAGGTACACCCCCCCCCCCTCTCCTAAAACTGGTGGTAATGACAGACGATGCCAGGAGTTTTTCCAGTATCAATCGATCTCTATAATACTAAAAGAAGAAAGGCTATGCCACAATTTTAACTAAACAGAAAATAAGGTTTTCTTGATAGGATTGGAAGACCTCCAGGAACCACAACAGAAACCAAGCAGCCGCCTCACATGAGCAGGATACAGCAACACGAATAAGACGGAGGGAAGACGTAAGAGAGCAAGGCGAAGTGGTTGCTGTGTGAGGATTGGCGGAGACGTCGTAGGGTAAAAACTGTCAGGAAATTTTTGAAATCCAGTCTCTTGAATGGAAGAGCATTGTGCACCACCCCAGTTGTTGTGGAGATAATTAAGAGAGAACGGAAGACACGAACGAATTGGAAGGGCTAAGGCTGCCAAAGTTAAGTTGACACAATGCGTTCTTATAAAGAAAAGAAATTTCCGTCCAGAGTTGAGTAGAGCTTGAAACGCCTGTCTACCAACTCAAGTCGGCATGCGCCGAGTTCGTACTGTATCAAATGATGGCGGAAACGACTAAAACTAAACACAGTTCCCATCACAAAAATAAGACCAATTTAAAAGGGGAGGTGGACGAGCTCCAGTTTTAATATCCGGTGATATACCTGTAATTCTATTGGACTCGCCGCCCTTTTTATAATACCGAGATCGATTGCGATTCTCGATCTACAGCTAATCGACTGCTTCGTATGAAAACTCCATTGTAAAGTATAATCTAAAATTTTACTTAACAATAGTAAGTTATGATGTAACATGAGAGAAATTTCGGCTACTACATAAAATTGCTCTAAACTATCCGTCCCTTCCCGTAACTTCTTTTTACTTGTATTTCTTATATCAACTTTCTTCGTGCGATTCAAGTTTCCAAACTGTATTTCTCTGTTCAAAGTTATTAACGCCTAATGGAAGCCAAAACTATTTCTTATGCACAATTACATAATAGGTTTTGCAGGCGATGGCATCCAAGAACTAATCTCGTCAAACCTTAGGAGAAACGCTCATCTTAATTTTAACACTTTTTATAAAAACCTTTTGAAGCAAGCGACGTACATCAAACGAACACGAGATCAAAATATTTCGATTCTGATAATTAATTTTATTTAAAATCCGATGTTTTACTTACTGTTAATTAATTAAAACATGAATAATTCGTGTAATACTTTGCCTAGACAAAATCCAATTTCAGTTTCGTAGTCCTCTAATCAAACGGCATCGTTTGATGTACACCACAGTAATAGTCTGTCTGATTTTTATTTTGGATTTTTTCTAGCCTTTTTCGTTTTGCATGCTTTTCTCTTTTCCAGACGCCTTTCAGCACGGTCTAGTCAATACACTGTAAACACGATTTGCATACAAACGTTATCGGCTGTTTGTGAGGAACTCGCAATGTCATTTGGAATCACCAAATTACGGATACAGGATGGCCATCCTAAGAGTCGTCAGGCACATTTTCTCTGTGTTTCGTCAGATATTAGCAATTTAGATTTTGCAACGTATAGCAATTACTGCTGAACAATTACTGCTCGTCAGGTCTATCATGCGACGCCTGGTGTCGACGGAAGCGTCGGTTTATTTCCCGTTACAAATGAAATGTTTTTGAAAGAGGAGCTCAACATGCCCGTTCGGTTGAGCGGTTCCAAAGTAGCCCAATGCTCGCTTGAAGGACGTGATGAGAAATATTTGTCTGACCTGACTCCACCTACACATTGCCAAAACGAAACTGCTCATATCTGCCGAAACACCAGGCAAAATGCGCCTGATGTCACTTAGGAAGGACACGCTGTAAATTGGCCACTAGCATGGGTTAAAATTATGTGAAACTTAATTCGATTCACAAGAGACGTCATAATTTTGAGAACATGAGAATGACATCACAAGCCACCAGAATAAAGGAAGCCTCCTCGGCTGAAATGTTGCTGTGGGCGCACTCTTGACGCGATATTTACGGGAGAAGTAAGCAGACGCTTTGATCGTCACAAATGCGCATATTATTAAGATGGCGTTGTATTGTTTCACCTAGTATGGAGACGGCAACACTGATACAGGGAGTTAGTTCAGTGCAGCTCACTTAGTTTGTTGTTTATGCATGGAAGTCAAATAAACAAGCATTCGGAAAAGTTTTTGTTTGTCACATCCAACATCAACTATCATTTCAAACATAAAATGAATCTATGGACCTGTAACCCTGGACAGCTGACGACCACACGATATGTTTATCCACAGGAGTAGTGGATATGGGATTCTACTTCAATAGCGGGGGCTCATATTAATGTCTTTTCAAGTAAACATCGGTAGATCTCAGTATGAGTCCATTATTTCGCACCCGATTCGATCCACAAAAATATAGAAGTACCGTGAGAAATGTCCGTCCCCGGTAGTTGAGTGGTCAGGGTGACAGAATGTCAGTCCTAAGGGCCCGGGTTCGATTCCCGGCTGGGTAGGAGATTTTCTCCGCTTAAGGACTGGGTGTTGTCCTAATCATCATCATTACATCCCTATCGACGAGCAAGTCGCCGAAGTGGCGTCAGATCGAAAGACTTGCACCCGGCGAACGGTCGACCCGACGGGAGGCCCTAGTCACACGACATTTACATTTATTCACCGTGATAAATGCATGCTTGAACGCAAATGCAGGTGCTAGCCAAGCCTGCAAATTGAGCTGCTGTATCTTTCCACCAAACAGTTGCTAGGAAATGTCCTCAATACATTGCAAGTGGCAGTCGTGGTCAGAACAGTGTTTTGTGCAGTTCTGCGTGCTTTATGTCGGAGCTAAGTGAATTCGAACGTTTGCAAATTGTTGATACTCGTATTGTGGGTGCTTCCGTAACCAAAGTAGCCGAAGTGATTGGTGTTTCAAGAGGAACCATATCGAAGATTTCTACGGCATACAGGAAAAGCGGAAAACCTTCATCCGCTAAACCATAACGCAGACGAATTTATGTGTGAGTGATCGTGACAGACGGTCATTGAGGAGGAGTGTGACGAAAAATAAAGGAACAACACCTGCAAATGTCACTGCAGGGCTAAATGTGGCACTCAGAACACTATCAGTAAAAAAAAAAAAAAAAAAAATTGCGAAGGGAGCTGGAACTGATTGACGAGTTGGAATTCCAAAACCACTCATGGGTGATGCAAATGCCCGTGGCAGAAAAACATGGTATCGAAGTCATGGAGGAATTGTAGAATGTCACTTGGTCGCATGAGTCTTGTTTCACAGTGTTCCCAACTTCTGGACGAGTTTACGTCCCAAGAGTGAAACATGGTGGGGGATCTGTGATGATTTAGGCAGCCATATCGATTCTGTATAAGATCACATTACTGCCAAGGATTAATTGTCCTTTTTGGCTGATCACGTCCATGCGATGGTTCAATGTTAGTTTCCCAGTGGCGATACTATATTCCAAGAAGACAGGGCCCCTGTTCACACAGCTTGCATCGTCCAGGACCGGTTTTGTGAGCACAAGCATGAAGCAACTTATCTCTCCTGGCGACCGCAGTAGCCAGATCCCAATATTATGGAGCCTTTGTAGTCTACTTTGGAGAGAAGGTTGCGTGATCCCTACCCGCTTCTATCATCATTACCTGAAATTACCACTATATTGTAGGAAAATGGAGTTAAGATACCCTAGCAAACGGCAAAGGACCTGTATTTATCTATTCCGAGACGACTGGAAGCTGTTTTGAATGCTAAAGGTTTCCTACACCATATTGGGCATGGTAATGTGCTGTGTTTTTTGTGCTTCCATATTTTTGTCTACTTCCTGTGTATGGCTAATTCACAGCCATAGAGGATCAAGTGCGACGAGCAAGTAAGAAGCCCTTGTGCGATGTGGTCGAAACAGATTAGCAGATGCAAATGGCTTCTGTACATGAATGAAGACAAATTGGATTGAAATTGGTACAACTTCCAGAATATAGGTTTAGGATACAAGGCAGTCGATGAGTATAAGTATTATTCTGATTTTCTGAATTTCAAAGAGTTGTTTGACACTTGCTACAATTCTTTAGCTTGTCGAAGTTATTGCAGCCAGAACTTCAACTTCCGATCTCAGTGAACTCCCTGTCAATATTCCGAGAACATCCTGTATATCGCCCTTGTTTCTGAAGTTAAGTATGTCAAGTAGTGACTCAAGTTGTGTAAAACAGAAGCTACCAAGCTATCTGTCTGTTCAAGGCACTCTTCATTTGCGAAGTCCTGAACTGTAGAGTGCTTTAAAAATCCTACTGGTAACACAGTAAGTAAACACTCTTGAATCAGGTACTCTGCGTTTACGAAATCCTCTACCGCATTATACTGTAAACAAGATTTGAATACGAACGTTATCGTCAGTTTGTGAGGAACTCGCAATGCCGCTTGGAATCACTAAATTGTGTATAAAGGATGGCCCACCTAAGAGTCGTCAGGCACATTTTCTCTCTGTTTCGCCAGATGTTAGCAATTTAGACTTTGCAACATGTAGCAATTGTTGCAGACATTCATTTCAGGATCTTGTAGCATAGCTGTTATATGGAGTTGCTAACAAATAAACATGTATACGCCACACTTTTACTAATGACAGATCTGCCTCATGTGGAAAGAGAAGCTTTTCTGGCAATGACTTTTATTTCATACCAGTCTGGTATCTTTTGACATATAAGTAAGTTTTTGTACTTGACAATGACCCAAGACCCAAATGTGGATAGTATAACAATAGAATAAAAATTATTACATTCAAATGGCGGCAACATCATTCAAAAAATTTACCACGACTGTGGCTACAGCCAAAATGAAAATTAATCAAAAGACGAATACGCTTACTTGTACTGCCAGTACATCGTCAGAATGATCAAAGTTATGGTCATTTGTCGAGCAACGGTTCTTGCCGTTAAATTAACTGAGGGCAGTGAGTGCACAGCGCAGTTCGAGTGGCTGAAACCAAGAAATATTGTAAATTGCTTTTGGACATTTGAACGTAAATTACTGACCGATGTCGCAGTTTAATGCTGTGGGCTATTACTTGTTTCCTATAAAGGTTATATCTTCGCTGTGTGATATTTCATACAGATTTAATTCACTGTCTGAAGTGTTTAAAAATACAGTAATGTGCTTCTTTCTATGTATGAGCCATGCTACAAACATTATGATATGAATGCACGATGCCAGATTGATGGACCTCCTCCCATTATACTGCATTATGTTACTGTAAAAAGAAAAATAAGAAATGGTTGCTTTTTACGCTTGATGTATTTTTTAAAATAATTTGATCATCTAATTTCGCAACACCTGAATGTTTTAAGTACGTAATTCGCGTTAATTGGGACTGAGCGTACCTCGAATTACAAACAAACTTGGATAATACGGAAATATCATTAAATCAATGGATAGATCATGAATAAACGCTTAATGAGCACAATAATGATTAAAAACTAAAAAAACAATGTAGTACATATTTGTGTTATATGTACATATGTGGGCACACATTTCTAAGTTGCAAAAATGTAAGTTACATTTTAAATAAATTACCCATAGTCTTTTGTTTTAAAAAAGAACCTCAGTTTTTAGCAGCAATGTCGCACCACCTTCTAAGAAGCATGATGCCAATTGGAGTAGCTTCCGCTTGCTGCTCGATATACCGCAATGCCACAACTAGCGCTGTCAAATCCTCGGTTGAGTGGTCACTGGTACAGTTTCTTCAGGTAATTCCTCGTCGTCACTGTCATCAGCGTGTTCACTAACCATTCCAACAGCTGCAAGATCGGTCACTCCAAACTGTTCATCACTGTTAATCCATTGTGAAACGTCACCGCATTCGCATCTTCACATCCAGCAAGCTTTTTCATTAGCTCTGAGAACGGTTCATTCCGTAAAATCTAGTTCCCAGACTTTTTTAGTGTCTCCTCCTTTGTTTCAGACCAAGAACCGGCTATCCAGTGAACTAAGTGTTTTATCGCAGCTTTATTTTAGAAATTCTTTGGAAATTCTTTGATTGTTCCCTCACCTTTTGTTGTTTGTAGAATCGTCTGAAGCAAATGATGACGATACCTTTCTTACAAGCACAGTAAAACGCCTTGATCCATAGGCTGCATTAAACTCGTCACGTTAGGTGGTAAGGACAGTGCGCGATTACCGTCGCATAGTAATTATAACTCATCAGGATGTAAACAGGCGTTATCAAGCGTTAGGGTTGCTTCGGAAGACAAGCACGTTTTCTTTAGGTATCTTTTGGTGTCTGGATCAAAATCTTCGAAAAACCAATTCTTAAAAATATTTTTGTCCACCCAAGCAGGTTTTTGGTGGACATACATAACAGGTAGTGCAGAAGCAGTGATATTTTTTATTGCTCTAGGCTTAGCAAACTTCATTATTGCCAGCAGCTTCAGTTTATTCTCTCCACTTGTATTCAAACAGGAAGGACTGTTAACCTCTCTGTACGTTTTCTGTAGCCCAGGGCAGCTTTTTCTTCTTTTGAGGGTAAACTTTTAGATGGAAGCGTTTTATAGTTTAGACCTGTTTCAGCACAGTTATACAGTTGATTAAGAGTAAGATTTTCTTCTTGTATAATAATACAGTTTCAGAATCCGCAGAAACTCTTCCACCGCAAATTTCAAGTTGGCTTACGTCGTATCGCTTCTTCCACCTATCCAACCATCCTGAACTTGAGTAAAATCATCCTACCCTCCTTTAACTCATTTCTAAAAAATACAGATTTTTTTCTTGCAGAACAGGCCTTGAAATTGGATTTCCTTTCGTGTTTGTTGAGTAAACCGAACGAACAAAGCTTCATTCGTTTTTTGATACTCAGATTTCTTCACTAACTTCCATTCAGATGACGAAGTAGAACACTTGTTTGATGAAAACTTATCAATTTTTCCTCCGTTTCTACGCCAGTTGACAACTGTCACTTCATCCACTCCATACTCAGAAGCAAGTCTTTTTAATGTTTCTCCTTTGTCTAGTCTTTTCAAAGCCTCCCGTTTCACATTCAACGGCACAAATTTTCTCTTACTTCTATCACTCATTGTAATGTATAAAGTGAAACATTAAGAAATATACGGTTACATAGTACACTGTACATACATACAAAACTTTAAAATTAACGTGACACAGAGGGGCTCACAACAGTACAGATGAACACGACCAACTACAGTACAAACAACAATGGTTAGCCAATGTTGTAAAATGTGAATTGTATTGTCACTTAGGCGTCCTGTATTTCTTTTACTCTACTGTATTCTCATTCGTACTATGAATATTTAACTTTAGAATCAACCCGTTGTCCATTTTCAACTTCAATCACCAGGGAAAAGTCATTATCTAGATCCAGATCTACATTTACTCGTTTAGAACCACTCATGGTAACATTATATTTGCTGGCAACGGTAGTTCTCTTGATCAGGGAACTTGCATGTGGTCCTGTTAGCTGTGGCAGATCCAGTGCTGGTTGCTGCTGCTGCAAGGGTGGTACTGGTACAGTATAGTTGAACACCACCGGGTACGATAAATCAGGAACCCCATATATGGGCAGCAGCAGCAGTGTGAACAATACTGTGTGAGTGTCCTTATCCAGCAGTTGTACTATCACCAAATCAGGAGCACACTGCATTGCTAGAACAATAACGAACTATAACTGTAATCGAATATATATTTATTAATAACAATATTAATAACGACATTATTAGTAGATACTTACTTTCAAATATACAAGTCTAATTCCTCCGGTGTCTAGGGGCATTTAACCAGTCCCTGCTACTGCCTCTTCATCCTCTCACTATGAAGATCAGACCTCAAGTGAGGTGGGAGGGTGGGGAGAGCAGCTTGATTCATAATATACTAAAGAGGTGACAAGCAAGCAAAGCAAGCACTCCGTCTTCAGGCCACAAGTGGCCCATCGGGACCATCCGGCCGCCGTGTCATCCTCAGCTGAGGATTCGGATAGGATGGGCGTGTGGTCAGCACACCGCTAATAAAGAGGTGGAGAGGGAAGATATTGTTATTATTGGTCCGCCGTTCCTATCGGTCCTGGGGGGAAGGGAAGGGGAGGGGTGGGGTTGGGAAGGGAGGGGAGAGAGGGAGTCCCCCAAATGACCTTGACCGATACCCAGTGATTCCCCAGGAAGAGGGAAGTGGGGGTGATGATGAATTAAGTCGCCAAAGTAAGTAACCTAATACCAAAAATGACCTTGAGATAAGATCATTATCTGTCTCTGAACTAGCAGTGATAACCTATCTAAGATGTCTGAAGAAACCTCACAAAGCATAAAAAACACTTTAGAATACTTGAATCCCGTTCAATCAAAATAGATTGAAGCTAAATTTAACTAAAACCAACTTGAAACTAAATCATTAGAATCGAGAGAGATAAAACAACTTGCAATTATCAAGAGATCACAAAGGGAAATCATGTAAATTTCTTAGACCTAAGTTTAGACGAGCAGTTAATGTTAAGAGATACACAGGTTACTCAGCAAATAAACTAGACAGCTTAGCACTTCTAGCGTGCATTTTGCAAATCCCCCAAACCAGGACACCAGAAAGAAAGCGTAGCACTTTTACTTTGAGTTGGTTATTCGTTACAGGTTAATCTTCTGATGAAATTCAAGAGGTATTACGGTACTGCTATTATTTAAAAAATAGGAACATGGGTGTCGCCAAACAAAGGGTATACTGTCACATACTGTTAAGTAGTATCCATTCCTTTGAGAGATGGCACACCTCTCTCTCACTTTCAAATGGCTCTGAGCACTATGGGACTTAACACCTGTGGTCATCAGTCCCCTAGAACTTAGAACTACTTAAACCTAACTAACCTAAGGACATCACACACATCCATGCCCGAGGCAGGATTCGAACCTGCGACCGGAGCGTTCACGCGGTTCCAGACTGAAGCGCCTTTAACCGCACGGCCACACCGGCCGGCTCTCTCACTTTAACAACATAATCAGTCAGATTAAAGTTCATATTTTAGGTGATGATCTCAGTGTTCCCCGTTACTATATTTGGTATGTGTGCTTTATGACTTTTTTACATGAGGAAGTTGTGGGCAGAATGTTCTTATAACTGCATGTGTAACCTGTAGAGAACTAGTACCCGACGGCCATAGTGGAGGCGCCAGAGAACAGAGAGAGAGATGGATTGGGGGCCATAAATGTGAGTGCAGCAATGAGGCTTTGTGAGTGATTTTGGGAAGCAGTGCTCAGTGGATCGCACTTGCAGGGAAACGTTTGGTTGTAGTACTGTCCCCCTTCCACTTAAGGTCAGACAGGAGGGTGCCAGTTTGCAAGACATTTCACCTGGGAAAGGTGGCAATCCATGGCAGCCAGTTGATGGAAAGTGGATGAAGGAAGCCATTTAAGAGATACTGTTGTAAACTGAGCCTTTTTGTAAATGGTGGGAAAGTCATAAAACTCCATGCATTCTCATGTTAGGATCTGGGATGATAAGGACAGATCAACAGTCTTCTTTCAGAAATCGAAAGGGTCGTTCCAGAAAGTTTAGCTCCCTCTGTAAATGAGGGACTGTGGTTCAATCTAGGTAGATGTGTTTTGGCCGTGCTTACCGTGAGAATGACGCCTCCCTAGCCTAAAGTCTTCTCTTTTCAGACAAGAGAGAATTGTAGTCGCTGCTCCTCTCAGGAGCAAAGTAGAGGGTTGCTCCCCCCCCCCCCCCGCCCCCCTGCCCCCCCCCCCCCCCCCCGGCATGGGAAACCTGATGCTCTGTCTGTAGTGGTTACCAAGCCAACATAACAGCAAGAGGGAAGATTCAATAGTAGAGAATAGTTCAGTTCGTTTGTGCAATGTGTGGGCGGTTTCGTTTTTGCTAATTCTGCTCCCATTCTGACGCTTGGTGGGAAGTGGTTGTGATTCTTTGCCGCCTTGGTCTTCTGGTTCTCTCCTGATGGAGAACTTCAGGTCTTTCCCTAGTGGGTGAGACTTGTGGTCTGTATCTTGTGGTGGATTAAGAGCCGGTGGTAGTTTCCAACTCTACCGACAGTGGAATTGCATATCGTCTCGGACATACCATGTGTCACGAGCGTGAACTTATACATCCTGAGTCGACTTTCTGATGTTTGACAGTTCCAACATGCGCCATCGTGCCTGTAAGCCAAACTGGTTTGGCCAGATCAGTGAACGGGTGTACCTCACACTGAAATCTGCCAGGATTTCGGGGCTCTAATAGGGAAGATTCCCACCTTCTGAAAATAAGAGCGCCAGACCACATAGTCTGCAAATTTTCGTGGATGCGTATGAACATTACAGCCGCCGCAGCGCACCGCTCCTCGTTCACAGTGCCCCTTATCTGCTGCTACCAGAGTCAAGGTAAACGAGTAAAGTATTGCTGCACCGACATAGGGTTGTTAAATAATATTCACAGCTACCTATTCTTAGATGAACCATAGTTTGTGGTATACTTGATAGTAGTTGATTCCATTTGAACAGAGTTGGGCCTCACAGTGGATTCATGTAAACAAAGACAGGCTGCGTTGTAAAAGGGGTTAATTCAGGGGAGAATTTGTATAGCTTCAACTACTATGTATGCTTTGCCAATCAAACACCGTTCCTTTTTTCTGATCTGTGTTCGTCATTTTTGTGTAAGAGTTATCAGCTAGATGTATTTACAAAAGAATTAATAAAACTTGTCATTGTTCTGTTAACTTAAAACGCCACTGTTGTCACTAATACCACCTCCACTATACACTGTTTTTATTTGACTGTATTTGAACATGGATGCACCAGCAGTTAAAAATTAAATTTTATTAAATTAATTAATTTAAGATCTGAAAGTGAACACAGACATAGGAACAAAGGTGTAAGTAGCTTCACTAATTCAGTTATAAAATTTAGGACGTAACTCACGATTTTAAGGTTAGTGAGAAGATAATACTTTTCTTTATTTAAAAATATTAGCATTTAGCACCACACAGGCATATATTTATGGTTAAAGAGAGCGACACCTCCCCCTTCTCCTAACATATATGAGGGATCGGTTCTCTTGCATAATAAAAACACGCACTTGAAACATTCCGTTTCCAACACAACATCACCGATCACGGAGAAAGTTTTAAACATTCGACACTTGGTTTAAGATTATGTGCAACACTGGAGCATATGGGGCTAAAAATTTGAAATAAACTATAGGACAGTACTGTAATTGTATTCAACTGGAGTTTGGTTCACCAGTGCTCTTTGCTATTCTGATGAAAAAAAATGTTTGTCTTCTATTAAATAATTCACAGAAAACATTTTCACAGTTTGAACAAGGGAATTATGTATATCATTTTGGATACTTATTGCATACTGAAAACTATGGTGCATACTGTGTAGTTGTATCACAGGCATAAAGTGATTATCGAAGGATTCTGTGGTTGCATGTGTCACTCTGAGCGAACATATGAACGACTATAGAGACGTCCTATAAAAGCATCTACAAGTAAATTAAATACCAAAACTTAGTAAACAAGTCTCCTAGTCTGACACTCTAGGCATTCCCCATGAAACATGATTAACAATTTTAGGTAGCATCTCATTAAGGAAACAGGGCGTAGGAGATGTGCAGAACAGAGTGCCCTTACAGGGTTGCTCTTAGCTTACACATTCCTTGTGCGACACTCGGAAATGTAATAGTTGATAAGAAAAATTTTCTGCTTTTAGACTCAGGATACAAAAGCTGTATTAATAAATTACATTAAAAACGGACAAATCAGATTATGAGACAATTTTTATGAAGAATATTATGTTATTAGTAATCAGGTGTCAGATAACTTAGATGAAGGGTTTTTTTTGTGCGCCAGGTAGACCTAAGTAGTGATAGACGATACAGTTAATTAGAATAATTCAGCTGTGACTGCTCTCCATATACGCAGTTGCGTCCGCCAATACCAGTGTAAGAAATGTAATTAGAAGTTAGACACAGGTTTAAGTTAATTTTATAAAAAACTATTTATTATTCATATCTTGAAACAGATAAGTAATATATTTTCTGCATTTTATGTAACTACATAGATTGTGTTATGAAATTATCATATAAATTTATATTTTATGAAGTAATTACTAGACAGTAATATTTGTCATAGCCACTAGACGATAAATCTTACATATGACAGCAAATAAATACACTGTCTGACAAAAAAATGAAGCACGCTGAAGACATAGTCGGGTGAGTATGTAAATGATTGGAGTTGAAATTCACTGTGACATGTAGAGCAGCCACCAGAGTGCATTTATGTTGTTCGTGATTAGTGTCGTTTCTGTGCCTCGTAGGGCACGTAAAGAACACGAGGAGCGTCAGATGTGTGATCACTGCGACGTAAACGGAGATGCTGCGTACTCGTATGAGAAAGCTTTATCAGCAACTGAGAGTGTTTGGAATGGCCCCATTGTGGGTCTCCATTTGTCCAGCTGGTCCAATCGTGCAATATCCAGGTTTGTAGGACATTTGGCTGTTACTGTGGCCAGACTTCGGACCACATGGGTACGTCAGGTCAGGCAAGCTCGTCCAGTAAGTTTCGTGCGCGCACGGGTAGACTGGGTGAGGTACCTTGACCAACGACCCCCGCAGCACAGCTCCTATGCTACACAGCTGATACCATAGGGTCCATTGTCCCTTAAGTGCCATATACAGGTGGGACTTCGTGAAGACCTTTTGCTGTCTTTCTTTGTGTAAATGGCAGCTTTATTACACTTATAAAACTATTGTACACGAAACTGGAGATGGAAAATTATAAAAGAATAAAATTTTTAACTTAAAAAGAGCGATAATAGAAGATAGAATTGATTGAGTAGTAGATGTTGCTTTAGCTGCGCTAGCCAGGGAGGATGTCTCGGAATGTGGCCTTGAGCTCGACATCTCTGTGCAGTGGCTCCCAGCGTTACTTACTAATTCTTACTTAATTCTCGGTTGAACTGGTATTTGTATACTGTGTGATAAAGGATTCCTATTGATTAGTGTTTTGTGTACTATGTGTATTGTTCTTCTAACTTACGCTATATGCTAATGATCTCTGTCATTACGGTAAGAGGTTTAACGTGACGCTTGGTACAATAACCAGCTACAGTAATATGATAACATATGTCTCTTTGGTTTGATCTATATTTAATGTTCCTTTATGACGGTGTCTATGTCTTTTTCTTCGCGTATTATGTCATCTGTGTCGTTGTTGAAAGAGTCTGCTGTTCTGGAGTCCTCATGTGAACTATGATAGTCGTCTCTTTGACGTCTGCTATGATGCCTTTAAGGTCTAATTTCTTTACAGGTAGTATGTTCTGTCTTTGAGGTGTGATCTGTTAGTTCATTTAGCTGTCCGCATTTGTCTGACCCCTCAGTGAGTGTTGTAGTCTTTCTATTAGGTCTTCTGTTATGTTTCGCCTTGTGTGCGAATACTGCTCACAGTACAACACGATGTGTTCAGGGGATCCGTGTTCGCCAACACGATGTGTTCAGGGGATCCATGTTCGCTGCTTTTGCAGTTGCCGTCCGCAAAATGTGAGTAGCGCTGTAGGTATGCTGCGTATGGGCCATGACAAGTCAGGGAACGAACCATGCCATGCCCAGGGCTGGCATGATTCATCCGTAAACGTTCCCTGATATTTCGGCAGAAGGTGTACACCATACGGCCTTTATCATTTTGGTTCCACTCCCGTCGACAGACCTCCAATAGCCAAGTGTTGTTGACGTTTGTGTTACATGCCTTCCTCTGTTATTACCTTGATCTTATCGTGCCTTCCCCTCTGGAGCCACTAACATGCAGCCTGATATCTGAGCGTATGTCGATAGAGAAGATACGCAACACCATACGCAATACCTCTGTTGAGGATTTGCGCAATACGCCCACAGCCTTAGGAAAAAAAAAAAAATGTTCAAATGTGTGTGAAATCTTATGGTACTTAACTGCTAAGGTCATCATTCCCTAAGCTTGCACACTACTTAACCTAAATTATCCTAAGGACAAACACACACACCGATGCCCGAAGGAGGCCTTGAACCTCCGCCAGGACCAGCTGCACAGTCCATGACTGCAGCGCCTTAGACTGCACGGCCTTAGGAGTACACACCTTTGTACATTCCTCACTGTTGCCCTGTTGGTTATTAGAGCAAGCATAAGTGTCCATTCACTTGCTCCGAAGCTCACATCCGATTCATAGAGATCGCAGTGGTAGCTCTGATGTGTGTGATTTGTAGTCTGTACTGTGTAGTGTGCATGCTTGCAGGTTTGTAGAGTGTTTTCTGTGCTTTACTGGTAGTTATGCGTATTTTCTGGGTGAAACTGCGTTTTTTCGTCAATGTATGTTCCCAGGTATAGTGTGGCTCTTCCTCTTTTAGTGTTTGTGTTGTGTATTTTAATCGATGGGAGTCCCTGTAATGCGCCGTTCAGTAATACATATACGGTCTTGCGCATTGCGGCTGTGTTTGTGTTGCACCAGTGTTGTGTAGTGTTTAGGATGCCGTTGGGTTCACTCTCTAACGAGGACTCGTTGTCCACTGAAACCACTATAAAAAAATGTCTATCGGCAAACTCTGGAGCGAGCGAGCGAGTCCCCACTCTGCCTACCCATTTACGTCAGAAGGCGCTTCTACAGGATGTTTCACAATGTAGTACCGGATCTGCCGCGGCGCGCGCTTTAAATCTGTGGCGACGCCGTGTACAAATACGTCCCGGCAGAGTTTATTTTTAGATATATGCGTTAAGATCATAAGGAATACAAGAAACGATACCTTCCTCCGAAACGCAACGTTACAGAGTGAATAATATTAACATAGGACCGAAAGTCAGGTTTCTACTACAAACATATAACCGAATACCTGTTCATGTGAATGTTATGTTCCTCTACTGCTATTTGTAAAACGAGCCCCATATAGTGCAGTCAATCTGTAAAATTTAAGGCTTGTTCCTACTCTGTGTTTCTACTAAAAGGTAGAAGTTTTCTTTGAAGGGCTGAGTTGAAACGTAACAATTCTCGCAACATGAAGAGTGGTTAAAAAGTAACGAGAAATTTATAATTCACTGTCTTATGTCTGAAAGGTATCTTTATAATGTTATGCAGACTGGGTACTAAGTCTATTGTCAACTGTCAAAAAAGTTACATGTGTTTCAACGATTATTTGTTTTTCATATAAATAGATTAGAGAATCTGTATTAAATTTTGTTATAAGAATGTATTAAGAGAATCAAATTTTTGTAAATGATAAATATTGCTTTTGGTGAATCTGCTATGAGCTACACAAGGGAATACAGGTGGCATAAGCATTTCAAAGCAGGCCTTAAACGACAGCGGTTTTAGAAGCATGGATTGAAAATGTGTGGTCAAGAAAGCTATAAACTATCCCGCAAATCAGTTCCAAAAGCGTTGCGGGAATTGGGAAAAGCACTGGCGTAAATGTATAGTATATATAAGAGAATATTTTGAAGATGCTAACGTTGCTGTAGATTAACAAATGAAGTTCTGGCCAAAATATAAATATTAATATGTGAACACGTCTCTTATGTCAAGCTTTTTACGTAGAAATCGGTGTACATGTTTCGAAGGAAATTTCAGCAGCGATTAGGATAGCTATTGCGTAAATGTTTTAAGCAATATGCATTAGAATAAGGTGAATGGTAACCGAGATAGAGATTTAGTGACATAATACATTCAAATGCTGCTGTTCCATAAGTATCAAAAGTTTTGCGTGATTTAATCACAGTCGATTAGCGAAAAATTAAGTAATATTAGCATGAAGTTCTTAAATTATTGCTGATTTTGTACAACAAGTGATAAAGGTATTTATTGCTTTGGACCACATTTGACTGAATTTATCTTGGAAAACTGTTTAACACTTTTGCTACGATGTGGTACATTTCTGCCAAAACAAAATTTTATAGTTTATGAACATAATCGGGTTTGAAAGCATACACAAAGTATTTTTTAAGAAATTATTCATTGCCTATTTACATAAATCATATTTTAGATGTCATTATTGTCGTCATCGTCGTGGTCGTCACTTTTTAAATTTATAACTATGGCGTCTGAAATGTCTTCCGTTATTCCTTCATTAAACCAGTACTCTCTTTTAAGTTTCTCTACGTGGAGGCAGTATGCACTCCAGTCATCTTGAATTATCGTTTCAAAACCTGTAACAATTGGGACACGTGTCTGTATATGCTATTCTTCGGTTACTGCAAAATTTACTTTGCAATAAAAAACAGAAACTCAGAAAATTGCTACATATCTTCTTTCACCAGCTGCAGTAATTTCGTCATGCAAATATCTCCAAGAATATTTCTTCCTCTGACGAAATTTTTGAATTTTGTGCACTCCAGCTTAATTGGGTTTAAGACACAGTTGTATGGTGGAAGTCGCAGCACAGTGTGTCCATAAGCTCGAAGTATTTTATTTATTTAAAATACTTTGTCTTCCGGCTTATGTCATTTAATTAAATCAAATAACTTTGTTTTTCTCATTGACGAATCAGTTTCCACCTTATTTTTTAATAACCACTCAGTCATTTCCCTTTTAGTCGAGAACCTAGTTGGAGCTCTGTTATGCTCCTTGTTGTGATATCAAGCGTTGTTAATAAGAATAACACAGTTCGGTGGGAGATTCGGAATTACTTTAGTAGATATCCAATTTGAAAAATTTTCGTAGTTCGTTTGCCCATGGTAGTCCCTTGTTGCACATCCGATTTATAAATTAACTGTGCGTTAGGTAAAAGCCCATCTTTTCAACCAATATTTACTACAATAATCCTGTTGCTTCCATTAACATTGTCCACAATACCATTAATGCCAGGATCCTGTCAACAGTTTCCATAAGTAATGTTGCTGTTCACCCAAGTTTCATCAATATAAAAGACGTTCCCTGCTTTGCTCCCTTAATTTCCTCACTTGGATCAAGTACTTATATCGCCAGTCATTTACATCCATCCTCTCTACCAGAATCTTTCGTTTATATATAGATCTTTTCCAGGTAAATTCCATTTCACGCAGTGTCTCGTGTAAAACGTCTTTCTGCCAAGGAAAATGAATTTTTTTTCTGTAGCAGTAAGTAATTTCCTTAGTGTGGGTACTATTTTTTGATTTGTGTAAAAGTCCTCCATCGTTTGTCGAATGACCGATTTTATGAAATTGTCTATAACGACAGGTTTCCTCCCACAATTATTAGTTTTTCTTCGTGGCGATACCAATAAACCATGTGATATATTTTCGCGTGTCTTCCTTATGCGTCCTATTGTGGCGAGGCCGACGTTTGCATAAACTGCAAACCTTTGTTTGGGACTAGTAATATTAGACAACAGATTTTTTTCGATCGCTTCTTGAATATACCTTGTGATACCATTGGAGACGATCGAACGCTTGTTACTCCGCAAATGTCTTCCTCTTCTTCGTATTCTTGCAGTGCAGGGCGATTATCCATTACTTTCGGATACCGAAATATATTAGTAAGTACACAAAGTTAACTAACTAACGCTGGTACCTAAGATCCCACGAACAGAAACGACGCGGATCATTGCACGCCGGTCTACACCGCTAATCAGGTAAAGGGCAACTGATATTGGGTCCCCTGTAGGTCAGTGGCGGAGTTCTTCTGGGAGAGGCCACTTCCCCCACCAACAGCACTGCTCGCTCTTGAGTTTACAGACAGAATATACTAACAAGTCATCAGTGTGTGCCACGATACCATCGGGCCTGAGATGCAAGTCACTCGATTGCGGCGTTCCAAAAGATGGTTCCTCAAATCGAGCCATGAAGCATCCCTTTGTAATCTTTTTAGTACTTTCCGGTTTACTGCCTGCCACTCTGCGACTCTGCCTATGCATTAATCGAGGAAACTATTGTACAACACTGTAGTCCATTGATATAGGTCATGTCTTAATTGCCGCACTATCATATGATCTATGATTCCTTCATAGCACATGTCTTCTATAAAGTCCGCGGTGTTGGGGAATCTGGATTGAACAATCTCTTGAAAGACTAGCGAGTGATTATATTGCCTTCTCTGTTTGGCGTTTCTGGAGACAGGGCATGCTGGCTGCGCCAGGAGATTGCTAGTCGCCAGCTTGTCGTCCTTGTGGAGAATGATTGTCTTTGATTTGCTTGGTGAATTTTGTTGGTTGTGGAATTACGGTCAGAGGTATTGTAGGTAAGTGTTATTGAGGTGTTTGTTGCTTTAGTAGCTATTACTACATTCTGTTTTTTCAAGCTGTATGGCGTATATTCGTTTACAAGTTTGACAGACCACTGCTCCGTTTTACTTGCATGATTATCCTTTGCCTCTTCTTGTGCAAAGGCGCTTTCTCTTCCTTGCAGTCTGACTTTTTAAGTTTTTTTCCCAACAGGTGGCACAAACTATTTGTTTTCTCGTGCAGTGTTCGATGGATGGTAAAGATCGCAGCACTTCTAGCAGTATGGTATGGCCACAAAGTCTTCGACGTGTAGAGATTGTAAACCCAGGAAAACACTACCTTGACCAAGTAGAATGTTCCTCAGACAGGGCTGACTTCGAGTACGTTGTTCGGAAACCCGTTTCGTGTTGGGTCTGTCTTGAATCTGAATTTGGCTTCTTGAGTGTATTTTTCTTTGGTCATGTGTTCAGACAAGTTTAGATCGTATCTTCCAGTAATACTTGTACAGTGTATTTGTCTGGAATATTTAGAATTGTTATTAGTGTCTGGCGCTTCTTTGTTATTCCGCATTTTATGTCCTTGATTTTACTGACTTTCTCTTGTAATTTCCGACGGTCTTCGCAGGTTTCAATTTCAATGATCACCACTGTTGGGGTGGTGCATACTACTTTTATTTTCAGTTTTTCTTTGCATGTGTCACGAGGATTTTCCTGACCTGTTTGGGATCCTTATTCGTTGTCGATTTGACCATCAAGGTTCTACTTTGTTTTGCCTTGGCGTCTTCAGTTTTGATCTCATTTGTGTTCTTCGCCTTGTTGCTTGTAAATATTGCAGCGAAAGAGGATTGTGGCAGCGTCGGCGCAGTTTTGTATTTCTCTCTTGCTCTCTTTAGCTTTTCGGATTCCGTTTTCCAGACGAAGTTGGAACTTTTTAACTATAGTTCTTCTACGAAGACACTCAACCTGCGGTTTTCATGTTTTAAAATGTTGATCTGGACTACTAGTCTTGCCTGTCTTAGTGAATTAATTCTAGGTCGTGTCTTGCAGTATCAACAGTGTGCATTTCAGCTTCTTGTCTTAGTGTTGCGTTCTCTTGTTTCAGTATGTCCATTCGCCTTTTCATACGGGCATGGGTCAAGGCATAGGCGGTTAGTTTGCGCTTAAAGAAGGCTAGGACATCGACGAAGACCTTATTTTGCTTTAGTTCTGTGGCGATCTAATTGATGAGTGTACCTATTGCCGCGAGTTCTTCTTCGTCTAACGTGGACTGCATGTCTGTTTCCATCTTTCCCCATGGCCGGGGAACAGCACCTGGCACAACCGCAGTGACTACGTTTGTAGTTTTAAGGTCCACTCACCTCCTTTGAGGCTGTTCATTTGCAATATCAGCAGCCATAAGAAGCTGTTCCGTTTGCAAGACTGTCATATGGCTCCGCTCTCTGATGCAGCCGTCTAGATGGGCGCAGCCAACAGGGATAACATCTAGGGCTGCTGACGCGTTGTCTGCCGTTGTCGCGGACGTCGAGGTGTGGTATATCGAAGGGCGAGCAGCGTGCTGACGTGTAGAATGTCTACTGGAACCGTATTCGTCCGACTAGTCGGACGGCCGTATATGACCTCACGCTGTCGACTAATTTCAAAACGTACAGTGGCATTGGCGTGGCATACGGCCATACACTGCCTTGTAATCGACGGATGCCAGTGAAATGGGGTTGCTCAGACTTTGTCACTGCAAGGGAGCGCCTGTTGTTGATGCTGTCTGGGTGTGTTTCGCATTTAATGACCGACTATGGAAGTATAGAAGCTTATAAATTATGTGAACGAGAGCAGGTCACTGTTGAATATGCTAGTCACTAAACTATGGTTGAAAGCTGCAAAGTACGTGAGTATGGAAGCTAAGTGGAAACACTAATCACAGCGTAGCAAAGACATAATACTGTGTGATCAGATTTATTGAACACGTGGTACGTGACATACAATGTATATTCAATGTTCAAGACTGTTAAAAAAATTCTAGAAACTGTATGAAAAACCAAAATTGAGAAGAACACCTTCAAACATACTTTCAACCTGTGCAGCTAGTATTCTCTAAAGTATCCAAACCGCTTTCATTTGTGCACTTCCTCTGAACAAAAGAGCGTCGTAAATTTATCTCGGATGTAATACGCTGCATTGACGACACGGTCGACTGTTAGCTGCGACGTGAATGCAGCTGCTGGTTCTCCCTCCTCCTCGTAAATTATGATGTGTAAGCAGCATACACATTTGAGTGTGATATCAACATTATCAGGCTTATCAATTTCAATACTGTTTTGCAGTAATCTCTATCTACTATTCATTATTCAGATTGCACAATCTATCATTTTTAGAGTCTCAGAAAGACACTTGTTGAAAGTAGTTTGCAGTGGTCCAAGTTTCGACACTAGGAATGTTCTCAGTAAGTAAGTCTAGTATAGTTGTTTCGCGACTGCCTGACGCCCGACCGTGTGTCAGATGTTACTGAGCTGCAGTGGATGATTTTCATCAGTCGGCCGTAGTCGTACGCCCTTACGGAAAGCCTGTTAGTCGGACGAATAAGGTCCCAATGAACGTTCAGGATGAGAGCCGACGAGCTCGGCCTACTAACGCGCGAGATCGACACGTGCCGAGACAGCGGGAGGGTGGCGACCTCCACGCTCAGGCGGCGGACAAACGCCGACGGACAAAACACTACATAACTTTACTCACTCTTCCTGTGTAAATTACAATATCTAACGAGTAAACGAAAAACGCACTGTGTCAGATAATATTCCTTGCACCCGCGAACGTAGATATCGACTGTCGTTACTCAGCTTCAAACTATCGAGAAGAACACGGCAAGTGCCATCACCTAATTCCCTAGGAACTTCGCCCAATGGAAGAAGGATCAAAATAAGCGAACACGTATCTCAGCTCATCAGTAGCTACTCGACTGTTTCTGAAAAAAACGATGGTCAAAGTTTTCGAGGTATTTTCAAGTACTTCATTAGCGGTTTGCCTTGCGATATTCTCAGATGAAATGGTGGCACAGTGATTAGAATCGCTGGTTCCAGATTTGTGCCCCATGTTCGAAAACCGTTTATTACTTCCGGTTTTGTTTTTCATTTACACACCCATGTCTATAGGAGATAACTACATGAATGTTTTCCAGCACATATTGATAAAATGTTGTCCTTATTCTTGTACTAAAGGAATGTCACATGAATTAATTTTTAAAAAATAAAAAAAATATTTCAGATTGTTTTCGGTGTAATTCCTGTAGTGTATCTTGATTCATAATCAAGTGCAAGTGACAGTTTTCGGAAAAGTGATCTGTTATGTGTAGTTTGCCGCGAAATTATTGACAACGCGTGAAATCTTCACCAGTGTTAACGACGTTTCTTTCTTGTGTAAGATTCATACGAAAAAAGTCACTGTGGCAAACCTGCCTCCGCAAGATGCTCGTGGTATTCGGAATATCTGTGGTTAGAATGTGGCTGCGATCGGTATCATCCAAGGGAATGCACTGAACCTTTCTGAGTAATAAACATTTGAATAAAATATAAGAATTACTATAAGAATTTATATGAGGATGAAATACCTGAATATGAGAATTTAAAAATATTGTTGCCCCTTAACACACCATTCACACATATATTATACAAGAAATACTGTACAGGTTGTTCGGGAATTCCTGTTACAAATTTCTGGGACTTGTAAATGACAGTGAATACATAATATTTTGAAAAGGGACCCATGTCCAGAAACGTACAACTTCCATTCTAAGACGGATTCAGTTCAGAAGGGAAAGAGGAAAGTCTTTGAGTTCCATGTCCCCTTTGCAATAGGGTAGACAGGAGTAGTAGGGAAACGCTGGCATCAGTGCAATTTGTTAGTGCAGGTTGCTTACATCAGGGCACGTATATATATAGGGGCAAACCTGTAGCACTCTTTTGAGTGACAGGTACTTAACCTATAGTTCTTCCAGGAGGGTTATGACGCCCTGGGGGAAATCAGTCCTTTTGATTGACAGGTCCTTCACCTGTTTCCAGGAAACCCCAACACCCGTTCCCCTCCTCTCCCAACCCCTATGGAAACCTCCAATGCCCCTAACTACCCTTTCCTGATAAAGGTGCATTTTCAGGCCTGAGTTATTCGAATAACCCCTACTGGTTTATCAATTTGATTGATTAATTAATTAAATTGCTCACTTAACTAACCCCTTCCCCTCTGATAAATCCAACAGCCCTCCCATCCCACACTCCTACCCCCACCCTCCCGTCCTGCAACGATGAGGTTTCCAAACCCTACTGGATTTTTTTCCTCTTGCCTCCTATCGGTGGATACCAGTACAATTAGGTCATACGCTAGGAAGACCATCACGTTGGAGGTAGCTGAAAATTTTAAACTTGAGCTCATTTGCATGCTATGTCCTTAAGCAATTTGTAAGAGGGGCGGGAATTTTGCGTGCTCGCAATGCAACTATCGGAAACAATAAACTGATTAATCGGAAATTTGACGTTGCGAATGCGTTTTTAAAGCACAATAGACTTCCTGATTTGGTCGCCTCCACTGCATTTGGTAGGAGAAGGAAGGGTCTGCCATGCGATGGAATGGTAACAACAACAAAAAAAAAAATACCTCTGCAAGATGTAGTCCACTGCAATGTATTGGGAAACACTAAACATGATACACTTATACCACGATCCAGTCCATAGCAGTAGATGCCACAGCTAGATGCCGGGGATAGCTGAAACACTCTTAAATCCCACATATTCACCTACCAGACGTCCACACGCAGCATAGAGGTTCCACAGTACATGGTCAATGTACAGGGACCGGATGAAACTACCGCCTCAACCGTAGCCTATGACAGCAGCCGCAGAAGCAAGTGACATCAAGAGAGATGCCCGCTGGCAGCAGAGGGTCCACACCCTAGGAAGATCCAAGTCGTAGGAGTTCGAATGCTATCAGTACTCCAGTGCAAACACTCGCCAGATTGGATCTTCTCAAATTTCCACACAGTATACTTACAACACACGTGGTCCCAAAGGCGACTCAACACAAACTGGGTATCAGTTCACTATTCACCCATCCAAAGGAAGTAGTGAGCCAAATTGTCTTAAGCCGTGACAGACCGGAAGCTTTGTCGGACTCTTTGTGCTATTGTACAGAGGATGCGCAACCCCTAGCCCAGAACAAAGGCGTCGTCAGCTTAGATGATGTTTCTGGCCTCGATCTGTTTACTTGCTGATATGCTTTCTACGGCCATCACCAGACACACAAGAATATTGGGAACCAGGCTCATATTTATTAGTGTAACTATAATTGAATATTACGATTGCTGCCAGTCTACCACCAAGCAATGCACTGGAAATGTCTCCTCTTGACGGCTGTGTTTATGGAATGAATCTCACATTGAAATTTCCATATCTATAGCACACACAATTTTCCATGTAAAATCTCTGTCTCATACCCTTACGGTTATCTAGGTGGTGAATCTATACATCCCTCACAATAGGACACATAGTCAGTTTCTCTGCACATGCCTTAACATAAGCCACAGTTACTTCACACTACAACATATACACATTTCAGACAGCAGTGTAGTTATCGTTTATATGTGTACAGTGATGTGTCGACAGAAGTGTCGACACAGTGTGATTTCAGGGGACCGTAATGCACGCTATAAACACACGAAGGATGGCGTGAGGTCTGAAACAGGATACGTAATAAATGCCATAAAGAAAACTACGTAGCTTTTGGAATACTTAACTTTAATCCATCCTAGTTGTATACATCGTTCTTGATGTGACATGCTTTATACGATAAGTATCAATTGCTATGTAAGGCTAATGGCGCCTTGCTACGTCGTAGCCATGGACTTAGCTGAAGGCTATTCTAACTATCTGCTCGGCAAAGGAGCGAGGCTTCGTCAGTGTAGTCGCTAGCAAAGTCGTCCGTACAACTGGGGCGAGTGCTATTCCGTATCTCGAGACCTGTCTTGTGGTGGCGCTCGGTCTGCGATCACACAGTGGCGACACGCGGGTCCGACATGTACTAATGGACAGCGGCCGATTTAAAACTACCACCTAGCAAGTGTGGTGTCTGGCGGTGACACCACATACAGCACCCGAAAATATTATGGCATACCCACACTCACACCAGCTACGTGTCTCGTTTCTCCTCAATTCTAGGAAATTATTTGACGTTTAAGTCTTCCAGTCTGTCCTTCTGGAAGGTGCTGCATACTGCCAAGACTCTCTCAAACAAGTGTTGTAAAGCACAGCTCTCTGCCACTGTGTGATAACCAACATAGCTCTGGCGGACGAAAGGGTTGGAAAGACATCACCGATAAGTGTCGGTGTACTGTAATCAACATCGCTGTCCACAGTGCTACGAGGAAAACGTGAGGATATACTTAGCAGAGCAGATAAGGCCATGTTCTGTGTATTCAATTTGTTACAGCCATATCGCCCATCCTCTTTGTATACTATAGAAGATGCAGTGGAAGCCCCGTATTCCTATATTGTGCAGCTGTTTACGAAATTGATCTATCGCCACTTACATTCAGATATTCACCACATGAAATTTATCCTCCCCTTACGACTAGACACGTAATTTTTTTTTCTGCATGAATAGTAGCCTGATTAACTCCCACAAACATCTGGTGATACGTAGGAACTTTATGTTTAAGCAGCAGCATAACATTTCTGACAATCAATTAAAGATGTATAAAGAAATATGGTACTTCCACATTTGCACCAGCTGGGTGTCGTTTTCGACCAGCCCAGTAGCAAACAAGCCTCCCACCATCACATATTTGTCGACGAATAAAGAATATAATTACAATTTAAAAAATCCCTACTGCATTTTATTTAATTTTACTGTTTTATCGATTTCACCTCTTCCACGAAACCTTTTCGTATTTTCTGTACTTGTAAATCCAGCCAACATCTAGTTGGGGTTTGAGACAGAGCATTCCATGCATAGCTACTGTAGACCTACCTACCATAACCCATATCAAACAAATTTCTCGTGACTAAGAGGTCATTGCGAGAGCAATATATACTACAGTATGTCAATACAGAGTTAATTTTCAGCAGCCAAACCGATGGGTAGAGAAACCGCAAAAGCTGCTCTGCATTGCGTCCAAGCACATTTTAATTTACTGTTGCTAAGCACTGTACCTGTTTAACACTCTGGAGCAGGAGGAGGATCATCGCGAGATGGATCTGTTGTTGCAGTTGGCAAAAATTGAGTCTGTTAGAAAAAACAAAAGAGCCTGTTAGAGCGTCACACAATGATTTTCTTTGTTACATGTGCGAGTAGTGTAACGTGCGTGTGGAAGCTGAATTTTCAAAAAGTAACACAATGTTATGTAGAAACCTCCTGTTAGGCTTGAATGCAAAGAATGTTTTATTCCAAATGTGCAATAGACTTCTGTTACGGCGTAAAGTAAAGTGCCGTCACACCAGTCGGGAACGAGAGAGCAAAGATGGCTGAGAAGATTACGTCAGCCAATTGCATGCTGACCCACCCCCTCTCCAGGACGACAACGTGACATCAGCGGCCTCTATGCGAAGAGAACGTAAGAGCCGCACCCGACTGGCCGCGAGCCAGTTCAAGAGAAGCCTCACGACTAGATACCTGAATAGAAAGGGAAACTTTGTCACTTCACTTGTATTAGGGATTGTATACACTGAAGAAACTTGTTTATTTTGCATATCGCCCTTAGCTTGCGACACATCGATGTAACTCTCAGAGGTAAGTATTGTCATTTACTTTTTTTGTAATGAAACTCATTAATACGATTTGCTTCAATTGTTGTCTAGCGAGCCGAGAAAGCAGGTTTCCTAGGCACACCAGAACTGACGACTAGCCAGGATTTAACCACTTCTGTTTGTCCCTTTCAGCGCACCAGCTGTATGTAACTGAATAATCACTATTGTAATATTGCTACAAGAATTTGCTATGCTGAAATCGGGTGCTAATAGTAGAATAAAAGCGGGTTAAAAGCTGTGAGCTGTCTGGGGAGAAGTTAACCGTGCATTACTGCGCAACTGTTTCACCAGGTAACTAGTCTAGGTTTACCACATTACCAATCAGACTAACATTGATTATAATCTTTTACAGTCATACAACAACCGGTAATATATCTATATATAAAAAGGAGAATTTAAATAAAAAGAAAGAAATCAGTTTATATTTGGAAATTTATTTTAAGATTGTTCATTGAAATTTCAGCATATTATACGTGAGTTATAACTGAGCTGGTGCCTTGTTTAAGGATTGTAAAAATGTGAGATTTTAATCTTACGGAACACATCAAATATGGAGCCAAGATTGGGAGACTGCCTACAACACTGTATTCACAAAACAACACCCAAAGAACGTTGAAACATAAGCAAGAAGAAATTAACCACAACCAACAGATTCAGTTTTCACCCAAAGAAATTACGTTCGTAACACAATCCTGTCCGTCATGTAATTACCACACACTGGCATACTAAATTCATATTAACTCTTTGTAAAATCTTCCCAAAAGGAATAGCTGAAGGCTACTTTGATGATTACACCACATGCTCCACGTGGTCAACTTGGTTTACAGAAAGCGTATAACTCCACAGTAATTTTGATAATTAAAATAAATTCGATCGAAAAGCAATTGACAAAAGAAAAACCTTGAACTGGTTATTAACGTCTTACTGTTAACCTGACGGGTCAAACAGTTATATAAGCACGTGGTACTGGTCTCGCAAAGTACACCTCACGTGGGTTGAACATAAAGAAAAGTTGCTATATTGAAAATATTGTCAAGACGAGACGTTATAATCACACAAGCATTCGCATTTAAGATTGATCTTAGTTAGAGTTACTGATCAACACGTGGTTCCACTTTACTCACAAAGTAGTAACAAAGCAACAACCGGAAAATACTATGAACTTCACACGAGAATTACACTACGCTGCAATTTAAGATAACCTTAGATATTTTAGAGTTAAACCCGAAATAAAGATGATTAAATTTTCAGTTAGGCTGAACTTAACAAATCCATTGTCCTATGGACTTAGCAGACACGCGCTTAGCCGGAGATCTTACCACTTCAGACGCTCGCCACCGCCAGACTGCAACTGCCTACTGCCGAGCGTGCTTCCTGAGGGTGGCTCACAAAGACAAACGGAAGGGGCCAGAGGGGCAGCTTCCTATACCAACATGACAACGGACGGACAGAACCATACTAAGGATAGAAACCTCTTTGCTTTTAGGAAGCGTAGCTACCTGTTCTGACGTTGGTCCTACTGTTCTCTAGCAGACAGGCTTGTCTGCTACCCTCAAGCATGCAACTACAAACACATTTGATCATTCATCCTCTCACACAGAAGGGAAGGGGGATGACAGTATCTTATCATATACAGTATATAACAGAAAGCGGATGTAGGTTCCGTATGAGACTGTGTGACATGAATTACATATAAACTGTGTTTTAAAGTGTAGTAGTGTGACAGATCGTTCTTGTTTACGTGTAAAAGTAACACGTTCCACTACTCAGTCTCCTCCCAGATAGTCAGAAACGCCACAGTAAATTTAGGAGAGGAATTTACTCCATAAATGACAAGAGATTTAAGAAATCAAACATGAAAGGAATCCAACAAGACCTTTCACTATTAATCGATCCTCATTCAGTTACACAACTTCAAGTGTGTGCAGGATGTCTGTTAATATGGTAATACTGTAATTCTAATACTGAATTTGTGGAGTGGTAGTGAGTGTATTGTGCAAAGTATGGCCATGTTTTAGTTATCGTCCTTAAAGGGGGTTAGCGATTGCACAACTATGCTTATTCAAGAACAAAGCTGTACCGACACATTAGAAAAAATAATCTAGAGTTCTTACTTCCTCAATGTGTTTCGACACTTAGCCTTGAGGACTACGGTTTCACTAGGAAAAGAGAATGTTACTGCTTACAATGTCTTTGAGTGGTGAAATCAAATAATGTGTGTAATGTGCTCTCAGATATTTGTGTGAAACAGATTAAGAGTCATCGCCAAATGAACACTTTTGATTACTACATGTTCCCTACACAACTTGTACCATTGCTATGTGACATACACTGAAGAGCTAAAGAAACTGGTACACCTGCCTAATATCGTGTCCCCCCCCCCTCCCCCCGCACACACACAACCCGAGCACGCAGAAATGCCTCAACACGACGTTGCATAGAGTCGACTAATGTCTGAAGTAGTGCTGGAGGGGATTAACACCATGAATCCTGCAGGGCTGTCCATAAATCCGTAAGAGTAGAGGGGTGGAGATTTCTTCTGAACAGCAGGTTGCAAGGCATTCCACATATGCTCAATAATGTTCATGTCTGTGAGTTTGGTGACCAGCGGAAGTGTTTAGACTCAGAAGACTGTTCCTGGAGCCACTCTGTAGCAATTTTTGATATGTGGGGTGTCGTATTGTCCTGCTGGAATTGCCCAAGTCCATCGGAATGCACAATAGGCATGAATGGATGCAGGTGATCAGACAGGATTCTTACATACGCGTCACCTCTCAGAGCCGTATCTAGACGTATGAGGGGTCCCACATCACTCCAACTGAACACGCCCCACACCGTTACAGAACGTTCACCAGCTTGAAGAGTCCCCTGCTGACATGCAGGGGCCATGGATTCATGACGTTGTCTCCACACCTGTACACGTCCGTCCCCTCAACAGAATTTGAAACGAGACTCGTCCGACCAGGCAACATGTTTCCAGTTATCAACATTCCAATTTCATTGTTGATGGGCCCAGGTGAGACATAAAGCTTTGTGTCTTGCAGTCGTAAAGAGAACATGAGTGGGCCTTTGGCTCCGAAAGCCCATATCGATGATGTTTCGTTGAATGTTCGCACGCTGACACTTGTTGTGGTCCAACATTGAAATCTGCAGCAATTTACGGAGCGGTTGCACTTCTGTCACGTTGAACGATTCTCTTCAGTCGTCGTTGGACCATTTCTTGCAGAATCTTTTTCGCGCTGCAGCGATGTCGGTGCTTTGATTTTTTACCAGATTCATAATATTCGCTGTACACTATTGAAATGGTCGTACGGGAAAATCCCCACTTCATCTCTACCTCGGGGATGCTGTAGCCCATCGCTCGTGCGCCGACTATAACACCTTGTTCAGACTCACTTAAATCTTGATGTGTGTGTGTGTGTGTGTGTGTGTGTGTGTGTGTGTGTGAATTCCTAAGCGACGGAACTGCTGAGGTCATCGGTCCCTAGAGTTGTACACTACTTAAACTAACTTATGCTAAGAACAACACACACCCACGGCCGAGGGAGGACTTGAATCTCCGGCTGGATGGGCCGCGCAATCCGTGACATGACGCCTCTACCCGCGTGACCACTCCGCGCGGCTAAATCTTGATAAATGGTTCAAATGGCTCTGAGCACTATGGGACTTAACATCTATAGTCATCAGTCCCCTAGAACGTAGAACTACTTAAACGTAACTAACATAAGGACATCACACAACACCCAGTCATCACGAGGCAGAGAAAATCCCTGACTCCGCCGGGATAAATCTTGATAACCTGCCATTGTAGCAGTAGTAACCGATCTAACAACTGCGCCACACTATTTGTCTCATATAGGTGTTGACGACAGCTGCGCCGTATTCTGCCTGTTTACATATCTCTGTATTTGAATACGCCAGCCCATACCAGTTTTTTTTTTGGCGCTTCAGTGTATGTTGCACAGATTTTGTTTGCTACCTAACGTGTTTAAAAGGGATGATCTCATTTCGAAGTATGAGCCCTGTTGCGTGATGCCAGATTGATGGACAACCATCATTTAAGATCCATTGTATTGGGTGTGTAGCTGAAAAGGTCAATAATAACAATAATAACGTCTGTTTCATAGCCAAGTAAGATGCTATTACTTTTCAATGACCTATTTCTTTACTTCATGGTTTCTGTGATGACGAGGATAGACCGTTCATATTTAATGATATGGCATACACAGAAGATACTGGTACAATTGATACATTCCCAGCAAACATTGCATCATCGAGTTCTCTCAAGGATGTGAAGTGCGCTAAAACGCGGAAGAGTGCGAGGTGGTTAACACATTTCTACCTTGGTATTCACTGGTATGATCTTGGTATACCCTATAAAGATATGGTGACTTCGCTTTGATTATTCGATCACACCGATGCCATCATCTACGTGAATGGGAAGGAAAAGATCTCATGAATGCATGGAATCTTCGAGTGTGCTGCTATTCAACACCTGGAATTGTATCAGTGTCCTTCTCTCCATCGAATCAAGAAGAAAATGTGCGAAAATAGTGTTGTTGTTGTGTCTGCTTAAGAAAATGTAAAGTTACTTTGGGAAGTAAATGAAATTTTACCTGAAATATGTGTATGACTTCTCTTCGCCATGTTCCCGCTTTGACAGTATACCGTTTCCCCCGGCTACTGTGTCTGTGGTTCTATTAGATATTATCTGAGACATGTCTGCTATATGTCTCTGGAAGTGGACGCGGTCATTTGCCTCCTGCCCCTATAAGGCAATGCGTGCTGCACGATAGGCATAATTCCATGCAACAGTTCTATATATTTTGTTATTCTCTGTCTCAAACTTCACCTCCTTAACGGCACTCACCTTCAGAAAAACCAATGTCATTTGTGTCCTGCACAGCTTTTATACATACATACATAATGCAATAGGTGATAGGTCTTTTGTAAATAACAACAACAAAGACGTATGGTAACGATTTTCTTTTGTTTATTCAGTCTGCACAGGTACGGTATAGTTCTTGAGATTACAGTTCAATTCTGGAGGTACAATTTTACTCTGCTATTCCGATGCAGAGATGGTTTTAACATACATACTACCACAGTAACAATAGTTGAGAAAAATTTTTTTTCCCAGTAGCACAGAATGAGAATGTTTTTACAATTTTTTATAAATCTGCGCTAAAAATTAATGTGGAGTTACCTTTTTTGTTACTACAACTAAAGTCCACAGTCCCAGTACCATAGCTTTCACAATAATTCTGATGGACCATGTACACTTGTAACTAATTTCCAAACCCAAATAGCTAAGATTTTTACAATAATAATTGTGATGAACTCTGAGCTATATAGATACATACACTTAAAAACTAATCTGACTTGGATGGCCAGCGGTAGGTGAAAACCTAAAAACCATTCTATTTACAAGATGCAGAAGGTACATAGATCCATATATATTTACAGGCTGTACATACATTGCGTATGAATAAATAAATATGCAACTGTTTTTCTGTTTATGCTTTTTAATAAATATAAATATGTTTTCTTTTTTGTTTACGCTTTTTTTAACTTTATTTCACACACACATGGTGTGCATATATCTACATTTTCCCTTGTTTTTATCTTTTTTTCCACACATGGTGTGAGTACATACAAGTGTACACAGTAGATATAAATAAATTACATGACACACACACTCACATACAAACACACACACACGCACACACACACACACACACACACACACACACACACACACACACACACACACACACACGCACACACACTAAATTGCTTACACTACTATAAATGGGTCATACTACTATTCTGCCGACTCTCTCTCTCTCTCTCTCTCTCTCTCACTCATTCTTTCCCTCTCACTCAGTCACAGTACCCCACCCGTTCCCTCACTACGAGTGAGTAGAGTGAGTACGGGAGAGTTTCAATCTCGTCAACACAAATGACCCTTTTATAGTCATGAGGCGACAGGCTGATTTTAGACTGCACCACAACAAACACCTCGTGTCCTCTCGATCGAAAACTTGTTTACCGTACCATATGCGATATGCGGCAGCTGCGGTATAACACCGCTGTACAGGCACCGTAAATAGTCTTCGATGGAGAGGGCTCTCGATGGCCTTAGCCCTGCTATGAGTGAAACTTTCCGATGTGCTATACACATACATTTTTGACTGCAGACAACAAACTCCACAATCAGCAGTCCATTCACCTCGTCTTTCATAAGGCTGATAACTTTCTTGTTCTGTGGAACAATACCGGAAGGATTATCGGCCGTGTATGAGGACGTATCGAATTCATTACTGTGGTACCTGATTACTTCATAGGGATTGCAGTTCTTTAGACAATATATGAAGCTATCTGTATCCCTATAATTCAAGATCTGCGAAATGAGTTTTCGCAAACTCATAATGAAAGCGGTGTGTATCGAGTTTGGATAGGTCTCGTAAGCACATTCCCACATAAATAGGTTCTCCAAAATCTACTGCAGTCTTCCTCATCTTCACAGCAACAAGGTTCTTATTGAATATTGTGGCCAGATTAAAGTTTGGTCTGGCAATGCATTTTATTATGCCATGACCCCCATCCCATTCGGTTCTAATCAAAATTCACGTCGTTCCCTCAAATTTTCTATTGTTTTCCCAGAAATTGAATTATCCATTAATTTATAAAAATCTGTCTCAAAGTCATAAATAGCAGAAGCTCTCTGTCTCATATCCAGATCAATATACTCCTTCGACCAGGGAGACTGCCTGAAGGAGGCAGCATGGGTGATTCTAACCAGTTCTATCACCAGGCTGAGACACTGCTGGAGATTACGATAATGCATAATGTATCGCCACTTATTCCCCAGTGTTTTCACCAATTTTGGGATGAAGCATCGTCACGGAACTAGTTGCTCAGGACACTGCGGCAAATTGTTGTGCGCATCATGCAAGCAAATAGGGTATGTGAGTTCTGCCTCCACCACACACCCTACATCAGAATCCATACCCCCCATGATTTTTCCATCTAATCCCTTGCATACGTCTTCGGCCACCCATCGAAACTCACCAATCGGGAGTAATTATTGTATGGCATGCCCATAAAATTTATTTACATCCAAGTACAATATGTAACTCGAATCAAGGGGTGCACTGAACCTGTCACCCATACGTGGAGACAATGGCAAAGCCCCCCACGGATCCCGCTCTCAAAGCAAAAAAGCATGTCAGTATCGGTCAATAATTCAATGCTGCACTTCGTTTTCTTGAGCTTTGCGTCCCAAGGCAAACCAGGTGCCTTGTAACGAAAGGTTGTGTCCAGAGAGTACATGGTCGTGCATAGACTCCGAAATTTCCCGAAAACGTCCGCAAACAAGCGCACTTCCTTGTTCATGTAAAGCCGCGCGTAGTCTCCTAAATTGGAGATCTTGAATTCCCGCCAGACATTCATGGCGTGCTCATATTCGGCTTCCGTTATGGCATCTTCTGTAAGTTTTTGGAGAATACTGTTATGATGGGTATCTTGGTTTCGTTGAGTTTTGCCATACTATCCTCATACTCGTATGGGAAAGTACCCTTCCCAGTCACAAGTTTAAATTCTTTCTTATCTGGAAATGCAGCTCGAGTGATATGCATGTCCTCTTGATGTTGATTCAATGAGTTTCTGGAGTGGCGCCTGCATAAAACGTATTGTGTCAAAGAAGCAGAGCGTAATTCTCGGCGTCAGTCGTTTGGAGAATGAAATTTATTTCTCGACGCCGTCAGGTAGGACACTGACCTGATCATTCTCCATGATGAAACCGAGCGAGGTGGCGCAGTGGTTAGCACACTGGACTCACATTCGGGAGGACAATGGTTCAATCCCACGTCCGGCCATCCTGATTTAGGTTTTCCGTGATTTCCCTAAATCGCTTCAGGCAAATGCAGGGATGGTTCCTTTGGGGGGCACGGTCGACTTCCTTCCCTAATCCAATGAGATCAATGACCTCGCTGTCTGGTCTCTTCCCCCACATTAATTAAAAAAAAAAAATCTAAAAATTCTCCATGACGAAATCAGCCAAGTGCTCAACAAGAAAGTGAGCATCATACCAACCTAAATTGGTAGCTGTTATTTCAAATTGTATGTATTGTGAGATACGCCACGGAAATTTCACATAAGATGACATGGTCCCTACCACGAGTTTCCGTTTTTCTATCCAACAGCGGACAAATATGACAGTCTACTGCGCTAGTGTACAAGTTTTCATTCTCCTTCGAACTGGTCATGGAAATGTCGCTGTAAAGCTTATCAAGCTCCCATGAAAGTTTTTCGAGCTCACTGAGCAGCCAAACTGCAGGATTATCCCCGACATAAGATTTTTAAGGGTTAAGACTTGAATCATAGGACAATACAGTTTGGTACACTGCCGCGTATGGTACATGTTTTTCTGTAAAGGTGGTGTGTGAGGCTGTAGGGTCACCTTCACAGCGGGTCATAGGAGCGAGGAGGCATTCAAAGTCGGCATACACTACAAATGGGCATCGCTCCTCATGGTGAGCATATTTAAACTACGTGAATTTGTTTTCCTCAGTGGGCGTAATAACAGTTACTGGGTCCTTGGAAGGGCAATCTAGTAGATGCGCTGCTAATAACTTGTCTGAGAAAAAATAATTGAGTCATCTTAAGCCTAAATACTGTTTATGTTCATGTTTATTCATCTGGGAGGTAAGAAGGTGGGATATGTCTTTGATCCAAACACAGTGACAGCTATCACCTTCAGAGAAGAGTAACATGTTTACATGCAAATTATGCAAAAGAAGTTCAAATGTGTGTGGAATCCTATGGGACTTAACTGCTAAGGTCATCAGTCCCTAAGCTTACACACTACTTAACCTAAATTATCCTAAGGACAAACACACACACCCATACCCGAGGGAGGACTCGAACCTCCGCCGGGAGCAGCCGCTCAGTCCATGACTGCAGCGCCTGAGACCGCTCCGCTAATCCCGCGCAGCGCAACTTATGCTCACGGGCAAAGTTTGAGAAATGAAACGAGCCGACGACTATATGCTTGTCCTGCTCATCTGGCTTGCTTTTCTTCTCCAGGCCATAAATATGAACAGATATTCCGGCATTCTGTGCCACAAATTTAGGTATGTTCTGGATCTTGACTGGGAATGCGATATCATCAAAGTTATAACATTTATGAATATCAAGGTATCTACCGTATTGAGATGTACGCTAGAGATCTTTTGTGTAATTTCTCTGGCAAGCCTGGATTGACCATGCAAAACAAGCCTGATGCATTTTATTTACGACATTAATGTATGTCCTCTAGACATCGCCTGCTTCTGCTGCTGTAAGTAAAGAAAGAATACTGATTATTTGTAAGCAGAGTGAGTATGTATTACCTATTTCGCTCTGGCTCCTTTACTTCTCCTTCGTCTCCTCATGACGACGAAGGCCCTTCTCTATAACCTCCACTCACTGTGTCATTACGCCCTCTCTCGAATGGTGGAGGGTCCATCGATTCCTCGCCCCTATATCGCCTGCAACATCGTGATTTAATAATAAAAGAACATATACACGCACAGCAACTACAGGAAACAAAAATATTTTTTTAGAATATAGACTTACATGAGGTCTGCGATGCCTCCTACATATCTCCAGCGCATACCCCTCCCTGCGCCCCTTCCTCATGTGCCAAGAAGTCATCTACAACAACAAAGAAATGCAACACACTACATATGCGATGAAATTTAATTACGTATACGCAATTGCATGGAGATAAAAAAAATGAATGGATATGTATAATGAAACAGTACGAAATTCTTAATGAAAAGAAGTAACGTTTTATCGTTTTTGATCCTCGAAATCATCTACAACAACAACAGTAACAACATATTATGGAAACGATTAAATTTTTTGGAAAGAAACTACATATACACTCCTGGAAATTGAAATAAGAACACCGTGAATTCATTGTCCCAGGAAGGGGAAACTTTATTGACACATTCCTGGGGTCAGATACATCACATGATCACACTGACAGAACCACAGGCACATAGACACAGGCAACAGAGCATGCACAATGTCGGCACTAGTACAGTGTATATCCACCTTTCGCAGCAATGCAGGCTGCTATTCTCCCATGGAGACGATCGTAGAGATGCTGGATGTAGTCCTGTGGAACGGCTTGCCATGCCATTTCCACCTGGCGCCTCAGTTGGACCAGCGTTCGTGCTGGACGTGCAGACCGCGTGAGATGACGCTTCATCCAGTCCCAAACATGCTCAATGGGGGACAGATCCGGAGATCTTGCTGGCCAGGGTAGTTGACTTACACCTTCTAGAGCACGTTAGGTGGCACGGGATACATGCGGATGTGCATTGTCCTGTTGGAACAGCAAGTTCCCTTGCCGGTCTAGGAATGGTAGAACGATGGGTTCGATGACGGTTTGGATGTACCGTGCACTATTCAGTGTCCCCTCGACGATCACCAGTGGTGTACGGCCAGTGTAGGAGATCGCTCCCCACACCATGATGCCGGGGGTTGGCCCTGTGTGCCTCGGTCGTATGCAGTCCTGATTGTGGCGCTCACCTGCACGGCGCCAAACACGCATACGACCATCATTGGCACCAAGGCAGAAGCGACTCTCATCGCTGAAGACGACACGTCTCCATTCGTCCCTCCATTCACGCCTGTCGCGACACCACTGGAGGCGGGCTGCACGATGTTGGGGCGTGAGCGGAAGACGGCCTAACGGTGTGCGGGACCGTAGCCCAGCTTCATGGAGACGGTTGCGAATGGTCCTCGCCGATACCCCAAGAGCAACAGTGTCCCTAATTTGCTGGGAAGTGGCGGTGTGGTCCCCTACGGCACTGCGTAGGATCCTACGGTCTTGGCGTGCATCCGTGCGTCGCTGCGGTCCGGTCCCAGGTCGACGGGCACGTGCACCTTCCGCCGACCACTGGCGACAACATCGATGTACTGTGGAGACCTCACGCCCCACGTGTTGAGCAATTCGGCGGTACATCCACCCGGCCTCCCGCATGCCCACTATATGCCCTCGCTCAAAGTCCGTCAACTGCACATACGGTTCACGTCCACGCTGTCGCGGCATGCTACCGTGTTAAAGACTGCGATGGAGCTCCGTATGCCACGGCAAACTGGCTGACACTGACGGCGGCGGTGCACAAATGCTGCGCAGCTAGCGCCATTCGACGGCCAACACCGCGGTTCCTGGTGTGTCCGCTGTGCCGTGCGTGTGATCATTGCTTGTACAGCCCTCTCGCAGTGTCCGGAGCAAGTATGGTGGGTCTGACACACCGGTGTCAATTTGTTCTTTTTTCCATTTCCAGGAGTGTACATGACATACGATACTACAACAACATGAAATTCTTAGTGAAAAAGTAACATATAGCGATTTCTAATTAATTAGTCACTCAAATTGATAGAGTGGGAGGGCACTACTCGAATAACTCAGGCCTTAAAGTGTACGTGTATCAGTGAGAGGGAGGGGGAAGGGTTGGGCGTTTCCATAGGGGTTGGGAGGAGGAGGGGGGAGGGGTGGGAAGTGTTTTAGAAAACCATTTAAGCAAGCAGTAGGTTAAGAACCTGTCAATCAGAAGGACGGATTATCCCCAGGGGGTTATAATCGTCTTAGTAGAAGAATAGGTTAAGAACCTATCAGTAAAAGGTGGACAATAGGTTTGCCCCAAAATGTACACATGCCCCTAATGTAGGCAACCCGCACTAACAAATTGCGCTGGTGCCAGCTTTGCCATACACTGGCAGGGATGAATGTCCACCAGGAAATGTGTTTTCAGCATGATGGTGCACTACCTCACTTCTCATGGGTGGTAGTACAACCACCTGGCTGCCGCGATCTACATCTACACCTGCATCCATACTCCGCAAGCCACCCGACGGTGTGTGGCGGATGGTACCTTGAGTACCTGTATCGGTTCTCTCTTCTATTCCAGTCTCGTATTGTTCACGGAAAGAAAGATTGTCGGTATGCCTCTGTATGGGCTCTAATCTCTCTGATTTTATCCTCATTGTCTCTTCGCGAGACATACGTAGGAGGGAGCAATATACTGGTTGACTCCTTGGTGAAGGTATGTTCTCGAAAGTTGAACAAAAGCCCATACTGAGCTACTGAGCGTCTCTCTTGCCGAACCTTCCACTGGAATTTATTTATCATCTCCGTAAAGCTTTCACGATTGACAAATGATCCTGTAACGAAGCGCGCTGCTCTCCGTAGGATCTTCTCTATCTCTTCTATCAACCCTATATGGCACGGATCCCACACCAGTGAGTAGTATTCAAGCAGTGGGTGAACAAGTGTACTGTAACCTATTTCCTTTGTTTTCGGACTGCATTTCCTTAGGATTCTTCCAGTGAATCTCAGTCTAGCCTCTGCTTTACCGCCGGCCGGGGTAGCCGAGCGGTTCTAGGCTCTACAGTTTGCAACCGCGCGACCGCTACGGTCGCAGGTTCGAATCTTGCCTCGGGCACGGATGCGTGTGATGTCCTTAGGTTAGTTAGGTTTAAGTAGTTCTAAGTTCTAGGGGACTGATAACCTAAGAAGTTAAGTCCCATAGTGCTCAGAGCCATTTGAACCATTCTGCTTTACCGACGATTCATTTTATATGGTCATTCCATTTTAAATCACTCCTAATGCCTACTCCCAGGTAATTTATGGAATTAACTGCTTCCAGTTGCTGACCTGCTATATTGTAGCTAAATGATAAAGGATCTTTCTTTCTATGTATTCGCAGCACATTACACTTGTCTACATTCAGATTCAGTTGCCATTCCCTGCACCATGCGTCAATTCCTTGCAGATCCTCCTGCATTTCAGTACAATTTTCTATTGTTACAACCTCTCAATATACTACAGCATCATCCGCAAAAAGCTTCAGTTAACATCCGATGTTGTCCCAAGGTCATTTACATATATTGTGAATAGCAACCGTTCTATTTAACTCCTATGAACTACTTCTTGAGGGGCTGTATGCAAGGTTTAAATTATGAGATTCCTGTAGAGACACAGGAAGCTCTCCTGGAACAAGTTCTGGTTTCTGCACTAGAAACTGAAGAGACACAAGGTGGGATAGAGAGTGTGTACCAGAACATGCTTCATAAGTACAATGTCTGCAACAACGTTGATGGTCGCTACATCGAGCCGCTGTTGCAATGCATCAGTACTGTTCTGTACATGCAGTATGCTAGGTTCCTTTTTGTTTTGGAAAATAATGTAAACAGGTTAAGTTTAAGTGTCAGTACAAACAAATGTGTGTAAGGTATAAATGGATGTTTCGTTATGTTTCCTTTCGAATTGGTATCTAATAACTGTACTGTGTCACATCTAACTCAGTTCCTCAAGCAGAAGTGTATGAAAAAGGTACGTTTCCGGACATGGGTTCCTATTCAAAATATTATGTATTCACTCCCCTCTACAGGTCCCATAAGTTTGTAATGGTGATTTCCGAACACCCTGTATAATGTATGTGAGACGTTTATTACGAAATCCAGTTCTAATTTTACAATTAATATAACGTCCTTGTGTTTCCTAATTTGATAAGAACATTCGTGTAGTAACCTTCAACAGACATAGGTAGATAAATGTTGTTGTTGTTGTTGTGGTCTTCAGTCCTGAGACTGGTTTGATGCAGCTCTCCATGCTACTCTATCCCGTGCAAGCTTCTTCATCTCCCAGTACCTACTGCAACCTACATCCTTCTGAATCTGCTTAGTGTATTCATCTCTTGCTCTCCCTCTACGATTTTTACCCTCCACGGTGCCCTCCAATGCTAAATTTGTGATCCCTTGATGCCTCAAAACATGTCCTACCAACCGATCCCCTCTTCTAGTCAAGTTGTGCCACAAACTTCTCTTCTCCCCAATCCTATTCAATACCTCCTCATTAGTTACGTGATCTACCCACCTTATCTTCAGCATTCTTCTGTAGCACCACATTTCGAAAGCTTCTATTCTCTTCTTGTCCAAACTAGTTATCGTCCATGTTTCACTTCCATACATGGCTACACTCCATACAAATACTTTCAGAAACGACTTCCTGACACTTAAATCAATACTGGATGTTAACAAATTTCTCTTCTTCAGAAACGATTTCCTTGCCATTGCCAGTCTACATTTTATATCCTCTCTACTTCGACCATCATCAGTTATTTTACTCCCTAAATAGCAAAACTCCTTTACTACTTTAAGTGTCTCATTTCCTAATCTAATCCCCTCAGCATCACCCGATTTACTTTGACTACATTCCATTATCCTCGTTTTGCTTTTGTTGATGTTCATCTTATATCCTCCTTTCAAGACACTGTCCATTCCGTTCAACTGCTCTTCCAAGTCCTTTGCTGTCTCTGACAGAATTACAATGTCATCGGCGAACCTCAAAGTTTTTACTTCTTCTCCATGAATTTTAATACCTACTCCGAATTTTTCTTTTGTTTCCTTTACTGCTTGCTCAATATACAGATTGAATAACATCAGGGAGAGACTTCAACCCTGTCTCACTCCTTTCCCAACCACTGCTTCCCTTTCATGCCCCTCGACTCTTATAACTGCCATCTGGTTTCTGTACAAATTGTAAATAGCCTTTCGCTCCCTGTATTTTACCCCTGCCACCTTCAGAATTTGAAAGAGAGTATTCCAGTTAACGTTGTCAAAAGCTTTCTCTAAGTCTACAAATGCTAGAAACGTAGGTTTCCCTTTTCTTAATCTTTCTTCTAAGATAAGTCGTAAGGTTAGTATTGCCTCACGTGTTCCAACATTTCTACGGAATCCAAACTGATCTTCCCCGAGGTCGGCTTCTACCAGTTTTTCCATTCGTCTGTAAAGAATTCGCGTTAGTATTTTGCAGTTGTGACTTATTAAACTGATAGTTCGGTAATTTTCACATCTGTCACACCTGCTTTCTTTGGGATTGGAATTATTATATTCTTCTTGAAGTCTGTGGTTATTTCGCCTGTCTCATACATCTTGCTCACCAGATGGTAGAGTTTTGTCATGACTGGCTCTCCCAAGGCCATCAGTAGTTCTAATGGAATGTTATCTACTCCCGGGGCCTTGTTTCGACTCACGTCTTTCAGCGCTCTGTCCAACTCTTCACGCAGTATCTTATCTCCCATTTCATCTTCATCTACATCCTCTTCCATTTCCATAATATTGTCCTCAAGTACATCGCCCTTGTATAAACCCTCTATATACTCCTCCTACCTTTCTGCCTTCCCTTCTTTGCTTAGAACTGGGTTGCCATCTGAGCTCTTGATATTCATAGAAGTGGTTCTCTTCTCTCCAAAGGTCTCTTTAATTTTCCTGTAGGCAGTATCTATCTTACCCCTAGTGAGACAAGCCTCTACATCCTTACATTTGTCCTCTAGCCATCCCTGCTTAGCCATTTTGCACTTCCTGTCGATCTCATTTTTGAGACGTTTGTATTCCTTTTTGCCTGCTTCATTTACTGCATTTTTATATTTTCTCCTTTCATCAGTTAACTTCAATATTTCTTCTGTTACCCAAGGATTTCTATTAGCCCTCGTCTTTTTATCTACTTGATCATCTGCTGCCTTCACTACTTCATCCCTCAGAGCTACCCATTCTTCCTCTACTGTATTTCTTTCCCCCATTCCTGTCAATTGTTCCCTTATGCTCTCCCTGAAACACTCTACAACCTCTGGTTCTTTCAGTTTATCCAGGTCCCATCTCCTTAAATTCCCACCTTTTTGCAGTTTCTTCAGTTTCAATCTGCAGTTCATAACCAATAGATTGTGGTCAGAATCCACATCTGCCCCTGGAAATGTCTTACAATTTAAAACCTGGTTCCTAAATCTCTGTCTTACCATTATATAATCTATCTGATACCTTTTAGTATCTCCAGGAGTCTTCCAGGTATACAACCTTCTTTTATGATTCTTGAACCAAGTGTCAGCTATGATTAAGTTATGCTCTGTGCAAAATTCTACAAGGCGGCTTCCTCTTTCATTTCTTCCCCCCAATCCATATTCACCTACTATGTTTCCTTCTCTCCCTTTTCCTACTGACGAATTCCAGAGCCGGCCGAAGTGGCCGTGCGGTTAAAGGCGCTGCAGTCTGGAACCGCGAGACCGCTACGGTCACAGGTTCGAATCCTGCCTCGGGCATGGATGTTTGTGATGTCCTTAGGTTAGTTAGGTTTACCTAGTTCTAAGTTCTAGGGGACTAATGACCTCAGCAGTTGAGTCCAATAGTGCTCAGAGCCATTTGAACCATTTTGAACGAATTCCAGTCACCCATGACTATTAAATTTTCGTCTCCCTTCACTACCTGAATAATTTCTTTTATCTCATCATACATTTCATCAATTTCTTCATCATCTGCAGAGCTAGTTGGCATATAAACTTGTACTACTGTAGTAGGCATGGGCTTTGTGTCTATCTTGGCCACAATAATGCGTTCACTATGCTGTTTGTAGTAGCTAACCCGCACTCCTATTTTTTTACTCATTATTAAACCTACTCCTGCATTACCGCTATTTGATTTTGTATTTATAACCCTGTAATCACCTGACCAAAAGTCTTGTTCCTCCTGCCACCGAACTTCACTAATTCCCACTATATCTAACTTTAACCTATCCATTTCCCTTTTTAAATTTTCTAACCTACCTGCCCGATTAAGGGATCTGACATTCCACGCTCCGATCCGTAGAACGTCAGTTTTCTTTCTCCTGATAACGACGTCCTCTTGAGTAGTCCCCGCCCGGAGATCCGAATGGGGGACTATTTTACCTCCGGAATATTTTACCCAAGAGGACGCCATCATCATTTAATCATACAGTAAAGCTGCATTTCCTCGGGAAAATTTACGGCTGTAGTTTCCCCTTGCTTTCAGCCGTTCGCAGTACCAGCACAGCAAGGCCGTTTTGGTTAATGTTACAAGGCCAGATCAGTCAATCATCCAGACTGTTGCCCCTGCAACTACTGAAAAGGCTGCTGCCCCTCTTCAGGATCCACATGTTTGTCTGGCCTCTCAACAGATACCCCTCCGTTGTGGTTGCACCTACGGTACGGCCATCTGTATCGCTGAGGCACGCAAGCCTCCCCACCAACGGCAAGGTCCATGGTTCATGTAAACAATAAAAATAAAATAAATAAAAATAATAATCTGGTTTTGAACATGGGGCTCAAAATTAGAACCTGCGACCCTAACCATTGAGCCACCACTTCGTCTGAGTATATTGCGCGGTAAAACGCACGTAAAGTACCCCGAAGATACCTATAAAACTTTGACCTTTTTTTTTTTTTTTTTTGCAGAAACGGGCGTGTATCTACGGACAGGCCGAGACACGTGTTCTCTTATTTTGACTCCTCTTCCACTGCGCGAAGTTCCTGGGAAATCGGGTGAAGGAACTTACTGTGTTCTCCTCGTAAGAAATCTGCATACAAATGCTACATAGGCTACAACCAGCGAGGAACCAATCTTCATAGACACCCTGCACTCCCTGAAGTTCTGTGTCATCTTCTACCATCGGTCGGAGACCGGTGGTACCGCGACTAGCGAATTACCATGCAATTTGTAGGCTGATCGTAACACCTTTAACTCAAACAGCTGCGTTTGGAGTGGTGCCGTCACCGAAAAGCATGGACGGTTGATGAATGGCGTCACATTGCATTCAGCGACGAATTACGGTTCCGAACTGCACCAGATGACTACCATGGCGAATTTGGCGGCAGCCTGGGAAGAGGTCCCATTCTTCCAGTGTTTTGGAAATGCACAAGGGTGTTACACTTTGCGTCATGATGGGGAGCTATCAGGAATGACTTCAAGTCAAGGCAAAACGGTATTTCACGGACATCCTTCGTCTTAATGTGTTACCACCGTATAGTGGCTTGAGGAGTACATGTGTAGATGTAGATGTTGATGTATCATGCGACTGTATTGTGGTGCCATTTTTCAACAGGACTGTGCTCTTCTACTCATTTCACGTCTCGTTATGAACTATCTGCGTGATGTTCAGGTATTCGTGTGGCCAGCAAGATGTGTCTGCATCCCGAATATAAGAACTATAGTGCGATTAAAATTACTTGATAGTTGACGTCTGTCACTTGCCGCTACCGTGTTGCCACATCCGCTGCTGGCTGCCACTCGGTTACAGGCGACACATAAACACGGTGGGTCACTTCGGAAGTGCTGTTAATGTGTAATGTAGAGCAATGTTGGAAGCGTTCGGCGTGAGGTGTGACGGAAATAGAAAATTCTCTGTCGACAGTTGATTTTAAGTGACCAATGACAGAACTGCGGCAGACAACTGGTTTTCTGGCCACAACCTTGTGATGTGCAGTGTATCCAGGGAAACAACGATCAATAATCTGCGGCGAAACTACACTACTGGCCAATCAAATTGCTACACCAAGAAGAAATGCAGATGATAAACGGGTATCCATTGGACAAATATATTGCGTACTCACACAATTTGGGTGCATAGATCAATGCCCAGAACAACCACCTCTGGTCGTAATAACGGCCTTGATATGCCTAGTCAAACAGAGCTTGGATGGCGTGTACAGCCCATGCAGCTTCAACACGATACCACAGTCCATCAAGAGTAGTGACTGGCGTATTGTGACGAACCAGTTGCTTGGCCACAATTGACCAGACGTTTTCAATTAATGAGAGATCTGGAGAATGTGCTGGCCAGGGCAGCAGTCGAACATTTTCTGTAGTTAGAAAGGCTCGTACAGGACTTGCAACATGCGGTCGTGAATTATCCTGCTGAAATGTAGGGTTTCGCAGGGATCGAATGAAGGGTAGAGCCACGGGTCGTAACACATCTGAAAAGTTACGTCCACTGTTCAAAGTGCCGTCAATGCGAACAAGAGGTGACCGAGACGTGTAACCGATGGCACCCCATACCATCACGCCGGGGGATGCGCCAGTATGGCGATGACGAATACACGCTTCCAATGTGCGTTCACCGCGATGTCGCTAAACACGGATGCGACCATCATGATGCTGTAAACAGAACCTGGATTCATCCGAAAAAATGACATTTTGCCATTCGTGCACCCAGGTCCGTCGTTGAGTACACCATCGCAGGTGCTCCTGTCTGTGATGCAGTGTCATGGGTAACCGCAGCCATGGTCTCCGAGCTGATAGTCCATGCTGCTGCAAACGTCGTCGAACTGTTCGTGCAGATGGTTGTTGTCTTGCAAACGTCCACATCTGTTGACTCAGGGATCGAGACGTGGCTGCACGATCCGTTACAGCCATGCGGATAAGATGCCTGTCATCTCGACTACTAGTGATACGAGGCCGTTGGGATCCAGCACGGCGTTCCGTATTACCCTCCTGAACCCACCGATTCCATAGTCTGCTGTCATTGGATCTCGATCAATGTGAGCAGCAATGTCGCGATACGATAAACCGCAATCACGATAGGCTACAATCTGACCTTTATCAAAGTCGGAAACGTGATGGTACGCATTTCTCCTCCTTACACGAGGCATCACAACAACGTTTCACCAGGGAACGCCGGTCAACTGCTGTTTGTGTATGAGAAATCGGTTGGAAACTTTCCTCATGTCAGCACGTTGTAGGTGTCGCCACCGGCGCCAACCTCGTGTGAATGCTCTGAAAAGCTAATCATCTGCATATCACAGCATCTTCTTCTTGTCGGTTAAATTTCGCGTCTGTAGCACGTCATCTTCGTGGTGTGGCAGTTTTAATGGCCAGTAGTGTAATATCACGTTCGCTTTGTTCACAACGTTTAAAGATAACTTCCACGACAATCAAGGTAGAAAAATTTCATAGTATGTTTGTTTACATAGCCATCTTCCGCAGCAAAATTTGAATTTTAGCAGTAAAGACAGTCTGTAAAATCTCACTGTCGTTATTTGCCTTTTTCACCATCCTCACAGTGACTACGCAGGATGCCGCGTCATGAACCGATAAGCAGTGCTGGTTGGCACTTGGTTGCAAATTATAGACGACACAAGCCGATTCCAAGCGAAAAACGAATGACAGGAAGAAAAATAAGAGCAAAAAATATAATCAGTACGATGCTAGAATGACGCGGTGAAGTATTAGAAATAAAAAATTAGTTTAGTTAATTGAATAAAATGATAAATAAATTCTTTCGATTAGATTTAGAAAAATAAAAATTTTGCGCCGTTGACGAGATTCATATTTTCGACCTTTTGTACGGCAGGTTTATACGCTAATCACTATGATATGTCATTAGACTGCAAAACACTGTGTCCTAGTGTCCTAGTCACTACAATTAATTCACAACCTTCAAAAATTCGGCTTCGTGTAGTATCCTGCGAAGCTTATCTAATGTAAGCCGATCTCTGTAATTATAATAATTGAATAAATGACGTTCAATTGCGTCTTGTGCGGCAGGATCCAGTAGTGTTTGGTTAGTGCTGTTTATGAAACTTGTGTATTTCCTTCGCATCGTTGTGTGTTCGTGTGTGTTTTGGTTTTGGTGTGGTTATCATGTTTGATTAAATACGAAATTAAAGGGCCAGACCCAGCATTTGGGATCCGAACGCATAAAGAAAGAATGCCTGTCAAGGAAATGGAAATGAGGTAATTGTTGTGGCTGTCTGGCAACGGCGAACGGTTCGAGCGTGCACTTGAGTGCTTTCAATGGTGGAAACCACCTAAAATGCGCGAAGTGTTAACTATTGAGTAATTTTAATTTGACTACAGTCGCAAAAGTTGTGGGCCAGCTTGGCTCATGAAAAGATACAACGGCTTTATGACACACTTCCCAATCCTCAAGTGGATGCATTCAAGTCAGAAAGGGTGCAACGTCACACTGATAAGCAGGCTCATAATGTCAAGTGCTTTGTAAATCTTGTTAGATTTTGTAATCAATGAAATAACAACTCTTACCCGCCCAGCCCGTAAAGATTCATTTCGTTTCCCCTCCCCTTCTGGATGCTTCCCTTGTTTTGTCAGGCATTGAACAAATAAAATTAAAAAAATGTCCATGTTAATACTTGTCGTTCAACCAAATTTCACACCACACTGCTTTTGGACATACTATCGAATGGCACATAAAATTGCATACAAGAATAATTTTCTTTGCTATAAGAGTCATACTGACGTTTTTCGTCTACGTTGGGCGTCACAGGAAACGCGTAATGAGCAGTACTGTTTGTTTGGATTCACCCCGCATATACGAAATTGCTAATGTCTACTGCAACAACAGAAAAATACGCTTAACTATTTGCAGGACAGACTTCCGGTATATTTATTGCGGATCTTAAATATTCATTGCTGATCTCATCCTTAAGGATTAGCCCATAAGCCTAGCACTCTTGCTAGACGGTTTATTTATAGACGGAGAGGTGAAAATAGTATTTCATCACAAGCAGGTAATTAGTTTTAGAGCATAGACACAGACACAGACACACACACACACACACACACACACACACACACACACACACACACACACACGCAGAAGTGGATCTTTGGAGGGTATTTATAACAAGAGACATTTCCAACTCTGGTAGCGGAATTGCCAAATGACTTTTTGGCCTGCTGCGGTAAGATTTGGTGAGTACTGGAGGTAATGTTGACAGAGGAGACCAGTGAAGCAATACTTTTGATGTGGTTCCTACACACTCTCAGAATGGCAATAGCCTCCGATTCGTAATGTACAAGCATGACTAGGGGTAGCTCAGCTCCTTAAGTTACATCTCAGTGACGAGTGTCATCGGTACAAGAGCAGTCACTACACCAAACTGTGTAGATAAGTGATTACACAACCGGTCTGGATTGGCACACCCTTTCAGGAGTGCGATTACATAGCGCCAGTCATCCATGGTAGTCACCAATTCGTCCTTAAACCCTCCAACAGTTTGTTTGAGTGACATTGTCGTCATTCTGGGTAGAATACTTTCCAAGAGAGAGTTCATTTTTCAGCCGTCGACTGGTAACACTTTGATAAATGCATTACTCCCAGACTATTGAGTTATAACCCTTCTCTCACGTCTGGCACTGGCAGTATATACAAAAAGAAAATAAAAACAGTGCTGAACATAAACTGATCAGTCACAGATTTATGACAATCGACCTACTATCGATATAAACGCGTAGAGGCGATAGCAGCGTCATCTGGCGAGGAATGACTGCTAGTCAGACATACGCACTTTGCATTTAGTATCACTGAGAGTGCTGTTCGTGTGTAGAATAGCGAAAGCGCGTGATATATCTGAGTTTGACCGAGAGCAGAGTGTGATGGCCCAGAGGCTCGGCATGAACATTTCGGAAACTGCACCACTTGTCAGGTGTTCGAGGAATGTTGTGTGAGTGTCTTCAACACGTGGAAAAACCAAGTTGAAACCACGTCCAGGCATCATGGGGTTGAGTGGCCACCGTTCATTATGGATGTCGGACGTTGTAGGCTGGGAAGACTGGTAAAACAGGACAGGAGCCGAACTGTGGCGGAACTAATACACTCCTGGAAATGGAAAAAAGAACACATTGACACCGGTGTGTCAGACCCACCATACTTGCTCCGGACACTGCGAGAGGGCTGTACAAGCAATGATCACACGCACGGCACAGCGGACACACCAGGAACCGCGGTGTTGGCCGTCGAATGGCGCTAGCTGCGCAGCATTTGTGCACCGCCGCCGTCAGTGTCAGCCAGTTTGCCGTGGCATACGGAGCTCCATCGCAGTCTTTAACACGGTAGCATGCCGCGACAGCGTGGACGTGAACCGTATGTGCAGTTGACGGACTTTGAGCGAGGGCGTATAGTGGGCATGCGGGAGGCCGGGTGGACGTACCGCCGAATTGCTCAACACGTGGGGCGTGAGGTCTCCACAGTACATCGATGTTGTCGCCAGTGGTCGGCGGAAGGTGCACGTGCCCGTCGACCTGGGACCGGACCGGACCGCAGCGACGCACGGATGCACGCCAAGACCGTAGGATCCTACGCAGTGCCGTAGGGGACCGCACCGCCACTTCCCAGCAAATTAGGGACACTGTTGCTCCTGGGGTATCGGCGAGGACCATTCGCAACCGTCTCCATGAAGCTGGGCTACGGTCCCGCACACCGTTAGGCCGTCTTCCGCTCACGCCCCAACATCGTGCAGCCCGCCTCCAGTGGTGTCGCGACAGGCGTGAATGGAGGGACGAATGGAGACGTGTCGTCTTCAGCGATGAGAGTCGCTTCTGCCTTGGTGCCAATGATGGTCGTATGCGTGTTTGGCGCCGTGCAGGTGAGCGCTACAATCAGGACTGCATACGACCGAGGCACACAGGGCCAACACCCGGCATCATGGTGTGGGGAGCGATCTTCTACACTGGCCGTACACCACTGGTGATCGTCGAGGGGACACTGAATAGTGCACGGTACATCCAAACCGTCATCGAACCCATCGTTCTACCATTCCTAGACCGGCAAGGGAACTTGCTGTTCCAACAGGACAATGCACGTCCGCATGTATCCCGTGCCACCCAACGTGCTCTAGAAGGTGTACGTCAACTACCCTGGCCAGCAAGATCTCCGGATCTGTCCCCCATTGAGCATGTTTGGGACTGGATGAAGCGTCGTCTCACGCGGTCTGCACGTCCAGCACGAACACTGGTCCAACTGAGGCGCCAGGTGGAAATGGCATGGCAAGCCGTTCCACAGGACTACATCCAGCATCTCTACGATCGTCTCCATGGGAGAATAGCAGCCTGCATTGCTGCGAAAGGTGGATATACACTGTACTAGTGCCGACATTGTGCATGCTCTGTTGCCTGTGTCTATGTGCCTGTGGTTCTGTCAGTGTGATCATGTGATGTATCTGACCCCAGGAATGTGTCAATAAAGTTTCCCCTTCCTGGGACAATGAATTCACGGTGTTCTTATTTCAATTTCCAGGAGTGTATTATACTTTAATGCTGGGCAGAAAACAAGTGTGTCTGAACACACAGTGCACCAAACACTCCTAACGATGGGTCTCCACAGCCGACGACCCATGCATGTGCCAGTGTTAACACCACGAGATCGGCAACTACAACTGAGATGGGCACGTGACCATCGGCACTGGAAGTTGGTGCAGTGGCAGAGCGTCGCAGAGTGTGTTGAATCCTGACACCTTCTTCATCATGCCGATGTCGTCTTCCGGGGGAGCAACTTCTTGAAACCTGTAGTGCGGGACGGAGACAAGCTGGCGGCCACACCATTATACTCTGGGGAACATTCACGTGGCCATCCAAGGGTCCTGTTGGGCTCGTGGAAAGCACAATGATGGCCAAGGGGTGTCGTATACTGGTTGCAGAGCACGTACACCCCTTCATGACGATCATGTTTCCCGACAGCAGGCCGGCGGCTGTGGCCGAGCGGTTCTAGGCGCTTCAGTCCAAAACCAAGCTGCTGCTTCGGTCACAGGTTCGAATCCTGCCTGCCGGCCGCGGTGGTCTCGCGGTTCTAGGCGCGCAGTCCGGAACCGCGCGACTGCTACGGTCGCAGGTTCGAATCCTGCCTCGGGCATGGATGTGTGTGATGTCCTTAGGTTAGTTAGGTTTAAGTAGTTCTAAGTTCTAGGGGACTGATGACCACAGCTGTTGAGTCCCATAGTGCTCAGAGCCATTTGAACCATTTTTTTGAATCCTGCCTCGAGTATGGATGTGTGTGATGTCTTTAGGTTAGTTAGGTTTAAGTAGTTCTAAGTCTAGGGGACTGATGACCTCAGATGTAATCATTGAATCAGTATTTGCACCAAAGTATACATTAACTAGATGAAAATATTACACACAGATACATCAGACTCAATCAGTAGTTCCATACATAAATTAATGAATGAGTATTTAGTAGACGAGTACACAAAGACAAAAACTGAAAGCTCTGCACAATAGTACAACACGTGATTCAGTCAGTTCTTTGCATCAGTATGTGAAGAAACATAAAATACAGAGAAACATAAATGAAGGTAGAGTGACAAGGAACATCATATTTAGATCAGAGCATAACGCTAGAGAAACTTGGTCTACAACTTTCTATAGTGGACGATAATGTCTTAAAATTAGTCCATGGATTAACAACAGCGCTTTTGTAACTGTGCCAGACATATCTCACGATTCATCACCCCGTATCGACTATAGTAAACCTTCTCTATGACTTAGGAACACCCTGTTACTAAGACTACTATAAACTTCGGAAATTACTCAAAGGTTGACTATAGGAAATAAATTTACGACTGCCACAACACACTCTTACCGCCAGGTGGGCTCGAGTGCTATTCATAATGCGAACCGCCTATCAGTGGTAGTCTAGCTTTTGCCGGTGTTTCACGTACTTTTTCTGTCGAATAAATTTATTCTTTGTTATTGAAGAGAATTGCAATGCCATGAGCAAATTCTCGGTAGTTAAGATGAATTTTGTTTTGAAAAAAAAACCAATAGTTATTCACGTCGATCCATTTGTCCGTTTTCTAATCACTTTCTCCAGAACTAAATTAAACAGTAGTGGGGATAAGCCATCTTCTTGTCTGGCCATGGTCTTTATCTCGAAGGGTGTGGAAAGTTCTCTAAAAAATTTAGCTTTTCATACTGTGCCAGTCAATTCTCTGAAAAATTTAACTTTTAATACTGTACCACTCACTACTTCGTCATTTCATTTTTTAAATATTGATTTGGAATTCTTCTAGTACGTGAAAGAGCGTCTGTCTGTCTATGGTACCACATTAGCTGTTTCAATTCATTCAGCAGCCGTTTTATGATTAGAATTGTAAATATTCTGACGTTCTGGCGTAGCTTTATGTTTGAACATGAGAAGTTACGTGACCGCACTAGCTGAATGCAGCTGGGCAGTGTCGCTTTCTTAGCTTTGTCGCCGGCTACACGCTAGCAGTCCTCGTAATTGTTATCTGGCGGGTCTTCCGAGGTATACAAGCACCATAACGTTGTTATTAGGAGCATATTATTGTTTCACTGACCTTTTAATGTCATAAATACGTTGACTTATTTTAGTAAAACGTACTCTAATAAGATCTTGTGAATGAAAAGTGATTTATCATAGGAGAAATGAGCTCACCAGATAAACTATTAGTCACCTCCTTCAAAGAGCACACACTGGAGCACTCTAGATGGTGCAGACCTAGTACAAAGAGGCATGTGACCCTCTACCGCTGACTTACGACACGACAGTGAAGTGGGTTGTACGTGCCACTTGGATGTATAGAGTCAGCGCGGTAAGATGGTTCGACATGGAGACCTGTCGTAATGGTGGAAAGGAGCTGTCGTATTTGGACGTGCCCATGACCGCAATGTGAATGTAGCTGCCCGACTTGTCGATGAATCGGCGCGAACTATCCAACGCTTGTGCTATTAATGGTGTACCAGTTGAAGCCATGTAACACTGCGTAAGGAAATTTGTCGTGCAAAAATCCTAACTGACAGGGATCAGAAATGAGTGTGACTCCTTGTCAATAACAATCAGCTTCAAATACGATAGTAATTCCTCCTGACAGTTAATGCAGGTCCATCTCGACCATTTTCCGAACGAACATATCTGGTGTCGAAAACCAATGAAAACGCCATTGGTCACAATGATACATTAAACTTCACGTCTAAAATAGGCCAAACCCAACAAGAATTGGTCGTTATGTGACAAGAGGCGTTTAGTGGGTTGCGATTTTGCCACTTTTGCAGTTATTGCAAGGAGTCGAATGTATCGGCAGCCCACTGAGGCGTTTAACTTATGCATGTGGAAGGTGTAGTTCAGACCAGATGTGGTTCTGTAACGATTCTGGAATGTTTTCCGTAACATGATTCGGAACCAATCATTCAGATTACCGTGAACATAAATCAGGATGATATTTGAACATTCTCGGTGAGCAAGCGGTGGCCTTTCTTTTACTCTTCATGATGAGTATGGTGTGAAAGATGGTAAGAGCCGTGTTCAGACAGCTGTGCTCGTACTTTGTGGTTTAACGAACCCTAAGGCACCCCTATCTCATCTCGACTTAATCGCAAAAGCGGGAAACTGTCCGGAGCTATCTAAAACAGTGAGTGAAACGTAGTAATCAACATCCCCACAATTTAATAGCTGTGTGGGATATACAATAATCAGCAACGTATGGCATCAGACGCGAAGTTAGGATTATGTCGTCTGTGAATACTAAGTTTTTTCCCGATAAGCTTTTGTACGCACCCACGTGACGATACTGCCGGCGCAGCAACAACACGAACTGTAAAGTATTTTTATGACACACGAAAAGGTGTGTGTATTCAACGGCCTCTAGATAAAATTAAAGACCGTTTGGTTGCAGTAATCACAAATGAAACCTTGCGTAACTACCACAGTACGTTGGGGACTTATAACTCCAATAATGACCTGGCCAGTCATAAATCACTGTGTATAGATAGACTGTGTAAAGTATGAATAATTTTGATGAAAAACTTTCGTTAAGTACGCAAGCGTTTTCGTAACTTTTGGAACGTTATTTAGCTCGCCGTCCACCTGTATAGTGTAGCGAAATTGCAAGTGCTGTACGGAAATGGCGTGGTGTGTAGCTGAAGTGCAATTGAAAGGGAACTAGGTTCAAACACTCGGCCCATCTACCAAAGAAAAGTTTACTATCGTATCAACAAAGGTAAGTAACCGATAACCCCGCTATTATAAATTTATTGGTGGTTTGAATAAGGGGACGAATCCAAAACCTCCTTTTGTATGGAAATAAAAACAACTTTCTCTTGTTCTAAATTTTAATTTTGTCTAAACTAAGATGTTATATGAGGACCTCTTAGCTCATGTCCTTGGAAATTTGAACTGGATCGTCCAGAAGGACGAATCACAGTAATAAAAACCGAAGATTTGTTTCCTTCTTCAAGATGATTATGATTTAAGTATAAGCCGGCACGTTAGCTCAGCGTGTTCGATCGGAAGGTTAGCAGCTTTCTGTAACAGAAAAGCTGAGTGAATAGATCAACAGCGAATATAAACGGGTGTCAGGGGACGTCCGCCCGAAAAAAAGGCAACGAACATTAGAGAACAAAATGAGCTAAAAACAAGTATTAAAACTTTTTATTAGTACATCACAAATAGTTATATTTTCACAAAACATTCATGATACAATACTTAAAGGAAATTTCCACACTATTCGCATGTTTTGAAAGCATTATCTGTGAAATTTACACTGAAAATAATTACTGCTGGTCACTTTCACGTCCTCTGTAGCAGCCGTTGTTGGTCCCAGCAACATCTCCTCATAAAATGCTCTGTACTCATACGGAATGTATGTAACTATCTTCTCTACATCCTGGGTCTTCGTGTCTTGTATTGGAATTTTTTGGTTATACGCCACTCCTGCGTTGTTCGTTTGCAGCAAGAAAATGTTTTCTCCACATCCACCAATGAAGTCACATGCAGTTAAATAACTTTAGATAAGAAGTATTCTAACTGCCCGTACTTGGAAATCTAAAACGAGGACATTTCCAGGGACTTCACTGTGTTTTTGTATAACTTAGGCCATCATTTCTTGAAAGCCAGGATACTTACAGCAGAGGATTAAGTAACATTGAATCTTGTCTTCCTCGGGGATTGAATCAAATTGGTATATCGTTGTGGTGCGTAAATTATGTCTAGTCGTCTGATTTTCCTTTCTGTAGCCCCAAATTGCGATGAAATTGAAGAAAGGAGCGCTCTCTCAATAGAAAGTACTAATAAATGTTTGTAAATCGTCCAGTAGCAACCAATGAAAGGAGAAAGAACACTTAAGTGCTGTTGCGGTTTTCACTCCCGCAGGCGTCACTGAATAGGTAAAGTTCTTATCTTAGGGTCCATGTTGTTTATTTTCAACCAAACATGCTGCATACTTCGTCAGGTCCATGTGTAGCTTCTCCTTCCCGATAAACAAAGAAATCAGCAGAATCTGTTTTCATAACACGTGTGCAGTATACACATAAAAAAAGTTGTCACAGGTAGAACATTTCCTAAACAGGTGATTTTAGTAAAGGGATGTTTTGCGTATAGCGAAATCCAAGTGCTCCAACCATTGGACTATTTGAATAGGGGTTTTTGTATCTTTCTGTTTGTTATAAAACTTCTGAGCACGATGACCATGATTAATCTTTCCGGCGACAGCAGCTAGCTTTGCATGGTTGTTCAGGTGTGGTCTTTTTATCTCTGCAGTTAGTTCTTCGCAAGTATGGCAGATATCAACTTGAGGACGTCCAAATCTATAAACAAAATTTTCGTGGAACTACTTTTTATAAAAGGCGTCTTTTACTTCCTTGCAAAGATCTGGATGTTTTGATGTTGTTCAGCACTCAAATACACTGATTTTCAGAAAAAAACAGAGCACCTTGAACGACTATAGATAGTACGTTCATATTCATAGGACATTTAAATTAGTATGTTCTATAGAAACCATTAGCATTGGCCTGCGAGTTCACGGTCAAAGTCGACATCGCAGCGCAACACCACCTACCGGAAAAATGTACGTACAGCTCTCGCTGTTGCTTTAATTGAAGGTAATGGGTCAGTGTGACTTGAGTAGACGTATAGGATGCTTCGCAGACGTATCCGCGAACCGTACCGTCTAATCAGTGAGTTTGAAAGAGGGCGCATTAGTGACATGAGAGAACGCCGTACATCCATCCGGGAAATTGCTGCTAGTGTGGGACAAAGTGTTTCGGCAGAACACAACGAGACTAGTCAGGTCGCACCACCCAGACCACCATCCCCCCCCCCCCCCCATCCCTCCCCTGAGAAGATCGACACTTCATCCGAATGGAATTGCAGGGCAGATTTGCGTCGTCCTCGGCTCTGCCGCAACAGTGTAACACATCGTACACTGTCAGGGCGTGTAGGGGGTCAACCGCTCCTTACGTATTGAGAACAATATATCATTGCCTCACGCAGGTCACAGTAGGTTATACCGATAGTCGAGCGCTTGGTGCGCCAGAAAGTAGTCAGTTTTGAGACTCCGAGTAAGTTGTTGGCTGCTGAGCAAGCAGGGCGGATTTCGGCAGGACGGCCCACCGCGTTTACAGTTGTTTAAGGGCTTTATGTGTCACCCAACGCCTTGGGGCTGACCTCCAGCAAATACGTAAATGGCATTAATTCAGTGATTTATCTGATGTGTTTAAGCGTTCATTTGTGTACCGCGATTACACGACAACCGCGCCGGACACCCACGATTTGAATTGCAGTGAGGATTGTGCATTCAGTGCTACATGAAGAGGAGGAGGAGGAGATTAGTGTTTAACGTCCCGTCGACAACGAGGTCATTAGAGACGGAACGCAAGCTCGGGTGAGGAAAGGATGGCGAAGGAAATCGGCCGTGCCCTTTCACAGGAACCATCCCGGCATTTGCCTGAAGCGATTTAGGGAAATCACGGAAAACCTAAATCAGGATGGCCGGAGACGGGATTGAACCGTCGTCCTCCCGAATGCGAGTCCAGTGTGCTCGCTCGGTGCTACATGAAGAATATTGGCGTGTGACGATATGAATAGAGGACATGTGATGCGTTAACCGTTATTATTATGTCAGACGAAGGAGTAACTTCCTCATTCGTGCTGCTTAAAAAAAAAAGGTAAAGAACATTAACAACAAGTATCTGCCGATTATTGCTACCTGACATCCTAATTAGCTTTGTTGGTTTTGATACGAAACAACTCCAGTGCAAATGTTAAGCGATCAGCCTTTATCAGTTGCACACGGTGAGACTATTCTAAACTGTTAGGCTATAATCAAGTAATCAATAACTGTGGGTTTAAAATGGGGGGTTTCAAGGGTCACAGGCCGTCGTTGTTTATTACTGCATGGGTTACGTGCGCGTCGTCCACTTCTCCGCCTACCCTTGACGAATGTGCAGAAGCATGCTAGACGGCACCGATGAATGGAACGACGTCACGGGGGCAGGAATGGCATCAGGCGAATACAGGTTCTGTTTGTTTGAAAATGATGGCCGCATATTGGTTCGCCGCTGACAGGGGGAGCGGCATCACAGTGACTGAATTCGCACGATACATACAGCAACAACTCAAGACATTACGGTGCGCGGTGCTATTGGGTACAACCACAAATCACAGTTGGTGCGTGTCCAGGGCACTGTGACCAGTGTGACCTACATGAATGAAATCCTGCGACCATATCCTTTTGGCGCAACACCCCAGAAGCCATTTTTCAGCAAGATAATGCACCATCATGCATTAACATGTGCCGTCTTGCTGTCACAGGATGTCAGCCTTTTCCCTGGCCCACCAGATCGCCAAACTTGTCGCGAATCGTAAATGTGTGGGATTTGACGAAACGAAGGGTACAGTGCTGCGACCCACTGCCAACCACCACAGATGGACTTTGCAACCAGGTGAATGCAGCATGGATGACTGTACCACAGGACGCCATTCGCGCGTTGTACGCGTAGACAACAGGACACATGAAGAACCGAGGTAACTGAAATGCTAATAATTTCTGTAGAACATACTAATATACATGTCCCGAGAATATGAGCGTCCTATCTCTAGTCGTTCAATGAGTTCTGTTTTTTTCTGAACATTAGTGTATTTTATATGCTGGCTGCTGTAGTGTGTTTCTTTAACAGGATATTCGTTAATATGTTCATCATTAAAAGCAAAAATGTTCTGTGGTATTGCATTATCGCAATGTTCATGCGTGCCCCTGTTATAAACAGGAGTTTGGTTTGCATTTATAAATGACGTTAATCAAAGAACTGATGTATTCCTTGTGCAGTACATAATATAAAATTCATTTTTACACACAGTCATGCTTTCATTGACTTTCATTACATAATAAAAATATTGTCTCGTTTGAGTGCTGCTTCTATTTGATATCGCCTTTGTAATGGTGATTTTCGATCAATCAGCCCCAGCAAGGATACGCCCTGCTCATTTTTAATATGCCCACCAATCAACGTTATCAAGCAAGTTTCTTCTCATCAATTATATTTACAAGAGCTGACACCACTATTATTTGTCTTACACGGTGCTGTTAAAGTTGTCCTGAAACTCGCATAATCGTCACTACGAAGTCGTTTGTTTTTCTGTAGTTCACAGTCATACGCGTTTGGACGACGAGTACCTTACACCATTTTTGCTGTGATAGAGTCAATGTCACTTTCATATATGGATAAAGATATTGATCAATAACGTCAACACTGAACTATTTAAACGTAGACCTATAACAAAAAGCATGACATTACATTAGAAACGCAAAAGTAACATTTTTAAAGCATATAGAATAGTTACTATATCAATAACTTTTATTCATGTACTTTTAATAAGACTATTTAAACTCACACGTCGGACATTAAACACAAAACAATACTCTGATGCTCTGCAGACATAAGGTTTCAAGCAACTGAACATCAAATACGAACATCATCTGCTAGCGCGACCCTTGCGTAGAGGGTGGACGAACTCGAAACTGGGATTTGTTCCATTCGTCAAACTAACGGCTGTTACCGACTCTGATTAAGCCGACACAATGTATGTATATGTTGGCACACGTTTGGTGAAAAAAAATTTGATTTTTTGGCGCTTGTTCCATTCTTCAAACTACCGATTCAAATGTCGTCACGAATGCAACGATTCTAATCCAAGTTTACTGAGACGTATCGTTAGATACCCCACTTGCAAAACTGGCTGCCTTCATCCCTGCTTTCATCTCTGAATTTCAATCACCTTTCCATTTATGCATCTTGTTCTCCGTATCTGCTGTCTAATTTATAATTATCTCATTCTCATCCAGCACAGCTGCCAATTGTTTTATTGCATTGCCGGTCACAATGATGTGATTGTAATCCGTAGCGGAATAAAACACATAATTAGCAGATGTGGTGGACCTAAATGCGTTTCTTGTGGATCTCTCCTTTTATTAGATACTATTTGCATTGCCAGACAATGGAACTGTATTTAAGAATGATTGCAATTGGTTATTAGATGCGCTTCGCTTTGCATTTGAGCTACACTTTTGCATATTCATCCAATACTTCCTACAACTGATTTCATGCTCGTTCCTCTTCATACGGCTTGACAAAAGTACCCTAGAAATCTGATAGACAACCGCTTCTTAGCGACTCTCTGTGAGGGAGCGTATTGCACAACTTCCGCCTAGCGCAGGACAGGGAGTCGTATTGGCAGGGCTTGAGTTACTGCTTCTGCGATAACGGAGCACTTGGAGCTTAAGTCGTAAAGGGACGCCCGTAAACGTCGCGCGCTACGCCAGCAGCTATAAAATGGTAATTATTTCTCGGACGAATATGAGATTGTGCCTTGGTGTCTTGCGTCGGCTGTTCAGCACTTTTCGGTTTTTAACGACCAATCCTTATCTCGCTACAAGCGAGAGCTGCTAGACGTGAGAACGCGTTATACTGGATCACGCATTTGCTCTGGTATTGCGAGACTTGAGTACGGGTGTAACGAACAAAGGACGCCATACTACTGGACTCACATTCGGTTTGTCAACAAACGTACACTGATATGCTAAGCCATTATGACCACCTATTAATAGTGTGTTGGTCCATCTTTGGAATGCAATAAAACAGCGATACTGAGGGGTACGGATTCGACAAGTCCTTGGTAGATTTTCGGAGGTATGTGGCACAAGATGTTTACACAGAAGTCACGCATTTCCCGTAAATGAAGGGGATGTGACTTATGAGCGTGGAGATGGCACCTGAAAGTGTCCCAGCTGTGTTCCATTGGGTTCAGATCAGAATTTTCTGTACAAGACATCAATGTGAGGCCATAAACACGCTCCTCTAACCACAGTAGCACGATTCGGGCCGTCTGACACGGACAGTTACATTACTGGAAGATGTCATCACCGTCAGGGAAGCCATCAAGCGTGGAGAAGATGCAGGTGGACAGCAGTACTGTTCACGTAGTCCACAGCTGTCATGGTAAATTCGCGCACTATCACAGGTCCCGTGGAAGCCCACGTGAATGTCCCCTATAGCGTAATACTACCCCCAACGGTCAGAGTCCATGATGCGGTCCATGTTGTCAGCAGACTTTTGCTTGGATGTCGTCGTAGGCAGACACGACCTTGGACATGGTGTAACAAGAGACGTGATTCAGCCGACCGGGCGACACACTTCCACTGATCCATAGTTCAATCAGGGTGATCCTGTGCCCATTGCCATACATTGTGCATGTTGACGACGTCATTGAGTCAACACAGGAACACGAAAGGGTCCTCGTACTGAGGAGCCCCATGTTAAACATTGTGCGCTGAACTGTGCGTTGTCGAAACAGTTGTGCTTGGATCAGCATTGTACTGCGTCATCATATCTTCCACAAATCACCATCTCTGCTGCTTTGCAGAGAGGACAAGCTTCATACCTACACGTTCTGTGATGAGGCTTGGACGTCTAACACGTTTACTTACTCGTATTTTCACCGTCCAACTACTTTCTACAAATTCTCATGACAAAAGCACACAAACAGCCGACTGCCGTTGCATATATGTTCGTTCACAAATTCCGGGCCACAAAATTACTTTTTTTAAAGTCGTTTATCTTAGCAGATGTCCCCATTTGTGGCCCGTATCGTCGACAAAATGATTCTCATTGTCGCTTCTCCGTTTATACGATTTCCTTACTGTGTCAGAGGCTCGCAACAACACTAGGCGGCATTCAGTCTTGCGGTGGGCAGTCGTCAAAATATGTCACCTCATCGGTGTGTAACCCATACCATCTGACAATAAAAGTTAAATGTCTGGGAGGAGAGGAGGAAGTGAATTGAAACGTCACACGTTGAGAAACGGATTTAAATGAACGACACTGGCAGTGCGAGAAACTACTGTTCCGTTGTCAGTAGGATGTCAAATCTCATTTGGCCCGGATGCAGGTACTAAAGAGAGTGGTAAGAGTTTCATATGTCATATAGACATGCCATAGTATCCTCTCGTAAGATACTTTGGCCTATATCTGTTCCTTGATATCCTGGATAATGGCGCTGTGATGGAGATGACACCTGACTTGAAACCCATATATATTCTGTAGAAGACAGTGCGGCGAATCCTGTTAGCCAAAGGAGTACCTCAAAATTTTGCAAGTAGTTCATTGAGACATGTACCATGGGCAGAAGGACATTTTCCTACTGAAAGATCCTGGACATGGTACTCGCCTTGTTTATTAAGTACAAGACAGTGGTTATACAAACATAAGTACAGTACTCGAAACCAAGTCCAGGCGCAGTCGACTATGACCTGTAGATGAGAATCCAGCCTGTGCAGTAATCCTCACAAAGTCCGGGTCCGTCGCAGTGGTCACTGTAGTAGTGACAGTCGGATTACAGACTCTGAGCATTGAGGGGGACAACACGTAAGCCGCCTTCCGCTAAGCGTGTTGGCACCTTTACTATGAGCCAGAAGAAGCTGACTGTCGCCACGTGATCCTCGTAGCGCTGAGAGGCCTGTTCCTGGTTTGTAGCGTCATTCACGGTGTAACTGCGGCGTTTTACTTGCCGGTGGTGGTGGGATAGCTCAAACTCGATGGCCATTATTGATATCTGGATTGCTGGACACCGTATCCCTCCCTAATGACACGGCACACAGGGCGGCACCAGACCAACTTAACGTCGGCTCCAGCTTGAATGGAGAGCGGTCACCTCGGACACGTGGGGATGCACTTTCGCCACCTCGACTTCTCTGTCTGGTGGGGCCGGGAGCTAAAGAGTTGGTACTGAAACTGTCACACCGTTGGGTCCGAGTGCCTGCCACTAAGAGTATCTACGTGTCAGCGCTGTTGCCTCCATGTGTGGGAAGTGGGTCCATGGCATGGATGGAGGCTACTACTTCTTGCTGTGGAGAGGGAGCGGGGAACCAATGCATGGCTCATACAAAGAGCTGGTACCTGAGTGGTCGTTGCTGCTGCTGAAGAGGAAGCGTTGTTGTAGTCTGAGCCATCTGAGGCCCGATTTGCCAGTAGTACGACATGAAAAGTCCTATGAGGGGCGGCCTACGTCGCATCTGATACTGGTAGCGCCTCCACTGGCAGTTACCTTCCTTCACATTACAAATGAGGTGTCCCTGAGCCTCGGTGATAGTTCTGGTAACTATCCTGGCTGCTCGCGAAACGTTGGCTCTCACACCACAGTGCCTGTGCAGAACCACTTGCGTGATGACATTTGTTTCTCCTGCTGCGGACGGAGGAGGTGACGTTTTCTGCCACGAACGAGCTATGTAACACCAAACACCACTCCCATCAAGCGGCGTAGTTCTGTAAGTACTCAAGGAAAAAGGAATTGCTAACCTAATTTTTGCCATGGAAGTGCGAATCATTCACTGCACCTCTCCATTGGATTAAGTGTGGAAAAGGGCAGCATGCAAGTGCTGGATTCTGTTTTGGTCACGAAAATTCGCTAAAATATACCTGATGGAGATTGTCGGTAACCACTGCTGTTGGAAGACCCTTAATGAAGAAAATTAGTGTAAACACCTTGACTGTGATTTCTGATATTCTCGTGCACGTCCGCCTTACACAGGGGAACACAGAGAAAGTGTCTACCATTCCGAGCCACATAGTGTTAAAAAAAGGTCTGCAAAATCGACATGTACGCTGTCCCAACGCCTGGATAGTTGAGGCCACAGAGAAAAAGTCCTAGAAAGAGCAACCTGGTGAGGCTCACATTCCAAACACGCCAGGTGGTCGATTTCATTGTTCACTACTGGCCACTTGCCATGACAACAGGCCCAGTTCGTCATGTGCTTGATGCCATAGTGTCCTGGATGAAGCAGTGAAAATAGTTTGCTACTTAGTGAAGATGGAATGATTAAGCAGTAGGGCTCATCTTCAGTGCAAAAAAGAAACATGCCATCATGAGCCGTTAGATGCTGCCTCTTGGAAAAGTAACTTTTCAGCATTGTGTCGGCACGTTTTGGTAGGTGGTCCAGACAGCCTAGTCTCACCCATTTTAGGACCTACCGAAGAGTAGGATGCTTCTTTCATTTCGCTGCCGTTACTGATGCGGTAATCGGGAAATATTCCACAGCGTGGCATGCCTCGATATCTATCTTGAATGGTTCGAGTCCTCCCTCGGGCATGTAGCGCCTAAAACCGCTCGGCCACTCCGGCCGGCTGCGAATTTGTTAAAAGCGTTAAAGCCACAGGTATTGTCAGTGTTTAGTGAACTGATAACCAAGAAAAAAATTCGTCTCACTCCACACCTACAAAGAATTTCAGCCTAAAAAGTTTTTTTATATGTATCTCATTGCCACTACACGAGGGTCGTTCAATAAGTAATGCCCCATATTTTTTTAAAAAAGCTATTAATAAACATAGACAAATGTCCTTGTTAGTGCTTCACATTTGATGTTTTCTCTGTGCGCCAGTGATGTTTGGAATCGTTCTGGCAGATGGCAGAGCCGTAGTACAGCGTCAAAATGTCGTCTACATACGACTCACGTTACAAGCAGCGTGCTGTTATTGAATTCTTGTGCGCAGAAAAACATGCTGCAGTTGACAGGAGTACAGTTGGGCGATGGGTAAAGAAAGTAACAGCTTCAGGAAATGTAGAAACAGATCTCCGTGAACAGTCACGCTCGAGACGTCCTGTCACAGCCACTGCTCCAGACATGCTGAATCGTGCGGATGCCATTATTCGTGCCGACCGGCGCATCACAACTCGACAATTGGCTCTACAGTTCACAGTCAGCATTGGAAGTGCGTTTGCAATGATGGAGACTCTCGGACATTCAAAGCGGTGCTCACCATGGGTTCCACGCATGCCCATAGCGGACCACAAGAGTTAAAGAAAGGCCATTTCATCGGGAATTGTTGAAGCGTTTTGAGACCGATGGAGAGGCCTTTGTGTCACAGACCGTTACGGGCGACGAAAGCTGGGTGCACCACTTTGCGCCGGAAACAAAAAGGTAGCCCATGGAGTGGCAACATCCTCATTCACACATCATTGACTCATCCACCCTACAGTCCAGACCTGGCACCCTCGGACGTCCATCTCTTTAGGCCGCTTAAAGATTCTCTACGGGGAACAATCTTTGAAGATGACGAGAGTGTCAGTCATGCAGTGAAAACCTGGCTACCCCTGCAGGACAAGAGCTTTTACCAGCAGGGAATACATGCTCTTCCACAATGTTGGCGTACGGCCATAGAACGCGATGGATACTACGTAGAAAAATAGGACATGGACAAGACATGTTAATGTATATTGTCACAAAATTCTAACGCATAATGATAAATATGTTCTGAAAAAGGATGTGGGGTGCTACTTATTGAACTACCCTCTTACATTGCCATGCTCTTAGCAAATGGTCGTCACCTGGGTGATCCAAGCGATATATACAGGGTGAACCAGAACTCCACCGACATAATTTCTGAGGTTGCACAGGGATACTTTTGAGTATTTTGGTGTAAGAGATCCGTGATCTCCGATGCCTTGTTATAGAGTACTAACGTAATTACGATTTATTCTGCTTCGTTAACAGAATTATCTTCGTTGTTCTTTTATTGAAAAAAAGTTCTCAGCATCGAGAAAGCCTGCAATACTCAATCACGAAAACTAAGTAACGTAGAAGGAACCAGTTGTTGGTGGACGCCTACGAACAGAGGCAAAACCACAATAATTCGGTTGTCGTCACTGCGGAAAAAACAGTACGTAGCTTCGTCATGCTGCTTTGCCATTCCATTCAGTGAGTCCATAGTCGAGACGCATATTGGCCGATTCTTGATCAATAAATCTATCCATACTGCTGTATTTCACTGTTAACGTACAACTATCACTGCCAGAAAAACAAACCCGAGACACGACCGAGCAGTACTGAATGCAAGCCAGAGACCAAGTGTAAAGTTGGCCGTAGTGCTGTTAACACCAAGTACCGTGAGTGAATGGAACAAGTTTGTTTTCATACAAGAAACACAGCGCATACCGTCGACAATAACACTGTTGTACAGTTAGTTTCTCAGCAATACCGATACAAGCGGTAAGAAATCAAACAAACTGTACTTACTATGTAAACAGCCACCGGAGACCGTGGGAACCTACACCAGAATACTCGACAAATATCCTTGGACAACCTCTGATATTTTGTCGGTGGAGTTCTGGTTCACCATGTATGTATTACAGCTAATAAAAGAGGCTGAAACTCCATTGCCCACTTGAAAAATTACTATTTTAAGTTATACACGGAGATCAGTTAACTGTTTTCATGTCTTGCCCGATTTAGGAGTAACTAAAGTTTGAATTTTATTCACTGGCACCCTATCACAGGGTGTCTTTGCCGTCCGAGAAACAAGAGAGGTACAAATATTGCTGATGTGTCCTCGATTTCTTCAATAGAGACCACAGGGATCTAGAACAGTGTTTTTTAACCGCAGTGTCGCGACACATTGGTGTGCGGCGAATACATGTCAGGTGTAACGTCAAATTTTTCATACCTTATGCAGAAAATAAAAAAAATTATTGCCAAATGTTTTCTTGGAGCAGCCCAATTTGCAAGAAATCGCCCGTCATTATACGTGATAATATGCGTTTAATCATGTATCGTATCATAATAATATTTTTTTGCGTTCAGCTCTCCCTCATTCCATATAGGGGTGTTACGAAGGTTTGAAACGTACTTTGTTGTGCCCGAAAGGAAAGAAGGTTGAGAAACGCGGGTGTAGAAAACTGATGTGAGAGCCGATCAAAACACTCAATGCAAGAAGGTAACGAACTTCGGAAATTACGTGACACTGAATTGTGGCTAGAGTTACTTGGTGAAATTTCTGCATCCAAACGACGACGTGAGAAAGTGGCTTGTCTCCTTTGCTCCACAGCCGCGCACAATCGTATGCTTGGTTGTGAATAAGAACTCTCCTTCACTGCAGTCTGCTTCCTTGTCGGACGCGACAGTTGTTTCTCCCTCTCGGCCACACACAAGGCAGAAACTTCCGATAATGATTGCCAACGTAGTTCGGTCTCTTGCATGAATTCCAAACTTTCTGTAGTTCTAAGAACTTCTTCCGAGGAAGAATCTGATGACCTTAAGGCCTGATGGCGACTTCTTTGTCTGGAGCATATCGAATAACAGAATCCATAATTACAGAATCTGCATACGGTAGTTTACACTATTCATTAGTACACACAAAACTGCAGTGACAAGTCAAGTCTTTATAATCAGCTACCCAGCCACACTATGGTTCCGTTCGTACTTTGGGACGGCGACAGAATTCTAGCCAGGACAACGCTGTATACGATTTGTGCTTGTAATATTCTAAGAGCAATTCTCAAATCCTATGGAACGACAAACTGTCAACTTCTAAAATGGGTTCTAGCTTTCTCAGAAGGCACACTATTTCCAGAGACAACGACGGCACGAAGAAAGATTTCTTATCATAAGGATAGTTCACCCTGAGAGCAGTAAAATGATGATGCAGTCGACGCAGGTACGTTTCTCAGTCATCAGTTGCATCATATGGAGTGGACTTCTACTCGCTATGGCTTCATCTTGCCATGACGGGAACGGCAGCACTGTAGAATTTACTGCAATTGCTGCTGTCAAGGAGGCTGTCTGCTGTTGCTGCACACCGATTTGCTGCTGATGTCGTTGCTTTTGAGCCGCTATCTGCTGTTGGCAGGACTTCAAGAGTTCCGGTATTTCAGCAACCCCATTGTAGCGCCGTGAGTTCGTACAGTCTCGTCGCCACTGTTGAAGGAAGGAAGGAAGGTTAGGGTTTAACGTCCTGTCGACATCGAGCTCATTAGAGACGGAACACAACCTCGGATTGTTTCAAGGATGGCGAAGGAAATCGGCAGCGCCCTTTCAAAGCAACAATCCCGCAATTTGCCTGGAGCGATTTAGGGAAATCAAGGAAAATCTGAATATGGATGACCGGAAATGGATTTGAAACGTCGTTCTCCTGAATGCGCGCCCAGTGTGCTAACAAAAACTCCAACTCGCTCGCTGCCACTGCTGAGTCGTAGTAGGTCGATCAGTTATTCACAGATCACACTGTCAGCAATTCGTGGTCTAGTGGTGAGAGTCGCTGACTCTTTACCGAGGGGTCTCTCCGCTAATAATGCTATAAGAGCATTTCATTTTTACTGATGACACAGAGCACAAGTACAATAGTCCAAACTAAGTCCAAGCGTTCGACTATGAGCCATAGGTGATAATCCGGTGGCCACTGAAATTCTTGCTAGGTCCAATTCTTTCTCAGTGGTCGTCGTCGTAACGACAGGCGGGTCACAGAATCTAAGCATTGAGGGGGAAGACAGGCAAATTGTCCTCCGCAAGGCCTTTTGACACCTTTATTGAAAGTCGGAAGAAACTGACTTCACTCACGTGATCCTGCATGGCGCTGGGAAGCGCGGCGCTGGCTTCCAGCGCCGCCAGCGGTCGTTTGCGGGTCGCTAGTGATGATACCGCAAACTCGATCACACGTATCGATATCCGAATCACTGGATACAGAAGATGACATTAGGCTTTCTCATGAGGGGAAACTCATGAGCGCGCAGGATGTCTGTGTCATATTCCTGTGCAGTCAGGGGTCCCTGATTCACGACGTGAGATGGATTGAATTCATACCTGATTCCTCTCCACACCATGTCACTTGGCATAATACCAGGCTGTCTCTTTATGAATCATTGGGAATGTATCCTCTACCCTCGACACCACGAAACACGTAGATGAGGCTAATAGGAGGTAGTGCAGAATCGAAATTCGTCGCTGTAAATAATGTAATACCATCCATCAGCAGTCCATGCAGACCTCAGGTTGCCCATGAGTTGCTAGCTGACTTAGGAAATCAACGTGCCTGCCCTCTAATACTGTCACAATAACCGGCACTGTTAAAATCTCACAGCTGTGTAGCAGTCACTTATTTACAATAGAAGTATCACATGGCAAGAACACAAGGGTGAAAGCCTCGTTGTAGGCGCAGTACAGCCACAGTGACGAGCCTTACGCCAGTCTGATATGGAATTAGCGGAATATTCACTAAACAAGAAACTAATAACTCTCTATGGAACTCAGACAGGACAGATAACAGAGGACGCACAATAAAGGACACGATGGAGGAAACACAGCTTCACATTTTAAACAAAGAGAGACATCAACATATTCAGGCACAGAAGAAACCCAAAGCAACAGTGGCATTTCACTGACAAACAACAAAGTGTTCACACACGTCATTATTTGGACAGTACATGACAACAAGTGACCACAACTTAATAACCTTCGACCTGACACAAAGCACCAACACAGTACACGAAACAACATCATAACATTACTCTTTCATAGAGCAGATTGGAATAGGCTTAAAAAAGTCGTACAAGACTATGACGTGAAGAATTTTAGAGGAATTATTGCCTATGAAGCACATACGTAAACGCACGCAAATCATACAAATATACAAGAACACACTACACCAACAGCTTCAAGCGCAAGACAGGAAACAACACCATGGAAGGACGAGCTCACAAGTCTAAAATGGGACATGAGAAGAAAAAAATATTATATCAGACACCTTGGACGTACAAAGACAGAAATTGAGACTTACTGCATATCGGCAGGCTAAGGAAACTTTCTGTTAGTGGATACAGGAGCGAGGAACAAGTGCTGTTCCTAAACAGAGAATTAACATATTAACATATTTTATATCTAATATCAAATAGCAAAAATAATACATCACTTTGTTGTTGTATTTGCAGTGTCAGTTACTGCAGTAGATTAGAATGTAGAAATATAGAAACATATACAGATACAAAAGATGTATGAATGTTTCACTCTTCGATACAATATCTATTCAGAAGATGTCAAGTCCTGGCCACTGTGAAAGTCTGTAAACGTTATTTAGCTAGCAAACACGCAAAAAAGCATGAATGTTCGAGCTTAAGAACACCCACCACTGGTTCATGTGTAATCCGTAGTAAAGCCCTTGCGTCGCGGTGGCGGCTGTAGGAAACGCAGCGTGCGTGTTTGAAATTGCGGCCGACTAGATGGCGGCCGATACCGCATTATCAAATAGACGCTCTTCGATACCAGAAAACGTCATTCGTGACAACACATGCAAAACACCACATTCGGATGGGATTGAGGGGGGGGGGGGTACAAGACAAAAATTAAACGAAAAAGTGTCTGCTGAATAAACTCCTCCCGGACGATCATTGATAAAGATGCACAACAACAAACTCAGAGAAGTCCTGGACATTCCATACAACACAGCTACCGTCACCAGCCTGTTTGTGCATGAACAAGGTGCGGTGGCAATAACAGGACTAAAGAAGAAAAAACACCAGTTCTAGATGGGACCCATTCAGCAGTACTCAAAAGAAGATCTCCACAGATTACCCGACATTTAGCAGAACTGATAAACGATGCCATAAGGCTAGGCAGAGTACCTACAGTTTGGAAAACTGCTAAGACCCAAAAACATATATGCTAATTTGCCTTACAAGCACAATGACTAAGGTCCAGGAGAAGGTGCTGTGCAGCCGCCAACAGGCCCATGGAGCTCCATGGAGCTCTTCGTGGACTGTCCTCACCATTTCGGATTTAGACTAGGGAAATCAATAGACCATGCAATTAATCAAGCTCTAGAAATTGTCAGAAACAGACAATGCAAGTACGCCATACCCATCATGTCAGATATTGCAGGTGCTTTCGACAGCCTCTTGTGTCCAGTGATGTTGGCAAGGTTAAGACAACTGGAAATGAGAAGGGATCCTTCGGTAAAACTCAGGGACACCAACATGCAAAGAGGAATCGTTACACGCCATCTGGGAGTATACGTCGGTGAAAGATTAAATTTACACCAGCACATCAAAATAACTACACACAAAGAAATCAAAATTAAACACAATCTGGCAAGGTTAAAATCAGAGGATTACAGACTGTCTTTAACAGTTACACGTACATACCAATGTGCACTCTTCAAATCAGTCCTTTGCCTTCCAGGCAGTACTCTCCTCACAAAAAGAATAGCTGTTAGACAAGATAAAGGAGTTTCCAGCTTAGACTATCAGCGGTGTAGGCACCAAATCAGTCATAGCACCGTGCATGGTGCTTAGAATATACCTAGCTGATGTTTCTATGAAATATCAGGCTACAACGTAATGGTTAAAGGTGTATAGACTAGACCAGATTAGACTGACTACCTGTATACCTGTTAACAACATGTACCAACTTAAACTCTGAGGAATTGAGACCTGGCTAGGTGAATGGGAGGTCAGCGGTAAGGGACGACGAATCTAAATGTTTTCCACCGACATCTCAAACCGGCTAAAAATGAAACATGCCGAACCTATCCGCGGCATACTGCACTTCTTAACTGCATGCGGATCTTAGCCACACTCTTAAAACCGGTTGAGCCTAAGTCAGTCACCAAATTGCACAGATCGGGAACTGGGAACCCCAGAACACACGGTCCTATTCTGCGGGAATTACAGAAACGTCAGAGACATCTCACACGTACACAACATAACCAGAGAACGCCAAATATACGAATCCATTAGAATCATTGACCAATTAAAGCATAGAAACAAATTAGCAAACGAAATTTATGTACCTTAACAAACTTGGAACCGTGCGCAGGTTCGAATCCTGCCTCGGGCATGAATGTGTGTAATGTCCTTAGGTTAGTTAGGTTTAAGTAGTTCTAAGTTCTAGGGGACTGATGACCTCAGAAGTTAAGTCCCATAGTGCTCAGAGCCATTTGAACCATTTTGAATATGGTCACGTGATGCGAAGCACTGTGGTGCCCATTCCAGCCGCCACAGACGATTGAAACCTTACGAAGAATAATTATAGTGTTTCCATGATCACCCCTTACAAATGAATTTACTTTCAAGAATTTTTTTTAGTCCAGTTAAATGTCTGCACTCATATTGGAATCCCGTGCACAGAACTATAGTACGCCGTTAGAGGAGCCAAAGGAAAATGAAGCTGTCCACTGATCAAGCAGAGCATGTACGAGGAGTGGTAATAAAGTTTTTCTTATTACTCCCAAAAAAGAATTACGTTATCGAATTTTTGTTTGTGTACACGTACGTGTCGGAAGTCTTGGTATACGTTTTTTTTTCTATGTATTTTAGTTCTTATCGTTTATACTTCCAGAGATATCTTACATTACTGCTGTTATTGAAACGTGTTTTATACATGTAATTAAATCGCGCTCATTTATCCAGAATGAGATTTCCACTCTGCAGCGGAGTGTGCGCTGATATGAAACTTCCTGGCAAATTAAAACTGTGTGCCCGACCGTGACTCGGGAACTTTGCCTTTCGCGGGCAAGTGCTCTACCATCTGAGCTACCGAAGCACGACTCACTCCCGGTACTCACAGCTGTACTTCTGCCAGTATCTCGTCTCCTACCTTCCAAACTTTACAGAAGCTCTCCTGCGAACCTTGCAGAACTAGCACTCCTGAAAGAAAGGATACTGCGGAGACATGGCTTAGCCACAGCCTGGGGGAGGTTTCCAGAATGAGATTTCCACTCTGCAGCGGAGTGTGCGCTGATATGAAACTTCCTGGTAGATTAAAACTGTGTGCCCGACCGAGACTCGAACTCGGGACCTTTGCCTTTCGCGGGCAAGTGCTCTACCAGGAGAGCTTCTGTAAAGTTTGGAAGGTAGGAGACGAGATACTGGCAGAAGTAAAGCTGTGAATACCGGCCGTGAGTCGTGCTTCGATAGCTCAGATGGTAGAGCACTTGCCCGCGAAAGGCAAAGGTCCCGAGTTCGAGTCTCGGTCGGCACACAGTTTTAAACTGCCAGGAAGTTTCACGCTCATTTATGTTCGGATGGTGACCATTGCGCTATTTTTTCTTGTAATTTTACTGAAATGATTGTTACTGTCTATCTTATCTAAAGTATCCGGAAACAAATTAGTGGACATTATTATGGGTTATGTTCACCCTTCCCCTTTTGAAGGCTTGAACTCTGTTGGGGACACTTTCAATGAGATTTACGAATGTTTGAGGAGGATTGCCAGCCCATTCTTCCTCAAGAGCCGAAGTAAAATCTGCGTTCTGGAGCAAACTCGACGTTCTAGTTCATCCCTGAGGTGTCCCACTGGGTTCAGGCAGGGTCTCTGGGTAGGGCAGACCATTTCATGAATGTTATTGTTCACAAACCACTACCTCACAGATGCTGATACAATCGTTGCCTCCGAACTCTTCCTCTATTGCATGTAGTGAACAATACTGTAAAATGCGTGTGATACAGGCATTCACCAAACCCAAACCCATCCACTGGCTTACCGCAGGACATAGCGTGATTCACCACTCCAAATCACTGGTTTCCAGTCATCCACTTCTAAGATGCTACTCCAGCCGGTTGTAAAACGAATGTGCGCAGTCGAAAATACTGAACGCGAAAATGAAGATTTGGCCCTTTCTGACTAACCCCTGAAGCAGATCTTAGGATCTCTTAATGGTGATATTATTTCCTCCTTCTTAGATTTCAACATATAAATTACAGCATAAAACATAAATGTCTGGTTAATGGAACTAGTAACTACAAACTGATAAATGTTGTTTCAGCTTATACATTTACTGTAGATTAAAACCCCTTTATGTATCACAAATGTTTATATATCAAGGTGCAATGGACATAAAGAGATACAAATGAATTTCCTATCTAAGATTACTGATCAACTGCCCAAATCTGCCTTCTTTATGGATGAGCGATCTAATGTAAACAACGCGAGATGACTGACATCGTGGTCGTGCGGTAGCGTTCTCGCTTCCCGCACCCGGGTTCCCGGGTTCGATTCCCGGCGGTGTCAGGGATTTTCTCTGCCTCGTGATGGCTGGGTGTTGTGTGATGTCCTTAAGTCAGTTAGGTTTAAGTAGTTCTAAGTTCTAGGGGACTGATGACCATAGATGTTAAGTCCCATAGTGCTCAGAGCCATTTGAACCATTTGACTGACATCATCTAGATACCAAATACGAGAAGACACTACTTTCAAGGGTGACCTACAATGGTGTGCAACCTCAGTGGAACTAAAGTTACGTGGTCAGAGCTATTTAGCTTTATAGCCCTAATAAGTCGAAGCGATTAGCAATATCGCTGTATGTACTGCGTCCGGTGCGTCGGAGTGATAGTTCTCGTACACGTCTGTGACGACGGAAGAACTCCAGCCAAAAAAAAATATAAAAAAGCTCATTCAAATAGTAGGATGGCAGAAGGCGGTCCTCTGACTTGTGTAATCTAATACTGCCTTCTCCTCTCTGTGGTCTACAGACGAGAAACGCGAACTCCCAGCCACAAGGACGAAATTCAGCTAATGTCTTAACGTCAGTATAGACAGAAGAAGTGCTCTCAATCACTGAACGCTGCATACTCAACGACTCCCTACCCGGAGGTGAAATCCAGAATCGTATAAGTTCGCAACAGTACAGTACCTAACCGTTCACTAACTATAGAATCTCCTGAGAGCAAAAACAGTAATTCCATCTGTACCAACAAAAGCTGATACTGAGCGACCGTCAAACACGGGCGCTCAAAACGGAAGACCCCATTCTCTCCGCTGCTGGCTTCCCAGCAACGCTCAGCTCCCCTCCCTCGTAATTGCAGAAGGCGAATCAAATTCTCGAAACCACGGAATATTCTCCCTCTCTACAGATTCTTCCGAACGCCGACCAACCATATTTTAGTGTTTTGTCGTCCAGCGCGGAAAGTTTGCGAAGAATTACCTATTCCCGTTAATTAGGAATTCATACAATGGTACGCTTCTTAGAGTAAAAATCCTCGGAAATAACCCAGCCTGCGTGATTTCCGAGATAATGCTTCCTCGTTTCTCTCTGTCGCGTCCAAGATTTTCAGAGATTCCGAAGTATTATCCGGTTATCCTTCCAGCCTCGCTATAGCATTGGCCGGCCGCCGCTCTATTGTGCTTCAGCCCCGAACGTCCGTCTTGGGCTATTTCCTGTGTTAAGCAGCACCAACACACCTGTGTGGGTTTTTCCACCCAGGGCCGGAGTTACGCTTGCCGTTTCGTTTTCACTGACGTTCCAACCTCTGCTAGTATAGGCAAGCATTCATTACGCCGTTTTGATAATAAAGACAATCCATCACCTTTTATGCAATAACCGTTAACAACTATTTACAAGGTGTACATGACAATGTCAGTCTTCTTTAAATATTAATATATGAGATGTACAACCTATCAAATGATGGCTAATTCCGATTGTAAATCACGGCCAAGTACCTCAAGTGTCGCATAACACTTACTACAGACATGTGTAGCTTATGACGAGCTGCTCCAACATTGTACCCCATTCTTTTGAACTTAATACGCACAGTTACTGTGGTAGCTGGATTGCTGGTTATACTTTGGAACTCACCAGCGATTTTTTCTAATGATTTCATGAGATTTTTCACAGCAATTCAACAACCCCGCACAGTGATCGACGTTCTCTGTCTTTCAGTACATGACATCTGTCTGCTTTTGGTTTAATTGTGGTTATTCATTCGCATTATCACTTCCCAGTTACATCATCAAGAGCCGACTTGGCAGCTTTAATAGGGTTGAAATGTCCCTGATGAATGTGCTGCACAGGTGGCATCCAGTACCTGTTCCACATTGGAAGCCACTAAGCTCACCTCACCGACACATTCTGTTGTTTCTACTGTAGTGCTGACAACACAATAGTTCTCGCCTCCTTATATACTTGCGGGTCCCCCTCTCGTTACATCTAGTGACTAATTCCGCACTACTTAGGGGTGCTCGGATACTTTTGGTCGGATAGTGTATGTAACTGTTAAATGTATGAGCCTATCTTTCGACTACACATACTGACACTGAATTACTCGCAGAAAATATTTGCTTAATAAAACTCTGTCACCACCCCATCCACCCGGACCACAGATGCCAAGATTAATAGCTTTTACCCAATAAATAATAATTACGTAATTTTTATCAGTGTAAGCAACGACTACACATACTCTGTATCACGACCTTATAAAGTAATAAGCGTACTTGATTTTACGTTTCTATGAAACAGGTTCATGTTCATGTTTCACAAAGTCTGAATCACTTTAATATTTTACGTTCCTCTTACAAATATGATTATCTGCTCAAATAAAATCAAATGTGACTAAGACTCTGAACACAACGATTTATTCTTTATTTCAAATTTTGTAGTCATTCACACAGGTACGTATTTTCACACGAACAGTGAGGTCCTGATATACACTCCTGGAAATGGAAAAAAGAACACATTGACACCGGTGTGTCAGACCGACCATACTTGCTCCGGACACTGCGAGAGGGCTGTACAAGCAATGATCACACGCACGGCACAGCGGACACACCAGGAACCGCGGAGTTGGCCGTCGAATGGCGCTACCTGCGCAGCATTTGTGCACCGCCGCCGTCAGTGTCAGCCAGTTTGCCGTGGCATACGGAGCTCCATCGCAGTCTTTAACACTGGTAGCATGCCGCGACAGCGTGGACGTGAACCGTATGTGCAGTTGACGGACTTTGAGCGAGGGCGTATAGTGGGCATGCGGGAGGCCGGGTGGACGTACCGCCGAATTGCTCAACACGTGGGGCGTGAGGTCTCCACAGTACATCGATGTTGTCGCCAGTGGTCGGCGGAAGGTGCACGTGCCCGTCGACCTGGCACCGGACCGCAGCGACGCACGGATGCACGCCAAGACCGTAGGATCCTACGCAGTGCCGTAGGGGACCGCACCGCCACTCCCCAGCAAATTAAAGACACTGTTGCTCCTGGGGTATCGGCGAGGACCATTCGCAACCGTCTCCATGAAGCTGGGTTACGGTCCCGCACACCGTTAGGCCGTCTTCCGCTCACGCCCCAACATCGTGCAGCCCGCTTCCAGTGGTGTCGCGACAGGCGTGAATGGAGGGACGAATGGAGACGTGTCGTCTTCAGCGATGAGAGTCGCTTCTGCCTTGGTGCCAATGATGGTCGTATGCGTGTTTGGCGCCGTGCAGGTGAGCGCCACAATCAGGACTGCATACGACCGAGGCACACAGGGCCAACACCCGGCATCATGGTGTGGGGAGCGATCTCCTACACTGGCCGTACACCACTGGTGATCGTCGAGGGGACACTGAATAGTGCACGGTACATCCAAACCGTCATCGGACCCATCGTTCTACCATTCCTAGACCGGCAAGGGAACTTGCTGTTCCAACAGGACAATGCACGTCCGCAGTATCCCGTGCGATCCAACGTGCTCTAGAAGGTGTAAGTCAACTACCCTGGCCAGCAAGATCTCCGGATCTGTCCCCCATTGAGCATGTTTGGGACTGGATGAAGCGTCGTCTCACGCGGTCTGCACGTCCAGCACGAACGCTGGTCCAACTGAGGCGCCAGGTGGAAATGGCATGGCAAGCCGTTCCACAAGACTACATCCAGCATCTCTACGATCGTCTCCATGGGAGAATAGCAGCCTGCATTGCTGCGAAAGGTGGATATACACTGTACTAGTGCCGACATTGTGCATGCTCTGTTGCCTGTATCTATGTGCCTGTGGTTCTGTCAGTGTGATCATGTGATGTATCTGACCCCAGGAATGTGTCAATAAAGTTTCCCCTTCCTGGGACAATGAATTCACGGTGTTCTTATTTCAATTTCCAGTAGTGTAGATTTTAATTTGTCTTGCCTTGCCATCCTTTATACCATTACATCGTGGGACAGCCCGAACATTTTACCTAATTCACTGTTGCCGACTAGTTATGCTAAGCACTCTGTTGGCGACTAGGTTTCTCTATATATCAGCAATATACGCTCATGGTAAGTGAGATAAAATGTTATGAATGTCCGCAGAATTCATATAGAAGAGTATGGAAACACCTTGAAATCAAAACCAGGCTAGTGGCATTCCAGCCACGGATCGATGCATTCAAAATGAGCCGAATACCTCGACTTCCTCTTGCCTGACGCAGCTACATCACTCTGTGGAAAGATCTCTGAGCAGTTTCGCGGCGTGTCGATAAGTGATGTTTACTCTTGGTAATAAAATAGTAATTAGATGTCTGACGTTAGTGCGACCTGTATGTTGTCCATTTTCTCGAAAAGATCACATTACTCGGAAACAAAGCTTCATGAATTGTTGGAGGGAGAAATGTTACTAACAAACTAAGCAATTTATGTAGTTCGGGGAACGAATAATATAACGATACCTCAGTATGAACGTTTGAGATGGCAAAGCGCCGTTGATTTCAGTGCAAAAATTTGAATGCTTTAACATTTCTTCGTAGTTCTTGTGCAAATGGTTTCTCTCTCCATTTTATGAACTGCTGGAAAGAATAATGCGAGCTTTACACAATTGGCAGCTATAAGATATGGACGAAGTCTGAAACACAATGTTTTGTTGACTCAGAAAACCAATTTTGTGAAGATCAGTTCATACAGTTTAGAGCGTTCCTTTTAATTGTAAGCCGGCCGAAGTGGCCGTGCGGTTAAAGGCGCTGCAGTCCGGAACCGCAAGACCGCTACGGTCGCAGGTTCGAATCCTGCCTCGGACATGGATGTTTGTGATGTCCTTAGGTTAGTTAGGTTTAACTAGTTCTAAGTTCTAGGAGACTAATGACCTCAGCAGTTGAGTCCCATAGTGCTCAGAGCCATTTGAACCATTTGTTTTTTATTTGTATTATACGTGGTTTCTAATGCTGAGACAAGCCAAATTGTGCATGAGTATGCCATGGGACATCTGAACGGAGGAAACTGATTTAACAGCTGCGTACGTACATCCATATACAGTTTTTCCATATCCTTACAACACTTTAACCGAGTTCCAGAATGGCATGCTTCAAGAATGCTGTCCAAAGTGGAGCAGTGGTAAGACACTGGACCCTTATTCGGGAGAACGACGGTTCAGATCTTTACAAAATGTTCAAATGTGTGTGAAATCTTATGGGACTTAACAGCTAAGGTCATCAGTCCCTAAGCTTACACACTACTTAACCTAAACCATCCCAAGGACAAACACACAGCCATGCCCGAGGGAGGACTCGACCCTCTCCGGGACCAGCCGCACAGTCTATGACTGCAGCGCTTCAGACCGCTCGGCTAATCCCGCGCTGCAGATCCTTACACAGGCACTCAGATTTAAGCTGTCGATGTAAGCGTCAGGTGTTGCACATAATCCGCTACACACCGATTCAATAATAACATTAATAATAATAACGGAAGGTATCAAGATTAATCTGCCAAGTGTCTGGCACAGTTATTAGATCGGTTACTGCTGCTACAATGGCAGGCTATGAAGATTTAAGTGAGTTAGAACGTGGTGTTATAGTCGGCGCAGGACATAGCGATTAAGTGGGGATTTTCCTGTATGACCATTTCACGAGTGTGCCGTGAATATCAGGAATTCGGTAAAACATAAACTCTCCGACATCGCTACGGCCGGAAAAAGATCCTACAAAAACGGAAACAACGACTACTGAAGAGAATCGTTCAACGTGACGGAAATGTAACCCTTCCCCAAATTTCTGCAGATTTTAATGCTGAACCATCAACAAGTGTCAGTGTGCGAACCATTCAACGAAATATCATAGATATAGGCTTTCGGAGCCGAAGGCACACTCATGTATTCTTCGCGACTGCACGACGCAAAGCTTTGCACCTCGCCTGGGCCCACCAACCCCGACATTGGACTGTTGATGACTGAAAACATGTTGCCTGGTCGGAGGAGTCTCGTTTCAAATTGTTTCAAGCGGATGGACGTGTACAGGTATGGAGACAACCTCATGAATGTAAGGATCCTGCATGTCAGCAGGGGACTGTTCAAGCTGGTGGAGGCTCTGTAATGGTGTGGGACGTGCGCAGCTGGTGTGATATGGGACCCCTGATACATCTAGGTACGACTATAACAGGTGACATGTACGTAATCATTATGTATGATCACCTGCGTCTATTCACGTCCATTGTCCATTCCGACGGACTTGGTCAATTCCAGTAGGGCAATGCGACACCCCACACGTGCAGAATTGCTACAGAGTGACTCCAGGAACACTCTTCTGAGTGTAAACACTTCCGCTGGCCGCCAAACTCCCCAGACATACACATTATCGAGCGTATTTGGGATGCCTTGCAACGTGCTGTTCAGAAGAGACTTCTTACTCTTACGAATTCATGGACAGTCTTGCGGGATTCTTGGTGTAAATTTCTTCCAGCATTACTTCAGACATTAGTCGAGTCCATGCCACGTCGTGTTGCGGCACTTGCATTAGAACCCCACAGGTCAAACACAGATAAGTTGATGATTCATATAAAACACTTTACACTTATATCTTATAAATGTGGCTACAGTTACAATAATTATGTGCATGCTACAACGAGAATGCCCCAGGGCCAGGAGTGATAGGGATGTGATTTCTTATTCTGTATGTATGCTGTTACCCAAAATGCCTTCTATTGAAGGAAACAGGAAACTAAATTTAAAGACACCCGGACCGCTTTATAGCAAGAGAATAATTGTCAGAGGCTGCGGCGGCAGTGGGGAGGGGGGGGGGGATGGGTTGTGGAAGTGGCAGAAGCGTCAGACTTAATGTAGGAGGAACGATCTTTTTGGATGCTAACCTCGGATCACATGTGAATTGATCCATACTGAACATTATCCTGGAATATATTTTTACATACGTGGATCCACCCTAGCTGCTATACCGGACTTCGTGCAGGTAGATCCACCCTGAACAAGCTGAGCACGTATGTCGCACTAAACTCCTCAGCTGACTGGTACAGGGCAGCAGCAGTTGGCCGTGGCGACTGAGCAGCAGTGCTGGGCGGCCCAGCCAGCTGGTCTGGCCTGGGACAGCAGTGTGCTTTTCCGTATTGGCTGCTGGCAGTATCGAGGTACTAAGTGGGTGGTACTCTTCTGGAAGCTGCCACAAATGGCAGCTGGGCAGCAGCAGCTAGGCGAGTCTCAATAGGCCAGTGTTATCGAGCTTGCACAGACAGAAGTAGTGGCAGCTTAGTTGGTGCGTGTTACTGATCCATGACCGCTGCTTTCTGGCAGTTGCCAGTAGAAGAGTGCTTCTAATGTTAGCAGGGAAGTACTGCAACTGCTGGAGTCATAATATTCAGCAAGAAATGCATGACAGTCCACATATGTCCTCAAATGATATATACCACTCACCCACACTGAAATATAACGTCACCAGTGCTGTGCCACTGCCCAACTACTCTACAACCCCCGCCCCCACCTCACTGCCCCTACCGCAGCGTCAAACATTGATGGAGTGAGGGAGTGGGGATCCCTGCAGGAAGCCAACACATGAAATAGTGTAACTGTACTACGCTTTTTTACAGCAGAATAATATCAACATTCTACCCACCAGGAATCCATGTAGATGTATGTGTGTGTTTTAGCGTTGGGTTTTATGGTACCGCGCGCCGCGGAATTTGAATCCCCGCCAGACGGCATGGATGTCGAAGACCCATAGAGGTCTGTGCACCATCGCGCCATAAGCTGTGCTGGCGCGCGCCTCCTGGCCCGCATTTAGAGTGAGGGCGCCACAGTGGAACACATGGTTGAGCGGCCAATAGCGGCGTCCCCGATAGAGTACTTAAGCGCCTGCCTGTCGCTCAGCCTGCCTTGAACACGTCCGCATACTATATCTTGTTCGCCGCATTGATCCCCCTCACCCCCTGGTGTCTCCCTTCCTCCCACCCCCAACCCGTTGCCGCGTGTTTACCGTTGTGTCCCACCCTCTCTCCATCTCCACACCCTCCACCTCCATTCCCAATGCAACTTCCACCATCTACCCCTCCCGGATGATGAGCTTTGCCCTGACATCTACCCTTCCTACCAACTCTAACCTCATCTTCCTGCCTCCTCCTCTGGGCTCCCACTCCTCCCCCTCCCTTCTCCTGAGCGGCTTCCCCCTCCTACTCCCCCTTCCTATCTTGTGCTCCCTTTCAGTGTCTCTGCACTCCCTCCTGCCTTGTCTTCCCACTTCATCTCCTGCTCCACATCTCTCCTGCCTCTTAGTGTGCCCGCTGACGCCCCTACTCTCTTCATACCGCCGCCTCCCCTGCTGCCCCTTGCTCTCCCCTCCTTTTCCATCCTCTCTGACCTCTCCCTCGGCCGGTCCCACCAAGCAGTTTTATTCTTCATCATGTGTGCTCCAAGAGGGTTTTAAGTGTGTTGTTCTGGAGTGTTTTTAATAATGTGGCCGACTTTTAACGTGTGCATGTGCATTCAGTGTCTTCTTTGTGTCTTAAGAATCGTCAACTGTGTTTTTTAACTTTCTGGTTAATTTTTTAATTGTCCCCCCACAAACGTCTCCATGTCAGTGTATATTTACCTCGATTTTCTCCCCTTACTCTGTTTTATGTTCCCCTTTTTTATCGCCTTATATATGTAACATTTTATTCTTGTTTTAGTTGTCATGTCACTTGGCTTAAGAGCGGCGGATTGTGCCGCTGTCAGCCCTCCCCTGCCCATATGGGGCAGGGGAATGAAATCACAATAAAGAAAAAAAAGCTCACCCTGCCACTATAACCTTGTGTACGTCTTAGGACATATCGCCTCACATTAGACAGTGTATTTACTTTCGTGTTTTCTTTACGAGTGGACGTGGTTGTCTTGTTTGGTTTTCTTGACTCTGTTGTTCTGTTCTTGTTGTTGTCGTAAGGTCCTTCGTTGGTCGTGTCAGTCCTCTCCTGTTGTGTTGTTGTTCGCGGGTTTACATGACCACACGTTTACGTAGTCGATTCCCACAATAAATAATTAAAAATTATAGACAGACACATAATATTTTGCATTAGACCCTCACAAGCCAAGTACAGTTTAGTTGATGATTCGTATAAAACATCTGGATAAAGGCTCACGATAACACTCACTCATACCTTACGAATGTGGCTGTAATTGCACTGTTTTACATGCGTGGTGCAACGTGAATGTAATTTTTTCTTCTGTATGCATGACGTTACACAAAAGTCTACTAACGGAGAAAATTCACTTTAAAGGCACTCAGACCACTTTATAACAAAAGAGTAATTGTTTATTCAAATTATAAAATTTGTATGACAGTAAACTGTTAAACAGAGGATGGACACAGGACGATGCAGGCACACAGATGTTGCTTTCTGGGCGACCCTGACAATTCAGCTCAGACTAACATACAGCACGGCACCGTAGCGAGGAGATATTAAGCTGTATCAGCGCTGATGGCACCTTAGACCATCCATCGCCAATGTGCATTCATTTTCCAATAAATCTGTCAGTGTCGTATGTGTTGAAAGCAGTAAATTTTCCACAACTGATACCGCCAAAGGGAACAATGGAATAAAAGGATAACTCTACGATAAATGGGTTTAAAAATTAGACAAACGCCAAGCAATAGTATTAGGAACTAATCTATGTCACGTAGACAAAAATTTGCTATCCATGGAGTCCACAGAGCCCCTTTTTATCCTTTAGCAGCAAGCTTCTCATGACCTATAGTAACATCAGTATGGCGCTACCGCTACGATCGCAGGTTCGAATCCTGCCTCGGGCATGGATGTGTGTGATGTCCTTAGATTAGTTAGGTTTAACTAGTTCTAAGTTCTAGGGGACTAATGACCTGAGAAGTTGAGTCCCATAGTGCTCAGAGCCATTTGAGAATGATTGTGGTCTCCTTTCTGCAGGCGGCGATAGCACCACGGACAACCATGTGTGCCATAATTTTGACAGTGCTGTACTTCTTCAATCTACATCTGCATCTACATATACATGGTTACTCTACAATTCACACTTAAATGTCTGGCAGAGGGTTCATCGAACCATTTTCATACTACTTCTCTACTATTCCACTCTCGAATGGCGCGTGGGAAAAAGGAACACCTAAATCTTTCCGTTCGAGCTCTGATTTCTCTTATTTTATTATTATGATCATTTCTAGCTACGTAGGTGGTTGTCAACAAAATATTTTTGCATTCAGAGGAGAAAGTTGGTGATTGAAATTTCGTAAATAGATCTTGCCGCAAAGAAAACCGCCTTTGTTTCAGTGACAGCCACCCCAACTCGCGTATCATATCAGTGACACTCTCACCCCTATTGCGCGATAACACGAAACGAGCTTCCCTTTTTTGCACTTTTTCGATGTCCTCCGTCAATCCTAACTGGTACGGATCCCACACTGCGCAGCAATATTCCAGCAGAGGACGGACAAGTGTAATGTAGGCTGTCTCTTTAGTGAGTTTGTCGTATCTTCTTAGTGTTCTGCCAACAAAGCGCAGTCTTTGTTTCGCCTTCCCCACTATGTTATCTATGTGGTCTTTCCAATTTAAGTTGCTCATAATTGTAATTCCTAGGTATTTAGTCGAATTGACAGCCCTTAGATTTATGCGATTTATCGTGTACCCAAAATTTATCGGATTTCTTTTAGTACCCAAGTGAATGACCTCGCACTTTTCTTTGTTTAGTGCCAATTGCCACTTTTCGCACCATAAGAAATTCTCTCTAGATCATTTTGTAATTCGAATTGGTCGTCTGATGATTTTACTAGACGGTAAATTACAGCGTCGTCTACAAACAATCTATGAGGGCTGCTCATATTATTACCCAGATCATTTATGTAATTCAGGAACAGCAGAGGGCCTATGACACTACCTTGCGGAACGTCGCATATCACTTCTGTTCTACTCGATGATTTACCGTCTATCACTACGAACTGTGACCTCTCTGAGAGGAAATCACGAATCTAGTCACACAACTGAGACGATACTCCATATGCACGCAATTTGATTAATAGTCGCCTGTGAGGAACGGTATCAAAGGCCTTCTAGATATCTAGGAATATGGAATCGATCTGAGATTCCTTGTCGACAACACTCAGTGCTTCATGGGGATAAAGAGCAAGCTGTGTTGCACAAGAACGATATTTTCTGAATCCGTGTTGGTTATGTATCAATAAGTCATTTTCTTCAAGGTGATTCATAATGTCCGAGTACAGTATATGCTCCAAAATCCTGCTGCAAATTCAGGTCAGTGATATGGGTCTGTATTCAATGGGTCACTCCTATTTCCTTTCTTGAATATTGGTGTGACCTGTGTTACATTCCAGTCTTTAGGAACAGACTTTTCGTCAAGGGAGAGCTTGTATATGATTGCTAAGAAAGGCGCTACTGTGTCTTCATACTCTGAAAGGAAACTGATTGGTATACCATCTGGATCGGAAGACTTGCCTTTCTTAAGTGATTTGAGTTGTTTCGCAACAACTAAGATATCTACTTTTATGTCACTCATGCTAACAGCTGTTCTGGTTTTGAATTCTGGAATATTTACTTCTTCTTCTTTGGTGAAGGAATTACAGAAAACTGTATTTAGTAACTCCGCTTTAGTGGCACCATCATCGGTAACATTTCCATCGCTATCGCGCAGTGACGGTATCGACTGTTTTTTGCCACTGGTGTACTTTACATACGACCAGTATCTCTTTGGGTTTTCTACCATATTTTGAGACAATGTTTCATGGTGGAACCTATTAAAAGCATCTCGCATTGACGTCCGCACTAAATTTCGAGCTTCCATGAAACTTAACCAGTCTTCGGGATTTTGCGTTCTTCTGAACTTGGAATGCTTTTTTCGTTGCTTCTGCAACAGTGTTTTGACGTGTTTTATGTTCCATGGTGGATCACTCCCGTCTCTTTTTAACTTAGACAGTATTAATCCATCTATTGCTGTCGCTATTGTATCTTTGAATTTGAGCCATATCTGGTCTACACTTACATAATAAGCTTGGAAGGAATGGAGACTCTCTCTTAGGAAGGCATCAAGCAAATTTTTATCTGCTGTTTTAAATAGGTATATTTTGCGTTTATTTTTAATGGTTTTGGTTGATATGGTTCTGAGCCTCGATAAAATGACCTTGTGATCACTAATCTCTGTATCCGTCATGACGCTCTCTATTAGATCAGGATTATTTGTGGCTAAGAGGTCAAGTGAGTTTTCGCAACGATTTATAATTCGTGTGGTCTCATGAACTAATTGTTCAAAGTAAATCTCAAAGAAAACATTTAGTACAATTTCTGAAGATGTTTTCTGTCTACCACAGGCTTTGAACATGTATTTTCGCCAACAAATCGAGGTAGATTGAAGTCCCACCAATCATAACTGTATGAGTGGGGTACTTATATGTCATGAGATTGAAGTTTTCTTTGAACCGTTCAGCTATTATATCATCTGAGTCGGGGGTTCGGTAGAAGGAGCAATTATTATTTTGGTACGGCTGTTGAGTATAACCTCTACCCAAAGTAATTCGCAGGAACTATCTATTTCAACTTCACTACAAGATAAACTACTACCAACAGACACAAACAAACCACCACCTACTTTATTTAATCTATCCTTTCTGAACACGGTTTGCGCCTCTGTAAAAATTTCAGCAGAATTTATCTCCGGTTTTAGCTAGCTTTCTGTTTCTATAACGATTTCAGCTTCAGTGTTTTCTATCAGCGCTTGAAGCTCTGGTACTTTTCCAACACAGCTACGACAATTTACAACTACAATACCGACTGTTACTTGGTCGATTCTCGTCGTTTCTGTGCCCTGTACCATTTGAGAATGGAGCCCTTTTTGATCTTTCCCGAGACTGTCTAACCTAAAAAACCGCCCAGTCCACGCCACACAGCCCCTGCTACCCGTGTAGCCGCCTCCTGTGTGTAGTGGACACCTGACCTATTTAGCGGAACCCGAAATCCCACCACCCTATGGCGCAAGTCGAGAAAGCTGCAGCTTACACGGTCGCAGAACCGTCTGAGCCTCTGATTCAGACCCTCCACTCGGCTCTGTACCAAAGGTCCACAATCGGTCCTGTCGAAGATGTTGCTGATGGTGAGCTCTGCCTTCATCTCGCTAGCAAGACTGGCAGTCTTCACCAACTCAGATAGCCGCCGGAAACCAGAGAGAATCTCTTCCGATCCATAGCGACAAACGTTATTAGTGCCGACGTGAGCCACCACCTGCAGTTGGCTGCACCCTGTACCTTTCATGGCATCCGGAAGGACCCTTTCCACATCCGATATGACTCCTTCCGGTATGCACACGGCGTGCACATTGGCTTTCTTCCCTTCCTTAGCTGCCATATCCCTAAGGAGCTCCATCACCCACCTAACATTGGAGGAGCAATCCCACCCTCTGCGCTTGTCCGGACCTCTCAGGGTCTTCCTGAGAGGCGAGGCCGACCTTGCTAGCTCAGAAGTACTTTCAGCAGTTGGTAGTAACAACTGCACTGCGGATTCAACAACTGGAAGGAGGTATGCTATTCTTCAGACAGGAGGATGTCTTCCTAACCAGCCACCATGAGGACACTGAAGTTGAAATACGCATATAAGTGAGGAGTGAAGTACGGAGGTTGGAGGAGATTTTCACGTAATTACACCTTGAGGCTGAGAGGGAGTGTTGGAGGAAGTACGAGGAGAGTCCAAAGAATTATATCTTTCCCATGAGCGATTATGGGAGCAGTTACGCAAAGAAGCAGATTTGGTGCCACACATATTGCTACGTTGTGAGAGAGGATGATTGGATGGAGGTGGTACGTTGCTGAAGACATTCCTCGGGACCATGAATACTGACTATATCCTAGAATTGAATGATATACACTGGACAAGTAAGAGACATCGCTAGCGAGAACACAGCTGTAACAGAGTGGCATACTGTGTAGTTAACAAATTTGGAACGGGGCAAGCTTAATAACACTCGTAAGTTGCGAAAACTAACATCAATACTAAGGTGGTGTGTGAAAGCATGATGAATAAAGATACGGACGTGATACTGGCCTAGATAGATCTGACAGATCTAACATGATGCGTGGTGTCTGTTTGTTCTATGTCGTGCCTCCCTACCGCTTTCGCACAACGACGCTCTGAGCGTGTTTTTTAGGAAATTGACTAGTTTGAACCTGGGACATGTTGCTGGTAAGGAGACGCCAGACCACACATGACATGTAGAGTTCAGAAGAGTTCAGTGAGACTAGCGATGATATAACCAAATGCTTAATGATTTCAGCGTCAGATCCACTGCACTCCCTGTAAAAGAATCTTAATACTAACTAAATTTAGTGGAAGGGGTTCAAGGCTTTCCTATTTTTAGTTAGCTGGTAAAATGACGTCGAAAAAGCATTTAAGTTTACCATTGGAAATTTTATTCTACTCACAAAACATTGTTTATAAATTGCACTATTGATAAAAGGAAATGTTTTAATACAGGATGATAAAAACCTACTGCGTTCAACAAAAATGTGAACGAATATTCCCTGAGTGGGTTTCCAAGTTCTACAATGGATCGAAGGATGACCTATGCCATATCACATCTATAATCTAGGTTTAAATTAAGTTTCACAAGAGAGAAAACTACAGTGACCATCAATTATCTTTAATTACTTATCTAACTTGTCGTAAATTACAGTGGCTGATGTGGCTTCTCAATAACTATATAAGAGAAAAATCATCGCGTTTCCGATTTTTACTTCAAGTGGCAAATGTGAACACCATGAGCTTTAATTGACGATATAGAACAAACAGACACCACGCAGAATGTTAGAAAATGGTGACCCTGCCAGGATGGTAAAATACCATGATTGAAGGTCGACCACATGCCTAAGTAGGTCAGAAAAATATCCTGTTGAAAAATTTCAGTAATAAAAAAAAATTTTTTTTAACGTTATAAATAGTCGAAAACAGTAGCTGCAGCGATAGATAGGAAGAAAGTATTCAATAAAAGTGAGACATTCTGGCAGAGACAATAGCATAATTAAGTTATGAATTTTAATATTGTTAGAATAGGTGGCGGATACATCGCTGACAAGTTGGTTCTGACCCAACCAGTAAGTGAATTGATTATCAAGTCGTGTGAACAAAAAGTTTATGAAACGCGTGAGATCGTATGAGCGCATGTTGACTCGAAGTAGGGCGCGTGAATTGCTTTTAAAACAGATAAAAAGGGATTCGGAAAGATTAGCAATGGCAGATCGAGACCTTGACCGAATTGAGATAGAGACCCAGCATGAAGATGGACAGAGAATGGAGGACAGTACAACAGACGATGCATTATCGCGAGAAATAGGACAGATGACGCACCATAACGAGGATAATGTACGTCAAGGCATAGAAAACATAGGTCAGCATACGACAGAGGAGCAGGAAAGTAGAGAGACAGTCGATGAGGATTCTAACTTGCGTCTTGAATACGTAGAACCCATAGTACAAGTAATCAGAGCTCCCTCACCACAGAGTACAAGGAATGCGAGCAGAAAAGTGTCACAGCACAGTTCAAATCAATCGATTGCGAACCAACTCTTGGGCGAAAACACAGAGCGTAGGACGTCGGAAGAAAACGCAATAGGACCCACCAATCTGGCAGAATTATCACAACAAATTACGGAAACCATGACAAGGCAAAATAAAGACATAGCGAACCAAATTCAAATTCAGAATGCAGAAACCACGAGACAAATGCGTGAGATTAAAGAACAAAACAAAAAAAAACAGTTACACCTAAGTTGTATTGAATCGAGGCAAAAGAATCTCGAGAAGTGATACGAAACTTAATCAGGTCACAATCAATTGAGAACAGACATTGACAAGGTACAAGCAGACGTACAAACATTGCGTAATGACACTCAGGACGAGATCAAAACATTACGTAACAACACCCAGGGAGAAGTCAAGAAACTAGAGAAACAGATAAACGTAATTACTAGACAAGCAGCAGGTACAGCGCGTAAAATTGTTGAAAACAGTGTGTTACACAAACGTATCACAAAAGCAGCGCTGAAAAGATATGATAACCGCATAGTCAAAATAGAAGCGCAAACGAAGCAACAATTTCAGAAATTGCGAACAGAGTTGTTGCAAACCATTGAAGAGCGTAGTGAACAAGATCGAACAAGCACTGAGTCTGCAACCACATCCGTATCTGTAACAACGGAAAAACAAACAATTAACGCAGATATAACGCATTTGCGATTCCATTCACAGGGGGAAAGTAACATCCGTGAAATCAGACAGCCTGCACAGCAACAAACACGTTTCGAAATTCTTGATGAACAAACGTCATCACAAACACATGCGGAACCACAAATGTATGTTTCAAGACAGTTTGGATCGTGCAATGAAGCAGCAATGTTAGCCAGACAAGATACCGAACCAATACCTGACAATGGAAAGCCAGGTCGCGAAGAGTACAGTGCAATGCATTCAGCTACACGTTCACAACCGATGGAAGAAAATTATTGCGTACCACTCCAACGATACTACGCAAAGGTAGGCGAAAGTTACAGTGGACAATATCCAATGGATCTACCACAAACGGAAAGAACGACGGGAGAAATGATCAGAAACAAAAGTGGCGAAGAATCGTGAATTTCATATGGAACTATGACGAAGTACGACAACGACCATTTCCTCACAGTCAGAAAATTCCAACACTTTCGAGAAGGAAACTCATTACATCCACGAACGTTTATTGATCAATTCCGAGTAGGATTACCAGAACACTGGACGCTAGCACACAAATTAGACTTTATATGTGCACACATGTCAGGAACAGTCGTAGAAACCATGCAGAATGTTGCAGCGACATGCCGATCGTACGAAGATTTCAGAGAGAAGTTTCTCTCACGATATTGGTCCAGCGAAGCACAGAACAGAATGAAGTACGAATTATTACAGAACCCATATTTTGAAAATTCAGGAGAGAAGGGTCCCGTGAAATTTTTCGAATTAATGGTAAAGAAAAATCAATACTTAGATGTACCATACAGTGACGGAGAGTTGATTAAATTATGCGCGATGAAGCTACCATTGAAATACCAGCAATCATCAGTAGGTCGCGGATGCAATGACGTCGAAGAATTTAAAGGTATTCTAAGGGAACTAGAGTTCATATTTTCGGAAGATGACGCAAGAAAAAGACGAAGCGCACGTGAAAACTAAAGCAACAAGCAGTGGAATCCACAAGACACGGTACGAAGAAACAATAATTACGAACCTTGTGATAACTTCGCACCAAGAAACGACAATAGATTTCAACAAAGAACCGGTTATGGATTTAGAAGAGAATATGGCAATAACTGTAATTCACCCAGGAACGGCAACAACTATTGCAGAGGGAATAACGACAACCGGAACGGGTACTGGAGAACCAATAGACCGACAAATTATCAATAAAGAAACAACTATCAACTAGCTGAACAAGAAAAGAGAATACAGATAGAAGAGGTGGAGGTAAGACCACCAAACCCCGATAAACGTTCGAATTGACAGCTAAGCGCCCATGCCAAACATTTCCCCGCCACGGAAAGTATAACGTTTCTCATTGGATAGACAGAATATCCGAGACGGCGAGGTGAGCGGAGCTGTGCTGTCCGCCACCCCCTGACGAACACCGACAAGGAAATGAACGCACGCGATGCCGCATAACAGCGCATAAAGCTTCACTCAGAACTGCAGAAGCCTCATCTGTTACATCCCCTTTTTGCGTAATACTAGTGTCGATCGTCAATTAAAGCTCATGGTGTTCACATTTGCCACTTGAAGTAAAAATCTGAAACGCGGTGTTTTTTCTGTTATACAGTTATCGAGGAGCCACATCAGCCACTGTAATTTACAAGTTAGATAAGTAATTAAAGATAATTGAGGATCACTCTAGATCATTTTGATCGTTTTCTCTTCTCTCTTTAACTGTGTTCCGAAATACCTTGAACTTCTTGTAATTTTTCGTCGATTTCATTATGGACTTCTAACATGAGTTGAGGCGATTCCCCCTTTTGTGCATACCATTCTAATCCTTCATCCTCTTTATCTCGCGTCATTCTTAATTGTTTGTTTATAACTGGTATTTCTTCTAATTTTAGCTTTTGCTCAAACAGAAGTGTGGCATTCCCAAATGTTACGCTACCATTCCCCATATCTATTATCGCTCGTCTCTCATTTAAAAAATCTGCACCTATAATCAAATCTACAGTTAGTTTAGGTATAATCACGAAGTTGGCTTCGATCTTTTGACTTTGACACGAAAGAGTTAACCTTGGTTGTCTCGTACCTTCTGCAGCATTGTACCTAATAGGACCTCTTACTTTAATCTTACGTGTTTTCAGAACTGGCAATTCCTCACTGGCATTACACTGCATGAATAAATTTTCTGAGATCGCAGTCAGTTCACTTCCGCTATCAATTACAATATTCACTGGGATATGTTTTACCATGGCCTTCACAATTGGTTGAATTTGAAAGGGTTTGTTCTGTTCTTCTTCTTCTTGCATCGACGAATCCTCCACTGAATCACACATGAGTCTTTTTAGTAATTTCCCTTGTGAATTCGAACTTTCTGTAGGATAAGCTTCGACTGCTACTTCTCTCTCTTTTATTTCCTCTTCTCTCTTTCTTCCTTCATTTACACTTTCTTCAACATCCTCTACTTTTTCCTTATCCTCGTCTATTTTCGCCTTCTTCGTCGATACTTCCACATAATCGCATCTAAATGTTCTAATTATCGCTTCATAACTTCCTTCATTATATACGTTGGGTTGTGTGCCCACTCTTAACTTATTTTCAACTTCTGTCGACTGTGCATTATCCTCATTGAATTCGCTTTCTCTGGTTTCCATCTCAAATAGCTCTGCAATACTCATTACTTCGTCCTTTCTTCCTACATTCGTTGTGCATGCCTCTGGTAATTCATCTTCCTCGTCAGTATTCTCACAATTAATTTCGTCCCAACATGATATTGTTATTTTCTTGTCTTCGTTTTCATCTGGTCCCTACGGATTTCTTTCTTCCTTCTTCTCTTCTTGTGATAAGATTTTTACTTCTCTGTTCAAGGTGCTGCAATTGTCCTGGGTCAGTGCGTCATTCTCTTTGGCATGGGTGCATAGCTGTCAATTCGAACGTTTATTGGGGTTTGGTGGTCTTACCTCCACCTCTTCTATCTGTATTCTCTTTTCTTGTTCAGCTTGTTGATAGTGGTTTCTTTGTTGATAATTTGTCGGTCTATTGGTTCTGCAGTACCCGTTCCGGTTGTCATTATTCCCTCTGTAATAGTTGTTGCCGTTCCTGGCTGCATTATAGTTATTGCCATATTCTCTTCTAAATCCATAACGGGTTCTTTGTTGAAATCTCTTGTCGTTTCTTGGTGCGAAGTTATCACGTGGTTCGTAATTATTGTTTCTTCGTACCGTGTCTTGTGGATTCCACTGCTTTTTGCTTTCGTATTCACGTGCGCTTCGTCTTTTTCTTGCGTCATCTTCCGAAAATATGAACTCTAGTTCCCTTTGAATACCTTTAAATGCTTCGACGTTATTGCCTCCGCGAGCTACTAATGATTGCTGGTATTTCAATGGTAGCTTCATCGCGCATAACTTAATCAACTCTCCGTCACTGTATGGTACATCTAAGTATTGATTTTTCTTGGCCATTAATTCGAAAAATTTCACAGGACCCTTCTCTCCTGAATTTTCAACATATGGGTTCTGTAATAATTCGTACTTCACTCTGTTCTGTGCTTCGCTGGACCAATATCGTGAGAGAAACTTCTCTCTGAAATCTTTGTACTATCGGCATGTCGCTGCAACATTCTGCATGGTTTCTACGACTGTTCCTGACATGTGTGCACATATAAAGTCTAATTTGTGTGCTAGCGTCCAGTGTTCTGGTAATCCTACTCGGAATTGATCAATAAACGTTCGTGGATGTATGGAGTTTCCTTCTCGAAAGTGTTGAAATTTTCTGACTGTGAGGAAATGGTCGTTGTCGTACTTCGTCATAGTTCCATATGAAATTCACGATTCTTCGCCACTTTTGTTTCTGATCATTTCTCCCGTCGTTCTTTCCGTTTGTGGTAGATCCATTGGATATTGTCCTCTGTAACTTTCGCCTACCCTTGCGTAGTATCGTTGGAGTGGTTCGCAATAATTTTCTTCCATCGGTTGTGAACGTGTAGCTGAATGCATTGCACTGTACTCTTCGCGACCTGGCTTTCCATTGTCAGGTATTGGTTCGGTATCTTGTCTGGCTAACCTTGCTGCTTCATTGCACGATCCAAACTGTCTTGAAACATACATTTGTGGTTCCGCATGTGTTTGTGATGACGTTTTTTCATCAAGAATTTCGAAACGTGTTCGTTGCTGTGCAGGCTGTCTGATTTCACGGATGTTACTTTCCGCCTGTGAATGGAATCGCAAATGCATAATATCTTCGTTAATTGCTTGTTTTTCCGGCTGTTATAGATATGGATGTGGTTGCAGACTCTGTGGTTGCTCGATACTGTTCGCTACGCTCTTCAATGGTTTGCAACAACTCTGTTCGCAATTTCTGAAATTGTCGCTTCGTTTGCGCTTCTATTTTGACTATGCGGTTATCATATCTTTTCAGCGCTGCTTTTATGATACGTTTGTGTAACACACTGTTTTCAACAATTTTACGCCCTGTACCTGCTGCTTGTCTAGTAATTATCTGTTTCTCTAGTTTCTTGACTTCTCCCTGGGTGTTGTTGCGTAATGTTTTGATCTCGTCCTGAGTGTCATTACGCAATGTTTGAACGTCCACTTCTACCTTGTCAATGTCTGTTCTGAATTGATTGTGACCTGTTATTAAGTTTCGTATCACTTCTCGAGATTCTTTTGCCTCGTCTTCAATATGACTTAGGTGTAACTGGATTTTTTGGTTTTGTTCTTTAATCTCACGCATTTGTCTCGTGATTTCTGCAATTTGGTTCGTCGTTTCTGCATTGTGAATTTTAATTTGGTTCGCAATTTCTTTATTTTGTCATGTCATGGTTTCTGTCATTAATTGTAATAATTCTGCCAGATTTCTTCCGACGTCCTACGCTATGTGTCTTCGCCCAAGTGTTGGTTCTCAACCGATTGCTTTGAACTGTGCGGTGACACTTTTCTGCTCGAATTCCTTGTACTCTGTGGTGAGGGAGCTCTGATTACTGGTACTATGGGTTCTTCGTATACAAGACGCAAGTTAGAATCCTCATCGACTGTCTCTCTACTTTCCTGTTCCTCTGTCGTATGCTGACTTACGTTTTCTATGCCTTGACATACATTATCCTCGTTATGGTGTGTTATACGTCCTATTTCTCGCGATACTGCATCGTCTGTTGTACTGTCCTCTATTCTCTGTCCATTTTCATGCTGGGTCTCTACCTCAATTCGGTCAAGGTCTCGATCTGCCATTGCTAATCTTTCCGAATCCCTTATTTTCTGTTTTAAAAGCAATTCACGCGCCCTACTTCGAGACAACATGCACTCATACGATCTCACGCGTTTCATAAACTTTTTGCACACACGACTTGACAATCAATTCACTTACTTGTTGGGTCAGAACCAACTTGTTGACGATGTATCCGCCACCTGTGTGCTTGCATTGGAGAGGAAACTGAAGTCTAACAATATTAAAATTCATAACTTAATTATGTTATTGTCTCTGCCAGAATGTCTAACTTTTATTGAATACTTTCTTACTATCTATCGCTGCAGCTACTGTTTTCGACTATTTATAACGTTCAAAAAAATTTTTTTATTACGAAAATTTTTCAACAGGATATTTTTCTGACCTAGTTAGGCATGTGGTCGACCTTCAGTCATGGTATTTTACCATCCTGGCAGGGTCGCCATTCACTAACATTCTGCATGGTGTCTGTTTGTTCTATATCGTGTCTCCCTACCACTTTCGCGCAACGACGCTCTGAGCGTGTTTTTTAGGGAATTGACTAGTTTGAACCTGGGACCTGTTGCTGGTAAGGAGACGCCAGACCACACATGACATGTGGAATTCAGTAGAGTTCAGTGAGACTAGCGATGATATCACCAAATACTTAATGATTTCAGTGTCAGATCTACTGCACCCCCTGTAAAAGAATCTTAATACTAGCTAAATTTAGTGGAAGGGGTTCAAGGCTTTCCTATTTTTAGTTAGCTGGTAAAATGACATCGAAAAAGCAGTTAAGTTTACCATTGGAAATTTTATTCTACTCACAAAACATTGTTTATAAATTGCTCTCTTGATAAAAGGAAGTGTTTTAATACAGGATGGTAAAAACCAACTGCATTCAACAAAATTGTGAACGAATATTCCCTGAATGGGTTTCTAAGTTCTACAATGGATCGAAGGATGACCTATGCTATATCACATCTATAATCTAGGTTTAAATTAAGTTTCACAATAGAGAAAACTATCTAAATGGTCTACAGTGACCCTCAATTATCTTTAATTACTTATCTAACTTGTCGTAAATTACAGTGGCTGATGTGGCTCCTCAATAACTAAATAACAGAAAAATCATCGCGTTTCAGATTTTTACTTCAAGTGGCAAATGTGAACACCATGAGCTTTAATTGACGATCGACACTAGTATTACGCAAAAATGGGGTGTAACAGATGAGACTTCTGCAGTTGTGAGTGAAGCTTTATGCGCTGTTATGCGGCATCGCGTGCGTTCATTACCTTGTCGGTGTTCGTCAGGGGGCGTCGGGCAGCACAGCTCTGCTCACCTCGCCGTCTCGGAAGCAACTCTATCTAACTTCTCCTTACTACAATTTACCGAAGTTGGTTTGAAAAAAACTATCTGGCTGTGTTTTCATCTGACCAATCAGGGTCTCAATGTTAAGCTTAAGCTCCGCCTATCAAAAATTCTGTCTATCCAATGAGAAACGTTATACTTTTCGTGGTGGGGCAATGTTTTTAAAGTTTGCAATGTAACAGAGACGCGAAAAAGTCTCAGGCTAAAACTTGCAGCTGGTGTGGTCCTTTTAGTATTATCGTAAGATATATACTGTTCTTCTGGAGGGCTCTATTTTTTAACATGGGATGGGGGCTGGTCCTGACGTAACAGAGACGCGAAAAAGTCTCACACTAAAACTTGCGGGTGGTGTGGCCCTTTTTGTGTTATCGTAAGATCTATACTGTTCTTCTGGAGGGCTCTAGCTTTTAACATGGGCTGGGGGGTGGTCCTGACGTAACAGAGACGCGAAAAAGTCTCACGCTAAAACTTGCGGCTGGGGTGTGGTCCTAGCGGTTAGCTGGCGACGTGGGTGTCCGTCCCTTATCGTAGGGCCTTCCAGCTTAACACGGTTATGCTCTCGGTTTCTGTTCTCGTTTCTCCCCTCGGAACTGCGTCTGTCTCACGGTGGGAAGGTATGACATGCATTTAGGCATTCTTGTGTTAGTCTATGGTATTCCATTTGCTCACTCGTTGCTCGTATTACTTTGGTTAATTTAATGTCACGATTTATTCGGAGCTATGTGAAATACTACTGGATTTGCTTATCATGTCAGGGTTTTCATGGAAGGTGTTGGATTTGCCTGACACCTTACACAGATACTACATTAAGATGAAAAACGTCATGAGATAGCGATATGCACATACACGGATGGCGGTAGTGTCACAGAAACCAAGTATGAAAGAGCAACGCATTGGCGGATCTGTCATTTGTACCCGTGTGGTTCATGTAAAAAGGTTTACCCCATGACTGTGGCCGCACGACGGAAAATTAACAAATTTTGACGCGGAATGGCAGTTGGAGCTAGACGGATTGGGTATTCCGTTTCGGAAACCGTTCCGGAGTTCAATATTCCGAGATTCACAGTGTCAGGGGTGTGCTGGGAATATCAGATTTCGGGCATTATCTCTCACCACTGCCAACATTGTGGCCGACGGACTTCACTTAACGACCTATAGCAGCGGCGTTTGTTTAGAGTTGTCAGTGTTAACAGACAAACAACACTGCATGAAATAACAGCAGAAATCAATGTGGGATGTACGACGAACGTATCCATTAGGACAGTGCGGCGAAATTTGCGTTAATGGGCTATGGCAGCAGACGCCCGACGCGGGTGCCATTGTTAATAGCCACGAAATCGCCTCCAGCGCCTCTCCTAGGCTCGCGACGATATCGGTTGGACCCTAGACGAGTGCAAAATTATAACCTGGTCAGATGAGCCAAGATTTCAGCTGGTAAGAACTGATGGTAGGTTCGAGTGTGGCGCAGACTCCACGAAGCCATAGACCCAAATTGTCAACAAGGCATGTACAAGCTGGTGGGGTTCCATAGTGATCTGCGCTGTGTTTACATGGAATGAACTGAGTCCTCTGGTCCAACTGAACCGACCATTGCGTGGAAACGGTTATGTTCGGCTTCTTGGAGACATCTTGTAGCCATTCATGGACTTCATGTTCCCACAAAATTATGGAATTTTTATGGATGAGAATACGCCATGTCACTGGGCCACGGATTTTCGTGACTGGTTTGAAGAATATTCCGGATAATTAGAGCGAATGATTTGGTCACCCATATCGCCCGGAATGTATACCATCGAACATTTATGGGACATAATCAGGAGGTCAATTCGTGCACATATTCCTGCAGCGACAACACTTTCGCAATTATGGACGGCTATAGAGTCAGCATGATTCAGTATTTCTGCACCGAACTTCAAACGACTTGTTGAGTGCATGCTACATCGAAATGGTGAACTATTCCGGGCAAAAAAAGGTCGACACGATATTAGGACGTATCCCATGACTTTTGTCATCCCAGTGTAGAGTGGGTGTGGTAAGACTCCTACAATTACTATCTGATAGCATATGGTACGCTAGAGCAGAGATAATAACATTTCAGTAGGCCATACACAATGCACTATGTGGAAAATTGAGTCCTATATAGTTACACCACGAAAAAATTCCTCGCTAGCCTATAGAAGGCCCAGAAGGAATTGGAACACGTAACTGAACCAAAGGGGCAGAGCTTGTCCTTTTTCCGTCATGTTGCAACGATAGACAAAACCCAGCTCAATATACTAGTTCGGTTTCCAGTGGCAAGTATCAGTACATAGCACGAACGTTCCATATTTCGTCCGTACCAAACGAAGTGGGAAGCTCTTGGGAAGTACGTACAGATAAAAACACAAGGGATGATGTTGATTACTAAATAAAGGGAAATTACATGTTAGTGCCAGCGGAGCAACTCCGGCGTTGTTAGAGAGAGTGCATTATAATATGCTCATCCCATGTGGTTCAGATAGACTCAAATTAATGTGAAATACAGTTTCCTCTACGGAAAACAGGAGCAGGGGGATACCCACGGAATATCCTAGCGCTGCACCCTTATCTCCAAGGGGCCGGCATACGTTGGAACTGTTTCATGTTCATCCAGGAAGTCCCCATCATAAATTGCCATGACTGGTGGCGACCCAAAGGAAAGATGAGACTAGAACTACGAAGTAGTAAGTTACTAACTAATGATACAACTTGTGACATCTAGGGCGCAGATTTTCATCGTCCAGCTGCTATCACTGGGAGAACTATCGTGAATGTGACAGAGCCATATTTTATTGGATGCGTCGTGAGATCAACGCAAAAAGGACACATTATTATGTGATAGATGGTCCAAACGTACAGCAATACTGTGATGAACAATGCAGTAAAGTCATGACAATAATTAGTTCTTTTTCTGGTGCCACTGTGTTTCTGACTACTTTGCGTAACATGTATCCACTTTGGATGGAAAACTGTCCGACCACTGGAGCTCCCAGTGCATCAATTACCATCAGACCGAGTTAATATTAGAAAATGGCCATTAATTTAATAAGCAGACAATTCTCAAAGTGGTTCACGATGAACTAGAGTAACGAGTATTGGAGAATATTGTACACGCAGCTTAAACCTTGAAACGTGTTGTGACATTTTTCCAAAAATATACATTCCTGGAAATTGAAATAAGAACACCGTGAATTCATTGTCCCAGGAAGGGGAAACTTTATTGACACATTCCTGGGGTCAGATACATCACATGATCACACTGACAGAACCACAGGCACATAGACACAGGCAACAGAGCATGCACAATGTCGGCACTAGTACAGTGTATATCCACCTTTCGCAGCAATGCAGGCTGCTATTCTCCCATGGAGACGATCGTAGAGATGCTGGATGTAGTCCTGTGGAACGGCTTGCCATGCCATTTCCACCTGGCGCCTCAGTTGGACCAGCGTTCGTGCTGGACGTGCAGACCGCGTGAGACGACGCTTCATCCAGTCCCAAACATGCTCAGTGGGGGACAGATCCGGAGATCTTGCTGGCCAGGGTAGTTGACTTACACCTTCTAGAGCACGTTGGCTGGCACGGGATACATGCGGACGTGCATTGTCCTGTTGGAACAGCAAGTTCCCTTGCCGGTCTAGGAATGGTAGAACGATGGGTTCGATGACGGTTTGGATGTACCGTGCACTATTCAGTGTCCCCTCGACGATCACCAGTGGTGTACGGCCAGTGTAGGAGATCGCTCCCCACACCATGATGCCAGGTGTTGGCCCTGTGTGCCTCGGTCGTATGCAGTCCTGATTGTGGCGCTCACCTGCACGGTGCCAAACACGCATACGACCATCATTGGCACCAAGGCAGAAGCGACTCTCATCGCTGAAGACGACACGTCTCCATTCGTCCCTCCATTCACGCCTGTCGCGACACCACTGGAGGCGGGCTGCACGATGTTGGGGCGTGAGCGGAAGACGGCCTAACGATGTGCGGGACCGTAGCCCAGCTTCATGGAGACGGTTGCGAATGGTCCTCGCCGATACCCCAGGAGTAACAGTGTCCCTAATTTGCTGGGAAGTGGCGGTGCGGTCCCCTACGGCACTGCGTAGGATCCTACGATCTTGGCGTGCATCCGTGCGTCGCTGCGGTCCGGTCCCAGGTCGACGGGCACGTGCACCTTCCGCCGACCACTGGCGACAACATCGATGTACTGTGGAGACCTCACGCCCCACGTGTTGAGCAATTCGGCGGTACGTCCACCCGGCCTCCCGCATGCCCACTATACGCCCTCGCTCAAAGTCCGTCAACTGCACATACGGTTCACGTCCACGCTGTCGCGGCATGCTACCAGTGTTAAAGACTGCGATGGAGCTCCGTATGCCACGGCAAACTGACTGACACTGATGGCGGCGGTGCACAAATGCTGCGCAGCTAGCGCCATTCGACGGCCAACACCGCGGTTCCTGGTGTGTCCGCTGTGCCGTGCGTGTGATCATTGCTTGTACAGCCCTCTCGCAGTGTCCGGAGCAAGTATGGTGGGTCTGACACACCGGTGTCAATGTGTTCTTTTTTCCATTTCCAGGAGTGTAGATGGACGACAATCCGGTAGATCGTATTTCCTTGAGGGGAGAGTTACATTGCGCCACGATTCGTCCTGGTATATCAAATAGTCTTGCGACCGAATCAGCAAAACGACGTCATAAAGAGGGTATCACAAGACGCATCTGGAAGTAGGTGCCTTGGTGCAAGAACGCCCATTCAGCACGCAAAAAAGAAAGAGCCGAGATTAGTGCTCCATCGACATTGGCGTCATTAGAGATGCCGCACAAGTTCGGATTAGGGAGGGATGGGAAGGATTTCGACTGTGCCCTTTCATAGGAACCATCCCGGTATTTGCCTTAAGTAATTAAGAGAAAGCATGGAAAGCCTAAATCAGAATGGCAAGATGCGGATTTGAATCATCGTCCTACCAAATGTGAGTCCAGTGTGCTAATTACTGCACTACCTGTCTCAATTCCAGCATGCAAGAATAAGTATTCATTAGCTAACAGTGCAGAGGACGCCATCCAGCGCCTCTGAAAGTAGGCAATGACAGGGCGAGAAAGCTGGGATAAGTGATGTCATGATTACCAAACAATTACGCCTGGCATCTCAGACCTGTTTTAACTTAGCTACCACCTGGGTGTTCAGCTGGCACCGCCGGAGCAGGGAACAGGGTTGCTGTATATCGCCCTGTGTGGGCATCCGCCGTCACCATGTGTGGGCACACGCCACCGACGTCATCCATCGTGGGGATCGTAGTTTCATCTTGCATGCCTGCAACAGGTTAAAAACAGTGTGCTTTCCTTCTGGTGGGCTGCTGCTGACATCGGCATCCTTCAGCGGGCGTGGCCGCTCACGTCTCGGAGGCAATTCACTGTCTTTCCAGCTCTGTCTCTCCTACTATAATTATTAAGGAACAAAAGGACTAATATTCAACCAGCATTGTTTTCACGGTGGTTCGCCGACTGACACTTGTCACCACTCTATTGCAGCGACGCCCTTGGAAGTGAAGTGCCCTTTATCCTGACCTATCACAGCCAGCTTCACATGCCATGCCAGATCTGAAAAATGTATACATCACGAATTATATGATTCAGATCTTTAATTCTGTTGTTGTGGTCTTCAGTCCAAAAACTGGTTTGAGGCAGCTCTCCATGCTACTCTATCCTGTGCAAGCCTCTTCATCTCCGAGTAACTAGTGCAACCTACATCCTCCTGAATCTGCTTACTGTATTCATCTCTTAGTCTCCCTCTATGATTTTTACCCCAAACGCTTCCTTTCAGTATTAAGTTGGTCATCCCTTGATGCCTCAGACTGTGTCCTACCAACCGATCCTTTCTTCTAGTCTGGTTGTACCACAAGTTTCTCTTCTCCACAATTCTATTCAGTACTTTCTCATTAGTTACGTGATCTACCAATCTAATCTTCAACATTTTTCTGTAGCACCACATTTCAAAAGCTTCTATTCTCTTCTCGTCTATACTGTTTATCGTCCATATTTCACTTCCATACATGGCTACACTCCATACAAGTACTTTCAGAAAGGACTTCGTGACACTTAAATCTATTATACACGATGTTAACAAATTTCTGTTCTTCAGCAATGCTTTTCTTGTCATTGTCAGTCTGCATTTTATATCTTCTCTACTTCGACCATCATCAGTTATTTTGCTTTCCAAATACAAAAACTCATGTACTGCACTACTAGCCATTAAAATTGCTACACCAAGAAGAAATGCAGATGATAAACGGGTATTCATTGGACAAATATATTATACTAGAACTGACATGTGATTACATTTTCACGCAATTTGGGTGCATAGATTCTGAGAAATCAGTACCCAGAACAACCACCTCTGGCCGTTATAACGGACTTGATACGCCTGGGCATTGAGTCAAACAGAGCTTGGATGGCGTGTACAGGTACAGCTGCCCATGCAGCTTCAACACGATACCACACTTCATCAAGAGTAGTGACTGGCCTACTGTGACGAGCCAGTTGCTCGGCCACCATTGACCAGACGTTTTCAGTTGGTGAGAGATCTGGAGAATGTGCTGGCCAGGGCAGCAGTCGAACATTTTCTGTATCCAGAAAGGCCAGTACAGGACCTGCAACATGCGGTCGTGCATTATCCTGCTGAAATATAGAGTTTCGCAGGGATCGAATGAAGGTTAGAGCCACGGGTCGTAACTCATCTGAAATGTAACGTCCATTGTTGCAAGTGCCGTCAATGCGAACAAGAGGTGACCGAGACGTGTAACCAATGGCACTCCATACCATCACGCCAGGTGATACACCAGTATGGGGATGACGAATACACGCTTCCAATGTGCGTTCACAGTGATATCGCCAAACACGGATGCGACCATCATGATGCTGTAAACAGAACCTGGAATCATCCGAAAAAATGAAGTTTTACCATTCGTGCACCCAGGTTCGTCGTTGAGTACACCATCGCAGGAGCTCCTGTCTGTGAAGCAGCGCCAAGGGTAACCGCAGCGGTGGTCTCCGAACTGATAGTCCATGCTACTGCAAACGTCGTCGAACTGTTCGTGCAGATGGTTGTTTTCTTGCAAACGTCCCCATCTGTTGACTCAGGGATCGAGACATGGCTGCACGATCCGTTACAGCCATGCGGATAAGTGCCTGCCATCTCGACTGCTAGTGATACGAGGCCGTTGCGATCCAGCATGGCGTTCCGTATTACCCTCCTGACCCGCCGATTCCATATTCTGCTAACAGTCATTGGATCTCGTGCAGCAATGTCGCGATACGATAAACCACAATTGCGATAGGCTACAATCCGACCTTTATCAAAGGCGGAAACGTGATGGTACATATTTCTCCTCCTTACACAAGGCATCACAACAACGTTTCACCAGGCAACGCCGGTCAACTGTGTAATATTGCTACAAGAATTTGCTATGCTGTAATCGGGTGCTAATAGTAGAATAAAAGCGGGTTAAAAGCCGTGATCTGCCTGGGGACGTTAACTGTGGATTACTGGGCAACTGTTTCATCAGATATTTAGTCTAGGTTTACCAAGCAAACTAACATTAATGATAATCTTTTAATAGTAATACAAAACCGGTAATATATATATATATATATATATATATATATATATATATATATATATATATATATATATATATAAAGAGAATTTAAATAAAAAGAAAGAAATCAGTTTATATTTGGAAATTTATTTTAAGATTGTTCATTGAAATTTCAGCATATTATACGTGAGTTATAACTGAGCTGGTGCCTTATTTACGATTGAAAAATGTGAGATTGTAATCTTACGGAACACATAAAATATGGAGCCAAGATTGGGAGACTGCATACGACACTGCATTCATAAAATAACTCACGAAGAACATTGAAACATAAGCAAGAAGAAATTAACCACAACCAACAGATTCAGTTTTTACCCAAAGAAATTATGTTCATACCACAATCCTGTCCGTCATGTAATTACCACACACTGGTATACTAAATTCATATTAACTCTTTGTGAAGTCTTCGCAAAAAGAATAGCTGAGGGCTACTTTGATGATTACACCACATGCTCCACGTGGTCAACTTGGTTTACACAAAGCGTACAACTCCACAATAATTTTGATAATTAAAATACATTAGATCGAAAAGCAATTGATGAAAGCAAAACCTTGAACTGGTTACTAACGTCTTACTATTAACCTGATGGGTCAAACAGTTATATAAGCACGTGGTACTGGTCTCGCAAAGTACACTCCACGTGGGTTGAACATAAAGAAAAGCATAAAGAAAAGTTGCTATATTGTAAAATATTGTCAAGACGAGACGTTATAATCACACAAGCATTCACATTTAAGATTGATGAACTTAGTTAGAGTTACTGACCAACACGTGGTTCCACTTTACTCACAAAGTAGTAACAAAGCAACAACCGGAAAATAATATGAACTTCACACGAGAATTACACTACGCTGCAATTTAAGATAACCTTAGATATTTTAGAGCTAAACCCGAAATAAAGATGATTAAATTTTCAGTTAGGCTGAACTTAACAAATCCATTGTCCTATGGACTTAGCAGACACGAGCTTAGCCGGAGATCTTACCACTTCAGACGCTCGCCACCGCCAGACTGCAAATGCCTACTGCCGAGCGTGTTTCCTGAGGGTGGCTCACAAAGACAAACGGAAGGGGCCAGAGGGGCAGCTTCCTATACCAACATGACAACGGACGGACAGAACCATACTAAGGATAGAAACCTCTCTGCTTTAAGAAAGCGTAGCTACCTGTTCCGACGTTGGTCCTACTGTTCTCTAGCAGACAGCCTTGTCTGCTACCCTCAAGCATGCAACTACAAATACATTTGCTCATTCATACTCTCACACAGAAGGGAAGGGGGATGACAGTATCTTATCATATACAGTATATAACAGAAAGCGGATGTAGGTTCCGTATGAGACTGTGTGACATGAATTACATATAAACTGTGTTTTAAAGTGTAGTAGTGTGACAGATCGTTCTTGATTACGTGTAAAGGTAACACGTTCCACTACTCAGTCTCCTCCCAGATAGTCAGAAACGCCACAGTAAATTTAGACGAGGAATTTATTCCATAAATGACAACAGATTTAAGAAATCAAACATGAAAGGAATCCAACAGAGACCTTTCATAACCCCAACGCTCCGGGAAAAGACTGTGCAGGGAATTTTCTGGCCATGCTAGGACATTCCCAAGCAGGCTTCTCACACCCTCCTTAAACCAAAAGTGTAAAGAAAAGGCAAAAGGTCACCAGCTACTTGCTAAAACACAATAATTTCAACAAATCTTTAAAATCTACTAATTTCAAACAGAAAAAAAGAACACAATCTGTGACACCTATTTAAAAGATAGTGTAGACCTAATTCGGTCAGCAAGTAAAAACAATGGTTCCTGTGTCATTAATATGAAAACAATTTCTGGTTGTTACCCTTATGGAGTTCACCAGTATTTGCTCATTGCAAGAGCCAACTGATCACAGGAAAATTTATGACTGTTTATTAACAAGTAAAATTTATGAAAATAGCAAAGATGCCACAGCAATTAAAAAAAAAAGAACATCAAATAACATCGGTATTAAAAAGCAGAACATAACAATGCACAATCTGCAAAAGCAACAAAATGATAAGAGAAAAACATGTTTTACAAAGTGGTTATCGCAAAAAAAATTCTATATCGTATAAAACTAATAATTTGTAGAATTAAAATAACTATGTGGCACTCATTTAATCACTCTACTATATTTCAATTAGCTAGCAAACAATGAGCACTGTGTCATTATACTGAAACTACAATAATTATGTGATTATTACCCTTAAGGGGTTCCTCACAGTAAATATGCCCCATGCAAAGGCTAATCGATCACAGTTCAATGAGAATAAAAAGCTATCTGACTGATAAACGAAGCAATGCCACAGCAATGAATTTACGAAACAAAATATCACAAATCTAATACATCACACAAAAACAAACATTGATAAATAAAACAGTACAATAGTCAACATCTAAAACAAAAAAAACACCTATAAATAAAACACCTGCAAAATACAAGAGTCAAAGTCTAAAAAAAAACAATAAATAGAACACCTGCAAAATACGAGAGTCAAAGTCTAAAAAAAAATTAATAAATAGAACACCTGCAAAATACAAGAGTCAGTCTAGTAAACACCAATAAATCGAATCCCTGCAAAACACACGAGTCAAAGTTTCTTTGACAGAAACACACGTATATGCATTGAACGAAGAACCGTATAATCACTGTTCACTGATACACTCACTAGTTCCACTGTTCCGAGGCACAATATAAGGGGAGGGGAAGGGTTCGTCGCCGCAGCTGTCAGTAGGGATTTTTTTGTCCATCTGTTGCGTGCAATCCCGCCGTCTCTGCCCTCTCATGAAGTTTCTCTTGGTGGCCAGTGTCACGTACATCTCGATTTGGTTCAAATTCGTGCGGTATCCTCGTTTGACACGCCAGGTTGATATTCCTGGGCAAGGATGACACTTAATGGCTCTTCTTTTGTGCCACCCTTAGCGACCAGAGAACATCGAACCATGATTTACTGTCGCTTGACAGTGGGCATCCGTCAGGAGATGTTGATAGGCGTCATTGAAGTCTGCCAGTTGGCTCGCCGGTTTGATATTCCTGGGCAAGGATGACACTTAATGGCTCCTCTTTTGTGCCACCCTTGGCGACCAGAGAACATCGAACCATGATTTACTGTCGCTTGACAGTAGGCATCCGTCAGGAAATGTCGATAGACGTCGTTGACGTCTGCAAGTTTCTCTGGACAGTATGTGTCAAAAGGCTCCACGCCCCTTGTGTTGTTTCTCCGCGGCCGTCTCGTCACGGTCGCGTGCGTGCGGTGCGTTGCCAGCAGATGGATTTCCGCGCGGTGGACCGCTCGCCCATCTCAGGTCATCGCCTCGAGGAAGGGTCGCCCGGGGCGGCCGCCCATTAGCTCCAGGTACAAGGGAAAGTGTTTGCCGCGTACCTTCTTTTGTTGCCGGCCGCGCTCCCGAAGTGGCCTGGCTGACAGCGTGTCCTGCTGGGAAACCCGCCAGTTTACAACTAGTCCGGCTGCTCCCGCTGTCTCGTAAGAGTTTAGCCGGTTCGCTTTCACGTTCTCAACTGCATTCACAGAATTTTTTTTTTTTTTATCGTAATTATGTGATTACACAATGTCATACATAATACCACTTAGTATTGTCTTTCACAATCTTTAAGAACAAACGTGAGACTTAATTTTTTTTTTTTATAAAAATAATTAGATGAATCGACAATATAAAATAAAATTTAAATGACTTGACAATGTAAAAAAATAAAAGTGAAAAGACTTTACAATGTAAAAAAAATAAAAAATTAAATGAACTGACAATATAATATTTAAATCCACATCACTAATGTGGTTCACTTACGTTTTAATAAATCCAATGCTACTTATTAATTCACTAAAATGAATAGGATTATGTCTTGTGCAAGTATAGGTCAGGACAGCATAGGGTTTACATGTTATTTACACACACATACATGCACACCTGTTGTCTATTCTACAAACTAACTACCCATAAACATGCATTACTCAATATTCTACTTCTATCCACTACTAGTTAAGCCAATAAGCTACTTCAATGCTATCTCAACACCGTGTATATACCACTACAACATTGTTCTAATTCGTCCTCTTCTTGACGCTCGCGGCATACGTCTTGTCACATGATAAATATGGAGAAACTTTCCTTAAACATACACAGTAAAAAGAACAATGGTTATTTACACACCAAAACATTTATACCAGTTCGCACACCTGATAAGAGACTCGCAATTATACATTTGTCATACTCATATATTCACACATAAAACAGTAAGAAAATTTCATCTAAAATTACGTTATCACAAGAATTAATCACACAGATGACTCTGAGAAGGATACAAATATTTTAATTAAACAGGTTATACTACATTTTCTTACCCATTTCGTCCCTTCTTTAAGTTACCTTTCGCTTCCAAATCAGTTATTTCGCCTGTGGTGGTTATTCTGGATTCATTTCTCATGAATGGCAAATTTGTGGTCACCTCTATTCTGTAAAACAGTATCATCTTAACATATTGAACTTGCAACAGACACAAAAGATCCGAATCCTCCTGCAGTTTAAATGACAAATGTTTTGCTTCATCCTTATTACCTTAAACCAAGCTTTCCTTCGGTCCCATAATCAAAATTATTTAATCATCCTCTACCTTCAAGAGGGAAATTTCCTCAGTACAAATCATATAGGCTGCAGTGCATCCCGCACCAGCGAAAACGGTAAGCTGTAATGCTCACAGCATCAGCAAAAATACATAAACGTCGCTTTTCTGGGACAACTATTAACGCAGAATAAGTTTTCAGGCTCTGGCTCAACATCAATCAAGACTACCGAAAGGATCCATATTTCCGTTCCATTCTCCATTTGCTGAAAAACTGCTCGTATTTGACTACCACAATAATATTTCAGAGCCACGTAAATTACACAAACCACAATTCTTCTTTCACCTTGAAGGGAATCAATATACTTAGGAAATCCACAGACAGCACTTTACGTACTCAGCTATAAAGAACAAAAAAGACATATATCATCAATATTAACATATCATCGCATATTGGGAAGCCAATGGTTAAACAATCGTATTATCGCGTCCTGTTTTCAAGATTCCAGATTTACTCATTCCTTTCTCAGAGTTCTCCTGTCTTAAAATATTCATACAGCACGCATACTATAGTAAGAGATCCTCATTTATACTGACAGATATAGAATAGTAATAGATAGATAGTAGCACTGAAAGCAGAAAATCGGAAACAAGGCTACTAACAGCTGGGGACCTGGGTTTGCCAGACCCATAATACCCACAGATCGGATATTCCCCTGAGTTTTGCATTAATTCAACATAGATCTTGGTTCTCTCAGGAGCGACTCTTTTCAATTTACACAAAAAAAACATAAACAGCATTTCACTCGTTCACAAAGAAACCTTTTATCTTCACGTTTGAATCAAACTAAATCCTAATTGCACAAGGAAAGAAAACAAATTAACAACATCACTTCAATCAATCACATAAAAACATCTTTATCATTAATTTTTACCACCATATTATTCAAAATGCATGTCACAAATTTAAACTAATCAATTCATTCTCTTCACCGTCCTCTCTACTCCCCACTGTCCTTTCTACTCATTTGCCATGTCGCTCATTTGTTCCGATTGGGCGCCTTCTGCGCTGATCATTTGTCATTGCCGGTTTTGTTCATTTCCATTTGCTGGATTATGTCTAGGGTTAGCCGGCCGAATTTCAACATCATGAGGTGCTCCGCCTACAGTCCTATTCCCACCGTATTCATCGTAGTATCGATTCTGGTTGCCGTACCTGTAGCGTTCACGATCTTGTCCACGTCCTCTATCATTTCCGTTGTGTTCGCGACTGTTACCCCAGTTTCTATACGGCCTGTCCCGATTATTGTTCCGTTCGCGTCGCGACGACCAGTCACGCCGTTGATTAGCAATACGGCCACGACTGCGGTCGCGCTGCTGTGCCCCGTAATAACTTTGTGCCTGATTAGGCGGGCATTCTGCTGTATTATATTCCAACTCTTGGAGAAGTGTTTTAAACGTTTCGACGTCCTCTTTGCATCGTCCCGCAAGAATGACGTGCCGCAAGTGCATCGGCAATTTGGTGATGCATATCCTAATTAGTTCCGCAGGCCCGTATGGGTCGTATAGGAATTTATTTGCCTGCAGCATGTGGTCGAATAGGTGTGCAGGGCTGCCGAAACCAGACTGGTTCAAATTTGGCAGCATAATTATGCCATGTTTGACCCTATCTTGTGCCGCTTCCGACCAATAGGCGGAGAGAAAGGCTTGTCGAAACTCCCGAGTGGAGTTGCAGTGACGCGCTGCCGACCTCATGCGAATCGCCGGTTCGCCTTCCAAATAGCCACACATATATTCTATCTTATGTGAACTTGCCCAGTCGGGAGGAAGACAGAACTCAAATTGCTCGAGCCATGCTCGTGGATGTATTCCTTTTTGCGAATTTCGGAATATCTCAAACTTTCTTACCGTAAGGAAATGTTTGAAATCAAATCCCCGCATTTCCTCCTGTCGAGGCCCTTGAATGTTTCTATTTTTCTCATGTCTGCCCCTCAAATTACATTCTTCCCTGTCGTCAAAATCTCCCTCGTGGCCGGAGTCCCTCTCTGCACTGTTCGTACGGCTATTTTTAGTGCTATTGGCGAGTTCGGAATCACACGCCATGCGGTTTTCCAGATGCGCCACGCGTTCTTGTAATTCGCCTGTTACAGCTTTGTGTTGCCTGTTCCCTTCGAATTGTCCCTTCTGAAATCTCAGAAGCGAACGCACTTCTTCGGTCTCTGCGGCCGCTACCGGTGTAGTATTGTTCTCACTTTCCGTCAGCTTCATCGTGCCTACAATGTCCGCTAATGCCGCAATCTTATCATCTATTTGTCTCTTGTCCTCCGCCCCAGTCTGCTTCAATTGTTCTACTTGCTGTTCCAACACGTGGATCGCTAAACTGTTGTCCGCTATTGTGTTGCTAACGGACGTGGGACAATGCGTTTCTGCCTCTTGGACCCTCGAGAGTACCTGCTGATGTTCCCTTTGGCATTCTTCCCTCAGCTCTTGGAAACTCCTAAGTAGCTGTTCTTCGCTCTCTTTAAATTCGGCATCGCCACTCCGCTTACCCTGTTCTAACGCTTGCAGACGGTCATTGATTTGTTCAAATGTACGGCCTAATTCTTTCATAATATCACTTTTTATTTCACTTGCCAGATTGTTTATTCTTTGTGAGATATCATCGGACACTCTCTGCATCGACTTGTCGACTTTATTTGTCTGCTGGATTAGTTTTTCGTCTATTTGTTCGCCTAGCTCGCGGATAGATTTTTCAGATTTCTGCGTCATTTGTTCGCCTAGCTCGTGGATCGATTTTTCGGATGATTCTTTTTGTTCTCGGAACGATTTTTCTGATTTCTGCGTCATTTGTTCGCCTAGCTCGCGGATCGATTTCTCTGTGTTTTCTTTATTTTGTTGCAATAAGGCTATCATGAGTTCTGCTAAATCAATTTGGTTAGTTGGAGGCAAATTAATTTCTGGCTCTGCTGTGAGCCCGTTCGTGCTGTTTTGCATTTCGTCTGAAGTATTCCCCATTGCATTTTCGGAACCGCCCGACGCGTTAATATTGGAAATCAAATTATCCCCTTGGTCCATGTTGCTTAAGTTGTTGGACCGCTTACTTTTAGCTTGGTTACGTGTTTGCATTAGTGCAATTTATACTCAGTACGCAACACACTAATCACAATAAATGTGTCCCCCAAAAATTACGACAGTCACACGAAACATACCCAACCTAGTACACACTTTTTCACACGCAAAACAAATTTTTATCATTGATCGAAACAGTGGAATTTACAAGCGAGAATAAAAAACACACAGACATATAACACACACAAATATAAAAAACAAAACAAGACAAACAACGCAACGCCGATCAACAACGCCGTGAATCTTTTGAAAGTCTGCTCGGGAACAACACAGAAATTGTTTGAGCGCTGTAGGAAAAAAATTAAGATTATAACACGCTCGCAATCTAACGTTTCAGAGATTCCAGAGTCTAGCGGAATCACAGATCAGGGTCGCCATGTGTAATATTGCTACAAGAATTTGCTATGCTGTAATCGGGTGCTAATAGTAGAATAAAAGCGGGTTAAAAGCCGTGATCTGTCTGGGGACGTTAACCGTGGATTACTGGGCAACTGTTTCATCAGATATTTAGTCTAGGTTTACCAAGCAAACTAACATTAATGATAATCTTTTAATAGTCATACAAAACCGGTAATATATATATATATATATATATATATATATATATATATATATATATATATATATATATATATATATAAAGAGAATTTAAGTAAAAAGAAAGAAATCAGTTTATATTTGGAAATTTATTTTAAGATTGTTCATTGAAATTTCAGCATATTATACGTGAGTTATAACTGAGCTGGTGCCTTATTTACGATTGAAAAATGTGAGATTGTAATCTTACGGAACACATAAAATATGGAGCCAAGATTGGGAGACTGCATACGACACTGCATTCATAAAATAACTCACGAGGAACATTGAAACATAAGCAAGAAGAAATTAACCACAACCAACAGATTCAGTTTTTACCCAAAGAAATTACGTTCATACCACAATCCTGTCCGTCATGTAATTACCACACACTGGTATACTAAATTCATATTAACTCTTTGTGAAGTCTTCGCAAAAAGAATAGCTGAGGGCTACTTTGATGATTACACCACATGCTCCACGTGGTCAACTTGGTTTACACAAAGCGTACAACTCCACAATAATTTTGATAATTAAAATACATTAGATCGAAAAGCAATTGATGAAAGCAAAACCTTGAACTGGTTACTAACGTCTTACTATTAACCTGATGGGTCAAACAGTTATATAAGCACGTGGTACTGGTCTCGCAAAGTACACTCCACGTGGGTTGAACATAAAGAAAAGCATAAAGAAAAGTTGCTATATTGTAAAATATTGTCAAGACGAGACGTTATAATCACACAAGCATTCACATTTAAGATTGATGAACTTAGTTAGAGTTACTGACCAACACGTGGTTCCACTTTACTCACAAAGTAGTAACAAAGCAACAACCGGAAAATAATATGAACTTCACACGAGAATTACACTACGCTGCAATTTAAGATAACCTTAGATATTTTAGAGCTAAACCCGAAATAAAGATGATTAAATTTTCAGTTAGGCTGAACTTAACAAATCCATTGTCCTATGGACTTAGCAGACACGAGCTTAGCCGGAGATCTTACCACTTCAGACGCTCGCCACCGCCAGACTGCAACTGCCTACTGCCGAGCGTGTTTCCTGAGGGTGGCTCACAAAGACAAACGGAAGGGGCCAGAGGAGCAGCTTCCTATACCAACATGACAACGGACGGACAGAACCATACTAAGGATAGAAACCTCTCTGCTTTAAGAAAGCGTAGCTACCTGTTCCGACGTTGGTCCTACTGTTCTCTAGCAGACAGCCTTGTCTGCTACCCTCAAGCATGCAACTACAAATACATTTGCTCATTCATACTCTCACACAGAAGGGAAGGGGGATGACAGTATCTTATCATATACAGTATATAAAAGAAAGCGGATGTAGGTTCCGTATGAGACTGTGTGACATGAATTACATATAAACTGTGTTTTAAAGTGTAGTAGTGTGACAGATCGTTCTTGATTACGTGTAAAGGTAACACGTTCCACTACTCAGTCTCCTCCCAGATAGTCAGAAACGCCACAGTAAATTTAGACGAGGAATTTATTCCATAAATGACAACAGATTTAAGAAATCAAACATGAAAGGAATCCAACAGAGACCTTTCAACTGCTGTTTGTGTATGAGAAATCGGTTGGAGACTTTCCTCATGTCAGCACGTTGTAGGTGTCGCCACCGGCGCCGACCTTGTGTCAATGGTCTGAAGAGCTATTCATTTGCATATCACAGCATCTTCTTCCTGTCGGTTAAATTTCTCGTCTGTAGCACGTCATCTTCTTGGTGTAGCAATTTTAATGGCCAGTAGCGTATTATATTCTTCTTGAAGTCTGAGGGTATTTCGTCTATCTCATTCGTCTTGCTCACCAAATGGAAGAGTTTTGCCATGGCTGGCTCTCCCAAGGCTATCAGTAGCTCTAACGGAATGTCGTCTACTCCAGGGGCCTTGTTTCGACCAAAGTCTTCAAGTGCTTTGTCAAATTCTTCACGCGATATCATACCTCCCTTTTCATCTTCATCTAAGTTCTCTTCCATTTCCATAATATTGCCCTCAAGTACATCTATAGACTCTCTATATACTCCTTCCACCTTTCTGTTTTTCCTTCTTTGCTTAGGACTGGTTTTCCATCTGAGCTCTTGATATTCATATAGGTGGTTCTCTTTTCTCCTAAGGTCTCTTTAATTTTCCTGTAGGCAGTATCTGTCTTACCCCTTGTGATATATGCTTCTACATCCTTACATTTGTCCTCTAGCCATTCCTGCTCAGCCATTTTACACTCAAAGCTGCCCATTCTGCTTCTACTATATTCCCTTCCTTTATCAGTCCTTCCCTAATGCTCCGTCTGAAACGCTCTACAACCTCTGGTTCTTTCAATCTACCCAGGTCCCATTTCCTCAGATTCCCATCTTTTTTCAGTGTCTTCTTTTTTAATCTAAATTTCTTGACCAATACATTGTCTACATACTAAGACGGTATCTGTTCTTTCGTACATGTCCAAAAGGAGAGATAACATCAGTGACCATGCAACTCGTTAGAATGAAATTCCAATGAAATGAACACCCTTAGCTGTTTACAGACGTTGACATACAATAAATTGTCGTCAGAGTCGACATATGCCCCTGGAAATGCCTTACAATTTCATATCTCGTTCCGAAATCTCTGTCTTGCCGTTATATAATCAATCCGGAAACCTTCCGGTGCCTCCAGGTCTCTTCCACGTATACAGCCTTCTTTTATGATTCTTCAACTAAGTGTTAGCTATTATTAAATTATGCTCTGTGTAAAGTTCTACGAGGCAGCCTCCTCTTTCATTCCTTTCTCCCAGCCCATATTCACCTACTACTTTTCATTCTCTTCCTTTTTCTATTATAGAATTCCAGTCCTCCATGACTATCATATTTTAGCCTCCATTAACTATCTGAATAATTCCTTTTGTCTCATCATACATTTCTACGAACTCCACCTCATCTGCGAAGCTAGTTGCCATATAAACTTGTACTACTGTGGTGGGTGTGGGCTTCGTATCTATCTTAACTACAATAATGATTTCACTATGCTGTTCACAGTATCTTTTCCGCGTTTCTATTTTTTATTCATTATTAACCTACTCCTGCATTACTCCTATTTGATTTTGTAACTATAACCCTGTATCCACCTGATCAGAAGTCCTGTTCCTTCTGCCACCGATCTTCACTAATTCCCACTATATCTAACTTAAACCTATCCATTTCCCTTTTTAAATTTTCTAACCTACCTGCCCGATTAATGGATCTGACAGTCGACGCTCTGATCCGTAGAACGGCAGTTTTGTTTCTCCTGATAAAGACGTCCTCCTGAATAGTCCCCGCCCCGAGATCCGAAATGGGGGACTATTTTGCCTAAGGAATATTTTACCCAAGATGATGCCACGATCATTTAACCATACATTGGAGCTGCATGCCCTCACGAAAAATTACGGCTTTAGATTCCCCTTGCTTCCTGCAGTTCACAGCACCAGCACAGCAAGGCCGTTTTGGTAGATGTTACATGGCCAGTCTATCACCCAGACTGTTGCCCCTGCAATTACTGAAGTAGCTGTTTCCCCTCTTTAGGAACCACATGTTTGTTTGTCCTATTAACAGATACTCCTCCGTTGTGGCTGCACCTACGGTATAGCTATCTGTGTCGCTGAGCCACACAAGCCTCCCCACCACCGACGGCAAGGTCCATGGTTCGTGGGAGGGGGGGTATAATTTGTAAAAACGAAAGTGACAAATATAACAGACATTCTATAACAAATTTCATTTCGTTTTGTCAGAGATGTCATTAATGATGATAAAATGAACAAATCAACTAAGCAAGTACTGATTAAGTGCAAACTTATATTAAAATGTGCAAGGGCGGCTATTTCACAACCTTAATCGAAGAACACTTCCATATTTTTGTATCTAAAGTTAGGCACTGTCTACCAGCGTATCCATTAACATTTAGTGTCACAAACACACGTACCAGTAATTCTATTCTATCGCTTGAGCCTTGTCCCGCAGTTGCGCAGGGTCAGCCATCGTTAATCGGATTTGGCATGTTAATGGTTAAGGGGTGGCTGGATGCTCTTTCTGCCGAAACGCTGTACCCCCCGGGACGGAATTAGTGTACCCAAACTGTCTGCGTCGAGTGTAATCCATGAAATAGAGCGAATGTGTTCAGATGTCTGCGAGCCATGTAACATGAGCCCGGTATTCACCTAGCGGGATGTGGAAAACCGCCTAAAAACCACATCCAGGCTGGCCGTCATATTGGCCCTCGTCGTTAATCCGCCGGGCGGATTCGATCCGGGGCCGGCGCGCCAACCCGAGTCCCGGAAGCAGCGCGTTAGCGCTCTGGGCTACCTTTGCGGCTTACACACGTACCGCCGGCCGGAGTGGCCGTGCGGTTCTAGGCGCTACAGGTTCGAATCCTGCCTCGGGCATGGATGTGTGTGATGTCCTTAGAATAGTTAGCTTTAGTTCTAAGTTCCAGGCGACTGATGACCTCAGAAGTTAAGTCGCATAGTGCTCAGAGCCATTTTGAACACACGTACCAGTAATGAGAATCCAAAATGTATATCTTTCAACAGGGCATCAAGTATCGAATTTCAGGAAGATTATACGTCCTTCTGTGTAGTATCTACATGGCAACGTAATCGATTTTTGGAATAGTGCTGCAAATGCTTGTCAATTTTTTTCGGGAATTAAACAGAACAGTATAGATGTATAAAGCACCATAAATATGCCTCCAGCGTTAAATTTTTCGTTGCCATTTTCAGGATATTAAACCCCAATGTCAATTGTGAAATTCGTAGGTTATGCAACGGAACGAATTATTATACGGGGAGGGGGAGGGGGGGGGGGGAGAGGGTAGTGTTCAACAAGTAATGTAACACATTTTTTTCTCGGCCAGTTTCAGTTGAAAAAATGCTTAATTTGTTGTAGGACATCAGCCTTTATCGTTGTATGAAGTTCCTATAGGTGGCGGCGCTACACATAGCGTTCAAAATGGCGTCTGTAGCGTGTTCATCGTCACAAAAACGCAAACGAACTTATCCTTCTCCAGGAGAACGCAAGGTCTCACAAAAGTCTGCCCGCCCCAGAGGAGCTCACAAAACTTCATTCGAATGTTCTTCCTACAGCTCGGATCTCATAGTTTTCGACTTCCATCTGATTGGCCCAATGAAGGATGCACTCCTCGATAATCAGTACATATGGATGATAGGGAGGTTATTGATGCAGCAAGACGTTTGCTCTGGCGTCACCCAGTAGACTGGTGCCATGCGGGCATACAGGTCCTTCCACTAAAGTGGCGTAAGACCGTCGCACTGAACGGAGATTATGTTGAAAAATAGAGTTTTGTAGCCAAAATAGTGGTGAACAGTATGGTTGATTGGAATCCTGAATAAAACCAACCTGCTTTCAGAAAGGAATGTGTTGCATTACTCATTGAAAGCCCTCGTAATTATGTGAGAGTCCTCTAATATAGTATTAAGATCTTGTAGTGAACTGAGAGTTAATTAGACGTGAAACCTTCATCTCGATCAGTTGGGTATTGGCAGCATCCATTTCCAGGAGACTTCTGGAAAACTGTTAAATACAGCTTCTGGTGCTTTAGGTAGACGTTTCTTTGTTACAGTAGCGAAGTCTTGTGCAGCATTTGGTTGCACCAAAACAAATATGGAAAGAAGTAATATTTCGTTCCACGGGAAACGTTGTTTTAAAAATATAAAAAAATTTGTAAACTTATATTATTAGATAAATTTGCTGAATTTACAGGCCGAATCTAAGAAGTATTAATTTGTGTCTAAATATTATGAATTGAATGATAAGGGTCATTATCTATAAACCTCGTAAAAATACGTGAGGAATTTCATGAAACATTAATTGCAAGGTGGCCGGCAGCTGTGGCCAAGCGGTTCTACATCTACATCTACATCCATACTCCGCAAGCCACCTGACGGTGTGTGGCGCAGGGTACCTTGAGTACCTCTATCGGTTCTCCCTTCTATTCCAGTCTCGTATTGTTCGTGGAAAGAAGGATTGTCGATATGCTTCTGTGTGTGCCCTAATCTGATTTTATCCTCATGGTCTCTTCGCGAGATGTACGTAGGAGGGAGCAATATACTGCTTGACTCTTCGGCGAAGGTATGTTCTCGAAACTTCAACAAAAGCCCGTACCGAGCTACTGAGCGTCTCTCCTGTAGAGTCTCCCACTGGAGTTTATCTATCATCTCCGCAACGCTTTCGCGATTACTAAATGATCCTGTAACGGAGCGCGCTGCTCTCCGTTGGATCTTCTCTATCTCTTCTATCAACCCTATCTGGTACGGATCCCACACTGCTGAGCAGTATTCAAGCAGTGGGTGAACAATTGTGCTGTAACCTACTTCCTTTGTTTTCGGATTGCATTTCCTTAGGATTCTTCCAATGAATCTCAGTCTGGCATCTGCTTTACCGACGATCAACTTTATATGATCATTCCATTTTAAATCACTCCTAATGCGTACTCCCAGATAATTTATGGAATTAACCGGTTCCAGTTGCTGACCTTCTATTTTGTAGCTAAATGATAAGGGATGTATATTTCTATGTATTAGCAGCACATTACACTTGTCTACATTGAGATTCAATTGCCATTCCCAGCACCATGCGTCAATTCGCTGCAGATCCTCCTGCATTTCAGTACAATTTTCCATTGTTACAACCTGTCGGTATACCACAGCATCATCCGCAAAAAGTCTCAGTGAACTTCCGATGTCATCCACAAGGTCATTTATATATATTGTGAATAGCAAGGGTCCTACGACACTCCCCTGCGGCACACCTGAAATCACTCTTACTTCGGAAGACTTCCCTCCATTGAGAATGACATGCTGCGTTCTGTTATCTAGGAACTCTTCAATCCAGGCGTATCAGTCCGGAACCGCGCTGCTGCTACGGTCACAGGTTCGAATCCTACCTCGGTCATGAATGTGTGTGCTGTCCTTAGGTTAGTTAGGTTTAAGTAGTTCTAAGTCTAGGGGACTGATGACCTCAGATGTTAAGTCCCATAGTGATTAGAGTCATTTGAACCAATTGCAAGGTCTTTCTTTCTTTCTGTTTCTTGTTCAGCTTCATAGCTTTTTTTTCGTAATCTCAAAGTCGTTAGTTTTCCCACTCATAAAGCAAGAAGGAATGTTTGGAGCCTTGCTTTGCAAAGAGAGATTTTGAGCCAAACGACTACACAAGAATATGGAACGAACTTTTCAAAATCCTTGGTAAGATACTTTCATGATTTGAAAGTTAGTCTGCTATTTGACTCACCGATCTAAACTCGGTGAATGATTTTTAGACGACAGAATGTTAACATCTAATCCATTCCCTATAACAGACGTTTTCTGATATTTGCGAGTCTCATCTTTATACGAGTAATCCTCACCCAACCCTGATTCTTTCAAGAATGGAACTCCCCTGTCTATAACAGCTCCAAACGTATGATTTCATTATGAACGAGTTAGGATTTTAAGTATCTGACGTTAATCATGTAAAACTTTTATGGTTGAGCACGCAATCCTGATTATACATATTTTATTAGTTTCGTGTTCTTCACCCATGCACTAATGAAAAAGTCAAAACCAAAATTGGGAAACAATGAATGTGATAACAACTTCATATGTGTAGTATTTTTTATTTTAAAGTGCTTATTTTATTACGGACATCGTACTGTAAGGTACACATACTGAATTAAACTACATAAGTTATTTCTTTGTTATCTTCGTGCAATAACGGACCACAGACTCAGATAGTAGGGGCTCTCTCAGACAACTCAAATTCTCTTACTACTCTGGCTGCCAATCTTTAAAAACAATATAGAAAACGTTATTTTTTCCAATTCCTTAACACTTTCAGCGTCCCTCTAAGAAATACAATGTTTGTTTTCAATAAATCTTTTTGGTTAGTTTTACATTTCTAATTACCCACACTGTAAACAGTAATCACTCTATATTTTTCTGAAAAAGAAGTTATGGTAAGTGTCTCATAATAGCATTTCTAAATTTCTCTAACTTTGACTTTTTAGGTATTGGCTAAATATGTCAGCCCGTTGTTGTTCTGCACTACAATACTTTATCTCAAACAGACGTCCTCTGTGTTTTTCACTAACACAGTGGAATTTCACATCAATATGTGTGCTTCATCTAACTAACTGTCTTCATTTGATTTTTTGGACAGTACTTCGACCGTATACAGGAAGTACGGTCTTCACTACTCTTTTGGTTAGCTCTTGTAGTAGAGCCTTGACATGTTTTATTTCTTTGGTGCATTCCGGTGGTGGCCTTTGCATTATGAGCATCACAGTACACATTTAGATGAACAGTGAAATCTTCTTTCTTCTTATACAAATGGCCAAAACTCTTGGTATGTTTTAGGTATCTCAGTTTTTTTAACGTTTTGGCAATCCCGTTTCTCTGAACCATCTGTAAAGTTGCTCTCATAATTGACTGTGAATCCAAGTCTAGTATGGTTTTACAATACAAATTAAGAAGACTTCCTATGGCTTCAAGGTAAGGAAACTTAATGTGCTCATCCTGCTCATATTCTGCACTTGTCTCCCATTCTGGGCCTAATAGAGTCTTCATGGCCTTTCAGTCAGTCATATTCAATTTTCCTCGGGTTTTCTTCTTATACTGTTGTTGATATATAAATATTCCATCCTCTGTCTTCATTATTGATATCCCTATGTACATATCTGGATTTCCTTCCACAGTAGCTTCAAAATTTTACTCAAGTTTCTTCAAGCTTTTTCCTACATTTATTCCGCTGTCAGAACGTATAACTGTGTATATTTCTTCAGTTACATCTTCAGATATTCACTGATCTGCCTTCAGCTGAATTTGTCCGTCTGTATTTAGGAAACCTTTCAGAGTTTTATGCCATTGTATGGAGCTTGTTTAAGTTCATAAAGAGCTTTCTTCAAAACACATTTTTCCAGCTACTTTTTATCATTTAAGTATATTCATGAAAGTCTCTTCATCCAGTTTCCCTTATAGAAAGGTTGTTTTACATCACACAATCCCAAATATAAGCTATTCTCCGCTGCCAGAGGAAACAACAGTCTTAGTGAACACATATCTGCTACTGGACTGAATAATTCCTTCAAATCCATATCCGTTTCTTGTTGAGAACCCTTGACAACCAATCTGGGTTTATATCAACCATGTTCTTTAATTTTAAAGATCCATTTGCTTGTCAAAACCTCTTTCCCTATTGCCTCCTTTGGATTCACCAATTCCTATGTGTCGTCCTGTTCGGACGATTTCTTCTCTTCTCCTACTGTTCGTATCCAATTTCCTTCAACTGGACTGCTGATACATTCTTCATATGAAAAAACTGCCGTTTCATAATCCTTATATATTAAAAGTTCCTTCAGATTTGTTCTGTCCCATAAATTGTAGTTTCTTCTTTCTTGAGTACATCCTTTGCCTTCTTGATTTTCTTCTCTCTCAGTTTCCTGATCTTGAATTTCATTTACTTGAATATTAGTGTTATTCGAAACATCACTAATAACAAGATTTTTCTGTATAGTTTCTCTTGTCGCTGTCTGTTCAAATTCAGTATCTCTTGATACAACAATATTTCTTCTTTGTGCAGCAAGCAGTCTTTGGCTATTTGGGGCATTATCATCGAAAATGTATGGGTTACTTCTTCCATATAGTTTCTTCAAGTGCCATAAATTTTTAGAAAAACTCTTGATCCAAAAGTTTGCAGGCTTGACAGTTCTGGTCTTCTCCCAAACCACTTTCCTGCAAGTGTAGCACTTTGATTGACGGCTGGGCTTCTACTGATTAAACATGTAGCTGTGAGTACTACTTCTCTCATAACTCTTTATTCAGTTTACTATCGAAGGTCAAAGATCTTGCCTTGTTAATTATTATCAGATTTAGCCCTTCTGCGTTTCCATTGACTTCAGGACTATAAGGAATAAAATAGTGTAGCATAAGAACCCTTTCCTTCACATCAGTTCTTAAATTCACGACTGATGTATTCACCAACTTCATAACATCTTATTTTTGACATTTTCAGACGGAAATAATTTTCACTTTTTAACCCATATCTTCTTATAAATCTTGCAATCCTACGATTTACATCTTAACGAATAGATTACGCAAAAATGAGTGAAATCACTTAACACTGTCATGTAGTACCTGTATGCGTCAAATGTTTGGGTTTCTACCTCTCCACAGATGTACGTATTATTTCTCGTGGCCTTGCTGCTCCTTTTCTCACGGTAGAAAATGACTTTCTAGTTAGCTTCGCTCTCAGACAAACTTACACTGAAGAGCCAAAGAAACTGTACACTTGCCTAATATCGCGTAGGTCCCCCGCGAGCACGCAGAAGTGCCGCAACACGATGTGACATGGACTCGACTAATGTCTGAAGTAGCTCTGGAGGGAACTGCCACCATGAATCCTACAGCGCTGTCCATAAATCCGTAAGAGTACGAGGGGGTGGAGATCTCTTATGAACAGCACTTTGCAAGGCATCACAGATATGCTCAATAATTTTCATGTCTGGGGAGTTTGGCGGCCAGCGGAAGCGTTTAAACTTAGAAGAGTGTTCCTGGAGCCACTATGTAGCAATTCTGGACGTATGAGGTGTCGCATTGTTCTGCTGGAATTGCCCAAGTCCGTCGGAATGCGCAATGGACATGAATGGATGCAGGTGATCAGACGGGATGCTTACGTACGTGTCACTGCCAGAGTCGTATCTAGATGTATCAGGTCTACCATATACTTCAATTGTACACGCCCCACACCACTCCAGAGCCTCCACCAGCTTGAACAGTCTCCTGCTGACATGCAGGATCCATACATTCATGAGGTTGCCTCCATAACCGTACACGTCCATCCGCTCGATACAATTTGAAACGAGACTCGTTCGACCAGGCAACATGTTTCCAGACGTCAATAGTCCAATATTGGTACTGACGGACCCCGGCGAGGTATAAAGCTTTGGTCGTGTAGTCATCAGCGGCACACGAGTGGCACCATTGGAATCTGCAGAAATTTGCGAAGGTTTGCAATTCTATCACGAACGATTCTCTTTAGTCGTCGTTGGTCCCGTTCTTGCAGGATCTTTTTCCGGCCGCAGCGATGTCGGAGATTTGATGTTTTACCAGATTCCTCATATTCACGGCACACTCGTGAAATGGTCACGAGAGAAATTCCCCACTTCATCGCTGTATGAGTCTTGTCAGCTTAAAGTACGAGAATTCCTTCATCTTGCACCTTCTGTCTGTCTAATTACTGGCTGTTGGACAGCACTTAATACAGAAAGTTTCATGGATGTCATTGCTCATTTGATTTTACCAGACACTATGAACATGAAGAGTGTCTTGTTACGGTGTTTTTCGTATTTAGAGACACATACTGCGAAAAATCTATGCGTTCAGGTTAAGCGCATCCCAAAAGAACTGAACATCGACGAGAAAGCTGTAACTGTTGTGTCCGACAATCCTCTGAATATTGTTCGTGCAACCGCACATAGTTAATTTACTAAACTTCACTGTTTCGCTCATACATTGAACTTAATAGTGCAGTTTGTGTTGAGACAGTGTAAGTTACAAATTGTTTTGAAGAAAGCGATCTAGGCGCTCAGTCCGGAACCGCGGGACTGCTACGGTCGCAGGTTCGAATCCTGCCTCGGGCATGGATGTTTGTGATGTCCTTAGGTTATTTAGGTTTAAGTAATTCTAAGTTCTAGGGGACTGATGACCACAGATGTTAAGTCCCATAGTGCTCAGAGCCATTTGAACCATTTTTTTTGAAGAAAGCGAGGGAAACTCTGGAGTACTTCAAATGAAGTACTATAGCAATGCCAACTCTATGAAACTATTTACAGCAGAACGACCACCCAATTGAAAAACTCATCCATGATGTTTCAGCTAGATGGAATTCCACAGTTTACATGGTCGAACGCTTCCATAAACTTTCAAGTACAGTGAAAAGTACGGCTCCTGTACTAGGCACTAAGGTTCCCACCATTGCGGTGGTAGAAAGATTCATTATTCGTGACATGTGTGCAATTTTGAAGCCACGCAAAATGAGTGCAGAAAAATTTGTATCGGCGTCGAAGGTGATTGTGTTAAGGAACGGATTTAAACCTGTAGTATCGGCGTTTGGCGTTTGCTGTCTCCCTGTGAAAAACTCTGAAACTGCGTGCTATGTGTAAAGAATGCGTAGTCTGGCCGCTCCCACACAATGTAGCGGAATTTGCTTTTAAGCCGAACACGGGGTTGTTCCTCCTTTCCCTCGGGCGAAAGGTGTCCGCTCCACGGGCGGCCACCGGCCGACGTAAATGGGTTGGGACTGGCCTCCTGGCGTGCGGTTGCCTCTCACGAACTGAAAGCTCCTGTGACCGTCGTGTCTGGAATGTATGTGTGTACGCCAGCCTAGAGTATTTCAACCACGGTGCGCACTTGCGATTTATTAGTTATTTGCATATCGCTTACATTAATTCATACAACATTGACTATTTCATCGAGGTTGGGTTTGAATGAAGCGTCTTGATGTGCGGAATATGATTGTGAGGGCGGAATATGTAAGCAGTGAAGGTCAGGAGACCACGACGTCTTACAGAAGGAATCTGAATTTTGGTTGTGGTTTGCTCATAGTCAGATAATCTCTATGAATTATTCATAACAAAAATAAAAAACAGAAAAGAAAACAATTATAGGTTTTAAGATTAAATCCACGACGAAGGAATTGTATGACTGGTCGAGCTGGTCACAACAGATTTGCTTCTATGTTCATTCGTTCTGTAATATAGCCCACAAGTATTCGGTTTCATAGGGAAAGCAGTGTTAGGATTATAATTCACTATATTGGAACGGTTTGAAACATGGAGCTACAGTGGAGTGATACAGAATGAACTATAACACTGATTCAGAAAATAAGCAGTGCAGATACTGATAGTGCAGAACTGTGAGATGAATGCCGCCAAAACGTTTGTAGCTAAGAAGTAAGTTACGGGAACCTAACGAAGAAGTGCGTATATAATAGGTGGGTTAGAATATTTTAAGCGTTAAAGGAAAAATGCATAAAAGTAAAAGTCCTGCCTAAAATTGTCGAATTTAATCTGTGTATTCTGGGGTCGAATCAAGAACTGAAATTCAGTTAACTCACATTATCTTATTACTGCGGTTGCCAACCTTTAAAAGCCATACAGCAAACATTGTGTTTTACTAACTCTTCAACACATTCAACAGTATGTTCATATAAGACTTCTTTGGCAAATGTATAGTGCACATAACCTAGATGTTTTGTGCACCGTGACCGACACTGCCTGAATATATATATATATATATATATATATATATATATATATATATATATATATAGGCCTTTATATACAGTTTCTAACTTCAGTATTTAACTTACTGTGTTAAACGTTTAATGCAAGCTTTCACCCATTACTGAGTAGATTATTACAACGTTTTAAATTTTTAAATTCGATCAATAATTATGTCAAATTTTTGTTGTCATGGGACCCAATAGTAAGGCAACCTGCAGTTAAGACTCGGTGTTCATTTCACTTGTTTCTTAATATAAATAGATTGTTTCGGTTACTGTAGTGTGCTGAGGAAAAGTCATTGAACATACACGACTATTTTGTGTAAAAACCGAGCAGTATGGATAGAAAAGAATGTGTAGTGACCGAATACCGAAGGACTTCCTGAAAAAAAAATCATCTAAGTACAAATATTACTTTAAGTTTTGTAACTTAGGTCTGGGCGTACAGTGCGAGCCGCTTTCGTCAGTCCATTAAGAGGTCATGAACATTGAGAAACCACTGGTTTCACGCTCAGTGATTGTGTATTGGAGGTAAAAAAAGTCACGTCTCACCTGTAAGTACACAGACCCAAACGCTGTAGACACACGGCAGTCAAACGCCATCAAGGGAGAGTTAAAGTTTGAGAGTTCAGTAATTCAGCGATCAGAAGCGCTACAGTCTCGGATGAGTGACAGCCTTCAGTGGAACCCATGTGAGTGAGCGTTATCTTCAGTTAATGTTGACACTAAGAAGTACTTGCAACAGACTTGCCTGTACGTACCTCTGGAACAGAGTTACTGGTTTCTGCATGAATCTCTGTCTGTATATGAATTGCACTGTGACGAGTACTTGATCCTAAGCTTTCGATTAGAGAAGTAGAATGAGGCACTTTATGGGTCATGGTCTGTAGTACAAGGCATTATCGTGTGTACCCAAATCTTAGTAAAGTTATAGACCAGAATGGTCATTTGTTATAGTAATTTATAGGAGAATTTAGTAAGCATCATCTATGTTTTACACTTGCCGTAGTTATAAGCCAGCGTCTGTGATCTTCTGAATGTTCAGTGCTGATACATGAAGTAACTATAAAAAGCAGACCAGTAAGCCAATCCACAGTCTCATTTTCCCTATCATCTACATATCTACCTTCTTAGCCTAACATCCGAGACTTTCTGTACTGTCTCTAACGACAGAGACCTCAAAAATCTCAGCTTGACCCCGTCGCCGTTTCACTCTTGTACACAGCCGCTCGTATACCAAGAAACGGATGACCTTAAATACTATGTCACTTCTAATCGGAGCGTGAGCTTCTAAAGTAAATATTCCGCAACCGACGTCACGTTACGACATAAGTCATTCTTATAAAGCGTAATAAAACATTTCGCTCTTATTTTTGAGAAATTGACAGAAAACTAAATGCTTTCTGCCAAACTGGTATTTCGTCTTCCACACTCGTGGACTTAACATCTGAGGTCATCAGTCCCCTAGAACTTAGAACTACTTTAATCTAACTAACCTAAGGACATCACACAATCCATGCCCGAGGCAGGATTCGAACCTGCGACCGTAGCAGTCGCATATCGTTCAACTGTTAAAATCAAAGCTTGTTTCCAGCTGTTAATGTGATGAACTGAACTGTCGGCTCCACTTCGCACAGTGCATAATGACAGAGTCAGCCTTTTCCTCTCTGTCGTGACTTAGATGTTGCTTACAAACATTAACACGGCACAGGTAAGGACGTGCACGGTCTGTATATATCTATCTATACAGTCTAAGGATAGTTATAACGATAGTTACGTACTTCAGACACTGTTTCAGTCAGTGAAATTACTTTCACAACGAGAAATAAGTAAATAATCCTTAATCACACACAGTTCGATCGAAACATTTTGTCTAACTGCAGCATGACGGACGGTAGGAATCTGCAGGTAGGAGTACTTTGCTCCAGACCAAAGTTCTCCATCCAAACGGCACAGAGATCACTGCACTGTGCTATTGGCAATACTACTGAAATCTAAAAATAACAAAATGAGAAAAAGGGTATGTCCTGTAGGTGTTCCGTGCTGACTGGTTTTTATAGTGTTGCACGCAACAGAACAACATCATCGCCGGAAAAGCAATCATAAATGTAATTCATCACCAATACACAGTGTACAGTGTCGTATCGAGGCCGTGGCGAAATGGGCACCCACCAAGGGCACATGCACAGAGGGTCGGGAAAAAGAGAAAAACCCTTCTCTCGTGCCGAGATTGTAAAAACACCCTGTTGCAAAAGTGTCATTTCGTTCAAGTACCATCATAAATAAATGACTGCTTACCAACAGGTGTCACATGCGATATGTGTCGACAGTGTGTTTTGCTCATACAGCTGCCGCCTACATACATTATGTGATCAAAAGTATCCGGACACCTAGCTGAAAATGACTTATAAGTTCGTGGCGCCGTCCATCGGTAATACTAGAATTTAATATGGTGTTGGCCCAACCTTAGCCTTGATGACAGCATCCACTCTCGCAGGTATACGTTCAATCACGTGCTGGAAGGTTTTTTGAGGAATGGCAGCCCGCTTTTCACGGAGTGCTGCTCTGAGGAGAGGTATCGATGTCGGTCGGTGAGGCCTGGCACCAAGTCGGCAATCCAAAACATCCCAAAGGTGTCCTATAGGATTCAACTCAGGAATCTGTGCAGGCCAGTCCATTACAGGGATGTTATTGTCGTGTAACCACTCCGCCACAGGCCATGCATTATGAACAGGTAGTCGATCGTGTTGAAAGATACAGTCACCATCCCCTAATTGCTCTTCAATAGTGGGAAGCAAGAAGGTACTTAAAACATCAATGTAGGCCTGTGCTGTCATAGTGCCACGCAAAACAACAAGGGGTGCAAGCACTCTCCATGAAACACACGACCACACAATAACACCACCGCCTCCGAATTTTACTGTTGGCACTACACACGCTGGCAGATGACGTTCACCGGACATTCACTATACCCACACCCTGCCATCGGATCGCCACATTGTGTACCGCGATTCGTCACTCCACACAATGCTTTTCCACTGTTCAATCATCTAATGTTTACGCTCCTCACACCAAGTGGGGCATCGTTTGGCATATACCGGCGTGATATCTAACTTTAACCTATCCATTTCCCTTCTTAAATTCTCTGATCTACCTATACGAGCAAATGATCGACCATCCCACACTCCGGCCCATAGAATGCCATTTCTGTTTTTCCTTATGACGGTCTTTCTCCTGAGCAGGCCCCGCCAGAGATCCGAATGGGGGACTGCTTGACCTCTTGAATATTTTACCGCAAAGGATGCCATCAACATTTAACCATACAGTACAGCAGCATGACCTCGGGAGAAAAAAATCACGACTCTAGTTTCCCCTTTGCTTTCAGCCGTTCACAGTATCAACAAGGCCACGTTGGCTAATGTTACAAGGCCAGATCAATCAATTATGGATTGTAGCAACGGAAAAGGCTACTGTCCCTCTACAGGAACCATGGGGTAGAGTGACCTATTTATAGATACTGCTTCGCTGCAGTTTTACCTACAGAACGGCTATCTGTATCACTTCACCTATATAGCTTCATTTTCATTAAACATGCCTTACAAATTACAAAATATCCTAAATTTATGTAGCAAAAATTCAGCAAGATAGTTTGAAATTGGGGAGGGGGGAAGGGTGGGGCCACAGCCTTGGCGGTTCTGCCAAGGTCGCAGAACACCTCGATACGGCTCTTAGTGTAAGTGATATATTATAACGTATAGAGCAAGAAAGTATCAAGGCCAGAATAGTCTGTAACTTATAAATACAAAGTCATAATTTTTAAACTAAAAGTGCTGCATGTAAGTGAAGATGTGTACGTATATCAGCCCACTGTATATGCTCCACGGCTCCATTAAACTGAGAAAAATGCTTGTGACAAAACAGTCGCACATATATATTACCTGAAAATTATTCGTGTAATATTAGAAGCAACCAACAATCGACAGATCAACAACATTAAAGATGTGTCGTGAAAAGATCTCAGTAGTAGGATTATACAAAGTAACCTACGATATCACAAACGCCTCAAATAATATTTGAGTATGAACAAGCAGTACTTTGCTGCGTTCTGAAAAACGAAGATCTGTAGGATACAGATTTGTTGGTTCTTACTTGATAGTTTATCATATGATATTACTGAGGAGGTATCACTTGCATTATTACTTTTACCTCCTTTATTTGATGATAGATTGTTTATTTTACTCGACAATATGAATTTTCTGTAACTATAACGTTGTAGCAGTGTGTCATACGTTCTCTATGAATATGCTATGGTCTGTAACAGTCGTTGTTTATTCATAATAGCGAGGATAAGAATATACAAGGAACACCTCACTTTATACCGAAAATTTCATCTTTTCAAGCAACGAAAGGAAATTATATTGTCGTACCGGTACATCAGTTCTTTGTTGAAGGTTACTATGACGCCTCTGGTGACACTAGTCATTTTTTCAAGTAATTTATTAGTTTATTGTTCCATACAGCGGATACCTCTATTGATTCAATCAGTGGACTTCGCGTGTGCCGAGTAATCTAATTAGCACAGATAGCAGTTTGCTGAGCCGGAGAAAGATGTGAGTGAACACCTGACGCTGTACCTGGAGATTTGGGCCTGTACTCTACACATAGTTACTGTACCCTAGCAGCTTGTACCTACCCAGAGAACAAGTAGTGTTAGGCGGGAGCGTGTGAACTTTACACGTCAAGTCAACATCGTTACGAGTAATAATTTATTAGACGAAAACCAATCGCCTCCTGGACACCTGGGACCGACAGTCGATATATTAATGTCATTCTCGATTCGAATCTAGCAACGCCTGCGTAAGTAAATAATTTATTCGTGGTGTTTTCATTTATTTACTACTCTTTCTCCTTCTTCGCGGTATCCCTGTAGAATTTTTTTTGACATGATACGCACAATATGAGGAGGGCATTCATGACGGATAATGGGCGAACTTTTATAGAGGTAATTTTAGTTGAGCTTATCACTTACTCACCACCTTTAAATTTTTTTAACTGATTAATTGTTGATTTTTGACCTGTTCGCTATACTCTATCTTACGTGTACACATTTACTAAAGATACACACTGATGATAACAGTATTAATTGAGGTGGTGAACAGATTATTTCATAACAAAAAGCTTTTAGGTTCAGTTTTTACCGTAGAAAAGGATAATTATTGCTAACAAATATTACAATCAAAGTTTCTCGTTACTTTATTTTACATTATTTTCTATGTGTGCACACTGGTTCTGTTATCGTTGTGAATATGCACTAAATATACGGGTTTTTTCCAAGTAACACCAACAAACCGTAGGGACAGGTTCCTTATACCAAAACAAAAAAAATTCTAATAAGTAAGGGCTCTAAAGCGCATACCTTAAGAGGTATGAGCACTTGCTAACCCTCGACACTATGAAACACGTATCTTCTACTGCAATCTCTGTGCTTTTAATGTATTGGGAGGAGGCAGTATGGATCAAAACACGAAAAAAATGTGTAGTGAACATAGGCTTTCAAATGTATACCTTAAGAGCTATGAGCTCTTGTTCAGTAGAAGAGATGGGTCCCACGCTGGCGACAATGAACAAGTGCTCATAGTTCTTAAGGTATGCATTTTATAGCCCATGTTTACTAGACTTTTTTTACTTATTTCTGTATATGGAATCTGTCACTAAAGTTTGTCGTGTTTTCTGGGACACCCTGTATACATTACTTTGATGTAGTGTTATAGTAGTATGTCATAGATGACAATTACCCTTGATCCCTAGTGAGTGCTGTACACAGGGAGAGATAAATGATTCTGTACCAGATTCTTTAATAGCTGTTCTTGCTAAATGCTTTATAAGGGCAAGCTAACAGGCGATGGTTCACAACGACAGTTGCTTCCTTTCCGCACTCATGGTAGAGTGTTTCACGAAGACCAAGACGTTACAAATGACTTGGAAAATTTCCATAGTTTAACCTAATCGTTATTAATATGGAGATGATTCTTCTGCTGTAGTAGGTTTTGTGGGGCCAAGATTTCCGCGGTATAATCTCTTGAACTGCTGTGTATCGCAGTAACTGCCCTTAAATTCCCTTTATGAGTTCCAGTCTTCTCGTCAACGAAAAGTAATGTTGGATTTGATGTTATAAAATTCTGTATAGGGTAATTTTATATTTAAAAGAATCCCCGGTGGTATTTTATACTTCACAAATACATCTCCATGAATTCCTCCTATTTTTATTGAATGCACAGTTCTGTTACTTAGATGGTATGATTATTCAAAGATCTTCTCAAGCTTTTTACTGTACTTGACTTGAATAGCCGGACATGTTTCAACACCTGTGTCATCTTCGATGGATCACATTTACTTCTGAAAATTACTTTGCTAGTGAAAATGCATTCTTACATATTGATTTTTGTGTCCTTTTAGTCATTTTGACAGCATTTCGCATTATCCGTCCTGATGTGTATCTCTGATGGATGTATCTCTTTCTGCTGCTATTATGTACACCGTTTCCAGGTCGTTTTTTCAATATAATTTCACTCTCACTTTCGCTTCACGCGTATTTTACAAATTTGATTTGAGCAGCGGTTAATGTCTTCATGGGTATGGATTGCTGCTATTGATTTTTCATTTGGTATTTCTAATCCATTGTGAAAGAACCATTTATTGGATCATTTAATTGTCATATCAAGTTCCTCAACCGCATGACGCATGTTCTTCCTGCAGGAATACGTAAAAATGTTATGTGCATAGTGTGGTGTTTTCGTGGGTGGAGGAAAAGCTGTTTCGAGATATAGTGTGAAAATTATATGCAGCAAGAGGCTAAGAAATGCTCCCTGTAGTGGACCATTAGCTACTATTCTTGGGCTAATAACTTTATCTCTTACTCCAATATTCTCCTTTCTGTAGCTCATCTTGGCACCATATTTAACTGAATATTTGCAGTTATAAAGTGATAGTTTCCTGAGGCAGATGACTAGTCACTTGGTAGTGTTGTTGCCAATATCAGGAGATTACTGTAATTTAAATGAATTGCATTTTGTATTTTCTATTCTGTGGGAGGCAAGAGGAGAAAAATTACTATCGTCTGTACTACTGTCCCATTGTAAGTAAGGTTTATCGAGCACAGTTGGTAGAATTACGTATCCTCATATGGAAGACGCAGGAACACGTAATGCACTCTGCAACACTGTCGAACATGATCGTTTTGGTGGTCAGTATGTTTGTTGGGAGGCATAATTTTGCATGGGCGTCCTGACCTGCAAATCTTTGAACACTGTACACTCCAAATTCAGAGCTATTGCGACACTGTATTCTTTCCCCATGTCCGTCTGTTCAGAGGTTCTTTAGACTCTGTCTTTCTTTTTATGGATGACAATGCGCGACCGCATCGAAGTGCACAGATGGAGGAACTTTTGGAACAAGAGGATATTCGGCGAATGGACCGACCCGCCCGTTCCCACGATATAAAACCCATCGATTTCCTGTGGGATGCGGTGGGGCAGAACGTCCACATGCACAAACGACCGTCCAGCACTTGGCAACCGCGATGGTGGAGAAATAGAACGCCCTACCACAACAGCTGCTCACCAACCTTGTGGCCCGTGTGGGAGCACGTAGTAGTGCATGCATTGCCGCCCGTGGTGATCTCACACTCTTCTAAGAACTATGTTCTGCCTTCTGGAATGTCCAGGGGACCATCATAAATCACGGTGACCTGAGTGTAATGTTATAGTTCAATAAAAGTGCCATGTCTTCGTCTCATTGCGTATTCTAATTGCCTTCTGCGCCATTTCTTTCCATGTGTTGTCCAAATCCAATTTTCATCGAGATACGTTACTTGGCAGTGACACATCAGGCAAAACTTACTTTCGTCCTTACGTTTTGGACACCAGTGAACCTGTAACTCGGACGCTGGATACTGTGGGAAGATTTCGTGAAACAAAACACCCCTTCTCTTCAATCTTCTCGATTCTTTCTTAAAATCAGGTAACCTCGTCGAAAGCGAACATTTATCGCGCTTTCAAATGGCTCTGAGCTCTATGGGACTTAACATCTATGGTCATCAGTGCCCTAAAACTTAGACTACTTAAACCTAACTAACCTAAGGACTTCACACAACACCAAGGTCATCATGAGGCAGAGAAAAACCTGACCCCGCCGGGAATCGAACCCGGGAACCCGGGCGCGGGAAGCGAGAAGGCTACTATCGCGGTTTCAGTGAAGTTTCAGTCAGTGCTACTATTGACTGTCTACTTTGCATTTTATTGGGAAGAATCGATGTAACACTCTGCAGAATAACATTAATAGTCGTTGCTGAGCTTTATTACATTTCATATCGTATACTTCATTCTTCCGCAGTCAGTATGAACTCCCACTTCTGTTTGTTCCACAATTATTACGATTATACACTTAAGACCCAAAGAAATTGGTACACCTGCCTAACATCGTGTAGGGCCCCAGCGAGCAAGCAGAAGTGTCACAACACGACGTGGCATAGACTCGACAAATGTCTGAAGTGCTCGAGTTATTAATACCATGAATTCTGCAGGGCTGTCCATAAATCCGTAAGAGTACGAGGGGGTGGAGATCTCTTATGAACAGCACGTTGCAAAGCATCACAGATACTGCATGCTAAATAATCTTTATGTCTGCGGAGTTTGGTGGCCAGCGGAAGTGTTTAAACTCAGAAGAGTATCCCTGGAGCCACTCTGTAGCAATTGTGGACATGTGGGGTGTCGCATTGTCCATCTGGGATTGCCCAAGTCCGTCGGAATGCACAATGGACATGAATGGATGCAGGTGATCAGGAAGGATGCTTATGTGCGTGTAACCATCAGAGTCATCAGAGTCGTATCTGGACGTTTCAGGGGTCCCGTATCACTCTAACTGTACACGCCCCACACCATTACAAAGCCCCCACCAACTTGAATAGTCCCCTGCTGACATGCAGGGTCCAAGGATTCATGAGGTTGTCTCCATACCCGTACACGTCTATCCGCTCGGTACGATCTGAAACGAGATTCGTCCGACCAGGCAAAGTATTTCCAAGTTATCAACAGTCCAATATCGGTATTGACGGGCCCCGGCGAGCCGTAAATATTTGTTTCATGCAGTCATCAAGGGTACACGAGTGGGCCTTCGGCTCCTAAAGCCCATATCGATGATGTTCAGGTTCTCAAACTGACACTTGTTGATGGCCCACCATTGAAATCTGCAGCAATCCGTAGAAGGATTGCACTTCTGTCACGTTGAACGATTCTCTTCAGTCGTCGTTGTTCCCGTTCTTTCAGGATCTTTTTCCTACCGCAGCGATGTCGGAGATTTGATGTTTTACCGGATTCCTGATATTCACGGTACACTCGTGAAATGGTCGTATGGGAAACATTTCCCATCACTCGTGCGCCGACTATAATATCACGTTCAAACTCACTTAAATCTTGATAACCTGGCATTGTAGCAGCAGTAACCGATTTAACAACTCCGCCAGACACTTGTTATCTGGTATCTCTGTATTTGAATACGCCTATATCAGTTTCTTCGGTGCTTCAGTGTATTTAGGAGTTGATCGATGATTGTAGTGTTCTCGCAGATTGATTGGTTCTGTTGGTTATGTGTTGTTGTTTGTGGGCTAGAAGGATTGATTTCTATGTTTCGAATGACGCCATCTCCATCTCCATATGATAATCTGTAACTGGAGCTGTTGTTGTATTCATCGTATTTATAGCTGCCGCAACAGTCTCGCCCATTGCTGCTATTTGTGTAGGTAAATCTTCGCTGGAATGGGGCCGCATCTAGGGTTGTCAAGAGTCTTGCTATAGGTTTTTTAACGTCATGTCCGGCCAAATATATGTAAGTTCAGACCTTCCGTATTTTGTTAGGCTTTTTAGCGATGAAGTAGGTAAGGCACAACTAAGGATAGTTCCGAGTTAAAGACGTAAACGACCAATCAAAGCTCTCGGAATTTTAAGGCAATAACGCCAGGCCATAGCGCCATCGTCGAAAGGATGTTCTCTTTCATAAACGCCCAGTAGACAAAGGAACGGAATAAACTGAAAACCGACAACGCAATCTAAAAGACGTGTTGTTGTTGTGCAATTTGATAGTATCCTGTGAAGAGTTCCACGAAATGATTTCCGAGGAAAATAACGTTCTTGATAAGGTGGGTAAAAATGAGAAATGTTACTAATTAACTCCAGATTATTGTGCTTTTTTTGTAAGTATAGCTGAAATGATCAAAGTTATTGAACATCTTTTCATTTTTCGTCCCAGAAGAAAAGATAATTCTCTAATTTGGTTAATGAAAAACTTTTAGTTTACTTTGACATAAAATTATCTTAGGAAGAAGAGTGAGCGTCTATTTGCCAAATTATATGTCAGTTTACTGTTTTTTTTTTCTTTGGTTTAAGCGCATTAAAAGGTTGATCTCGCAAAAAAACTGACTGTAACTGATTACGAATAAATAATTGAAAACACCCAACTGATTACGTTTATTTTTAAAACAGATAGTTCGGCATTTATGGCAAAATTTCTCCCTAAATATAACACCGACTCTGGCTTTTCTGTTTTTGGACGTGGCAACCCTAGTCACAGCCCTGGTCTCCCTACATGGCATACTGTAGCAGACACCGGGTGTGGATATCGTTGCACTTCTTAAGTCATCCATTTTTGAGAGAAGTCCGAAATGTTATGCGCACAAATTTACTGCTCAATTATTAGCGAAAAAGTCCAAATTTATTAATATTATGTGGAGCGATCTGAACTATCATCGTTATTTGAGTTGCTTAGCAAACATGTACGCCTGTAACTTAGCCACAGCACACCCTTGTAGCCAGAAATCGTGAGGCATTTTGTAATCAAATCTGTTCGAATTTGTTTATATTGAAGGGACATTGTACTTTGTGCCAGTTTCCAACTTTGAAGGCCTCAATAAATCTGATTATAGACATTCTAGGATTACATTATGTTACGAAACCTCAAATTGCCCACCTGCACATTGTATACGTACACCATAATACGTGCAGTTTACCAGTGTGCTCTCCTCTGCTGGCTAGATCTAAGGGACGCAAGGTAAACAAGATGTCTGCGCTAAGGGTAGTCCTAATTCAAGGATTCTTTCGATAAGTAGAATTGTTGGTGCCGATCCTAGTGGCACAAATGGTTCAAACGGCTCTATGCTCGCTGTGACCGAGCGGTTCTAGGAGCTTCAGTCCGGAACCGCGCGACTGCTACGGTCGCAGATTCGAGTCCTGCCTCGGAATGGATGTGTGTGATGTCCTTAGGTTAGTTAGGTGTAAGTAGTTCTGAGTTCTAGCGGACTGATGACCTCAGATGTTAAGTCTCATAGTTCTCAGATCCATTTGAACCATTTCATCAGTCAAAAGTGGTTCAAATGGCTCTGAGCACTATGGGACTTCTGAGGTCATCAGTGCCCTAGACTTAGAACTACTTAAACCTAACTAACCTAAGGACATCACACACATCCATGCCCGACGCAGGATTCGATCCTACGACCGTAGCAGCCTCGTGGTTCCGGACTGAAGCGCCTAGAACCGCTCGGTCACAGCGGCCGGCCTAGTGGCACATACTCGCGCGATTTACTAGTGTGTGGCGTAAGCACGTCTTTGTACGAGCAGCAACATGTGGTGTTTAATTTTAATACAGAGTTACATTCACTGCTATAGCTGTGCCTGTCAGAAGAGACAGGTAACATCTGGACCTGGAACGTGGGAAAGTTTCAGTCGGCAGGAGAATTTGTCCTTGGGTTAGGGCAGACCGCAGATACTCCCGTAAAAAATTGGCTGCATTATATGTAACTTCACGTGATAATTGATCAATAACATACTGAAAAACCAAGATGATCATACTGGAGTCATTACAAATATTGGTATTTCTTAATTTATTATGCATCAAAAAGAGGTTCCGGACGAAATCAAATGAATCGAATTAGCGAGAAGAATATCATAGGAAATGGACAATCTTTGACAGAAATGCGCCCTGCACTGACAAATTAGGAACTGCAAAGAGTGGCCAGTAGGCAGTCAATCTCGGTGCTCAGTAATATTAGCGCGTAACCCGTTACCGAACGAACTAGTTATAGTATAATAGTTGAAAGTGAAATAGCAGAGTTAGTTGTTAATTTCATATTGTTAAAATTCATAATATTCTGAAGGAAAACTAACAAAACGTCTATTTTACATGTTGTAAGTGCAATAACAAAGTGGTTTTTAATATTCTTGGGCTATTTTAGTCAATATCTCGTGCGGCACACATGAGCTGTAGCTTAGATGGTCTTTGTAGGCCGATTTGAGGCTGGTTCCCGACTTGACAGCGCACAGTTGTTCGTCTGTACTTCCCCTACACCTCTGTGATATGTTGAAAACAGTTATCGTTTACACTCTGTATAGACACCTAGGCCGATCATGTGGTATAGGTGGTGCAGTGGTTAGCATACTGCAAGCGCATTCGGGCGATGGTTCAAATTTGCGTCCGAATATACGGATTTAGTTTTCTCATGATTTCCCTAAATCGCTCCTGGCAAATGCTAGGATGGCTTCTTTGTTGTTTTTTACATTACATGTTGGTAAAAAAACAGCTAACAGCTAATACAAACATCAACAACTGTAATATTAACGTGAACAGTCTTCTGAAGATGAAGCTGTCAGGTCGGAACATTTAACGGCGCTATTTGTATATAAAATAGCATTATTAACATTGGCTGATTGCTGTCTTCTTATTTGCAAAAATATCTTCTCAATTTTTAGGATACAAATCAGATACGTACAAACAGGGGTACATTGTTTTCTTCATTCTCCTAACAAATGTTACATCTGCCACTTAGCACGTTGTCCATTTCCACTCTTCAATTGTATGATTTTCCGGTAATGAATTTATGCTGTTAAGAAAACGGAAAATAATTAAAATTATAAATGTGTCAGCACGATTTATTAACATCACTAAGAACAACTATATTTTAAAAATAGGAATAAAAAGCTGAGATTCATGTCTATGCAAAAGAAAGTACTTCAGTTTTTAAAATGCGTGTTGTAAAAGTAACCAGTTGGTAGTTTTATAATTATTAAGACAAAAAATATTTTTGTAAAAAGCCATTAGCATTTTCTTGAATGTCTTTTTTTGCTTTCGAATTTCCTGTGGAGACGGTGGTTGCGACACTTCGACAATACAAAATTGTTAAGGCTTTCGTGGCCACTTGTTGACAAACTGATTATTGGCTTCTGTCTCGGGTTCTTCGGCCGACGTTCATCTAATGATTTTTCTGACGTTTCGCCAGCACGAGTGGCTGGCATTGTCAAAGCTTCACCCTCCATTGCCGGTGGTGAACTGGAGCCTAGCTCGCGGCCGCAGACTATATGTACACTCTTTGACATAAAACGTGACCGGGGGCCGGCCGCTGCAGAGGCAAAGTCCGCGCCGATTGCGACATGGGACAAATAAACTGGCCAACTCGCTAATTCTCTAAGTCCGGCTATCTGCACAATCTGGCAACGCTGTAGACTACGGCACTTCCTGGAGGGAGTCTTGTCCCAATTAGAGAAAACCTCGACCGTTTATACCCGTGGTCTAGCGGTAGCATGCGTTGTTTCTTTGTACGATGTCTGTGGATCGAGACCAGCTGACGCAAAAGATTTTTTTTTTTATAGCCTCTTCTGTCTGAATGATGAATACGTGAATTTTGTGGTAGCGCAGATTCAATCTATTTTTCTTTCTGACACACCGATAACAAAATTTTATCCAGTAACCATTTTGCGGCAGATTTCTCGCATACTCTCCTACTCCGGTCTCCGTATGCGTCAATCCTCCGGGATCCACTTGCTGGCTACCGGCAGCGGCCGTGGCGACAGCTGCGGCGCTGCACTCCCCCGTTCTTTATCGAAAGCGCCTGCTACCGCTCATCGCTTTTGATAATTTAAAACGCTTTATTATTATTATATGTTGCTCCACAGAAAATTTCTACGATTTCCATTCTCGCTCGAAAGCAACGGAGATTACTGTATTACATTAATCGGTAAAGAGCTGACTATGGCCCGAAATTAATTTTATAGACTGGGACGAAATTAAACCACCTCACTACATTCGATGAATTTATAAATGCTTCATTCCTCTTTTCTTTTTCTTTCAAAGTCAATTATTTGTGCAAGTTTTGGCCAATATTGGGATTTTTTCGTCAAGGCAGAGTGAGCGTCTGTGGTGTAAAGTGTATTACAGTTTTTGTTTCATTCCTTATGGTAAGTATATGCGATAGACTGTGTAAATACCTTGCAATGCATGCTCTGTAGCAGAGCAGGAACACTGCACATTTGGAGTTCCATGTATGGATTCATGAAGTATTTAACGTAGATCGGAAGTGATAGTTAAGGTCATCATATTTAAACCAGAAAAAGTTATTGTTTTTGAGGTTTCAGAGAACGGAAAGGAATTGCTAACACCGGTGTCAGAAAACCTCTACAGTTAAATGCTACTGCAAAAATTGAGAGGAGAGGAACTACATTAATCAACATGTTCACTTCATAAACAAACTCCTGACATGTTAGATCTATATGACGAACAAAGCTCAAACTCGTATCGTTGACAGTCGGTTTGAATCTTTTCAGAAACTAGTTTATACAGTCAAGCACCTTGGCATTTGCAAAGCAGACATCCGTGATATATTAACATAATTTACTAAGTCGAAATTGCACAAAGATTTGTGTGTGTAAGCATTATTCAGATTTCGTATAAGGAATTTTTACTAGCAGTTTGCAACTCCATAAATTAAAATGGAAAATAAAACGTTGTGTTCACCTGCTTTCACCGAGATCGGAACTGCCCTCTCATATGGCACTAGCATCGCAACGCATAAGGGACCCACTTTTTTTTTTTTTTTTTTTTTTTTTTTGCGGACGGGAGAGCTTTGGTACACCCTGTTAAAAAAACGTAAAAATGGAGGCGGTACAATTGTGGAAAGCGATCCGCCTTCACCAACATGCATAAGCGATTCATTAATTGTTATATATATATATATATATATATATATATATATATATATATATATATATTTGAATTACAAAAAACCAATAATAAAAAAAATTGCATGGCGCGAGATTCGATCTTTTTTTTTTAAAAATATATATATATACACAAAGCAACAGTTCTTTAAGGTACCAGTTAAACATATACAAATGAGTGTTAGGTAAACAAATTATTAGAATAACATTAAATACAACAAAATATAACATATCCTGTTTTGTTCCTTTTTTTATAATAATCTGTATTGAACAAACTAAAATTACAAACTTTTCACTCGAGGGAATACTTGAACCAAGGACCTCTCGTTCCTGAGCTGCTCACGCTAACCACAAGACCACGGCGCTCTCGACTGCGCTAATGACACACTGGCGACATTAGGCGGACTACAGTCAATGCGATATTGCCTGATCCTCAAAACGCAACATTAAACACACAAACAGATGTTACTTATGTGAAGAACGCCTTTCTTTGAGTCCAGAAATTAAATATACTTTCTGCCTCATCTTACAGTGGATTATATCGTATGAGTCTTCGATGCGAAAAACGAATGCCAAGTGAATTTCGCGAGGTAATGTCGGGCTACACCCGGAAGTAAATGCACTACCACAGTGTTGACAAATACTTGCTACGACGCTGCCAATTCTCAGCTCTCTTACGAGGCGCTCTTTAGCGAAATGCTTTTCGTGCTTGTCCGATACGATTCTTCAGAGGGGAGACGCGCGCGCACGTTTGGTTTTTATGCGGCGTTCTCCCCTGATAGTTTCTGACGTCGCCTTGTGGGCTATGTATGCATTTGAGGCATTCAACTATCATTAATCCAGAATGATACAAGTTTCAGCTTCCGGCGTGGAAGAAGGCTGTTTACGCCTACATTGTATCTTTTAAACATAAGGAAATCAAAGCGGATGATTCAGTGTTTCTCATTCAGCATAAAGCATGTGAGATAATTTTCCGTAGCGTTCATAATCATCTCAAAATACAAACGAAGTAAAAATACATGGGAAGCTTATTTGAATGGAGTATAACGTAAGATATCAAACGCTTTGCACCGCGATGTCGCATGTGCCCACGTGCAATCTTTTGCAGCATACTTATAGAATGTCATGATTAACACGAGAATGAAGAAATATGTTGGTAGAGATGGAAGCAAGAATAGACGCAGTTAACAAATATTCGATTCCTCATGGCATTCATTTCATTTGAGATTTAAGAAGAGGTAAAGCTGGATATTACTTCTGCTAACGCGAAAGACACGCCGCACATAACTATAACGAGGAATCCTGCGTCTTCATACGTTTCCTCCTTGCAATCTGTATGGTCTATTATATACTAAGTAGCCTGATCATTGTTTCTGTAATGTTACCCTCTTGTTCGGCCATACATTCCAAATGCATGTCTCTGAATGAAAGTAGTTGTTCGAATCCTTCCCTCGTTGCTTTTTGTGTTTGTTTTTGTTTGGAATTCATGAAGCAGACCGCTGTGCCTAACCCCCCGCCCCTCGAGGGTTAGGTCACAAAACTAAACCGTTTTTTATCCACTGGCATAATTTATTCAGACAGAATCAGCACAAGACTATCAAACAGAGCCTTCCATTTACAGTTGCAACACTCTAAGCAGCAGCTGACCCAAGGGTAATTCACGGTCATGGTCCGAAGTTAGCAGCTCTCTGCTACTGTGGCTAAGTCCGTAGTACATTTTCGATCCCGCAGCACCAGTTTATCTGGTAACACTGTGTTAAATCAACAAGAGTAGTTGCAGAGTTGTGCCAGCGTATCTGTCCTCCCATTGTCAACTTTATGTATTTCACTTCTCCTGTAGCGTTGATCACGAGGTGCCGAAGTAAAGGAGTGTATTCTGCATGACGTAACATTCAGTATTCCCTTCTTTCATAGCCACTCTTCATGTGCATCGATACTAAATAGGTATGTGTAAACTTTTGCGAGAGAATGACAATAATCATCGTAACAAGAACAAGCGAATAATTAGTGAAGTTTATTGCAATGCAGAACGAGAATGGCTGTGAAAATAAAAATCTTTAAAAATAGGTCGATCGTTGAGATGGCACAATGCAAATATCTTCTTAGCATTTTGTTACTGAATTTAGTTCTGGATGTTTGCAGAGAAAAAAGAAAATTCAGTACTTCTCTCTAGTGTAATATAATTTGAACCAGCAACTACCCTTTCCTTAGAACACGACTCAAGTAGCTAGCAAGGCATTGCTTCATTCTGTTCCCTGACAATGCTCTGGCGACGGCTAATGCAGATAGTCCCGATTATGAAATAGAAAACGTATTGCAAGTTAGTTACTAGGATCGTAATATTAAATTCACGATGTGACGACTATTCATATTACTCTTCAATATACAAAGAAAATATTATGGGAATTGTGCATGGTCCCACGGCCATTTCCTCTTTTCCACCCTATATAGCCCCTTTGCTAGTATTCTTTCCATCAGCGTCTAGCTGTTCTTGCCAGTACTCCACACTTTTCTCCAGTTTCTGATGCCGAGTAGTTGCCATGCTCAATCATTGCAACCACTCACACCCTACTCCCTCGATTCCACTGCGACTGCATTGGGACTGTCGCCCTTGTGACATTAGCGCGCGTTTTATAAAGAGAACCATTTACTTCTCAGTGGAGAAACGAAGGCTGAAAAAATAAAAGAATACCTTTTTTCAGTTATCTAGCCACAAAAATATAAACTTCGTTAAAATGCTTTGGCAAGAATCACTATTAAGAAAGAAACGACAATCATTAGACAAGATATTAAACGATGCTGTTGTTCATTTAAGTCAGACCACAAATAAGCAATAAAAGGTAAATTAAGGTTTCTGTCCCACATATAATATTCATGTAATCCATTTCACTTATTACTTGAGTAGCATGTTGAGAAAACACTGCGCCCTCTTGACACGGCCATTCGCAGCATGTGACGTGATGAGCAGTGTGCTTAGTCACGTGCAGATTGTGTTGACGAAGCAGGAACGCTGCGGCAGCCACTGTGATGTAGAAATAGCAGTCGGTCTTCACCATGATCACATCACTCGCCTACCCAAAAACTGACTCCCATTCTCAAATCCAACGAAACTAGTGAAATCTGTCTTACCCAAGTTTTTATCATCACAAAAACACCCTTCCGATACGCTACCAGACTCGAAAGCATGCATGAAATGAGTTTTTCGAAAAGTATATAAATCACTTCTGCATCTTGTGACGTAAAACATGGGCATTGGTACTGCCCACAGTGTTGTATTCCAGGAGTTTCTGCCAGCAGGCCCTTCTTCAGAAGTGGTCTTTTGTATTTTCGAATTGCTGCTCAAATGATTTGGTGCTCTACATCAAGTCAGAGCTTTATGGTTGTCTAACTTACAGTGTGACTAACACACGATATAACGCTTTAGGAAATCTCTGAGGTAGGAATCAATGAGAAAAGTCCGAAAATATTTCAGTGCGTCATCAAGGAATGGGTTGAAATTAAAATTAGTGATGGCCGCAAGCGAAACGCTACCTAACATGACCAGGTATTCTATCAATTACACGTTGGAAGTAGTTCCCATGTGAGTACACTGATGCTTTTGTATCAAGATCACATTTTGATCATCAAGAACTAAATTCGACGGAAACTGGTCCAACCTCACGGCACTACATCAAACCCTCCCCACACTCGATATGGTCAACTTGCACATCTTAATAACATTTTCTTTCATTCGGTCTGGAATGTGCTGCAAATTGAAAAGCTCGTTCAGCTGTTCTGAACGCTTTTATAAGCACAATTTCCTGATTTCATCACGGTAAACATTACATGTAGATGTTATTTCTCTTTCCTTGGTGTATAGCCTTTAATAAAAGGGCAGTGAGCAGTAGTAAGATTAAGTAAGGCTATGCAGAGGGTATTACGTCGGGAAATGAGACGATGGTAGGCGTAGGCGTGGTTTCCCATGTGAACAGCAAAATAACTGCTGCGGCAGAAGTAAGTAGGATATGAAATGTTGTCTGGAAATAGAAACAATAGCGTTATTGAAAAAGAAAACCTGCTACATCCGAAAATTAATTCAAATATCAAATCGTCTACTCCGAAAGTATTTATCTCCTTTCCTGTTGTTATTTGGCGATGTAGGTAACAAAATGGTTCAAATGGCTCTGAGCACTATGGGACTTAACATCTATGGTCATCAGTCCCCTAGAACTTAGAACTACTTAAACCTAACTAACCTAAGGACAGCACACAACACCCAGTCATCACGAGGCAGAGAAAATCCCTGACCCCGCCGGGAATCAAACCCGGGAACCCGCGCGTGGGAAGCGAGAACGCTACCTCACGACCACGAGCTGCGGACTGTAGGTAACAGTCGGTAAGCATGAACAGGGGTAATAAATGGGCTTTAACCATGATACGAGTCACAGACGTGGGAATATTACTCAAAGGGTTAACAATTAGGTTTTCTGCTCTTTTTAGACATGTAGGCATACAGATATATCTGTCATTCGGATTGCATTGTACCCCCATCCGCTCGTGAAGAATTCCTGCTAAGAAAACTGAATCTTGTTGCCACTAATGTAGTCAAGGACTCACAACGTCGTACGCCTTATTTGGCAACTGTGTTGGTATGAGAATGATTTGCGGCTGTGGGACTGTGTTTTATCTGCTACAGTCATTTAATATTGTCTTGTCATCTCGATAAAATATTGCGAATAACTGCCACAGAAGGAGTGGTTTTGAGTTAGGAAACGTATTTCAGTTCAAAATTGTCGCTTCAGGCAAGAGGTGGCCGTACTCTCACGTTTCACGTTGCAAGCTGCATACGTCAGCTACGTTTATGGCAAGGGCAGTATTTACTACTGCGAACAAGGCACTGCTGCAGTAAAGTCCTCAATTTAGATAACTATGCCTGTTTTTTTTTCATTAGTTCCAGTTTTTCTGCAAAAGCTTTATCTTATCAGTTCCTTCCGCTACTCTTCTTTTCTAAGTTCTAATGCCTAAGGGACCAGACTGCTAGGATCATCAGTCCCTAGACGTAGAAACTACTTACACTAACTAACTTATTCTAAGGATAACACACACATCCATGCCCGGGGGAGGACTAGAACCTCCTGCGGGAGCGGCCGCAAAATCCGTGATACGGCGCCCCAGCCCGCGCGGCAACTGCAATTCTAAAGGTCACAACTAAAAGACTATTCTTAACCCTCCGTTTCATAAGTGTTCTGGAAACCTCTCAGGATTTGCGATAGCAGTATTCTTCGCCAATACCAATTGGCCGGCCGCGGTGGCCGTGCGGTTCTAGGCGCTCCAGTCCGGAGCCGCGCTGCTGTTGCGGTCGCAGGTTCGAATCCTGCCTCGGGCATGGGTGTGTGTGATGTCCTTAGGTTAGTTAGGTTTAAGTAGTTCTAAGTTGTAGGGGACTGATGACCACAGCAGTTGAGTCCCATAGTGCTCGGAGCCATTTGAACAATTTGAATACCAATTTACATCAACAAAAAATCAAGACTAAGTCCTTTAAGAGACTAAAATTAACTGTCAGTGACATGAATCTGTGTTGTATGAATACTGAGTCTCGTGGCGATAACACTGAATAAAATATTCTCGTGTTTCCAATCGCGTCAATTGCTCAAAACTGTGTTTATTTTTAAGCAATTGACGCTGTTGGAAATCCGAAAACATTTGATTCACGAATTTGTGTTGTTTACATAATCTCGGTCAGATGGAAACCCAGTTCTAAGCAAAGAAGGGAAAGCAGAACGGTGGAAGGAGTATATAGAAAATCTATACAAGGGCGATGTACTTGAGGGCAATATTATGGAAATGGAAGAGGATGTAGATGAAAATGAATGATCCCAATCCCAAAGAAAGGAGATGTTGACACATGTGAAAATGACCGAACTATCAGTTTAATAAATCACGACTGCAAAATACTAACGCGAATTCTTTACAGACGAATGGAAAAACTAGTAGAAGCCGACCTTGGGGAAGATCAGTTTGGATTCCATAGAAATATTGGAACACGTGAGGCAATACTGACCCTACGGCTTATCTTAGAAGCTAGATTAAGGAAAGGCAAACCTACATTTCTAGCATTTGTAGACTTAGAGAAGGCTTTTGACAATGTTGACTGGAGTACGCTCTTTCAAATTCTGAAGGTGGCAGGGGTAAAATATAGGAAGCGAAAGGCTATTTACAATTTGTATACAAACCAAATGGCAGTTATAAGAGTTGAGGGACATGAAAGGGAAGCAGTGGTTGGGAAGGGAGTGAGATAGGGTTGTAGCCTCTCCCCGATGTTATTCAATCTGTATATTGAGCAAGCAGTGAGGGAAACAAAAGAAAAATTCGGAGTAGGTATTAAAATCCATGGAGAAGAAATAAAAACTTTGAGGTTCGCCGATGACATTGTAATTCTGTCAGAGACAGCAAAGGACTTGGAAGAGCAGTTGAACGGAATGGATGGTGTCTTGAAGGGAGAATATAAGATGAACGTCAATAAAAGCAAAATGAGGATAATGGAATGTAGTCTAATTAAGTCGGGTGATGCTGAGGGAATTAGATTAGGAAATGAGACACTCAAAGTAGAAAAAGAGTTTTGCTATTTGGGGAGCAAAATAACTGATGATGGACGAAGTAGAGAGGATATAAGATGTAGACTGGCAATGGGAAGGAAAGCGTTTCTGAACAAGAAAAATTTGTTAACATCGAGTATTGATTTAAGTGTCAGGAAGTCGTTTCTGAAAGTTTTTGTATGGAGTGTAGCCATGTATGAAAGTGAAACATGGACGATAAATAGTTTAGACAAGAAGAGAATAGAAGCTTTCGAAATGTGATGCTACAGAAGAATGCTGAAGATTAGATGGGTAGATCACATAACTAATGAGGAGGTGTTGAATAGGATTGGGGAGAAGAGAAGTTTGTGGCACAACTTGACTAGAAGAAGGGATCGGTTGGTAGGACATGTGCTGAGGCATCAAGGGATCACCAGTTTAATATTGGAGAGCAGCGTGGAGGGTAAAAATCGTAGAGGGAGATCAAGAGATGAATACACTAAGCAGATTCAGAAGGATGTAGGTTGCAGTAGGTACTGGGAGATGAAGAAGCTTGCACAGAATAGAGTAGCATGGAGAGCTGCATCAAACCAGTCTCAGGACTGAAGACCACAACAACAACAACAACAACAACAACAACAACAATCTCGGTGTCAAACAAGACGGTATCAGTTACTGAAGCAATAAACGAGGTTATTATTGATGTATTAACTATGGGAGCTATGAAGATAAAAACGTATGAAAAGCCACATCAGCGCATTTTACCATTGTTTCCTTTCTTCTTCAGTAGTCTCACATTACATTTTTCTCTGTGAATCCACCAAATAAGTTCCATAATAACACCTGATATTCTACTCCTGTATAACAAATTTCACTGAAGCTGATTAGTATAAGTGCACAATTCATTCGTAGATTTCAGTGGTGTAATGTGCTACCGGGTTAGATTCTGGCAGCTCAGCTCCACTAGCGCTGACACAAACAGGCTGTAGATAGCAGTGAGCCCTTTCTGATCTGTCCAATGATTTCTTCATATTGCTACTGCTTTTGGTACTTGGCAGACGTTTTGAAAGTGTTTGGCACGCATGTGGTCATTCACTCTCTTTCAGCATTGGTGCCGTGGGGCAATGATCAATTCCCATAATAGTGTCTTTTTATGTTGAGAAGTAGTATGGATAGCCGTCACGTTCATGTGCCATCTGCATCGCAAATTTAATGTTACGGTCCTAGGAACTAACCTGCAATACGTTTTCTATTTCATAATCGGGACTATCTCCATTAGCCGTCGTCAGAGCATTGTCAGGGAACAGAATGAAGCAATGCCTTGCTAGCTACTTGAGTCGTGTTCTAAGGAAAGGGTAGTTGCTGGTTCAAATTATATTACACTAGAGAGAAGTACCGAATTTTCTTTTTTCTCTGCAAACATCCAGAACTAAATTCAGTAACAAAATGCTAAGAAGATATTTGCATTGTGCCATCTCAACGATCGACCTATTTTTAAAGATTTTTATTTTCACAGCCATTCTCGTTCTGCATTGCAATAAACTTCACTAATTATTCGCTTGTTCTTGTTACGATGATTATTGTCATTCTCTCGCAAAAGTTTTCACATAACTATTTGGTATCGATGCACATGAAGAGTGGCTATGAAAGAAGGGAATACTGAATGTTACATCATGCAGAATACACTCCTTTACTTCGGCACCTCGTGATCAACGCTACAGGAGAAGTGAGATACATAAAGTTGGCAATGGGAGGACAGATACGCTGGCACAACTCTGCAACTACTCTTGTTGATTTAACACAGTGTTACCAGATAAACTGGTGCTGCGGGTTCGCAAATGTAGTACGGACTTTGCCACAGTGGTAGAGCACGATCTGAATGAGACCGACCACGTAATAAAATTCGCCGACACGGAAGTTCTGGCTGTAGAGAAGCACTATCACACGCGCTTGTTCAGAGAAGCTGTAGAAATACAAAAACACGTGAACACTTTCAAAGAGAAAGAGGAAAGACTTAAGGTAAACTGATCCTGGTTTCCCGTACTGAAGCGAACGACCGTCGCAGGTAGCAAATGGAGAACAGCACCGGAAATGACCGCGGAGAAGCCCTCGGACGTTGGCGCGTCAGGTACAGTCTTAGAAATAAAAACTGACCGCCGGCCGGCCGCCACAGAGACTAAGTCCGAGTTGTTCACTTAAGGTGGCCAATAAAACTGACCGCCTCTGACAACTCCAAGTCCGGCTATCTGCACAATCTGGCAACACTGTAAGATGGGGAAGTGTTAGGAGGAAGTGTTGTCTACTTCCGAGGTGGTACGGCTGGAGTGAGCCCGTGGTCTTGCGGTAATCGTCGTGCTCTCTGAACTTAGAGTCGCATATTCGCGTCTAACCCCATTTCGGTCTAAAGTTATGAGTCTGATTGAACATCGAAGACAATTTGCTTAACATTCTACCCACCCGCAATAACAAGTATTCCAGAAACAATTCCGCAGGATAGCTCGTTGCTGCGTCGCGACCATAACAGCTTAAGCTCGAGCGTTTCCTCGCGCTGCAGCGGCTACCGGCCACCGGCCAGACGCCACCGGCCGCCTGAAATCCGGCGCCGCCCATGTGAAGGCGGCGCCACGCTGTCAGTGTATGTATCAATGCCATTTTCGAGTTTGAAGTTCTAGTTATCATCTTTCAGTTAAGCATTGGATTTTTCATACTTGAAAATCATGAGCTACAGTTAAGCATTGTAAAATTGAGTCGCAAGCGGAGAAAAGGTGTAACATCTGCAACACAACATTTACTTTGGTATAACAGGGGGGTGAATGTAGAGGAGGTAGCTAGAAAGATTTGAACTGCGTTTGGAGCGAGTGCTTTTGTGAAAAAAACGCCAAAAAATATATTCTTGTTTCAACAAAGATCGTTCTGGCATGAATGATTTTCCACATTAAGGAAGTCTCGACTACTGATATATGTGACAGATTACCATTTTACCATCATGCGTCATTTACATTCAACAGGCAAAGTTCAGAAGTCTGGTGTAGGAGTACTGCATGCTCTAATTCGAAACAAGAAAAATCAACGGAGTGACTATTATTGAACGTCATCAGGTCGCTCATTGAGCATTCCTATGCAGTACTGTTACTGGTGACGTGTTATGATGCCTTTATCGTCAACTTCCTAAGAAGAAATGAAAGGCTGAGCCCCACCAAAAGACGTAGACTAAAGTGTAGTGTGAACATAATATTTTACATCTGATAACTCCAAAAGTGTGTTTTGGGCTACGATTTCTGCTCCAAGGGGTGTGTGCAACACAGCTGGAATTTGTTGTCAGCAACTGAGACACCTTTCTGTCGCAGTGTAAGAAAGTCGAGCAACAAAACTACATCACTTGTGCTACTGCATAATACCTCACTCTGTTGATTTGAGAAACAAAACTATCCAGGAGATTGATAGGAAAGTCGTCTCTCAGACACTTGTATAGACAGGGAAGTCCTCCCTCAAGCACTTGCCCCTCTCGTCATATATTCGTAAAATATTACCTTTCCCGCTTTTGATCGATCAACCGTCAAGGCAATTCTTTTCTAGACGAAAATACTCTTTAAAACTACTATGGTTTAATGACATCGTTAAAACAAGTAGGTTTCTACAGGCGTAGAATTTGTAAACAACTGTTGCATTGTCAGATTGTTGTAGATATCGTGAAAGAAAATTCAGCAGCTGATTAATTTCTCTTTGATGATTACTGTTGTGTGTATTAAACTAATGGAAAATGCAAATAAAATATTCACTTTAGTAATACAAATTAAATTCAGCTTACTACAGAAACATCACGACTGCAATCTATCTTAATAAAGCATTATGTGTCTGTAAGACGGTTGACCCTATTTTAACACGAATTAGTAGAATATTACCGACTTTGGCTTCGAAACGATCTGTATTTACTTCATTTCCAGTATCATTCGCAAGTATTATGAAAATGTGGGATTTCATAGATAAAATTATGTATTCACAACAACAAAAAATATGTCGGCAGAAAACAAAAGTGGCTTTATGAAATTGGCAGTACCGTAAGGTTTTCGCTCTGATACTAAGGGTTACTGTAAGAAGCAAGCCGAATTTTCCTCGAGCGTGATCTTACGATTCCCTTATTGAGTTTGTATCTGCCTGCTTGTAGGTCTACTACAAAAGAATAAAAAAATCTGGCTTTCAGCGAGTCTAGAAAGGCGAACGACAGCAGCTTGCACCTGGTAGCCAAGCATGTTACCTGGGAACTGGTTTTTTCTAAAGTGGGAACACATCCTTTTGTAGTTGAATTGTTGGCAAATATCAGTCAGACGTGTACCGTTGGTCTAAGCGTTTCGGTGTGTTGAATTTGTACCAATGATTTTTCTACACGTTTTTTCTGTTCCAAATAGAGAGTTGAAGTCTCCCATTAGTATTTTCACGTAATCTTGGTGAATTTTGCTCATAGTATTTTCGAGTGTGTTCCAGAATTTTTCGACATTTTTGGTGTTTTTCTTATTTTCGATGTTGGTGGGGCCATGTGCATTGATGAGTGTTTATTTTTTACTGGGGCTCTGAATGAGCATAGTCATAAGTCGATTGTTGATGGGTGTGATATCTTTGACAGAGTTGATGATAGATCTGTATTCGAGAAAAGCAATGCCGAAGATTGGTACGCCTTTCGCTACCTTTTGTTGTATTTTGAAGATGAAATGGTTTCCGTAATGCAAGGTTTCACTGTCAGTTAGTCGTGGTTCGTGAAGAGCAATGATGAGAATTTTTTGTTGGTCATTTTCTTTTGAGAGATTATTTAGTTTTGGATCAATGTACCGATGTTTAGTTTTCAAATGCATGTTTTCTGCTTATAGGGAAATTTACCAGAGATCTTCGATATTCGCTGCCGTGCTAACCTGGCCTCCCCAGAATCCGAAATTCCAACTGCCGCCTGTCGACAATTTGCACAGTTCATGTTTGCTTGTGTTTCATTGGTTTGGCATGGGTGATTTCAGGACCGGACAGGACCAGAGGGTGTTGAAGCCTTTGGGAGCAAATATTTTCAGCCGAGCTCATTGAGCTAACAGATCGTGACCAGAGTAGCGGTGGTTTTCACTCAGACGTGCGTTGATCTTGAGTTCAACGGATTGAGTAGTCGTTGAGGATTGCGTTAGTATTTGGTTCACTCGAAGTAATTGATTTCCTCGGTACCACTCATATGAGGGAGGGTTTCCCCTATCGGTCCCACGGAATTATTATTATTATTATTATTATTGTCATTATGTCATCAGCAAATCCGATATGTTGCATCTTCCCACCACTGAAATAGATGTGCATTGTTCGGCTCAGTATTTTCATCACATAAATAGGGGTTATAATTACGTTACATTGCTGCTACTAGACGTATTTCTCACTTTTTCTTGGGCAGTTGCTACCTGTTACTCCATCATAGGGATTTATGTGCGCAGCATTGTTGCAATACAGACGTTCAAATTATCCGATTTCTGTAATTTCATTTCGATACCGGATCGTTCTAATCGATTCAGCCAGTCAGGCTTAATGTGGATATCCGAATACGACTCTCATCATTTGATAGACTGGGTAAACCACATTCTTAATCGGACGGTTGAATCTAGATCACTTTTCTATGACAGGGCCTGAATACTTAAACACTGAGAAAAATAATAATAAAATGTGCTTATTACTAATATTTTATTTAAATATAAATATATGAACGAACGAGATAACAGTTTATTTACAGGCGCAGAGCCCCATCCATCATAGCAGAGCAGTGCGAGATTGGTTTCAGGGCCAAGAGAGGATAAAGCTGTTGCCGTTTGTTCCACGACCACCGAACATCAACCAGATAGAGAATACGTGGGCATAGGTAACAAGGTCATTGCCATGTGGACCTACAAATGCAAGCGACCTTTGGACGAATATAGAAAACGTATGGTGGGAAGTAAACCATTACGCTACACTGTCGACGACTTAATGAAAACAATGCCTCTACGCCTTCGAGAAATCTTACGTAATGATCGTGGGTGGGTTGGCTGCTAAAAGTATACTCGTAAACAAAACCCATGTGGACAATTATCTGATAGTCGGTCAAGCTTTGCTTTGACGCAGCTCTTTAGCATACAAATCCATTTACTTTCAGTCTCCTCCTTACAATTCTTTTTTGCAATGGAAGGTAATTGAAAAACCTCATCCACTCGACGCCAACTGAGGAATTGACTGGTGCATGTGTTGTTCAACACACAGTAGTTGTCACCCTCACTGGAATCAATGACTGTTTGTGTGTGTGTGTTTTCGTGTTCACTCACAATCTGAATCAATACTATTAACATTAGAGAGACAACCAACAATAAATATTGCATCAAATATGACTGTAAAGTGTTTTAATGCGATGGGAAATTACAAACTGAATTTTTACCCAACCCACGACCTGCATATTACGTTACGTTAAGTAAGATGTATTAACTCCATAGTATCGTTAGCAGAGACAGTGCGCTGTTGTTGACGAGGCTCGCGGCAAGTGCAGCGGTTAGCAGTGCCCAGTGCCTCCGCGATGTGTTTATGTTGGCTGAGCGTGGACACTGCAGCACACGCTTCGCCATAAACATAAAGAAATCACCTTGGTTCTGACTGCAGTGAGCGGATGTCACTGCCTGCGTGTTCTTACAGTAACCAACGTGAGACTCTACTCACAGGTGCCATGGGGCAATTGCAACGGGTATCATGTCATTAGTCATCAGAATATTAACCAGTGATGACATGTCCACTCTATTTGAATCCCAAGAAAATAGTAACCTTCTCACAAAGGATTGTGAGGTGATATCAAAATTTATCCAACATACAAAAATTAACTGCAGGGCTTTCATGTATGCAGTAGTAGCACACAAGGAAATATTATGTCTTGGAAGCGTATATTTCATTTCCTCTTCTCATATTAACGCCCTTGTTTTAGTATGAAGTGAGAAAAAACATGAAAAACTGAAGTTCCTGAGAAGCATTTCAGTCATTTTCTCTTCTCATATCATAACTTTTATTATAGTATGAAGTAAAAAAACAAACAGTTTAAGTTTGTACAGCATAATATGACACAAGATGCTTATCGTAGGTGCTATCGGAAACGCAAAAAGCAGGGAGCTGTCCATTCTTTTGTCCAACAGTCTGTCTCCTTTCATGCATTACTACCATTGGGAGATTCTTATTTAAGGACTTGGCATCAAGTTCTTCAACAGAACAAGCCTGATGTTGTTGTGCTAATTACGGCATGCGAAAAATGCAACAAAGACGATTTCCCCAAAAGCAGTGGGGATATTTGCAAATGTCTGTACTCAGCAATGACTGCCAGCTGCCATAACACTTCACAGAATCCATGCGGCAGGCAACACAACTGTGCGTGCACTTCAGATTTCATTCAGTAAGACGTCAGGAGATGGACGGAAACGTCAAATTAACGTCGCTTTCCGAGTCGTATTCAATCCAGAATGAGGTGTTATTAAGGTAGTTGAGCGTTCTAGCAATTACACTTTTATAATTCCCATATGAGTATTCCGATAGCCAAAAGATCCTGTTAGTGTGAAACTATCGAGAACTGCATTAATATCAAACTGCAAGAACTTGAGACAATATGTGGACTATTCTCTTCGCTGGGTGACCTATTACTGTTCTTTAGAATTCTCTCCGTGCTAGGCGTAATGCAAATGGAACTTCAGAGGCGCAGAGGCGCTTTCCGCTGTTCTTGACAAACATCAGCAACTTGTAATCACTGCGAATTACAACTGCGTGATGATATGGCTCAGGTTGTCAGTAGTTGTGGTGGTGTTATGCTGTCAACCTGCTTACACTAACGTTAATGGTGGCACACATAATTTAGCGCTGACTGCCTACTTAAGTAAAGATAGTATTGTGGCGTCGTCGCTTCTCTTTATTTAGCCTCAGCTTGAGTAATCCGATTTAACGAACATAGTACTCCATTCGCGGGCTGCTAATGATACAGTATAACTACCGAGATCATCGTGCGGGTATTACATTAATTCTGCAATGAATTGCTTAACAAATATTACCCTCAGCTATGCAGCTGGAATGACTCATTACATAGGTATTCTATGTTGCACTTGGTTAAGGTATCAGTTCGCTGCAATCCTGCTTCTACTGTTCGTAAATACTTGTATACTTCATACAGGGTGTTTCAAAAATGACCGGTATATTTGAAACGGCAATAAAAACTAAACGAGCAGCGATAGAAATACACCGTTTGTTGCAATATGCTTGGGACAACAGTACATTTTCAGGCGGACAAACTTTCGAAATTACAGTAGTTACAATTTTCAACAACAGATGACGCTGCAAGTGATATGAAAGATATAGAAGACAACGCAGTCCGTGGGTGCGCCATTCTATACGTCGTCTTTCTGCTGTAAGCGTGTGCTGTTCACAACGTGCACGTGTGCTGTGGACAACATGGTTTATTCCTTAGAACAGAGGATTTTTCTGGTGTTGGAATTCCACCGCCTAGAACACAGTGTTGTTGCAACAAGACGAAGTTTTCAACGGAGGTTTAATGTAACCAAAGGACCGAAAAGCGATACAATAAAGGATCTGTTTGAAAAATTTCAACGGACTGGGAACGTGACGGATGAACGTGCTGGAAAGGTAGGGCGACTGCGTACGGCAACCACAGAGGGCAACTCGCAGCTAGTGCAGCAGGTGATCAAACAGCGGCCTCGGGTTTCCGTTCGCCGTGTTGCAGCTGCGGTCCAAATGACGCCAATGTCCACGTATCGTCTCATGCGCCAGAGTTTACACTTCTATCCATACAAAATTCAAACGCGGCAACCCCTCAGCGCCGCTACCATTGCTGCACGAGAGACATTCGCTAACGATATAGTGCACAGGATTGATGACGGCGATATGCATGTGGGCAGCATTTGGTTTACTGACGAAACTTATTTTTACCTGGACAGCTTCGTCAATAAACAGAACTGGCGCATATGGGGAACCGAAAAGCCCCATGTTGCAGTCCCATCGTCCCTGCATCCTCAAAAAGTACTAGTCTGGGCCGCCATTTCTTCCAAAGGAATCATTGGCCCATTTTTCAGATCCGAAACGATTACTGCATCACGCTATCTGGACATTCTTCGTGAATTTGTGGCGGTACAAACTGCCTTAGACGACACTGCGAACACCTCGTGGTTTATGCAAGATGGTGCCCGGCCACATCGCACGGCCGACGTCTTTAATTTCCTGAATGAATATTTCCATGATCGTGTGATTGCTTTGGGCTATCCGAAACATACAGGAGGCGGCGTGGATTGGCCTCCCTATTCGCCAGACATGAACCCCTGTGACTTCTTTCTGTGGGGACACTTGAAAGACCAGGTGTACCGCCAGAATCCAGAAACAATTGAACAGCTGAAGCAGTACATCTCATCTGCATGTGAAGCCATTCCGCCAGACACGTTGTCAAAGGTTTCGGGTAATTTCATTCAGAGACTACGCCATATTATTGCTACGCATGGTGGATATGTGGAAAATATCGTACTATAGAGTTTCCAAGACCGCAGCGCCATCTGTTGTTGAAAATTGTAACTACTGTAATTTCGAAAGTTTGTCCGCCTGAAAATGTACTGTTGTCCCAAGCATATTGCAACAAACGGTGTATTTCTACCGCTGCTCGTTTAGTTTTTATTGCCGTTTCAAATATACCGGTCATTTTTGAAACACCCTGTAAATGGTTCGAATGGCTCTGAGCACTATGGGACTTAACTTCTGAGGTCATTATTTCCCTACACTTAGAACTACTTAAACCTAACTAACCTAATGACATCAGACACATCCATGCCTGAGACAGGATTCGAACCTGCGACCGTAGCGGTCGCGCGGTTCCAGACTGTAGCGCCTAAAACCGCTCGGCCACCCCGGCCGGCATACTTGTATACTGACCATTCGTTATTTGACTAAATGTAAACTACAATCTGATTCGCATATATATATGACATGGGTTAGCGCCGGCACAAAGCAATGCCTAAGGGTTGGATGCCGTTGAAGTCCCGTTATACTAATGACAAGACAAATGTTCGCAATTCACCTCTATTGCCTCAAAAAACAATTGCATCTTAAATATCGAAGGACCGACGTCCACACTGTCACAGCGCGTTGAAATACAGCTAAGACGGCAGATGAATATTTGTGACCGACTGGGCTTCGAACCTGGGCGTCCTGCTTTCTAGCCAGACATGTTGATCACTGCAGCATTTTTTTTTTAAGTTTGAGAAGACTTTCAACACCAGGTAGGTGGAGGCAAAGAGGGCAGGGGTCGAAGATCCGAGGCCTGGCCTCAATGCCTCCCCATACCTGTCACTGAGCAGCTGCATTATTCCCAGGTATTCCATGTTTGCACCCATATATACCTTTAAATTGTGGAACAAAATTGAAGTAGTAATTAAGGTAAAATAAACTACAGATTGCCGCCACCAATGGCGTGCGTTCCTTGTAGAACATAACTTATAACAGTGAAAAGGGTGACGGAAAAATACATAACAAATATTCATTCAGAAATATATTCACAATTTAAGTTATTTTGCACTGGATGCATATGAGGTCTGTAAGGAAGCCATATATTTTTCCACAAATGAAAAGCCGGCCGCGGTGGTCTCGCGGTTCTAGGCGCGCAGTCCGGAATCGCGCGACTGCTACGGTCGCAGGTTCGAATCCTGCCTCGGGCATGGATGTGTGTGATGTCCTTACGTTAGTTAGGTTTAAGTAGTTCTAAGTTCTAGGGGACTGATGACCGCAGCTGTTAAGTCCCATAGTGCTCAGAGCCATTTGAACCATTTTTGAACAAATGAAAAACGTTTTGTAGCCGGAGGAGTTTTGCCAAATTGGAACAATTCTGATTTTAGAACCAACGTAAAAGAATATTCCAGGAATAAAAAAAAAGTGAAATAATAGTATTCTGCTTCTAATCAAAAAACTGTCCACCTCTTCGTAGCTTACATAAAGCAATAGTTAAAAAAATTTGAAACCATTCCTTATATTTGTTATTCTTCTTCAGCGTAAAATGTTCTTCTGCAATATAAAACATGTACTCTTCTAAGTTCTGTTTGTTACGACGTAAAATACAAACTGTCCCAGAAGCCACGAATAACTGTTATTCTTTGTGGATGGGTAACATTTCCAGTCGGGTTGTAAATCTTCAGTTATCGGTATATGACTTTCTGCGGTTCTGTTGATAGTGCTAATTTCTTCCTAGTTCAGTTCCAAATTCTGATTCTGTTTTCACATAAGAAGATGTGCGCTACAGTTTCTACAAGCCGACATTTGTCTCGGTATGGTCTCAATTTGATTTTCCATAATCGTTCCGCTGAGGGTATGGTTTCGTTTACAACGTCGTACCATACGGCACTGACTCCAATTGGTAGAATTTTATTGTTGATATTTTTCCAGACGTTCCTCCAGTTTTTTGTAGGTTAATTTACCGGAATTGGTTTCTGAAGACGATGTGTGGTAATATAATCATAGACGGTTCTAGTGTTGGTTTGTGCTGGTGGAAGTCTTATACAGCTCCAATCGCCATAGTGCTTTCGGGCGTAATCTAGGCTGGCATGCTACATTAACAGGAGCGTTCCTATCCCTAGGAGCTAATGAGAGGAACAGAAGTTTCGTGATGCCTGTCTTAGTGGCATGTATTAGTTTAAAAGCACGTCTTTAATTCCAAGTCCTCCATTTTGCCTCTGCAAAGTCGCCGTGTGGAGGGATACTTTGAAGATATTTTGTTTCCACACATACCAAGAGGCTACAGCTAATATTTTATGTGCAGTGACCTGCAATATCGGTAAGACTGCTGCGACATGATATATTTTGCTAAGTGTGTATGTATTTATAAAGTGAACTTTCTGCAGTCGGTCTAACAATCGCATGTCATGGTCCTTCAACAAGGTTCCGATGACATTAAGTTTCCGCTCCCAATTGTTCGTGGCCATGCGCTTGGGATTCGCCCTTAACCTCAAGCCGAGTTGGAGTCTCTCTTCAGTTACATCTAACCAGTGCTCACCTGTTGCACTATTGTAAGAACCGAGATGCAGATTCGTTTGGCTACAAGAATGCGTATGTTCCTCCAGCATGACGGGCCTCCTGCACATTCTAGTCTTCAGGTGACACATGATCCAAACCTAACATTTCCCTGAAGGTGGATCATTAGATATGGGCACTTTTATTGGCCTTCAAGGTCCTCGGACCTTATCTCTTTGGATTTTTGCCTGTGGGGATGGTAAAAGGCGAAGTCTACAAATAAAAAGTAAACCTTGGCCGATTTGACGATTTGATCGTTCGGGTTATGAATAGTGCAGCCCTCATAAAAGAACGCAAAGACGACATCAGTAAGGTTCCACGTGGTGTTATCAAGAGAAGTCAAATGTGCATTGAAGTCGGTTGGTGAATTTTTGAAAATCAACTTTGAATGTCCTCATTTACCTTTGCTTTGAGTTTGTTAGCGTTACGTACTAACAGCTGTATCTCCTGTATCTCTGTACTCAATAAAAGGTGGACGCATTTATATGGAATTTGTTTCGTCTGTACTACCACCTGCTCAGATATGTACTATTCCTCCTGAAACACCCTGTATATGGATATATGTGTGGTGTCTGTTGTTTCGGACATGTCCGAAAGAAAATGCTTCATGGCATTCTGCAACGACCTCCGACCTAGTTGCAGGGGCTGATACAGATTTCAGAGCTGCTTGGCTGTCTGAATAAAAGTAGATGCTACGATTTTTGTAGGGTCTACTCTAATTTTCCTCCGTGCACATGCTGACAGAAAAAAAACGTGTAATACTGTGGCCATCTTCCCTAAAGAGATTCTAGGCAGTACACCAGAACTGGTACTTTCATCTGTTTTCGACCTGTCAGTAAACCACTATATTATGTCTCCTGCACGGTGGTGTGGTTCGTTTTTCCACTGCTCCCTGCTTCCAACTGTTACATGGCAAAGTTTATTGAAACAGCTAGAAGTTATTGTGTAGTTAGTCGGCATTTCCCCAGCCATCGCCTTACTGATTTGGGATTCCGTATATTCTAACTATATCCAGTTATTTCCAATTTTTAGCCTTTATGTCCCTGCCGCTGCCTCCATTTTAAGCCACAGGTGTAAGGCGGGCATGTCTAGCATAATATCCATTCCAAGAGTGAATATCCTGCTAATTCCACCTGTTTGTGAAAGCAGGCCAGTCTCTGCACTTTGCCAGACTCCCTAGCAGCCACCTTCTGTTCGACTTTGTTCATATTATAGGCCAATAAATTATCATTGGTCTCTTTGCAGAGATGTATATCCAGTACGTACTGGGTTTAGACCCCAGTTTACCCTACAGCAGCTTCTAGTGCTTATAAGATTATCTTTCGCAGTGGAAAATATTCTTTATGTGAGGTGTTCATAATAGTTTTCCATCCAGGGCTACCTCTAGATACACTAAAACCATCTCTAAAGTTTCATCGAGAAACATAATTCTTCAGTATCTGTGCTGGACATGCTTCCTCATAAATAATACTACACCAATTTTCGTGGGGCTCGTCTTTAAATACTTTTTCACAATGTTCTGTGCACATAGGTTTAACAGTACTAGCAAATTTTCTAAGTCTTACTGTGAATAGATCGTCTAGTTATTCTTTTCAAGAGTAGTCTCCCGCATTCAGCTCATCTTTGAGTTCATTCACCACTAGATTCTTCATCTCTAACCATTTACTCGAAGGTCGTATCACTCGAGGTGAGGGGAGGTTTTCGGGCGCTAAGCAGCGTGGTCATCAGCGTCGTATTACTTGACATCCTGGAAGAGACAGAGAGCATCCAGAAAGGGTAGTGTTTTTCCACCTTCCCAACAAGTTGGTGAAGTGTTACTTCACATGATTTGCTTCGCAAGTATTATGAAAATGTGGCAGTTCACAGATAAAATTATGTATTCACAACAACAAAAAATATGTCGGCAGAAAACAAAAACGTGGCATTATGAATTTAGCAGTACCTCAAGGTTTTCGCTTTGATACTAAGGATTACTAAAAGAAGCAAGACGAATTTTGATAGAGCCTTGTCTTACGATTCCCTCACTGAATTTGTATCTGCCTGCTTGTAGCTCTGCTACAAAACAATTAAAAAACCTAGCCTTCGGCGAGGCTCGAAAGGCGAACAGAGGCAGCAGGCACCTGACAGGCAAGCACGTTACCTACGAGCTAGCGAATAGGCGCGGTGTCTTCCACTTATTTATTGACTCAGTAAGCGCTGTGGCAGATAAACCGCAACATAACAGGTGACAGTAGCTGTATTTCCCACGTGGAACGACTTTCGTGGACTCAAAAGGATTAACTGATATCCTTATGTCACGTCTCAAGCGAAAATCACTCAGTATTAAATTGAAATGACGCGATAATGTCAAGTGAATTTAGCAGGATAGTTCTGTGCCATCAAGAAAGTAACTCGTCGATCACAGAGTTTCCAAACATATTCTGCGCTGTTGCCAAGTTTCAGTTATACCGCCAGGAAGGATACCAGCTGATGTGTTCTGTGAGTGACCTCGGAAGTGACTATAGCTTCGTTTCAAAGTCGCGGGTGGCAAGGGCCGCAAGATCCTCATTATGTGTCAATGAGTCTTATTCGAATTTCTGTAACTAGGTTTAGGGGCTAGAGTGCAATTACTTGTAATACATCGATGCACTGAATGCAAAATAAATGTCATAAATTAATAACTGTGGCAATTATTTGTGTTTTACTGACTTAATCGGACAGAAACCTTGAAAGCGTATTCACCAGACGCGATTCACAGTTTTGGAACTTCTCCAGTGGTTGAGTTGGCAATGCATATTTGCTGTACAATATTGTTATTGAGATCACTGTCATTGACACATCCACTAGAAGACAGGCTTACTGTTGTCAGCTTTCCTGACGGATATTCTGCCTTTGTTCGAAACGTGAAGACTTAGGGTGAATTCGAACATTCCATATGGCGAAAATTTTATGTTTCTATTCTTCCAGCTCTAACATTCAAATAACAGTTACAATAAGCGGCAGAAAAGCGCTTGTGAATCAACAGTTAGTAATGCAATCATAATTAGTGGGATCTGACAAATTCCATCTGTCATCTGATAATTTTGAAAAACCACTTTTTTCATCTACACAGCACCACAGTCTGAACTCAAGGGTTTCATAGGATACCTATACTTAATTTCGTTGTGATCGTTTTCAATGACAGTACGGGAGGAGCAAAACCATCTGACTTGAAACATAATTTCCAGCGGGATTTGAATCTTTGGCTACAGTTACAGTAGCACGTCCAGTGAGGTATCAAGAGTGTGAGCAATCACTCATTGCTATAGTATAGGCTACGGCAGAGAGAAGCAGGTTTCTGACAAAGTAAACGATGAGAGACACTGTCGCTGTCACTTATTAAACAGGAATTGTTCGGAAAATTACAACTATATCTAGTGAAATGAGTAGGTTGATGCAGCTCCAGTCTGGCACTATCACTGAGTTGCCAAACATTTTCCGAATAGCACTTAAGATAAAAATGTGTGTGTGTATGTGTGTGTGTGTGTGTGTGTGTCTGTGTGTTCTTTCGGACATTTCCGAAAGAACAGACACTATGAATCGAAATAGACAGCCTTGTTAATCAATTAAAGATTGAAGGACAGATGTCCAGGCTGTCATGCGCATTAAAATAGAACAATAGAAATGAAAATTTGTGCCTGATCAGGTTAGAACCCGGATTCGTAGTGTCTTTCCATTCGGACATTCCCGAAAGAGCCACGCATGTGGTATTCGGCAAAGATGGGAATTCGTGTCTGACGAGGAGCGTGTGTAGATAGGTGCTGAAAAGAGATTGGCTGCTGCGTCCCGACAGTGCCCGCCGTCGGAGGTTCGAGTCCTCCCTCCGGCATGGGTGTGTGTGTTGTCCATAGCGTAAGTTAGTTTCAGTTAGATTAAGTAGTGTGTAAGCTTAGGTACCGATGACCTACGCAGCTTGGTCTCATAAGTTCTTACAACGAATTTACAAAATTTTAAATCCAAAATACTACATCTCGGTTCTTACAATAGTGCAATTGGTGTGCATTGGTTAGCTGTAACTGAAGAGAGACTCCAACTCGGATTGTATTTAAGAGCATAATTTGTGGAAAAATATATGGCTTCCTTACAGACCTCATATGCATCCAGTGCAAAATAACTTAAATTGTGAATATATTTCTGAATGAATGTTTGTTATGTATTTTTCCGTCACCCTTTTCACTGTTATAAGTTATGTTCTACAAGGAACGCACGCCATTGGTGGCGGCAATCTGTAGTTTATTTTACCTTAATTACTACTTCAATTTTGTTCCACAATTTAAAGGTATATATGGGTGCAAACATGGAATACCTGGGAATAATGCAGCTGCTCAGTGACAGGTATGGGGGAGGCATTGAGGCCAGGCCTCGGATCTTCGACCCCTGCCCTCTTTGCCTCCGCCTACCTGGAGCTGAAAGTCTTCTCAAACTTTAAAAAAAAAAATGCTGCAGTGATCAACATGTCTGGCTAGAAAGCAGGACGCCCAGGTTCGAAGCCCAGTCGGTCACAAATATTCATCTGCCGTCTTAGCTGTATTTCAACGCGCTGTGACAGTGTGGACGTCGGTCCTTCGATATTTAAGATGCAATTGTTTTTTGAGGCAATAGAGGTGATTTGCGAACATTTGTCTTGCCATCAGTGTAACAGGACTTCAACGGCATATAACCCTTAGGCATTGCTTTGTGCCGGCGCTAACCCATGTCATATATATGCGAATCAGATTGTAGTTTACATTTAGTCAAATAACGAATGGTCAGTATACAAGTATGCCGGCCGGGATGGCCGAGCGATTCTAAGCGCTACAGTCTGGAACTGCGTGACCGCTACGGTCGCAGGTTCGAATCCTGTCTCAGGCATGGATGTGTCTGATGTCATTAGGTTAGTTAGGTTTAAGTAGTTCTAAGTTTAGGGGACTAACGACCTCAGAAGTTAAGTCCCATAGTGCTCAGAGCCATTCGAATCATTTTTGAACTGAATGAAGTCTGAAGTGCACGCACAGTTGTGTTGCCTGTCGCATGGATTCTGTGAAGTGTTATGGCAGCTGGCAGTCATCGCTGAATACAGACATTCGCAAATATCCCCACTGCTTTAGGGGAAATCGTCTTTGTTGCATTTTTCCCAAGCCGTAATTAGCACAACAACATCAGGCTTGTTCTGCAGAAGAACTTTATGCCCACAAGTCCTTAAATAAGAATCTCCCAGCGGGAGTAATGCATGAATGGAGACAGACTGTTGGACAAAAGAAGGACAGCTCCCTGCTTTTTGCGTTTCCGATAGCACCTGCGATAAGCATCTTGGGTCATATTATGCTTCACAAACTTAAACTGTTTGTTTTTTTACTTCATACTATAATAATTATAAATATTATGGAAATGGAAGAGGATGTAGATGAAGATGAAATGGGAGATATAATACTGCGAGAAGAGTTTGAACGAGCACTGAAAGACGTGTGTCGAAATAAGGCCCTGGGAGTAGACAACATTCCATTAGAACTACTGACAGCCTTGGGAGAGCCAGTCCTGACGAAACTCTACCAACTGGTGAGCAAGATGTATGAAACGGGCGAAATACCCTCAGACTTCAGGAAGAATATAATAATTTCAATTCCAAAGAAAGCAGGTGTTGACAAATGTGAAAATTACCGAACTATCAGTTTAATAAGTCACGGCTGCAAAATACTGACGCGGATACTTTACAGACGAATGGAAAAACTAATAGAAGCTGACCTCGGGGAAGATCAGTTTTGATTCCGTAGAAATGTTGGAACACGTAAGGCAATACTGACCCTACGACTTATCTTAGAAGCTAGATTAAGGAAAGGCAAACCTACGTTTCTGGTATTTGTAGACTTGGAGAAAGTTTTTTGACAATGTTGACTGGAATACGCTCTTTCAAATTCTGAAGGTGGCAGGGGTAAAATACAGGGAGCGAAAGGCTATTTACAATTTGTACAGAAACCAGATGGCAGTTATAAGAGTCGAGGGACATGAAAGGGAAGCAGTGGTTGGGAAGGGAGTAAGACAGGGCTGTAGTCTCTCCCCGATGTTATTCAATCTGTATATTGAGCAGGCAGTGAAGGAAACAAAAGAAAAATTCGGAGTAGGTATTAAAATCAATGGAGAAAAAATAAAAACTTTGAATTTCGCCGATGACATCGTAATTCTGTCAGAGACAGCAAAGGACTTGGAAGAGCAGTTGAATGGAATGGACAGCATCTTGAAAGGAGGGTATAAGATTAACATCAACAAAAGCAAAACGAGGATGATGGAATGAGGTCGAATTAAGTCGGGTGGTGCTGAGGGAATTAGATTAGGAAATGAGACACTTAAAGTAGTAAAGGAGTTTTGCTATTTTGGGAGCAAAATAACTGATGATTGTCGAAGTAGAGAGGATATACAATGTAGACTGGCAATGGCAAGGAAAGCGTTTTGTGAAGAAGAGAAATTTGTTAACATCGAGTATAGATTTATGTGTCAGGAAGTCGTTTCTGAAAGTATTTGTATGGAGTGTAGCCATGTATGAAAGTGAAACATGGACGATAAATAGTTTAGACAAGAAGAGAATAGAAGCTTTCGAAATGTGATGCTACAGAAGAATGCTGAAGATTAGATGGGTAGATCACATAACTAATGAGGAGGTGTTGAATAGGATTGGGGAGAAGAGAAGTTTGTGGCACAACTTGACTAGAAGAAGGGATCGGTTGGTAGGACATGTGTTGAGGCATCAAGGGATCACCAGTTTAGTATTGGAGGGCAGCGTGGAGGGTAAAAATCGTAGAGGGAGACCATGAGATGAATACACTAAGCAGATTCAGAAGGATGTAGGTTGCAGTAGGTACTGGGAGATGACAGAGCTTGCACAGGATAGAGTAGCGTGGAGAGCTGCATCAAACCAGTCTCAGGACTGAAGACAACAACAACAACAACAACAAAATGGTTCAAATGGCTCTGAGCGCTATAGGACTCAACTGCTAAGGTCATTAGTCCCCTAGAACTTAGAACTAGTTAAACCTAACTAGCCTAAGGACATCACAAACATCCATGCCCGAGGCAGGATTCGAACCTGCGACCGTAGCAGTCTCGCGGTTCCAGACTGCAGCGCCTTTAACCGCACGGCCACTTCGGCCGGCACAACAACAACAACAATAATAAAAGTTATGATATAAGAAGAGAAAATGACTGATATGCTTCTCAGGAACTTTAGTATTTCATGTTTTTTTTCTCACTTCATACTAAAACAAGGGCGTTAATATGAGAAGAGGAAATGAAATATATGCTTCCAAGACATAATATTTCCTTGTGTGCTACTACTGCATACATGAAAGCCCTGCAGTTAATTTTTGTATGTTGGATAAATTTTGATATCACCTCACAATCCTTTGTGAGAAGGTTCCTATTTTCTTGGGATTCAAATAGAGTGGACATTTCATCACTGGTTAATATTCTGATGACTAATGACATGATACCCGTTGCAATTGCCCGTGGCACCTGTTAGTAGAGTCTCACGTTGGTTACTATAAGAACACGCAGGCAGTGATATCCGCTCACTGCAGGCAGAGCCAAGGTGATTTCTTTCTGTTTATGGCGATGCGTCTGCTGCAGTGTCCACGCTCAGCCAACATAAACACATCGCGGAGGCATTGGGCACTGCTACTCGCTGCACTTGCCGCGAGCCTCGTCAACAACAGCGCACTGTCTCTGCTAACGATACTATGGAGTTAATACATCTTACTTAACGTAACGTAATATGCAGGTCGTGGGTTGGATAAAAATTCAGTTTGTAATTTCCCATCGCATTAAAACACTTTACAGTCATATTTGATGCAATATTTATTGTAGGTTGTCTCTCTAATGTTAATAGTATTGATTCAGATTGTGAGTGAACACGAAAACACACACACACAAACAGTCATTGATTCCAGTGAGGGTGACAACTACTGTGTGTTGAACAACACATGCACCAGTCAATTCCTCAGTTGGCGTCGAGTGGATGAGATTTTTCAATTACCTTCCATTGCAAAAAAGAATTGTAAGGAGGAGACTGAAAGTAAATGGATTTGTATGCTAAAGAGCTGCGTCAAAGCAAAGCTTGACCGACTATCAGATAATTGTCCACATGGGTTTTGTTTACGAGTATACTTTTAGCAACCAACCCATCCACGACCATTACGTAAGATTTCTCGAAGGCGTAGAGGCATTGTTTTCATTAAGTCGTCGAAGTGTAGCGTGATGGTTTACTTCCCACCATACGTTTTCTATATTCGTCCAAAGGTCGCTTGCATTTGTAGGTCCACATGGCAATGACCTTGTTACCTATGCCCACGTATTCTCTATCTGGTTGATGTTCGGTGGTCGTGGAACAAACGGCAACAGCTTTATCCTCTCTTGGCCCTGAAACCAATCTCGCACTGCTCTGCTATGATGGATGGGGCTCTGCGCCTGTAAATAAACTGTTATCTCGTTCGTTCATATATTTATATTTAAATAAAATATTAGTAATAAGCACATTTTATTATTATTTTTCTCAGTGTTTAAGTATTCAGGCCCTGTCATAGAAAAGTGATCTAGATTCAACCGTCCGATTAAGAATGTGGTTTACCCAGTCTATCAAATGATGAGAGTCGTATTCGGATATCCACATTAAGCCTGACTGGCTGAATCCGATTAGAACGATCCGGTATCGAAATGAAATTACAGAAATCGGATAATTTGAACGCCTGTATTGCAACAATGCTGCGCACATAAATTCATATGATGGAGTAACAGGTAGCAACTGCCCAAGAAAAAGTGAGAAATACGTCTAGTAGCAGCAATGTAACGTAATTATAACCCCTATTTATGTGATGAAAATACTGAGCCGAACAATGCACATCTATTTCAGTGGTGGGAAGATGCAACATATCGGATTTGCTGATGACATAATGCCAATAATAATAATAATAATTCCGTGTGGCCGATAGGGGAAACCCTCCCCCATATGAGTGGTACCGAGGAAATCAAATACTTCGAGTGAACCAAATACTAACACAATCCTCAACGACTACTCAATCCGTTGAACTCAAAATCCACGCACGTCTGAGTGAAAACCACCGCTACTCTGGTCACCGTCTGTTAGCTCAATGAGCTCGGCTGAAAATATTAGCTTCCAAAGACTTCAACACACTCTGGTCCCGTCCGGTCCTGGAATCACCCAGGCCACACCAATGAAACACAAGCAAACATGAACTGTGCAAATTGTCGACAGGCGGCAGTTGGAATTTCGGATTCTGGGGAGGCCAGGTTAGCACGGCAGAGAATATTGAAGATCTCTTGTAAATTTCACTACAAACAGAAAACATGCATTTGAAAACTACACGCCGCGCGGGATTAGCCGAGCGGTCTAGGTCGCAGCAGTCATGGACTGTTCGGCTGGTCCCAGTGGAGTTTCAAGTCCTCCCTCGGGCATGGGCGTGTGTGTGTTTGTCCTTAGGATAATTTAGGTTAAGTAGTGTGTAAGCTTAGTCACTGATGACCTTAGCAGTTACGTCCCATAAGATTTCACACACATAAGACCTTTTTTTTATAACAAAACATCGATACATTGATCCACATAACGAAAACTAAATTATCTCACATATTAACTCGACCGACAAAAAGTTCTCATCATTGCTCTTCAAGAACTAAGACTAACTGACAATGAAACCTTGCATTACGGAAACCATTGCATCTTCAAGAGCAAAATGCAACAAAAGGTAGCGAAAGGCATACCAATCTTGGACATGGCATTTCTCGAACACAGATCTATCATCAGTTCTGTCAAAGAAATCACACCCATCAACAATCGACTTATGACTATGCTCATTCAGAGCCCCAGTAAAAAATAAACACTCATCAATGCACATGGCCCCACCAACATCGAAAATAAAAAAAACACCAAAAATGTCGAAAAATTCTGGAACACACTCGAAAATACTATGAGCAAAATTTCACCAAGATGACGTGAAAATACTAAAGGGAGACTTCAACTCTCTATTTGGGACAGAAAAAACCTGTAGAAAAATCATTGGTACGAATTCAACACACCGAAACGCTTAGACCAACGGTACATGTCTGACTGATATTTGCCAACAATTCAACTACAAAAGGATGTGTTCCCACTTTAGAAAAAACCAGTTCCCAGGTAACATGCTTGGCTACCAGGTGCAAGCTGCTGTCGTTCGCCTTTCTAGACTCGCTGAAAGCCAGATTTTTTTATTCTTTTGTAGTAGACCTACAAGCAGGCAGATACAAACTCAATAAGGGAATCGTAAGACAGCGCTCGAGCAAAATTCGTCTTGGCACTTTCAGTAACCGTTACTGTCAGAGCGAAAACCTTACGGTACTGCCAATTTCATAATGCCACTTTTGTTTTCTGCCGATATATTTTTTGTTGTTCTGTATACATAATTTTATCTATGAAATGCCACATTTTCATAATACTTGCCAATGATGCAGGAAATGAAGTAAATACAAATCATTTCGAAGATAAAGGCGATAATATCCTACTAATTCTTGTTAAAATAGTATCAATCGTCTTACAGACACTTAATACTTCGCTACCGCCTGGAACCGCGCGACCACTACTGTTGCAGGTTCGAATCCTGCCTCATGCATGGGTGTGTGTGATGTCTTTAGGTTAGTTAGGTTTAACTAGTTCTAAGTTCTAGGGGACTGATGACCTCAGAAGTTAAGTCCCATAGTGGTCAGAGACCTTTGAACCATTTTTGAACTTAAAGATTTATTAAGATAGACTTCCATCGTGATGTTTCTGTAGTAAGCTCAATTTAAATTATATTAGTAAAGTGAATATTTTATTTGCATTTTCGCTTAGTTTACTAAACGCAACAGTAATCATCAAAGAGAAATTAATCAGCAGCTGAATTTTCTTTCACGATATCTACAACAATCTGACAATGTAACAGTTGTTTTCAAATTCTACACCCGTAGAAACCTACTTGTTTTAACGATGTCATTAAACCATAGTAGTTTTAAAGAGTATTTTCGTCTAGAAATGAATTGCCTTGACAGTTGACAGTCTTTTGGTGGGGCTCAGCCTTTCATTTCTTCTTAGGAAGTTAACGATAACGGCATCATAACACGTCACCTGTATGAGTACTGCATAGGAATGCTCAATGAGCGACCTGATGACGTTCAATAATAGTCACTCCGTTGATTTTTGTTGTTTCGAATTAGAGCATGCAGTACTCCTACACCAGACGTCTGAACTTTGCCTGTTGAATGTAAATGACGCATGATGGTAAAATGGTAATCTGTCACATATATCAGTAGTCGAGACTTCCTTAATGTGGAAAATCATTCATGCCAGAACGATCTTTGTTGAAACAAGAATACCTTTTTGGGGTATTTTTCCCAAAAGCACTCGCTCCAAACGCAGTTCAAATCTTTCTAGCTGCCTCCTCTACATTCACCCCTCTGTTATACCAAAAGTAAACGTTGTGTTGCAGATGTTACACCTTTTTCCACTTGCCACTCAATTTTACAAAGCTTAACTGTAGTTCATGATTGTCACGTATGCAAAATCCAATTCTTATCTGCAAGATGATAACTAGAACTTCAAATTCGAAAATGACAGTTGATACATACACTGACAGCGTGGCGCCGCCTTCACATGGGCGGCGCCGAATTTCAGGCGGCGGGTGGCGTCTGGCCGGTGGCCGGTAGCCGCTGCAGCGCGAGGAAACGCTCGAGCGTAAGCTATTATGGTCGCGACGCAGCCACGAGCTGTCCTGCGGAATTGTTCCTGGAATACTTGTTATTGCGGGTGGGTAGAATGTTAAGCGAATTGTCGTCGATGTTCAATCAGACTCATAACTTTAGACCGAAATGGTAAAAAAAAAAAAAAACAGTTGGACGCGAATATGCGACTCTAAGTTCAGAAAGCACGACGATTACCGCAAGACCACGGGCTCACTCCAGCTGTACCACCTCGGAAGTAGACAACACTTCCTCCTAACACTTCCCCATCTTACAGTGTTGCCAGATTGTGCAGATAGCCGGACTTGGAGTTGTCAGAGGCGGTCAGTTTTATTGGCCACCTTAAGTGAACGACTCGGACTTAGTCTCTGTGGCAGCCGGCCGGCGGTCAGTTTTTATGTCTAAGACTGTACATATAGTCTGCGGCCGCGAGCTGGGCTCCAGTTCACCACCGGCAATGGAGGGTGAAGCTTTGACAATGCCAGCCACTCGTGCTGGCGAAACGTCAGAAAAATCATTAGATGAACGTCGGCCGAAGAACCCGAGACAGAAGCGAATAGGCAGTTTGTCAACTTCGATAATACGTCACACGTCAGTAAACTACGTATTCGTCAGACGTCTGCCCGCCTTAACACATTACGGACGAATTCCGAGTTTACTTGTGTTATGGATGGATCACGATATAATTCGTGTGCTCTACACGCTGTTTGTAGATACCATCTGCTGTGAAATATTTTAACTGCTTCGTCTATTTATGTGTTTACACCAGTAGACAATGTATCAGACTTGATTCCTTCCATGCACTTTTTCCTTGTTTAGCATTTTGGTTGTATTTTTATATTTAAACAGTTACTGTTTTCTTCTTGAGGTTGATCCTGCTTTTTAGAGATGGGCTTATTTACAAAACGGAAGAAAACGAATGAATCTGAAATACTTTCGGAAGTTTTTGACTTTGATTATTCAGATGTTCCTTGTGAGAATGAAGATTCGGATGACAATGTGAATGTATGTTTTCATGGTTCTCCGGACGATCCCAATCACAATGACATCATTAGTTCCGTAAACAAGAGTAAGCTGGTAGTGTTTTCAAGTGATTCCGACAATAAAAACGGCTCTGTGCACAATGGGACTTAACAGCTATGGTCATCAGTCCCCTAGAACTTAGAACTAATTAAACCTAACTAACCTAAGGACATCACACAACATCCAGTCATCACGAGGCAAAGAATTCCGAAAATACCGATGAAGGTGACTGTTCCTGTAAATGATTAGTTTTGTCACAACTTTAAAACATTTTGTATGTTACCAACCGTTAAGGTGACTTAGCGAATAAAGTTACCTGAAAATGGATTTCGCAGTTTCAAGAGCAAACCCTGAATTTGGTGACAGGATTAAAACATATGTACAGGGTGAGTCACCTAACGTTACCGCTGGATATATTTCGTAAACCACGTCAAATACTGACGAACCGATTCCACAAACCGAACGTGAGGAGAGGGGCTAGTGTAATTGTGTAATACAAATCATACAAAAATGCACGGAAGTATGTTTTTTAACACAAACCTACGTTTTTTTAAATGGAACCACGTTAGTTTTGTTAGCACATCTGAACATATAAACAAACGTAATCAGTGCCGTTTGTTGCATTGTAAAATGTTAATTACATCCGGAGATATTGTAACCTAAAGTTGACGCTTGAAATCTCCGACGTTCAGTTGCGTGTTGTAACAAACACGGGCCACGGTCGGCGAGCAGCATCTGCAGGGACATGTTTAAGATGACGACCGTGTTTACGAGTGTGGCTGTAGTGCACTGTTGTGGTTTGGTCTAGCTGTCGCAGTGTCCGCATGTAGCGCTTGCTGGTATTGTTATTCTGCATTCGTCTCCGCACGCAGACCAACTGTAGTACACCGCGTTACCAGACTCTGTGATAGTGTAGTGTTGTAGGAACTGTGACCATGGTGTATTCGAACTCCGAAAAGGCGGAGATGATACTCATTTATGGCGAGTGTCGACGAAATGCAGCTGAAGCCTGTAGGGTGTATGCAGAACGGTACACGGACAGAGAGCATCCAACGTGCCGCACATTGCAAAACATCTGTATGCAACAGGTATGGTCGTAGCACGCAAACGGGTCCGTAACAGGCCCGTCACAGGAGAAGCGGGTGCAGTTGGTGTGTTAGATGCTGTTGCCATGAACCCACACATGAGTACACGGGACATTGCGAGAGCCGGTGGACTGAGTCAAAGTAGTGTCATGCGCATACTGCATCGTCACCGCTTTCACCGGTTTCATGTGTCGCTACATTAGCAATTACATGGTGATGACTTTAATCATCGAGTGCAATTCTGTCAATGGGCATTAACAGAGAATGCGTTGCAGTTCTACCTGTTTACCGATGAAGCGGCTTTCACAAACCACGGGGCAGTGAATCTACGGAACACGCATTACTGGTCCGTGGACAATCCTCGCTGGCTCAGACAGGTAGAGCGACCGCGACCGTGGACCGTAAATGTATGGTGTGGAATCACTGGCGACCACCTCATTGGTCCTCACTTCATTGCAGGTGCCCAAACAGCTGCAACATACATCGCGTTTCTACTGAATGATCTGCCAATGTTGTCCGAAAATGTCCCACTGGAAACGCGTCGACGTATGTGGTATCAGCATGATGGTGCACCTGCACTTTCCGCAATTAACACTAGGCTGACCCTTGACAGGATGTTCGACGGGCGTTTCATAGGACGTGGAGGACGCATAAATTGGCCAGCCCGTTTTCCTGATCTTACACCTCTGGACTTCTTTCTGTGGGGTACGTTAAAGGAGAATGTGTACCGTGATGTGCCTACAACCCCAGAGGATATGAAACAACGTATTGTGGCAGCCTGCAACGACATTACACCAGATGTACTGCGGCGTGTACGACATTCATTACGCCAGAGATTGCAATTGTGTGCAGTAAATGATGGCCACCACATTGAACATCTATTGGCCTGACATGTCGGGACACACTCTATTCCACTTCGTAATTGAAAACGGAAACCACGTGTGTACGTGAACCTCACCCCTCATGGTAATGTACATGTACGTCAGTGAAAAAGACCAATGAAAAGGTGTTAGCATGTGGACGTATTGTGCTGTTCCAGTCTCTTCTGTACCTAAGGTCCATCACCGTTCCCTTTGGATCCCTACGTAATTCGGTGCTCTCCGATACACACGATCGAACAGCGGAGGAGTGGTACTCAAGCGTCAACTTTAGGTTACAATATCTCCGGATATAATTAACATTTTACAATGCAACAAACGGCGCTGATTACGTATTTGTTTATATGTTCAGATGTGCTAACAAAACTAACGGGGTTCCATTTAAAAAAACGTAGGTTTGTGTTAGAAAACATACTTGCGTGCATTTTTTATGGTTTGTATTAACCAATTACACTAGCCCCTCTCCTCACGTTCGGCCTGTGGAATCGATTCGTCAGTATTTGATGTGGTTTACGAAATATATCCTAACGTTAGGTGACTCACCCTGTATATGTATATCCCGCTCTGGATGTAATGTACAGAAGAAATAGAATATGCTCAAAATAAAACTCACTTCAGGTTGACACAATTCCGTTAACCATTCATTTCAATAATTTCTTGGCTATTTTCATAGAAGAAGTAGCAAGCGTTCGACCGTGCACCACTGTGAATTTGACGGGAATGAGCGTGGGATTTGAGGGGTTAATGGCACGTTAACCCATATCAGAAGACCACTGAAAAAATAATCAGTTATTAGTTTTAAAAAATCAGTTAATTAGGTCTACGCCTTTCACGGTTATAAGACGACCTGCAACACAGCATTAAAACAGACACTTTTTTAAAAAAATTATGTGGTGCAGTGGCCTTAGGCTGTGCGTAAATGCGGTCATGTTGCTAGCGATTGGGCGTTGGACGGACAGGAAGAGGGTCCGGAGGATTGTCTGTTTTATGATCACATCGTCCAGTCGCAAGCGCGGGTCGATAGCAGCGGCCGGAACTCGTCTGACACCAGCGCTCCACTACAGCGGCGCGGGGCGTGCGCACTCCCGTGTCAGAACGTTCTGTTCCAGAACGTTCTGTACATCCCCAATTCCTGTCGACTGTGGTGGTCTAGCGATAAAAAGGATAGCTGTAAGCCGAGAGCTTGCGTGATCGAATCCCGGCCGCACAACGAAAGTATTCAGTGCCGGTTATCTAAAAATAGGAGGTCTCTCTAGGAACAACAAGTGGTTCGGATTTCGTGTCAAACTGTAGGTCCGCTTTCACAGCAAGGATAACTGGTGTACGTCACCGAAACGGTATCCAATCGTAAAATTTTTACTCAGCCATTGAATAGTCTTCCTATCGTTCTTTCCGCGAACCATACGCAACTGCAACGAGAGAAGGGGAAGCAACACTGATACACAAAGTACCCTCCGTCACAGACCGTAAGGTGGCTTACGGAGAATATAGATTTAGATGTATTACTTTCATCAGTTTCCTAGAGAAAGAAAAATTTCTGTCGAGATATCAGCATGGATTTAGAATACATACGACGGTTCGAGCATATAGAATCTGTTCTTAAATAAACTGTTTACTTGCTGATACTAAGTGATAATGGGGTGATCTGTAAATATTCATCTTAAAGGAAGAAACTTCTCAGACAATATCGCATTTGAAAAACCTTTATTTACGATGATCGTTTCCGGTAATCAGAGTTACCATCATCTGATCTGTGAATAGCGTACTTAAAGTGTAAAGCATACTAGATTATGAAAAATAGCATGTAATGTCATAAATATAATACATAGAGTGAGTTATTATTAGACATAAAGGTGCCCAATTACAGCTATAAATGTGCTCCTTATCTTACTTACCGGATAGCTGAAGTAAGATGCATTGGTATGTCAAAGTTAAAATAAGTATTTACTATATGTTTCGCCAAGTGTATCCGTCCCATACTACAAGTCACAGAGTCTATCACTGATATGGGATCACCACTGAACTGACGCGCAGTAGAAGCTACAAGAGAACAACAGCCCCCAAAACTACGGTCTCAATTTAAAATCCATATACCTAATCATCCGATACACCCGATATCTAATAGTATGAGTAGTGAATACTATTGTGAACAATTTTTCCGTTCCAAATAGTCACACCTTAGTCCAAAAAATAAAACATTTAGAATGCAGTTCAGACACCAAGTTAGTTTCTTTCGATATCAAAAATCTTTATACTGACGTCCCCGTACAGGAAACGCTTACAATTGTAGAAAAAAATTTACGTCGGTTCACAAAAGATATTTCAGATGAACAAATGACAGACTTCATGAATCTCATCTCAGTCGTGGTCAAGTACAATTATTTCGAATTTAATGGACATTTGTACCAGCAATCCGACGGTCTCGCTATGGGAAATCCGTTAGCTGGTATCTTCGCTGATATTTTCATCAACTCGCTAGAAGAAAAAATTTTTAATTGTTTTCCAGCTGCGTCACTAGGCATTCTTTCTTATTCCAGATACGTTGACGATATTCTAATCATCTAAAAAGGATCCGCTGACGGTGTTGATCGTATCTTTAACCTATTCAGTGATCTTCATGAGAAAATTTCTTTCACTATCGAATTTGAAATCGAGGCCCGTCAATTAAACTTCCTTGACATGACGCTTACCATAGAAACAAATAAAATTTCTTTCAATATATTTCGTAAAGTAACATATATCGACCAGATCGTTCCTCCATCTTCCACTCATCCACAATCGTATAAAAAAGCCTTGTTTCATTCTGCTGTTCACCGAGCCATTTCCATCCCACTTTCTAAAGAAAAGTTCAATTTACTTAAAACGATAGCAGTAAACAACGAGTATAAACCTAACATAGTAGATGACGTCCTTAAAAGGAAAACTACTAAATGAATTACTACGCTAGGCACTTCTGCTAACGAGTCTAACTCAAAAAAATACTTCGCTATTCCTTTTGTGGGGCCTATCGCTTATCAGATCCAACGCATTCTTCGAAAGAAATACGATTGCAACGTTGCTTTTCCTACTAATAACAATTTGAAAAAAAAAAACTTATTCGTAATTTACATTCTATTCGTTCCCCTTTAGAAAATTCTGTTGTCTATAAAGTTGTCTGCGATACTTGCTCCTCTTACTATTTAGGACAAACTGGACGTGCCTTCACTACCAGACATAAAGAACACTTGGTAAGAAAAAATGGCACTAGCCCCCAAAATTCGTCCTTTGCCGACCATCTTCTAATTACAAAAATGGCTCTGAGCACTATGGGACTCAACATTTGAGGTCATCAGTCCCCTAGAACTTAGAACTATTTAAACCTAACTAACCTAAGGACAGCACACACATCCATGCCCGAGGCAGGATTCGAATCTGCGACCGTAGCGGTCACGCGGTTCCAGACTGAAGCGCCTAGAACCGCTCGGCCACACCGGCCGGCTTCTAATTACAGGTCATTCCCCTAAAGCCTTCTGCGATAGCAACGTTTTGCACACCGAAAAGAAAGGACGTCGACTAGATATTCCAGAAGAATTAGAGAATTTCAAACATTTTGCTCGAAAGGATAGCCTCATTCTTAACGAACAGCTACAGCTACGTAACAATTTTTTTTTCAACGGTATAAAGCCGTTACTCGATATCTGACTTCGGGTCTCCTTGTGCAGGTTGCCGAAACGTTCGCCGGCCGTAGTGGCCATGCGGTTCTACGCGCTTCAGTCTGGAACCGCGCGATCGCTGCGGTCGCAGGTTCGAATCCTCCCTCGGGCATGGATGTGTGTGATGTCCTTAGGTTACTTACGTTTGATTAGTTCTAAGTTCTAGGGGACTGATAACCTCAGATGTTACGTCCCACAGTGCTCCGAGCCATTTGAACCATTTTGAACCGAAATGTTCTTTTCGTTCTAAGGTAGTCCTATATTTTCTAATTATCAAATGTTTCTTGGCTGTATTTCACGTCAATATTGATTTCTTCAAGTTTTTATTCAGTCCTATCTACATTTTCATAAGAAGGTTTCATGTTTTATTTTACTGTTATAAGCTTTGATGTAGACAAAATGTTATGTTGTATGCTGCTATCAAACAAACATTGCTTTCCATTATGTACCAAATACTGTTCATTTATATTCATTTCTGCCTATATTTCAATGTGAAGTAGCCTAATTGTATCTACGGCTACTAGATGGCGCGCTCGTTGCAGTGTCATGTTCTCCTGGCCGCATTTGTCAATGCGGGCAGCACCTCAGTCCGTTTGCAACCTGTAACCACGCAAGTAACAAGCAGCCCTTAGTGGCTCGCCATCACAATTTTTTTATCTAAAATTTCTTTGTGACTAATGCCCTTTTGGCATATTTGTTATTTTATAAATGACATATAAGTACTGCCAATCTTTCACGATGGTTCTGTACTTACACTCTGTATCATACGGTTTTAGTCATAATTCTGTGACCATGTTATAAACCATTCTTTGATTTAAATTCTGAGGAAGACACTCCTAGCAGTGTCGCAAATCGGTTAATTCGTTAAAAATAGTGACCGAGTGCTGTTTTCTTTCAATTATTACTACAGAACATGCTGACATTTAGTGCCAAGAGAGATTGCTTATGTATTCATGTCACTGACAATTCGAAATATACATGAGTAAGTTTAATAAAATCGTGGTAACTGGTATAGAGTCATAAACATTTTGTAATAGGTAGAAGGTAAAATACTTTCTAGATCAGAAAGAGAATGCCTTTGTCAGTTGCAAATATAAATATGTAATTTTAATAAAAATGCAGGAACTGGTATACAATTACAAAATTTTTGTAGCAGGTAGAAGCTCAAATATTTTCTGAAACAGCAAGAGCATACGTAAACCTGCCAGAGGTAAAACATTAAGGTGAAAAAGGCAACATGTCGTTAAGACTGCAACCTAAGACAACTGCAGATATAAATATGTAATTTTAATAAAAATGTGGTGGCAGGTATAGAGTCATAACACTTTTGTAGGAGGTAGAAGCTAAAATATTTTGTAGACACAGAAGGAACATACGGAACAACGTGGTGGTAGAGTACTAACTCGAAAGAAATAACATGTCCTTAAGACTGCAACCTGCGTCGTATTTCAAAATCCAGCCTGTATATAACGCCAGATGCAAGAATATGCTTGCACAGCAGAAACCTGTTAGACGATGAGATTGCACGATATAGAGCTCCATATGTAGCTCATCATGTAGGTGGCGAAGAGGCAAACCTTAATTAAATAAATCCATTATCCGTGTCGTCGGTACACTCTTGTAGTGGTAAAAGCATTACGGGATGTCATCCGCGCTGAAAAGCCAGTTAGTTATACAACATGATACTCGGTGCAAGGACTAGGTATGATTGTGGAGTCACAGCAACTGTTACAAAGGGAAAACATTAGAACATCAAAACCAAAATAATAATAAGGCAGCAGTGGCAAACAAAACTCACAGGCACACTAAAATATTTGTTCAAAAATGGTTCAAATGGCTCTGAGCACTATGGGACTTAACTTCTAAGGTCATCAGTCCCCTAGAACTTAGAACTACTTAAACCTAACCAACCTAAGGACATCACACACATCCATGCCCGAGGCAGGATTCGAACCTGCGATCGTAGCGGTCGCGCGGTTCCAGACTGTAGCACCTAGAACCGCTCGAATATTTATTCCTATTTTATCTAAATCTTTTAGTGTCTCAGTGCATTTTTCCTGTCACTGCTGCCATATTATTATTTTAGTTTTGAGGTTTTAATGTTTTCCCTTTGTAGCAGTTGCTGAGACAGTACAGTCATATGCAGGCCCCGGACTACATATCATGTTTCCAGAATGAGATTTTCATTCTGCAACGGAGAGGGCGATGATATAAAACTTCCTGGCGGATTAAAACTGTGTGCCGGACCGAGACTCGAACTTGGGACCTTTGCCTTTCGCGGGCAAGTGCTTCAACTTTTTTTTTTTTTTTTAATCTCATTTTGTTCACTTTCGTTCGTTGTATCTGCTCGGGGCGGACGTCGTGAGACACCGGTTTTAGTTCATTGTTGATCGGTGAACTCAGTTTCTTTATTACAGAGCGCAGCTAACCCTCTGACCGAACACGCTTTTTTTTTAGCTCAGTTTTTTTATTACAGAGGGCTGCTAAACCTCTGACCGAACACGCTGAGCTACCGTGCCAGCTGTCTTCTGAGCTACCCAAGCTGAAGGCGGGTCGTGAGTCAAGCTTGGGTAGCTCAGATGGTAGAGCACTTGCCCACAAAAGGCAAAGGTCCCGAGTTCGAGTCCCGGTCCGGCACACAGTTTTAATGTGCCAGGAAGTTTCATATCAGCGTACACTCCGCTGCAGAGTGAAAATCTCATTCTGGAAATATCCCCCAGGCTATGGTTAAGCCATATCTCCGCAATATCCGTTCTTCCACGAGTGCTAGTTCTGCAAGGTTCGCAGGAGAGATTCTGTGAAGTTTGGAAGGTAGGAGATGAGGTACTGGCATAATTGAAGCTGTGAAGGTGGGTCGTGAGTCGTGCTTGGGTAGCTCAGATGGTAGAGCACTTGCCCGCAAAGGGCAAAGGTCCCGAGTTGGAGTCGCGGCCCGGCACACAGTTTTAATCTGCCAGGAGGTTACGTATCGTGTTGCGTACCTACCAGCTTTTTCGCGCAGATGGCCTCTCGCAATGCATTAATCACTACATGTATGTAACGAAGATACTGATGTTGAATTTACATAGTGAAGGTTTGCCTCTTCGTCACCTGCATAATTAACTACATTTGACGCTCTATACTGAGCAATCTCATCGTCTACCAGGTTTTTGCTGTGCAAGCAGATTGTCAATAAATGTTACTGTGGGATTATTTTGTCTTGTTTCTGACGCTCTATATAGATAGGATTTTGAAATACAACTCAGGTTGCAGTGCGCTTGTTGTTTTATAAAATATTTTAGCTTTCACCTGCTTCAACGTTTTCAAGATTGTTTACCAGTTACCACATTTTTATAAAAATTACATATTTGTATTTGCAGTTGACAGTGACCCGCTCTTTCTGATTTAGACAACATTTCGGCTTGTATTTGCTACAAAAGCTTTATAACTGTACACAAGTTACTGCAATTTTATACTGCCGTTTGTGAAAAGTGCAACACCGAGAAGGAATTACCCTGCCGCACTTGGTGGAGGTGGCGACGGGTGTGCAAACAATACGTGATACGTTTAGCAGCGAGATGGGATACACGTAGGCCGACATAGCCGTCTCGTGTCGGTCCGACAGGGTCGGTATTGCGCCCAGTGTAGTCGGTGCAGAGCTGTCACACAAGGCGGAAACAATACATTGAGTGCCAGTATGCCTCGTCGACGTCAAAAAGAGCCATATCGACACGTTAGCGAGTTCGAACGAGTCCGAATGATCGGTCTCCGGGAAACGGGGTCGGGCATGCTGCTACGACAGTGATGCGTGTGCGGAAGCAGTGAATAGAGGAAGGTCGTACTCAGCGACGAGCGGAAACTCGACCACGGAACATGACCACAGCACGGGATGACCGTCATCTTGTCCGCATGGCCATTACGGACCGTACAGCGTCATCTACAGTGTTGGCTCGTCGCTGGAGCACTGCAACAGGTGTGAACTTGTCTGTATTGACGGTTCGTCGCCGTCTGCTGCAAGTTGGACTGGTTGCAAGCGTGCCATTACGTCGGCTTCCATTCTCCAAAAACCACAAGCTCCTCCGACTCCAATGGGCACGCGAACACCGTCTCTGGGGTGCTGAGTGGCAACATGTAATTTTTCGGACGAGTCCCGCTTCAACGTGTCCTACAGTAATGCCCATAAACGCGTCCGGCGGTACCGTGGTGAGCGCAACTTGGAGGGCTGCGTTGTGGAGCGGCATAGGGGACAAACACTAGGTGTGAAGGTTTGAGGCGCCATTGGTTACAACAACCGATCTCGCCTCGTTCGTATTGCGGGCGCTTTGAGCAGCAACCGGTACCTAACGTAGGTTGTGGAGCCTGAGGTACTCCCCCTGCTTCAGGCATTTCCACAGGCCACATTTCAACAGGACAATGCCCGGCCACATATTGCGAGGAATGTACAGGCCTTCTTCGAAGAGCGACGGGTACCATTGCTTCCCTGGCCTACACGTTCGCCAGAGATGTCGCCCATAGAACATGTCTGGGATATGGTTGGTCGGCACCTGGTGCGTCACGGTCCTCCAGTAACTGGTGTCACGGATTTGTGGGCTCGGATACAAACTACGTGGAAGAAAATCCCTCAGGAACATATTCAGAACCTTATTGATACAATGCCACGGCGTATAGCAGCTCTAATTGCAACGCATGGTGGCCACACGACATACTGAATAGTAGGGCTCAAAGGACATGTACAGATTTGAAAAGGTAACCATTTGTTACTTGTCATTACCTAACCTATAGTATTAAATAAATTGAATTCATACGTTTACATCTTGGTGTTGCGATTTCCACAACCGGTAGTGTATTAAAATTACATATGCATACAGTAGCGGAAATCAGTATAAAGGCAGGGTTCCTAGGAAAGTAATAGTACAATATCTGAAGCATACTGTATCGAATTTATTTTGAAAGTAGTAGATACGTATAAGACATAAACAGTCATGACGGAATTACATAGTTTCATTCATAATACGAGTGACAAAATATGGCATTTGCATTTTCTGGCTGGAAATTGGTATAAAGGCAGTCCTTAATTGTGAATTACAGAGTAATTATGTAATTGTAAATTTAGATTAGCAGTAAGCAGAGTATATGGCAACATAAATATGATGTTATCGAGCAACACTGGCTGTAGCACAAACGAGGGCATGAGCACTGATAATATTTGGAGGAGAGTAAAAAATTGTTTAACAGAAGTTATCAATGAGATACTCTTCGATTTTAAGCACTTTTTGCAAGACCAAAAATTCAAAAAAAAAAAAAATGCAGGATGAGCGTTATTCGGTTCACCTCAACATATGGGTATCCCTTGCCTCCACATTAGCCTTTACGATATAAACTGAGTTTCATTTGTGGGCATTTAGAGGGTGCACTGGCTAAGAAAACGCACTGCTTTACAGCTGCCTGTCGAAGTTATCAGTAGCTTAGGAAGACGTTTCTAAAAAATTATTTGTCTTAAGAGACCCAAGAGCGAATAAAACGTGTAATGGCTATGACTAAAGACATCAAGGGTTCAGGATTCAAAAGTCCAGTGAAATTTCTAGATGCTACGATCAAAAAGAATCAGTTTCTGGACACCACATGCCCAACAGGGGACATCATATGTCACTGTTACCGTAAGCTACCGTCAGCATATCATCAAATCTTAGTGGGTAGGTGTGATGTGGAGCTCATTACTTTCAGAAGCACGCTCTATGAATTAGTGTTTACATTCAGCATGCGGAAAGTCAGAGAAAACAGGAGGAACTTGAAGCCTGTATCACATGCACAACGTAATAAATTCAGCAACAATAGGAGTGGGTATGCGGGAAAAGTACCCCAATATTTTTTCCGTAATAATGGTGAGCGCCAAGGAAACTGGAATGGGAACAGGAATGCATGTGGAGCTCATAACAGAAGCTCGGACAGATGGAGGAATGGTGGTTATGGACAGCAAAATGGCGGATGGAGGAACTAAGGACCACGATTTAACAACAATGACAGGTTTGAACGGGACGACAGAGGAGCAAATGGCATTGAAGGTCGATCTGAGGTCATAGGATTTAGGGGGCTGAACCCAGGATGAGGGGTGCACAGAAACGACTAGCCTCAAATCCAGGAGAGGTGGAAAATGAGCCTGCAGCTGACATCGGAGGTAACCTCACTAATGTCATTAAGTATGAAGACCTGGAAGAGACGTTACTGGAAGAGAGATCGGCAATCATTCACACCGACGTGTATCCTATCGTTATGGTAAGCATAGGACGAAAAGAACTAAAAATAATACTTGACAGTGGGAGTCAGACATCAGCGATTGCGGAAGAGATTTATGAACAATGCGAAGGATGACAGGACTGGGTAGAACTCTCGGCAAAGAAGATAAAGTAAAAGAAGAGATTGTAGGCTATATGATTGAAGTGAAAAAGCAGGCAAGGTTAGAATTTTTAGGTCAAGGTCACCTGATTGTGAGAACTTTTCTTGTCATGGCAAGACTAGCAGCTGACCCGATTATGGAGATTTCCTCAATGACTACAATGCAGTACTTGATTTGGAATGAGGTACGACGATATTAAAGCAGGACAAAATTATCCACATTAGATCGACAGAACAGGCAATATGGGCGCAAGTTTCCGTATGGTGTCTCAAGATCTGTGTGGATTCAGAAGACAACCACAATAGGAATATGAATTCAGAATCTGAGGAAGAGAAGAATACCAGTAATAATCTGGACACCACGAAGCGTGAAATAACTCAGACAATTTGTGAAAGTATACAAGGAATCAAGAATATTAACAAATAGGAGATGAAAGAAGTTTGAACAGTACTATTAAACAACAATGAAATGTTCTTACCGAAGACAGGAGCCATTAACAATTTTTAATATGTATTCTGAGTCAAAGAGCATTGAAAATTCTTTGTGCCACTGTATCCCATGCCCCTCGCATACAGTAAAAATCTCCAGAAAGAGATATAGAGAATGCTACAAGAGGACGTTGTAGAAAGAGCTGTGTCCACCTGTAATAGCCCATTGCGAGTGGTGGAAAAGAAGGATGGGTCTATCCGTCAATTCCTTAATTTTGCCAGAAATCAACCATTCAGAGAAGCTCGAACATCTCTTGGAAAGAATCCATGGTGTTACGGTGTTTTCACCAATCGACCTCCGATCATGTTTTTGGCAGGTGCAATTACATCCTTCGTCCCGCCAATACACGGCATTCTTAGTTGGAGGACGCTGCTATCACTTTCGGCGACTGCCTCAACATATCGTCGGCAGCATTCCTGAGAGGAATTCAGTTTACAGCGGTGGAAGGCGACTCTAGAGAGACAAAGCATTGTACCCATTTACATATCAGGACACCACGCAAGTTCTAAATCTGCAGGCGGTGTATGAAGTACCTTGGCAATTTATGCCACATTTACTGTCACAGACAGCACTGCTCGTGGGATGCGATGTTGCGGGATTTCCAAAACGTAGTGAATGAACTCCCGCATGCTTCAACTCTTCTGTCACCAGTAATAGCGTTGAAAAACATTGAACTGCTAGAGATAGCGCGGGAGCTGGTAGATATTCCCCGTAGGAAACGAATTCTGCATCGAGAAATAATCGAATTGGCGCTACAGAGGATCCAGGAAGAAGAAGGAGCGAGAAGAGAAGAAGGCTTGGGTCTATGAATTTAGTGTAGGGGAGAGGATTATGATCAAATCGTTCAGAATCTTCAGCAACCAGAAGAGGCAATTATGTACAACCGCTCGCTCATAGAAAGATCCGTGCCTAAAGACTAAAAAATTGCTCAAGTCACACCGATACCCCAAAAGGGAAATAGGAGTAATCCGCTGAATTTCAGGCCATATCCCTAACGTAGATTTGCAGAAGGGTTTTGGAACATATACTGTGTTCGAACATTATGAAGTACCTCGAAGAAAACGATTTATTGACCCATAGCACGGATTCAGAAAATATCGTTCTTGTGAAACACAACTGGCTCTTTATACTCGTGAAGTAATGTGTGCTATCGACAGGGGATGTCAAATTGATTTTTAGATTTCCAGAAGGCTTTCGACACCATTCCTTACAAGAGTCTTCTAACTATACTGCGTGTCTATCGAACATCGCTTCAGTTGTGCGACTGGATTCGTGATTTCCTGTCAGAAAGGTCACAGTTCATAGTAATAGACGAAATCTCATCGAGTAAAACAGAAGTAATATCCGGCGTTCCCCAAGGAAATGTTATGGGCCCTCTGTAAGATGGCAAGAGCTATGCCCCTTACATGAAGTCATTAAAGATTACGTAACTCACCTTGAGCGAACAGTAGGGCTGAACAAAAAAATGACTGACAAGGCACAATGCATCTTGTAGAGGGTATAGTATGGACGTATTGGAATAATTAACGTCCGGTGATGGTTTTAAAGTAATTCACATGACATGAAAACTTTGTGAAAACGAGTCGATTTACTGGACGCTAGTTTACCCCAGGGAAGTATTTAGAGTTGATCGTGGCCGGCTGGGGAACGGTGAAGGGAAGCGACAATAGGCAGCTTAGGGTGGCTCAAGCTCTGAGAAAGCGGTAATGTGGCGCGGCCTCCAGCCACCTTAACATGAGTGACAGTGAGTGGGTGGTTGACCCTGACTCCATGCTGGTGTACCGGGAAACAGACGGAGAACTTGTACGACTGTTGATAAATGTCCATCATCCCGTTTTCTGTGAAACATGCGGGAAAGCCGCGCAAAGCTATGGTGGAGCGGTCAACAGAGGTCAAAATATGCGTGTTCATGACTATAGCAACTTCACGCTGAATTCACAGTCCGCAGAGTCTGAAGCAAATCAGGGGAAGAGCGAAAGAAGGAAATACGCCGGCCTCCGATGGGAATGTAGGACCAAGGAATTTGAAGTACTCTCCTGGGAGTCAGAATTCCGGAAAACTTGGTGTTTGTGCAGACGCTAACCTTGATGGGTGGCCTGGGAGGAGCTATATAGCAGAAGTTGAGAGGAAGGGAAATTTTGTGGGAATTTGTTCACTTCCCAGAGCAGGCATTGGTCGGCACTGGGAAGCGATGCATAATTAATGTGACTTGCGCTGCAATTGGCGTAAGTGATTTTGCTGGAGGGGAAACTGAGGCGAAGAGCGGACTGTGAGAAGTCTCTGTAGAGGTCTTCCGTTCCCAGCTTGCCTAGAATGCAGATGTGGCGTTCTTGACTCAGCTTGCCTGAGAAAGAGTGACCATCTCTGCAGTTTAGGACTTAGCAATGGGAACGATTGAGCTTGGAGATAGGAAGTTTTGATGTACTGAGCAAGATAGCTAGGAGTGAATAGACGAGTGCAGCCTTGCAGCACCACGAGGTCGGCCGACGCCCACACAATGACGCCGCTCCGCCATGCTGTATTCGGTGATATTGCACCCAGTCCAGCCACTGATTAATTTGTTGGATCACGTCGGCAAAGTTCCACGAGGGTTTCATGGGCCGTGTATTGTAGAATTCTTCTTGCACTTCGCATTACGCCTGGGTCAGTCGATAGGAATTACTTTTCAGTTATCGCGCTTTACTCCACGCAAACGCAATTTATTACCACTGCCTGATAGGAGAGTCTTGTAATGTGATGATTGAAGGTCGGGAGTTAAAATAAATTTCTGCTAATTGACTGCATCTGTTTTCAATCAAGTAGTTGAAATCCCAAGTCACTTTCTTAATTAATTTTAGGTTCAACATTTGCATCTGGTATTCAATAGCTGAATATGACAACAATGTGCATCCCTTTTTAATTAAAAGTGATGAATTCTAAATAAATTAATGTCAACACTGCCACCACAGTTCAATCAGGAGTCACAGGGCCATATTACTTTTTTGTGTTATCCGATATTGCAGCAGTTTTGCACCCTCTGTTGATCTGTTAGTCAATTAGTTGGGGTGAACACACTCCAAAACCAGGTAAGTGACAGGTGGGATGTTACATATGGCGACCCTGCCAGGATACGATACTTCGGGATTTGCTAGGAAGTAGTCTTGAAAAAGGAAATTTCTCCACGTGATCCATTGCTTAGCCATTTTAAATTGAAAATCGGGTAGCATTAGTTACAATAAGTTACATTATCTTCTTCATGTGCTGTCCTTTCAGAATGACATTTATAGGCGCCTCTGCATTGTATTTGTGAGTTTTTGGACTACTTATGATGTGCAGTGCCGTAATCAGCCAATGCTGAGCACACAGAACACAATCATTGGTAGTAGCCTTTTTGGGGGAATTCTTTATGAACTGTTTGTCAGGTCATTGCTCACACCCAATCAATTTGTGTCCTGATATATGTTTTGTGTTATCTAATTATTGAGTGTAAGGGGTACCTGGGTTTTGAGTTTTCGTGTAACATAAAAGTGCAAATGATAACGAGGGGAAAAGCCAAGACAACGGCAGAATATAATCAGACTGCTACTCGGGAGAACATGGGTGATAGTAGGGAAAGCTCTACCGATGAGCGTGACGAACGCGAGCTGCAACTTCCTGAAACAGCGTCTCACGACTGGTTTAGTCTGCTGAATGGCAAGGACATTGATCCAGGCAGTGATACTGAGGGCTCGGAGGACGCAGGGAGTACAAGATTAATCCATAAGTATGGAAGATCCATCCTAAGAAGCCAGAGTGTGTTGGAACAAAACCGTGTCCGACCATTATAAAACGATTCATTCACAAGTGATCCGACGGGGACGCGGCGACGGTACTTGTCTAGATATCGAAGGGTTCCTCAGAACAGAGGGGAAGAGTCGCATTTTCAATCACAAAAGAACGAGGATCAAAATGCGGCTGCTCTCAAAAATATTACTGACTTGTTGCAACATATGCAAACGGTGAACTTAGAGCAGAGCGCCAACCTTAATGCCGAAATTAAAAAGGCGAATTCGGAGTTGAAAGAGCAAGTAAAAGAGGAGGTAAAGAATCTCGGCGTCAAAACAGAGAAAGAGATTGCCATCATCAAACGAACAGCAATTGAAGCCAAATTAATTGCGAAAGGTGCAAGGAAAATAACGAGAGATACTCGGGACTCCACGCAAAGCACGGCAAAAGTAGGAAAGGTCATGTTATCAAGGCTACAAAACCGGATAAAACGTGTTGAAGAAAAGCAAGAAGAGCAACCGGACATAGGGCCTAACGAGATGTGGAAAGAAGAGGTGGCGATATTAAAAAGAAATTTAGAGGACGAGGTAAAACGTCTCATTACAGAGACATTAGGAAAGGAGAAGGGTGTAATTACTGCGTCGACTGAACCGTCACTTGCCGGAACACAGATAACCGCTTCACGGTGTGACAAAGTTGACACTATAAGCAACGGGAGCCACGCCTTGATTCACAGCTCTGAGGCAATGACCGAGGTAAACACGGACAGTGCGCAGCTGTCCAGTGAGCACAAGTGCTGTCGGCTGATTATATGTACCGAACAACTGTCGAACATACAGAGGGGGAGAGATGACGATAGCGTGTCGGAACGAATTAGTCCACGTGCCGAAGTTCATACGAATCGTAAGAACGGGCGAAATGATAACTGGAATGATGACCGGTTTGACTACAAGCATTTTGTATCAGTCCGAAAGTTCCATCACTACAAGGACGAAAGTAATAGCTTGTATCCAAAAACTTTTATGGGCCAATTCGAGTTATCTTTGCCCCCACACTGGCCATTGATGTACCAGCTGGATTTTGTGTGCTCCCATATGGACGGCGCGACGGCTAAGTACATGAGAAATGTAGCGAAGACGAGCGTCTCGTTCGAAGAATTCAAAAATGCCTTCTTGGGCAAGTATTGGTCTAAAGAAACCCAAGAAAGGATCAAACAAGAAATTATGATGTCCAGAGATATGGAAGGGGCAGGGTACAAGAGTCCGGTCAATTTTTTTGAAAATATGACAAAAAGGAACCAGTACCTAGACAACCCATTTAGCGGTGCGGAAATCATGAGATTGTGCTACATGAAACTTCCCATCTCGTATCAACAATCACTTGCCGGTCGTTGTGGTAGCGATACTGAGGTATTTAAGGGCATTTTGTACGAACTGAAATTCGCATTACAAGAGGAACAGGCGCGGGAGAAACGCAGACAGCGTGAACAAAATAACAAACGTTGCAATAATGGACCTCAGTGGGATAGTAGGCCAGTGCCGAACTACAACGGCCACAATCAAGATAAGAGTAATGGAAACTCGAAAAACAGGTACATGGCAGAAGAGCGACACTCTTCGGTGCAACATAATAAATTACAAAGGACTTGGGGCGGTAATCAGCAATCGGGAAGGAACAGGAATAATGGTTACCAAAATAACAACCAGGAAGAGGTCGAAGTCCGCCCTCCGAAGCCTGGTCCATCCCACCTTAACGGGCAGGATTATGAATGACTAGACCAGAGCGCGGACGTAGTAAATATAGGCTTAGAATAAGGATTTTTGCTAAAGTGTCTTGTTTGTTTGTGTATGTACTGATCTTAGCGGTAGAATGTCTCATTCATATGTGCCTATATTTTGTGTTTTTATTATTAATAATGATATCTCGCCTCTCGATGTTATGAAAGTGAAGTGCACTAGATTATTTTGTAAAAACACATGATTAAAGAATGGAAAACAAATATTTCTGGGCGTACCCCTAGAAAAAGATAGATTCGGAACTCTGTAAATTACAGAAAAGTTCCCCGTAATTGTATCTCAGTCATTGGAGAACATATTTAAGGTGGGCAGTCCCGTAGGTCGTTACGAGGACGCACCGACGCATCTCGTATGCCCCTGAATACGTAAGAGGTGGACAGCTATGCGCAGTTGCGTGAATTAGCGCACCCAGTGCGCGTTAAAAAGAACCGGATGTAATCATCTACAGAGCAAACAGCAGCATTAATACGCCAGAAATGCTTGTTGATACCAAGATAGTGTAACAACTGCGAGTGTGAGCAGTGAGCTGTATTTGTGTTGTGCCATTGTGACATTGCTAATTCGAAACATGTTCACAGGCCTTATAAAACCATTCGTGACAAAAGGAGAAAACGGGAAGAAAATAGAGGAGAGAAGAAGTGTCACAATAGAACACGATAAAGGACGCTATCCAAACTTCCAACAAAAATCTTGTTAAGACTGACATGTTGTGGTTGGCAGGAGGAAGCCGAAAGGCACGCGTTTTAGCTCACGCAGGCTGGCGTGAGGTCTGGAACAGGACAAGGAAATTAGAATTTAGAAAAAACGGACGTAGCTGGTGAAATACTTAACTTTCATCCATTAATGGTGAACGTCGCTCTGGACGGTACATGATTCAGTATCAATAGTAACTGGTAATGACGCCTTGCTAGGTCGTAGCAAATGACGTAGCTGAAGGCTATGCTAACTATCGTCTCGGCAATTGAGAGCGTATTTTGTCAGTGAACCATCGCTTGCAAAGTCGGTTGTACGACTGGGCGAGTACTAGGAAGTCTCTATAGACCTGCCGTGTGGCGGCGCTCGGTCTACAATCACTGATAGTGGCGACACGCGGGTCCGACGTATACTAACGGACCGCGGCCGATTTAAAGGCTACCACCTATCAAGTGTGGTGTCTGGCGGAGACACCAAATGACACATGTCTAAGTTTGTTGTGTTTTATACATGTTCGCAGGCACAATAAGAGGGACGTCTGCCACATAGGGAACTCAGAAGAAAAAGCAAGATTAGAGATAAAAAGTAGTAAACAGTAAATATGTAGTCGGGTTGGCCAACACCGTGTTAGTCGTAGGAATTGGTAGTTAGAAATGGTGATGGGATCCTGTCCAGATAATCTTGATTCCCTATCCCTTGATTGTGTGTGTGTGAATGACTGTGAAGCAAGTTGTCTTGTACATTTTTTATGTTTATGTATAAAAAAAAGTTCTGTTACATTTCAATTTTAATTGATCCTGAAGTTGATTTACAAACAAGAAAATCATTCCTTTTGTAATGAGACAATGTCATTGCCTTAAAAAAACAAAAAATAAAATAAAAAAAATTTATGGTACTGATGGTTAAACATCAGCACTTTCCATGTACTAAAATTAGTTACCTTAGTTTGTTAAGGTGGCGTAACTGAGCGAGAGGGAGTTGAAGCTACGACACCTGGCACACCACACACGAGCTGACAAGGAACGAGGACGACAGCAATGAGGGGAGCACACAGCTGACGATGGTGATGGCATGCAGACCACGCCCTTAATCGACGGGGACGGTGTTCAACTCAGCAGCCAAGGAGAGGTGACATCCATCACCTCTGTGTACGACAAAGTGGTCGGTCCTGGTCTCTGTACACGGTGCAGATCAGGGCCAGCAATGAAGAGGTCCAAGAAGGTTTCTACATTTGTTGCTCGCCACGTCAGGTGGAGCGACAGCCCAGCTGACCTTTTGTGCCTAAGGACACCAACTTCGAGGGCCTGAGCAAAAAATAGGCTCTTGTCTTATCACGGTCCCTCCCTTGCCCTAAAACGTCTATAGAAGGAGCAATGACCTGTGGCTGAGCCGCGAGAGGTCACCGATCATAGATGCACCGATGGGGTCTTGTACCTGTCGGACAAGATGTCAACAACGAGCTCTTAGGTGAGAGCCATCCTGCCTCAAGAAGATGCGGGCGCATGTGGCGCCATCTCCGTAATCGACGTTGCTCTCTTCTCAGTCGTTAGCCATCCCTCAACTTGCTAGTCAGAACTAATGTCACTTCCGTTCCTGCAAGAAACTTATGCTGTGTGTGTAAGTGTGCCAGTGTGGATTCAAATGAATAACATGCGCCGCAACGAAAGTACTCATTTGTTCTGTTTATGAAATATGTTATAAGAAGGTTATGATTTTATAAATGTGCCTTTTTTTTAAAACATCATATATTTGTCATGCCACGTCTGTTTGTGTTAGAATAAGATTTTATACTTATAGCTTGTTACAAATACACAACAGTGGTTGCTCAATACGCAATTATTCTTGTCATTTTGCTTGTGTACACAATCCAGACACTGGACTGGGCCAGACCTTGTTGAATTGTGTAAAGATGACACTTACACCATGCACAATACAAATGTCCACAGACAGACACAAAAAAAAACCTTTATTTATAAAATGTCAAAGGGGGGTTCACATATAATTTAATGAGAGCAACTACTATCAACTTCACAAAATGTTACACGAATATTGTTCATGTATGTTTTTAGTAATTTAAGTCGAGTAGGGATGGATAACTGAGACTGAATGAACCTTAAGTTACAATTGCGGATCTTGCCATTCAAATGACAAGCACAGAGGGGCTTAAACATGTGTATTTGCCCTTTGCGACGTGTATCCTTGTAATATAATTGTAGTTTTCTTTTGAGTACTCTGACCAATAATTGTCTCAGGAATCGGCAGAGGTTAAAGTAAAATTAGACTAAATAATGACCACATCTTTAACAGTAAATCCAGTCATTGAAAGCAGGTACCCTAGGAACGAGTGGGATTGTGCATCAGAGAGGAGGCAGTGTAATCAATCACCCGTAACTCCTCACGCGAACGGATTAAAAATACCAGTTATGGAGATATTAATTCTGTACCACAGGTGGTAACACCATAGGAGTCATCACCTGTACTACAAAACTGATTTGAAGAGAGGGGCTATGTAAGATGGCAAGAACTATGCCCCTTACATGAAGTCATTAAAGATCACCTAACTCACGTTGAGCGAACAGTAGGGCTGAACAAAAAAATGACTGACAAGGCACAGTGCATCTTGTAGAGGGTATAGTATGGACGTATTGGAATAATTAATGTCGGGTGATGGTTTTAAAGTAATTCACACGACATGAAAACTTTGTGGAAACGAGTCAATTTACTGGACGCTAGTTTACCCCAGGGAAGTATTTAGAGTTGACCGTCACCGGCTGGGGATTGGCGAAGGGAAGCGACAATAGGCAGCTTAGGGCGGCTCAAACTCTGAGAAAGCAGTAATGCGGCGTGGCCTCCAGCCGCCTTCAGATGAGTGACAGTGAGTGGGTGGTTGACCCTGACTCCATGCTGGTGTACCGGGAAACAGACGGAGAACTTGTACGCCTGTTGATAAATGTCCATCGTCCCGTTTTCTGTGAAACATGCGAGAAAGCCACGCAAAGCTATGGTGGAGCGGTCAACAGAGGTCAAAATATGCGTGTTCATGACTATAGCAACTTCATGCTGAATTCACGGTCCACAGAGTCTGAAGCAAATCAGGGGAAGAGCGACAGAATGAAATACGCTGGCCTCCGATGGGAATGTAGTACTCTCCTGGGAGTCAGAATTCCGGAAAACTTGGTGTTTGTGCAGACGATAACCTTGATAGGTAGCCTGGGAGGAGCTATATAGCAGAAGTTGAGAGGAAGGGAAATTTTGTGGGAATTTGTTCACTTCCCAGAGCAGGCATTGGTCAGCATTGGGAAGCAATGCATAATTAACGCAACTTGCACTGCAATTGACGTAAGTGATTTTGCTGGAGGGGAAACTGAGGCAAAGAGCGGACTGTGAGAAGTCTCCGTAGAGGTCTTCCGTTCCCAGCTTGCCTAGAATGCGGACGTGGCATTCTTGACTCAGCTTGCCTGAGAAAGAGTGAGCATCTCTGCAGTTTAGGACTTAGCAAAGGGAACGATTGAGCTTGGAGATAGGAAGTTTTGGTTCAGTTATGTACTGAGCAAGATAGCTAGGAGTGAATAGATGAGTGCAGCCTTGCAGCACCACGAGGTCGGCTGACTTCCACACAATGACGCCGCTCCGCCACGCTGTATTCGGTGATATTGTGCCCGCTCCAGCCACTGATTAATTTGTTGGATCATGTCGGCAAAGTTTCCTCGAGGGTTTCATGGGCCGTGTATTGTAGAATTCTTCTCGCACTTCGCATTACGCCTGGGTCAGTCGATAGGAATTACTTTTCAGTTATCGCGCTTTACTCCATGCAAACGCGTTTTATTACCACTGCCTGATAGGAGAGTCTTGTAATGTGATGACTGAAGGTCGGGAGTTAAAATAAATTTGTGCTAATGGACTGCATCTGTTTTCAACCAAGTAGTTGAAATCCCAAGTCACTTTCTTAATTAATTTTAGGTTCAACATTTGCATCTGGCGTTCAATAGCTGAATATAACATCAATGTGCACCCCTTTTTAATTAAAAGTGATCAATTCTAAATAAATTAATGTCAACACTGCCACCACAGTTCAATCAGGAGTCACAGGGCCACACATTACTTTTTTTTGCGTTTTCCGATATTGCGGCAGTTTTGCACTCTCTGTTGATCTGTTAGTCAGTTAGTTGGGGTGAACACACGCCAAAACCAGCTAAGTGACGGTTGGGGTGTTACACCTCTATTGTTCCTGATCTATATTAACGACATAGGAGACAATCTAAGTAGCCGTCTTAGATTGTTTGCAGATGATGCTGTCATTTACCGTCTTGTAAAGTCATCAGATGACAAAAACGAATTGCAAAATGATTTAGATAAGATATCAGTATGGTGCGAAAAGTGGCAATTCACCGTGAATAAAGAAAAGTGTGAAAATTATTCACTTGAGTACTAAAAGAAATCCGCTAAATTTCGATTACGCGATAAGTCACACAAATCTTAAGGCTGTAAATTCAACTAAATACTCAGGGAGAACAATTACAAATAACCTAAATTGAAAGGATCACATAGATAATGTTGTGGATAGAGCAAACCAAAAACTGCGATTCATTGGCAGAACACTTAGAAGGTGCAACAGGTCTACTAAAGAGACTGCTTACACCACGCTTGTCCACCCTATCCTGGAGTATTGCTATGCGGTGTGCGATCCGCATCAGTGGGGACTGACGGGTGACACCGAAAATGTTTAAAGAACTTTATCGCGAAATAGGGGAGATAGTGCCACAGACATGATACGTGAACTGGAGTGGCAATCATTAAAACAAAGGCGTTTTTCGTTGAGACGGGATCTTCTCATGAAATTTCAATCACCAGTTTTCTCCTCCGACTGCGAAAACATTCTGTTGGCACCAACCTACATAGGGAGAAATGATCATCGCGGTACAATAAGAGAAATCAGGGCTCGCACAGAATAATTCAACTTTTCGTCTTTCCCGAGTGCCGTTCGAGAGTGGAAGGGTAGAGAGGCAGCTCGAAGGTGGTTCACTGAACCCTCTGCCAGGCACTTGATTGTGAATAGCAGAGTAAGCACGTAAATTTAGATATAGATGAAGTAATGACATAAGTTTTTAACGTGTAGAATGGACCATTATGAACTTAAATTCTCAAAATCTGGACGGTCGGCAGGTGTGCACCATATGCTGCACATTAAACCATATATCGAGTAAGGCTCAAGAACAAGAATAGCATCTCTAAAGACTAGCTCAGTAACGAAAGGGGAGAGCTGTAACAGCAAAAGGAATGCATGACTGCAGCGAGCTGAGAATATCTGTGTGTCCTCAGTAATTTAAGCATGTTGAGAACTAGATATAGGTTGCATTATGGTCAATAATAGTAGCAGCTTGGTGGCTTGCAATGAGATTAATATGAGAGATCTGTTGTTACGCATTGGGCTGTTGATTTAACAATTTTCTGGTGTCTGTTACTGAGTACTAATGTTTGCTGGTTGTCTGTTTTTGGTTGCATTTATGTTATGGCGCAGAATCGCATCCTTCAGTTCCTGATGTATTGTGTAGTAATGCAGACCCGCTTCAGGAGCTTTGAGTTAAGTGTGGAGTATGTTGTTTGGCCCAGAACCGTGTCCTTTCAGGTGCTGATTTTGTGTCATGTCGTTTACAAAGATACGGGAACATATAATGTTTATGCGTTCAGACTGAGCCAAATGTTTTTTGTATGATTTAGATGTATTGAGAATATTTTTCTTCTTGAAAGCTTGATGTTGCTTTCGACAGATAACAGATGAACGTGACGTGGCACGTATGATGGAAGTCGATTAGCACCACTTTGTGAGTGCGACAACCCGTCTGGGATATGTCTGGATTGCACTGAGACATATGATTGAAATGTAATGTTCAAGTTAAATAACCTTCTTTTAGTTTAAAACTTAAAGTTTCCAAATTGTGTTACGTATTACGTACGAGTTGTTCAGAAAATTTCATCAAAATTACAAGTAAATATCTATTGAACGGAGTAAGATGACTTAGTTCCTGTCGTGGAAGTCCGTCGACTGTCACAGAGTGGTCAAACATTTTTCAGAGGTATTTTATATGTAACAATTTTCTAAGGAAATACAAGTGATTTGCGAACATTTGTTTTGCCATCTGTGTATTGGGGCTTTAACTGCATCCTTTCCTTAGTCGTTGTCTTGTGGTGGGCCTAGAAATATCAGTTACATGTGACCCAGAGTGTACCGCTTATTTATTTAAGTAACTAATGGTTAGTAACGCAAATTCCTTACAGATGAATGGAAAAACTGATAGAAGCCGACCTCGGGGAAGATCAGTTTGGATTCCTTAGAAATGTTGGAACACGTAAGGCAATACTGACCCTACGACTTATCTTAGAAGAAAGATTAAGAAAAGGCAAACCTACGTTTCTAGCATTACAACTTAGAGAAAGCTTTTGACAATGTTGACTGGAATACTCTCTTTCAAATTCTGAAGGTGGCATGGGTAAAATACAGGGAGCGAAAGGCTATTTACAATTTGTACAGAAACCAGATGGCAGTTATAAGAGTCGAGGAACATGAAAGGGAAGCAGTGGTTGGGAAGGGAGTGAGATAGGGTTGTAGCCTCTCCCCGATGTTATTTAATCTTTATAATGAGCAAGCAGTGAAGGAAACAAAAGAAAAATTCGGAGTAGGTATTAAAATCCATGAAGAAGTAATAAAGACTTTGAGGTTTGCCGATGACATTGTAATTCTGTCAGAGACAGCAAAGGACTTGGAAGAGCAGTTGAAGGGAATGGATAGTGTTTTGAAAGGAGGATATAAGATGAACATCAACAAAAGCAAAACGAGGATAATGGAATGTAGTCGAGTTAACTTGGGTGATGCTGAGGGAATTAGATTAGGAAATGAGACACTTAAAGTAGTAAAGGAGTTTTGCTATTTGGGGAACAAAATAACTGATGATGGTCGAAGTAGGGAGGATATAAAATGTAGACTGGCAATGGCAAGGAAAGCGTTTCTGAAGAAGAGAAATTTGTTAACATCGAATATAGGTTTAAGTGTCAGCAAGTCGTTTCTGAAAGTATTTGTATGGAAGTGAAACATGGACGATCAATAGTTTGGACAAGAAGAGAATAAAATCTTTCGAAATGTGGTGCCAGAGAAAAATGATGAAGATTAGATGGGTAGATCGCATAACTAATGAGGAGGTACTGAATAGAATTGGGGAGGAGTTTGTGGCACAACTTGACTAGAAGAAGGGATCGGTTGGTAGGACATGTTGTGAGGCATCAAGGGATCACCAGTTCAGTATTGGAGGGCAGCGTGGAGAGTAAAAATCTTAGAGGGAGACCAAATGATGAATACACTAACAAGGGAGCCTCCCCATCGCACCCTCCTCGGATTTAGTTATAAGTTGACACAGTGGATAGGCCTTGAAAAACTGAACACAGATCAATCGAGAAAACAGGAAGAAGTTGTGTGGAACTATGAAAAAAAGAAAAGCAAAATATACAAACTGAGTAGTCAGTGTGGAAGATAGACAACATCAAGGATAATGTGAGCTCAGGAGCGCCGTGGTCCCGTGGTTAGCGTGAGCAGCTGTGCAGCGAGAGGTCCTTGGTTCAAGTTTTCCCTCGAGTGAAAAGTTTAATTTTTTATTTTCAGGCAATTGTTATCTTTCCGTCCGTCCGTCCGATGCGAGGTAACTGCGCCGTAGTATGGGGACGCTGCACCTAAACAAACATCGAAACACACGACGTCAGTCGACTACAGCGCACGGAAGAGAGAGTATTCCTGCTAACGAGGCTCCCTGGCTGGCAGTTGACTGTTCGCTACTTTGGACGAGAGTGCATTAAATACGCGAGATGTATTCTGTGGGCAACATGAATCCAGCAAATACAGTTAACGACTTCAATAACAAGGTGAATGAATATTTTCAGTACTGTAAGGAATCGGAAAGTTCCTTAAGGTGTCGAACGATTGTCGAACATTTGTATGATTATTTCCTACTTTTGTTGATAAACAGTACGTGTGGTGATGACGATACCTTGCTGATTGCTGCGGGGCTGTATGTACCAGATGATGAGATTGTTGACGATCCGTAAGAAGAACACGAAGAGGAAATACTGCGACTTCAGTCTGATGGTATTTCTTTGGGTTACATGAAGGAAATGCTCCAATACAGGTTACTGTCCAAACCAATTAAAAGATGCAAATATAGATTATGGAGTGAACTAACAAATAAATTTAAGAAACCTAAAGGGATGGAGGAAAAAAGCACAATTAAATATTGCGAAGAAGTTATGGAACTAGGTGGAACCTGAAGACAGAAGTTCAGTGAACTAGAAAACCATGTATACCGACAATTTATTAAAGCCATAAATGAATTAAGTGCAGTGCATGATACAGTTCTACAGATTTGGGGAGTGCATTACGCTAAACAAATCGGCCTGGACTTCAAGGCTTCATCTCACTGGTTTGTCACGTTCAAAAGAAAATACAAAATTACGAGCAGAAAGATTACGAAACATGTAAGCAAGAACTACGCGAATAAACTAGAAGAACTTTTAGAGTGTTCCAAGACGTTTGCTACAGAAACTAACGTCAGATTCCGACAGTATGAAGACGCATATATTATTAACACAGATCAGTCCGGTTTTAACTATGAAATGTAATCGACAAGCACGTTATCGTTAGTTGGAGAAGGCGACACGGAATGTACTGTAGTCCAGTTGCATGCCACTTCACATAGTTATACCATACAATATGCTCTGAACAAAGCAGGATTTCTTTTACCTACATTTCATTTATGTTTGCAGGAAAAAAATGGTGTATTTGGACCCGAAGTTCAGCAGCAGGTGTACTTGCGCAAACGCCGAATGTCAATGTGAATTGCAGTGCGTCAGGAAAAATGGAGAAAAGACTAGTGAAATACTTTAATGAACGTGTGATTGCTCCTTTCGCGGACAAAGATTTTGCCTTACTCCTTGACAGCTATACAGGACAGAAGGATCAGGCATTGTACAATTTTAGTGTGGGAGTAGACGCGATTACCATTCCTCCAGGTTGCACACCTCTTGTGCAACCGTTAGATGTGTTTGGTTTTCGGCAAGCGAAATACTTTGTGAAAAGATTCTATGATTCTGCGAAGCTGCACAGGCACACAGAGCAGTATTGTTTACGTGATCGTGTGTCAATTATCAAAGTTCAGGCACTCACACATAATCAACTTCGCTCTCCAAAATTCCAGGACATGTTCAGATTTGCTTGGGCATATGCAGGATTTGACGGTCTACACACGGAAAAATTTGAAAACGTTAAAAACATATGTTTTGACAGAGCACAGGGAAAACTGTGCGACAGTGAAACTGTTGCATTCATTTGTTGCAGTTTGTGTGACAAACTCTTATGTTTTCATCACTTTTTTGGGAGTGATTATCACATCCACAAGAAAACCTAAATCGGGCAAGGTAGAAGAATCTTTTTATCCATTCGCCAAGTGTACAAATTAGGTGGGTCGACAACATATTCCTGTCATGTGACGCACATGCTGTCACTATTGTCGTATAGAATATATCAAACGTGTTTTCCTGTGGAGGAATCGGTTGACCTATGACCTTGCGATCAAATGTTTTCGGTTCCCATTGGATAGGCACGTCCTTTCGTCTACTAATCGCACGGTTTTACGGTGCGGTCGCAAAACACAGACACTAAACTTATTACAGTGAACAGAGATGTCAGTGAACGAACGGACATATCATAACTTTGCGAAAATAAAGAAAGTAAACTTTTCACTCGAGGAAAAACTTCAACCAAGGACCTCTCGTTCCGCAGCTACACACGCTAACCACGGGACCACAGCGCTCCTGAGCTCAGACTCTCCTTGATGTTGCCTATCTTACACATGGACTACTCAGTTTGTATATTTTGCTTATTTTTTCATAGTTCCATACAACTTCTTCCTGTTTTCTCGATTGATCTGTGTTCAGTTTTTCAAGGCCTATCCACTGTACCAACTTATAACTAAATCTGAGGGGGGTGCGATGGGGAGGTTCCCTTGTAAGCAGAGACAGAAGGATGTAGGCTGCAGTACGTACTGGGAGCTGCAGCAGCTTGCACAGGATAGATTAGCATGGAGAGTTGCATCAAACCAGTCTCAGGAATGAAGACCACAACAACAACAACAACAGTGGTTAGTATATATCAGAAAGGTAGATGCAACACTGCACAAACTGATTACTTAACTAACTGTACCGTACAGATCCTGGATAGTGGCTATCGTTTCAGTTACACAGCAGACAGTTATTTATTAAGCAAATATGTGCAGAAGTTATGTATTTACCACAAGAATGAACTCTGTACCTGATTGGTTCTAATGAAATAGCTGTCACATATGTCAGATGGAGTAGACCGACGATTGTTTCCCATGTAATTTTAGAAGTTTTTGGTTCCATTAATTGCTTGTTGTTGAGGATAACATGAGGCTGCACATCAGCGCAGATGTTCATAGTCACACATCAGTACATGTGGTATGCTAGGTCGTGAAGCAGGATGATGTAGATAGAGCATAATCAGAGTTGTTGGTCATAAGAAGCGACAGCGCCACGATACCATCTTTTTTTTTAGATAGGCAGCGTTAGATGAAGTTCACAACCACTAATGTCATTCAGAACAGGTGACCGCGTACCACCACCACATTTTCTAAGCATCCACACTATTCTGATCATACAGTTGTTACTATCATCTTCTAGTAACGATTACAATATAATTGCTGCTGACGCTTTGCCAAGAAAAGCGAAAACCGCCTTTTGAATGAGAATTTTCATTTGCAGTGCTCCTCGAGTTTTTGCAGTTTGATCTTAATTAATGGCTGGTAGTTTCAAACACTAATCGGTCCTTGCGGCCATCAGAATTTTCGTATGGGAATTATCAAAGTGTAACTGCAGGAACATGCGACTACTTTAAGCAACACTCCAAATGGTTCAAATGGCTCTGAGCACTATGGGACTTAACTTCTGTGGTCATCAGTCCCCTAGAACTTAGAACTACTTAAACCTAACTAACCTAAGGACATCACACACATCCATGCCCGAAGCAGGATTCGAACCTGCGACCGTAGCGGTCACGCGGTTCCAGACTGAAGCGCCTCTAACCGCACGGCCACACCGGCCGGCTAAGCAACACTCCATTATGGGTTGAATATGACTCGGAAAGCGGCGTTAATTTGACTTTCAGTCCATCTCCTGACAACTTACTGAAAGGTATCTGAAATGCTCTGATAATGGTGTTCCCTGCCGCGTCAGTTCTGTAAAGGGTTGTGGCAGCTGTCAGTTGATGCTGAATGCAGACATACACAGAGATCTTCATTGCTGTAGGGCCTACTCTCCTTTCCTACGTGTTCCCCCTAAGTAACAGAAATGATTGTGCTGCAAAACATGGTGTCCTCAAGTCCGTCTATAAGAATCTGCGAGCGATAGTAATGAGTGAAAGGAAAGAGACTGTTGATTTTTGTGAAACTTCCAGTCGGAACTATAATTAGGATCTGGTGTCATATTACGCTTGAGAAGCCTAAAGCGTTTATCGTCTCACTTCAGTATTAAAAAAATTGCTTCGATATCAGAGTCCTGCGATAGAAATTAAGTTGTTGGCAGAAAGATGCGACCATAGAGCATTTTGCTGCGATTAACTGTTATATACTTGGACTGTGCTGTGTGTAGGGGTTAATGGTACTGACGCTATTCACTCTCTGTTAATTAGTTCTCTGACATATAAAAATTAAGTATGGCCTATAGTCTGATGTAGTGGTAGTTTAATGTTATGACTCAGCACCATATGTATAGTCTCTGCAATTTCTATAACCGTCTGCCCATCTGTGCTGCCGCACTAGGACTCGATACTTCTCATATGACTAGTGTGGTAGCATCGAGGGGTCGAAATATTAAAACGTTAGGGGATAAATTGATAACACTCTGCGCAAGCGATGCACAGAATCTCAGCGGCAAGCTCAGCTTGGTGAATCTGCTGTTGTTTCGGATTCTCTCTTTCTGCAGCATACTGCACACTGAAAAGCTCTTCAATCTACGGTCTTTTAGCTTTTATTGACAAACCATCAGAACCTGATACATTTTAATCGTAAGGAATAGATGATACGTACCTTTCTTTTATTATTTATGGACTGAATGACAGCTTTACTCAAGGATGACTTATTCTAGACATTACTAGCAGTGTTTTGTGTTTCTGACATAAAAATGCTTCTCCTTTCACGTTTGCAGAAGCTGGAATCGAAGTTGCACTGCATACATTCGCTAGTTTAATTTTCAACGGAATTCGAGCCTGCGTTTTCTGCCATTTCTTATGGTTTCCTGCGTAGTAGCGTCTCTTGATTTGGAACTTTATGTTAGGGTCTACTCATAGCTTACGAAGTCTCCCTGTGGATATTACATTTTGCAGTCGATGATGTATTGTTGTCTCTTCATTTGTGTGCCTGTCTTTCACGAATAGTGCCGTGGACATCGATGTCGAAAACAAGTTTTACAGCTCTATTATTATAAAAAAAGACGTGTTCCCTTCTCATAACGTTTACAGTATAACTACTGGACATGTTCTAAAAATGTGAAACATGTCTGGTGTTGAGCTTTTCAGTTTCAGTACGCTTAAGAAAGAAAAACATAATTAATTGTGACAGTAATGATTTGTGTTGTTTTGTTTGTAGTCGGCACATCTGAGTAGCATTATTGACGACGCTCTAATCCCTAAACCAAGTTAAAGAAACGCTAATATGACTCACTGACATATACGTTCGGTGTCTCGGCTATCGGCCGCCACGACTTTGAGACACGAACTGTAGTAACTTCCTGGACTGCTCAAGGCTGGTATACTTCCTATTAGACGTATAATTGAATCTTGGCAAAACTGCAGGATATGTTTGGCGACATTGTGATCGACGAGTTCCTTCCTGGATGACACGAAATTAGCCTGCAAAATTCAGTTGATATATTCGTATCATTTCCATTAAATAATGTGAATGATTTCCACATGAAGTGTGAAATGAATTTATAAATTTATTGGTTTTGAGTCCAGGAAAGTCATTCAATGTGGAAACTGCAATTAATGTCCTCTTAATTTGCGGGCTTATCTGTCCACAGTCGCGGCTGGTTACTCGACGAGTGCGGACACAGCTTAGCGTATTCCTTACGATTGGTGTGACGTCTAGTGCTTCGTAGAACTCTTATCAAATGGTACTTAGGGGTTTGGCTGTCTATCTTCCGGGGTTGTAAGTATGGAACATCACCATAAAAACCCCGTTTCTTTTTGGTGAAATAGCGGAGTTTTCCGCTGTCCCCTTGTTCACCATGTCGTAATCTCTTAGGAAAAGCATGTTACGACTATCATTCTCAAGAATACTCGTCATGTTCAGCCCACTGCTTTGGAAATCATTATGTTACATGATAACTTCGGTATTTCAGGAGATAATGCAGAATTCTCCCAGACTGATAGTGAAAAGTATTGTGTGTTTGTCAAATTGTATAATTCTGTTTGTTGAACAAGATTTTAATGAAAACTGAGGGTCAGTTTCAATTTTGTCTCCGTGATGATTCTGTTAGTGTGGCTGAAATTTATAACGCTAACAGTGAGCTGAAGACTGTTAGAATTTTTCATCTTCACCCAGAAATAGGAAATAATGACTTAGTACCGGTTCTTTCTAAATATGGGCAGGCTAAACACATTGAATTTGAAAAATGGTGCAGCAGTACAAAATTCGGTGTTATAACGGCGTAAGGTTAGGGCAGATGTTTCTTAAAATTGACATCCTCTCCCATATTACCGTATCTGGTTGCAAGGCCAAACTAACGGTGCATATCTGTAACGAATCAGGGCACCTTTCCGAAAATTGTCCGCAGCGGTTGTTTGTTTTGAGGGACGATCTACAACAACGTACTAGGCTGCAATTACAGGATCTAGCACCCGCCGGTACTGTACGAGATAAAAATGAAGTTAACCAGATGGCGGACACGGACCCACCCCTGACCAATTTTTACGATTTCCCTCCTTTAATGAAAGGAACAAGTAAAGTGCAGCTGAACGTACTGGCAGGTAGCGAGGAAAGTAGAAGCAGCACCGAAATCCAGCCTGTGATTCCTAGGCAATAACCCACATACAAATAGGTAACGCCGTATTTTATCCAAAACAATGCGACATCAGAATGGTAGCAGATGAACATCTCATTACCGGTGAACCTCAGAAGAGCAGAAAATAACCCTTTAGAAAGGAAAACTCGATTTCAGAAGCAGAAGACGATGGTGGCAGTTCTTCCCAAACTCCGAGGAAGCAGAAATCCGTCAAAGTAATGAACTTTCCAGTTGCAATCGAGACAGACGCACCTGTGCCAGCACATATGGAAGTAACTATGGTACATCAGCTACCTATACCAGACATAATAGATCCCCAGAGCCATGCCACTCAGGAAAAGGAAAGTAAACAACAGCCGACGGACGGATGACCACAACAGGCTACAACACAACGACAGCTGAATGAGACCTCAGCAACTGACAAAGTGTAACGTAAACGAGGAAACATAGCGGGACACGCCTCCAAAACAACTTCCACTGTGACTGATAGCTGAACTGAGAACAACGCTAGAGACTTTTAACAAGTCGCTCAAACCCCAAAGTACTGCAAAATTGCCATGGGTGAAGGCCACACCGAAATTTAAATAACGTAGAGTACTACTACCTTATCACTCATGAACTGCAAACAAAAGTGGAAAACGGGGAAAATCGAGGAACTGATTTTTAAAAAATGAAAAAGAAAATATTAGAAATGCAGGAAAGGGAACTAGAAGGGAAGACTCTCACCTGCAAGGATTACGGGCGTGTACCAGATGAAGAGTGGAGTATTTATCATCTCACAGGAGAGCGGAATAGGGTCAAACTAAGTACCACACTGTCTCCAGATGAGAACGAATTTATTTGTCGTAAGGGGAACCGTGAAAATTTCCAAAGACTGTATAGTGCACAGCCATCGGATGCTCTATAAACAGCACAGCCGCTAAAAGATTGTACGTCACGTCTAACAAGTGGAAGTATCACTCCGTTGTCCGAAACAATATCAAAGGAAGAAATTGAAGATTTTCTCAAATTTTTACCACAACTCAGGAGTTTAGGAGCAGACGGTATCCCCTACGAATTCTACAAATCCTTCTGGCCAATTATTAACAAAGATTTCATGGAAGTAGCGCGAGAAAAATAGCGATGCGGGCGCATATACTCCGAAAAGGAACCATGAACTATCGTGCTCGTTCACTACAAGCCGATCCCACGAGGAATAACGGATTTCAGGCCCATAACGTTGTTATGCGCTGACTCGAAAATAATTTCTCGTGTCTACGGGCTCGTGTTTTCCTTGTAGAAGTGTTCAAAGTTCGGGATACTTCTGTTTTCAAGATACAAATCAACGGACATTTCACGGAAGCATTCCAGATCCAGTATTCCGTCCGGCAGGATTGTTCCTTATCAATGATTCTGTTCGACATCTCCTTAGAACCTTTACTCCGTACAGTTGTGGCCTCGGTACCAGGATTACATATTGTTGCGCAGCGATTCGCTGAACGCTTACGTTGATGATGTTACCATTATAATTACCTAGACCCAAGACATCGCGGGGATATCAGAAATAATGGACGGCTGTAATGAAGCACCTGGGTAAAGATGAACAACGAAAAAACACAGCTCATATGGTCGAATGAAGGTATTCATCAACTGCCACGTCCCTTCACCGAATGTGCTGAAATGAAAGTGCTAGGAGTAAAATTCAGGAAAAACATCAAATGATCAACTGACGTCAATTCTAGAGGAATGGTAGACAAAGTGAGAGGTTCCCTTATAGCGGATACTATGAGACAATTAAACATCATTCAAAGGATCGAATGTGTAAACATACTGGTCCTATAGAAAATGTGGTAAGCTGCCAATCAATAGGAAACGTATCGCCCAAGTCAAAAACTACATAGGCTGGTTTATTTTGAAAGGTAACGTGTTTCGGATAGCCAGGTATCAACTGACGAAACCACTTAACGAATGTGGTCTAGCTTTAACATATTGTGGGGCAAAATGTTCGGACATTTAATGAAAAATCTCATAAATACTCTCATATTACCAGCTAGTCTTTCGGACTTACTACAAGTTGGATGGGGTATTGTGACGGAAAATACTGGTAACAGGAGGATGCCAGCAAGTATAATCCGTACCTTGAAAACTGCAACATCTGTTTTATAGCAGACTCCTAATGCAAGGTTCTATCCTACAAAGAAAATATTAAGAACCGTTGGGATCAAAACTCCATGCTCCGTGGCAAACCAGGCAAAACACAAAGACTTACACTGGAAGACTATCTGGTCAAATTTCGCAGACAGATCCATAAGGCTAAATTTACACTGCCCGCGATGCGATGCGATGCGATGCCGAGCCGAGCGGAGCGATGAAGCGCTGAAATCGCGTGACAATGGGCAGTCTTGGTTGAACAGTGGCAACAGAGAGGTGCCCGTTTAGACTGCAGGCTGAGCCGAGCGATGTGATGCGGTGCGATGCGATGACTCCGCTGTAGTCGCAACCGAGTTTGCGTTTCGCGCGAGTGTTTGGAGCGATTGCTTGTTTGCGCTTGCGTCTGAAGTAATTGCTTGCTTGCAATGGACATCGAAAGACTAATTAACAGTGTGCGTGAACGCTCCGTGTTGTGGGAGCAGAAAAATAAATATTACGACAATAGGGATTTTGTTCGTCAAGCATGGAATGAAATAGCTGAAGATTGTGGAACAGACAGTAAGTACAAAAAAGTAAAATAAATAGCTACAATACTCCAAGAAATAAGTAACACAAACAACTTCGTTTATTTTCTAATTTTAATTGTGTATAGATACTATTACAGTATTTTGATAATGAAATGACGTTCACAATAGTTACAGTATTTGATAATTTCGACATGAAATATATTTGCGTTAATGACTGTTGACATAGTTTTTGAAGGCCTCTCTGACACTCCTCGCTCTTCTTGAAGCACTACTGTTTGCTCTGTCATTTTGGAATTTCACGTCTATATTTTCAGGCGAGGTACTGAAGAATAAATGGAAGAACCTACGTGACACTTTCCGCTCTGAACTCAAAAAAACTCGTGCTGAACGTTCAGGAGACGAAGGTGGCATGCCGCATTTCCAATCCAATTGGCCGTTGTACGAGCTAATGACCTGCCTGACTGACGTAATGACGCCACGGAAGACCAAGACTAATGTTCATCACAGTAAAAGAACAGCATCGCAACACGACGACGCACACGACGACGTACCATTTTCACCAGCTCTTACAGAGAAAGAGAGTGTTTCACCTGATGAAACCAACCAAGCCAGGTCTTCAAGAGTGTCTGTAAGTTCAGAGGGTAGCGTTTCGATGCCTCCTCCCTCACCCACCCTACACGCAAACCAAAACAAGAGATCCAAGAAATCGACAAATTCTGAGTTGCTAAATATAGAGAAGCAAAAGTTGAAGCTAATCGAGCAACAAATGTCGAAATCAGAAACGGAAGATGACAGCTATCATTTTGTAGTGAGTTTGCTGCCAGCAATGCGAAAACTATCACCAGCAGCTCAGTTGAGAGTCAGTATAAAAATTCAGCAAGTTCTTTTGGAAGAATTGGAACAATCAACCACTTCCACTGCACATTCGTTGATGTCACCCTATGCACCTGAAAATCCAGTTGAAATCGTAATTGCTGGAAATCCGCAGAATGAAAAAGTCATTTCTAAAATTGAACCTGATGACATTGTTATTTCAAGCCACCAAGATTCTGAAAACTTTGATACTTAAGTGAGTGAACTATGATGTATTTTACTTCTCATTGTCAACTATGTCAAAATTTATTAAAAGAAAGTTTGAATCTATCACAATTTGTAAATTTTTCATAATAAAATGATTGCTGTAAACTTAATATTGTACTTACCTAATGGTGATCATAACTTTTTCAGGGGTAATAGCCATTCTGAAATTTGTGTTTTGCTTCTGTAATCTATTTGAAGCAGATGACACTGTATAATAAAATGTCTCTGTACTCATTCTGAAGTAACTCCAAAATTTATCCTCAAGTCACTGTACAAATGATGAAATTCTCCTAAAGCCCTCCTCTCCTTGTTGATTTCATGCACCCATTCACGACTGCATTGAATTCTCAGAGCACTGTTTTCTAATAAAAAAGAATTTACTGGGCCGAGGAAACACGACATCGTGCCGAGACTGCTGAATTGCTGGCTAGATCGCGCGCGCGCTGTATCGTGTGCAATGTGAACGCTCCATCGTATTGCATCGCTTTGGCCATTATGCTTCGCATCGCGTCGCATCGCATCGCAGGCAGTGTAAACGTACACTAAGTTCACAGTTGCGCTCAGCAGTTTACATGTTTCTAAACGATTTAATCCCAATGGCTTCGCTACGCCACAGAATAAAACTGACCAGTCATCCGTACAAATACACTGGACTGATTGACACTGCCATACGCCGCTTAGTAGGCTGCACCAAAATTGCAGGTCTATAGGAATGGATAAAGTTTAAATCGGCGGGACTGTTATCACCGAATGTTAATGAAATAAACAGGAAAAAAATTATGTATATGGACGTTAAAGCGTTTCCAGCGTCCAAGACGAGAACACTCACATGGTTCATACAGTTTTCACACACTACGTCTTTCACGAGAGAGGGGAGCCTATAAATGACTTTGAACAACACAATATTCAGGAAAAACAAAAAATTCTCAACAATAGTCGGAAAGAGAAAAGTTTTTAGCATTTATACATCCTACGTAAACACAACAAGAGAAAAACAGGGTAAAAAACCGACAAACAGAGATATGATGACAAACATTCCCATATATAACACATACTGAAGAGGTTTATCTCATATGTATTGCTTGTCAATACAGATTCAGACACATAAAAAATTACATGACCTCATACCTTAACTACCTCGTAATTGGGATAAGTAGAAAAATTTTTGTTTTCATGTTTATAAGTTACTGTGGTACAATCACAAACCAGCGTTGTGTTCCACTGAGATTCACATTCATGAAGAAAGAAATCTAATTATTTATATGAAAGAATAAATTTAGTTTGATTAAAGGGGAAGTATAATTCTTGTCAAGTAAGACTTTAGTTTCACTTCCAATGGTTCCCAACGGGAAAAATATAAAAAAATAAAAAATAAATAAGAAAAGTGAGAAACATATTACAAATTTAAAAATTAAAAAAATTCTAGAAAACAAAAGCTGGGTGTGAAGTACCGTGGTCACCTGTAAAGTGGGTATTGCTTTGGTTCCCGGTTTGACTCTCACTGAAGCCGTCAGATCGAAAAACAATAAAGAAATTTTATTTACGAAATGCCACATTTCCGTACTACTTCATTGTGACACAGGACAGCATGTAAATACAGACCGATTTGAAGTCCAGAATGAGTAATATCTTACTAATTCGTGCTAATATAGGCACTCTCCTGTCACAGATACCTAATGTTTTATTAAATTAGACTTTCGTCCTTAGGATATCGTGGTAATATGAATTTCATTTGAATTAGAACAGTGCATATTTTAATAGCGTTGACCATTATTTTACTGAATACAACGCTATACATCAAAGAGAAATAAATCATCAGCAGTATATTCTCTCGCATTATCTAAAACAGGCTGCAACGCTCAGGTAGTTTCCGATCGCACGTCTGTAGAAACCTACTAGATCTGAGTTAAAGACATCGTCACACCAAGTTTGAAGGGCATTTTCGTACAGAGAGGAGTTTTCTTGGCCGGTTTTGGATAAGGAGCTTGAAAGGTAAACATGTGAGGACATAAGATTTCAAGAATAAGTGCGTAAGGGACCACTTTTCAAACACTTGGGTAGTTCTGTTAGTGAAATCGGCTGAGTGCGTTATCCTGTAGTGTCAATACGTGATGTAGTTTTGTGGGTCGCCGGCCAGACTTTACAGAAGCTCTCCTGCGAACCTTGCAGAACAAGCACTCCTGAAAGAAAGGGTATCCTTTCTTTCAGGAGTGCTAGTTCTGCAAGGTTCGCAGGAGAGCTTCTGTAAAGTTTGGAAGGTAGGAGACGAGGTACTGGCAGAAATAAAGCTGTGAGGACGGGGCGTCAGTCGTGCTTGGTTAGCTCAGTTGGTGGAGCACTTGCCCGCGAAAGGCAAAGGTCCCGAGCTCGAGTCTCGGTCCGGCACACAGTTTTAATCTGCCAGGAAGTTTCATCATATCTCTTCGCTACCAACTGGGGCAGAGCCTGTTTAGTTTGGGCCATAGCGGAGGTGGAAGGCGCGGAAAACAGAAACTCTGTCGCCAGTGAGCTTCCTTACACTAGACACATTCATTTATTTAATGAGTCAGTGGTCATTTAAGGTCACAGGGCTCTTCTTTTATTTAAACTTCAGTCGTTGAAAATTTTGGTGCTTGACTGGGATTCAAATTCGTACCTCTTCTTTCGTGATATCTGATCCACACGGAACGATTTAGTTCGATCGTTTTGTTGTTTTCTTCGAGATTACAGTCGCCTCTAGGTCCCCACGAAAGGCACGTTCGTGGGTTCGAATCCTGGTCCTGTATAAAAGTATTCTTGGTGTCATTTCAAACTTTGGCATATGTACACCAAACTACTAGTGATAAATAATTTTCATTTTTAATGTCTTTTCATGTGTTTTCATCAGGTGTCGTCATTTCTAGCCGAAAATGCGCTCATCACACTGTTGGTGAAGAAACAATTCCTGGACAGAAAACAACGGCGGTAGGTGCCGGGTTCGACTACTGATAAGGCAAAAAAGATGTATCCTCATTTCAGTTTCAAACTACTCGCTGTCGGTGAAAAAATAAGATATCTAGAATCTGAATTTCTTAGTTAACAATCTGATTACATGCTGGATTCGAGCGCTCGTCACAAAACTTCGCATCACGGCACACTTCGTTTTAAACACATGAAAACTTTCTTACTTGAAATTACATTAAATGTTTTTCGTGGTTATGTAACAGGGAGATAAGGGTCTTGAGAGGGTAATAGGCAATGCAAAAAAAATTTCAAGTTCAGATTTGATGACTGCTGACTGGTGAAAACTTCGATATTTCACTGCTATTTACGCCTAATCACCAATGACGGGCGTTGCTCTGATCGAATCGTTGCTTAGTTACAATGGCTATGGTTACTTGGTTTGAATCCAGATCCAAAACAAAAAAAAATTCGTTATGTCTTTTAAAGTTGAAACATGTGTACAAATAATTTCTCAGTCATGAGTACAGCGGAATTACTGGTGGTAACGATGTTGTTTTTGAGGTCTCCATAGAGCGCTTGCCGCTGTTAATCTGGTGATAAAGAATTTGACCACACAACCTCTCCTCCATTTGCTAGCCAACTGGCGTTGAAAATTTCTCCCAACACTAGGATTCGAATCCAGCGCCAAATGCGTCTTAGTGGTACCGATCACGGACACAGGTTACTGTAGTAATGATTCTCTGTGGTCTGCATTTGGTAGTTCCGTGCAGAAGTACTGTGGTAACAAGATACGCAGGTTTTCATATAAGTCGTTTTGTGTGTTTTCGAGTTATTGCCATTGTGTATTTTTTGTACAGTAGGAATAGCAATGTATTTGACAATCTGGGAAATCTGGCCGTAAACTCGTAATACAATGCTACAGATGTCGAAGTTAACGGTTGCCCAGATGGCTGTGAGACTGGTTACCTAAGAGATTCTACAGTGACTTTTTTTTCTGTTTTCAGTTCTCATGCTACATTTTTATTCAGTACACTGATTGTAAAAGAGAGTAGATTGGAGCTGTTCCATTTTACTGGTTAGTTCAACAGGCAGTTTATGACAAACCACTCGTATCAGGAACGACGTTTCACATGTGTGGCAAAGACTTTTAAATGGCAGAAGTACTTGAAATTGTCATAGAACTTTAGGAGTCCAAATATTCTCTCAAACTCTCTTGTTCATAAAAATTTTGCATAAAGATTGTTGGAATGTTGCATGTGATGGAATTAGTTTATTCAAATTCTAATGAGACTGGCAGTGATTTTCAAATGTCACTTACTAAAATAAAATTGAATTTACAAGCGTTAAGGATAGTCTCTTCTCTAATGACACGTGTTCTAGTATTTGCAGTCTCGTGGTATTGATCTGCATCAGTATTGATTACCTTAAAGAACAGTGTTCTCTAGTGGTCTCATGTGGTATCTTTTTTGTATAGTGAAACGACTGTACTTCAAAGAGATCAAAGGACCTGCAAGACAGCTACGTTATGTGGTCTGTAGGCAAATCACGAGCAACGCATTTTAAGTCGTTCGGATACTTTTGGGAATGACAGTAAATCGTTGTTGACAAAATAAAAACGATAACAAAACAAAACAGTAAAACAACTGAAAAATGTACCGCACTAACAAAAAATTATCGAGAGCTTAAATGAGAAAAAACGAAACACTACTTAGTGACAGTAAAGTTCAGTAACAATGCAATATTTTTCGGACGGCCACTTTCCTGCTCCCCGCCTCACCTATCATCCCGTGATAGCACGGCACGCACTGCGAGTTACTCCAAGCGACCGGGTGTAGGCGCGAGTCGTGTCAGCATCGCGCCGTGGCCCAATTTGCGCGGTCCCTCTTGAACCTGTTCAGCTACATTAATGCGGCGTCTAGTCTTATTGCCTAATGTGCCTGCAGCGTCCACCAACAGACGGCATTCAGTTTCGCTGGGGGCTGTGGTCATAATGTTTTGGCGTGTCAGTGTGACAAGAGCAAGATGGCTAATGTTTATCGGAAGGACTTCACTAATAGACAACTTACTTCATCAAAATATCAGGGGAATAAAAAATAAAGTAGATGAGCTGTTAGTGTGTTTAGATGATCTCTGTAAATGGGCTCTCATTAAACTTTGACAAAACACAGTATATACAGTTCCACACAGTAAATGGAATGACACCATTAATAAATATAGACTTCGATCAGAAATCAGTAGCTAAGGTAGAATATTGAAAATTTCTAGGTGTATGCATTGATGAGGGGTTGAACTGGGAAAAACACACTGAAGATCTGCTGACACGTTTGAGTTCAGCTACTTATGCTATTAGGGTCATTGCAAATTCTGGCGATATACATCTCAGTAAATTAGCTTATCACCCCTATTTTCATTCTCTGCTTTCGTATGGCTTCGTATTCTGGAGTAACTCATCACAGAGTAAAAAAGTGTTCATTGCACAAAGCCTGTAATCAGAGTAATTGCTGGAGCTCATCCAAGATCATCCTGCAGACACTTATTTAAAGAGCTAGGCTCTTCACTGTAGCCTCACACTATATACACTCCTGGAAATTGAAATAAGAACACCGTGAATTCATTGTCCCAGGAAGGGGAAACTTTATTGACACATTCCTGGGGTCAGATACATCACATGATCACACTGACAGAACCACAGGCACATAGACACAGGCAACAGAGCATGCACAATGTCGGCACTAGTACAGTGTATATCCACCTCTCGCAGCAATGCAGGCTGCTATTCTCCCATGGAGACGATCGTAGAGATGCTGGATGTAGTCCTGTGGAACGGCTTGCCATGCCATTTCCACCTGGCGCCTCAGTTGGACCAGCGTTCGTGCTGGACGTGCAGACCGCGTGAGACGACGCTTCATCCAGTCCCAAACATGCTCAGTGGGGGACAGATCCGGAGATCTTGCTGGCCAGGGTAGTTGACTTACACCTTCTAGAGCACGTTGGGTGGCACGGGATACATGCGGACGTGCATTGTCCTGTTGGATCAGCAAGTTACCTTGCCGGTCTAGGAATGGTAGAACGATGGGTTCGATGACGGTTTGGATGTACCGTGCACTATTCAGTGTCCCCTCGACGATCACCAGTGGTGTACGGCCAGTGTAGGAGATCGCTCCCCACACCATGATGCCGGGTGTTGGCCCTGTGTGCCTCGGTCGTATGCAGTCCTGATTGTGGCGCTCACCTGCACGGCGCCAAACACGCATACGACCATCATTGGCACCAAGGCAGAAGCGACTCTCATCGCTGAAGACGACACGTCTCCATTCGTCCCTCCATTCACGCCTGTCGCGACACCACTGGAGGCAGGCTGCACGATGTTAGGGCGTGAGCGGAAGACGGCCTAACGGTGTGCGGGACCGTAGCCCAGCTTCATGGAGACGGTTGCGAATGGTCCTCGCCGATACCCCAGGAGCAACAGTGTCCCTAATTTGCTGGGAAGTGACGGTGCGGTCCCCTACGGCACTGCGTAGGATCCTACGGTCTAGGCGTGCATCCGTGCGTCCCTGCGGTCCGGTCCCAGGTCGACGGGCACGTGCACCTTCCGCCGACCACTGGCGACAACATCGATGTACTGTGGAGACCTCACGCCCCACGTGTTGAGCAATTCGGCGGTACGTCCACCCGGCCTCCCGCATGCCCACTATACGCCCTCGCTCAAAGTCCGTCAACTGCACATACGGTTCACGTCCACGCTGTCGCGGCATGCTACCAGTGTTAAAGACTGCGATGGAGCTCCGTATGCCACGGCAAACTGGCTGACACTGACGGCGGCGGTGCACAAATGCTGCGCAGCTAGCGCCATTCGACGGCCAACACCGCGGTTCCTGGTGTGTCCGCTGTGCCGTGCGTGTGATCATTGCTTGTACAGCCCTCTCGCAGTGTCCGGAGCAAGTATGGTGGGTCTGACACACCGGTGTCAATGTGTTCTTTTTTCCATTTCCAGGAGTGTATATTCACTTAGGAAATTTGTTATTAACAATCCGAACGAATTCAAAAGTAATAGCAGTGAACATGGCAACAACACTAGAAGAAAGGATGATCTGCACTACTCAAGGTTAAATATTACTTTGGCTCAGAAGCGAGTAAATTATGCTGCCACAAAAGTCTTTGGTCACTTACCTAATAGCTCAAAAGTATGACAGATAGCCACATAGAATTTGAAAGGAAATTAAAAGAATTTCTGAATGACAACTCCTTCTACTCATTAGATGAATTTTTGGATATAGTAAGTGGGTAATTTCCCCACCCCCACCCAAAAAAGAAAGAAAAGAAATATTAAGTGTCATGTAGTATTTTGTGCAATGTAATATTTTGTATTGACACCTTTTGTTAGCCTCACACGTTCCACATCATTATGAAGTGTCTATTCATGATCTTTGGAACAAGTACTAATCTAATCTAATCTAAGCAAAGATAAGAATGAGACTGAAATACTCTGTCCATCTGAACACCATGTAACTGTGGGGATGGATAACGTCAGTATAAATGGGTATAATTTAGCATCTTCTACTTGTAGATCTAGGATGGATAAAGGAGGAGTTGCCATTTTAATAAAACAAGGGTACAAATACAAAACCGTAGAAGTAAGAAAATTTTGTGTTGATCAGCACTTTGAGGTTTGTGCATGTGAACTTCAGCTAGATAATGTAGTATTGAAATTAGCAACAGTGTACAGGTCCCCATTAGGAGACTGGGAGCTATTCATAAAAAAAGTTTGACTCCCTATTATGCTGTCTCTCAGACAAAAAGAAGAACTTATTTATCTGTGGTGATTTCAATGTAAACTTTCTAAGTAATTCTGATAGGAAAAGTGCACTATAAGTGTTATTAACAACGTATAACTTAGAATCAGTGGTCAATTTCCCCACACGTATAGCTCAAGACAGTAGTGCTCTACTAGATAATGTATTTGTATAGAAAGAGGAAGTAAAACAAACACATGCTTTCCCTGTGGTTAATGGATTGTCAGACTATGATGCACGACTGATTAACTTACAAAACCTAACAGGGTGTACAGTTCAGAAACCATTAAGTAAAAGTGTGAGGTTGCTCAACACAGTATCTATAGAGCACTTCAGAGAAAGTTTAAGAAATATTAATTGGGGAGCTGTATATAATGAGCCAAACGCTAATGATAAATGCAACATATTTCTTGATAAATGTATATCCCTTTTTGAACATTGTTTCCCAAAGAATATTACTAAATGTAACACCACACACTTTTCAAAGAAACCTTGGATTACTACAGGTATAGAAGTGTCTTCAGAAAGAAATAGAAAAATGTATGAGACAGCAAGAACTAGTAAAGATCCAAAAGTAGTTTTACACTATAAAAATTATTGTAACACAGTGAGAAAAGGTGTAAGGAAATCAAGAAATGTGTATGTTAGAGAAGACATTAACAAGTCTGGCAATAAACTCAAATCAATATGGAATGTTGTTAGAAGGGAGACAGGAAAAGTAACCACAGGGATAGGTAGTATTACCATTAAAGAGAATGAGACCATCCTAACCAACAGTACACAAGTAGCTAATGTATTTAACAACCATTTCTTAAGTGTAGGAGAAAAAATTGGTGAGAATAGTTCAAAAGAAAAAGCCATGCAGTACATGGAACAGTCCGTTTTGAAAAATTTTAGTCAGATTAAGCTTCACCTAACAACCTCTTGTGAAATAGGTAAAATTATTAAATCTTTGAAAAATAAATGTTCTGTTGGAGTAGATGACATCTGTAATAAGATATTAAAACAATGTGGAGCAATTATAGCTGATGTTCTGAGTCACATATGGAATGCATCACTAACTCAAGGTATTTTCCCAGACAGGTTAAAATATACCATTGTCAGGACTCTCTACAAAAAGGGGGACACCACAGGTGTCAATAATTATTGGCCAGTATCCTTGTTTACAGCATTTTCAAACATCTTCGAGAAAATAATGTAGCCACGAGTGGTTAGCCATCTCAACAGTGATGGGATACTTAGTAAATCACAGTTCGGATTTCATAAATGCTGTTTCACTGAGACAGCAATATACAATTTCACTGTCCACATAATAGAGTCTATAAATAGTAAAATGTCACCAATAGGAATTTTCTTTGACTTGTCCAAAGCATTTGATTATCTGAACTATGACATTAATTTACAGAAATTACAATTCTGTGGTATAAATGGAATAGCATATGAGTGGTTTAAGTCATACCTAAAGAACAGGAAACAGAAAGTTTCTTTATATGGGTGAAGTTATTTAAATAAGTTTGCCAGTTCATCTAACTGGGGTGAAATTACATTAGGCATTCCAAAGGGTTCAATCATGGGTTCCCTTCTGTTCTTGATATATGTAAACGACCTCCCTTCTTATCTGAAACAAGAAGCTGAACTGACACTGTTTGCTGATGATACAAGCATCATTATTAATCCAGTAAAGGAAACTCCAATTGAAAATGGTACAAATAAGGTCTTTGGAAAAGTCATTAATTGGTTTTCTGCAAATGGACTTACTATAAACTTTGAAAAAAGTACAGTTCCTTCAATAAATATCACACATCAACAGAAGTCAGTAAACAGGGTAGAGCATACTAAGTTTTTGGGTGTACATATAGATGAGAATCTTATTTGGAAAATTCATATTTTGGATCTTATGTAGTGACTAGGTTCAGCAACTTTTGCAATCAGAATAATTGCCAATTTTGAGGATACAGAAATTAGAAAGCTAACATACTTTGCATACTTTCACTCTCTGATGTCATGTGGAATAATATTTTGGGGTAACTCAACACTTAGACAAAAAGTATTCACTGCTCAAAAAAAGTGGTTAGAATAATGCGTAGGGTTCATAGTCACACATCTAGTAGGCATCTTTTTAAGAGATTGGAAATTCTTACAATAGCCCCACAGTACATTTACTCACTGATGAAATTTGTTCTCAACAACATGGACCGGTTTAAAAGCAACAGTTATATTCATGATTGTAATACCAGAAAAAAGAAAGACTTACACTATCCTTTACTCAACCTATCTTTTGCGCAGAAAGGGGTAAAATATGCTACTATAAAAATTTTTGACCAGATGAAATAAAATGTCTGACAGACAGCAGTAATAGCTTCAAAAATAAATTGAAATCATATCTTTTTGACAACTCCTTCTATACCATAGATGAATTCTTGAATAGGAATAAATAAATCTACAAATATAGTATATGCATGTTGTGCCTTTTGAGGGAATGGGGTAAATAATATAAATATTAATCTATAACACTGCACTGTCATATATATATATATATATATATATATATATATATATATATATATATATATATTGTTTCATATGTGCCTTTCTTATGCACTTGACACGTTCCACATCACAATGACCACTGTACCGTGCGATTGATCAATGGAACACGCAACCAACCAACTAATTAACTAACTAATCGAGATGCACATACCCACAGGACACTTTTCTCTCAAATGCCCCGAGTTTTCTGTTTTATTTCTGCCTAGTATGTCCCACGTACTCTTTAATCTTCCTTGCGCAGTTCCTACAATGGAAAATCCAGAATGAAATATGAAATATGGAAAGGATAGATGTTACTCACCACATAACGGAGATAATTAGTCGCAGACAGGCACAACAGAAAGACTGTCAGAAAGGAAGCTTTCGGCCAACAAGGCCTTCATCGGAAATAGACAGAACACACACACACACACACACACACACACACACACACACACACACACACACTCACGCAAACACAATTCACACACACACATGACCAGTCTCTGGCTGGTGACGCCAGACTCTGAGTGTGTGTAAGTTGTGTTTGCGCGAGTATGGGTGTGTCTGTGTGTGTGTGTGTGTGTGCTGTCTATTTCCGATGAAGGCCTTGTTGGCCGAAAGCTTCCTTTCTGACAGTCTTTTTGTTGTGCCTGTCTGCGACTCTGCATCTCCGCTGTATGGTGAGTAGCTACTACCCTTTTCATAAGCTCCTACTTTTATTAGATAACATCGTTGTAGATGTATCGCCTTCTGGCAAACGAACTGGTAGAGGCAAGTGACAGAACAGTTAGAGAAATTATATTTCTTGATATCTGAGATGTCGGTCAGCTTCCTGAGTATTTTGCATCACATCGCTGCTAATCAGATAGAGTACCACAAGTATAGAAAAGTGGCTGCAAAATTAGAGAGAACAGGTGTTTCTCAATATCTCAGCTGTCAGACAATTTTTAGCACATTGTGTTTTGCACAAGATCATGACCAAACAGTTAAGACAACACAGTTATATGCTCGCTAACTTCCAAATTTTTCAGGCAATTTTGTATGGAGAGCTTTTGTCAATTGCAATTTGAATGGTGATTATATGAGATAGTCGATACAATGGAATAGTTTTGAGATTTCTTTAATAAATTTTCTTTTATTATTCCAGTGTTTTATGCATAGCCTAATGGACGTCATTTTCCGAATAGCCTTCGCATTCCACGTAAGCGCATAAAGTTACCTTTCGAGCGTTTGATCTCACGACCGAGCCCGCCTGTCGAATATGCAAAGCTGCTTAACATTAAAGCGACACTAGGTTGCAACCACTTCGTCGCATCATAAAGTACAAACGACGCCCTAACTTCCTGTCACTGCATTCGTTACTGCAAAAAAGTGAACATAAAAATGAAAATGCTCGTTAACGATGTTATCTTGTACAACCTTCCATTTTTGCTGACCCACCAGAGCCAGCGTTTCTTTGGACAAGCATTTGATACCTCTGCGCTCCTGTGAGTTTCGAAAGATAACCAGTTATTTTTATATCTTGATATTGTTGCTGTCGTAACTCTTTTAAGACTGGTGCTAACTGTTATGGATACCAGGTAAATGTTTTGATTTTGTGTGTCCACATCTAGATCTACAATTTACTTCACAGTCCACATTCTGATGTATGGCGGAGGGTATGCTACGTTCTGTGAAGTAGTATCACTTCCTCTCTTTCCTGTTGCAGTGGCGGATGGCCAACGTGAGGAAAAAATGTTGATAAGAGGAAAGTTTCCAACCGATTTCTCACACACAAACAGCAGTTGACCGGCCTTGCCTGGTGAAACGTTGCTGTGATGCCTCGTGTAAGGAGGAGAAATGCGTACCATCACGTTTCCGACTTTGATAAAGGTCGGATTGTAGCCTATCGCTATTGCGGTTTGTCCTATCACGACATTGCTGCTCTCGTTGGTCGAGATCCAATGACTGTTAGCAGAATATGGAATCGGTGGGTTCAGGAGGGTAATACGGAACGCCGTGCTGGATCCCAACGGCCTCGTATCACTAGCAGTCGAGATGACAGGCATATTATGCGCATGGCTGTAACGGATCGTGCAGCCACGTCTCGATCCCTGAGTCAACAGATGGAGACGTTTGCAAGACAACAACCATCCGCACGAACAATTCGACGACGTTTGCAACAGCATGGACTATCAGCTCGGAGACTATGTGTGCGGTTACCATTGACGCTGCATCACAGACAGGAGCGACTGCGATGGTGTACTCAACGACGAACCTAGGTGCACGCATGGCAAAAGGTAATTTTTTCGGATGAATCCAGGTTCTGTTTACAGCATCATGATGGTCGCATCCGTGTTTGGCTACATCACGGTGAAAGCACATTGGAAGCTTGTATTCGTCATCGCCATACTGGCGTATCACCCGGCGTGATGGTATGGGGTGCGATTGGTTTCACGTCTCGGTCACTTCTTGTTCGCATTGACGGCACTTTGAACAGTGGACGTTATAATTCATATGTGTTACGACCCGTAGATCTACCTTTCATTCGATCCCTGCGAAACCCTACATTTCAGCAGGGTAATGCACGACCGCATACTGCAGGTCCTGCACGGGCCTTTCTGGATTCAGAAAATGTTCGACTGCTACCCTGGCCAGCACATTCTCCAGATCTCTCACCAATTGAAAACGTCTGGTCAATGGTGGCCAAGTAACTGGCTCGTCACAATACGCCAGTCACTACTCTTGATGAACTGTGGTATCGTGTTGAAGCTGCATGGGCAGCTGTACCTGTACACTCCATCCAAGCTCTGTTTGACTCAATGCCTAGGCGTATCAAGGCCGTTATTACGGCCAGAGGTGGTTGTTCAAGGTACTGATTTCTCAGGATTTATGCACCCAAAATGCGTGAAAATGTAATCACATGTCAGTTCTAGTATGATATATTTGTCCAATGAATACCCGTTTATCATCTGCAATCCTTCTTGGTGTAGCAATTTTAATGACCAGTAGTGTATTAATTGACTCTTCTAGCAACGTATGCGCAATTAATTTAACAGTAAACCATACAGTGATGCACAATACCTCTCTTGCAGCGTCTGCAGTTGAATGAGCATATATGTGATGTCTGTGTGTTTATTAAACGAACCAATGACGAAATGCACTGCTCCGCTTTCAATCTTCTCTAGTTCCTCAGTCGGGTACTGGTCCCATACGAACGATCAGTATTCAAGTTTTGGTCAACGAGGGTTTTCTAAGCTACCTCCTTCGTAGGTTGACTACGGTTCCTGAGGATTCTTCCAATGAATCCCAGTCAGGCATCTGCCTTACTTGCGATTAGTTTAATTTGGCCGGTCCACTTTAAATGGCTCCGTACGTACACTCCCAGATATTTAATGGAAGCGATTGCTTCCAGTGATTGCTGAGCAATCGTGCAGTCGTACAATAATTTGTCTTTCCACGTATTTACGCGCGATGCGTTACACTTTATTATTGTGAGGATCAACGGCCAATCCCTGCAACAAGTGTCGATCCTCAGCAGGCCTTTCTGCATTTCGCTGCAATTTTCTGTCGTTGCGCCTTTGTTCGTAAAAGCATCATCCGTAAAAAGCCACATGAATCTTCCGGCTTTATTGACTAGGTCATTTATATATGTTGTAGGAAGTAACGGTCCTAAAACACTCCCTCGTGGCCCGCTGCCGGTTGCATTTAAGTCTGAATCCTCTCCATTAAGAATAACACGCTTCATTCCTTTTGCTAGAAACTCTTGAATCCAATCACAAGGCTGGTCAGATATTCCCTACGTCGTATTTTGTTCATTAGACGACAATGCGGAAGTATACTGAACGCTGACTGGGAAACGAGGGACACGGCATCAATCTGTACACTAGTATCTCATGTCTTCGTAGTCTCGTGGACAAACAGAATGAGTTGGGCTTTACACGATCGTTGTTTGCGAAATCTTTGCCGATTTTCGGGCTCCAAAAGTGTTGTGATACACGAGCAGAAAGCGTGTCCCAAAATGCTGCAGTAGAATGATCGGAAATGAAAACAACCAGCAGTGGTTAACATTATGATGATAAATTCTGGCTCCGTTTTTACGAGCCAGAATCTCTCACTGAGTACTCATTTGTCTTATTTCATTGTGCTTGTTCTCAGTTGTAAGGTTTGTAGCCGTCGCTTTCCTATGTTGGTGGCTAAATTTTGTCAAAATGGATGGGAAAGGAACCTCATCCCATTTTATAGATCTGTTATTTTTGATTACTTAGAAGACGGGACACGCCTCAATCTACGCTTTTTCGCAATCACCGGAATGCATAAAAATGTACCAGGAGAACCGAAAATATAAAAAAAAAAATGATTAGGATTTCCTAGGTCACAAGTCCCACTGCCATCAGGGTACCGTTAACTTCGACAGCTGTAGCTCTGTACTGCGAGTTTAGGGGAAGATTTTCCAGATTATCAAATACATTGCTATTCTTACAATACAAAAAAATTACAAAATAGCAATAACTCGAAAACCTTCAAAGCGACTGATACGAAAACTTGCGTATGTTGTTACCACAGTAGTTCTGCACGGAACTACCAAATGCAAACCACAATCATTACTACAGTAATCTGTGTCCGTGATCGGTACCGCTAAGGAGCATTTGGCACTGGATTCGAATTCTAGTGTTGGAAGAAAGTTTCACCTCCAGTTGGCTAGCAAATGGAGGAGAGGCTGTGTGGTCAAATTCCTTATCACCAGTCTTCGTGTCAACGATGTAGATTCAGTGCCAAACCTCTGTGCAGTATCTCATAAAGTGAAGGCATGTGACAATAACAACCATCTTTTGTTCATGGCTCAATGATAAAAAGGAAACACTCGATCGAAAGTTTTGATTTATCTACTTCACACGAGACTCACTGCAATAGCGATACCTTCAAATCCTGTGTAATACATAAACACCGTAGCAACATATCAAGTAACTGTCCGAGACGTAAAATACTGAAAAATCATAGGTACTGTCATACGTAAAAGAATACAGGCTGGGCATCTTTTTGAATTGTGGGACGTCTTTTTAAAAAAAATGCAAAGACGTATTTCACGCTAAGAAATGTGTAGTGAGACTTGCCAAAAACGGTAGTGTCAAACGCAGGTATAAGTGGAAATGTGTAACCCAGTGACTCTTCCAGATGTAAGCGGAAATCAAACAAGATGGGTACCACTGACGATGTTTTAAACGAATAAAACGAAACGCGTAAGGTAAAATAAATTTGCATTTTTAGTAGTTGCCAAGACTGATTTTAAATACCTTTAGTAACTATAAAGCAACTACAGACTATGTGCGCGCAAATGGGGAAGAAATAATTCACAATACAATTTCTGACTGACATAACTATGTGAAATTAAATAGAATATGAGAGCTCCTTTTATACAGGGTGTTTTAGGAGGAATAATAAATATTTGAAGAGGTGGCATTATAGTCTAATTCGAATAACAAATTCCATATAACATGTATCCAGTTTTATTAGTTACAGAAGTATCAGTTGGTTACGGAGATAAGTTTTCATTTCGCGTGTTCGCACACCCGTTGATACGAGTTTATTTGTCGACGGTCGTTTTTGTTTTGAAAAGCTAAAGTTCTAAAGCTGTGCTTGAGCTTTCATAGTTGGGTTTTTGAACTGTGATTGAAATTGTGATTAGGTGGCCAGTTATATTGTCTCGTTTGAGCATGCCACATATATTTACAACAGATGAGTATGCCGATACGGTATTTTTGTAAGGTTTTACAGCAGAAACACTGCTGCTGCTTGTGAAGAAAATGATAGACGATTTCGCTACCGCAGAAGACCACATCTGAACGTGCAAACAAACAGAGTATGAATGAAGTAGAAGAAATTGCACAGATAGTAGTATGTAGTACTTCAACAAGCACAAGCAGAACTTCTGCACTTATCGATGTTCCACTATAAGCGTATGGTGGGCTTCACGTATGCGCGACCTCTGTAGTTATCATTTACAGAGGATTCAACACCTTCGAGTATGGAAATGACGGTACACGATTGAAATTTTGTTTTACTAATTATAAATTGCCGAATAATCCTATTAATAGTGTTTACCAGTGAAGCCACTTTCACTATTCCGACGAAAATCAACATGCCTTTGTGGAGACACATTTTCAAGAACACTTGACTGTAAATATGTAGTGCGGTATGGGCCTGTTTTGTTTTCGCATCGTCTTACAGGGTTCCCTTATCTGGACTTTCTTGAAAACGAGATTCCAGCTTTGTTGTAAGAATTTCCGTATTTCGTTTAGTTACAAGGATGGATATGTGCTTCCTGCATATTCTTCTCAGGAAGATGGATCGGCAGAAATGGTCACGTTCCTTGTCCACAAAGATTTCCGAATCTTCCTGCTTTAGAGTTCCACCTGTAGGAATGATTGAAAGGTAAACTCTACGAATAAAAAGTAAATACAAGACACGAATTGATAGTTCGGGTTATGAATAATGCTGCCCCATTTAAAAAAACGCCAAGGCAAGCTCAGAAAAGTTACACGTGGTGTTGTCAAGGGAATTCGAAAGTGCACTGAAGTCGTAGGTGGAGTAGATGAAAATCAACATTTACGTTTGCTTAACACCTTCTGTGAGTATGTGTGTGGGCTACTTTCTAACACCTGTCTCTCTTTAACCAATAAAAACTGATCACATGTTATATGGAGTGCTTCGCTCTAGTTTGTCCATACTACCACTTCCTAAAACACTTACTGTTCCTCCTGAAACAGTGTAAATTTCTATGCAGACTGCACCTGACAACATTCGCGTAGCAAATACAGATTTCTCTGAGAATTTGTGTGGCTTACCAGTACTAGGAGGCTGCAGTGACCCGTAGCTGACGTTAGAACTCTTAACAGTCTGCAGCGCGCCCCTACTGCCTGGCTCTCGCCTGATGGCCTACTGGCACCACATCATCAGCAATTCCCCTCCCCTTGCACTAAACACGTCTGCTGGGGGCATTCCTCGCCATCCTGTCCTGGCAATGACCATGCCAGATCCCTGTGCTGGTTATTATCTTCCTGCAAGCATTTCCTACTGAAGTTTTTATATGCACTCCGTCTTCAGGCCACAAGTGGCCCACCGGGACCATCCGACCTCCGTGTCATCCTCAGTTGAGGATGCGGATAGAAGGGGCGTGTGGTCAGCACACCGCTCTCCCGGTCGTTATGATGGTTTTCTTTGACCGGAGCCGCTACTATTCGGTCGAGTAGCTCCTCACTTGGCATCATAAGGCTGAGTGCACCCCGAAAAATGGCAACGGCGCATGGTGGCTGGATGGTCACCCATCCAAGTGACGGCAATGCCCGACAGCGCTTAAGTTCGGTGATTTCACGGGAACCGGTGTATCCATTGCGGCAATGCCGTTGCCACTGACGTTTTTAACAAATCCTATACTCCGAAGGCCACGGATTACGTACACAACTCTATGTCTATGTCAAGAAACTCTTCATTAAAAACCACTTTCATTCTTGGAAAGTGCCATAATCAGATTCGACCAAACGGGCATAATTAGAGGGCTTTACAGTATCATTTATAGTCACGGATGTTACGCATATGCCCGCCATAAAGCTGTAAACTGAAGCAATCAACCTATAATGCGCTAATTGGCTCCACTGTTGACAAACACTCATCGACAATGATACTAGAATGATTACACATTGTTGTAAATTACTTACAATATAAAATGGTAAGCCATTTTAGAAAACTGCTATGTAAGCAAAAGGAGCATCACAGCAAATTCAAGCGTCGCCAAAGCCTCACAGATGAACAAAAATTATACGAAGCCAAAATTAGCTCAAGGAAAACCGTTTTGTGTAGCGTTCAGCGAATCCGAAAGAAAAATTCTGTCTACCGGTTTGACAGAAAATCCTAAGAAGTTTTGTTCTTATTTTAAATCAGTAAATCGGTCGAAACCATTTGTTGAAACACTCTGGGAGCATAATGGCAGTGAAACGGAGGACAACACAGAAAATGCCGAAATACTAAACGTCTTTTTCCAGAACTCTTTCACGGAGGAAGATCGCACTTAGTACCTCTTTTAAATCGTCACACGAACTACAGAATGGCTGATATCGAAGTAAGTGACAATGGGAGAGAAAAGCTACTTCTATCGCTCAACAAAGAAAAGGCCACCGGACAATTGTACACAGAGTATGTGAAATACTTGCCCCTCTTCTAGCAGCAGTGTACCATACATTTTTCCAGGGCGAAGGGTTCCGTCCACGAGATCCAGAAACCAGTAGATTCTGGTGCCCAGCTAGAAGCCGTGTTCTTGACTTTTGGAAGCTGTTCGATGCAGCTCCGCACTGCCGCCCAATGAACAGAATACGTACGTGCGGAATATCAGACCAACTGGGTAAATGGACAGAGAAGTTCCTAGAAAACAGAAACAGTATATGCTTCTCAACGCAGAGAAGTCTTCTCACGTAAAAGTAACCTCGGGTGTGCCCCAAGGATTATTGGTTCGTTGATTTAGGGGAACGGAGCAGACAGCAAGGTCATCGGTCCCACCGGATTAGGGAAGGATGGGGAAGGAAGTCCGCTGTGCCCTTCCAAAGAAACCATCCCGGCATTTGCCTTGAGCGATTTAGGTAGATCACGGAAAACCTAAATCGGGATGGCCAGATGCGGGTTTGAACCATCGTCCTCCGAAGGATTATATTAGGCCAATCACTTTCCACAATATATACAAATAGACTAGTAGATAAGTCGAAGTTTCATGAGGATTTTCGCGGATAATGCTGTAGTGTACAGAGAAGTCATGACGCTAGAAAATGGTGTGGAAATTCAGGGAGACCTGCAGAGGATCGACGTTTGGTGCTGGGAGTAGTGACTGATCCTCAACATAAACAAATGTAACCCGCAGTAGTGGAAATCAGTATAAAGACATGGATATTTGTAGGAAAATTGACATTGTCGGTTGGAATAGTTGTGCACAATGTATACACAGTAGTATGAGATCCAATATACTGATAAAGGCAGTCAAATGGTGTCGCATTTGATGCTAGTAGTACAGTATGTAACAAGACATCAACAATTCAGATAGTAGAGTGTGGAACTCGGTATAAAGGATGTTGGCTCTGTGCGGTGTTAAGTTTGTGTGTAGGCTACGCGTCTTTCCCGCAGACAGGTAACAGACACCATTAGCGACAGTGCGTTTTGCGTACATAAATCACAACTATGACACAGTCACGCGGAAAACAGTTATCTCGTGATTAAAAACCAAAAACTGGTGCATAATTGGAAATGAGACACTCTAAGCGTTAAATCACCAAAATGTCGAACCGTTCAAGTACAGTTATTTATAATTTCGTTAGATTCGGCACACGATATGGACAGAACGGAAAATATGGGCAAAGTACAAAATTACCCGAGGCATCGAAACGGTTACTTTTGCGCAAAGCATGGGCCACAAACCATTATTATTCTAAACTTGTTGCTGATTTACAGTTGCTAGCAACTGCCATCCGTGTACGACAAATTTTGTTAAATGAAAGCATGTTACATTCAAGAAACGACTGCAGAAACCTGCTCTGACACCCAATTATAAACAGGTTGGAATCGAGTATGCTGAAAAACTTATGTCATGGAATTGAGAATGGGATAAACTGATCTTTAGTGATGCGAATAAGTTTATTTCAAATGGTCCGGATGGATTTCAATACGATTGGCGTGATCTGAGAATAGAGAAGCAGATAAGAATTGGCAGAAATTTTGGTGGTAGAAGTGTTGTGATTTGGGCAGCATTCTGCAGTAGAGGTAAATCACGCATTTCTTGGCTGAACACTAGAATGAACTCTAACATGTACACAGAGTTGCTAGAGACACAATTAGTTATGATATATGAGGATCTAGGGGACGAAAATCTAATGTTTCGACAAGATAATGTATCTGTGCAGGTTTCTGCACAATAAAAAGTGGTTTAAAGATAAAGATATCGATGTCTTTCCCTGATCTTAACGAAGCCTGAATTTGAACCCCGTGGGAAAACTTTGGGGAATATTTTCAAGGCTCATTTATCGCAATGGAAGGTGATTTGACGCTGTATGTGAGCTTAAAAGAGTGATATGAGAAGAGTAAGCGACCGTTTGGCTGCAAGAACTACAAACCCTAACAAAATCGAGGTGGAAGAGAATTTTTGAGGGGATCAGGAAGAACGGAGGCTGGACTAAGTCCAACAACACAACAGGACAGTGAGTGCCTTTGTACCAGTTTTCATCCAAGTAATGCAAACGCTTTATTTAGTTACTCGTGTTATGAAAGAAAGTATGTGATTACGTCATTATCGTTCATGTCTTATATGTCTTTACTATTTTCATAATAAATTCGATACATGTATGCTTCAGACATTGCATATTTCCTTCGTACGAACCATACCTTTATACGGGTTTCCACTATGCACTGCGAGTACTTAGGCAGAAAGGCCCTTTATTATATGATTACACAACTGCAGAACCATCGCTGAAGGCAGTTACTTCCGTAAAATACCTAGACGTATGCGTACAGAGCGATTTTAAATGGAATGACCACATAACATTAATGCTGAGTAAGACAGATACCAGACACGTTCATTGGAAGAGTCCTCAAGAAATGCAGTTCATCAGCAAAGGTAGTAGCTTACAAAACATTCGTTCGACCAGTGCTTGAGTATTGCCCGTCACTATAGGATCCGTACTAGAGATGAATGATAGAGGAAATAAAGAAGATCCAAAGAAGGCCTGTGCATTTCGTTACAGGTTCATTTACTAACCACGAAAACGTCACAGAGCTGATCAACCAACTCCAGTGGCAGATGCTACAAAAGAGGCGTTCAGTATCACTGTGTGGTTTATTGTTAAAGTTTGAAGAGCATATGTTCCTAGAAGAGTCAACAAATATATTGCTTCCCCCTACATATATCTCGTGAAAAGACCACTAACATAAAATTAGAGAGATTCGAGCCTACACGGAGGCACATTGGCAATCGTTCTTCCCGCGAACTATACGCTACTGGAACAGGAAAGGGGGAAGTGACAGTGGTACACAAAGTACCCTCCTCTGGACACCGCAAAGTGGCTTGCAAAGTGTAGATGTAAATGCACAACATTGTGACCACCTGCTTAATAGTATGTTAGTTCACCCTTGTAACGCAATATAGTAACGACTCTACGAAGCGTGGATTCAAGTCCTTTGTAGGTTTCCGGAGGTGAGACCAAACATCTACGCACAGGTCGTGCAATTCCTGTCAATTAAAAGCCAGTTGTCTGTGGATGCGGAGCTGGTGCCGGATAGCATCCGAATGTGTTCCTTAGGGTTAAGATCAGACTTACTCGGCGACCAAGACATCAACTTGATTTCACTATCATGTTCCTCAAACCACTGTACGACGTTCTGACCTAGTGACGCAGACAGATATCCTACTGGAATATGCCATCGCCTTCATCAAAAACATCAAGCACGAAAGGGTTCAAGTGACCCACAATAATGTTCACGTAATCCTGTCACGGTGTCTTGAAATGAAATGACTGTATGGCATAGTTGGCCGGGATGTCCCATACGGGTTCGGCTGCCAAGTACAAGTCTTATTTCAGTCAGCGCCACATTGGGCGGCTTGCGGCCGATGATGAGGATGAAATTATGATGAGGACAACACAACACCCACTCCACGAGCAGAGAAAACCTCCAGCTTGCCCGGGAATCGAACCCGGGCCCAATGCATGGGAGGCCAGCACGTTACCACCCAGTTAAGCAGGCGGACTCATGGTGTCTTCAATTACTACTACTGGTGCCCTGGAAGCTCAGGAGAATATCCCCCACAGCGTAACACTATTCCCTCTGGACAACATCCGTGGCACGGTGCATGTTTCGAGCAGTCGTTTACATAGGTGACGGCGCATCCAGGCACGATTATCGACCTGTTGTAAGAAGAAACGGTATTCATACAACCAGGCGACTGGATGATCCTGTGCCCTTTGCAATCGTAACTGACGATGTCTTTGAATCAACACAGGAACACCTGGGGATCTTCTGCTGCAGGGCCTTAATGTTGATCACTGTGTGCTGAACGGTGTGCTCCGAAATACTAGTGGCGCCAGAATTGTATTCTTGCCACCTATCCTGCTTTAAGAGCGGGCTAGTCTCCGACCTCCACGTTCTTTGATGAGGCCCGGACACCCGACACCTTGTCACTTACTCGTGATTCCACCGTCCTTCAACCACTTTTCATAGATGCTCACCATAGTAGCACGCGAACAACCGAACACCTTAGCCGTTTCCGAGATGCTCGTTTCCAGACGACGGGCCATAACAATCTGCCCTTTCGTAGTGTCAACAACGAAAAAGCCAAATTCCAGTAACAATATTAAAGTTAACTAAGTAAAGATAGATTCGAGGCATAGCAGCAGAAGAGGACACAGATACGACGAGAGACCAAACGATTGAGGTCAAAGGTCTCGAACCAGAGAAGCTCTGCGAAATAAATTAGGAAGCAGACATAATGAAGCAAGAGTTAGACAATAACGCATTAAGTCATGTGACAGAATTTGTGAAGAGAGGAACAGAGTAAGTAAGGAAACCGAGTTAATGGTTCAAATGGCTCAGAGCACTATGGGACTTAACTTCTGAGGTCATCAGTCCCTAGAAGTTAGAACTACTTAAACCTAACTAACCTAAGTACATCACACACATCCAAGCCCGAGGCAGGATTCGAACCTGCGACCGTAGGGGTCGCATGGTTCCAGACTGTAGCGCCTAGAACCGCTCGGCCACCACGGCGGGTCCGAGTTAATGAAAGAAGTCCTAACACAATGAGAGATTAACAGTGTAACTGTTAACTGTATATTCTAGGTTGCTTGTTTTCTTCGTTATCCTCCGATCCTATACGTGAACATCAGGAATTCTAGTCATACAATCAAGTCTCCCAAGCACTTCGGTTAACCTCTTGCACTTAATTTAGCACGAACCCCCGTCGCTCAATCCCTTGCAAAACCTACGATCGGGACGTGACGTAAATGAATTTTGCGCCACGTGTGGGGTACCGCGTAGGGTGTGTGATTAGTAATTGGTAGGTTTTGCTACAGCGACTGTAGAACCTGCAGGGAATTTAGACGACTCACAACTTTCTGAACTGGTGAAGGATAGGTCAGCAGCAGGCAGTAATTGCAGCAGACGTCGGTGTAGGCAGACACCGTTCGGAGGAGACAGCACAGACGCCTCCTGGCCGTGAAGAGCAGCGGGCTTATAGCAGGCAGCAGCGGAAGCAGCAGGCGGGAAGCCTCGCCCGAGGCAGCCGGACGTCCCAGAGGTCTGGGGGGCCCGAAGTTCGCAGCAGCGGTCATCAAACTTTTTGCGAAGTTCCGTGAAACTGGCTCTGTCGCAGACAGACCGAAAGCTAGCTCAGAGGAAACGGCTACAGATGAGGTGACTTCATCCGCTGTTCTGGCATCGTTCAGTAGGAGCCTAGAGCACAGTACTCGTGGCACCTTACAGGAAACTCAGGAAACGGTTCATCAATAATTAGAATTTTGACGGTACATAAATCGCACCGTTACAAAATACTTACGTTCCTTCATCTCACGAAGAACATTTCAGATCGTCTGACTCGGTTTGCTGGATGAGTGGTACGCAAGCTGGACGAAACCGTACTAGTACCCATGTGAACGGAATATAAATAAACAGAAACCCTCACTGGAAGGATGCATTGAAGGTAGTTTGCTCACCGAAAGTGGTGGCTGGTTGACGACTATGGGGTTCTCGTATTCTTGGACCCCTCATTCAGCTTACATTAACAGCAGTCCGTTATCTGCAGTTGTTACACGAAGATGTATTGCCGCCGGTGCTGTCTGAAGATGAGAAATTTCCAACTTCCTTTCAGTGCGATGATGCCCCACCTCTTTATATGCTAGCTGTCCGGACTTACTTGAATATCCAGTTTCCCCGGAGCCGGATAGGACGTACAGATGCGGTGGAGTGGTCACGACATTCTCAAAATTTGAGTCCATTAGATTTCTACCTGAGGGTACGTCTGAATACAATTGTGTATGCAGTGAAGGTCAGAGACCTTGCACACCTCAGACGGCGGATTATTGATGTTAGTGTTCGCTTTCCGGTACATTTCTTGGTTAAAGTCCGTGATGAATAGGTAAAGCGGATAACAACAACCTTTCAACGTGCTGGATATCACGTCGAACACATCCTGAAGCCTTTACGTGTTGTCACCAGAAGTTGCCTTTCCCTGCACAAAATGTGACAGGATTCCAGAATTAATAAGGATACGCCCAAATGAAAGACGTAATTACTTTTTTTATCTTGTAATTCGTTATTTGTTCGACATTTCGCATGATCCTCATTCCATTTTACAAACAAGTGTTGCAACCAAAATGGCGGCTTCCAAAATGGCTGTCATATTGGTAAGACAGTCTCAAAGGTTTTCATCCGCTCCCATCTAATACCCATTAATGTTAAATTTCTGATGTTTCTTTCCGCAGCCCTTACTGCATCAATCGACTGCGCTATTCTTTTCTTTCACCTCTAGCAGTGTATTACAGCAGACAGGTACCTGCAAACAAATGAAAAATTAATTATGCTATTGTATTTTTGAATGTCATAATAAAACTTTATGGTTACTCTTCGAATGTGGCAGCAAGAGGAGAGAGAGAAGGTTGATAAGCTACCAACAAAAGGACAACCAAGAACATTTTACAATCTTGACTATTATTGGAGGTTGCGAAAAACTCTAGAACTGGGCATAGGACAAGTCAGACATCTGTTTCAATGTGGCCTTAGCGTAAGTTAGTTTAAGTTAGATTAAGTAGTGTGCAAGCTTAGGGACTGATGACCTCAGCAGTTTGGTCCCATAGGAACTTACCACAAATTTCCATTTTTTCAAATCGTTTAAATGAACAATATATCTCACTGGGCACAAAATAAAAACTTAAATCCATCCTATCTGTCATCCCAGCACAAACTGAGTCCTTTTCCTGCCAATTTCCAGATGGGAGGGGGGTTGGCAGGGGACGGGGGCGTGTGGGTGGATGGAATTAGGTTAGTGGAGATAGCGTAGTTGACTATTTTCCCACCAAAATTTGAATTTCTGGCCATGATGTCAATGCGACATTGCCACATCTATGGGCGCCATCTTGGATCTGCCACTTGGATCCGCCATCTTGAATAAATTTGGCAACAATGCAGAGTGGGGTGACACCACTGTTGCTCTACTACTGCTGTTCTGCACGTTGTCTGTTAGCTGGCACTACATGGATGTGACTGGCACATAATGCAGTGGAGCACATTGCAGATGCTGTTTTTTAGGGTTCAAAAACACTCAAATAGTCTTGCACAGAGTCAGAAACTCGATCCATTCAGTAACTGAGTGTTGTAGCCTCCAGCCTGCTAATACAATGTCTTTTAGCCAAGGAGCACCTAACAGCTGCTCACAGTTGCATGTCTGGACACTTTATAAACTCTGTAAGTTGGTTACCGATAGCTTTATTCGCTCCTGGACTCGTGATTTCATGTATAAATTTCTTATATGCCTTTACAATAGGAAGTCGCTTTAAGCAGCCGATGGCAACTGTCTTATAGTTGTCCATAATCACACTACCATTTCTCTGGCAGTCTACTTCCATGCAGATGTCATGGTTTGATGTTACATAATCGGTATATGTGGATCACTACTCTTATATCTACTCGTTACAGCTCCTCTCCACTGATTACCATATATTTATAATGATTTTGTTTTTCTATGTATGTCTGTGACGCCATGTCTATCACTTCCTCTGCATAAACAACAACAAAACCATGTATTTTTTTCCAGGGCTTCTATGACGAGCTCTCTCTCTCTCAGCCTTCGGCTTGTATCTCACTCAGTTAGGAGGCAGACTGTGCAGTGATACTCCTATATGACTCACCCTCATAGGTTTCTAGTGTCATTCAGTACCTCTTTATTTATTTATCTTTTCGTTTTATACAGTGTTTTACGCAGTATTTCCTGTCTCTTTTCAAGTTCAATTATGGTAACTGTATACCACTGACGGCCCTCCAGTCATGGGCTGTCCTACTAGATGCATGTCGCTCTAGAGCGTGGTACAGTATTCTTTTCAACTATAGTTAGAGTTCTCATACTGGCTGCTATACAGAGTTAAACGTTTCACGTTCCTCATTGTGGTATAGCACTACTGCCTCTTTGTGTAGCTTGCTGAACATATAATTCGTTCTACTTGTTTTAGTTACCCGTGGTACTCTGACGATCATTGTTACTACAACTGTTTCATTTCTTTATGCCAGTCTCAGTTTGGACATCCTCAAAGAGATCAGGTGTAATTTTATGCCATTAGATCCAATTTATTCCCACCAGCGGTGGGTTTACGAGCTATCGGTTTTCAGAGAAAAAGTTTAGTAATGTTTCACAGGATGTCTTGTCACTACCAATACTTACAAAACTTACAACTGTCATTATCCCTGTTGAGTGATGCAGTCTCCTCCCATGTCGACACCCTTGATACTAAGTTCTATGGAACTTCAGTTCATATCTCTTTGGATTTGAGTTTCATATCTAATAAAGCAAATGCGTCACATCCATTTCCCATTCAGACATCAAATAAGGAATTTTTCAGGACAACAATATGGCGTACAAGGAAAGAAACATTTTTACAATTAGTTCAGTAGCACAATGATGGATTCTAGATTACGTCCTGGTAACTAAATCATCAACATTATCGGACACGCCCCCGATGTCCTCGAGTGTCAAATTAGATATTATGAACCACCTTTTCGTAATCCTTAAGACATACAGGATCCGGTCATGTGTATCGACTGCCATCTGCCGACTGCCACACTTATGAAGCCACGTTCTGCGATGCACAGTCGAATCCAAGATTTTGGTCAGGTTGGAGGGGGGGGGGGGGGGGAGGGCGCTAAGCTCATAGAAATTTTGTATTCTGAGGCGGCGGCCTGTTTCAGGACTTTATTCTCACTTTTCATCCTATTTGCATACTCAGTTTGCACACCAGACCCGACTGGTTCATTTACTTTTCCGATTCAGTTTTATTTGTTGACTTTGCACCCGTACTGCACGCTGATTAAATGGGTAGCTAGGGGGTAGCACGTAGCAATGTATGAAACCCACCCCTCTGTACTTAATCTAACATTTCATTATGGTGATAGTTTTTCCATTAAATGCATCTGGTCTCGACCAGGGGAACTCCTTTTCGATGGTGTGAAAACAGGAGGAACTTTCACATTTCTTTCTGTAAGAGCTGCCAGTCTCTTGGAGTGCGGGTTCTCACGCTATTGGGCCGCATTGACAGTCGAACGAGCCCTTGCAGAAGTTATCCACCTGGCTCAGCTTCCACGAACAATGAGTGGTGGAACGGAAGAGTGGTGTCCTCATTAGCAGAACGGGAAACCACTGGTGGAAGAGGTGAGAACTCTGCTTCCTTAGTAACTTTCAGATGGAGTCCTCTGCTGTCCATTTCCCGTTCTGCTGCTGTGTGTGTGGTCTACAAACACGTTTCGTCAAACAAAATATATAACCACTCGTGTGTATAGAAATATCCAAACATTGTCGTTCCCGTGGGAATGTTGTGTGAAGCCCAACAAAATTTCCAGAATTTCCGAAAAACATCTCCGAATTACATCCTTCTGAATGTGCTTACTATATTCTTCTCTTGGTCTCCATCTACGATTTTTACCCCCACACTTTCCTACAGTACTAAATTAGTGATCCCCCGATGTCTCAGTATGTGTCCTACCAACTGATCCCTTCAGTAACCTTCAGTCAGTTCGGACCACAAATAATTCAAAGCTCCATCCTAGAGCTTGGGCCGAACAGTTTGATTATTTAGTCTCATCATCGTGGCCTATTTGCTTTCTACTAGACTTTATGTGCAGCTGTTTCGAAGGCGAAGCTGCGGCAAAGATGTGAACAGTAGCACAGAATTGCTACTCTTACCGAGAGTTTCGGGAGAAGTTCCTCGCGATGTATTGGTCGCAAGACGCGCAATCACGAGTTAAAGACGAAACTATGTTGCGTAAAAATTTTGCAAACTCGCGTATACGCAGCCCCGTCAATATTTTTGAGAAAATGTCTAAAAAAAATTTCTAGACAAGCATTTTGCACCATCTGATTTAATTCGGTTCCGCTACGTCAAGCTGCCGCACTCTTTCTCAGACGACACTATTAGGACGTTATGGAGTCAACGAGGAAACATTCAAGATCCTACTACATGTGCTTGAACACATGAACGGGAATGACAACCAACTCACAACACCGAACAATACGTCGCAAGACAACACCGATTTACAGTGATTTTAGGGACCACAGGTTCCGCCCTAAACCACTGCAACAGTAGAAATTGGCGGAACTGTCATGGTAACAACAATAATTACAACTGAGAGGACAAAAGAGCACAGGGACACAATCGTGAGAGGCAAGGTGCCCAGATGGTGGAAGTGAGAGCACCCGACCCGCAGCACAAGCAGCCGCAAGACGGGAGAAACCAACACGACCACGGGTACGGAGCCGACAAACGAACTCATGGTAGAAACATAGCGGAGACGACCGAAAGGAAGTGGACGAGCTAGTTTAGAGTACGTAGCTTGTAATTTTAGTGTAAAGGGAGCGGGCACATTGTGTCTACCTAGGAAATAAGTAAGTCTTTGTAGAGAAATACCGGGTGATCAAAAAGTCAGTATAAATTTGAAAACTGAATAAATCACGGAATAATGTAGATAGAGAGGTACAAATTGACACACATGCTTGGAATGACGTGCGGTTTTATTAGAACCAAAAAAATACAAAAGTTCAAAAAATGTCCGATAGATGGCGCTTCATCTGATCGGAATAGCAATAATTAGCATAACAATGTAAGACAAAGCAAAGATGATGTTCTTTACAGGAAATGTTCAATATGTCCACCATCATTCCTCAAAAATAGCTGTAGTCGAGTGATAATGTTGTGAACATCACTGTAAAGCATGTCCGGAGTTATGGTGAGACATTGGCGTCGGATGTTGTCTTTCAGCATCCCTAGCGATGTCGGTCGATCACGATACACTTGCGACTTCAGGTAACCCCAAAGCCAATAATCGCACGGACTGAGGTCTGGGGACCTGGGAAGCCAAGCATGACGAAAATGGCGGCTGAGCACACGATCATCACCAAACGACGCGCGCAAGAGACCTTTCACGCGTCTAGCAATAAGGGGTGGAGCGCCATTCTACATAAACATCGTATGTTCCAGCAGGTGTTTCTCAGCCAGGCTGGGGATGATGCGATTCTGTAACATATCGTCGTACCTCTCACCCGTCACGATAGCAGTTACAAAACCAGAATCACGCATTTCCTCGAAGAAAAAAGGCCCGATAACGGTAGATGTGGTAAATCCAACCCATACCGCGACTTTCTCGTCGTGCAATGGAGTTTCCACAACAGTTCTAGGATTTTCGGTAGCCCAAATCCTGTAGTTGTGGGCGTTGACACACCCTTAGAGGGTGAAATGAGCTTCGTCGGTCCACAACACGTTACTCAACCAATCGTCATCTTCCCCATCTTTTGAAACGCCCACACCACAAATGCCCTCCACTTCACTAAATCGCCAGGTAACAGTTCATGATGCCGATGGATTTTGTACGGATAGCATCGGAGGGTACGCCTCAGTGCCAACCAAACGGTAGTGTACGGAATGCCGGTGCGACGTGCGACTGCGCGAGCGCTGACGTTCCCGTGCATAGACAAACCCGCTACAGTCTCCATTTCTTCCTGAACTGTCTCAGCAGCATTACGCCTTGTGCTCGGTCGGCCACTACGGGGTCTATCGTCTAAACAACCCGTGGCTTCGAACTTCGAAATCATTCTCGCCACAGCTGCATTTGTCAACGGACCTTTACCCGTTCGAATCCCCTTCCTATGGCGATAGGATCGTAACGCTGAACTAGCACATTCCCCATTCTGATAATACAGCTTCACTAAAAGTGCCCTTTCAGGTAACGTCAACATGCTACGACTGCTGGCACATCTCATTCTCTCTCTCATTACAGCTCCTTTTATACACTATTGTCATCCGCAGTCACTGACGTTTTGCTGTCCAGCGCCATCTGTTGGACATTTTGTGAACTTTGTTTTTGTTTGGTTCTAACAAAACCCCATGTCATTCCAAGCATGTGTGTCAATTTTTACCTCTCTATCTACATTATTCCGTGGTTTATTAAGTTTTCAAATTTATACTGACTTTTTGATCACCCGGTATTTCGAGGAGTGCGCTTGTAATTTGTTTTATGAAGTGTCTTTCTTTTTGCAATATATATTTTGTTCATCATAATGAGTAATAATTTGTGTTTTTCCTTTGTGATGGTCTTCTAGTCTGTTTATTTAACGATTTTGGTAAAGGCAAGGGCTGAGAGGAATAAATGATGTTTTTTTGGCAACATTCTGCTTGCTGCGCTGTATGGCGGATGAATATTGTGAAATTTTTAGTGAAAGAGGTAGAAGGCATTTGAGACAGCGCACAGGAGCGCGTTTTTTCGTGGTCCAAACTGCTGAGATCATAGGTCCGTAGGTTTACACACTACTTAATCTAATTTAAACGAACTTACGCTAAGAACAACAAACACACCCATGCCCGAGGGAGGACTCGAACCTCCGACAGGGAGAGCCGCGCGAATCATGCAAGGCGTCTCACACCGCGCGGCTACCCATTGCGCCCGCGTTTTTTTTTCATATATTGGAGAATGAGAGAAGTAGTATTTTGGGATCAGTATGCTCATGACATACACTCACACTACGAATGTTGCAGCAAGACACGTGTGTCGCCTTGTACAGTAAGGTGACAGTAAAAAGAAAATATACCATTTTTTCTGGCAAACTGGATTAGCAAGAGTGGATGAAGTCAACTGGAGCGTTTAATACGGAAAGAAGGTAGCAGTTTGATCATTGTCGTAGGTGACGTATAAGGAAGATTTTTTTTTTTTTACCTCCTCGAGGTATTAGTGTTGATTTTTGTCTGCGTCAGAGTAGGCCTGGACCATTGAGATGTTAGTCAGGCTGATGTCTATGTGCCGTCAACGTCGCAATGAGTTGGGTCTTCCAGCAATTTTTAAGAAAGTTAGGGATCCATTCTTGGACCTGGTGTTCGTCCTGCGACTGTCTGATCCTACGGGACGGGAGAAACGATGAGAGTCCATTACTACTATCGGCAGCAGACATTAGGAACAACACCTAGCCATAAGGTATATTAGACTATTAGTTACATGATAATATTGCTGACAGCACAACGACGATATGCATCCCCACATTATTGGAGATAATCCTAGACAACTGTTAGCCCCCAGAAAAGTCATGATGTTAGCTCTGGTGGCATCCGAGAACGTATTATTCACAAGAAAAGAAGCAACTACATGACAACAGACATGGGTATTGAAAATACACAAGTTTCCTTTTCTCCAGAACTTATTTAACATCTTCAATGATTTTGAGTGCAGATATTTTGTCCTATTGGTGTTTGCATTAATCCATTTTTTGGGGTGATTATAGGTGTCATAAATGTACCACTTCAGTGTTATTGCTTTCGTAGATATTACGAAATGCGCCTTCGCGCTTGTTTTAGTTTTTGTTCCAGATGCAGAGAACAACATAAATATTTGTTATTGATGATCGATGTTGCTCACAACGACGTAGTAGGATCAGAGAATAGTAAATAATTGAGGTTGGCCAGCCAATTTTGCGCAATAGTTGAGGGGAATTCCATAAGGCGAAGAGTATGAGATAGATAAAGGGAGCAACATTTGAGGTTTTTTGTGCATGCTTTGTAGTGACACTTGCGAACACTGCTGTAAATAGCTTATTTACTTTAAGATAAGTAGTAGACATTTTTATGCAGGAATGGCGCAATTAATTTAGATTTAATGGCATGAACAATGGGATAGTATTACTACATGTGACTGATTACACAAATCCTACTCTACACAACTACTTCTCTGAATGTGTTTTGTGTAAGTTGTAAAGATATTTTTGCTCATAGCTTTATATTTGTAAATATTCTCCCAAGTTCATTGTAACTCGCAGTAAATAATTTATGTCAGCTCCATTAATGATGGCACCCAGTCGTGGCACCAAACATTTTGTTTCGGGGTCAAATTGATTTGCCGGATAAACTCAACATGTATTTAAATAATTTTGTTTCTGTAAAAGTAAAGAAAATGTCACAGAGCATGTAAAGTTTGATTTTTTCTTGGTTCAGTTGTCTTTTCTGTGAGCTAAATAGTATGATTAATTAGGTAGGTCATTTGTTTAGTTTTCTTGTTGTAAAGTTCATTGATAGGATGATTTTCAATAGAATACACCCTATGTTTTTGTAAGACATCAGTGGACTTATGGTTAATTAGTTCGTGTAAATGTGTACAGATAGCGGAAGGCGGCACTCGCAAGCGACGGTGGTATCACACCACCAGACGGGACATCTGGCTTGGCGAGTGCAGGACCGGTGTGTCTCTACCAGGGTGCTGCCGGTCCACTTCAAAGACAACGCTAGCCTGTCCCAGCCCTGGCCCAGGCTGCAGGCTCAGAGGTGTGTGCCTCCAAAAGGGACATCTCGTGTCAACACAATGAGAGCGACCCCCTCGGCGCTGACACACGCGGCCAACAAGGGTGAATGGACATGTGTCAAGGACTTGTTTAGCTGCTGGCAGGACATTCAAACAGCAGCCGTTCGATACCTCTGGCATCTCCACAACAAGTGTCAAACGTCACCATCAATAGGTCAACTGAGGTTTCATGCGATAGCATAAAAGAATATGTTACACCATCACCAGACGAAACAACTGTCCCCATACCCGAACTGCCACACTCATATCTGCCAAAGAAAATGAGATGTCTGGATGTTCCAGTTTAACATCACCAGATGTTTCCCATCAGATGTACAGCCGCTCGCATGATCCCACAAACGGAGACCAGAAAGTTCAATACGATGTCGAAATCAATAAAGTGTGCATGTGCAGTGCTATCTCATTCAAATCATTCGTGTGCTGTCTTCAAACACAGCTATGTAGCCTTTAAATATCAATACTGGACCCCACTGTGAGGCTTTACAAGTTTTTGTTCTTGTTAACTGTTTCTGTGCTATTCCACAATGTTTTAAGAAGTAATCATGTGCTATATTTTGGACCTCATTGTGAGACTTTACAGGCTTTTTTTTCCTTTTAATTGTTTTCGTGCAGTTCAACGAATTGTTTTTAAAGCAAGTACGTGCTATACTTTTGTCTGTAAATTGTTGCAGTCTAATGTTTTATTTCATCATTTTTACATTTGTGCATTTGTTATATCCTGTAATTTTGTTGCTGCTTATTGTCACGTTTTCGTCACACTTAGTTGGTATTTTAAAACCAATACACAAAAGTATGTAATATTTTTATCGATACTATTTGTACATCTTTCCACATAGTTTCATTCATCTCTACACATGTGTTCGTAAGTGACACATGTATATCAATTGTTCATGTTTGCTATTTGTAAATGTGCTAAGTTTCATGTGCCTCATGATTTTATACGCTATTTAAATCCTTCCATTTGTAATTTTATTTGGTTTTAACACACACGCCAATAACTAAGTGACCAACATTCGTAGTTGATGTTATTTTTTACACAACGTACACATGTACTTACAAGCACCTTTCACACATTGACACCGTTGATATATTGAAAATTTTTTGTATATATTTAAATATTTCATTTTTGTTGTGTGTTCATCTTTAACTTGAGAATTTTTTTGATATAATTGCTCACAACTTTGAGTTCGTTTATAGTCTTTGGGTTAAATGTATGGTAATCTGAAGCAGTTTTTATGGTTTGTTCGGAAAATTTTCAAATAATAATTCAGAATTACTGTATAAAGAAATCTTGTAATTTGAGTGAATAGGAAATTTCGAGGATACACAATAGATAAACTCCCTGTATTATTTCCCTTTTCTTATTGTGTTCTTAAACTTTCCTCGTTTCTTTTCTTTCCCAAATGATGGCCAGCTTGAGAGAACTTGTTTTGGGAAAGGTCTCACCATCTTTCTTGGTGAAACCTCTCCTGGCAACAATTTTGAATTGGAGTACAGGGTGATATGAGACGGTGACCTGTTTCAGAACCTTCTCCTCACGTTTTATCGCCGGCCGGTGTGGCCGTGCGGTTAAAGGCGCTTCAGTCTGGAACCGCGTGACCGCTCGGGTCGCAGGTTCGAATCCTGCCTCGGGCATGGATGTGTGTGATGTCCTTAGGTTAGTTAGGTTTAAGTAGTTCTAAGTTCTAGGGGACTGATGACCACAGATGTTAAGTCCCATAGTGCTCAGAGCCATTTGAACCATTTGAACCTCACGTTTTATCCTATTCACACACTAAACTTTCATTCGAGACTCTCTTGCTTCGTTTACCTTCGGATTCACTTTTATTTTTCGACTTTCCTCTTGTGTTGCACACTGACTACATGAATGACTAGGTGGTAGTGTGTACCAATGTGGGTAACGCACCCTTCTGTACCTAATGTAACATTTCATTATGGTGGTAGTTTTTCCATTACATGCATCTGGTCTCGACCAGGAGAACTCCTTTTCGCTGGAGTGAAAACATTAGGAACTTCCGCATGTTCTGTGAGAGCTGCCGGTCGATTAGAGTGCAGGTCTCACGCTAGATGGTCACATGGACACTCCGACGAGCCCTTGCAGGGATTATCCCCCTGACTCCATCTTCCATGGACACTGGGCGGCGGAACGGAAAACTGGTGTCCTCAACAGCATAACGATAAACCACTGTTGGAAGGGGTGAAAACTCTGCTCTGTTAGTAAACTTTAGATGGAGTCCACAGCTGTCCACTTCCAGGTATGCTGCTGCGTATGGTCTCCAAACACGTTTCATCAAGCAAAATATATAGCCACTCATGTCTACAAATTTCCAAAAAATGGTTCAAATGGCTCTGAGCACTATGGGACTTAACTACTGAGGTCATCAGTCCCCTAGAACTTAGAACTACTTAAACCTAACTAACCTAAGGACATCACACACATCCATGAGCGAGGCAGGATTCGAACCTGCGACCGGAGCGGTCACGCGGTTCCAGACTGTAGCACCTAGAACATTTCGGCCACAACGCCCGGACGAATTTCCAAAATCTGCCCCTTCCGTGAGAACGATTCCCAACAAAAGTACCAGAATTTCCGACAAACAGGTCTGGACGTGGGAACGGGGCGACAGTCGTCTCCCGATTCCATTGACACATATCTCCTTGGCGGATACATTATATATCGATTTCTCATACACAAACAGCAGTTGACCGGCGTTGCCTGGTGAAACATTGTTGTGATACCTCGTGTAAGGAGTAGAAATGCGTACCATCACGTTTCCAACTTTGATAAAGGTCGGATTGTAGCCTGTCGCGAGTGCGGTTTATCGTATCGCGCCATTGCTGCTCGCGTTGGTCGAGATCAAATGACTGTTAGTAGAATATGGAATCGGTGGGTTCAGGAGGGTAATACGGAACGCCGTGCTGGATCCCAACGGCCTCGTATCACTAGCAGTCGAGATTACAGGCATCTTATCCGCATGGCAGTAACGGATCGTGCAGCCATGTCTCGATCCCTGAGCCAACAGATGGGGCAGTTTGCAAGACAACAACCATCTGCACGAACAGTTCGACGACGTTTGCAGCAGCATGAGCTATCATCTCGGAGGCCATGGCTGCGGTTACCCTTGACGCAGCATCACAGACAAGGTGCACTCAACAACAAACCTTGGTGCACGAATGGCAAAACGTCTTTTTTTTTCGGATGAACCCAGGTTCTGTTTACAGCATCATGATGGTCGCATCCGTGTTTGGAGTCATGAACGCGCACTGGAAGCGTGTATTCGTCATCACCCAGCGTGATGGTGTAGGGTGCCGTGGGTACACGTCTCGGTCACCTCTTGTTCGCATTGACGGCGCTTTGAACAGTGGATGTTACAATTCAGATGTGTTACGATCCGTGGCTCTACCCTTCATTCGATCCCTGCGAAACCCTACATTTCAGTAGGATAATGCAACACCGCATGTTGCAAGTCCTGTACGGGCCTTTCTGGATACAGAAAATGTTCGACTGCTACCCTGGCCAGCACATTCTCCAGATCTCTCACCAGTTGAAAACGTCTGGTCAATGGTGGCCGAGCAACTGGCTCGTCACAATACATCAGTCACTGCTCTTGATGAACTGTGGTATCGTGTTGAAGCTGCATGGGCAGCTGTACCTGTACACTCCATCCAAGCTTTGTTTGACCCAATGCCCAGGCGTATCAAGGCCGTTATAACGGCCAGAGGTGGTTGTTCTGGGTACTGATTTCTCAGGATCTATGCACCCAAATCACATGTCAGTTCTAGTATAAGATATTTGTCCAATGAATACCCGTTTATCATCTGTATTTCTTCTTGGTGTAGCAATTTTAATGGCCAACAGTGTATATCCTTTAATTAAGGATATATATATATATATATATATATATATATATATATATATATATATATATCCTTAATTAAATCACAGATTTCGTCGAAACGGTCAGGTGTCATTCTGAAGTAAATGTAAAATCTTTTAATATCTCTACGGAGTTCCGACATTAAAGTGTAATACTCACCGTAAGCTGTTTGTTTTGTGTTTCATAAATTCGTATTCTTCGATTCCTGAAAATATATGATTTGTAAGAAACATCACACAGCCTGCTAATTAATTGTTTGATTTCGCTTATTATTCTAATAACTTACTTAGCACAATGATACCATTCGGCTAGAGCTAATAAGGAGAGAGCCTCTTCTTCATCTGAATACCTCATATTTCGTATGAAAACACTTAATTTTTTGACGTGAAACTCCTGTGTAGGGAAAGTTTCCCAACTATGTACGAAAGAAGAAACCTAGCAAATGAAATCCTGTTCCCGCCGCGGTGTAGACCCCTGCAGTACTCTGCCCTCACTTGAAGCAGGATTCCCACACACACACTCGCCGTCCCGCACTGGTGTGAGTGGGCCTAATTGTTTTGTTTCGCTATCGAGTTAACTCCCTGAAACTCACCCGCCTAGTCATGTTTCTTTCTGAAACCTTCCTTTATTCATTGCTCTGTTGTATGCTCTGTTCGAAGTCATCTTTTTGTGTAATTTTTAAGTTTTGAAATCATGATTGAAAACTTAATTCGTATTCTTTATGCGTCTGAGCACAATCTCAACCGTAATTGTCTAGCATCATGCTGGCGGGCACCTTAATAACCAGTCCGCAGCGTCTGGTCTACAGTGACGTCGGCACGGTAGCTCAGCGTATTTGGTCAGAGGGTTAGCTGCCGTATGCAATAAAGCAAACTGACTGAATGGGATAACGATGAACTTCAGCGGGTCTCATGGAACGTCCGCCCCAACAGTTGCAATGACAGTAACGAACAAAATGTGATAAAAAAAGAAGTGGTTAACATTGCTACCCCAGATTCATGCGGTCCAGGGTTCGATTCCCGGACGGGTCGGGGATTTTGTCCGCCCGGGGATTGGGTGTTTGTGTTTTCCTGATCATTGCATCATCACTCGGGAAAATGGCGAGACTGGACTGTGTAAAGGTTGTCGTCGTAACTGCCGTCTGCGTCACTTCTGCTGTGCAGCGAGCTACGTTAATTTAAGTATTAACTGTATTTTTCTTACTTGTCACTTCTTCTTCCGTGTGATTTTGCTTTTAGGAAGCTTTAATAGTCGAGTGCTAGTAATAGTGTTCCATAGATTTCGTGTTTGTTTTGAATACAGTCAGAGAGATTCCCTTTAGTCAACCATAGTGCCAGTAGTGCTAGTGTTTGTTTTCAATACAGTCCAGAGACAGGTAGTGCTATTTTCATTGTTTTCTACAAGAAGTGTCTAGTAACCACAGTTTAGTCAACTATCAGCCGCCTTCAGTGAATTAGCAGTCTAGTTAAAAGTTGATTAACTCTCTACAGTAAATTGATTTCTTAGGATGGATAGGATGTGTGACTGCTGTGTACGGACACAGGAGGAGCTGGCCACTGTTCGCGAACAGCTAAACGTGTTGATCAAGGTCCGTAAAAAAATAAGGTTGAGCAGTAAGCGTTCTGTCCTGCCATTGGCTGAGGCTGTGACGTCACGAAGGACAGTTGCAGTCACGAATCTTCCTTCTTCATCTGGCTCAACAGACGATGCCTTTGAAAGTGGAATATCATGAACGTTTGCTCCCAACAACAACAGTCTTAACCGGCTCTTTACCTGATCATAAAAACGTCCAAGGCCTCTTATAAGTGAAAAAAAGTTCTCCAAGCAGTCTTGATTTAATCTTGCTGTAAGAATATATTCAATATTGTAAACAGCTAAGTCACTGAGCAGACCCAAAAGTGACCGAACAGTTTTCAAAAATCCTTTCGGAAGGGTAGAAGATGCTTTGAGTTGCCAACACGCATCTTCTCACAGCACTTAGAAAATTTACGTAGGGACTGTTCTTGGGCTTGAAAATTGACACCAAATCCACAGGGCAGTGATTTATTACTTTCTTTTGTCCTTGAATTAAGTACATCGAAAGTCTCATCCACCATCTGTATGAAATCACTGGCGTGTCCTTCTTCAGGCATCAAATACCGAATCGCCTGTGCAGTTGTATTTGATAGCAGCTGAGCTGCTGAGCGTACTCGCTTTCGCTCTCTGCCCTTCACTGTAATGTGTTGCTGAGATAACTTAGGACATATTTTCATCTCGCCACTGTCCAAAACTAACAGTTTCTCGAACACAGTTTTTGTCACAGCCTTGTTTTCCAACATTATTCCTTGATCCAGCAAGTGGTTCCTTAAGACTTTGAGCAAATGGGGAACGTCAGCAAACACCCACACACGTCTCAGAGAATCACACGGGTGTGGAAAACAAGTATTTTCATGAGTAATGCCAAGCTCCTTCCAGACAGAACTATTCTTTGCACCCATGTCTGCTACTGCAGCCACAACATTGTAGCAAATGCTGGCCAGGGAAACAATTACTTCGTTCAAGAGTGCTGCTGACATCTGAACGTCAAAATTGAAATAGATAGTCTGCTTCCACGTTGCAAACAAGCCTCGGACCATGACAACAAGGACATTACTGTGGGGTCCAAGAATCCTGTCACCTTGCTGATCGTAACAAATTCTACTGTCAATGTTCATTTCATCAAATGACAAAACACAAATACGTTAGCCGGCCGGAGTGGCCGAGCGGTTCTAGGCGCTACAGTCTGGAACCGCGCGACCGCTACGGTCGCAGGTTCGAATCCTGCGTCGGGCATGGATGTGTGTGATGTTCTTAAGTTCGTTAGGTTTAAGTAGTTCTAAGTTCTAGGGGACTGATGACCTCAGAAGTTAAGTCCCATAGTGCTGAGCCGTTTGAACCGTTTTTGAACAAATACGTTCCCTGTCAGTCAGTGTTGCAGCCTGCATTTTCATCATCACTAAAACATCCTTCAAAATTCCTAGTTGGCAACTGAAACTGCGATTAATCCAAGAGCGCAAGGTTGACACTGCAGGTAGAGGATATCCGAGTTTTTCTCTTGGGAAATTGTAACTCTTCTGCAAAAGAGCACGTAAAGTAATAGACTTACAAATGTCCTCTTTGCCCCATCGAACCCGTTTTGAACCATGCAACAAACTTCTAATTTGATTGGGTGAAAATATTTTGCCCAGTATTCGATTAGTTTCACGAGACACAAGTTCCTTTTTATTAAATTCTTCTTCGTGCAGACGTCGTTTCATTGAGAACAGCTGACCTCTAAGATCTTTATTACGTGCTCGCAATTTCATGCACATGTTCCTTAGATGAGCATTTCTCCTCTGTAGTGACGCTACAGAATTCTGTAAAGTGACTCTATGTGGATCACTACAATGAACTTCATCTGTAAATGTATACTTGTCAACATTCCTCTTCAATGGTGAGAGCTTCTTTAAAGTCTCTAGGCTTCTTCTACGAATTTCACGTTTGTTAAAACGTTCTTTCCTTTCTTCTACTACAATCGGTGTGTTATCACTGGCGCTACTACCGCAAGGCAAATTGCAAGACGGATACGCATCGCTCTTAAGGATTAGTTTCCGCGGTAAATTTAACATTTCTGAACGTAAGTCCCGGATATAATCCGTTTCCTTGAAATGACGAGAGCATATTCTAGCGTTCCCTATGTTCACAGGATCTTCCCTAAAGCATTTTCAAAGCCAAACCTTTTGCAGACTTTCATCACGTGAGAAACAATGCAACACTATTTCAGTCCCTTTTGTATTGCGATTGTGAGAGTTAAGCCAACAACAGCACAACCTGGCATTGCTTCCACACAGTCAAATACTTCGGACAAACACTCACTGCACAAAGATAACCAAACGGAAACGACAACACGAACGAAACACAACACGGACGAACCACGACAACAAAAAGGTCATACGTACACTTCGCGCGCGCCAAGAGCTGTTCCTCAGTGACGTCATGCGCAGAACGCCAGAAATGGGTTTGCTTCTGCGCAGCTGTTACTGCTCCCTCGTGGTGTTGATGGCCGCGGTCAGCCGTCTACAGGCTGCTGCCTCGGAGTGTAGAGGCAGTGGGGAGTCTGGTGCGTCGCTTGGTACACTCCAAGTGTTACATCCTTCACCCACTGTCCCTGCTGTCGAGACATCTTCGCGGGTACCGGACGCGGTTGGGCCACCCTCTCCCCAAGGGGAGTGGCGGGTTTAGCGGCGCACGAGGCGGAGGGTCAATGTGGAGGCTGGCCATGTGGCATCGCCCGCTCTGCCTGTGAGTGGACACGTGGCTGCTCCTTCAGCAAGGTCCGAGCAGGCACACGGGGGGAGGGGTTTATTAGTTACCGGGAGCTCCAACGTTAGGCGGGTGATGGAGCCCCTTAGGGAAATAGCGGAAAGGTCGGGGAAGAAGGCCAGTGTTCACTCTGTCTGCTTGCCGGGGGGTCTCATCCGAGATGTGGAGGAGGCCCTGACGGCGGCGATAGAGAGCACTGGGTGCACCCGACTGCAAATTTTTGCTCATGTCGGCACCAACGACTCCTGCCGTCTGGGTTCAGAGGCCATCCTCAGTTCGTACAGGCGGTTGGCGGAGTTGGTGAAGGCGGAAAGCCTCGCTCACGGGGTGGAAACTGAGCTAACTATTTGTAATATCGTTCCCAGAACCGATCACGGTCCTCTGGTTTGGGGCCGAGTAGAAGGCTTAAACCAGAGGCTCAGACGATTCTGCGGAGATCTGGGGTGCAAATTTTTCGACCTCCGCTATCGGGTGGAGAAATGTAAGGTCCCCCTGAATAGGTCAGGCGTGCGCTACACGCAGGAAGCGGCTACAAGGGTAGTGGAGTACGTGTGGAGTGCACATGTGGGTTATTTAGGTTAGAGGATTCCCTCCCTAGGCCCGACAAGACGCCTCCTGAGACGCGGCAAGGTAGGAGTAGGGAAAATGCAACAGGGAATAACAATATTAATGTGCTAATAGTAAACTGCAGGAGCGTCTATAGAAAGGTCCCAGAACTGCCCTCATTAATAAACGGTCACAATGCCCACATAGTACTAGAGACAGAAATTTGGCTGAAACCAGATGTAAACAGTAATGAAATCCTAAACTCAGACTGGCATGTATACCGCAGAGACAAGCTGGACAGTGAAGGGGGAGGCGTGTTTATAACGATAAGAGGTGCAATAGTATCGAAGGAAATTGACGGAGATCCGAAATGTGAAATAATTTGGGTGAAGGTCACGGTTAAAGCAGGCTCAGACACGGTAATTGGATGTTTCTACAGGCCCCTGGCTCAGCAGCTGTTGTGGCTGAGCACCTGAAGGATAATTTGGAAAATATTTCGAGTAGATTTCCCCACCATGTTATAGTTCTGGGTGGAGATCCTAATTTGCCGAATATAGACTGGGAGACTCTAACGTTCATAACGGGTGGCAGGGACAAAGAATCCAGTGAATCTTTTTTAAGTGCTTTATCTGAAAACTACCTTGAGCAGTTAAACAGAGAACCGACTCGTGGCGATAACATACACTCCTGGAAATGGAAAAAAGAACACATTGACACCGGTGTGTCAGACCCACCATACTTGCTCCGGACACTGCGAGAGGGCTGTACAAGCAATGATCACACGCACGGCACAGCGGACACACCAGGAACCGCGGTGTTGGCCGTCGAATGGCGCTAGCTGCGCAGCATTTGTGCACCGCCGCCGTCAGTGTCAGCCAGTTTGCCGTGGCATACGGAGCTCCATCGCAGTCTTTAACACTGGTAGCATGCCGCGACAGCGTGGACGTGAACCGTATGTGCAGTTGACGGACTTTGAGCGAGGGCGTACAGTGGGCATGCGGGAGGCGGGGTGGACGTACCGCCGAATTGCTCAACACGTGGGGCGTGAGGTCTCCACAGTACATCGATGTTGTCGCCAGTGGTCGGCGGAAGGTGCACGTGCCCGTCGACCTGGGACCGGACCGCAGCGACGCACGGATGCACGCCAAGACCGTAGGATCCTACGCAGTGCCGTAGGGGACCGCACCGCCACTTCCCAGCAAATTAGGGACACTGTTGCTCCTGGGGTATCGGCGAGGACCATTCGCAACCGTCTCCATGAAGCTGGGCTACGGTCCCGCCCACCGTTAGGCCGTCTTCCGCTCACGCCCCAACATCGTGCAGCCCGCCTCCAGTGGTGTCGCGACAGGCGTGAATGGAGGGACGAATGGAGACGTGTCGTCTTCAGCGATGAGAGTCGCTTCTGCCTTGGTGCCAATGATGGTCGTATGCGTGTTTGGCGCCGTGCAGGTGAGCGCCACAATCAGGACTGCATACGACCGAGGCACACAGGGCCAACACCCGGCATCATGGTGTGGGGAGCGATCTCCTACACTGGCCGTACACCACTGGTGATCGTCGAGGGGACACTGAATAGTGCACGGTACATCCAAACCGTCATCGAACCCATCGTTCTACCATTCCTAGACCGGCAAGGGAACTTGCTGTTCCAACAGGACAATGCACGTCCGCATGTATCCCGTGCCACCCAACGTGCTCTAGAAGGTGTAAGTCAACTACCCTGGCCAGCAAGATCTCCGGATCTGTCCCCCATCGATCATGTTTGGGACTGGATGAAGCGTCGTCTCACGCGGTCTGCACGTCCAGCACGAACGCTGGTTCAACTGAGGCGCCAGGTGGAAATGGCATGGCAAGCCGTTCCACAGGACTACATCCAGCATCTCTACGATCGTCTCCATGGGAGAATAGCAGCCTGCATTGCTGCGAAAGGTGGATATACACTGTACTAGTGCCGACATTGTGCATGCTCTGTTGCCTGTGTCTATGTGCCTGTGGTTCTGTCAGTGTGATCATGTGATGTATCTGACCCCAGGAATGTGTCAATAAAGTTTCCCCTTCCTGGGACAATGAATTCACGGTGTTCTTATTTCAATTTCCAGGAGTGTATTAGACCTTCAGGTGACAAACAGACCCGGACTATTTGAAACAGTTAACGCAGAACAGGGAATCAGCGATCATAAAACAGTTACTGCATCGATGATTTCAGCCGTAAATAGAAATATTAAAAAAGGTAGGAAGATTTTTCTGTTTAGCAAAAGTGACAAAAAGCAGATTTCAGAGTACCTGACGGCCCAACACAAAAGTTTTGTCTCAAGTACAGATAGTGTTGAGGATGAGTGGACAAAGTTCAAAACCATCATACAATATGCGTTAGATGAGTATGTGCCAAGCAAGATCGTAAGAGATGGTAAAGAGCCGCCGCGGTACAACAACCGAGTTAGAAAACTACTGCAGAAGCAAAGGGAACTTCACAGCAAACATAAACATAGCCAAAGCCTTGCAGACAAACAAAAATTACGCGAAGCGAAATGTAGTGTGAGGAGGGCTATGCGACAGGCGTTCAATGAATTCGAAAGTAAAGTTCTATGTACTGAAACAGAGGATGACAGACTAAAGGCCGAAATACTACATATCTTTTTCCAAAGCTGTTTCACAGAGGAAGATTGCACTATAGTTCCTTCTCTAGATTGTCGCACAGATGACAAAATGGTAGATATCGAAATAGACGACAGAGGGATAGAGAAACAATTAAAATCGCTCAAAAGAGGAAAGGCCGCAGGACCTGATGGGATACCAGTTCAATTTTACACAGAGTACGCGAAGGAACTTGCCCCCCTTCTTGCAGCGGTGTACCGTAGGTCTCTAGAAGAGCGTAGCGTTCCAAAGGATTGGAAAAGGGCACAGGTCATCCCCGGTTTCAAGATGGGACGTCGAACAGATGTGCAGAACTATAGACCTATATCTCTAACGTCGATCAGTTGTAGAATTTTGGAACACGTATTATGTTCGAGAATAATGACTTCTCTGGAGACTAGAAATCTAATCTGTGAGAATCAGCATGGGTTTCGAAAAAGACGGTCGTGTGAAACTCAGCTCGCGCTATTCGTCCACGAGACTCAGAGGGCCATAGACACGGGTTCACGGGTAGATGCCGTGTTTCTTGACTTCCGCAAGGCGTTCGATACAGTTCCCCACAGTCGTGTAAAGAACAAAGTAAGAGGATATGGATTATCAGACCAATTGTGTGATTGGATTGAAGAGTTCCTAGATAACAGAACGCAGCATGTCATTCTCAATGGAGAGAAGTCTTCCGAAGTAAGAGTGATTTCAGGTGTGCCGCAGGGGAGTGTCGTAGGACCGTTGCTATTTACAATATACATAAATGACTTTGTGTATATCATTGGAAGTTCACTGAGGCTTTTTGCGGATGATGCTGTGGTATATCGAGAGGTTGTAGCAATGAAAAATTGTACTGAAATGCAGGAGGATCTGCAGCGAATTGACGCATGGTGCGGGGAATGGCTATTGAATCTCAATGTAGACAAGTGTAATGTGCTGCGAATACATAGAAAGAAAGATTCATTATCATTTAGCTACAATATAGCAGGTCAGCAACTGGAAGCAGTTAATGCCATAAATTATCTGGGAGTACGCATTAGGAGTGATTTAAAATGGAATGATCATATAAAGTTGATCGTAGGTAAAGCATATGCCAGACTGAGATTCATTGGAAGAATCCTAAGGAAATGCAATCCGAAAACCAAGGAAGTAGGTTACAGTACGCTTATTCGCCCGCTGCTTGAATACTGCTCAGCAGTGTGGGATCCGTAGCAGATAGGGTTGATAGAAGAGATAGAGAAGATCCAACGGGGAGCAGCGCGCTTCGTTACAGGATCATTTAGTAATCGCGAAAGTGTTACGGAGATGATAGATAAACTCCAGTGGAAGACTCTGCAGGAGAGACGCTCAGTAGCTCGGTACGGGCTTTCGTTGAAGTTTCGAGAACATACCTTCACCGAAGGGTCAAGCAGTATATTGCTCCCTCCTACGTATATCTCACGAAGAGACCATGAGGATAAAATCAGAGAGATTAGAGCCCACACAGAGGCATACCGACAATCCTTCTTTCCACGAACAATACGAGACTGGAATAGAAGGGAGAACCGATAGCGGTACTCAAGGTACCCTTCGCCACACATCGTCAGGTGGCTTGCGGACTATGGATGTAATGTAGATGTAGAATTTATGTGGAAGCTGATAACCGCATCGTTGAGCATCGCATGAATCAAACATCGTTATCATCCTAACAACTACTCATTTTCTTATCATTGTTCTATTTTAATTACGAAAATTCATTATCAAATTTTTTATAACGTCGGCGTTAGTGTGTCTTGAGTAATCTTCACACGCTGTTTGAATAAATATTATTTTACCACATCGAACTCTATCATTCAACAACCATTGAAGAAACATATTCAATTAAAGTGCCCAGATCAAACAACCACAAGCAATAGGTGAGGCCTCTGACGAGTTCAATAACTTATCAAATAACGTTTTCCGATGTGCGCGGAGGTTGATTTTCAAGTAGCCTATTAGCTTCAAGACAGTAATTTATCATTTTATTTGATCTATGGTTCCCTTTATAGGTAACATATCCTATAAGGTAGGTCGTTTATTAAAAAACCTAGGGTGTAAAGTTTCATACTCTACCACCAACAACCTCAAAAAGAATTTAGTTCATTCTCTGGATAAAGGTACTGATAAATCATCGCTGTCAGGTGTGTATAAGATCACGTGTGCTGAATGTCCTTCTTATTACATTGGCCAGACAGGAAGGGCCCTGTCGGTTAGGTTTAAAGAGCATCTGCCGACAAAAAGCGGTGATGGAACACGAGGATCTACATTTGCTGAACATCTGGTCCAAAAGGCGCATGCTCCCAAGCCTCTAAAAGACGCAGAGCTTTTGCATAATGAAATCAAGGGATGTAGGCTAGACACCCTCGAAGAATTACAATTTTTTAAACATCTTATTATTGATAGAGACAACTTACTTAATGATCAGTTGCAACTAAAAAATAGAAGTTATTTCGAAGGATTTCAACCTTTACTCCAGTGGAGTCGACCCACAGTCCGCTTCGAATGGCCGATGCTGTTTCGCTATCTGCTTGGTCCCTTTATTGTAGAGCGATTGTACATGTGTGTCTTTGTATTTCGTAATATGCTTGTTAATGACACATAGTTGCTAAGGCGTTTTTATGTTAAAGACGTTTTATGCTTAGCACGCATGGTTTCGACACTAATTTTTTAGTTACTGTAGCGGGGCTTCGCCCTCTTACTATAATATTTAAATGTAAAAAAAAATTTTTATACCTTGGCTATGTAGTTTGTTCTCAGGTAAATTGTTTAATATTGCCATACCAATAGATAGGTTTGTCCATTTGTAGGACGGCTTTCAGTCACATTTTGTTTATATGTATATTTATTCTAAATAATTTTGAGACAATTTGTCTCTCGCGCCTGCGCTTGCGCTCGCGCATGCGCTTGGCCGCGGCCGAGCCTCGCCGCGAAACTGCTCGCGACGCCCAGTTTCCGTGCCGCTCACATGTGGTCCTTATTTCTGGCCGGCGTAGCTCCGTCTACATTCGCCTTAATGGTTTCAATCTTGACAGACATAATCTTATGATTATGCGTCTTTATTGTTTTAATTTTTAATCTGTGACATGGCCAGTGTTTGGCTCTCCAAATAATTTAAGTTTTTGTAAGTATCACGATTTCTTTATTATTCAATCATTAGACTAATGATGCATTTCAATGAGTAATATATGTCCGTATGTGGTTTAATTTATAGGTTCTGAAGAAGATTCCATTACTGGAATCGAAACCTCGGTAAACGAGTAAAAATTACCTTGCAACTGAAGGCGGAAAAAAATCGTTTATTTTCCATACATATACGGTTGCTGACGCGCTGCATGATGTTAAAGATTTGTAAATGGAAAATAAATGTGGCATACCCAAATATCGACGAAAATATGATCTTTGACGAAAAAGAAAAAATGCAGAACGAGCCACGATTTTTGAAATTCTTTGCCTGGTGCTATGTTATGATTTCACATGGCTATCAGTTTGTCATTTCCGCTCTCTTTGTGCACTGCCTATTACTTCAGGTCGGCATATTTAGAAGTATGTTTTTAGACCGTTAGAGGGACACATTACGTTACTTTATGTATATATGACAAACTTTTCACAGAAATGCCAAAAAGAAAGTGTGTTTTTAGTGATGGAATTAAAGGTGGGTTTCCATTTCTGAAATTAGAACAACAAGGCGAGAAATTACTTAGCACCATTGAGGACGATTGATGTTGTGCGACACATTAATGTGAAGGGACATAGTGTAGCTGCTTCACGCAAAACTTCATCACAAAGTATGATGCCTTTTGCTACGAAACGTTCAAATAGTGTCATGATAAATGATGGAGAGAAGCCTTTTGCTGCTGAGGAAGGTTTGCTAGCTTTCCATGCAATGGAATACAACCATTTCCTCAGGTCAGTGGACTACACTGCTGCAACCATAAGGAAGCTGATTGAGAAGAAGAGAATTTCACGTTAATAATCAACAATTTTCGAATAAAACCTGAATTAAACACTGACAATTTCAATTTTGATATAAAAATTAGTTAGTTACTAACAGGAGGGTAACTATGTAGAACAAAACTGTTCCGTAGGTTATGTGGCGTTTTATAGATCCTCACTCAGTTTCTAGACAATTCACCATCTTCCGGTTTACAGGGGAATCTGGTAAAGTTGGGTTCACACACACAACTACTGTAACGGCACAGCTTGTGGCCTTCTGTAGTGGCACCGTGACTACCGTTCACACAGGGCCCCAGAAATTCTACATAGCTGCACAGCTTTCGGTATGCCTTCAGTTGAAATCATATAGGTGGATATCAACGTTATAATGCTCGTTATGACGTAAGGGCTATGACCAGAGTGAAATACAAGGAAGACAGAACACAAAAACCGAAAATAGATTTCGCGCATGGATAAATCAGGGGCCACAAGCACATTTATAAAAGAAAAAACACTTCGAGCTGGAAATGCTGTCTGCTGTGGCAAGCTAACTCATAGTTGGCCTGTTAAGTTCGTTTACAGATACGCCATTCTTCCAAGATTTTAGAATCTTATTATTTTCGATGATGTGGGCATTTCGAATAACTAATTTTTAGTTTAACAGCTGCCATATTACTCACGCGGGCTATTTTCCGTATATAATCCACAGTTTATACAGTGCTTGGTCTCACAAGAAGAAGTTTATACGCCTCACTTTACTGGTTACGTAATAAGTCCATTACTTGCCGACGACGGTTTTTACTTTTTCTGTAATAAAATGAAGACACACTGAAATCAAATAAAGCACTGCAGCAATTGCTCCGCCATAACTGCGACAGAACGCTCGTGTTTCGAAATACAGTCACCATGCAGCAGTGATGGAATGAAAGCTGAACTTTCTGTGGCATCACGAAAGTTACGTCTAATATGTTCCACCGCTATGAACTGGTTGTTCACACGTGCAACTGCACTATGTCACTAGCCGTGGTGACACTCTTGCTACGTATGTGAACCAGGCTTAAGGCACTAATCATATATGCAAACAGAGCGATCGATATGAGTTAACCACCCATAGGTATGCAACACACCTACGTGCAGGTAACACTGTTACTATCTTTAACTGGCCAAGGCTAGTAGGAAAACTACCGTAGTCTACGCGTACTTGTGATAGTCTGTGGTAGATATACAAATCTAGTGATTACTCAAAAGACTAAATGCATTGGCTAATCAGTTTAGTTCCAATGCCGTTATTTACTGGCAGAAGGTACTAGCCCTCTAGTTACGTCCATGCATAAGAAAATCTAGCATTCAAGGATTAACACAGCACACATTCCCGTGCCCTCTGTGTCAATGACATCTACCGAATTCTGGCACACATTATGAAATTAAATACAGGAGGCTGCTTTTAGCAATATTACTTTATCGTCAACATAGAATCTGAGAATATCAATAATAAGGAATTTATTTGCACGTAATATTGAAAACATTATGATCAAAGTAATCTGATATGATCATGAGCGTCTGCAGGAATCTTTCCAGGAGGTGACTAGAATCTAAATTTGACATTTTTTTTTATAAATAAGTTGTTCAGTTTCGAGACATGTCACGCCACAATAACTAAATTTTACAGGTGACACTAAAAACTCTGCACTACATGTTCCAGGGGAGGGCAATTGCCCCTTTTTGCGCTGCTGACCTGAGCCCCCCCCCCCCCCCCCCCCCCTTCATAGACGCCTTCATCCTACCCATCTTGCCGATTCCTATGGGTATGATGACTTTGTGACGACAGAAATGAAACTGATTAAAACAGAATAATCAACTTTCTACCACATGCAGATCCCTTCAACAATGAATGTGGAAGAAAACTGTTGCAGGTCGAGCTAGGTGGCCTTCTATTTGTACAATAACTTTGATAGAATCACTAATGATTGCATGAACATTGTCCAGTAATTCTGCCAGAATTAGAGAATTATGTTTTCTAGCTGAAGCAGTAAAAGTCATTAAGGTCCAACTGTAAAACACGTACATTTATTTATGTAGTGCCCTCTGCATGTAAGTGAAATATTGCATGTGTCAGTTGAACAGTTGGTAGTATGTACCACAATGTCGTCTGTGAAATTTAAATCGAAGAGCGGTAGTAAGTGTTTGAGAAACAATGTCATTAAGAAGTTAGTGTACTTAATTAAAATTGCTTTGTGATTGACGTTTCCATGCGTCGAGTGGTAGGGGTCGCGCGTCTGCCAAACGCAACTGTTTCTCGGGTCGACCGAAGCGTCAGATCCCACCCGTCGGCTGTGACCGTGACATAAGGCTGTTGTGCTGTGTGACGTTTTGACGGCGCGGAGTTTGGTTTGTGAGTGTGGAGTGTTTGTAGGTGTCGTTGTGTTGTTGTTCGTGGTGCCCTCTGGTGGTGTGTCCAGGGGTTTCGTGTTGTGTGGTGTATTGGGTTCAGTTTGGTGTTACTAGTTGTTCTCGTTTTGGCTGTGTGTGGAGAGGCATTGTTTTCAGTGAGTAGGTTTGCCACAAATTACCAAATTTATTAAATCATAGAAGGAAAATTAATATTTTTCAGTCAATATTACGGGCTTATAGTAGAAGTTTTTATCGTGTTGTTATAAGTGAGATGTAATGATTGTTTGGCAGAACTTCAGGAAGACCATTAATTGTTCTATGGACGTATGAGCACTCCATCAGTGTAAAAAACAGCTCCTATATTCAACTAACACCAGCAAATTAGATAATGTAGTTTCTGTTGCATCTATCATGTTTAATTTTTCTCAAATGTAATAGATAAAACTACAAATGTTGTAGAAAATTTGTTAAAGCAGTGTATACATCGCAAAATGTACCATGGGTTCATATCTGAAGTCTTATTAGAGGAAAATTTGTTGGCAAAAGTATACAAAATAGATACTTTTATGTATTGTGTTTTGGTTGCTTAATTGAATGTGGAAGGTACAGCTCACGTATGCAGTATAACAAATAGCGTCTGAATCAAACAATATTCTTGGTCTTTATTTGAGTTCTTTAACACTTTGATGACAGAAAAGCTCATTCTTATGAAAACTGACATGCTGTGTCTATATTTTAATGTTAAGCTAGGTTCCTGTTAAGGTGCCAGTAGTCTTCCATTTCTACAGTAGTAAAATTTGCACATACAACTTTTCCAATAGGAACTTCAAAAATACTTGTCACCAAGCTCAAAAAATATTGGCAAGTATGTCATAAGAATGTTACGATGTCGTTCTTGTGGTCTTCAGTCTGAAGACCATTATGCGGCTTTCCTTGCTAGTCTGTTCTGTACGAGTCTCTATATATCTATGTAACTACTGCCCTCTACATCCATTTTAAACTGGTTAATGTAGTCTAGCATTGGTGTCCCAATATAATTTTTATCACCCACTGACTCTTCGTGTCCAACTAGTGACTCTTTGATGCCTCACGATGAATCCAATCAATGGATTCCTACATCTAGTGAAGTTGTGCCATAAATTTTTTCCTACCCAATTTGATTCAGTACTGGTACTGGTCATCTCATTACTTGTCTGATCAACCCAGGTAATTTTTATCATTCTTCATCTTCAGAAAAATTTTTCCTGCTGTTGTATATCTACCTTCTATATCATCCCTACTTTGACTACCACTAATAAGTAAATAATTATTACTCTGGTGTTCAAACTTTGTGTCTCATTTCCTAATGTAATTCCTTTCAGGATCACTTGACCAATTAAATAATTAAATAGCTCATTTATTCACGCATCTTGTTCTGTAAATCCTATCATGAAGGAGAGCTTTTAAGGATGTTGAATGAGTCAAGTTATGCATCAACAGGCAGAAAAACCAAAGCTGCCACTGCTGTAAAGTGCCAAACAACAAATTGTAACTTAAACTAATTTAATCCAGCAGATTAATTGTGATACTTCATTCGAAATTTATATATCGATGTTAGGATGAAACAGCAGCTTTGAAGAAACCTGCAATTCCTCCTGCTATTTTTATCAAATACCTCCAGTTAAAATGTTACTCTGCAGAGACCACTATTAGCAGTTGATATGATGGAAAAGTCAGAATCTGTCTAAAATACATGTTTCATTTATATATAATACACAGTCTTGAGCGAAAGTAGAATGTTAAAATGAATAACAAGTGGATAATGAGATTTTTTTTACTTTTTGTTTTATTATTTCAGAATTTTTGATTTCTCGGTTGATATCCACCACCAACCTGTTCCAGACTTTTGCACAGTAATGCAAAACTTTATTCTGAAGTGCAGAGTAGGATACATTGTCCACATGGAAATTATTTCTACTTTTAGTAGTGTGGTTGTGAATTTGAGTTCATCTTGAAGTCACTCTACCTATTATTACAGAAAAGTACTATTAGTGAGTAGTGTGGTTGTGGGTAACAGCCCTCGCACCCATGGAGTCTTGGTTGTGGGAGGCAGACTGATCTGCTGCATAGCCCGAGGTCTAGGTTAGGTTGGCTGGTGACAATTTAATTAAGAGTTTGCCAATCCAGTGAGTGAGAATGCAAAATAGATTGATTTGTAGTGTGGCTTGATGTCTTTTAATGCCATATTTAACAAATTTTGCGTTATAAAATCTAAAATGGGCTTGTAAATTCTGAATATTTGTGTCAGTTAATTAGCAAGTCTCAAATGAGTATTTTGATGCTTGTTATTCACATACATTGCATATAAACTGCAAAAAAGTCAAGGGGATATTATTTACTGGTATAGGTATTGGCATGTGAGACTGAGAATACCTAAGGAAAGGCTGATGTTTGATTATCAACTTGACATAGCATTTATATAGATTGCATACTTCAGTTGCATAAATATTTTTTCCACCCTAACCTGCAGTGTCATGGAAGATTGTTATAGGGCAGAACTGAAAGTTTTGATTTTCCAATTCTCTGCTGCCTCTGGCTGAACTGATATGTCACTGGAAAACCTCAGTTTTATATGTTCTTCCTGAAATCTAATTCCCTTACCATATTTCTCCTCCATTTCCATTACTGCTCACTAAAGGTACAGATGGAATAACAGTGGGCATATGCTACAGTCCTGTTTCACTCCTTCAACTACTGCTTCACTTTCACACTGTTTGATTCTATGTATCTGCCATCTGGTTTCTGTACAATTGTAGATTATCTTTTGATCCCAGTGTTTTACCTATGCTATTTTCAGAATTTTAAGTTTTATTTCAATTCACACTGTCGAAAGCTTTCTCTAAATCTAAAAATGCTGTAGGCTTAAATGTATGTTTTCATTTCTTCAACCTATCCTCTAATAAGATAAGTAGTTGCATCAGTATTGCCCTACATATTCCCACAGTTCTTTGAAACCCTAACTGTTATTTCCTGTGGTTTTTCCATTCTTCTTTGCACACTCAGTAGTGAAATGCAGACTGTAAACATGAAAATTATGTGTATAACCAATCAGTAATAATATTGAAGCTATTAGTGTGTTTGTTCATTGTGGCAGCTTTGTTTAAGTAGTAGATATGGGTTTAATCATTTGGTTCAGCATTTTGACTTTTGTGTATGTCTTGTTAATCTGTGTAATATGGTTCATCCTGGAATAATAAGTTCATTAGTCTCTAAACCATCTGATACAGTAAAGCTAATGCGTGTGCAGAAAATTCCTCAGTTTTCTCTGTTTCACTTAAGGTAATTTGGATATCCTTAAAAGCTTAGTATGCTGTTTGTCAGTAGTTGATTATACTGTGTCTCTGCCTGCCTGCCTGCCTGGCATGTAACTACGTGTGACATGAGTCACCTATAAGAACCTTTCACTCAAAATTGCTTTTGGTCCTTTAAGCTGAGAGAAAACAGATGTTTAAAGTTTCCTTTTATTGTGCCACTATTGTCCTCCAGATTTTGGTGCATGCAGCTGTTATAATTACTAAATCATTGTAGTGTTCACTATAAATGGATTATGTGTGATATTTAATTGAGCGGGACATCACATCGGTAAAATTCTTGGACTCGCGTTCAGGAGGATGGCAATTCAAATCCTGATTCAGCCACTGTTACTTAGGTTTCCTTTGTTCTCTCTGAACCACTTCAAACAAATGCTGGTCTGATTCCCTTGAAGAGGGCACCATCAATTTTCTCCCATATTTCTCTTTCCTGGTTTGTGTTTTTATTTATATAGTCATAGGCAATCTCCATTGTATGGATGTAGTCAAAATACACTATTTCCATTATATCTCTACATCTATATCTGCTTGATTACTGTGTAGTTCATGCAAAGATGTTTGGCAGAGGGTCTATAGAACCACTTTGACTATTTCTTCACTGTTCCACTCTTGAATAGCTCATAGGAAAAACAAAACCTTAAATCTTTCTGCACAAGCTCTCATTTCTCTTATTATAATATAATAATTTCTCTCCATGTAGGTGAGAAAAATAAAATATTTTCCCATTCGTGGGAGGAAGCTGGTGACCAAAATTTCCTGAAAAGATCTTACAAGAAAGAAGCCTTTTTTAAACCTTGAGTAACAATTAAATTGAAGAAACAGTGTACTTGATATTCAACCTTGAATATGGTATGGTTCTACCATGAAAAAGCTGAAGAATCCATAAATAAAAAAATGCCTTTGTTTTAATGATTAGTACTCCTTCTTGCATATCATATCTATTTCACTCTCGTCCCCAATTCACGATAGCGAAAAATGAGCTGCCCATCTTTGAACTTCTTTGTTTTCTGTCAATAGTATCTGGTAAGGAGTCCATACTGCACAGCAGTTCTCCAGAAGAGGGTGGATGAACGTAGTTTAGGCAGTCTAGATGATTCGTTGCATCTTCTAAGTGTTCTGCCAATAAAATGAGGTCTTTGCTTTGCCATCTCCACAACATTGTCTTTGAGGTAGTTCTAGTTAGTTTTCTGTAGTTCTAATCCCTAGGTAACCTGCCTATCTATATAGCAAAGCACCCTTTTCTGAAACAAGGAGAGATGTGCTGGCACAATTTCATATCTCACTCAATGACTGATGGCAGGGACCAGTGTGCCAGACAGCCTGGATGTGGATTTAGGTGGTTTTCCACTTCCACATAGGTAAATACTGGCCTGGTTCCCACATTCTGCCTCATATATTACCCGTTCACAATATTATTGCACTTGACCTCCTGTGGACGTTATCGGAAACACAAGGTGATGTTACAATAAACAAGTACAGTGGTGATTAAAGAAAATGGATTACATTGTGAATAATTTCAAGACAATTGTGCATATACTATCAAGCAATTCAGCGTATCCTCATGAAATGTTATGAAAAAAAAACCACAATAAGCCAACCGAAGTGCCCTCACTACTGGGTACAATAATTTTGTGGTCAACTAATAAACAATTTGCAAACACTTTGAAAAACAAGGTCATAATAAACCTTGAGATTACACTAGATGCAGACAGAAGAGGCACATGCATTCCTCCTTTGGGAGGGGGACACTGGAAGTAGCCTTAAATTGCCTTTGGGTTTGTCAACCCCATCATAATAATTGCCTGTAGATGGATATGGTTGATTCTTTATGAAAATTGGAGGTTGACCATACCAGTCTTGACCCGGCATTGTATAGATAAAGGGCACCAGAAAGGAAGGGAGAAAAGAAAGGAACTGAGCAAGGTGGCACAGTGGTTAACACATTGGACTTGCTTGCATTCCGGACGACGGTGGTTCAAGCCCGCATACGGTCATCCAGATTTAGGTTTTCCGTGATTCCCCTAAATCTCTCCAGGCAAATGCTGGGATAGTTCCTTTGATAGGGCATGACTGATTTCCTTCCCCACCCTTAAGACACTCAGAGCTTGAGCACTGTCTATAATGAGCTCGATGCCTACGGGACATTAAACCCAGTCTTACTTCCTTCCAAAAAGAAAGGAATTATAATCTCTAGGTATGTACTAGAATTGACAGCCTTGAAATGTGTGTGATTCATCAAGTTACTGAAATATTTCTTGTTTTTCACTGTCATGTGGAAGGCCTCATACTTTTTGTTGTTTCTGGTCAACTATCACTTTTTTCACCATGCTGATATCTTATCTAAATCATTTCACAGTTCAAACAGTTTAAGAGGGCCATTCAGGCAGTCGCCAACATTCCTTACATAGATTAAGAACAGCAGAGGATCTGTAATGCCTCTGGATAACACAATTTATCACTTCTGTTTCTCTTGATGACTTCCATCAGTTACAACAAACTGAGTTTTCTGGCAAGAAATCACATATCCAATAGCTCAACTGAGACGGTGCTGCATAGGCATCAAGTTTGCTTACAAGCCCCTTATGTAGAATGGTGTCAAAAGTTTCCTAGGAGGGGGGGGGGGGGGATGAAATGAGCTTAAGATCCCCTGTCAATAACACTCATTACTTAGTGTTAATAGGAATCTAATAGTGTTTTACTATAACAATATTTTCTGAATCCATGGTGGTTATATGTCAGAAGATCATTTCCTCAAAAGTATATAATACTGTTGGAACACAGTATATGTTCCAAAATGCTACCGCAAATCAGTGTTGGTGGATATAATCTGTAATTCAGTAGATAACTTCTATTTTCTTCCTTGTATGTAGGTGTAACCTATGTAATTTTCCAGTACTTAGACAGGAATGTTTCGTCTGCTAAGTAGTTGTATATGATTGATAAAAGTGGAATGATTTCAACAGCCTATTCTGAAAGGAACTTTAGTATTATATGATCTGGACTTGAGGACTAGTCTTTTATAGTGACATAAGTTTCCTGTTGTACTTAAAGTGTAGCCACTTCTAAATTACTCATTTTGGCAGTTTTTCTTGTTTCAAATTCTGTAGTATTTACTGCAATTAATGTTCTAATTGTCCTGCTGCTGGTATACTTTACATATTACCAGAATCTCTTTCGTTTTTTTCGCCACATTTCAAGTCGGAGATTTGTTGTGAACACTATTGAAAGCATCTCACATTGAAGTCTGCTCTGACTTTCTGTAAAACACAACCAGCCTTGAAGATTTTGTGTTCTTTTAAATCAGGCATACAGTTTTCATTGCTTCTGCAACAGGTTTGTGATCTGTTTTGCGCACCATGGGGGATTTTATAAGTCTGTTATTTTACTTGGTATAAGATCCTCAGTTACTATCAACACTTTTTCTCTAAATCAGAGCCACAGCTTGTAGACACATACATTGTATTGTTAGTTTGGAAAGGATGGGTATTTTTTTTTCTCAGGAAGACACCAATTGAATTTTTCCTAATTTTAGATGTATTTTGTATTTAGTTTTGGTGGATTTAAATGTTATGGTGTTCAGTTTCACTGCAGTAACCTTGTGGTCACAACAACTACATCTATGCTCTGCAAGCCATCATACGGTGTTTGGTGTTGGGTACTTTGTGTAAAACTGTCACTTCCTACTTTTTTTACTCGAGTTGCGTATGATTCGTGGGAATAACAATTGCTGTTAGGCCTCTGTGTGGAATCAAATCTCTCTAATTTTATCTTGGTGGTCCTTTTGTAAGACAGATATGGGAGGAAGCAGTATATTGGTTGACTCCTCTAGGAATGGTACATTCTTGGAATTTTAACTTGCAGTGTCTGTGACTGGAGTTGATTGAGCATCTCCATGACACTTTCATGTATACTAAATGAATCTGTAACAAAATGTGGTGCTCTTCTTTGTGTCTTATGTTTTCTCAATCAATCATATCTGGTGTGGATCCCAAATGATGATCAGTATTCAAGCATTGATTGAACAAAAGTTTTGTAAGCTATTGTCTTTGTTGATTGACTCCATTTCCTGATTGTTTTTCCAATGAATCTGTGTGGCATCTGCCTTACCTGTGATTAATTTTATGTGGTTGTTCCACTTCAGATCACAGTGTAAGCATAATTTTAGGTATTTTATGGGAGTAATGGCTTCCAGTTATTGGTCTGCAGTCGTGTAGTCGTAAAATAAGGTTTATTTCTCTGTATTCACAATATGTTACAATTGTTTATGTTGAGGTCAGTTTCTACTCCCTGCACCAAGCATCAATCATCAGCAGATCTTCCTGCATTTTACTGATTCCGGTGTCACGAGGCTCTGTGTTACCTAAGGATTGTATGTCACTAAGAGCTCTAGTATGTTATCACAACCTTTTGCACTTGGTGTGGTCATCTGAACTACCCGCTGAAAAGAATTTTCAGAAATTTCATACAATGTTTTATGCCTACCATTTCCTTGAAACATATATTTTGACAGTGTACCGATAGTAGACTTAAGCCACCACCTGCTATAATTGTGCGAGTTGCATCTCTAATAGAGATGAAACTCAAATTTTCCTTGAACCTGTCAGCAACTACATTGTCTTTGTCAGTGGTCAGTAAAAGGAACCAATTATGAACAATATTATGAAACACTCTCCTCACCATAGAGATTATATGTTGAATTGCAGAAAGGTGTGTAGAGGACATAGGAAATATTAAGACTCTGATACTTCCACCACATGATGCTGGTCAAGGAATCTGCAGCCTGCAGAACTGGTGTTAACTCTGATTCAGACCATCCACAATTTCACAAGCATATCAGTTGATACAACACTAAATCACTCCTAGGTTTATAAAAAATTCAATTCAAGATTTTGCAAACGTAACCAAGGGAAGATAAAAATCATAATTAAATCACACTTGGATGCCTTCAGTACTTCATTAATTCATCTTCAGAATTCTGCTCTTTGGCATCTTCACTTCTGCAGAATAGTGTGTGTACAAGGGTACCTAGAAAATCCACAAGAGCAGGAGCAAGTTCATTATTATTAGTGCTTGAATCCAAGGCATTTGTTTAGGCTGTATAGAAAAGATGAGACTAAGTGACCTCTTAACTTCTGAATACAGATATATTTTAATGCATTTTGTCATATGTGCTAATTTACTGCAGTAGCAGTTAGTGGAGGTTTTTCTAGAGGATTCACTGGAAGATGGACTACAGAGTTTCAAATAACTAATATAACAAATCTAAAAATGAATAACAAAAGAAATGCTGTGTGAAAATACACTTGCCTTAGATGAACGTATGAAAAAGCCAACCTACTCTCCTTAAAAGCAGAAAATGTGTCAATAGTGCATTCATTGAAGTTGGTGATGCTGCATACAAAGCCCATTTTGATGGAGAACGCTGCTAGTGCTTTTAGCTACTCTTGACTCACAGTACTTTGCAGAAAAGTTTCTGTTCAGGGTAGAGAAAGATCACTCCACCTAGGATGTTGTCATCGGTAAGGTAGCAGTCACTTTCAGGAGTTTGTGTTTCACTAAAAGGCTTCTGCTAGGCTCAGTTGGAAGAACAGGAATTTCAGAAATGGAACAGCACCTGTGAAGAATTCTAAACCCATCCTTGTGTACAGTATCTGTAGGTCCCCTTCTCAGCTTATTTCATTTGAAGTGGATGTTCGGGTTGGTTACACCGAACAACACCAATTTAACAGTAGTTCGTTTATTCACTTAACATTTGCAAGGATCACAAAGAACTGAACGTGGTGGAACAGTCCAAAGACGATGCTCAGAATCCAAAGAAAAATGCATATCGATGCTGGTGTAGACCTCATCGGCGCCACATAGCGCCCCCCCCCCTCCCCCTTTGCAGTACGGAGTACTCTTGAGAGGCCGGGTGGGGTGGTGACTAAGGCTTCAGCAGGGGTGGTCAGCTTGACAGCGGCATCGGGTAGCTGCGTGGGTAGATGCCATGAAGGTAGGTTTGGCCACCAAAGCTGGAAGTCGTTGAAGCGCGCTGGACATCGTACTGGGCGTGCAGCGACAGGTAGGCCGGTGGTATGCGGGTGGAACGGAGCGGCGATGACGATGTCTCTGGTGGACATGGCGAACACACGAAGCAAGTCCAGATTGATGTCGGGCAAGAGGGGAACACATTTCACCAGGTGGCTGGGAATGGCGGAGGTTGTGTCATGAGCACTGGATGAAGGGAAACACACGACGAACTGTGTATAATCGCGGAGTATTATTGAGATGTCGTGGATTATGTCTGGCGGACAGGCACAAACCCCTTGAGTGAGGGCACGTTCAAGATGGGGGCATGAGAAGCCTCGACAGGGCGAGGCAGACGACGGTGGAGGGGTTGAGGGAACTGGCGAAGGGCCCGATGGCGAGGGCGTGATCTTAGGTAAGCTCGACGTGGGGAGCATGTGGTCACTCGACGGAGTGCGTGAGAACAGAGTAAGGGGCGAGGTCGGAGGAGAGCTTGACGATTGGAACTGGAAGTCACTCAACTGAGTGTGTGATCTCGACATGGAGGGAGTGGTCGGAGCGTCATGAGCCACGACAGTGAGTGGCGTGTTCGTGGCCTGAAGGGGGGTAGAAGAAGGCTCGACATGAGCAGGCTTAAGTCTGTTGAGAGAGACTGTAACACCTGAATGTTTCATCTGGATGTCATAGGTGTTGACTGAACTCCGGAGTACTCGGTACGGGCCAGTATATAGAGGTTGGAGGGGAGCACGGACAGTGTCATTTCGGAGCATGACATACTTGCAGTTATCCAGAGATTTCAGGACATGAACCTTAGGGCAGGAGTGACTGGATGGCGGAGGGATATGGAGGTTGATGAAGTGGCGTCTGACATGGTCCACAAAGGAAGGTAAGTCAGACTGAGGGAGAGAAGCAGAAGGGCTCGCAGTGGGGTGGAAGTGGAGGTCAGGCACAGATAACAAGTTATCGTTCCTGTTGCAGGCCGAGGTATCGAAGTAGGAAGGCATGTGCTGATGCTGAACTGAGGCAGGCGCAGGCGTGGTTGGTTGCTGTGGAGGTTGACCTGTGAATGAAGCAGTTCCAGCCACGTGCCAGATATCCGCGTGGTACTACATGGATTGCGGCGTGGCAAATCGTTGTCCTGGCGGTGGTAGCTTGTCCAACGAAGCATTTGCAGAAATTGCCAATGGTCCCGCACTGCAGGGAGATGTGTAAGAGGTAACTGCACAGTCGATGAGGGATGGCACATGTGGCGGGAACAAAGGCGTTTGATAGCCAGTCATGCACACTCCTAACCTCACTTATTGTTGCAGGCTCGAAAACGTCCGGCGAAATCAGCGAAATCGTTCAGGAAGAGGCATCGTGTTGCAGTCCTGGCAGATGAACATCGCCAACAACATGATGCATGTCGATCAACAAATCTTGCATTAGGCACTGGGCCGATGTCATTGTTCGAATGTTGTCAATGTAATACACGTGAAAATAACCAGCGCTGACACAGTAAAATGGCGAAAACTGAAGATGTTAAAACTCGGGGTAACCAGTGAAGTGGATGTTGGGGTTGGTTACACAAAACACCAATTTAACGGTAGTTTGTTTATTCACCTAAACACATCAAAGGCTCAAAAAGAATTGACATGGCAGAACAGCCCAAAGACAATGCTCAGCGTCCAAAGACATGCTCGGAGTCTAGAGACAAATGTATATCGATGCTGGTGTCGACCTCATTGGCGCCACACATTCGAGGAAGAGAGATATCTCAAAACACCTCTTCAGCACTGTTTGCAGAAATTGACTTGTGTACAAAATGAACTTTACAGAATTAAAGAATTTGCAGTGAAGAGATGCTCAGTGAAGTGAAAGCACTCAACAGCTTGAGTGACAAAAATATCACACACTTCTTTTGCAGTGACAGGTTTTGGAAGTTTTTCTTCCTGTCTCTCGCTTTGCAGAATATGGCATCTCTCTGCACGTGGGAGTTGTCAATTACACTACCTTGGATATCTTGTGTGGCTGTTTCAAAATGTTCCGCCACTTGATATGGATCAGCTTATTTTTGTAATTGACTGTACAAAATGTCAATGTGTAAAATAAGAGTCAACTTATGGGCATAACAATGAACAAAATAGCCATGATTAAAATGCTCTTTCAGAAGAGCCTCTATATCTGAACAATTACCACTCATAACAGCTGCTTCTTCTTAGCTCTCAGAAATAACTTTGTCTGAATTATCCACAATATCCAATAAATTTTACTAATCTTTTTGCATCATATTCATGAGGAGTCAGAAAAGTACAGGTTTAATCAGTGGACATAATGTACCAGATAACCACAACATACCATGAAATTCATGAAATGTCAGTTGTCTCATCTGCAATAACACACACAAAATCAACAGTTGCATCAATTCGCTTCCTTACTTGGTCATGATAAACCTGTAGCATACAGGAAAGTAAACAATTTTGATATGTTTTCAAGTGCCTTTGGAAATGTTAGCGTTTGAAAGGTTATTCAGCAGTGAAATTTATAAGATCTTGGAAAATTACTGCATTAAATGAATCAATGTATTTATGTACATCTACATCTACATGGATACTCTGCAAATCACAGTTAAGTGTCTGGCACAGGGTTCATAGAACCACCTTCACAGTTCCCTGTTATTCCAATCTCATGTAGTGCGCAGAAAGAATGAACATCATACTTCTTTCCGTATGATCTCTGATTTCCCTTATTTTATCATGGTGATCATTTCTCCCTATTTAGGTTGGTGTCAACAAAATATTAGTGCGTTCTGAGGAGAAAGTTGGTTATTGGAATTTCGTGAGAAGATTCCATCACAACAAAGAATGCCTTTCTTTTAATGATGTCCAGACCAAATCCTGCATCATTTCTGTGACACTGTCTCCCATATTTAATGATAATACAAAACGTGCTGCCCTTCTTCGAACTTTTTTGATGTACTCCGTCAGTCCTATATGGTGAGGATCCCACACCGCACAGCAGTATTCTAAAAGAGGACAGACAAGTGTAGTGTAAGCAGTCTCGTTAGTAAATCTGTTACATTTTATAAGTGTCCTGCCAATAAAAAAGTCTTTGGATTGCCTTCCCTACAACATTCTCTGTGTGTTCCTTGCAATTTAAGTTTTTTGTAATTGTAATACCTAGATATTTAGTTGGATTTATGGGTTTTAGGTTAGACTGATTTATCGTGTAACCTCAGTTTAACGAATTACTTTTAGCACTCACGTGGATGACCTCACATTTTTAGTTATTTAGGGTAACTGTCAATTTTCACATCATTCTGATATCTGTTCTAAATTGTTTTGCAATTTGTTTTGATCCTCGGATGACTTCATTATGTGATATATGACAGCGTCATTTGCAAACAACCTAAGACGGCTGCTTAGATTGTCTCCCAAATTGTTTATGTAGATAAGAAAAAGAAAAGGGCCTATAACACAACCTCGGGGAATGCCAGAAATCACTTCTGTTTTACTCGATGACTTTCCGTCAGTTACCCATGGTGGATTGTCATGGAGAGGCGGAAAAACCAAAGTTGTTGTTGTTGTTGTTGTTGTTGTTGTTGTTGTTGTTGTTGTTGTTGTTGTTTTCAGTCCTGAGACTGATTTGATACAGCTCTCCATGCTACTCTATCCTGTGCAAGCTTCATCTCCCAGTACCTAATGCAACCTACATCCCTCAGAATCTGCTTAGTGTATTCAACTATTGGTCTCCCTGTATGATTTTTACCCTCCACACTGCCCTCCAATACTAAATTGGCGATCCCTTAATGCCTCAGAACATGTCCTGCCAACCGATCCCTTCTTCTAGTCAAGTTGTGCCACAAATCCCTCTTCTCCCCAATTCTATTCGATACTTCCTCGTTAGTTATGTGATCTACCCATTTAATCTTCAGCATTCTTCTGTAGCACCACATTTCGAAAGCTTCTATTCTCTTCTTGTCCAAACTATTTATTGTCTATGTTTCATTTCCATACATGGCTACACTCCATACAAATACTTTCAGAAACGACTTCCTGACACTTAAATCTATTCAATGTTAACAAATTTCTCTTCTTCGGATACACTTTCCTTGCCATTGCCAGTCAAGATTTTACATCCCCTCTACTTTGACCATCATCAGTTATTTTGCTCCCCAAATAGCAAAACTCTTTTACTACTTTGAGTGTCTCATTTCCTAATCTAATTCCCTCAGCATCACCCGACTTAATTAGACTACATTCCATTATCCTAATTTTGCTTTTATTGATGTTCATCTTACATATTCCTCTCAAGACACTGTCCATTCCATTCAACTGTTCTTCCAAGTCCTTTGCTGTCTCTGACAGAATTACAATGTCATCGGCGAACCTCGAAGTTTTTATTTCTTCTCCATGGATTTTAATACCTACTCCAAATTCTTCTTTTGTTTCCTTCACTGCTTGCTCAATATACAGATTGAATAACACCAGGCAGAGGCTACAACCCTGTCTCACTCCCTTGCCAACCACTGCTTCCCTTTCATGTCCCTCGACTCTTACAACTGCCATCTGGTTTCTGTACAAATTGTAAATAGTCTTTCACTCACTGTATTTTACCCCTGCCGCCATCAGAATTCAAAAGAGAGTATTCCAGCCAACATTGTCAGAAGCTTTCTCTAAGCCTACAAATGCTAGAAACGTAGGTTTGCCTTTCCTTAAACTAGCTTCTAATATAAGTCGTAGGGTCAGTATTGCCTCACGTGTTACAACATTTCTACACAATCCAAACAGTTCTTCCCAGAGGTCGGCTTCTTCTAGTTTCTCCATTCGTCTGTAAAGAATTTGCGTTAGTATTTTGCAGCCGTGATTTATTAAACTGATAGCTCGGTAATTTACACATCTGGCAGCACCTTCTTTCTTTGGGATTGGAATTATTATATTATTCTTGAAGTCTGAGGGTATTTCGCCTGTCTCATAAATTTTGCTCACCAGAAGGTATAGTTTTGTCGTGGTTGGCTCTCCCAAGGCTGGCAGTAGTTCTAATGGAATGTTGTGTACTCCTGGGGCCTTGTTTCGACTTAGATCTTTCAGTGCTCTGTCAAACTCTTCATTCAGTATCATATCTCCCATTTCATCTTCATCTACATCTCGTCCATTTCCATAATACTGTCCTCAAGTACATCACCCTTGTATAGAGCCTCTATATACTCATTCCATTTTTTTGCTTTCCCTTCTTTGCTTAGAACTGGGTTTCCATCTGAGCTCTTGATATTCGTACAAGTGGTTCTCTTTTCTCCAGAGGACTCTTTGATTTTCCAATAGGCAGTATCTATCTTACCCCTAGTGAGATAAGCCTCTACAGCTTTACATTTGTCCTCTAGCCATCCATGCTTAGCCATTTTGCACTTCCTGTCGATCTCATTTTTGAGACGTTTGTATTCCTTTTTGCCTGCTTCATTTACTGCATTTTTATATTTTCTCTTTTCATCATTTAAATTCAATATTTCTTCTGTTACCCAAGGATTTCTACTAGCCCTAGTCTTTTTACCTAATTGATCCTCTACTGCCTTCACTACTTCATCCCCCAAAGCAACCTATTCTTCTTCTACTGTATTTCTTACCCCCACTCCTGTCAATTGTTCCCTATTGCTCTCCCTGAAACTCTTCACAGCCTCTGGTTCTGTCAGTTTATCTAGGTCCCATCTCCTTAAATTCCCACCTTTTTGCAGTTTCTTCAGTTTTAAACCTACTCCTGCATTACCCCTATTTGATTTTGTATTCGCCTGATCAAGAGTCTTGTTCCTCCTGTCACCGAACTTCAATAATTCCCACTATTTCTAACTTTAACTTATCCATTTACCTTTTTAATTTTTCTAACCTACCTGCCCGATTAAGGGATGTGACATTCCATGCTCCAATCCGTAGAACGCCAATTTTCTTTCTCCTGATAATGACATCCTCTTGAGTAGTCCCCACCCGGAGATCTGAATGGGGGACTATTTTACCTCCAAAATATTTTACCCAAGAGGATGCCATCATCATTTAACCATACAGTAAAGCTGCATGCCCTCGGGAAAAATTATGGCTGTAGTTTCCCCTTGCTTTCAGCTGTTAGCAGTACCAGCAGAGCAAGGCCGTTTTGGTTGTAGTGTTAAAAGGCCAGATCAGTCAATCATCCAGACTGTTGCCCCTTCAACTACTGAAAAGGCTGCTGCCCCTCTTCAGGAACCACATGTTTGTCTGGCCTCTCAACAGATACCCCTCCGTTGTGGTTGCACGGCTATCTGTATCGCTGAGGCATGCAAGCCTCCCCACCAATGGCAAGGTCCATGGTTCGTGGGGGGGCCCTTGAAAATACACCAACTATCCAGTCAAAGTCCGCTTAAAAAAATTCAACCCCCCCAGGGGATCCACAACTCTTTTGTGGATACGTGTGTAGCGAGCACGGGACCCCGAGCTAATGTGGCCTTCCTTCCTTTCCGGGCTGCATACCTTCCCTTTCCGTATCCTTCCCCATCCCCCATCTTCGCCCCCCCCCCCCTCACCTCTGGCTCTTTCCTTCCCTTTCTCCCCCTCTGGGGAGTATGGTTTGTGCCTACGTCCGGAGACGGACGCTTGTAAATGTACCGCACTCTTCGCCTTCCTTGCTTGTATGTCTTCATCTTTCTTCGTCCTTCTCTATTCCTTACCTCTTCTCTTTACCTCTTCTCTTTACCCTTTTCTCCGCTGCGGCGTTTGAGACCTCTCTTCTTTCATTTCCCTGTCTCTTTCTTCCTCCCTGTGCGTGTCTGAAGGCCGACCCACGCACTTCCATGCGTAGCCAGTGACGGGGTAACGCGTAATTCCCCGCCCCGGGTAGACAGGTAGGACACGTACGTACCCCCTGGTAAAGGCCAGGCCCAGGGAGGGGTGATTACCCGAGCTGATACCTTCCGAAAGTGCCGATTGGTCCCTCCGTCCATTTGTCGGGAGGTGTGACCTGAGGTGTGAACAATCACCTAAGGCGGGTGTGCCCTCGGTGAGGGCCCCCACAAGGGAGGAGCGCGCCATCGGAGACGCCGGTAATCATGGGGGATTCTTCCGCAATGGTTTCCTCACCTTCCACTATGTCTGCTCACAAACGTAAGTTCACTGAGTCTCAGCCACAGACGGTTCTTCCATCGTTGCCACAGTTCCTTGTTGTTTCTCGGTCTGACGAAGGTCACGACTTTTCCACGGTCAACCCTTTCATTATTCAGAAAGGTGTCGACGCAATTGCGGGTCCTGTAAAGTCTTGTTCCAGATTACGGAATGGCACCCTGTTGTTAGAAACACACAGTGCCCTCCAGGCTCAAAAATTGCTGCGTACTACTCTGCTCCACACCTTCCCTGTCCGGGTGGAACCGCACCGTACCTTAAATTCCTTGCGTGGAGTCGTTTATACGCGCTCCCTCGATGGATTGTCTGACGAAGAAATTCAGCACTATCTGTCTGACCAAGGCGTCACGGCTGTTCATCGGGTTATGAAAAGGGTTGACTCGAACATCATTCCAACCCGCACTGTCATCTTGACATTTGACAAAGTTCAACTCCCATCAAAAATCAAAGCAGGCTATGAGATAATTTCCGTTCGCCCTTATGTCCCAAACCCTACGCGTTGCTATCGATGTCAGCGGTTCAACCACACCAGCCAGTCCTGTACCAATCCGGCCAAATGTTACGTGTGGCAGGGATGCCCATGAGGGTGCTTGTCCACCTCCATCCCCTCGCTGAATCAACTGTATGGGTGACCACGCTGCTTCCTCTCGAGATTGCCCTGTTTTTAAGGACGAAAAGCTGATCCAGGAAATAAGAGTGAAGGAAAAGGTGTCGACCTTTGCTGCTCGAAAGTTACTCGCCAGTCGACAGCCCACCGTGCCTCAGAAAGGAAAATACAGCACTGTCCTTGCTTCTCCTCGGCCAACAAAGGAGGCGGCCACGCAGACTTGCGACCTCACATTTAGTACCACGGTCGTCAGATCGGCCAGTGCAAAGATCGCCCGTTCAACCTCACCTCTTTCGCCTGCCCACTCTATGGCTCACCCTTCGTCGGGTTCTGCTAAATCTCGAGCCCAAAAGTCCGACGCCAAGTCTTCAAAAAAAGAGCATTCTCGTGAAGAGTTTTTACGTACTGCAACTTCACAACCATCGGTTCCTCAATCATCTAAACATACCTCCAAGAAGGCTACGAAGAAACACAGTTCCTCTCCTTCTCCGCCAAGGTGTGTCCCATCTACAGCACCACCTGGCGGAAATCGCCCTCGGCCATCTTCTGTGTCGCCGAGGCGCACTGTTGGTGGCCGGTCAACTGGCCGATCGTTGGTGGCAGGAGCTGCTCCTGACCAACCTATGGATCAGGATCTTCTGCCTTCGACTGAATGCCATTCCATGCTGTCGGTCGCAAGCTCTGAGCAGTCGTTGAGTTGACAGCACCCTTGGTCACGTTCCTCCATTTTCTGTTCACCCTATGTCCATTATCCACTGGAATATCCGCGGAATTCGCGCCAATCGGGAGGAATTGTCGATCCTCTTACGATCCTACTCGCCGGTCATCTTCTGTCTTCAGGAAACAAAGCTGCGTCCCCATGACCGCTTTGTTCTCCCTCATTTTCAGTCCGTCCGATATGACCTCCCCTCTGTTGAAGGCTCTCCAGCCCATGGAGGACTCATGATTCTGCTCCATGATACTCTCCATTATCACCCAATCCCCTTAAACACTTCCTTCCAAGCTGTCGCCGTCCGTCTTTCCCTTTCTGGATACACGTTCTCTCTTTGTACGGTATACATTCCATCGTCTACACCAATGACACGAGCTGATCTTCTTCATCTTCTTGATCAGCTTCCACCCCCCTATTTGCTGGTTGGGGACTTCAATGCCCACCACCCGCTTTGGGGATCTCCACATCCTTGTCCACGTGGCTCACTATTGCTAGACGTCTTCCACCAAGCGGATTTAGTCTGCCTCAACACTGGGGTCCCCACATTTTTGTCTGCCTCCACGGCAAATTTATCCCATTTGGACCTTGCGGTCGGTACTGTTCCGCTAGCTCGGCGCTTCGAATGGTTCGCCCTTGATGATACACACTCGAGTGACCACTTTCCATGTGTTCTTCGACTGCAGCCTCAACTGCCATATATGCGCTCGCGACGCTGGAAGTTTGCCCAAGCCGATTGGACACTTTTTTCGTCTCTAGCGACATTCGATGACCGTCGCTTTCCCAGCGTCGACGATGAGGTCACACATTTTACCGACGTTATTCTCACAGCTGCGGAACGTTCAATACCACGCACCTCCGAATTGCCCCGGCGCCCTCCAGTCCCTTGGTGGAACGAGGCATGCCGTGACGCAATACGTGAGCGGCGACGTGCTCTTCGCATTTTCCGTCACCATCCAACCTTGTCCAACTGTATCCGATATAAGCAGCTCCGTGCGCGATGCCGTCGCGTCATCCGCGATAGCAAGAAGGCAAGCTGGAAATTCTTTACTAGCTCATTTAACAACTTCACTCCCTCCTCGGAAGTTTGGAGTCGGCTTCGACGGTTCTCAGGCGCGCCTAGTTTCTCCCCGGTCTCTGGGCTCACTGTCGCGCATGATACCTTAGTGGACCCCGTCGCAATTTCTAACTCATTGGGTCAGCACTTTGCTGAGATTTCGAGCTCTTCAAATTACCCGCCGGCGTTTCTCCCGAAGAAACGTGCAGCGGAAGTGCGACATCTTGCTTTCTCCTCTCAAAATCGCGAAAGCTACAATACTGTTTTCTCCATGCGCGAACTCCAACATGCACTCTCTTCTTCTCGCTCCTCCGCCCCAGGACCGGATGGTATCCATGTCCAAATGTTGCTGCATTTATCAACCCATAGCCTGCGTTACCTCCTTCGCCTTTATAATCGAATTTGGACCGACAGTACCTTTCCCAGGCGATGGCGGGAAGCTATTGTCGTTCCCGTTCCGAAACCTGGAAAGGACAAACATCTCCCCTCTAGCTATCGCCCCATTTCTCTCACGAGTAGTGTCTGTAAGGTTTTGGAGCGTATGGTGAATTACCGTTTAGCTTGGTGGCTGGAGTCCCGCAGTCTTTTAACACCAGCCCAATGCGGATTCCGAAAGCATCGTTCTGCTGTTGACCATCTTGTTGCTCTCTCCACTTATATCATGAACAATTTTCTCCGGAAACGCCAAACGGTAGCAATATTTTTTGATCTGGAGAGAGCGTACGATACCTGTTGGAGGACAGGCATCCTCCGCACACTGTTCTCTTGGGGCTTTAGAGGCCGGCTGCCCCTTTTTCTTCGCGAATTTATGGCAGAGCGCACATTTAGGGTGCGGGTGAACACTACTCTCTCCCGTACTTTCTCCCAAGAAAACGGGGTACCCCAGGGCTCCGTGCTGAGTGTTGTACTGTTTGCCATCGCCATTAATCCAATTATGGATTGTCTCCTTCCTGATGTCTCGGGCTCCCTCTTTGTGGACGACTTTGCGATCTACTACAGCTCTCAACGGACCAGCCTTCTTGAAAGACGTCTTCAAGGATGTCTCGATCGCCTCCACTCGTGGAGCATCGCAACCGGCTTCCGTTTCTCACCCAGTAAGACCGTTTGTGTTAATTTTTGGCGACGTAAGGAGTTTCTTCCGCCCTCCTTACATCTAGGTCCTGTCAACCTTCCGTTTTCCGACGTCGCTAAATTCTTGGGTCTTATGTTTGACAGAAAACTGTGCTGGTCCTCCCACGTTTCCTATCTTTCGGCTCGCTGTCTGCGTTCCCTTAACACCCTCCGTGTCCTGAATGGTACCTCTTGGGGAGCGGACCGAGTGGTCCTTCTCCGCCTCTATCGCGCCTTAGTGCGCTCGAAATTGGATTATGGAAGCATAGTCTACTCCTCTGCTCGGCCGTCTATTCTTCGGCGTCTCGACTCTATCCACCACCGTGGATTACGTTTAGTGTCTGGAGCTTTTTACACCAGCCCTGTGGAAAGCCTTTATGCTGAGACTGCTGAATCTCCGCTGTCCAATCGGCGGGCAGTCCTTCTGAGTCGTTATGCTAGCCATCTGTCTTCCATGCCTGCTAATCCAGCCCATAACCCTTTTTTCGACGCCTCCTTTGATGTAGGGTATGCAGGCCGCTCCTCCTCCCTACTACCACCGGGAGTCCGCTTCCGTCAACTGCTCCATTCTCTTTCCTTCCGCTTTCCTAAAACCTTCTTGACAACTTGGGGTACAGCACCGCCTTGGCTCCGTCCCCGGATCGACTTGCTCAGAGACCTATGTCAATTTCCCAAGGATGGTACCCCTACACTTGTTTACCGTCGGGCATTTGCTGCTCTATGTGCACAAATGACGGAAGCCACATTTATTTACACCGATGGCTCGAAAACATCGTTAGGTGTAGGGAGTGCCTATATTGTTGGCGACACCCCAAATCACTTTCGGCTTCCTGACCAGTGTTCGGTTTATACTGCGGAGCTTTACGCTGTTCTCCAGGCTGTCCACTACATCCGCCGCCATCAGGGGATACAGTACGTTATCTGCTCAGATTCTCTCAGCTCTCTCCTAAGTCTCCAAGCTCTTTACCCTGTGCACCCTCTGGTCCACCGGATTCAGGACTGTCTGCGCTTGCTCCACCTGGGGGGCGTCTCAGTGGCGTTCCTCTGGCTCCCGGGACACGCTGGTATCTGTGGAAATGAGGCGGCCGATATAGCGGCCAAGGCTGCAGTCTCTCTTCCTCGGCCTGCTCTTCAGTCTCTTCCGTTTACCGATCTACGGAGCGGTTTATGTCGCCAAGTTAGTCATTTATGGCATGTGCATTGGTCAACACTTCCCCACAATAAATTGCGGGAAGTGAAAGCCCTTCCTTGCGCTTGGACCTCTTCCTCCCGAACGCGTCGTCGGGAGGAGGTAATTTTAGCTCGACTCCGGATAGGGCACTGTCTTTTCAGTCATCGACATCTTTTAAGCGGTGATCCTCCCCCACTCTGTCCCCACTGCTCTCAGCTGTGGACGGTCAGACACCTTTTAATTGAATGCCCCTATTTTAATCCGTTACGCTCCCGTCTACAGCTATCGCCTGATCTATCGTCGATTTTAGCAGATGACACGCGCTCAGCTGACCGCGTTCTACAGTTTATTAGTGACAGTGAAATGACGTCAGTCATTTGAAGCTTTTTTTTGGGGGACAACCAACCCCTTTCTATAGTGGACTTTTAAGCATTCCTTCTGCCTTTAGTTTCTCAAATTTTCTGACTTTGTTTCCATTGCTGCTGATTTTAAATTTCGTTTTTTTCCTGTTTTCTACGTCACGGGCTGGGCGCTAATGACCATAGAAGTTTTGCGCCCTAAAACCACAAAAAAAAAAAAAAAAAAAAAAAAAAATTCAACAAAAACTGTTAAATGATAAATTTAGGACTATACCATAGCATGCTGTGTTTACTGCAGTAAGGACTGTGAAGACAAAGTTGTACTAATTACAGTGCATACAGAGTCCATTAAAGAAATTTTACTTTGCATGCTCTGTATAGTAATGGAACAGAAAGAAGCCCTGAGTGATACAGTGCTAAGTACCCTCCACTGTGCACTTTGTTGTTTTGCAGAGTAAAGTGGTAGATGCAGATAAATATCATAGCTGTTTTATGTAATTGTAATCATTTTGTGTGTCTGTTTAACCAAGCAGTGCATTGCATCAAGACCCTCTGTGTTTCTGGGCACTAGACCGTGTTTAATTTTTGCTATCTATGATACATTTGTTGGCTGCAGAAAAACACATTCTGTGATACTGGAAATTATGATAATACTTTTTTCTCTCTCTTTTTTCTTTTTTTAAAAAAAGGTTTTGTAGTAATGGTATCTCTCAAAGTTTTGCCTCTACCTAAACACTGTGTATATTAAAACTGTTACTGACCTCATTTGGCTCCATATATTTCTTCCCATATTTTCCTGGCGTTGCCGCTTTCCTGGCGTTGCCGCTTTCCTGGCGTTGCCGCTTTCCTGGCGTTGCCGCTTTCCTGGCGTTGCCGCTTTCCTGGCGTTGCCGCTTTCCTATAAGAACCTCTAATATATTCATCGATGTGGAACTGCACTGTCTTAAGAGATGTAACAGGAACCCAAAATTTAATTTTCATAAAATGAGAGTTCTGTTTCACTTACTAGCACACTGTAAGCTCTTAACTTGTCTTTATAAGTGTCAGACTGGCTGAAGTTTGGTTTATGTACCAATTTTTGTATGCCATTTTTACTTCTTTCTGTGGTTGTATGTTACCTTTTGTAATTCATCTCTTAGGATTTTCCATATTTAGATTTCCAAATACAGCAAGACATTGAGTATTTATGTTGTAATGTAATGTTGAGCAGAATGAAAGCGGAAATTCTAAATTTTACATTCATAAAATCATTCACACAGAATCATACAAACATACCATCAGTTGACCATTGGGCAGACTCCCATGTGGACGACATAGTAATAAGCATCATTGACGTAGAGAAACAACAGAAAGATTTGAAGGCAAATAGATTACCAGGTTCAGATGGAATCCCAATTTGGTTTTACAAAGAGTACTCCATGGCATTAGCCCTTTACCTAGCTTACATTTGTCGTGAGTCTTTTGCCCAGAACCAAGTGACTGGAAAAAAAGACAGATGACTCCAGTTTATAAGAAGGGTAGAAGAATGGACCTACAAAATTACAGATCAATATCCCTAACCTTGGATTGTTGTAGTATCCTTGAACATATTCTCAGTTTGGATATAATAAACTTCCTTGAGACTGAGAATCTCATTTCCATGAATCAGCATGGTTTTTAAAAAGCATCACTCATGCAAAAGTCAGCTTGTCCTTCCCTCTCATCATAAACTGCAAACTGTGGATGAAATGCAACAGGCAGATGACATATTTCTAGATTTCCTGAAGGCATTTGACCCAATGCCACACTGCAGGCTGTTAACGAAGGTGTAGCCATGTGGAATAAGTTCAGAGATATGTAAGTGGTTCAAAGATTTCTTAAGTAATATAATGCAGTATATTGTACTCAACAGTGATTATTCATCAGCGATGAGGGTATCGTCAGAAGTGCTGCAGCGAAGTGTGATGGGATGACTGTTGTCCTCCGTATACATAAATGATTTGATGGACAGGGTGTGCAGCAATCTGCAGTTGTTCGCTGATGATACTGTGGTGTAAGTAAGGTGTTGAAGTTGAGTGACTGTTGGAAGATACAAGACAACTTAGACAAAATTTCTAGTTGGTGTGATGAATGGCAGCTAGCTCTAAATATGGAAAAATTTAAGTTAGTGAGGATGAGTCAGAAGAACATAACTGTAACATTCAGATATAGTATTACTACTGTCCTGGTTGACATGGTCAAGTCGTTTAAATATCTGGGCATAATGTTGCAAAGCGATATGAAATGGAATCAGCATGTGATTACTGTAGTAGGGAAGGTGAATTGTCAGCTTTGGTTTATTGGGAGAATTTTAGGAAAGAGTGGTTCACCTTCAAGGGGTGACCGATTTTTGCATAGTGTTGGGGTGTTTGGGATTAGTATCCGGTCAGATTGAAGAGAGTCATCGATGCAATTCAGAGGCAGGCTGCTAGATTTGCTACTGGTTGGTTCGAACAACACAAGTGCTATGGAGATGCATTGGGAACTCAATTGGGAATCCCTGGAGGGAAGGTTACATTCTTACTGAGAAACATTATTGAGAAAATGTAGAGAACTGACATTTGAAGCTGTAAGCCACCAACATACATTCCGCATAAGGACCACAAAACTAAGATAAGAGAAATTAGGGCTCATATGGAGGCATATAGATAGCCGTTCCCCTGTCCTCCACTTCGGTGTTGGAGGTTCCTCTGTTTTTCTTCCTTCCTGTGCACTCCTGAAGGCCAGCCCATGCATTTGATGTGCAACAGCTAACTGAGTAACACACAACACCCAACAGTGGGGTGACCGGTTGGGTTCACATGTACCCTCTGATTGCCTGAGTTGTGACCTTCCCACATTGCCAATTGGTTCCTCTGTGAGAAGTTCGGGAGGTGTGAACAGTCAGCTAAGGCTGGAGAGCACCCCCTTAGGGGGGTCCCCGCAGTTGGAAGGAGCGCACCATTGGATATGTTGGCAACTATGGGGGAGTTTTCTCACAGCAAGCCACTCGCCTTCAGCACAGTCTGTCTCTGCTAAATGTAAATGGAATGGGGCTAAAGATTCAAAGACTCTTCCAGTCACATCTTGGTTCGCTGCGGTATCGCATACTGAAGGAGGTCAGTCCTTTGCTACTGTTAATCCGTTTATTCTTCAGAAAGCCGTAGATGCACTTGCTGGCTCTGTGAAACCTTGCTCTTGTCTGCATAATGGGACTTTTCTTTTGGAAACCAATAGTGATTTTGAAGTCCAGCAACTGCTTACACCTTCTCTCCTCCACAGCTAACCTGTTTGTGTCAAGGCCCATCAAAAGCTGAATTCTTTGCATGTTGTCATTTATACTCAGCTGCTTTATGATATGACCATGCAAGAAATCCAAACTTACATCACTGATCAGGGTGTCACTGCAGTGCATCGGGTAATGAAAACAGTTGATGCCAACCCTCAGTTCCTATGTGCACTCGTTTTCTCAGTTTTGATCGACTAGTGGTGCCATCGAAGATCAAAGCAGGCTATGAAGTTGTCAAATTCTGACCATACATTCCAAACACAATGCATTGCTACCTATGGCAACATTACAACCACACTCGAATGTCCTGTAAAGAACACTGCCAGATATGTTACATGTGGCAGGGATGCTTTCGAGGGCAGTTGCCTGCCTCCTGCTCCCTGTTGTATCAGTTGTAATGAAGACTGTGCTGCCTCATCCCAAGAATGTCTGATGTATCTTGATGAGGGGCTGTCCAGGAGATCCGGATGAAGGAAAAAGTACCTTACCCTGTCGCTCGCAAGTTGTTGGCTAGTCAAAACCTCTGTGTTGTACCGTCCGGGAATTACAGTACTTTTCATGTTACACCTTGCTCCACGAAGGACAAGACCACGCAGACTTGTGACCTCAAATTCAGCATTGCAGTTATCAAATCGCCCAGTATCACAGTAGCATCCCTCTAACCTTCTCTTCCAGCTGGTCACCAAGCCACCAAATCTTTGCCACAGTGACAAATTCCCATGCTTCACAACCAGCAGGCCCGTGGGGACAAAAGGAGCCCCAAACAAAGATGAATGGTCTTCCCCTTCGCTGACTTGGAGATCCTCTTCAGTGATGATGTCGCTGCATGATATCCTTTCACGACTGAACTCTATTTTGCCAGTGTGCACCTCCAACTGTTTTTCTGACCTGGAATCCACAGGCAGACACAGAGACTCTGTAGAACTTGTGGAACATGATCTTCCAGCCTGTGCCCTGTAGCAGTGAGTCTTAGAAGGCTGTCATTTGGCAGACACTGAAGTGACAATCATTCTCCCCCCCCCCCCCCCCCCCCCATCATGACCCGTGACTCTCCTCCAATGGAACATTTGCAGCCTTAGATCCAACAAGGAGGAGTTATAGTTGCTCTTGGAATCGCAGCATCCACTTGTCTTCTGCCTCCAGGAAAGAAAATTGTGCCCCTGCAACTGCTCTGACCTCTCACATATCTTTTTGATCTGCTATCTGCTTTGACCTTCTCCCGAGGATGGCGTATGGCATTCCATGTTGTGTGGGAATCGTGCTACTCATACAGGATGATGATCATAGTCAAACCACTTCACTGAGCACCCTTCTACAAACTGTTGCAGTCTGCATTTTCCTTCCTCACTTCATTTTTTCTCCTTGTAACATCTGCATTCCTATTGGTCATTCAATGTCACCAGGGCAGACTTCCTCCAGCTTATTGGTCAACTCCCTCACCCCGTGTTGCCGTGCGGTGACTTTAATGTACACCATCCCTTTCGGTGATTTTCCAGAACCTGTTCAAGAGGTGCTCTCTTGGCTGACCGCCTCGGCCTCATCTGCCTCAACACTGAAGCACCCGCATTCCTTTCACACTCCATACACACCTATTCCCATTACAGCCTCTTGCTCTGCACTGCCCAGCTTACCTGTCATCTTGAGTGGTCCGTTCTAATACGTACTTAAGCGACCATTCCCCATGTGCTGTCAATTTGCTGACTCCTGACCCACGTGCATGTAAATCCAATTGGCAGCTTTATAAGGCTCACTGAAGGCTTTACTCTTCCCCGATGACCTTTGCTTACCAACATTTTCCCAGATGTGATAACCAGGTAGAATACCTTACAAAAGTTATCCTTGCTGCAACCGAACATCCATTCATCACACTTCATCATTACCACACTGTGTCCCAGTCGTTTGGTGGACTGAGGCATGCTGTGATGGGATTCACACACAGAGGTGTGCTCTTCACGTTTTAAATTGTCATCCTATGATGGCAAACTGTATTCATTACAAACATTTGCATGCACAGTGTCATCACGTTCTTCAGGATAGCAAAATAGCTAACTGAATTTCATTTGCTAGTACTTTCAACATTTCCACTCCTTCTTCCATCATGTGGGCCAACCTCCAGTGGCTCTATGGGACCAGTGTCCAGTCCTCAGTTTCTGGCCTGACCATAGCAGATGTCAGTCTGGACCCCATTGCTATCTCCAACACCTTAGGCTGCTATTTTGCTGATATTTCTAGGTCTATCCACTATCACCCTGCCTTTCTCCATCAGAAATGAGTGGAGGAAAGATGATAGCCTCCTCCTCTGTCATGAATATTATAGTACCACCTTTACTATGATGGAGCTAGATCATGCTCTCACTGCATCCTGATCTTCTGCCCCACGACCGGATGATGTTCACATTCAGATGTGGCAGGACCTTTCTCTTGCAGGCAAGTACTCATTTCTTTATACATACAATCACATCTGCGTACATGGCACTTGTCTCAGATGCTGGCATGAAGCCACTGCTGTACCTGTACCTAAGACTGGTGAGGACAAACACCTTCCTTCTAGCTGCCGTTCCAGTTCTGTTGCCAGCTGGGTTAGCAAGGTGAAGGAATGTAAGATCCGTACCTGGCTGGTATGATAGCTCTTGTCTCATAATTTACTAACCACTACACAACATAGATTTTGAGCACACCATGCTGCAGTCGACCAACTTGTCGCTTGTCAACCCATGTCATGAACACTTTTCTGTGGAAATACTGGTCTGTGGGCATGATTTTTGATTTGGAGAAAGCCTATGACACCTGCTGGAGGACTGCTATCCTCTGTACTCTATACACATGGGGCTCCTGAGGCCACCTGTCTCATTTCCTACAGGAATTTCTGAGAAACAGAGTTTCCAAGGTATGTGTGTGTTCTGCTTTGTTGGACATATCTTTCCAGGAAAATGGGGTGTCTCAGGGCTTCATCCTGAACGTTGTCCTCTTTGCTATAGCCATTAACCCAATTATGGCCTATCTCCCATTTGGCATCTCTGGCTCCAAAGAGAGAGATCTGTTGCAGTTTTCCACAAAGTTGTCTCCTTGAGCTGCGTTTTCAGTACTCGTGGAGCATCAACAATGGCCTTCGCTTTTCCACTGACAGAATTGTTTGTATGAACTTCTTGTGGCGCAATGGATTTCTTCCACCATCTTTACATCTTGGGCCTGTTGCTCTTCCATCCGCTGAAACTACGAAATTCCTGGGGCTCATGTTTGATACAAAATGTTCTTGGTCCTCTCACATGTCTTACCTGGCAGCCTGCTGTATGCATTCCCTCAATGTCCTACGTTTCCTAAGTGATAATTCCTGGGGAGTGGATCAGACAACCCTCTTTCATTTGTACCAATCCCTTGTCTGTCTGAAACTAGGCTATGGATGTTTTGTTTATGCATCTGCATGTCGGTCCATTTTATGCTGTCTAAATACAATGTACCATCATGGAATCTGTTTGGTCACTGGCACCTTTCACACTAGCCTGGCTGAAAATCTCTGTGCGGAAGTTTCCAAACTACCCCTGTCATACCAATGTGATGTTCTGCTCAGTGGACATGCATGCTGTTGGTCTGAAATGCTCGGCCACCCATCCTATGCCTCCTTCTTCAATGACTCCTTTGACTGCCAGTATGGAGCAAATCCCTCTTCTGTTACTTCCTGGAGTTCGCTTTTGGCTATTGCTCTGGCAACTTAACTTCATGCTACCTGCCAATTTCTGAATGGTTATGAACCCTTCACCACCTTGGCTTCTTGCTGTAGCCCATGTTCACCTTGGACTTTATTTGCTTTCTAAGGAAACTAGTCCAGATTCCATCTATCACTGTAAGTTTCTCAACCTTCGCACAGAACTTAGCAATAGTACTTTTGTGTAACCTGATGGCTCTTGGGCTCACTGTGGTGTCAGGTGTGTCTTTGTCATTGGCACCAACAATTTTCGATATCAGCGTCCGGAACACTGCTCAGTATTTACAGCAGAGCTCTTTGTCCTGTATCAGACCACACAGTACATCCAGCGGTTCAGTTGTCATCTACTCTAATTCTGTGTGGCCTTCAGACCCTCTGTGTGCTGAACATAACCCATCCCTTACTGCAACAGGTCCAAGAAAGCTTCTACATGTGCACTCTTGAGGGAGTCACTGTGATGTTTATGTGGGTTCCAGGTCACGTTGGTCTGATGGGAAACGAGGCTGCTGATGTTGCTGTCAAGGCTGCAGTCCTCTTACATCAGCCTGCTAGTTCTTCCATTCCTTCCTTTGATCTCCATGTTGCTGTCTGTCAGCAGGTGGTATCACTTTGGCATCACCACTAATCTTCCCTTCATGGGAACAAGTTCTGGACAATCAAACTTAGACCAGCAGCTTGGCCAACCACCTCTCGGCTCCTCACCATTTTAGGTAGGTTATGTATTGGCACTGTTTTAGCTATTGCTGTCTGTTAATTTGTGATAACCCCCACTTTGTGCTCATTGTGTGCCCTTTGACGGTTCATCATTTTGTTACCAAATGTCCCTTTTTAACCCCTTACATTCTGATGTGTTTTGCCAACTTAGTTATCGTTTGTTTTAGTGAGCAACGCATGGGCTGTCGACTGAATTTTGATTTTTATCCATCGTAGAAATTTGACAACGGATATTTAATCTTTAGTTGAGGACCTCATTTTCCGCTACAGCATATTTTGTGAAACTTTCTCCAGCAGGATGTCCTTGTTCTTAGCACTCTCTACTTCTATCGATTGGCATAATGTGTAGCCATTTTTAACTCCTTTTTCATATTAGTGTTCTAAGCTTCTGACATGGGTCCAATGACCTTAGTAGTTTTTGCACCCTAAGACAAAACAAAAACTTCCTTGCCACTGCCCAATGGCTGAAATACCATGTTGGGCATTTCAAAGATCCAATTGGCAGCTGTGTTTCTCTGTTGTCAAGTTTTCCCCCCTTCCGTGAGATGGCATAAACGAGGTTGTGGGAGATATTGGTAACCTCATCACCTGCACTTCCGGAATGCTATTCTTCTTCCTATGGGCCCCATCTGCCACCGAGCAGTGCCATGGCAGACCAAAGACATGGCAAACCTATATGCAGCACTGGCAAAGAACCCAGGAATATCTCAATTGACATCCTTAACAAACCCCCCTCACTTTTAAGTTACTTGCTGCTAAGGCTGACACTGTAAACAAAGCAAGACGGAATGCTATATCTCCTCCTTGGGAATGTAAGTCTCTTCACCCACGCGTGGGCCGATCTCCATATTCGTCTGGGTTGCAAACGATCAACATCTGTACTGTGTTGTTTCCTTCTGAGTGGGCTTTGTACTTATGCATTGGTTCTTGCTGACTATCTTGTGACCCAACTTGGGACAGCATTGGCATCCTCTTCTTACCTATCTGCCTCCTGAATGTGTAAACGATAAGTTGAAGACATCTCCCTATCCTTTACCCCCTCAGGCCACCATTAATAAAACCGACAAACTGCAAGGATGGATACCTAACAGTAAATGGAGGAAAAAAAAGTCCTGTAAACTTGTGTCCAGAAATGCATCATTGTCATGGTAGATGGTGTGTTCCATGTGTGTTGCCGGCTGTGCGATTGACGTAGCATACTGTGAGCAGCAGAATGGTCTGGTATTTATGTCAGAAACAAGCTGAGATGGTGTTTGTCTGTGGGAAACCAGAAGGGAACAGTTCAGAAGCAGCATGGCTATACCAAAACAATTACCCTCACAGACACTAAAAACATTGCTCATTATTTCACATCTTTGTTGGGTGTTTATTGTGAATATGGGTCCTTTCAGACAGACGAATGTGCAGGCATGTGGCGGACTGTGCATACACCAGATTTGGAGGAATGGATTCTGCCTATTGACCATTTCCATCTGCTTGGCCATACACAAACACTATCTTGGTTTGTTCCTGACAGGAATAGTGGACAATTCTGCTGCTTACAGTATGCTGCATCAGTCACACAACCTGCAACATACAAGGAACACATGGCACATGGTCAAAGGAACTTTCATTTGTCAGTGGTATCTATCATGGCAATGATGCATTTCTAGACACATGTTCATGGAACCTTTTACCTCCATTTCCAGTCAGGAATCTGTCCATGCAGTTTGTCGGTTTTATTAATGTTCACCCTGTATAATGAACCATTTACTGATCGGAAACTTCTTCAGGGGTTTGCTTCATCACAGTACGGTCCTAGACCTTGATTCATTTTAAAATCAGTTGATCCAACATCTAACTGTTACTCAAAGCCACCATATATGTTGTGTCGGTAGCTGGGCCGACACCGTGAAGTAGAGATGGCTGAAAATGAACTCAAGACTAAAGCAGCCGGGCGTGAAGTCTGGAACATGAGAACTTATAAATGAATAAGAAGAAAAGTATGTAGATGCTTATTACTTATCTTTTAATTGTTCTTTGGAATACATCTCTCTTGAATACTCGTAAGCTATAGGCACTGATACAACTGGCGCCTTGCTAGGTGGTCGCTATTAACTTAGCTGAAGGCTATTCTGTCTCTCGGCTAATGAGAGCGAAAGGCTTCGTACATCTGGTCGGTAGCTAGGTTCTCGTACAACTGGGCGATAGCTAGGTTCTCGTACAACTGGGCGATAGCTAGGTTCGCGTACAACTGGGCGGTAGCTAGGTTCTCGTACAACTGGGCGATAGCTAGGTTCTCGTACAACTGGGCGATAGCTAGGTTCGCGTACAACTGGGCGAGTCCACTCTCGTATCACGAGACCTGCCTTGGTGGTGGCGCTAGGTCTGCGATCACAGTGGCGACACGCGGGTCCGACATGTACTACATGGACCGCGGCCGATTTAAGCTACCACCTAGCAAGTGTGGTGTCTGGCGGTGACACCACAATATATTCATTACCTTCATCCATATTTGTGTTGAAGGTGTCTTCCCTTTACAGTGATCAGATAGACTCATCATTGCAAACCTTAAGCTAGACAAAAACCCAATGGCTGTCATCAGATGCTGACGATTTAGTCTCACGAATGTGCTCTGCAAACTGCTTGAAAATATGATCACTCATTGATCATGCTAGATTTCCAAATCTCAAGGCATTTTGTCTCCCTATCGGTGTAGTTTCCTGGAGGGACAATTCACAACTGACCATCTGATTAGTTTGGAAATGGCAATCTGACAAGTTTTTCTAAATGATAACTCATCATTGCAGTTTGTTTTGACATATATAACATACACTACCACTTGGTGTCGCCCCCCCCCCCCCTCCCCCCAACCTCGCCCTTTCTCCCAGGAGACACAAAACTCTTTCTTGAGCGTGTGCGTAGCCACCACAGGGCCTTTGCCCTTGCAATGCTATTTTGCTTTCCTTAATTCAGGCCTGCCCTGCTAAACAAAGGGCAAATCCTGTAGCTCCAAATTAGTACGCAACTCATTATCAGTCTGTAAAATGAGTTTACAGTGGAAGATGATACCCTATATCACGCTTAGACTCTTACGTGGAGTTACAGTTACAGGAATGTCACTCAGCTTGTCACAGGCAAGCAGTACCTGTGACTGAGTGGGGGAGACCATTTAAATCAGATCAGAGCCACACTTCATTTTTGAAATTGTTGTTATTTTCTCACATCCATCCTTCAGGTGTTCGATGAAGAACAGTGGCTTTGTAAACAAAAACTAATTGTCATCAGTGTAAAACAGAGTATTGTTTAGCTGGACAGACTTGTAGCAAGGAAAGCAAAATAGCACTCGATGGGCAAAGGCCCAGTGGTGGCTATGCACATGCTCAAAGAAACGTTTTGTACCTCCTGGGAGAGGGGGTGTGATGGGGGGGAGGGGGCAGCAAGTGGTGGTGTATGTCTTATATAGGGCAAAACAGATTGCAATGATAAGTTGGCATTTAGAAAACCTGTAAGATTGCCATTTCCAACCTAATCAGATGGTCAGTTGTGAATTGTCCCTCCAGGAAACTACACCGATAGGGAGACAAAATGCCTTGGGATTTGGAAATCTAGCATGATCGATGAGTGATCATATTTTCAAGCAGTTTGCAGAGCACATTGGTGAGACTAAATGGTCAGTATCTGATGACAGCCATTGGGCTTTTGTCTAGCTTCTGGTTTGCAATGATGAGTCTATCTCACCACTGCAAAGGGAAGACACCTTTGGTACAAATACAGATAAAGATCCTGAGTAGATGGTGGCTTCGAGTAGCAGTTAGATGTTGGGTCAGCTGATAATAAATGGAATCAAGGCCTAGGGCCTTTGCTCTCTGGTCCATGTTTTATGGCTTTGGCACAACGTTTTCCTGTTACAGATATTTACAACACTGATAAGTGGTTTTGGACTTTCAACTTTTCCTGCAATTGCTCACTAATCATGCTCCCTTCATGTTGTTTCGAGACTGACAGGGTTCACAAGTGTGGCACTCAGCTCCATAGAGACTTTTCAAGCTGTTGTCCTCTTCAGTGACTGACCGTCGTCATCACTGAATGCACACTTTCATCCATTTTGTAACACCAACAATTTGCCTATGTTTGAATTCACTTAGCACCACCATAATGCACTCATAACTACACAGAAAGTTGTTCTGACCACGGATGACACTTGCAATGTATTGAAAATATTCCACAGGTGCTGTTTGTAGTAAAACAGAACAGCGATACCTGCAGGTTTGATTAACATCTGCATTTACATTCAAGCATACATTTCTCATGACTTTCCCAAATCTTTGTTCAATCTTTGTATGTGCAAAATTGTTTTGCTGTCTGCGTGAAGCAGGCCTGTTTGTAGGAATAGATGTCCACTGAAGCCAGATATGTGATAAACACAAATCTACTGTGGAACATTGACCAGCACAATATAAAATGACTGCTCCCATATTAGCAATGGGCAGGTGACCTGCTAGTATGAGGCAAGTTGGATGAAGTTGTGGAACATCTTCCATGGAAACTGTTACATCCATATCACTCAAAACATTTACAAAACATGTTACTGATGGAATTTCCTCTGGTTCTGTTTTGTTGTTGGTTTGTTCAATGTGCGACAGTATCATTCTGTTCTGTGTATGAACCATCTTGTTCTGTATGACACGTGGCTACACTTCCTGCAGGGACTCACTTGCCTTCTCTGCTGAAGAAGTGCCTTGGACATTTACAAAGGGTCATATAGCTACAACATGATGATGCTCCAATCCATTTCTTCAGTATGATGTGAAGGTAGTGTGGCTTCATCTTATCCATCTAATGGATAGTATAAGGTGGTCAAGTTGATGAACCTGTGTAGTCACAGGATTTCAACTCTGGACTTAAACCACTTAAGTACAGATAGTCAGCAGATCTGGTTTCAGTTGCGTGTTGCCTTTCTGAAGATCCAAATTCACTACAGTGGAAACAGTCTATGCACAGCAGCAGAACTTTTCTAGAACTACTGATTTGGAACCTTAATACCAACTTTCATTTGAAAAAGAAAAAGAACTTAGTATCTGCATCTTTGTGGTTAATAAGGTTACAGTAACATGGTGTTTGATATTTTATGATGCTGTAGTGACTCTTTGCCAAAGTGATAATAAGTCATAAATACATGTGGTGTATGAAAAGTTATGTGAAGTGAAATAGATGCATATATGTAGACTTTGAGGAAGTCACTATCCTGATATTATGAAGACAAGCCATTAGATATTTGCTCACTCCCTATTCAACCAGAGCAGCTTGGAGGCTCTGATAGGAATGTTGCAAAAGCTCTACCTTTGGAAAAATTACTCCATGATCTGCACTATCGTTGGGCCACATGTAAGATGTTATATATGTGTGGCCCATCAGAGATGGATAAGCAATAGGAAAATGTATGCTTTTAACACCAATCAGATGAAAGCTGATAAATTTGAGTTTATACAGTATTCCAAGTCCCTGGATGTGCATAGACATTTTGAAGATCATGTCAGGGGGGAGAGAGAACTTTAAATATTTTCTGTAGGTTACCGGACAGAAAATCATCCTCTGGTATGTACAGTATTGGTTTCTGCAAAAAATGAATAAAATATTTCCATTTTTTGGTCTGCTGTAATCATGTGCGATTTGATCTGTCATAATTTCTTAAATGATACCTGAGGCCTTTTTTAAATCACTGCAGCAAGAGTAAGAATCTGTGTTACAAAGGGAAACACACCCAAGGTGTCACCAGTTTTGCTCATCTCTTGCACAGGCGTAGGAAGTACTTCGATGTAATGAATGGTGCCCATGTACAATGCACTTACATAGCATTTGGGAGATCGAGGTTGAAAGTGTTAAGAGACTGTTGAATACCATACATAAGTGCCAGCCATCAAGCAGTGGCATTAGTACAAGCAGCTAAGGTGGAACACTAGAAGTCTGCCTGCAGTGTTTTAGAGTCTTCTTCTCCCCCCCTCCCCCCTTTTTTTTGTCTTCCACTGACACGGTTATCACTGCAATTAATTCTGTTTCTTGACAATGATAACTGTTACTATTACTATCATCATCATCATCATCATCATCATCATAAACACTGTGACACCATTGCAATTGCCTACTGGTGTATACTTTTATAACAAAATCAGAAATTTACTGTAGTTATTTCAGAATGCATCTACATTGTTGTTGGACCAGAGAGAGATATCATCATTTGAAAGCTACATTACTCTTCACTTCCTGGTACTGCAATATTTGACAGCACAGTTATTAATACCTGTGATGGAAAACACACATTACGCATAAAAAAATATAGCTGAATGGCAATTCTTTCTAATGTTAATGAGGTGTGTTTCCTGTGATAATTATTAAAAACGAAAGTGTTGTTCATAAGACATGCTTGTGGCAAAGCAGTAATGTATTTTTCATACTTTCATGATGCAGCTCACTCCAAATGCTTTTGGCCTTCCAGTTACGACAAATTATAAGTGTAATTGACTTTATCGATATAACTTTTTTATATGCCCATGAATGTATTGATGAGTAAATGTAAATTTAATCATGATTCCTTACTACTTATCTATTATACGTGGCAACGAATGTGCCACAGTTGTTTTTCTTGTTCTTATTCTGCTTTTACTTCTTCCTTTTGGAGGAGAATAGTTTGTTGTGAAAGCAACTGCTTCATGTAAGAATAGGAAAAAAGGAAATGACATGACTTGAACAGTATGGGCAGACATTTAGTCTGCTGCCTGATCTTGGGGAGTGACTAGGCCGAGTAACATCCTGTGACCCAATTTACTGGAAAACCTTATATCTGGAAAACGTTATATCATCAGTTAGAACGGCAATGGTTGAAGCAGCATATGAATGTTGTACATGAAGGGAGCCCAGGTAATTCAGGTAATTTATTGTGTTCAGCTTCTGGCCATAGCCATCAATTTATGGCCTATGTGTAGTTTAAATAACATATGGAACATCACCACCACATACCTTTGGACACCCGTGAGTTACTGAAATTCCAGTATTCAGTAGCTGATAAATTAAAATTTACAACCAGTTACCACTATTGTGCAAATACGCAGATCTTGGCCCATCTGTTGCAGCTGTAACAGCATTAGTTAGAGCGCGATTTTCAGTCAATGGTTTTAAATCTGTTTCCAATTTTTTCTCAGTCTTTGATAACTGCTGTTATCAGTGGTAAAAGGGTGAGAGTTGCATGTCATTTTAAAACTGATGCAGTCTCAATTTCTTTGTTGCAGTGTTGTTCAGATGGGAATGTACAGAACAACAAAGGGCTATGTTATTATGTATGTCACAGATCAGGCAAGGTGGTGTACACTTCTTCTGTAATAAGGCCTTCAAAAGCCCAAGGTTCCTGTAATAATAAATGCTGGATGCTCATCAACTATCACCACTGTGGGAAAACTTGCAAACTGCATCATGGGTATACATCCTTAATGTAGAATGAAGATTTAAAACAGGAAAAGCTGAAAAACTACATTTCATAAATCTAGTTAGTGTGAGCCCATAGGTAAATAGGATACAGAGCAAAGGCAACATGGTATTACTTTTTTTTTGTCAACAGAGCAGTAACATCATAAATACCATCTGGACAGAAATGATTCGTTACTTGCTGTTGTGAATCTTGTTCCACAAGATATGCTACAAAAGTGGTCCGAGTAGTTGCATTTGTGTAGCAATATGATTTTCAATTAACAACTGTTATCGTTACATATGAATTTGTTTGTGGGCTTCCTCTGTGTAACTGCCTAGGTAGTAAGCTGGATGATTCCATTGTTTTTGTTTTTTAGTAGTATTAAAGACAGTGTAGGTACTGTGTATGCAAGGGTTTTCAGGTTAGACAGTAGTCATTCACATTTTAATGCATGAAGTGTGGTTGTTCCTACTGACCAACATTGATTGTGCAGATGCCATATTGATCAGAGCTGGAAGCATAAGCTGAAGAAAGCTGCTGGTTATGCAACAAAGAAAGCAATGATGTACAAGATTATAACTGAAATTTTGCGTGAGTAACACAGTCATAATCTTCATTGTTGGAGGTGACAATTGAACTTCTCTTAATTTATTTGGTGCTTATTTTAAAAACACTTTCAGTGCCCTATTTTAAATCTTTTTCAGGACAAAACCTTTGAGAGGATAGTCAAATTATCCAAGGGTTCCCTGAGTAGGAGAGTGAAAGCAATTGTCAATTTGGAGAGCCCACGAGTTACAGAACAAAAAAAAAAAAAAAAATTATACTGAGCTCCAGTCTGTCATCAGAACACATTAGAACAGTAAATTGTGGTGAATGTAGTAGCTATTGTGTAAAGGCAACTGCCTGAAAAAAAAGTGAAACATGTCAACAGTGTTGGTTGTCATTGTGACTTCGTACATGTACACAGCATAAGTTGTTATGTAAATGATTAGATTTGCAATTCTCTGTAATGGGAGTAATGGTCATCAGAGTGCATTTGTGTTGTTCAGGGATAGTGTTTTTACCTGGCCTATTTGGCATGTGAAAGAGGTCAGAGACTTGGTGGTCAATGTGAAGTACAGGGTTTGCTGCATACTCTTTAGAGATAGAGTTTGAAAGGGGTTCATTGTGTGTCCCCATTTGGCTGACTGGTCGAATTGTACAATATACAGACTTATGGGGTGTTGAGATGTGACAGGTCCTAATGGTGGACTGTGATGGTTGGAATGTGACAGCAAGAGTACTCATCAATCGGTTGTCCACATCTGACCACTACAAGGAAGGGTTGTTTTATTGCGCACCAAGCACATCGTAACCCCATCACATTGTGCGTGCCATCCGAGAACACACAATGAAATCCATACAACATTGCCGCCCGCGGTTGTCTCGCGGTTCTAGGTGCGCAGTCCGGAACCGTGCGACTGCTACGGGTGCAGGTTCGAATCCTGCCTCGGACATGGATGTGTGTGATGTCCTTAGGTTAGTTAGGTTTAAGTAGTTCTAAGTTCTAGGGGACTGATGACCACAGCTGTTAAGTCCCATAGTGCTCAGAGCCATTTGAGCCATGCAAAATTCTATGTCATTCTGCATCATTAGGTTGGAAACTAGCAGCAGCCCAACTTGGCAATTACTGTTCCAAAGGGAGGCTGCCATTAACGTCATAATACAAACAGCTGCATTTGGAGTGGTGTCATGACCAGGAAGCATGGAGTGCTTATGAACATTCAGAGAACAACCTCGGTTCTGCCCTACTGTGGATGACTGTCATCAGTGTGCATGGTTGTGACATCGGTGGAGGTCCCATTCTTCCATTGTTTTGGAGAGGTGCAGTGATACTATTCCTGGCAACATGGTGTGAGAGCCATCAGGGATTACTTCATGTCAGCTGGTAGTGATTGAGGGAGCTCTGATGGCACAAGGGTATGTCACAGGCATTCTGCATTGTCCTGTGACAGTACTGCTGTGCAATTTTTCAATAGGGCAATGCTCGCCCACACATGGTTCATGTGTCTCTGAACTGTCTGCAAGATGTTGAGGTGCTTCAGGGGCCAGCAAGACCAGTAGAACATATGGGACCAGCTCAGATCTCAACACTGTGCCAATATCTGGGGTCTCAAGGACTAGTTAAAACAATCGGGAGTGAGCTTGCCTCAGGAGAGGATCCATCAGCTTGATGATACCCTTCCCAGCTGAGTCATTGCTTGCATACGGACCAGAGAGGGAGCAACATCATACTGATAAGTGAGCTAATATTGCCAGGTTATTTTTAAATTTATTTCGATTTTGTAACCACTGAAAAGACATCAATGGGGGAAGACTTGCACTCCTGACAAATGCCATTTGACATAAAAGATGCATAAGATTTATGTAAATGATTACAGCTGTATGTCTAAATTTTGTAGTGCAGTTCAGTATGTGCAAACTCACTGGCAAATAAAAACTGTGTGCAGGACAGAGACTTGAGCTCAGTACCTTTTCCCTTCACATGCAAGTGCTGTTCCAACTGAGTTACCCAAGCATGACTCAAGACCCATTCTCACTGATTTAATTCCTACAGTATTTCATCTCCTACCTTCCAAACTTCACAGAAGTTCTCTTGTGAAACTTGCAGTAGTAGCACTCCTGGAAGAAAAGGTATGTAGAGACATGGCTTAGCCACTGACTGGGGCTCAAGGCAAACTTCACGAGGAACTTAATATCCTTAAATTTCTCAGTAGCAACTCCTGGGGTGCAGACTGCAAAGTTCATCTGCGACTCTACAAAGCTTTGATTTTATCTTACTTGTACTATGGATGTGTTGCTTACGGGTAGGCAGCACCATCAGTATGGAGCTTGTTAGTCACTGTCCAGAAAAGTAGTATGTGGATGGCAATTGGAGCTTTCCATATGAGCTCTGTATATAGCCTCATGGTTGAATCTGTCATCCTACCTTTACGGGTCAGATGCTAGCAACTCTTAGCAAACTGTGCTGTCACTAGCTGTCAGATGTTTGCCTATACATGCCTCTCAATTCTGTTTCCCAACCCACAGTTTATACTGTTTACGAATGACCCAAAAATGGGTCTATCAGCTGGGACACAACTGGAAGCTTTGTGCAGAGACCTCCAACTGCCCCATATTGTCAAGTATACGGTGCTCTCTCTCGGCATCTCATATGGTGTGTACCCTGTCCCATGACTCAGATTGACATTTGTGGACCTAAGAAAAATACTTGTCTCCCCCCCCCCCCCCTCATATTCTCAGATGACTATTCCATTTGGTTCTCTGCAACTACCCAAATTCGATAAGCATCTATCCGAACTATTTGATATGGTTAATGCAGAACAGGGAATGAGCGATCATAAAGTAGTTACTGCATCGTTGATTTCAGCCATAAATAGAAATATTAAAAAAGGTATGAAGTTTTTTCTGTTTAGCATAAGTGATGTTTAGTAAAAGTGACAAAAAAAGCAGATTTCAGAGTACTTGACGGCTCAACACAAAAGTTTTGTCTCAAGTACAGATAGTGTTGAGGATCAGTGGACAAAGTTCAAAACCATCGTACAATATGCATTAGATGAGTATGTGCCAAGCAAGATAGTAAGAGATGGAAAAGAGCCACTGTGGTACAACAACCAAGTTATAAAACTGCTGCAGAAGCAAAGGGAACTTCACAGCAAACATAAACATAGCCAAAGCCTTGCAGACAAACAAAAATTACACGAAGCGAAATGTAGTGAGAGGAGGACTATGCAAGAGGCGTTCAATGAATTTGAAAGTATAGTTCTACATACTGACTTGGCAGAAAATCCTACGAAATTTTGGTCTTATGTCAAAGCAGATGGTGGACCACAACAAAATGTCCAGACACTCTCTGATTAAAGTGGTACTGAAACAGAGGATGACAAAGGCGGAAATACTAAATGTCTTTTTCCAAAGCTGTTTCACAGAAGAAGACTGCACTGTAGTTCCTTCTCTAGATTGTTACACAGATGACGAAATGGTAGATATCAAAATATGACAGAGAAAAAAAATTAAAATTGCTCAAAAGAGGAAAGGCCGCTGGACCTAATGGGATACCAGTTCGATTTTACACAGAGTACGTGAAGGAACTTGCCCCCTTCTTGTAGTGGTGTACCATAGGTCTCTAGAAGAGCGTAGCATTCCAAAAGTTTGGAAAAGGACACAGGTCATCCCCATTTTCAAGAAGGGACATCGAACAGATGTGTGGAACTATAGACCTATATCTCTAATGTCGATCAGTTGTAGAACTTTGGAACACGTATTATGTTAGAGTATAATGACTTTCCTGGACTCTAGAAATCTACTAAAGGAGTCTCAAACGTTTCGGCATATATGTGATGGTCCCCTCTCGGGCTTGACCTATGTGTTTGCAAATTCTTCCACAGAGCGAGCCACTTGGGGAAGGGAGCCTGACATGGTGCATTGTGTTCATTGTGCATTGCGACCTTTTCAGGGCGGATGACCTGCAATGAAGCGTGGTACATCATCCCTCGCTGGCGGCCACCCGCCAGCAATCTCTAAGCGCTCTCGGGCTCAAGTTAATGCTCAGAAGTACGATCGAAAACATTCCCCTCCCTGGCCACGCCATAGGAGCAGCGGAAGTCTCAGGATGGCGGTAACAGTTATTCAGCCCGATTCTTAGTTTGCACGAGAGCTCATGGGGAGTCTTTTCTATCCACAAAGCCTCAGTTCTTCGACAGGCATTTAGAGGACAAGTTTGGGGAGGTGGAGGGCTTGTCCAAAATGCGCTCTGGGTCAGTACTCATACAAACGGCATCCTCCGCCCAGTCACGCAGGTTACTTGCTTGTGACAAGTACGGGGATGTTAACATTACCATCACACCCCATAAGAGTTTAAATACGGTCTGGGGTGTTATCTTCCATAGGGACCTACTTTTGCAGTCTGATGACGAGCTGCGCGCCAACTTAAAGCGTAGAGGTGTTCATTTCGTCCGGCGCGTTCACTGGGGTCTAAGGGACAATCAGGTTGCTACCGGTGCCTTCATCTTGGCCTTCGAGGGTGATACATTACCGGAGAAAGTCAAGGTGATGGTCTACTGTTGTGACATCAAGCCCTATATGCCTCCTCCGATGCAGTGCTTTAAGTGCTGGAAGTTCGGCCATATGTCTTCCCGCTGCACTTCCAGCCTCACATGTCGAGATTGCGGACGCCCATCGCATCCCAATACTTCATGTGCCCCGCCTCCCATCTGTGTCAGTTGCGGAGAGAATCATTCACCTTGCTTGCCTGACTGCAAAGTCTTTCAGAAAGAGAGCAAAATCATGGGATATAAGACCCTGGACCGGCTGACCTATACTGAGGCCAAAAGGAAATATGACAGGCTACATCCTGTGAGAATGACATTTTCTTATGCAGCTGCTACAACTACTGTGCTAGCCCCATCAGTTTCGAGACTTCGAGCCAGCTCGATGAGCAGTACAACTCCTCCTGCCCCCTTGCCCATGGGGGGCTGTACCCAACCGGTTGCTCCTGCAGCACCTACCTCAGGAGCAACATCCTCCCACCCATTAGGGACGTCCATCCCTACTTCTCAGCCGGAGAAACGTCTAACTTCTTTGGCTACTCTTGCCCGTTATGGTTCCCCTGGGTCCCTCCCTTCCCAGGCTTCCACCAACGGGAAGGATGACGCCCTACAGTGGTGTAAGTCCCCACCAGTGGCTGGTCACAGGCCTTTGCGATCCTCCGCCGTCCCGGAGACTGAATCGGTGAAGGCTTCCCAGCTGGTGAAACCCAAGGTTCAGCGAGAGAAGTCCAAGCGAAAGACCTCTAAGGCCAAAGAACTTGCGGTGGCACCGACCCCACCGCAACCTTCGAGCTCTGCATCTGAGGATGAGGTAGAGATCCTGGTGTCTGCTCAGGATCTTGATCTCGCCGGTCCCTCAGATGCCATGGATGTCACTCACACGGGTCCTGTAACAGTGGCAGCAAGTGAACACAAAGTGCAAATGGCCTCCCCAGTCCCTTCATGCCTTCCTCAGCCATGGACAATACCATCCTCCAGTGGAACTGCAGAGGTTTCTTCCACCATCTAGCTGAGCTCCGACAACTTATCAGCCTTCACCCTTCCTTCTGCATTGCTCTTCAGGAAACTTGGTTTCCAGCAATGCGAACCCCCGCCCTCCGTGGCTATCGGGGTTGTTATAAGAACCGAGCAGCTTATGAGAGGGTGTCTAGTGGCGTCTGCATATATGTCCTTAACTCTCTTCACAGCGAGTCTGTCCCTCTACAAACACATTTAGAGTCTGTCGCTGTTCAGGTGTGGACGCCACAGGCTGTTACCATGTGCAGTCTTTACCTTCCACCGGATGTTGATGTCGCGCAGCATGTCCTGGCTGCGCTGATAGCCCAATTGCCGCCACCTTTCTTGTTACTGGGCGACTTCAACACCCATAACCCTCTGTGGGGTGGGTCGGTGGCGACAGGTCGAGGAGCCACCATTGAGCATTTATTGGCACAGCTCGATCTTTCGCTTTTAAATGATGGTTTCTTCACACACTTCAGCGTGGCACATGGCACGTACTCCGCCATCGACTTTTCGATCTGCAGCCCTAGCCTCTTACCGTCTGTCCAATGGAGAGTGCATGCCTACCTGTGTGATAGTGACCACTTTCCGATCTTTCTGTCACTGCCACAGCGTCACTCTTCTGGGCGCCCTAGCAGATGGGCTATGAATAAGGCCGACTGGGACTTGTTCTCCTCCATTGCCCCTATTGAGCCTCTCTCTAATGCTGCCATTGATGCGGTGGTTCACTCCGTCACCACCGTCATCGTTACTGCTGCAGAATCTTCCATTCCCCGTTCTTCTGGGTCCCTTCAGAGGAGGACTGTGCCTTGGTGGTCGCCTGAGATCGCTGAGGCGATTAAAGATCGCCAGCGGGCGCTACAGCGTCGCAAGCGACATCCCTGCATTGAACACCTCGTCACCTTCAAACGGCTGCGTGCACAGGCCCGCCGCCTTATCCACCAAAGCAAGCAGGAGTGCTGGGAGCGGTATGTGTCCACCATTGGCCTCCATGTCTCTCCATCGCAGGTCTGGGCCAAGATCCGACGCCTCTATGGCTATCGGACCCCTGTCAGCATCCCTGCGCTCTCACTGAATGGAGCAGTTTGTACAGACTCCAACGAAATTGCCAACAGCTTGGCAGAGCATTTTGCTCTGAGTTCCGCTTCTTCCAATTACCCACTTGCCTTCTGCTCCATTAAAGAGCTGATGGAACGTCGGACACTTTCTTTTCGCACCCACCATCCTGACTCCTACAATGTTCCATTCAGTGAGTGGGAATTTCACAGTGCTCTCACCGCTTGTCCTGATACCGCTCCTCGGACAGATAGCATCCACTGGACTGCCAGCGACGGCTTCTCGACCTTTACAACCGTATTTGGGTGGAGGGTGAGTTCCTGTCGCAATGGCGGGAAAGTATTGTTATCCCCATTCTGAAACAAGGCTAGAACCCTTTGGAGGTGGACAGCTACCATCCCATTAGCCTCACCACCGTTCTTTGCAAGTTGCTTGAACGGATGGTGAGCTGGCGGTTGAACTGGGTACTGGAGTCACGGGGCCTTCTGTCTCCGTCTCAGGGTGGGTTCCGTAAAGGCCACTCGGCCGCCGACAATCTGGTGAGCCTGGAGTCGGCCATCCGTACTGCCTTTGCCCGCCGTCAGCACCTGGTCACTGTCTTTTTCGTCATGCGGAAGGTGTACGATACGACATGGCGTCATCACATCCTTTCTACGCTTCATGGAGGGGGTCTTCGAGGCCAACTGCCGATCTTTATCCGCAATTTTCTGTCGTATCGTACCTTCCGCGTGCAAGTCGCGGGCTCCCATAGTTCCTCCCGAGTCCAGGAGAATGGGGTACCACAGGGATCTGTCCTCAGTGTCTGCCTGTTTTTAATTGCAATAAACGGGCGCGCTGCAGCGGTGGGAAATTCTGTCTCTGCTTCCCTGTATGCTGACGACTTCTGCCTTTACTACAGCTCTATTGGCATTGCAGCTGCTGAACGTCAGCTATAGGGCGCTATCTGTAAGGCACAGTCTTGGACTGTAGGTCATGGGTTCCAGTTTCGGCGGCCAAGACCTGCGTTATGCATTTCTGCCAGCGACACACTGTTCACCCGGAGCCGCAGCTTTATCTTGATGGCGAATTTCTTGCTGTGGTGGAGTCACATAGGTTTTTGGGTGTGGTTTTTGATGCCCAGTTGACTTGGCTGCCTCATATTCGGCAGCTTCAACAGATGTGTTGGCAGCATCTAAATGCTCTGCGATGCTTGAGCCACACCCGCTGGGGCGCCGACCGATCTAACCTGTTGCGGCTCTGCCAGGCGTTAATCCAGTCCTGCCTGGATTATGGGAGCCTGGCTTTTGGCTCAGCATCCCCATCTCCGTTGCGGGTGCTGGACCCTACCCTCCACAGTGGGATACGCCTTGCCACTGGTGCCTTCCGGATCAGCCCTGGACAGCATACTTGTGGAGGCAGGTGTCCCTCTGCTGCAGTTATGGCGCCAACGTTTGCTGGCCGCTTATGCTGCCCATGTTTTCAGCTTGCCCGGGCATCCTAACTATCGGCTACTATTCCCACAGTTGCACGTCCATCTTCCAGAACGTCAGCCCAGGGCTGGATGTATGATTGCGGTCCGCGTCCGAGGGCTTCTCTCCGGGCTTGGGGCTTTACCTCTTCCGTCTCCTTTCTGGGCACCTCTGCGTACACCCCCGTAGTGTGTGCGTCGCCCTCGCCTTCAGCTGGAATTGGCACAGAGCCTGAAGGACTCAGTCCCTCTGGAGGCCTTCTGCCGCCGCTTTCTTTCCATCCTCACAACGTATCAGGGCTCTGCCATTGTTAACACTGACGGCTTGATGGTTGCTAGTCGTGTCGGTTATGCGCTAACTCTAGGGGACCATTCTGAACAATGTTCATTGCCGGCTGGCTGCAGCGTGTACACTGCTGAGCTGGTCGCCATCTTTCGTACCCTAGAGTATATCCGCTCCTGCTCAGGTGAGTCCTTCGTGATCTGTAGCGATTCCCTGAGCGATTTACGAGCTCTCGACCAGTGTTTCCCTCGTTCTCGTCTGGTGATGGCTATCAAGGAGTCCATGCATACTCTTGCCCGTTGCGACCGCTCTGTGGTCTTTTTGACCCCAGGCCATGTTGAGATACCCGGCAATGAAAATGTTGACTGCCTGGCGAAAGAGGCCATCAGTAAACCATCTCTGGACATTGGCCTCCCAGGGACTGATTTGCGAGCAGTCCTCCGCTGAAAAGTTTTGCACTTTGAGACGCTGAATGGCGCGATCGGTCCACGCCCAATAAACTCCGTGCCATAAAGGAGACGACGACTGTGTGGCGGTCATCCATGTGAGCCAACCGCAGGGACTCAGTCGTCCTTTGTCGGCTCCGCATTGGGCACACCCAACTGAGACACAGTTATTTACTGTGCTGTGAGGTCCCACCTCTTTGTCGTTGTGGGGTGGCCTTGACGGTGGTCCATATTCTGTTGAAGTGCGCCCTTTTAACTGTGCTCAGGCAGACGTTTACGCTGCCTGATACGCTCCCCGCCCTTTTAACTGACGACTCTGCCATAGCGGACTTAGTTTTGCGTTTTATTCGGGCAGGGGGCTTTTATAGCTTACTGTAAGTGTGTCTTTTTGTGTTGATTCCTGCTTATGGCCTACGATTTTAGTCTGATTTTTTAATGTGTTTCTCGGTGGTTGGCTTTTCCTTTTTTGTTTCTGTGGTCGGCCAACCACTGTCACACTCTGTGTGATTTTAGTTCGTCTTGTATGGTCTTTGTCTACGTTTCTCTTCTTCTGTGTCGTCTGCCATCTATTCTGTTGATCGTTTTTATTCTCTGTGGGTGTTTTTAATATTTGGAAAAAGGGACCGATGACCGCAGCAGTCTGGTCCCTTTAACCCCACAAACCAACCAACCATTGCGACCTTTAGCCAACTTTCTCGTTGTCCCATTGCTCTCCCGCTCGTTCTCCATCTCTTGGGCGAGGATATACTCTTGGGTGCGATTTGCAGTAGCCACTGTGCAGTGTTGCTTTTTGCGGAGACAACGACCATGGACTTCCTTGCACCTAATATCCAGCATGGTAGCCAGTCTGTTGTAGTGGGGCTGCTATGTACCCTGTTGGTTGTAGCCCCTTGACAACACAGGGATCTCTCTGCTGATGTCTGCGCCATTAACTCCCCATGTATGCCAAGGAGTAGATGCCTATCGGGACTCCCGGCAATGGCCATTCTGCCAGGTGGCCTTTACTGAAAATTGGTGGCGCCCATGGGGAGGGCCCTTTGTCAGAGTGCATCAGGGCGGATGACCACAATGAAGCGTGGTACATCATCTCTCGCTGGTGGCCAGCCACCAGCAGTCTCTAAGCATTCTCGGGCTCAATTCAGTGCTCAGAAATACGATCCCAAATCGTTACCCTACCTGGCCACACCATGGGAGTGTAAGGCTCAGGTTGGCAGTGACACTTTTTTCCCCTGGCTCATAGTTTGTACGACAGCTGATGGGGAGGCTTTCATGTCAACAAAGCCTCAATTCTTCAACGCGCATTTAGAGGACAAGTTTGGGGAGGTGGAGGGCTTGTCCGAAATGCGCTCTGGGTCATTATTGGTAAAAATGGCATCCTCTGCCCAGTCACGAAGGTTACTTGCTTGTGACAAGTTGGGGGATGTTTCCATTACCATCACACCCCATAAGAGTTTCAATATGGTCCAGGATATTATTTTCCATAGGGACCTTATTTTGCAGTCTGATGATGAGCTGCGCACCAATTTAGAAGAACGAGGTGTTTGTTCCGTCTGGCGTGTTCATCAGCGTTTCTTCCAGCGTGTTCATCGTGGTCCAAAGGATAATCACATTGATACCAGTGCCTTCATCTTGGCCTTGGAGGGTGATACATCACCAGAAAAGGTCAAGGTGATGGTCTACCGCTGTGATGTCAAGCCCTATATCTCTCCCCCGATGCGGTGCTTTAAGTGCTGGAAGTTTCGCCATATGTCTTCCCACTGTACTTCCAGCCTCACATGTCGAGATTTCGGACGCCCATCACATCCCAATGCTCCATGTGCCCCGCCTCCTATCTGTGCCAACTGCGGAGAGAATCATTCACCTTGCTTGACAGACTGCAGGATCTTACAGAAAGAGTGAAAAATCATGGAATATAAGACCCTGGACTGACAGACCTATACTAAGGCTACATCCTGTGTGTATGACTTTTTCATATGCCACTGCTACGACAACCATGCTAGGCCTATCAGTTCAGCGACCTCCAGTAGGATCGCCGAGCCGTATAACTCCACATGCCCCCTTGCCCATGGGGGGCAGTACCCACCCTGTTGCTCCTGAGCCACCTACCTTGGAAGCAACACCCCCCCGAACCATTGGGGATGCCCATCTCAGATTCTAAGCTGGAGAAGCGTCCAACTTCTTCAGCTCCTCTCTCTCGCAGGGGTCCCTTCCTTCCCAGGTTTCCACAAGTTGGAAGGATGATGCCCGACAGTGGCGTAAGTGCCAACAAGTAGCTGGTCGTAGGGCTTTGCGATCCTCTTCCATCCTGGAGACTGAATTGGTGAAGCCCTCCCAGCCAGTGATAGGCAAGGAGCAGCGAGATAAGACCAAGAAGAAGATCTCTAAGACCAGCGAACTTTATGTTAGCATCCACCCCACCACAACCTTGAAGCTCTGCGTCTGAGGATGAGGTGGAGATTCTGGCGTCCACTGAGGACCTAGATGTAACCGGACCATCAGGCGCAATGGATGTCACACGGGTACTCAGTTGGTGGTGGCAGGTGACAGTAGCGTAATCTGCCTCCTCAGTCTCTTCACACCTTTCTCAGTCATGGACAATGTCATCCTCCAGTGGGACTGTAGTGGTTTCTTCCACCATCTTGCTGAGCTCTGACAACTTCTCAGCTTTCACCCTTCCCTCTGCATTGCTCTTCAGCAAACTTGGTTTCCAGCAATGCGAACCCCCACTCTCCATGGCTATCGGGGTTATTATAAGAACCAGGCAGCTTATGAGAGGTTATCTGGTGGCGTCTGCATCTACATCCTTCACTCTCTTCACTGAGAGTCTGTCCCTCTACAAACACCTTTACAGGCTGTCTCTGTTCGGGTGTGGACGCCTCAGGCTGTTACTGCCTGCAGGATCTACCTTCCCCTTGATGGCGATGTCCCGCAACATGTCGTGGCTGTGCTGATAGCCCAATTGCCGCCGCCTTTCTTGTTACTGGGCGACTTCAATGGCCATAACCCTCTGTGGGGTGGATCGGTGGCAACAGGCTGAGGCAGCGTTGTTGAGCAAGTGTTGGCACAGCTTGACCTTTGCCTTTTGAATAATGGTGCCTTCACAAATTTCGTGTGGCGCATGGCGCACACTCAGCCATCGACCTTTCAATCTACAGCCCTAGCCTATTACCATCTGTCCAATGGAGTGTGCATGACGACTTGTGCGGTAGTGACCACTTTCAGATCTTTGTCACTGCCACAGTGTCACTCTTTTGTGCATCCCTGCAGATGGGCTCTGAATAAGGCTTGTTCACTTCCATCTCTTTCCATGATGCCATTCATGCAGCAGTTCACTCGGTCACCACCAGCATCATTACTGCCGCAGAATCTGCCATTGCCTGTTCTTCTGGGTCCTCTTGGTGGAGGACTATGCCTTGGTGGTCGCCCGAGATCGCTGAGATGATTCAAGATCGCAGGCAGGCCCTCCAGCGCCACAAGCAGCATCCCTAATTGGAACACCTCATCACCTTTAAATGGCTGCGTGCTTGAGCATGCCGCCTCATTCTCCGATTCAAGCAGGTGTGTTGGGAAAGGTATATCTCTACCATTGGCCTCCGGGCCTCTCCATCGCAAGTTTGGGCCAAGATAAGGTGAATTTATGGCTGTTGGACCCCTTTCAGTGTACCTGCGCTTTTGCTGGATGGAGTGGTCTGTACTGACTCCGCCACACTTGCAAAACACTTAGCGGAGCATTTTGCTCAGAATTCAGCTTCTGCAAATTACCCTGTGGCCTATCATTCACTGAAAGAGCAGTTTGAATGTCGGAGCCTTTCATTTCGCACACGCCACCCTGAATCTTAGAATGCTTCGTTTAGTGAGTGGGAATTCTGAAGTGCCCTAGCCACTTGCCCTGATATGGCTCCTGGGCCAAATCGCATCCACTGTCAGATGCTCAAACACCTCTCGGTGGACTGCCAGCGACGCCTCCTAGACCTTTCCAACTGCATCTGGGTTGAGGGTGAGTTCCCATTGCAATGGTGGGAAAGCATCGTAATCCCAGTTTTGAAACCTGGCAAGAACCCATTGGAGGTAGTCAGCTACTGCCCAATTAGTCTCATCAACTTTCTTTGCAAGTTGCTCGAATGCATGGTGAGCCAGCAGTTGAGTTGGCTACTCGAGTCTCTGGGCTTTCTGGCTTCATCTCAGGGAGGGTTCCATAAGGGCCGCACTGTCGCCGATAATCTGGTGAGCCTGGAGTCTGCCATCCATACAGCCTTTTCTCCCCCCCCTCCCCCCCTCTCTGCGGGTTCGGGGGTAAGAATAGGCCCGCGGTATTCCTCCCTGTTGTAAGAGGCGACTAAAAGGAGTCGCCAACGTTTCAGTCGTAATGTGATGGTCCCCTAAGGGGTTTGACCACTACATTTCCAAATTTTCCATTAGTGCGTACCATTTGGGGAAGGACGCCTTACGTGGTGCATTCTATATCCATCTTGCCCTAAGACCTGGCACATTCGTTATTGTCATGGAGTTGGACTTACATCGAGCTTCCGGCCACATTGGCTGCAGTGTTCTGGGTAGCATACCTTCCCTCCATTGTGCAGTTCCATCTTTGCTCCCTATATACTTTGATATTAGACACCCGACAACCAGCATGGTAGCCAGCCCGTTGTGGTGAGGTTGTCATGTACCCCCTTGGTGGTAGCCCCCTGACTACACAGGGATCGCACTGCTGATGCCTGAGCTGCTACCTCCCCATGTATGCTGAGGAGTAGATGCCTATCCCTCTGGGGCATCAGGACTCCCGGCAAAGGCCATCCTGCCAGGTGGTCTTTGCTGTGGCTGGGTGGCGCCCATGGGGACAGCCCCTGGTCGGAGTGGGTGGCATCAGGGCGAATGACCGACAATGAAGTGTGGTACATCATCTCTCACTGGTGGGCCTCCACCAGCAGTCTCTAAGCGATCGAGGTCTCACCTCAACGAGAAGAGATATGATCAGAGATCATTTCGCTCCCTTGCCACTCCATGGGAGGAACTTATGGCTAAAGCAGCACTGCTGATTATTCACCCCGGTACCTTGTCTGTATGCGAGTTGATGGTGAATCATTTATCCCGACCAAGCCTCAGTTTTTTATGGAGCATTTAGAGGACAAGTTTGGGGAAGTGGAGGGCTTGTCCAAAATGTGCTCTGGGTCAGTTCTAATCAAAACAGCATCCTCTGCACAGTCATGGAGCCTGCTCGCTTGTGACAAGTTGGCGGATGTTTCAGTTACAATCACGCCCCATAAGAGTTTAAACATGGCCCAGGGTATTATATTCCACAGGGATCTTCTTCTGCAGTCAGACGATGAACTACGCACCAACCTAGAACGACAAGGAGTTCACTTCGTCCGGCGCGTCCATCGGGGTCCGAGGGATAATCGGATAACCACCGCTGCCTTCATGACCTTTGAGGCTGATGTCTTACCCAAAAGGGTCAAGGTGATGGTTTACCGCTGTAATGTGAAGCCGTATGTCCCTCCTCCAATGCGGTGTTTTAAATGCTGGAAGTTTGTGCATATGTCATCCCGATGTACTTCCAGCATCAAGTGTCGAGATTGTGGACGTCCTTCGCATCCCAATACTCCATGTGCCCCGCCTCCTATCTGTGTTAACTGTGGAGAACACCATTCCCCCAGCTTGCCAGACTGTAGGATTTTCCAGAAAGAACGGAAGATAATGGAATAAAAGACCCTGGACCACCATACCTATACCAAGGCTAAGCAGAAATATGAGATGCTCCATCCTGTGCCAATGACGTTGACCAACGCCACTGCTGCAACAACGGTTCTCCCATCTCCCATGTCATCATGTCCAGTTGGCTCTATGATTGGTCAGAATCAACCGGTCCCCTTGATTGTGGGGGGGCCCTTCAGTCCCTGTTGCTCCTGCTGCATCTACTTCAGGAGCAACTTTCTTTGCAAGTTGCTCGAATGCATGGTGAGCCAGCAGTTGAGTTGGCTACTCGAGTCTCTGGGCTTTCTGGCTTCATCTCAGGGAGGGTTCCATAAGGGCCGCACTGTCGCCGATAATCTGGTGAGCCTGGAGTCTGCCATCCATACAGCCTTTTCTCCCCCCCCTCCCCCCCTCTCTGCGGGTTCGGGGGTAAGAATAGGCCCGCGGTATTCCTGCCTGTTGTAAGAGGCGACTAAAAGGAGTCGCCAACGTTTCGGTCGTAATGTGATGGTCCCCTAAGGGGTTTGACCACTACATTTCCAAATTTTCCATTAGTGCATACCATTTGGGGAAGGACGCCTTACGTGGTGCATTCTATATCCATCTTGCCCTAAGACCTGGCACATTCGTTATTGTCATGGAGTTGGACTTACATCGAGCTTCCGGCCACATTGGCTGCAGTGTTCTGGGTAGCATACCTTCCCTCCATTGTGCAGTTCCATCTTTGCTCCCTATATACTTTGATATTAGACACCCGACAACCAGCATGGTAGCCAGCCCGTTGTGGTGAGGTCGTCATGTACCCCCCCCCCCCCCCCAACCATCGGGGACATCAGTTCTCACTTCACAACCAGAGAAGTGTAAGACTTCTTTAGCTACTCTCGCCAGGAAAGGGTCCCTTGGGGACCTCCCTTCACATGTTCCGACCAGTGGAAAAGCGGACACCTGCAAGTGGCTGAAATAACCACCAGTTGCCGGTTGTAGGGCCTCACGGTCGTTGTCCGTCCCTGAGACTGACCCAGTGAAGCCCTCTCAGCCTGAACCATCAAAGGCACACCGGGGAAGAAGAAAAAGATGGTTCCCAAGAATCACGACAATGCGGTGGCACCCATCCCACTGCTTCCTATAGGCTCCGTGTCTGAGGATGAGGTCAAGATTCAGGCATCTGCTGAAGACCTGGATCTCACCGGACCCTTGGCCGCAATGAATGTCACTCGCGCAGGTACTGAATCGGTGGCAGCAAGTGACCCAGCTGGGTAATCTGCCTCCCCAGGCCCTTCACGCCTTTCTCAGCCATGGACAATGTCATCCTCCAGTGGAACTGCAGCAGTTTCTTCCACCATCTACCTGAGCTCCGACAACTTCTCAGCCTTCACCCTTCCTTCTGAATTGCTCTTCAGGAAACTTCATTTCCAGTAATGCGGACCCCCGCCCTCCATGGCTATTGGGGTTATTATAAGAACCGGGCAGCTTATGAAAGGGTATCTGGTGGCGTCTGCATCGATGTCCTTCACTCTCTTCACAGTGAGTCTGTCCCTCTACAAACACCTTTAGGGGCTGTCGCTGTTCGGGTGTTGACGTCATAGGCTGTTACTGTCTGCAGTCTCTATCTTCCACTAGATGGTGATGTCCCGCAGCATGTCCTGGCTGCGTTGATAGCCCAATTGCCGCCGCCTTTCTTGTTACTGGGCGACTTCAATGCCCATAACCCTCTGTGGGGTGGGTCAGTGGCAACAGGTCGAGCCTCCACTGTTTAGCATGTATTGACACTTTCGGCCTTTCCATTTTAAATGATGGTGCCTTCACACATTTCAGTGTGGTGCATGGCACGTACTCAGCCATTGACCTTTCAATGTGCAGCCCTAGCCTCTTACCGTCTGTCCAATGGAGTGTGTATGACGACCTATGTGGTAGTGATCACTTTCCGATCTTTCTGTCACTGCCACAGCGCCACTCTTCTGGGCGCCCTTGCAGATGTGCTCTGAATAAGGCTGACTGGGACTTGTTCTCCTCCATTGTCGCTCTTGGGCCTCTTTCTAATGAAGCCATTGATTTGGTGGTTAACTTGGTCACCACCGGCATCGTTACTGCCGCAGAATCTGCCATTCCCCGTTCTTCTGGGTCCCCTCGGCAGAGGACTGTGCCTTTGTGGTCGCCTGTGATCGCCAAGGCGATTAAAGATCGCCGGCGGGCGCTCCAGTGTCACAAGTGGCAGCCATCTTTAGAAAACCTCATTGCCTTTAAACGGCTCCGTGTGTGGGCCCGCCACATCATTCGCCAACATAAGCAGGAGTGCTGGGAAAGGTATGTCTCCACCATTGGCCTCTATATCTCTCCATTGCAGGTCTGGGCCAAGATTAGACGCCTCTATGGCTATCGGACCCCTGTCAGCGTACCTGCGCTGTCACTGAATGGAACAGTTCGTACTGACCCGGACATCATTGTGAACCGAAGTGGCCGACCGGTTCTAGGCGCTTCAGTCTGGAACTGCATGACCGCAGCTCGTGGTCGTGTGGTAGCGTGGTAGCGTTCTCGCTTCGCACGCCCGGGTTCCTGGGTTCGATTCCCGGCGGGGTCAGGGATTTTCTCTGCCTCGTGATGACTGGGTGTTGTGTGATGTCCTTAGGTTAGTTAGGTTTAAGTAGTTCTAAGTTCTAGGGGACTGATGACCATAGATGTTAAGTCCCATACTGCTCAGAGCCATTTTGAACCATCATTGCGAACCACTTAGCAGACCATTTTGCTCTCAGTTCCGCTTCTGTGAATTACCCGCTGGCCTTCCGCTACATTAAAGAGCAGGTGGAACGTTGGAGCCTTTCATTTTACATCCGCAATCCTGAATCCTACAATGTTCCATTCAGTGACTGGGAATTTCATAGTGCCCTAGCCACTGGCCCTGATACATCTCCTGGGCCAGACCGCATCCACTGTCAGATGCGGAAACACCTCTCAGTGGACTGCCAGCGATGTCTCCTCGACCTTTACAACCGTATTTGGGTCGAGGGTGAGTTTCCGCCACTATGGCGGGAAAGCATTGTTATCCCCATTTTGAAACCTGGCAAGAACCCAGTGGAGGTGGACAGCTACCGCCCCATTAGCCTCACCAATGTTCTTTCCAAGTTGCTCAAATGCATGGTGAGCTGGCAGTTGAGTTGGGTACTTGAGTCTCAGGGCCTTCTGGCTCCGTCTCAGGGCGGGTTCCATAAAGGCCGCTCTGCCGCCGACAATCTGGAGTCAGCCATCCGTATGGCCTTTGCCCACCGTCACCACCTCGGCGCTGTCTTTTTTGACATGTGGAAGGCGTACGATACGACATGGCGCCATAACATTCTCTCTAGGCTTCATGATTGGGGTCTTTGGGGTCCACTGCCGATTTTCCTACGAAATTTTCCGTCGCATCGTACCTTCCGTGTGCAAGTCGCGGCTTCGCATAGTTCCTCCCGAGTTCAGGAGAATGGGGTACCACAGGGATCTGTGCTCAGTATCTGCCAGTTTTTAATTGCAATTAATGGGCTCGTTGTGGCGGCAGGAACGTCTGTCTCAGCTTTGTTGTATGCTGACGACTTCTGCCTCTCCTGTAGCTCCATTGGCATTGCAGTTGCTGAACATCAGCTGCAGGGCGCTATCCGCATGGCGCAGTTTTGGGCTGTAACACATGGCTTCCAGTTTTTGGCTGCCAAGACCTGCGTTAGGCATTTCTGCCGGCAACGCACTGTTCACCCTGAGCTGCGGCTTTCTTGATGGCGAACCTCTTGCTGTAGTGGAGACACATCGGTTTTTTGGTGTGGTTTTTGATGCCCGGTTGACGTGCCTCCCACATATTTGGCAGCTTAAACAGATCTGTTGGCGGCATCTTAATGCTCTGCGATGCTTGAGCCACACCAGCTGGGGTGCCGACCGATCTACCCACTTACAGCTCTACCAGGCATTAATCCCGTCTTGATTATGGGGGCCTATCTTGTGGTTCAGCATCCTCATCTGCGTTGCGGGTGCTGGACCAAGTCCTTCACAGCGGGATCCGACTTGCCACTGCTTTCCGGACCAGCCCTGTGGACTGCATACTTGTGGAGGCACCCATCCCTCCCCTGTGGTTACGGCACCAACGTTTACTGCCTGCTTACACTACACATGTTTGTAGCTTGCCCAGGCATCCTAATTATTGTCTCCTGTTCCCGCAGTCGGTCATCCGTCTCCCAGAACGTTGGTACCGGTCGGGTTGTATGATCGCGGTCTGCATAAGAGAGCTTCTCTCTGGGCTTGGGGTTTTCCCTCGTCCACCCTCTTTCCGGGCCCCTCTGCGTACACCCCCATGGTGTGTGCCCCGCCTTTGCCTTCATCTCGAATTGGCACAGTGCCCGGAGGACTCAGTCCCTCCGGAGGACTTCCGCCGCCGCTTTCATTCCATCCTTGCCATGTATCAGGCTCTGGCGTTGTTTACACTGACGGTTCAATGGTTGCTGGTCGTGTCGGTTATGCACTCACTCTAGGGGACCATTACGAGCAATGTTCATTGCTGGCTGGCTGCAGCGTTTTCACTGCTGAGCTGGTCGCCATCTTTCGTGCCCTCTAGTATATCCACTCCTGCTCAGGTGAGTCCTTCATTATCTGTAGCAACTCCCTGAGCGGTTTATGAGCTATCGACCAGTGTTTCCCTTGTTCTCATCTGGTGATGGCTATCCAGGAGTCCCTGCATACTCTTCCCCGTTGCGGCCACTCTTTAGACTTTGTGTGGACCCCAGGCCATGTTGGGATACCTGGCAATGAAAATGTTGACTACCTGGCGAAACAGGCCACCAGTAAACCATCTCTGGACATTGGCCTCCCGGCTCCTGATTTGCGAGCACTCTTACGCCGCAAAGTTTTCGAACTTTGGGACACTGAATTGCGCAACCTGACCACACGAAACAAACTCTGTACTATCAAGGAGATGACGGATGTGTGGCGGTCATATCTGCAAGCCACGTGCAGGGACTCAGTAGTCCTTTGTCGGCTACGCATTGGCTACACGCGCTTGACACGCAGGCATTTACTGCGGCATGAGGACCCGCCTCTATGTCGATGCGTATCGGCTTTGACGGTGGTCCACATTTTGTTGGCCTGCCCAATTTTAAGTGTGCTCAGGCAGACGTTTGCGCTGCCTGATACGCTCCCTGCCCTTTTAACTGATGACACTGCCATGGCCCTTTATTCGGGCAGTGGGTTTTTATCATTTAATCTGAGTGTTTATGGTTTTTTTGTGTTGATTCTGGCCTTTGGCCTATGATTTTAGACTGAGTTTTTAATGTGTCTCGCAGTGGTTGACTGGTCAGCCAACCACTGTCACACACTGTGTGATTTTAATTCCTTTCGTCTTTCTTGTGATGTGTCGTCTGTTGTTGTCTCCATTATTCGTTTTTATTCTGTATGGGTGTTTCCAAGTTTTAGAAAAAGGGACTGATGACCATAGTAGTCTGGTCCCTTTAATCCCACAACCAACCAACCAACCGTCTTTGCCTACCATCAGCACCTCGTCACTGTGTTTTTTGACATGTGGAAGGCATACGATGCGATACGACATGTCGACACCACATCCTCTCTATGCTTCATGGTTGTGGTCTTTGGGGTCCACTGCCAATTTTCATACAAAATTGTCTGTCACTTTGTACCGTCCGCGTGCAAATTGCGGCCTCCTATAGTTCCTCCCGAGTTCAGGAGAATGGGGTAGTGCAAGGATCTGTCTTAAGTGTCTGCCTCTTTTTAATGGCAATTAATGGGCTCGCTGCGGCGTTGGTAATGTCTGTCTCAGCTTCCTTGTATGCTCATGACTTTTGCCTATACTATAGATCTACTGGTATTGCAGCTGCTGAATAGCAGCTGCAGGGCGCTATCCGCAAGGCGCAGTCTTGTGCTATAGAGCATGGCTTCCAGTTTTCAGCTGCCAAGACGTGCATTATGCATTTCTGCCAGCGGTGCACTGTGCATCCTGAGCCACGGCTTTATCTTGATGGCGAACCTCTTACTGTGGTGGAGACGCATAGGTTTTTGGGATTGGTTTTCGATACCCGGTTGACTTGGCTGCCACATATTCGGCAGCTTAAACAGATGTGCTTATGGCATCTTAACGCCCTTCGTTGCTGAAGCCACACCAGCTGGGGTGCCGATCGGTCTACTTTTCTATGGCTGTACCAGACGTTAATTCAGTCCAGACTAGATTATGGGAGCATGGCATATGATTCAGCATCCACTTCTGCATTGTGGCTGCTGGACCCTATCCTTAACAGCAGGATCTGACTCGCCACTGGAGCTTTCCGGACAAGCCCTGTCAACAGCATAGTTGTGGAGGCAGGTGTCCCTCCGTTGCGGTTCCGGCGCCAGAAACTTCTGGCTGCTTATGCTACACATGTTTTTAGGTTGCCAAGGCTTCCCAATTACCGTCTCCTGTTCCCTCAGTCTGTCGTCCATCTTCCAGAACGGCGGCCCCGGTCAGGTTGTACAATTGCAGTTCGCGTCAGAGCTCTTCTCTCTGGGCTTGAGGTTTTCCATCTTCCACCTCTTTTCTGGGCCCCTCTGCATGCAGCCCCTGGTGTGTGCCCCACCCATGCCTTTGGCTCGATTTGGCACAGGGCCCGAAGGACTCAGTCCCTCCTGAGGCCCCCCGCCGCTGCTTTCTTTCAATCCTTGCCGCTTTCAAGGCTCTGACGTTGTCTGTACTGATGGTTTGATGATTGCTGGTTGTGTCCGTTATGCTTTTACTCTAGGATATTATTATGAACACTACTCATTGCCGACTGGCTGCAGCATTTTTACTGCCGAGTGGGTCACCATCTCTGTGCTCTAGAGTATAGCCGCTCCTGCTGAGGTGAGTCATTCGTTATCTGTAGAGACTCCTTGAGCGATTTATGAGCTGTCAACCAGGGTTTCCCTTGCTCTTGTCTGGTGATGGCTATCCAAGAGTTCCTCCATACTCTTGCCCATTGTGGCCGCTCTGTTGTCTTTGTGTGGACCCTGGTTCATGTCGGCATCCTGGGAAATGAACGAGTTGACATGCTGGCCAAACAGGCTGTCGGTGCATGGTGATTGGCCTTTCGGAGAGTGACCTCAGGTTGGTTTTGCGGCAGAAGGTACTTTGCAGCTGGGGTGAAGAATGGTGCACCCTTCCTTCACCCAACAAACTTTGGGCCATCAAGGAGGCTACCGGTGCGTGGTGCACTTCCCTGCGGGTCTCTCGCAAGGAGTCTGTTGCTCTCTGCCGGCTGTGCATTGGCCACACCTGGATGATGCACAGCTATTTATTGCACCATGATGACATACCTCTATGTCGCTGCAGGTCAGCTTTGATGGTGCTCCTCATTTTGTTGACCTGTCCCCTTTTAACTGCTCTAAGGCAGATGTTCGCACTGCCTGATACACTCCCTGCACTTCGAACGGATAACACTGCCATGGCAGGCTTAGTTTTGCATTGTATTCATGCAGGGGGCTTTTATCACTTGATCTGTTTGCCCTTAATTTGTGTTGATTCTGGCCTTTGGCCTACAATTTTAGACTGGGTTTTTAGTGCTTTTCTTGGTGGTTGGCTTCCCCTTTTTTGTCTCTATGGTCAGCCAACCACTGTCACACTCTATGTGATTTTAATTCCTTTTGTCCGGTCTCTGCCTGAGTCGTTGTCCTGTGTCGTCTCTTGTGAACTCCATTGTTAGTTTTTATTCTTTGTGGGAGTTTTGCATCCGTGCAACAAGGGACTGGGCCACAGACACGGGTTCCCAGGTAGACGCTGTGTTTCTTGACGTCCACAAGGCGTTTGATGGAGTTCCCCACAGTCATTTAACACTTTGCAGTCTATGCCCGCAGTCCCTGTAGTGAGCGTTGCTGACGAGCGACAAGCTATGCCCGCAGTGATGTATAAAAATGCATAGAAAACAAACTACGGGCTATACTCGTGTGTTCTGTTACGCAGCCTGATGGTTTAGTTACGCAAAAAATCCGCTAAATAGCAGCACCAATTGGAGAAATGTTCATTTCTATGGATTCTGTCACATCTGTGCATTAGCAGTGGTGGCAAGGTGTCACAGTGTAGACGAAGACTTACAGATGAAGAAATTTTGGATGTTCTGTTCAATGATTCAGGTTCTGAAGGAGAACTTAGTGACGATTCTGAAGATGATAGAGATACTATAGGTAATTATAAGATATTTACTGGAATTTAGACTGTGATACGTTGAAACATGTAAGAAACAGTAGGCTGCTCATACACGTTTGCTATGTATATTTCGAGTAGTATATTTTAGACTTAGAATGATAATACAAGTTTATCCAGTTGTACATATGATTATTTATTTACAGACTTGACATCTCAGCAGGAAATGCATCCAATAGATCGTGAATATCGGAATGGTAATTGCTGTCACTCCCCCTCTGTGCTTATAAATAATCGGTAGACGGTAATAAAAGTAAACAATTTTGGCCAGTGTTATGTAATAACTAGTTTAGGTATTTACGTAAATAATAGAACACATGTTAGCAAATCCTACATATGACTAATTTACAGAAACTGAAGATCAAACTGATGGTGTGGAGATACCCCAGCATGTAGAGCAAGCTGCTCCTGATTATGAAGTTGAAAATGGTAATTATTCTCAACCTTATCTTTCTCATTACAAATAAGAATGCTGTTGATTTAGAGCAAAATTATGACACCCTAAATTTACAAATCTACTTTCATATTGTCATTTTAGTTCATCAACCGAAACCTCAACGTACATGTCAAGTACATAAAGTAAGAAGACCCAGGACAGACAATGATGCTGACTTTGGATGGGATGACATTCCTGTGTCTGCACCTCCTGTAAGGAATACTGTTTATGGAGGAGTTCTGAGAATTACAGTTCCACTTGATGCCACATCAACTGAATTTGGCTTTTTTGAAAACAATTTCAACAGGAATATGGCGAAGCTTGTGAAACAAGAAACAAACAGGTGTGCTGGAAATACCATTGCAAACTTGAGGCGTACCAATCAAATCAAGGAATACAGTTTGTGGTCGCATTGGAAACCTGTTACTTTAGCAGAGGTTTATGAATTTATTTATATAGTAATTCATATGTGCCTGGTAAAGAAGTCATCCATAGTAGGTTACTGGTCCACAGCTCCCATTCTTCACTCCACATTTGCAGCTAGACTGATGTCCCGAGATCGTTTCAAGTAAATTTTGGCAATGCTGCATATAAATAATAATGATACATACAACGGGGACAGCCAAATCATGATCCTTTACATAAAATCAGGCCTTATTTTGATTATCTTGTGCAGAGCTTCAGAGACTCGCTAGTGCCAAGTGAGAATTTGACCACAGACGAAGGAATGTGTGCCTTTAAAGGCAGGATAAATTTTAGTCTATATGAAGAACAAACCAGAGAAGTATGGCATCAAACTGTTCTTTGTGTGTGACTCAAACACTGGTTGTGTTCTAAATAAGGAGGTTCACACAGGCAAAGATGATGACTTCACAATTATTCCATTGTTTGAACGTCTACTTTAACCCTACTTACATAAAGGTCACACTGTTTACATCGACCGGTTTTGTATTAGCCCAAAAGTTATTGATTTCTTATGGAGGAAAGACACTTTAGGTGATGGCACTGTTATGCAAAACAGAAAGCGAATGCCTACGAGTTTGAAAAAAAGCTGTACTGAGGAAAGGTGGAATGACATTAAGGCACAAACCACATAGGATGGCTTGTAAGTGGAAGGACACCAGGGATGCGGCAGTGTTGTTTTCAAAACATGGGGCAACAGTATCTGACGTAACTGCCAGGGCTAAAGGGGGCCATATAAAAAAATTTGAGCCTGATGCAGTCCTTGATTATAATATAAACAAGACAGGTGTTGATCGAAGTGATCAACTTGTTGCTTACTACCCCTTCAAAAAGAAAAGTATGAAATGCTGGAAGAATCTTTTCTTCCATCTTTTCATTCGGGGAATAGTAAACAGTTACATAATGTATATAATGTCACACAGACAACCATGTTCTCTGCATAAATTCATGTCTGTGATTGGAGAAAAACTGGCCATGTTGGCAGGGGAGGAACAAGTAGGAGTGAACCCTTTGACTGTAGGCGACATACTAACTGGGCGTCATTTTGGAAGAAAAATTCCTCCAACTTACAACAAAGTGAGGCCATGCAGATCGTGCAAAGTGTGTGGTGATGGGGCTAAGAAAGAAACTGGAAAATGGAAGAGGAAAGATACAACTTATTATTGTGCAATGTGTGATGATGTGCTGTGCATGCCAGAATGCTTTGAGCTATTTCATACGAAAGCCAATTACGTATAGAAGTGATTTATACAAAATGTAATGTAATTTAGTTGTGCATTGTAATTTTTTAAAATAAATACCTTTCATTTTGTTTTTATAAAACATAATCCAGTGCCATATTCTTTCTATCAACAATAAATCTTACTATAAGAATTTTCTATTTTCCTTGTTTCAGCTATCAGCTTGTGATAACCATGTAAATTTAAGTGAAGTTGGTAACTGTAACGTGTTACTTCATTGTAAAGTTTATGTTACAGTGGTAAAAATGAAAAAACTGTAATGATTTATCTGTAACCATTCCTGAATTAAGATTTTTTTGAAAAAGGACAAAAAACCCAGTCTCGTGTGCTAGAATGTCGTACTATGTCCCAGACCTTAAAGTGTTAATGAACAAAGTGAGAGCATATGGACTATCAGACCAATTGTGTGATTGAATTGAAGAGCTCCTAGATAACAGAACACAGCATGTCATTCTAAATGGAGAGAAGTCTTCCGAAATAAGAGTGATTTCAGGTGTGTCGCAGGGGAGTGTCGTCTGACCGTTGATATTCAAAACATATATAAATGACCTTGTGAATAACATCAGAAGTTCACTGAGGTTTTTTGTGGATGATGCTGTAGTATATCAAGAGGTTGTAACAATGGAAAACTGTACTGAAATGCAGGAGGATCTGCAATGAATTGATGCATGGTGCACGGAATGGCAGTTGAATCTGAATGTAGACAAATGTAATGTGCTGCAAATACATAGAAAGATCCTTTATCATTTAGCTACAATATAGCAGGTAACAACTGGAAGCAGTTAATTCCATAAATTATCTTGGAGTAGGCATTAGGAGTGATTTAAAATGGAATGACCATATAAAATTAATCATCGGTACAGCAGATGCCAGACTGAGATACATTGGAAGAATCCTAAGAAAATGCCGTCCCAAAACAAAGGAAGTAGGTTACACTTGTTCTCCCACTGCTTGAATGCTGCTCACCGGTGTGGGATCCATACCAGATAGGGTTGATAGAAGAAATAGAGAAGATCCCACGGAGAGCAGAGCACTTCGTTACAGGGTCTTATAGTAATTATGAAAGTGTTACGGAGGTGACAGATAAACTCCAGTGGAAGACTCTGCAAGAGATACGCTCAGTAGCTCGGTACAGGCTTTTGTTGAAGTTTCGAGAACATACATACCGAGGGGTCAAGCAGTATATTGCTCCTTCCTATGTGTATCTCACAAAGAGACCATGAGGGTAAAATCAGAGTGATTAGAGCCCACACAGAGGCATACCTACAATCTTTCTTTCCATGAGCAATACGAGACTGGAATAGAAGGGAGAACTGATACAGGTACTCAAGGTACCCTCTGCCACACACTGTCAGGTGGCTTGTGGAGGATGGAGATGGATGAAAAGTCAATCACAGGGTGGGTTTTATGTTTTTACAATCACAAAGGGGCACAAGGGCATGCACTATATCATGGGCTCTGCAGTTCATACAACTCACGCCATAAGTGACATCTTGATTAGTAGTGACTCCATGAGCTACTTATAAGGCATATCTCAGTGCCACTCCAGAAACATTTTTGGTCAATATCAACCAAGACCTATTAATAGACCTTCACAGCTCTGCAATGAAAGTAACGTTGATATGGACACCAAGCCACAATGGCATTCTAGAAAATGAACTCGCTGACAAATTAGCTAAAGAAGCAACCACAAGAGATAAACTTGAACTTGGAGTACCAGATACAAACATAAGACTGCAAATGCAACATCAGATTTTGAAAACCTGCATTATGCACTGGCAAGCTACCATTCCCTCAGTAAGCTGAAACCAATCAAGGGGACCACCAAGGGATGGAGTACTTCTCTCCAAGGTTCTTTGAAAGACGTCATTGTACTGTGGCAACTGTGTATTGACTGCTCCAGGCTTATCCACGAGTTCCTTTTGTGTCAAGCTCAATGTATGGTTTTCATCTCATGGTAGCTGTGCTGGTTATTCTGAGACAAGACATCAACCTGTTTATATCCCTGACATGGGTACTTGCAGACGATGCGATAGCAGATAACAAATTCCTGAGGGAAAGTTGGTTTTATTATAAAATGTAATGCATCTAAACATGTGGTGTCCAGATGTGGGTGAGAAGGGAAGCATCTCTTACTGCAACATGTGCCCTGAATGGCCTCCAGCTACATTCTACCTCTGCATTATGTTTTTTAATTTTTTGTGTATGTATTTTGTTTAATAGTTAACATTGACCCTCTAGTTCATAATGTTTTCATTTTCTCACCCATTTTTTGTAGTCTATGACGACCTCCATGGGGTATCCTTCAGTGACCAGCTACACTTTTTAGCATTCTGAATTTTATCTCACATTTTACCATCTGACTTAGGTTAGTGTGATGTGAATTTTCGACCATTTTGACAAGATCACAAACCTTGATGTCGTTTCTCCTTCCACATAATTTCACGTGAATTCCCAGTGCAATGCGGAACTGATAATCCAAGTGTTTAGTCCTGTTAAAATCATAATCTCAACCATTACCATTGAAGCTTTCTGATTGTCAGGTGGGCCTTCATTTTCCTTGAGCATGAAGCCCCATCATCAATTTGCACCTTGGGCCTGTAGTACAGCTTCATACAGAGGATATGGAACTCATCTCTTTGCTCTTCTCTTCAACTTCATATGTGATGTCTGACAACGATAAAGGATATGATGCGGCACAAAGTAGTTCTTTAATAACTTCTCTGATAGTCGCACTTCCTGTAGTAGTGTAAAAATCCATCTCAACCCTCCCAGGCTGTACCTTATTGGCTGGTGCTTGGCATTATAGTACTCTCGGTCTTTCTCCTAGGTTTCCAGAGTTTGTAAGCTAGCCACCTGTCTTGCTTCTTCAGTATTGGTGATCAGGTGTCCATATAGTCATCCTGAGTATTGTTGAGTTGAAACGGGAACAATGTATCCATTACTGCATTGGTCTTGCAACTGTGGAGCAGAAAGAACAGTGTGAAGTCTGCAGTGTCTTGCTTCAGTGTGTTGTATTAGACTGTCACAATGGGCAGTATTGTATCCCAATCTCTGCATTCAAATTCAGTATACATCGAGAGCATATCTGCCAATATCTTATGAAAGCATTATGTGGGGGCACTTGTCTTGTAGATGTTAGGCAACTGTTATTCTGTGGGTGATATTGGAGTGTGAAATTACTTCTGCTACTGGTCTGACTGCAAAACTTTATCATGATCAGAGATCATCACACGGGGTTCTCTGTGCTTCAAAATGTCTTCTACAAGAAACTTCGAGATTCCCTGAGCCTCATCAGCTGGCACAGCCTCGTCAGCTGGCACAGCCTTAGTGACAACACAGTTGGTGAGGTAGTCAGTTCAAACCATTATCCATCATTCCCATTAGTTGACTTGGGGAACCTCCCAAAAAGATTGATTCTGGTTCAGTGGAACGACAGTGCTTCAGGCAAGATTGGTACCAGATACCCTGGTATACACACACTGTGGCACATGCTTCCACCATTGCCACTCCTTACAGTGGCTCACACAGTGTCTGTAGTATCTAACAGATCAGTAGAGACCTGACTAGTGATAGCTGTACTGTTTGCTTAGTGTCTTCAGGAATCCCAGGTGACCAGATGTTGGAGCATCATGCAGATACTTGGACATAGAACAGCTGGGATGATGAGCAACTATTTCCATCCCATTGGCTCACAGCTCTTCTTACACAATTCTCTATTTCTCAACTGAAATTCTCCTCCATTGGTTCCTTCTCCTTCAGTGGTTCTCCAATTTTTGGTAGTACTAGATCTTCCTCCTGTTCAGGGGCAGTATCATTTACTGCATAAAGAATGGTGGGCCATCACAAAAGTGCTGCAGGGGTCATGCTGTTTCTCTTTTGAGTTGTCTGATCTACCACCAATGTGTCCCAGTCAGGAGCTGCCGCAGGGCATCCTCCCCGCTCCTCCAACAGTAGGGACATTCCTACACCAATGCCCATGATACTACCCAGATACCCATGTGTAGTTCATGCTAGGGCTGGCACTGTTCAGGGAGACCTAACAGTGCCAATAAATGAACATCCAGCGCCCCTTGGCAGTGTCAGACTGACTCCAGAAACCGCTCCCAACACACTGGGTAAACCCAAAGCCCCAGTACACTGTGGTGCCCAGTCTCTAGGCTCTGGCCGCCATTCCTCCAAGAACATTACAAAGGCAAAAACTCGAAAACAGACAGACATGGATGTAATGCCAGCGACGAAGCATCCGGTCCCCAGCCGGCTCGCTTCGGAGTGTACCACCACCAAAGATGACATGGAGCTTGGTGAGGAGACTGTAGTCACCAACATCCCCACCCCCAACAGCTTTGCCCCAATTGCATCCCCAGAAGCAGATGAAATTGTGGTGAAGAAGAACCAACCCTCCACATCAGGGACCCACCCTAAACAGAAGAGGGACAAGATCCCTCCCATCATAGCTACCATCCAAAATGACACTATGAAAGTAATCAAGGAGATTGCACCGATGTTAAAAGGTGGCCTCAACACCTCATGTAGGGTCTCATCAAGAAAGTTTCAGGCATCCACACGTACAGACTACAGAACAATAAAAGATCGCTTTCAGAGACATAACGTCCGCCATCACACATATCTGATGTCAGAATGAGAAACATTCAAGGCAGTGATAAAAGGTCTCCCCCCATGACACAGACCCAACAGAAATCATGGCGGACCTCATCTTCCGCAATTTCAAGGTCATAGAGGTCGAACAAGAAATGAATGACTCTGACCCAGTAAGATCAGGAGAAGGTCACAAGAAGCGCGTGTCCTTAAAGGTCATTCTCCACCCCAACCAGAAAAACTGTGAACTATATGCGATAAGGTTCATTCTGCATTGCGGAGTCACAATTAAAAAATATCGGCAGCCTGATGGTCCTGTGCAGTGCCACCAGTTCCAGCAGCTCTTTCACAGTGCCTAAAACTGTAACCACCCACCAAAGTGCATAAAATGTGCTGCCCCATCTCAGTAAAACGTGTACCAAGAAACAGGACACGCCAGAAAATTGCGCTCTCTGCAGTAACAGCCATCAAGCAAACTACAGCCACTGCCCTACAAGACTGAAGCTGACAGTGAGCCATCCCACATGGTCGTCCCCATGAACTGCTACATCAGCCATGGCAATGACTATGAGCTCTGCTCTTGCAGCCACAGGCAACAGTGCGGCTGCGGCTGCCATCAAAAGCTGCAGACCGAACGTGCCAGCACCAAAACCCTACCCATCACTTTACCCAGCACATGCCCCGATGCCTGCCATTGCCTGGCCACCCCACGCACCACCACCACAGCCCTCCCCACCCTAGTGCACAGAGGCTGCTACTACACAGCGACAGTCTTCCCCCAGCACTCAACCGGCGACGTTCCTTGATGAGCTGAGAGAGCTGCAGCAAATGTTTTCAGGAGTCAGCATCATGACCCTGTTTAACACATTAAGGACATCTTGGCAAAGCTTCGAGCTGCACCTAATGCCCTGACAAAATTCATGATTATTGCTGAAGACGCAATGGCATTAATGACATGCTTTGGTGGATCCACCAAGGTCCACAAGAATAAAACTCACAACATGGAAAGGCATTAAAACCAGCAAGCTCCTTTTGGAAGACCATCTGGACCGGCAGGCCATCGATATTGTGTGTCTGACGGAAATGAACTTGAAGCCCTACAAACGATTTGCTGTTAGAAACTATCCCATCCACCAGTTTGACTGTGTGGACTGCCCAGGCGGCAGGACAGCGGTATTTGTTAAAGGTAGAAGGTGGTTCTGATCCTTGGAACTTCCACACACTCAGACTATCGAGGCTGCCGGTGTAGAAATCAAAATTGGCCAAAACATTTGGCAACTTATTTCGGCCTACCATCCCCCCACTTCACGTATCACCGCACAAGACCTTCAGCCACTGCTTAGTGTTGGCAATCATGTATTGGTGAGATGGGATCTACATTTGAAACATAGAGCCTGGGGCTGTTGTGCCGAGAATGCAAGTGGCAGAACTTTGTGGGGATTCATCGAGGGGCATGCCACGCTGAGTGTCATCACCCCAGATTAGCCCACGCATATTACTGGCAATGCGAACAGGAATTCTGACATGGTACATATTTTTGTCGTGTAAACTTCTGCCTCAGTGCACTATGAGCTGGACTTTGACCACAGTCATGTCGTGCTGGATCTCAACAGTGTTGAAGACGATGTCGGGAGGATGCCAGGCATGCAAGTAATCACAAACTGGGACAGACATACCTACCTAGTGGGAGAGTACATGGAGGAAAATCCCCACTCTGGACAGAAAGGGACATGGACAAAGCCATTAAGAAATTCACTGGCATCCTCCATTCCTGTACTCAAGCAACTAGCATCAGGATAACCACTGATCCTTTCGCCAGGGACCTGCCCTGACATCTGGGACCCCACAGTTGCCCACCACAGGTGACACAGGCTGTGTCAATGCTGCCATGATGCAGCCAATTGCCGCCCACTGCAGAGCCTAGAGGGTCAGGTGAGAAAACAACTACAAAAGCACAGGAGCTGCTGCTGGGAGGGGAAACTAAGGTCCGACAAAGCAGACGTATCCACATGCAAAATATGGAAAAAACCCAGCAGCGGAAAGATCCCACTAGAGGAAACGAGCCACACCACAGCGAGAATGATCTTGCGTATGATAAACAAGAAAAGACAGAAATAATGGCAAAATCACTGGAGTCACAATACCAGACTCTCATTATCCACAATGAGGTGAGCGATTGGCAGGACAGAATAGTTATCGTACGAGTGGATCAGATATGAAATACGGGTCCAGTAACAGAAGAATGGAGATGAGTCCAGACAGATTGTGGCAGGAGTCCTGCAAGGCTCAGTTTTAGGTCCTGTTGTCTATTCTATATATACGAATGGCATCCCTAGGCAGATCGGCGGAGGGATTGCTCTCTATGCGGATGACACCGCCATATACAGAAGCAGTCGCATCATCATCATACACCACTACCTCCAGCAGCATCTTGACAAAATAACCCTGTGGTGCAACCGTTTGAAAATTAAGATAAACCTTACAAAGTGCCAAGAAATCTATTTCACCTTTAAAATCAATTGGAGAAATTCAGTCATCTACATGGGTTCAAAATAGATCACTGCCAAACACACATAAGAGACTTAGTAGGCCAACTCACCATTTACAAACTTACACACTTACACAAGAAAAACCCAAAAACTTTTATGGAATAACACAAACTTTGCCCCACTTTCTCATACAAAATTTAGGAAACAAACCACCAAAAGCTTCTCACAAACACCCAGAATTAATCATGACATGCCTAATTTCACACCAGTGATGCATACGTAAATCACCAAACACAAGCTTACACACAGAAAACATGCACAAACCCCAATCCCTCAGTTTCATGAAAACCCCTAGCACATCCCAAAGTCAGGCGGGCACAGCCTAATGATACTTTTTGTACAACCAGAACACCCATAGCCTCGTCGTCCACCTCTTCCCATGAAAAGTTGGCATCTCGCTACAACTGTTTGTGGAAGAGACATGCCTTGGTATAGAAGTTCTTCATGAATTACTGGTAGTACGAGCACATTCCAAAAAAACTTTTCACTTCACAGATAGATCATGGAGTCATAAAATCTGAGATTGAGTTTATTTCCTCTAGATCTAGCAGACTCCATCACCACTCATCAGGTGCTCCAAAATCTTACTTCTTTGGGTGGTGTGTAGGTGCTTTCCTGGCATCAGGTGTAGGCCTGCAGTCTAAATGTGTTTCAAGACGATTCTCAAGCAGCTTAGATATTCTTCATATGTCTTAAAAAAACGAGAATGTCATCGACATAGGAAAGAAATGTCACCTATTTAAGGGGTTAAACAGGTTTTCCCTTCATTTTTCAAAGTTCGCTGCAAAATTAAATAGTCCAAATGGGGTAACTTGGAAAGCAGTCTATTTCCTTTGAGCCCCATCAGCCTTGATTCTCCAGTTGCCTATCTAAATGTCTACAGTTGAGAAATTCTTTGCTCCTTTCAAGCAGTCTAGGGTGTCATCAGTACAGTGAAGTGTTCTTTTTCTGAATTTGTTCAGTCATCAGTAGTCCACACAAAAACATCATGCACCAACTGCTTCTTCACAAGGACCACATGAGAGGACAAAGTTCTCTCTGAAGATTCAATAATGTCGACTTGCAGCGTCTTCTTTGTCTGCTATCTGATTGTCCATCATTCAGGTAGTGACACCCTATACGAGAGCTGGCTAATTGTTGCATGATCCTCGGTGTTGATACCATGTTTTACCATGGGTCACTTAGTCTGTCTTTCCTCCACCCAGGATCTGAAAGCATCCAAAACATGGCGCAGAGCAGCTAACACTCCCAAATGTTGTTCCTCACTTAGCCCAGATCCTACTGGCTGTTCAGTAGTAGTTTCCTCTTCTATGTTGTCTGTAGTGGTAGCAGAGAATGATTCTTCATTCATGGCACTAAGCTGCCCTCTGTGGACTACTTCAGCGTCCCTATATGTATACCTTTGGCGATTAGCAGTGTATGCTCATGACAATAAGTGATCCATGGTTGCCATAAAACAGGTATATCTTCTCTCACTGTCCGGCATATGAGAGACACAACTACTGTAGAGACCACATTCAGGAGTTGGTCCTATTTCTTTCTTCTCTTTCCTGCTGCATTTCCTCCATATACTGGCATCATTTGATGAGTTCCTTGATTATTGTGACATGCTTTATCAGAAGAGCTTTGTGCATTTCTTCAGCAAACCCTTTCATCGTGTGTGACATTTTGTAAGCTTCTGTCTGTGTAGAACTTTGTTGTTTCTCTATGACGTTGGACCATGTTCCTCAATTGCTCTTCTGCTAAGAGGACTAGCTGCTGCTTGTCACCAAATCCTTTTTTCAGTTCAGTCTGGAATTTGTCACAGCTATCAAGTTTTTCTTTATTGGTCTGCAACTGCTGCTGTTCAAGTAAAGGTAAACATTTTCAAAATGCATCATATCACCCTACCTATTGTATTTGGTGACTTGATCAAATCCTTTGAGTCGCTTTGTCAGACTTTGATCAGCATGTCGAGAAACACTGATGGCTACTTGATGTGTAGCTGACTTGCTGCTGTTATGAAATCCATTGGTATTGTGAGTAGTTATGTGCACTTCGGTAATGATCTACTCCTTCTATTCCAGTTACCTTCCATTTTGCTGATGGCTTTTATGTTGCCTGATTGGAGCCACATAGGTGCGAATGTTTTAACATACCTGGCACCTACCTGAAAGAATCGAGTTGAGACATCAGCGAATTGCTGGCTAAGAATGTGCAGTTATGCCTGCGTGTTACGTAGCTTGTACTGCAGACGTGTTGCCACTGTTTGATTTATTTAGCATTAAGGCCAGCAGCTTCTTTAATTTCAGTCTTATTCCATTTCTGTTAAAGTTGTTTTAGAATTTCTGTGACTTCTCTGTCCAACATAACATAATAATGATCAGACCATGATTAAACTTATATATTACAAGCGTCATTTAAAATTTAAATCAGAATGTCGCAACAATGCTTTTCATGACATTTCCATGGAACGAAAAAACTGGATACCCCTGTAGCCACCTGAGCAACCCCAGTGACATTATCCAGTGTTTCCACCATAATTCCTTTCTCAATGGACTAAATATGTGGGACTAAAATGGGGACAATTCTGCAGTGTAAGGGAGTGTTCGAGTTTCCTGTGTAGCTTTGTGAGGTTTTCATGAGTTGGAGCTGTTGTACATGTCACGTGTTGTCATGCGGGAGGAGGACATTGAGAATTGGCTGCTGGCATCATTTGTTGTGATAGGCAGTCTTAGCATCAACAAGTAGCTTGCAATATTAGTCCACATTCACTTTCTTTCGACCATGCAGGTAATCGAGCATACATACACCTTTTGAATCCCAAAACAAAACTACCAAAACTTGCCTAGCAGAAATCAATTCTTGACATAGATCAATGCATGTCTCCAAGTTTTTTCCACTCCATACTCATCCCCTTGTTACCTGAGGTATAGCAGTTACACATATCTCATTGCAGGTCATGATATGGCCCAGAAAAGCTTCTCTTTCTTCTTCTTCTTCTTCTTCATAGTGATTAAGAAGTCATTGACAGATATTTTTCCATTCAGCCTTTTGTGCCTCAGTGCGAAGCTGTGAAACCCACCTTGCCATTATTTTTCTGTATTCAAATGTATCCAATAAAATGGTATGGGAACTTCCAAAATGTATCACCACTTGTTATAAAACCTTGGTAACAGCCTTCTTGTGTTCATGAACTATGCTTAGAATCCCTCAAAAATGTCACTTGATTTCACACCTTTATTGGCGAGAAAACAAATAGTAATGTGTTTCTCAACAGACAGTGGGACCTTCTCATCACTCATGGTAAGTGTTAAGTCATGTGCATGGCTCCCCCCCTCCCCCCTCCTCCCTTCCTTTCTCTTGTAAGCAACTTCTGTAGTGCACCAGGCTGTGTCAGATGAACAAAGTTCAGGTTTATTTGAATGACACTCACATATTAATTCTAATATGAAGTTCACAATGGAAAATGAAAAAGACAACAAATTTTATTTTTCTATGTACAGGTTGAAACACTGGTTCTATGATATTGTGAAACTACGGCCTCCCATAGGGTATGCCGTTTGCCGGGTGCAAGTCTTTAGATTTGACACCACTTTGGCGACTTGAGCATTTTATTATCGTAAGATCAGTAGCGTAGTTTTGAACCCCATATGTTTTTGCATCTTCTGAAAGTTCATATTTTTCACATATTCATTTTTGACAATTTTCTTTTCCAAAGCACATTGGTGATGCTGATGTTCATCAGACTTCTCTATTTCATGTTATGCACCACAATTTTCCAGTCACATTGCTTATTCACACTACTTTCTAAATTCTCCTTGTAAACTCATTGGACATTTTCAGTTCTACGCACTGCTCTGTACATACAACCTGGATGAGGAGCTGTGGTCTTGTATAGAACTTCTATGTACGTGTATGTTGCTGTCACATGCACAACCTTTGCACTAATTACCAATTAATTGTTTCAAATCTTAATACAAACACTAATATTAATAAATAATATATACAACAGGCAAATCTGGAACAGACAAAATTATTTAACTTTCCTTTCCCTATTCCTCCATGGTTAGTGACACCTTCACATAAGTAGCTTTAGATGTGTGTATTATTTGTTATTCTCTTATTAAGTTCACAGTATCTACTGATCTGGTGGTGTCAGTTATGTTTGCAGCTCATGTTCCTTTCATTGTGTTTTTACTTACCTTTATAACTCACTTTCTATGGCTTGCTGCAAAAATCATACCTTCTTCACTTCTATATTTCTGTCAGCGCACTAGCCTATTCTAAAAAATGTATAAACATTTGGGTCCTGCCCCTCGCTACAAAGTTCTTTGCTGGTTCTCCTCAAGTGATTTGTACTTCTACTCTTCTGTAGGTTGAAAGTGGTTTTTCTTTCCAGTTCCAAAGTTTTGACCCGAGCACTCACACAATTCTCACAAAAATACAGGGAAAATTACACTGCTGTTCTTAATAGTGTTTGTACGTCTCAATATGTTCCAAACATGTTTTTCTTATTGGCGTTGAGAGTAATATTAACATTGAAAGTCATATGGATTATGTATATTTATGAAAAAACAAACAAAAGACTGCTTTTATCCATTCCTCTATTCCATTCCTTTAAGGAGGTCATTTATTTTGCCCAGTCCCTTGAACATCTTGATCAACCAGTAGTAAAATACTTGGTGCAATCCATCTCCATCTACATCTACATCCATACTCCGCAAGCCACCTGACAGTGTGTGGCGGAGGGTACCTTGAGTACCTCTATCGGTTCTCCCTTCTATTCCAGTCTCGTATAGTTCATGGAAAGAAAGATTGTCAGTATGCCTCTGTGTGGGCTCTAATCTCTCTGATTTTATCCTCATGGTCTCTTCGCGAGATATACGTAGGAGGGAGCAATATACTGCTTGACTCTTCGGTGAAGGTATGTTCTCGAAACTTTGACAAAAGCCCGTACCGAGCTACTGAGCGTCTCTCCTGCAGAGTCTTCCACTGGAGTTTATCTATCATCTCCGTAACACTTTCGCGATTACTAAATGATCCTGTAACGAAGCGCGCTGCTCTCCGTTGGATCTTCTCTATATCTTCTATCAACCCTATCTGGTACGGATCCCATACTGCTGAGCAGTATTCAAGCAGTGGGCAAACAAGCGTACTGTGACTTACTTCCTTTGTTTTTGGATTGCATTTCCTTAGGATTCTTCCAATGAATGTCAGTCTGGCATCTGCTTTACCGACGATCAACATTATATGATCATTCCATTTTAAATCACTCCTAATGCGTACTTCAAGATAATTTATGGTATTAACTGCTTCCAGTTGCTGACCTGCTATTTTGTAGCTAAATGATAAAGGATCTATCTTTCTGTGTATTTGCAGCACATTACACTTGTCTACGTTGAGATTCAATAGCCATTCCCGGCACCATGCGTCAATTCGCTGCAGATCCTCCTGCATTTTAGTACAATTTTCCATTGTTACAACCTCTCAATATACCACAGCATCATCTGCAAAAAGCCTCAGTGAACTTCCGATGTCATCCACAATGTCATTTATGTATATTGTGAATAGCAACGGTCCTATGACACTCCCCTGCAGCACACCTGAAATCACTCTTACTTCGGAAGATTTCTCTCCATTGAGAATGACATGCTGCGTCCTGTTATCTAGGAACTCCTCAATCCAATCACACAATTGGTCTGATAATCCATATGCTCTTACTTTGTTCATTAAACGACTGTGGGGAACTGTATCGAACGCCTTGAGGAAGTCAAGAAACACGGCATCTACCTGTGAACCCATGTCTATGGCCCTCTGAGTCTTGTGGATGAATAGCGCGAGCTGGGTTTCACATGATCGTCTTTTTCGAAACCCATGCTGATTCCTACAGAGTAGATTTCTAGTCTCCAGAAAAGTCATTATACTCGAACACAATACGTGTTCCAAAATTCTACAACTGATCGACGTTAGAGATATAGGTCTATAGTTCTGCACATCTGCTCAACGTCCCTTCTTGAAAACGGCGATGACCTGTGCCCTTTTCCAATCCTTTGGAATGCTACGCTCTTCTAGAGACCTACGGTACACCTCTGTAAGAAGGGGGGCAAGTTCCTTCATGTACTCTGTGTAAAATTGAACTGGTATCCCATCAGGTCCAGAGGCCTTTCCTCTTTTGAGCGATTTTAATTGTTTCTCTATCCCTCTGTCGTCTATTTCGATATCTACCATTTTGTCATCTGTGCGACAATCTAGAGAAGGAACTATAGTGCGATCTTCCTCTGTGAAACAACTTTGGAAAAAGACATTTAGTATTTCGGCCTTTAGTCTGTCATCCTCTGTTTCAGTACCATTTTGGTCACAGAGTGTCTGGACATTTTGTTTTGATCCACCTACCGCTTTGACATAAGACCAAAATTTCTTAGGATTTTCTGCCAAGTCAGTACATAGAACTTTACTTTCAAATTCATTGAACGCCTCTCGCATAGCCCTCCTCACACTACATTTCGCTTCGCGTAATTTTTGTTTGTCTGCAAGGCTTTGGCTACGTTTATGTTTGCTGTGAAGTTCCCTTTGCTTCTGCAGTAGTTTTCTAACTCGGTTGTTGTACCACGGTGGCTTTTTTCCATCTCTTACGATCTTGGTTGGCACATACTCATCTAACGCATTATGTACGATGGTTTTGAACCTTGTCCACTGATCCTCAACACTATCTGTACTTGAGGCAAAACTTTTGTGTTGAGCCAACAGGTACGCTGAAATCTGCTTTTTGTCACTTTTTCTAAACAGAAAAATCTTCCTACCCTTTTTAATATTGCTATTTACGGCTGAAATCATCGATGCCGTAACCGCTTTATGATCGCTGATTCCCTGTTCTGCGTTAACTTTTTCAAATAGTTCGGGTCTGTTTGTCACCAGAAGGTCTAATATGTTATCGCCATGAGTCGGTTCTCTATTTCTTAACCTAATCTACAGTGATCTTAACTGAAAATTACAAGTACTTTTTCACTTTTGGTCTGCTAGTCACAAAAGTATCCTAGCCCAATTTCCTTTCTATAATCCAGCACCATTTGCCACATAAGTGTACAGATTTTTTTGTTTTTCTTAAGGACTGTGTAAAAGATAGAATAGCATTAGTATCTTTTGTTGTTGAGATTTTGTTCTTTAGCCTTGTGCTCCGATCTATAGCCTTACCTTTTTTCTTACTATTTTTTGGTCTTAGTATTACCTACTGTAGCATTTTCAATAGTCTGAATGAAAAGATGTCAAAATAATGTCCAGTTTCAGAAAATTAGAGAGAGAGAGAGAGAGAGAGAGAGAGAGAGAGAGAGAGAGAGAGAGAGAGAGAGAGAGAGAGAGAGAGAGAGAAATCCAGTTTCTTCTACATGACTCTACAGAGTTGTATTCATTTTATCCCAATATTATCTTCTTATGTTCATAATGTGTTAGAAATTTATCTGGATGAAGCTGACTGAAATAACCTGAAGTGCTTCAGAGGTATAACATTGTGATGGTGGCTACCTGCATGATCCATTAAACTCCAGGACTCATGACGATAAAAGTCTCGTAGAACTGTTGTAAACTGTTTATATAAATCTTGCAAATGATGTACACTAAAAGTAGCATTGCGATTTTTCCATATTTATTACCACCAAAAAATACTATCATGAGCATATTTGACTGCACATCAAAATGTTTCTATGCAAGAAGACAGTCTCACTCTCCATTGCACACTACCACAGTGACAAATACAGCCACCGTCAGTCCTTTTTAGATGTAATGTTTTCAGTGCACTGTTTGTCCACTAGTGACATGCTTTGTGTAGCAAACACTTACTGCTGTTTAAATTAGTCATCAGTTCCGAAACATTCTTTATTGGATACTTCATTCAGTATGGTTGTATAGTCACAATCTTCAATTTGAGTATTGTACTGCTTTCAGTTGGTGAGTAAATAGAAGTAGACCCCCAACTTCCTCATATGTGTATCCCTGATAACATCTCTAACTTTTTACTGTATGAATATGTAATGCATATCCTGTACTTAACACCAATAAGAGCAGTTGTTGGGGTTTTTGAGTGGATGTGTGCAGCTTTCATGAACTTGTTCTTTAGTGAAACATAATACTTTTAGCAACAATCATAAGCCATCACCAATGCTTTATTAGGACCTGATGGAATTGTTAGCTTTATATATCAATATACCGAAGGCATGTGATGACTGATGAGCACCATTCACTATTAGATATTGACGATTCTTTGTTGTAAAATGTTTTTGTTGGATACACCTCATAAGTGGAACATCATTCCCCATGTTTACTACTACTACATTCATATCAACTATTACTGGGCATCACCTTTTTTACCTATACGATGATTATTCCTCAGTATCTGAAAGCTGTAGGCTGGTGCATGTTTATTTAGTACAAACAGAACAGTTGACCACCAGCTTGAATGCTTCTTTGTCAAACAACAAAAACTGATTTTCACACTCCTTACAAGACTCATCAATTTATTGTACCAATGAGTTGACATACAACAATCACATTGTAATTCATAATATTAACAGGAATTCTGACGAATCGTAGACTGTCCAAAAGTGTCAACATTTTTTTTTCATTTGAATTTTTCATAAATGCAATTATTACTTTATTACTACATGGGACACTACCTTGCTTTTACCAATTGCATTATTAAAACATGAAACATGATAGTTTGAACATTAATGTTGTTTCCAATAAGTCTAATCACCTACTGTTTGATGCAGGGAGTAATTCGAACACAAAATAATCTCCAATTACCTTTTTTTTTTTTTAAAAAAAAAAGGTATTAATATTTCATAGTATTCATTAACTCAAGTGTTCATACTGGAGTAACTTGGTAAGTGTGTTATCAAACAGCATCTCAACATTAGGTTATACAATACATAGTAGGTGTACCGCACACTTTGAATTAATACAAATTTTGATAGATGCTGTTTTTCTGGGATAGTGTCAGGAATTTCTTCTGATTTGGCTTCTGCAGGAGTGAGAGGGACAAACCTTTACACGGCTTCGTCCACAGGTTATTGGGGAAAATGTCACCTTTAGAAAACTGACAACAGGACAACATCTGGCAATCGCTTTTGCACATGATTTCTAATTTATTACAATCACTTGAGGGCATCTTCAGGTTGACGGCTACAGTAGGCTGACAATTGCAGCAGGTCAGTAAGAACAACAAGTTGACAGCATGGGGATGGCAATAAGAACATGGCTCTCCATACTCATCAGGATCTTGTGATGGTGACCATGTTGTACATGCAACAGATTGTACAACACACATTAGTTTCACACCACAGTAAACAACAAGAGGGTCCCAAAAGCATTCACAGACCCATACACTCATATTACACTGGCTTGAAGAATATAAGGAAAAAAGTAACTTTCGCTTTATGTGTCAATGCCAAGTAAGATAGCTCGATGAAACTATATATAGAAATTACTACTTGACTACAGTACTGAAGGTAACTGAGAGAAATACAATATGACGTAAAAATAAATGCTTTCATTCAAATATAATAATCACCCTGAAGTCGCCATCATTTATTATGATTCCCAGGAGATTACGAAAGACAGGACACAGTTCTGAATAGGGTGTGTGATCACCAAGGATGGTAATGCATCCTCTGCAATGTGCTCCCACAATAGTCACAAGCCTGGTAGGGAGTTTTTGTGATAGGATGTCCCATTCCTCCACTAGTGCAGTTCAGAATAGCTGGATGGTCACTGGTGCATGTGACTATACTGCAATGCGTCCCTCCCAACATGTTCAGTTGGAGCTAAGTGGGGGGGGGGGGGGGGGGGGTGCAGGCCACTGCACTCCATTTGCTGAATTCCTCCTGTTCAAAGAGCTCCACATCTGCTGTTCAATGTGGTCACGTATGGTAATATATAAAAATTGCCAAATGTGCTCATGAAAAACCAAGCATCGGGAAGGAGTCTGGTGTCAGAATGATGTTGACTGGTGTGTGTACTGTGTTCAGAGATCTGAAGGCAGTATGCCCCTGCAACATTGTGCCTCCCTCCAGCATAAAAATTAGACCACTATAACTATCATGTTACACAGTGTTGTTGGGAGCATTAAGTGCTGCTACCATCAGTCCACATGTAATGCACCCAGGAACACTGTCGAACATGATCATTTCAGTGGTCTAGTTGCTACGGTATGGAGAGCCATAATGTTGCAACATCATTGTGACAGTCCATTCTTTCAAGCTGTTGGTCTTTTCAGAAATACATGCGACCGTGACTTCATTTTTCTGGATGACAATGCATAGTTGCATCAAACAGCACAGGTGCAGGAGATCTTGGAATGAGAAAATATTTGGCGATTGGTTTGCCCTGCCCATTTCCGTTTTAATTCCCATTTAGCACAGGAGGATGTGTTGACGAAACATACTGCAGCATATATATATGCACTAACAACCATCCTGCAACTGTGCCACTGAATGGAAAGCCCTAACATGACAACCACATACCAAACTAGAGGCCAGCATGGGAGCACTTAGCAGTGCATTGCCATCCATGGCGATCAAAAGATACATGTCCTTCCTTTTGAAATGTACATAGTGCTGTTTGCAGCTCTAAAAATATAAATATCAGTTATATAGTAACCGCCGAAAGGAAATTTGTAAAATTGCTTTTCTGAAGAAAAAACATTTAATTCTCAACTAAAATCAATATAATTGCGTCTCATAAATGTGCAAAGACTGTACACCATAATGGGAACACAAGTTTGGTTCCTCAACCTAACAACTACTCTGGAATCAAGAGTTTGGGGGGGGGGGGGGAGGGGGGACGAATGTGCTGTTAATATTATTCCAATTCACAATATGGGGAAAGCTTTACAACACCAAAGACTGTATGCAGTGACATAAACTACATGAAAGTAACAAATAGTTAATTACTGGTTCTTACGAACACTGTCCTTGTCTTTATTTTAATCTGTAAAATATGGCTAGAGTGTGATAGTGCCCACCACCATGCCATGGATTACTGGCTTAGCTGACAGACTTATCTGTGAGGTGACACCTATCTGTAGGGGACTTTGTGATCTAAGCTGGGTTGATATACGACAATCTGCCCTTGCAACATTGTGCCTCCCTCCAGAGTAAAAACTAGATCACCCAAACTATAATTTTAGGCAATGTTGTTGGGATGTATAAGTCCTCCTACCATGAGGCCCTTGCAATATTGCGCCTGCCTCCAGCCTTTCTCCCTGGTGGGAACATTTTTCGCATATTGGTGTACAGATTCAAAAATAATTACTTACAAAAGTCTGGTTACATAGCGTAATGGCGAAGGTACTGAACTCTCATACAGTTCAAATCTCGTCATGTACATTCTTAAAAAAAAAAAAAAAAAACACTGAAATACGCTTCCTAACCTGCCAAGGCAAACTCCTGTTTTATCACCGCTTCTTATCTGGGTAAGTTTTCCAAATGGGATCCTAACTCCTACCATTACGAGCATGTACAAACTTCTCACTCTGTGTTCACGACACTTAAAAAAAGAAATAGGATATGTGATAAGCATTTTCATACAACAAAGCGTCTAATACATTATTAACAAAGTAACGAGATACATGGTAAGTATGTTCTTAAGGAAACCAACACATCACTGTCTTGCATACATCCACAATACTACAACATAGCATATTATATTGAACACTTTACTTACATGTCACTTTGTAGACCTGCGTGTTTTCATGTTTTGAGCCGTTACGGTTCTTACGTTTTTTCCTTCCTTGCTCTCACCATGGCAAACGCACATGTTAATTAAGTTATGACTGTGGACACAAATCTACCCGCAAATACAGAATGTCTGATCCGTATTTGAACCATGTCAACCAAGATGATCTTCACAATACGCCACTCGTATCAATTTTTTTTTTTGTCTGATTTTTAAGCTCTACAGTCATTAGCTGACTGCGAATTGCAGCAAACATCTTTAGAATGGAATGTATTACAGGTCGGGGAACTAGGCATTCCTGTACATTCAACTGCTTCTTAGTTCTTACTTGCGACGGTAACATCTACGGTTATAAATCGCGAAAATAGAATTGGTAGAGTGCGTTAACTGTAAATTTAAACTGCAGTTACCGAAAGAAGCATTCGCTGAAATCACTGATACTGAAAAGTCACAGTTTAGCTCATCGCAACACACAGCGGCATAGCGCAGTTCTATTTCCCGCGCATACAGTTTACGAGTGGGACGCACCCCTGTTTCTCTAAGAGATATCGTGCGAGCTGCCATCTACCGACGACGCTAAAAAAGTATCGCGTGCAGCGCTCATAACGAGTTGATTTTGAATAGCAAACAGAAGTTTCGCAAGGAAGAAATGACAGTAACCAAGCTCTACACCTATGACCTTTCCAATTTGCTAACAAAGTAGCCATAAGCTCTCGTGGAACATAACTGTTTGTGACAAGCATAATTTGTACCCAACAACATTTGTAGCATTTTATAATATATTTATCCACCAAATTCGTTAAATGACCCGTTGTCTTTCTACTAGTCTTTAGGGTTACAAATTTTTGGAGGGTGTGACCGCATATACGTGGTCCACCTCACTACAGTGAAATTAACAGAACGACGTCCAGAGTAGGGGGAATCGACTTTTCGGAACAATTTGTATGGAATGTAGGTGAACGTACAGCATTTCACCCTGGTAGCCACTAATTTGAAAGCAAAAAATTCGGAATTTCGCATATTGGTATGTAGATTTAAAACTGATGACTTAGTCTGGTTACATAGCGTAATGGCGAAGGTACCGACATGCAGTTCAAATTTCGTCATGTACACTTTTTTATAATTAGATTTCTATCGAAATGAGTTTGATCATTAATTGTATTTAATTAATTGGTTTAAATGTATTTTTTATTGATTTGCCAGTCATATTAGTCATGGTATAAGGTACGTCATTTGCACTCATTTTTCTACCTATCCGCCTTTTTGATTTGGAATCCTGGTTCATGTGATTTTCATTATTGGTATGTACTAATTTCGATTTAATTGCTTTCATTTTGTCATCTTACTTTCCATCAGTGTTATTGCATTCATCATTTCTGTTTCTCGTTTTGCTTGATATTCGTTTTACTTATAATTCCTGCTTTCGTTTAAATCATCATCTATGTTAATTTGTCCATAGCGCAATAAGAATGGATGGCTATTGTCATATAAACATTCAAATTATACAAATAGATGTAAATCTTTTAACGAAATACACATTCTCCAATCCATTGCAGTCATATAAATAGATTATTTCATCATTTTTAACCCATAAATCGGCATCTTCGTATGGTTAGACATGATGATATATAAATAAAATTATCTAGATTGACATGCACCAAGATTCCAAGTGCAAAAAACGAAAGAAAGAAAAAATAAGAGCAATTGAAATTAAAACGTTGATAAAAATGATGTGACGAATGAATAGAAAAGTTACATTTGTCAATTAACGGAATAAAAATAATGATGAAAGTCATTTCGATGAAGGTTGAAAATAGCAAAAGTACATCTGCTGAGTTCAGAACCAACAACATGCTGCACGTGAAGTTGAGGCTCTGAGCACTATGGGACTCAACTGCTGTGGTCATAAGTCCGTGAAGTTGATACCTTCACCATTACACTATGTAACCACTATGTGAAGTGCTTTAATTTTTAAAGGTATAGATTATGACACCAACTTCTGAATCTTGTTTTCGTCCAGGGTGTGATTTCCTTGGACCTTAACCTACATCACCGCATAGATTGTTTCAAAAGTAGGCGCCACTGGTGGGAACCTCCCTCTATGCGCAAGGTTGGACAGAGAGGATGGAGTAATTTTTCGGAGGATGTGACCGCGCATGAGTGGCCCTTCCCACTATACTGAATCTAAGCAAGGCTGGAATAGGATGAAATGTTTCTGTCCATCTACCTTTCATCCATTTTTATCTACAATTATTATACGTATATATGCTCACTATATGTTCTGCTCATTTTATTCCTTCCGTTTGGTTATAATTAAGAGATCGCTATTATATGCATTTGTATGTTGCATATGCATTTAAATATTTGGCTCATTTTCACTGGTCATTGCAGATTTTAACTAAAAACAAGTGACGTTGCATATTTTCGATGTATGTTTACAATATTTTAAAAATTTAGACGGGAGGTCTACGGCTCAATGTAGTTTTGTCTCACAGATTGACCGCGACCTAGAACTGCGTGCAATCGCTGAGAGGCCACTGCCTAGCGAAATAATTACAGAAGAGGAACGGGCAGACAGTCAATGCTCCTGTGCACGCTGCCCCGGTTAATCATCGCCACTGTCATACCATGACTTCGTTGTGTGTCGCCGAAATACTAGCGCAGTTCCGCCTGGAATACTTCCCAGCTTGTGAACTTCTCCTCGCTGTTCTCATACAATTGCTTGGCAGTGCCCTCCAAGTAGAAAAATACGTAAGCCAAACACACGGTGTCATCCCATTTGTTAAATTTGGCTATACGCTCATATACCTTCAGCCACTTGCTTGGATCTTGGCCATCGTCACCAGAGAACCCGGAACGAAGTCTCATGTGGTGGCATACAGTTGCTGTCATCATAACGTCCTCTTCTTCTATATCCGATAGATTGCGATCTGTTGAATTTGGCTCCAACTCGGGTTTCTCGCCACGTGAACGGCGGCTCTGTCGTGGCCTGATGGCAGCCACTGTGTCGTCGACAATGTGCGCTATCACAAGTTTCAATACCCGGCGCCTCCACCAGAAGACAACAGACTGATTTTAGCCGACGCCAACCCCGGGACGACGAAGATGAACAAGAAGTAGTGGGTGGAGGACGACGTAGGTCACCACCGCCGCAGGCTAGCCACTGCAGAGGACGCTCCCCAAAACGCAGATCAATGTCTCCATCGCCGTTTAGAAGCTCCAGCCCATCACCTAGCCGCCGCAACGTGGAAAACTAAAGGGTGCGACCTTCCTTGGAGGTGAGGCCGCCAAAGAGAGAAATTCTCCACCGTCGATCACTACAAAAATGATAGGAAACTATGTCGATATCCTCATGGATGGCCGACCAGCCCAAGCTCTTGTGGACTCTGGTGCATCATATTTGGTCATTTCCGAAAAGTACTGTCGCCAGTTGCAGAAAATCGTATGCGTTGACAGCAAAACATCTCTTCTGAAGGTGGCAAATTGGAAATATGTAAAACCTACAGGAAGATGTTCCATTTGTGTGGGTATAAGTGGCCATACACAGCCCTGAGAATTCAACATCTTCCAAGAGTGTAGTCATGACGTCATTCTCGGATGGGACTTTTTGAAAGCTTCTCAGGCAATTATAGATTGTGGTCGCTTGAAGATTATGCTAGACAAGATGAGATACTGTGGACAGGCAGATGCACATCAGTGTGTGTGGAGAATGTGTGTGCTGGATGAAGTGGTCATTCCTGCAGTCAGCACTGGAACGGTAAATGTCATGTGTCATGCCATGCATCAATTCATGGATCTTGTACTGGAATGTAAGAGAAGTATACCACTGAAGAACAACTTGGTCATCCCAGCTTCTGTTGTCTCATTTAAGAACGGGTTTGGTGAACTGTGGATAGTTAACTGTCGCCAATAATCATCCAAGACGCATGTGTGTAGCAAACGCTGAGCCATTAATTGGAGAACAGCTGACCATCACAGAAACCTCCTAGGCCAAGTCTGTGGACGAAATTAGCACTATCACTACGAGACAAGATCTTCTAGCTCGACTATCGCCAGATCTCACTAAGGAACAGCAGAAGAAGCTACATGCCATTCTTCAAGAGTTCTCTGAATGCTTTAATCCACAGGTTAAGAGCAAATTAGACAAATCGACTGTGAAGCATCGGATTAGCACTGGAGACCATCAACCAATAAGCCAGAGAGCATACCGTGTCTCAGCAACGGTACGTCGAATAATTGGCGACGAGGTAGAGAAAATGATGATGAATGACATCATTCAGCCTTCGCAGAGCCTATGGTCGTCACCAGTGGTCCTCGTCAGGAAAAAGGATGGCAGTTGGCGCAATTGTGCTGATTACAGGAAGCTTAATAAGATAACTAAAAAGGTCATTTACCCTCTTCCACGAATTGACGATACACTAGATTGTAAGAAGGGGGTAAGATTTTCTCAGCCATGGAGATGTACTCGATATATTGGCAAATCGAAGTAGATGAGGCTGATCGTGAGAAAACTCCATTCATCTAATTACACCTTCCTCTACGTGACATTATTCTGGTGGAGGTACAGCTGGGCCATTTGCAAATTTCGACAGTAGCTCTGTGGAAGGCCATTCACAGTTGTTCCAGACCATCATTCACTTTGTTTTTGACAGATCTTAAGGATGCAACAGGACGAATCGTCAGGTGGGCACTACATCTGAAACAGTGTGACATTACCATAATGTACAAAAGTGGAAGAAAACACCAAGATGCCAACTGTTTCTCAAGAAATCCTGTGCAAGACAATCAAGACTTTGAAGAAGATAGTGACTGTCTTGCTGCAATCCAGGATCTCTCTGCTGAGCAGAAGGACGCCAAGATATGTAAAATTATGCTTGCCTTAAATCTGTCAGAGGATGTGAAAGGACAATTAAAGGTAGTTAATGGCTTATTCTGATCCGTTTGGAAAGAGATGGCTACCAGTGATTCCTAAACACATGGGCTTACACGTTCTACAGAAATTCAGTGACACACTTGATGCCAGATATTCAGGATTTATTAACTCATAAGACAGAATCCACAAGAGATTTTTCTGCCCTGGTTTATTTAGGAGTGTCCGTCACTATGTGTCGCACTGTCGAGAGTGCCAGAGGAAAAAGGCAGCTGATCAGAAACCACCTGGCCAACTCATACAAATTCCACCAGCCGGAACGCCTTTCCAGCATTTTGGGATTGACCTACTCGGACGCTTTCCAACGTCTGCTAGTGGCAATAGTCAAATTATTGTTTGCACTGATTATCTGACACGCTACGCCATTACAAAGCTCGGTACAGGCTTTTGTTGAAGTTTCGAGAACATACCTTCACCGAGGAGTCAAGCAGCATATTGATCCCTCCTACGTATATCTCGCGAAAAGACCATGAGGATAAAATCAGAGATATTAGAGCCCACACAGAGGCATACCGACAATCCTTCTTTCCACGAACAATACGAGACTGGAATAGAAGGGAGTACCGATACAGGTACTCAAGGTACCCTCCGCCAAACACCGTCAGGTGGCTTGCGGAGTATGGAGGTAGAGGCAGATGTGCAAAAGTCGTGAAAACAGCCGAAGCATTGGAGGTAGCCAAATTCATCGTGGAAGACATTGTATTAAAACACGGTGCCCCAAGGTCGTTAATTACGGATCGAAGGAAAGTTTTTCAATCGAATCTTCTGACAGAGGTAAACCGCCTTTGGAACATTACTCATCACATGACAACTGCCTACCATCCACAAACTAACAGGCTTACTGAATGCCTTAGTAAGAACTTGGCAGACATGCTATCAATGTTTGTCAGTGTTGAGCAGAGCCACTGGGTAGAGATGTCACTTTTCGTGAGGTTTTCCTACAACACCGCCAAAGAAGACACCACAGGGTTTACGCCATTTTTCCTGGTGCATGGGTGTGAAGCGACTACGACCATGGACACTGTGTTTCTGTTACATTCTGATGACGTGGACGACGACTACATCGGCCAGGTGTTAACCAGAGATGAGGAAGCTTGGCGGTTAGCTCGACTTCACACACTGCTGGCTCAAGAAAACTACCGTCGAAGGTATGACGCGAGCCACTGCCTTGTTGTCTACAAGCCTCGTGACCTCGTCTGGATCTTATATAATGAGCAAGGAAAACAAGGGAGCCACACGCCAAAAATTATGCCGAAAATATGAACTAAAAACGGCCATCTTGCCCGCTGGGATCGCCTTATCGAAGCTGGCAGCCAGTAAGGGGCGGTCGTCATTGCAATGGGTATCACCGGTCTGCAACCATGGGAGCGTCCGGGGCCGCTGCCCACAGTCAGAGACTGTTTCTGTTACCATAGCGGAATCGTGGAAACACCACGTCTGCAAGTCAATTTCTTCTCACACCCTGCACACTCCAACTGTGCGGTGGGTCCATGAATAACGATCCCAAATAGTTAGCAAATACCTTCCCATATTGAGGTCTGTTCGTTAAGACCAGGAACTCGTCGATCATGTATTGCCACAAATCGAAGACTTCCTTTATGACGTTGCGCTGCATGTAGTGTATTGCTATTCTTTGTACCCAACTGACCTCACTAAAGTTGACAGGAAGGGCACATGGATTGTTCGCCAAACCCGCGTCCAGTCGACAGTGGGGTTGCGTCGTACAATGTTGTTAGCTGCATTCCAGCGTTGGAGAACACTATAATAAATCTTTGCTGTCGGATTCTGTGTCTCCGGTATAACTCTTACCATATGCTCCACGAAAAACTTCCTAATATATGATAGGGATGGCGATAAATGTCCAACAGGTACCAGTGGGCACAATGTGTGTGGAACCACCTCTGCTATCATGATGCCAGGAAAATTGTCTGGTGGTGAAAGCCAGAGTCGCCGTATTGAGGGAAGGTACAAGCACCAGCGCTCTGTGCTTCACGTGAGTGCTATACATCCTTAGTGAAGGGGTAAAGTAAGAATAACAAAACAGATCTTAAAAGCTGCACCAGCGTTCACCACGTGTCCAAACACTGCATGTATTCTGGAAGCCATCATGTCTCATCGGTAATACGTGGGTGTAATGGTTAAGTTGAGAAGCCATGTACACACTGACGTACTGAGTGCACTGCAAAACGTCCAACAATCTGATTTGTTGAGGCGAGCGTCTGTGCTGAGTCGTCTTAAGACCTTACTATATGCAAAGGCAGCTGTACATTGTATTTGTCAATGGAGCAATATCCATAACATTTGAGCATTGGGACCTTTGTCAGGGGTACATTTAGTTCTGTATGCATGCCTCGTCCCGCCTCAAAGTAGCACGATTTCTGGAGATTGATCACACTGCCTGCCACCTCCCGATACTGTTGGAACCGGGTCGCCGTCGCCGTGTTTCATTTTCCAATACATGACATAATTAAGTGAATATAACACCTTTTTTATTTTTTTTATTTTTTATTTTTTATTTTTTTCTTAATTTTTTCTTTTTTTTTCTTAATTTATATCTAAAAATTCCTCTATAGAGTAGAAGGAGTTGTCATTCAGAAGATCTTTTAATTTCTTCTTAAATACTTGTTGGTTATCTGTCAGACTTTTGATACTATTTGGTAAGTGACCAAAGACTTTAGTGGCAGTATAATTCACCCATTTCTGTGCCAAAGTTAGATTTAAAAATTAAATAGTGAAGATCATCCTTTCTCCTAGTATTGTAGTTATGCAACCTGCTATTACTTTTGAGTTGGGTTTGGTTGTTAATAACAAATTTCATAAGAGAGTATATATACTGAGAAGCTACTGTGAATATCCCTAGATCCTTAAATAAATGTCTGCAGGATGATGTTGGGTGGACTCCAGCTATTATTCTGATTACACGCTTTTGTGCAATAAATACTTTATTCCTCAGTGATGAATTACCCCAAAATATGATGCCATATGCAAGCAATGAGTGAAAATAGGCGTAGTAAGCTAATTTACTAAGATGTTTATCACCAAAATTTGCAATGACTCTTATTGCATAAGTAGCTGAACTCAAACGTTTCAGCAGATCAGCAATGTGTTTCTTCCAATTTAATCTCTCATCCATGGACACACCTAAAAATTTTGAATATTCTACCTTAGCTATATGCTTCTGATTAAGGTCTATATTTATTAATGGCGTCATACCATTTACTCTACAGAACTGTATGTACTGTGTCTTATCAAAATTCAGTGAGAGTACGTTTACAAAGAATGTCTGAAAGACATTATTGACAATTTCATCAGCTAATTCTTGTTTGTCAGGTGTGATTACTATACTTGTATCATCAGCAAAGAGAACTAACTTTGCCTCTTCATGAATATAGAATGGCAAGTCATTAACATAATTAAGAACAACAAAGGACCCAAGACCCACTCTTGTGGAACCCCATTCTTGATAGTTCTCCAGTTTGAGGAATGTGCTGATCTTTGCATTTTATGAGAACTGCTTGTGTCAACTTTCTGCACTCTTCCAGTTAGGTACGAATTAAACCATATGTGCACTGTCCCAGTCATGACACAATACTTGAGCTTGTCTAGCAGAATTTCAGGATTTACACAATCAAAAGCCTTTAAGAGATCACAAAAAATGCCAATGGGTGGTGTTCGGTTATTCAAATCATTCAAAATTTGATTGGTGAAAGCATATATGGCATTTTCAGTTGAAAAACCTTTCTGGAAACCAAACTGTCATTTTGTTAGTACTTCATTTTTACAGATATGTGAAGCTACTCTTGAATACATTACTTTCTCAAAAATTTTGGATAAAGCTGTTAGAAGGGAGATTGGTCGGTAATTGTTGACATCAGATCTATCCCCTAGCCAGGAGAGGACCGTTCACATTTCATCACCAGTCCATGCTAAGAACATCACGTCATCGGCGTATGTACCACATCAAAAGGTCACCGATCGGAATCTAAGATCTTTCAAGCGTGTCTGCAGCCCGTGAAGAGCTGGTTTGAGGGCAATAACGAATAACATTGCAGAAAGAGGACAACATTGTCTGACGGATCTGTTGACATGGACGGGGCGGACTGCGAGCCGTTTACCATAATCGTCATGACCGACCCATGGACCAAACGAAGTACAACAGATGTCATCATGTGTGGGATACTGATGTGTTCCATAACTGTATGCAGGAAACCATGTTTGATGCGATCAAAACATGGTCGAAATCCAGTGCAACAAGAGCTCTGTGGAGGTGGCATGTTTGTGTCAGTGCCGTTATGTGTCTATAGGTGCTCAAAGTCAGTAACACATTAGTGTTGCCTCCGAGACAGGTTTGATCAGTGTGACGAACTGAGCTACCCAAGCACGACTCACGACCCGTCCTCACAGCTTTACTTCCCCCAGTACCTCGTCTCCTACACTTCATCCCTCAGGCTGTGGCAAAGCTGTGGCTCTGCAATATACTTTCTTCGAGGAGTGCTAGTTCTGCAAGTTTCACAGGAGAGCTTCTGTGAAGTTTGGAAGGTAGGAGACAAGGTACTGGCGGAAGTAAAGATGTGAGGATGGGTCGTGAGTCGTGCTTGGGTAACTCAGTTGGTAGAGCACTTGCTCACAAAAGCCAAAGATCCCGAGTTCGAGTCTCGGGCCGGCCCACTGTTTTAATCTGCCAGGAAGTTTCATCAGTCAAATCTGCTTACACATAGAGCACCTGATGAGAAAGAAGTTATGTTTACAGCATATTCAGTTTCTGGCAGTACCACCGTGCCCTCTCCCAATTCTCTAGAGTAAATGAAGGTAGTTCCTTAATCTATTGTAATTGAAAATATAACAGCGAGAAAATCTTCGAGACTAAGTGTGAAACCTATGTTGCAAATAAGTTCCCCCACTCGCTCTCCCTTTTTCTTCTTTTTTTTGTGTATAGGAGAAACATGTGTAATCATGGGGGGGGGGGGGGGGGGAGGGCGTCGTCGTCGTCGTCGTCGTCGTCGTCGTCGTCGTCGTCGTCGTCCCCGTCTCCCCCACCCAACCTCCGGATTCGTCACTGCTTTGATGGACTGCGATTGATTTGCTTGCTAAGAATGACAAGTACCATATAGGTGATGTAGATTTCATTGCCAGTAGCGCTAAGGAACAGCCGAAATCGCTAAAGTCAAAGAAGGCTTCAGGACCCGGTTGAATTTCTATCAGATTCCGTAAAAATCCCTTTACCTATAATATATTGTAAATGCCTCGAACCAAAAACTGTGTTCAGTGGTTGGGAAAAAGTACAGGTCACAAGAAAGATAGATGATCCACAAAATTACCATCCAACATTCTCAATATCCATTGTTGTACAATCATTAGAACATAAAATCGGAGGTAGAATGGTTTGGCAAAGTCTACAAGGAACAAGTGAGTCGGAAGTGATCATCTTCTCAATAGGTTATTCTTGAAAATACATGTAGTGAGTAGCCCAATCGTGGTAGAAAGTCGCAGTAAATCCGCATTAAGAGATAGGTCTGATCGCTCATGGATTAGCACTGGAATCTCTGAGTAATTGTTAAATCATGGAATAAAATCCAGTGTAGATGCAACAGATCGAAAAAAAAAAAAATGTAACTGCTTTCCCTCACGGTTAGTCTACGTTGCCAGAAAATCTCACCATAGTTGATAAATCGGAGCCTCAAGTCCTGCATACGGAGGAGTCTCCATCCAGCCTCTTATCATTCAGTTGCCGTGTGATCGGCTGACACTCCGAATAACAATTGCGGCCTCCGCTGCGACTCCGAAGTAAGAATGTCCACTTCTCCAAGTCCTGAGCATCTGCTCCCGTGTCTTCATCCATTGTCCACTCCTGCACTCTAAAAGATTTTACCTTTCCTCTCTGCTCTGCAGAAAACCCACTCTAAAGAATACTCTTCCAGTCAGAAGGCTTTGTTAAACATTGGCCAATGAGTTGCTTTTTTGCAGTGTCCCACCTAGCAGAGGGTTTATTAGTTGTAGCCTGGGCTTCGTTCTTGTACATAAAATTCTGGGAGAGCTGAGTTCCAGACTTGCACTCCTCGAGTATCTTTTTACGTTGCTCAATGGACTATTGTCTTGCATCCAAAATTTCTAGAAAACACCACAGTGAACTCCTACTTACAGATACGTCATTAGAACGACAAATGGACTTCCTTCTGGCCTTGCGAGAGACTTTACTCTTTGCTCCATGTGGGGTGACGTCAAGCCGTCGCACATCCTCCCCCCATAAAAGAAGAAAAATATTAACAAGAAGCCGGCTGCCGTGACCGAGCATTTCTAGGCAGGTTCGAATCCTGCCTCGGGCATGGATGTATGTGATGTCCTTAGGTTAGTTAGATTTAAGTAGTTCTAAGTTCTAGGGTACTGATGACCGCAGATGTTAAGTCCCACAGTGCTCAGAGCCATTTGAACCATTTTATTAACAATAAACTGCCACCTAGCTTCCGACGAGAAAGCAGTGATTTAAATTTCCCGAACAGCCGGGGACCCTACGTTTGTCTACGAAAAGCATTACTACCAATGAAAAGCAGCAGACGACCCAGGTGTTCTCAATGCGGAAAGACCGACTTGTAAATATAATTTATTCTGGACTGGTCGGACACGCGAAACTGTCCATTATACTGGTTATTTTTTAAGCAAATTCCAGAACCCCGAAGTTTGTGGATGTGTCCGCTACAATCTTGACCGCTAAAGCCATGCCGGCGCTGGTCCGTAGCTGCCTACCTGACGTCCAGTGTCTGGGTCACTGCCCCTGTTCCCTGTTCTAAGAAGCTGCTTATTCTCCCTGGACCCTCTGAGACTTGACTGTAGTGGCCCCTGTCCCTTCCTTCCGTGGGAACCCATCCAGGACTTCGACAAACTCATACTGTACAACAAACACAGACATGCAATTAACTACAGAGATAGAGGGAAATTGAGAGATATGTTAGCGGCTATATCTTTGCAGTCAGCCATACTATCACCACCAGACATTCAATGACCGATAGAAACATGATACAGATTTCGACAAAATGACTCAAAAGCAAGGATACGTGAGATATATCTGTCCACCTCTTGACTAACATTCTTTCACACTACCTGATCAGAAGTATCTGGACACCTCTGCGTAATCTGGAGTTGACCATCAGATGTCACGAAAAGTGAATCCACCAGTTTAAAAGAAAGCGGAAAGTATCATGTTGCCAATAGAGAAACAGTGAACCGTAGAAAGGGTCGATCAGGAGAACTCAGTGACTTCGAATGTGAACTAGAGTTCACTGGAGTAATAAATTCGTAAGGGACGTTTCAACGCTCCTAAAGTTGTTCAAGTAAACTGTTGATATTGTGACTGTAAAGTGAAAATGCGAATGATCAAACAAAGGTAAATCAAGACCAGGCAGGCCTCATGTACTAATGGACAGGGACCGTCGAACGTTGCGGAAGGTGGTCGTAAAAAATCGCGTGAAATCAGGGGAAGGAGTCACTTGTGGGTTCCAAAATACTACCAGCAGTCCAGCTCACACCATAACTGTTCCTAAGAAGTTGAGGGGAATGGAGTAAAATTGTCCAGCAGTCGAGGCTAAGCGAAGCTTGAGGTGGTGTAAAAACCGACGGTACTTGATACTAGATGACAGGAAATGAGTGCTTTTGGAGTGATGAATCAATCAGCACTTTCCAATGAAACGGTTTAGCTTTGAAAAATGCCTGGATAACGTTACCTGCCATTATGTATATGCCAACAGTGAAATACTGCGGAACAGACTAAATACGGAAAGATATGAACACAGTTTATAGGATTGTGTTCTGTGCACAGTAGAGGAACAGTTCGGAAGGGACAATTGTTTGTATCAGTACAACAACACATCCTGTCATAAAGCAGCTTGTGTGAGGTAATGGTTTGTGGACAATAACAATCCAGAAACAGACTTGCCTGCCGCGAATCCCGATCTGAAACACATTTGGGATGAGTTACAACGTTGACTTCGCTCTAGACCCCAGCGTCCTACATCACAACCTTCCCTAGTTTCGGCTCTTGATGAAGAATTGGTTGCCATTCCCCCACATTCAGACACCTGGTTGAAAGTGTCGCAAATAGAGTTCAAGCCATCATAAAAGCGAAAGCTATACACACCCTATATTATGTGTATGTATTCCTTTAATGAAACAGTGTATGTTGTTGCCTTCCTCTGACATCTGAACTGACTTACCCTGCCAGATATTGAGGAATCTACAGTTTAACATGGTCTTCAAACCGCCGTGGAAATCGGCAATTTTCGCATTAATAAACATTGCCAGTGAGGGAAGAATTGATAAGTGAGAGATAAAAATTCTAGGCATAACTATTGATCGAACCCATAACCTCTGCATTTGTAGTCTGGCACTTCACCATAGAGCCCAGTATCAAATGAAATTTGTGGGTGGTCTGAGGATTTCTAGGAAGAATCACACAGCGACTTATCTTGGATGAAGAGTCCTTCACAGAATTAGAAACAAATTCAGGTGTGTCATAAAAGTGTATTGTAATCTCTACTGTTAATGTTGTATATTAATGTGGGGTGAGCAGACGTCCCGTATTTTACAGGATCGTCCCTTATTCAGCTTAGATGTCCATTGTCCTTACAGAATACATACGGGACACATATTGTCCCGTTTTTCGTTAACTGTCCCGTAAATTCTGAAATACCATGTTTTTGAGTAATGTAGGGGAACCTGGCCTAAAATAACACACCCTAACTAAAACTGACTCTGTACAAACAAATATAAATAAATATAGAGTACAAATTTGCAAACACGAAGATAAGTAACAACCACATGTTTTAGTACACAAGATATTTTAAAAAAGAAACTACTTTTTGCAGAAAATTAGCATTGCAAAATCACTTCAGTGTTTCATTTTACCCTAGTTATTGGGAGGAAAATGAAACACGTGCAGGTCATTCTACCATAGTAAAAATATCATGTTATAAAGTATTCAGTCTTTGCATGTGTCGCATACAAATATCTTAGCTGTCCTAGGAAGACCTGTGCATTCAGCATGTGCCCACATGGCACATTTTACACACCGCAGCCAAGTCTAGGCTTAGAACGACTAAAAAGGTCATTGCACTAAATACAAGGAACACCGTCCTCGTCAGCATCTCCACCAAAAATATCTGCTCCATCTTCACTTTCATCCCTGAATGTCAGCCGTCTTTTGCATTTCTTCGCGATTTTCTCTCTCCTAATGCTCACTTTCCCGCAATCTTTGCTTGTAAATTGGATAGATATGGACTACTGGTTAAAATTTAGGAACCATCCCGTTTTCTTTTGCTTTGAACATAAGATCCAGAAGCTGATGCGACTGGTAATATATCCCGTGGTGAAACTCGGATATGTTGGGTCTCGGAACAGTATATTTCCCTTAGAACTGGTAGAGGGGTATCTGGACTATTCTCACTATTTTCATTAGAACCGTCTTCTTTTGAAGTCGAGTCATTCTGGATACGTTGTCACTCTTAATGTGTTGGCTCAACTATATTCTCCACAGTAACTTCTCCATTGCCAGTCTCTTAGCGCTCTTCACCAATGTTTGTTACTAAAGATGGCAAAAATGCGTGCTCCGGCAATATTTGTGGGTTTAACGGCCAAATTCCGGTTTTCCTTAAACCACTTAGGCATTACTAATAGTAGCAGCTTTCCCATAAGCCTCACAAAATATTTCAGCTACCTGAAATTGAATTATGACTCTTCCAGGATGATTTTTTAACCACATTGTGGTGGACTGATCATAGGAAGTCTTCAGGGGACCATAGAAACATACGTCTAGAGATTGCAGCTTGGATATGGAATGAGGGGAAAAAGGAATCGTAATTATGCCGTTTTCTCTCGCGTAAGTGACTACTTCTAAGCCTTTATGCGTACTATGCACATCTAATAGTAATAAAACCTTGTTATCTTTGCTTCCATTTGCATACTTTTGAAAATGTTTAAGTCAAGTGAGAAATGAATCTCCCGTCATCCAGCCATACTCATTAGGCAGCCCTAGTGATCCTGTTGGTGCGCCATCTAAAAGATCGTGCTTCCATCTTTTCCTCGGAAAAAGTAAAGTTGGAGGGATAAAGGTTACAAATGAACTCATGCAGCATACAACAGTAACATGCTGTCCTCTCTCTGCACTGATGATCGCCCAAACTTGTTTTTTACTAGTTGTCACAAACACTTTTTGACGTTTCCACACTGTTGAAAGTGCTGATTCGTCAACATTCCATACACTAGAGAGCTCAATATTATTTTTCTCTAATGTTTGTTCAAGTATGTTAAAAAACTATTCTACTTGCGGTTTGTTAGGACTGGGCTCTAGCTGCTGAAGTGAGCTCTAGTTTCCTGAGAGAAATGTCTGGATTTCTCTATCGAAATCCACTATGCCAATTCCAGCCTGCCATTTAATCATTTTTGCTGATCTGTGAGGTTTTTTTTTTTTTGCTCTGCTAACTGAAAAGCTAATTTTCGTATATCGTTACATGTAAGACCAAACGTTTGGGATTCTAAATCTTTTATGTGATCGACCAGCAATGTTTCAAGTCTCTTAGAAAATGTAGAGATGAATCGTCCCAAGCCTTTGTCTGTTCCAGTGATACGTTTTTTTTTCCATAACTCTTCGACACAACGTAGCTTTTGAACACCAAATGTCTTTGAAGCTTTTCTTTCAATAGCTTGAATAGCTTGTTTCATTGAGTCTTCGCTCCATGACTGACGATCTGTCTCTTTCTTGTAGGTCCCAACCATTTGTGCTGAAAAGAAGTGTAGCTAGTATTACACATCTATTGTTTTATGATCCTACATGGACAGCATACTTACAGTTAGGCATGTGATATTATTATATTGCATCAATTACTATCAGCTAGCAGTTAATAGCATAATCCTACAAATATTTCTGATATAAAACATTTACGATATATAATTTCATTATCTTATTAACACTGTTTTGTTGTTTTTAGTATTACAATTATTTTTAATACATAAACACAACAATAAACATTCAAAATATAAGATTTATTTGCCAGGGTAAAATGGCACACTATATATGGGTAAAACGACCCACTGTTTCATTATACCCAAGTAACTGGAGTATCATTTCAATCTGGACAGCCATTTTGAACTCAGAACAACAGACGGCATGACCAGATCATGTCTATCAACAAAACTTTGTAGTCAACAAACAAAGAAAAGAATACGATTCCATGACCTTAACTTACATTTTTGATAACAATATAATAAAGCACGTGTTTAGAGCATTATGTGACTTACCGATATTAGATCAGCACATGTTGATTACGACTTTCAGCTCTAGCGCGGAAAATAAACGCAAGACGCGCACGTCATTAACACAGTACCACTAACACCAACTTATTAATTGCACACTAAACTAGATTTAAAGCTGAGTATCATTGTATTTGAGAAGCCAGTGGTGTGTTGTTTAATCTAGTATTTCATTTTAGGCAAGGTTGCCTGATATGACAACCAAATGGAGAATAAATATGGTCATACCCAAATATCGACGAAAATGTTCTTTGATAAAAAAGAAAAATACAGAACGAGTCACGATTTTTGAAATTCTGTGCCTGGTGCTATGTAATGATTTCACATGGCCATCAGTTTGTCATTTCCGCTCTCTTTGTGCATTGCCTATTGCTTCAGGTCGCCATGTTTAGAAGTATGGTGTTAGACCGTTAGAGGCACAGATTATGTAACTTTGTGTGATATATGGCTAACTTTTCACAGAAATGCTAAAAAGAAAGTGTGTTTTTTAATGATGGAATTAAAGGTGGGTTTCCATTTCTGAAATTAGAACAACAACGTGAGAAATTATTTAGCACCATGGAGGACGATTGATGTTGTGTGACACATTAATGGGAAGGGACATAGTTTAGTTATTTCATTCAAAACTTCGTCACAAAGTATGATGTCTTTTGCTTCGAAATGTGCAAATAGTGTCATGATAAATGATGGAGAAAAGCCTCTTGCTGCTTAGGAAGGTTTGCTAGCTTACCATGCAATGGAATACAACCATTCCCTCAGGTCAATGGACTACATTGCTGCGACCATAAGGTAGCTGACTGAGAAGAAATTTACCATTTCCAGAACTTTCTTGGGGAAGTGAACCATGTAAGTGAAGTACATGAAGTGGGAAAACCATTAATTAGGAACTGTTAATTTTGGTGGTTAAAATGGTCTATCATTTTCAACTTCCTTGGATCTCAAGAAATCTGCTGTTGGAATTTGAAACTTATTACTGCGTTTGTGCAAACTCTATCTGGCACTAATTCTTCTGCAGAAAATGTGTTCCCTATCACAAATGTTTTATGGAGTGATAAAAACAATACATTTAGCGTGGAATCTGTTAAGAAAATAATCTTAACTAAGATTCATTTTCAGGATACTTCATGAGCTGATCCTGAATGATACGTTCTTCTATATAATATAAAAAAAATGGTTTTTCAGAAACTACCCACTAAAAAACTTCCAGATCAATTTAGAATGATAAATAAGTACATACATAAGTAATAATTATGGTCTACCATAGTTAACTCGTTATATTAAAGTGATACATTGTACATGCGTGTGACAACAATAAAATATTTACCATGTTAGTAATGCGAGGTATTTTGTTGTTTTTTAGGGCAAGTTTTAACAAAAATGTACGACGATCTATGTAGTTTTAGCACCATTTTAACACCAATCTGCTATATATACATAGTATTAATGAAAGTTTCCGGAATATTTTGATTCACTTCAGCATCTAATTGGTATCCTATATTTTGAGTTTGGAAATCTGGTCACCCTATGTCAATGACCTGGTAGACAATATTAACAGGACCCTCAGATTTTTGCAGATGTTGCAGTTATCTATAATGAATTAACAATGTTACAAAACAGCAGCACAAATATACAGTCAGATCTTGATAAGGTTTCAAAGTGATGTGAAGATTGGCAACTTACTTCAAACAATCAGAAACATAAAACTGTGCATGTAATAAAATACAGCTGTGTACTATGACTAAAATACCAATTTACCACAGCCGGAATGAGAAGTCATATATACTTGGGTGTAACAACTTGTGGAGACTTGAGATGGGAAGACTGCATATGCTCAGTTTAAGGTAAAGCAAGTGGCAGACTTTGGTTCATTGATAAGATTATGGGCAATTGCTGTCAGTCTACAATGGAGATTGCTTGTAAAACAATTGTGCATTCCATCTCAGAATTTTTCTCAAGGCTGTGGGATTCATACCAAATAGGACTGATAGGGATTTTGATCATGTACAAAGAAGAGCAATACAAATGATCGCAGGTTTGTTTGAATCAGTGGAAAACATCACAGAAATGCTGAAAACCCTGAACTGACAATCCTGGAAAAGCTTACTTATGAAGTTCCAAAACCAATATTAAATGAATTATCCAGGAATTAGCTATTGCTCCATACTTACGGATCCAGTAGGGACTGTGATGACAAGTTTAGACTAATTCAGAGGCATTTAAACAATCATTCTTATCGAGCTCCATATGTGAATAGAACAGGAAATCATCCCAATACCCACTATGTGGCACAATGAAATGTAACTTTTACTATGCAGTTTGTCACGGTTTGCACGGTACGTCTACTGATGTTCATGGAGATTGGGTGAGTACTAGAGTTCAGCTGTACCAACACTGCTGTTCGTTTTTGTTTATGGTACGTAAATCGAGCAGTAAACGGTAGGATCGTCGGAAGTATTATTACCATTAAAGGGGAAGAAACAGAAATGAGTGTTTGAGAGAAACTGGGAGCCAACGAATTCTCTTAGCCTTTTGCAGCTATTTAGAAACGCACATTGTTCACGTTACATAATCCAATGTATGTTTTATATTCTTAAAAAATACAAGTTGCATTTTATAAGTAATAAAAATTAGTTGACCACGTAATTTGTACGCTTTTAAGTAAACAACAACAATTACTTTTGATCCATGTACAGTTTAAATGCATAAACATAAAAAAATCTGTACAATTGGTGTCCCTGTTTCGTACTCAATGGAACGTTGTCCATCATAATCTAAAACAAGAGTTTCTTATTACTGTTGATAAGTACGAAAGTTGTTTATAAATAACAGAAACGTTGTAATATAAGGTCGACGAAATGTTAAAGCGATGTTTGACATGTTTCTCTTTCGTGTATTTTCTTTTTTAGTTTTACCATTTCTTGAGGAAATAGCATGATAAATCTGTATAGTTATTTTTGTATTTTTATTATAAATCCCTCTGGTTCACGTTAATAATCAACAATTTTCGAATAAAACCTGAATTGAACACTGACAATTTCAATTTTGATATAAACATTATTTATTATTTAGTAACTAACAGGAGGATAACTATGTAGAACAAAACTGTTCCGTAGGTTATGTGGCCCTTTCTAGATCCTCACTCAGTTTCTAGACAATCCACCTCTTCCAGTTAATAGGGGAATCTGGTAAAGTTGGGTTCAGACGCGCAACTACTGTAACGGCACAGCTTGTGGCCTTCTGTAGTGGCACCGTGACTACCGTTCACACAGGACGCCAGCAATTCTACGTAGGTGCACAGCTTTCGGTATGGCTTCAGTTGAAATAATATGGGCGGATATCAACGTTATAATGCTCATTATGACGAAAGGGCTGTGACCAGAGTGAAGTACAAGGAAGACGGAACCCAAACGTTAGATCCGAAAATATACACTCCTGGAAATTGAAATAAGAACACCGTGAATTCATTGTCCCAGGAAGGGGAAACTTTATTGACACATTCCTGGGGTCAGATACATCACATGATCACACTGACAGAACCACAGGCACATAGACACAGGCAACAGAGCATGCACAATGTCGGCACTAGTACAGTGTATATCCACCTTTCGCAGCAATGCAGGCTGCTATTCTCCCATGGAGACGATCGTAGAGATGCTGGATGTAGTCCTGTGGAACGGCTTGCCATGCCATTTCCACCTGGCGCCTCAGTTGGACCAGCGTTCGTGCTGGACGTGCAGACCGCGTGAGACGACGCTTCATCCAGTCCCAAACATGCTCAATGGGGGACAGATCCGGAGATCTTGCTGGCCAGGGTAGTTGACTTACACCTTCTAGAGCACGTTGGGTGGCACGGGATACGTGCGGACGTGCATTGTCCTGTTGGAACAGCAAGTTCCCTTGCCGGTCTAGGAATGGTAGAACGATGGGTTCGATGACAGTTTGGATGTACCGTGCACTATTCAGTGTCCCCTCGACGATCACCAGTGGTGTACGGCCAGTGTAGGAGATCGCTCCCCACACCATGATGCCGGGTGTTGGCCCTGTGTGCATCGGTCGTATGCAGTCCTGATTGTGGCGCTCACCTGCACGGCGCCAAACACGCATACGACCATCATTGGCACCAAGGCAGAAGCGACTCTCATCGCTGAAGACGACACGTCTCCATTCGTCCCTCCATTCACGCCTGTCGCGACACCACTGGAGGCGGGCTGCACTATGTTGGGGCGTGAGCGGAAGACGACCTAACGGTGTGCGGGACCGTAGCCCAGCTTCATGGAGACGGTTGCGAATGGTCCTCGCCGATACCCCAGGAGCAACAGTGTCCCTAATTTGCTGGGAAGTGGCGGTGCGGTCTCCTACGGCACTGCGTAGGATCCTACGGTCTTGGCGTGCATCCGTGCGTCCGGTCCCAGGTCGACGGGCACATGCACCTTCCGCCGACCACTGGCGACAACATCGATGTACTGTGGAGACCTCACGCCCCACGTGTTGAGCAATTCGGCGGTACGTCCACCCGGCCTCCCGCATGCCCACTATACGCCCTCGCTCAAAGTCCGTCAACTGCACATACGGTTCACGTCCACGCTGTCGCGGCATGCTACCAGTGTTAAAGACTGCGATGGAGCTCCGTATGCCACGGCAAACTGGCTGACACTGACGGCGGTGGTGCACAAATGCTGCGCAGCTAGCGCCATTCGACGGCCAACACCGCGGTTCCTGGTGTGTCCGCTGTGCCGTGCGTGTGATCATTGCTTGTACAGCCCTCTCGCAGTGTCCGGAGCAAGTATGGTGGGTCTGACACACCGGTGTCAATGTGTTCTTTTTTCCATTTCCAGGAGTGTATTTCGCGCAGGGATAAATCAGGGGCCACAAGCACATTTATAAAAGAAATAACACTTAGAGCTGGAAATACTGTCTGCTGTGGCAAACTAACCCATAGTTGGCATGTTAAGTTCGTTTACAGATACGCCATTCTTCCAAGATTTTAGAATCTTATTATGCCACTAGCCGTGGTATGAGTTAACCACCCATAGGTGTGCAACACACCTACGTGCAGGTAACAGCTAGCTGTTACTATCTTAACTGGCCAAGGCTAGTAGGAAAACTACCGTAGTTTACGCGTACTTGTGATAGTCTGCAGTAGATATACAAATCTAGTGAGTACTCAAAAGACTAAATGCATTGGCTAATCAGTTTAGTTCCAATGCCATTATTTACTACAGGCGTCTAAAGCTAGCGAAATGAGGGATGCTCAACTACCGGGCCTACCGATAGATGGCTCTACCAGCTGATTACTGTCGTCTGTATTGTGCGCCATATTCGAATTTGACAAGAAGTTTCTCTCGGTCTGTACGGTGTATAAGGAATATCGAAATGGTGATTTCTTGTTCCGCTTTCAACTGTACGAAGCGATGGAATAAGGAAAGTGACTTACCATTTCACAGGTAGTAGGACTACCGATACAATACGATAAAAATACAGACTTAGTGCGTTTGCTAATTCGATGTTTTTGAACAGGTTTCCTCTAAAGCACCCAGAGCTGCTAAAGAAGTGGATTACTTCCGTGAAGCGGAAAGGTTTTAATCCTACGTCTTGCAGTTTTCTTTGCAGAATCCATTTCCGACAAGATGATTACGTACTGAGCCCTGGAACGTGGAAGAAACGTCTCAAACCCGAAGCAGTGCCATCAGTTTTTGACTTTCCGACGCATTTGATGCCACCAAATAAACAGCCACGACGACATGTTGTTAGGATTTTGAGTTTTGAGTGACAACGATGCTTTACCATTTGAGGTAGCTAATAAATTTCCGTGCTGTGTGTGTGCTTTTTACTTTTGTGAATTTATTTCGTACGGACACAAATGGGCTACATCGGTCTAAGCAATGTTGTAATCCAGGTATCATATTTTTGTTTTTAGCGTTCTGTCATGGAATCCGTGCTCGATTTGCCCCCTGCAGAAGCTACTGATTGCGTGGAGAATGTTGCCAATGAGAATTCTTCCGTGGAAAGCATGTCCTATTTATCCAATGCAGAAGCTGCGAATTGTGTCGAAAACGCTATTATGATGTTTTCACACCCCCAAAGTTTTTTTATAATATTTTTTCATCAAGCCTTGAGTTATTTAATTCATATATAACGAAATTATTTCTTTATTTCAGAGTGCAGTTGGTTCTTCAGTAATTGATTGTGGTATACAGTCGAAAGTAGAAATGGAAGACAAGGTGACCGAAACTTGCACTTTTTTCTCAGATGTTGTGCACGAATTAAAACGTAAACTGAAGTGCGTCCGTGAAAAACTTCGAAGGAGAGAGAAGAAAGTGTTTTCCATGGATGACATCATAAGTTCATTGAAGGAGAAAGGGCATCATCCTGAGAAGTTACATAACGTCCTCAATCATCAGAAAGGAACACAAGTGGAATCAGTGTGCAATTTAGTGAACAATTCTCTCTCGTCAAAGGGTAATAGATACACAACTAATGTGAAAAATGTTTGCGATGGCTGTGTACTTTTATTCACCAGCAGCATATGAATACCTGGAAAAATTAATGCCTCTGCCCCATAAATCATTTATTTCAAAATGGGTGGCAAGTGTTTTTAAGTACATTGATTTGAACCCAATTGTAAGGGACCAGTTCAGTGATTCATGTCTAATTGTAGACAGTATGACAATTAGGAAGCAAGTAGTTTGGGACCAAGGAACTAAGCTATACACAGGTTTTTTAGACTCTGGTGGGGAAGTGCCTCAGTCAAAAGAAGTAATAGAGGCATCTGAGGCTCTGGTTTTCATGCTTGTCTCTATCAAAGGCAAATTTAAATGCCCAATTGCATATTTCTTTATCAATGGTGTACAGGCAAATAATCAGGCCACACTGATAAAATCTGCTGTAGAGAGGCTGCATAGTTCTGGCATTAGGGTTTGGTGTTACATGTGATGACTGCAAGGTAAATGTAAGCACTTTACATTCACTTGGCTGTACTTTAAACTTTTACTAGGGTGATTTTAAAAGCCACATTCCTCATCCTGTGGAAAAATACAATGTTTATTGTATCTTGGACATGTCATATGATTAAGTTATCCAGAAATGCTCTAGCAGAAGTATCTGCTATTGAGTCTCCAACTGGCATTATTAGATGACATTTCATTGAGCAATTGAACAAGGTACAACAAGAAGATATGACATTTGCCAACAAACTATCAGGACAACATATAAGTTATGTAAAAAGAAAAATGAATGTTTCGTTAGCTGCACAGACTGAGTTCTAGCGTGGCAGATAGTATAGAGTTTTTGAGGAGGGTTGGTGATCCATATCTTAAAGGAAGTGAAGTAACAGTAGAATTTTTTATTATATTGATAGGATTTTTGATGTTCTGAACTCTAGAAATCCATTAGGTAAAGGGTATAAGAGTCCCCTGAGACTTGACAACAAATCTTATTGGCTTGGTATTTACAGAGACACTGAAAATTATATCAAAAGCTTAAAAATCATTGGTGTTCCATTGCTGCTCCATGCAAGAAATACTTTTGCTTTTGGGATAATTTTCAATATGCAATCAGTCAGGCACATAGCTCTGGCAAGTATGCTTCATTTTGAATCTCCTCTGAAGTATTTGCTAACATATAAACTGTCACAAGACCACATATGGCTTTTTTTTTCCTGCATTCGGTCCAGAGGTGATTGGAACAACAATCTAAATGCATACCAGTTCAAATGTGCCATGAGAAGGTTGCTCTTGGGTAACAGTGTCACTGCAATGAATGGGAATTGCTCAAATTTTAATGTGTGTTGTTTGCCACCTGTTTGTTTTTCATGCAAGAAACCATATAGTAGAAAGTGATGAAAGTGCTGCAGTAAATGAAGTAGAGAAGTGGTGTGCACTTCTTGATGTTAAGATTAAGTTCTCATTTTACAAGCAAAACATACTCTATTATATTGCAGGGTATGTGTCATGGCACCTGTCAAGGCAGATCACATACAAAGACTGTCTTCACATACGGAAGCCATCAGTAGTTAAATCTGCCTTAGAATGTGATGCTCTCTATGCTTTTGCCAATATGGCCAATAAAAATGCATTTGTAAAATTTTGTTAACTGGGGAAAACTGGTTGAAACAAGTGACTGCATGTACTCTGTTGTAGAATATTCAGAGAAACTGTTTCAGATGTTTGTGATTGCTGGAGATATGCGACAGAAGTATATTCAGGCCAAGATTTTGCATTGTGTTAAAAATAAAATTGTAGATTACTCATCTGCTGCTCTTGGTCATGATTACCATTATGAAATTGGGATTGAGGACTTACATCAGACTCAACTTGTTTGTAAGATTGCATCCCTGTACTCCTGCATATGCTTAAAAACATATGGAAAAAATGTCTGCTGAGAAAATTTTAAACAAATCAAGTATAAGGCAGAAGTTAAATAAACTCATATTGTTTAATCATGTATAGAGCTCAAATTGGAAAAGATTATCTAATGGGACATTCCATGCAGATGGGTGTGACATTTTGACAGATTTCTTAAAACTATTTTGTAGATAGATTTGTGGTTGTGCAATGATGAAAGGATGAATCACATTGAAGTAAAATTAACTCTTTACATCCTGTGTAGATTTTGTAAAAAAATTATAATTGTTTATTATATAAGCTTATTTTAAGATGTTCGGTGTTACAAAATATGCACTTGCATTAAAAACAGGTGATTTGTGTGAAATTAATGAAAAAATTATGTTCTGAGACTTATTTGACAGATGGCTTTCAGTGTGAGAAAATATTTCCCTCAATAACTAAGTTAACTTGAATTTATCATTTTAAGAAAACAGTTTAATCATAGGATGGGTGTGATCTAATGGAGTATGCAGTGGCCCTATGTTTCAAACAGTAATGTTTGTGGATACTCTGCAATTTAAGAGTAATAAAATTGTTACTCTGTTAATTTTTGTTTTAATACTTCCTAGAATGAACACAATGTTCCAATTGATCGTAAGCATTCTTATTACTTTAGAACCATTCTAGAATAAGGGGGCCTGAGTCAGGCAAAACCTAATATTGTGAATTTTGTCTTTATTTTGCTAGGAGTTCTTTCTATTATATTTTCCTGTGTTGGGGGGGAGAATGCAAATAATCATATGTAATTATCTTTCTAGCACTACAAAGTACAGAATACAGTGATTACAGTTACACTTGGAAATCTAGGAAATTTCAGTATTCATGTTACATGCCTAATTTTCATCAACATTTACCTTAATTACACAGTTACACTTTTTGCTGATTTGAACTGGGTACTACATGTTAAAAAGATTTTGTTTGGTCATAGTAATAAAAGCATTTCATTTTGTTAGTTCATTTGTCCCATACGGAACTGAAATTATCAAGTTATGATGCCAAAGGAAGGAATTAACATTAAGGAATCTTACTTCACAGAAAATATGTAACAATGGTTACACTTTTTGCTAGTTAACTTTAACATAAACCATTTAGTTTTCCATTAAGAGTGAAAGCAGTTGCACAAGTCATGTAAAGAACAAAGTTTCCCATAGGGAACTAAAGTATTTTACATTTGAGTTATTGTAGACCCAAAGTATTGTGCTCTTCATATTTCTATTTAAAAAAGTTTGTAACACAAATTCACAGACAATTTGGAATCTGTACATACATAGGTGTAGCCAGGTACTTTTCATGTGCCATGTGGAACCTTTAATTTTCTGGTTTAAATATAATTTATTTCATGAATTACCTTTAATACCAACAATGTCTGAATGCATTATTTACCATTTAGAAGAAGAAATATTAGTGCACAGAATAACAAACGTCATGAAAAATGTGAAAGATTGTTCTGTACAGAACATGGAATGGCTCTTAATCAATAGCAGGTAAAAAGGCTTCTATTAAATGTTCAAAGAAACCAGTCAGTACCTCTTCATTCACCATAGAGGTGATACAGAAATAAAACAATTTACTTTTTTTAGAATTTCTGCTAAGTATTAAAATTGTGAAGACCTATTCAATTAGTATTTGCTTTACCAATAACCTGTAGTACAAGCACGCATATAAGCAGGTAATTATGGGAATAAAGAATTATGTTAAAATTAAAGATACTGACTGGTATTACTTGCTCACAAAACTGTATTGCTGTACAGTTTATGTGGTGTACCCAATGTGATTCCTGGAGGACATAATATTCTGTTATCCTATGGGAGTGCACTGGTAGCACACCTATTGAAGGTAAGCTTTGCTGTGGAATAGTTGTATCAGACATCTGTACCAGAAAACAAATCTCCACTGTGACACCCTGATGTTCTTGGTATGCTATTAGCTATTATTACAGGAATACTCTTCACAAGGAGGATGGAGGGGGGGGGGGGGGGGGAGAGACAGAGAGAGAGAGAGAAAGGGGGGGAGAGAAAATCATGTTCTTAGGAGCAGCAAGCTTTACAGCAGCATATGCTGTAAAAAGCATAGTGAGATTTTCCTTTTCATAATTTCCAACATTGTACACAACTTTCTTGCACTTTTATGTTATCACATTTTTCCCTTGAGAATGGAGGAGGGGACAAAAAAAAAAAAAAAAATTTGCGAGCTTTCATAAGAACTGAAAACTCTACTTGCGTCATTTGTTATTTTCAAAATGTTACTCTCTTTCCAAATGCTGTTCTATTTCTTCAAACCAATTCTGAATTTCTCGGGTTATTACATATTATTTACTGTACATTGTCCAGCAATACTTCTGTTGTTACGGGAGTTTGTAATTTGGCACTACCTTTGTGCCACTGGTATTGGCTAGTGTACTTTTGCAGATAAGGAAATCGACTGGACTAGAATGTCCTGTCAGTATAGGACAAATTCAGACAATGTGGAACTTTTTACACTAAATTTGCAATATAATGTCACCCTCGTCTCATACAGATTGTAGCAGCCATTGGGATGCCTGTCTGGCCAGCTTCTGCAGCTTTTGCTTTCAGGTTTGTTTTCTGCTTGGGCCCTACAATGACAACCAGTCATTCCAGTGATTGACACCATGTCAAAGACGGAACCAAGATTCACAGAAATAAAATTCCATGGTTGTAATTCATAGTGTAATTAGTTTTGATCACTGACATGTTTTGAATTCAGTTTTAAAATAAAACCATGGTATCAGTCATTGTTTGGGTGTCAGACTGGAAAATTACAGTTTTAAGACACCCCAACCTTAAAATTAACAGCTGTGATTGATGTTATTTTCAACAAGTTCCTTCACTTCCTACATCATCATGGAGCAGTCCAATATAATATTATTACTAGACTTAACTTCCAAATGATACAAGTCATGCATTTACGATGATCCTTAATGTTGGCCTTTGTGTTTGTCTCATTTAAAAGTATTCTTGTCTTGTATCAAAGGCTGAAGCACTGTCCAAAACTGGTGCTTCTACCTTATCACGCAGTTAAAATACACCATGCCACGTACAGGCGTTAAATTTCTGATCAAAGAGAGAGCCAAATTCATAAGTGCATGTTGCAATTAGTGTGTCAGCATATATGCAGATCGGTAATGCATCACTACAGATAAAGAAGAATAATCATTTTTTCCGTTTATTCGTAAGTAATACTTTAATAGTTCAGTTGTAATTTCTGTTGTCAGTAATGATATCCCTTAGCAAACGATGTCAACTTTTTTTTTTTTTTTCAAGAGACGTCTTAACTGTTTTCCACACTTGATTTTCCGAATTATACCTGTAGTTAAAAGCTTTGGCAAGTAAGCTAATTTGTTGACCTCCATTGAATCTTAAATAGGGTTTTAAAACGGACAAACAAGTAAAGTACTCATAATATTAATAGTAAACGATTTGTAGGTCAGCTTGTCAAACTTCCAAAACACACTTGAATTTAGGAATTTCATAGCAGAACTGTCACTGTTTTTTACCGCTAGATTAGAAACACTTCATTATGTTGATGTTTAGATATCTAGAACATCCAATATACAAGACTTATGACGGTGCAGAACGAAAGACATTTTCATCCGTGTTTCGACACTTCGTTTTTTGCCAAATCCAGATATGGCGGACACTCAATGATATGATCTCTGGCCGGCACGCGCTAGAGCCATCTATCGGTAGGTCCGGTAGTTGAGCATCCCTCATTTCGCTAGCTTTAGACGCCTGTTTATTTACTGGCAGAAGGTACTAGCTCTCTAGTTACGTCCATGCATAAGAAAATCTAGCATTCAAGGATTAACACAGCACACATTCCCGTGCCCTCTGTGTCAATGACATCTATCGAATTCTGGCACACATTATGAAATTAAATACAGGAGGCTGCTTTTAGCAATATTACTTTATCGTCAACATAGAATCTGAGGCCGGTTGGAGTGGCCGAGAGGTTAAAGGCGCTACCGTCTGGAACCGCACGACCGCTACATCGCAGGTTCGAATCCTGCCTCTGGCATGGCTGTGTGTGATGTCCTTAGGTTAGTTAGGGTTAAGTAGTTCTAAGTTCTAGGGGACTTATGACCACAGCAGTTGAGTCCCATAGTGCTCAGAGCCATTTGAACCATTTTTTTTAGAATCTGAGAATATCAATAATAAGGTATTTATTTGCGCGTAATATTGAAAATATTATGATCAAAGTAATCTGATATGATCATGAGCGTCTGCAGGAATCTTTCCAGGAGGTGACTAGAATCTAAATTTGACATTTTTTTATATAAATAAGTTGTTCAGTTTCGAGACATGTCACGCCACAATAACTAAATTTTACAGGTGACACTAAAAACTCTGCACTACATGTTCCAGGGGAGGGCAATTGCCCCTTTTTGCGCTGCTGACCTGAACCCCCCCCCCCCCCCCCCCCCCTTCATAGACGCCTTCGTGCTATCCATCTTGCCGATTCCTATGGATATGATGACTTTGTGGCGACAGAAATGAAACTGATTAAAACAGAATAATCAACTTTCTACCACATGCAGATCCCTTCAACAATGAATGTAGAAGAAAACTCTTGCAGGTCGAGCTAGGTGGCCTTGTATTTGTACAATAACTTTGATAGATTCACTAATGATTGCGTGAACATTGTCCTGTAATTCTGCCAGAATTAGAGAATTATGTTTTCTAGCTGAAACAGTAATAGTGATTAAGGTCCATCCGTAAAACACGTACATTTATTTATGTAGTGCCCTCTGCATGTAAGTGAAATATTGCATGTGTCAGTTGAACAGTTGGTAGTATGTACCACAATGTCGTCTGTGAAATTTAAATCGAAGAGCGGTAGTAAGTGTTTGAGAAACAATGTCATTAAGAAGTTAGTGTACTTAATTAAAATTGCTTTGTGATTGACGTTTCCATGCGTCGAGTGGTAGGGGTCGGGCGTCCGCCAAACGCAACTGTTTCTCGGGTCGACCGAAGCGTCCGATCCCACCCGTCTGCTTTGACCCGTGGCGTAAGGCTGTTGTGGTGTGTGACGTTTTGACGGCACGGAGTTTGGTTTGTGAGTGTGGCGTGTTTGTAGGTGTCGTTGTGTTGCTGTTCGTGGTGCCCTCTGGTGGGGTGTCCAGGGGTTTTGTGTTGTGTGGTGTATTGGGTTCAGTTTGGTGTTACTAATTGTTCTCGTTTTGGCTGTGTGTAGAGAGGCATTGTTTTCAGTGAGTAGGTTTGCCACAAATCACCAAATTTATTAAATCATAGAAGGAAAATTAATGTTTTTCAGTCAATATTATGGGAAATATGGAAGCGTCCGATCTAACGGGTCAAAGCCGACGCGTGAGATCGGATGTTTCTGTTGACACATATTATGAGCTTATAGTAGAAGTTTTTATCGTGTTGTTATAAGTGAGATGTAATGATTGTTTGGCAGAACTTCAGGAAGACCATTAATTTTTCTATGGACGTATGAGCACTCCATCAGTGCAAAAAACAGCTCCTATATTCAACTAACACCAGCAAATTAGATACTGTAGTCTCTGTTGCATCTATCATGTTTTCATTTCTCTCAAATGTAATAGGTACAACTACAAATGTTGTAGAAAATTTGATAAAGCAGTGTATACATCGCAAAATGTACTATGGGTTCAAATCTGAAGTCTTATTTGAGGAAAATTTACTGGCAAAAGTATACACAATAGATGCTATTATGTATTGTTTTAGTTGCTTAATTGATTGAAGGTGGGAGGTACTGCTTACATATGCAGTTTAACGACTAGCATCTGAATCAAACAATATTCTTGGTCTTTATTTGAGTTCTTTAACACTGTGATATCAGAAAAGCTATTTTTTATGAAAACTGACATGCTGTGTATATATGTTAATGTTTAGTTAGGTTCCTGTTAAGGTGCCAGTAGTTTTCCATTTCTACAGTAGTACAATTTGCACATACAACTTTTACAGGAGGAACTTCAAAAATACTTTAACCAAGCTCCAAAAATATTGGCAAGTATGTCATAAGAATGTTAAGATGTCGTTCTTGTGGTCTTCAGTCTGAAGACCATACTGCGGCTATCTTTGCTAGTTTGTTCTGTGCAAGCCTCTATATATCTATGTAACTACTGCCCCCTACATCTATTTTAAACTGGTTAATGTAGTCTAGCATTTGTGTCCCAATATGATTTTTATAACCCACAGACTCCTCCAGTGTCAGACTAGTGACTTTGATGCTTCACGATGAATCCAATCAATGGATTCCTACATCTAGTGAAGTTGTGCCATAAATTTTTTCTTACCCAATTTGATTCAGTACTGCTACTGGTCATCTCATTACTTGTCCGATCAACTTAGGTAATTTTTGTCATTCTTCATCTTCAGAAAATTTTTTCTTGCTGTTGTATATCTACCTTCTATATCATCCCTACTTTGACTGCCACTGATAACTGAATAATTATTACTCTGGTGTCCAAACTTTTAGTGTCTCGTTTCCTAATGTAATTCCCTTCAGGATCACCTGACCAATTAAATAATTAAATAGTTCACTTATACACGCATCTTGTTCTGTAAATCCTATCATGAAGGAGAGCTTTCAGGGATGTTGAATAAGTCAAGTTATACACCAACAGGCAGAAACAACCAAAGTTGCCACTGCTGTAAAGTGCCAAACAACAAATTGTAACTTAAACTAATGTAATCCAGCAGATTAATTGTGATACTTCATTCGAAATTACTGTATATATCAATGTTAGGATGAAACAGCAGCTTTGAAGAAACCCACAATTCCTCCTGCTATTTTTATCAAATACCTCCAGTTAAAATGTTACTCTGCAGAGACCACTATCAGCAGTTGATCTGGTGGAAAACTCTGAATCTGTCTAAAATAAATGTTTCATTTATATGTAATACACATTCTTGAGCCAAGGTAGGATGTTAAAATGAATAACAAGTGGATAATGAGATGTTTTTTACTTTTTTGTTTTATTATTTCAGAATTTTTGATTTCTTTGTTGATATCCACTGGCAACCCATTGCAGACTTTTGCACAATAATACAAAACTTTATTCGGAAGTGCAGAGTGGACTACATTGTCCATATGGAAATTATTTCTACTGCTATTAGTGTGGTTGTGCATTTGAGTTCATCTTGAACGCACTCTACCTATTATTACATACAAGTACTTGTAGTGAGTTGTGTGGTTGTGGGTATACCCCCCCCCCCCCCCCCCCTTCCTCACGCTCTTGTTAATCTGTGTAATATGGTTCATCCTGGAATAAGAAGTTTATTAGTTTCTAAGCCATCTGACACAATAAAGCTGATGCTTGTGCAGAATATTCCTCAGTTTTCTCTGTTTCGCTTAAGGTAATTTGGATTTCCTTAAAAGCTTAGTAGGCTATGCTGTTTGTCAGTAGTTGATTATAATGTCTCTTCGTTAATCATCCAAATCTGAACTGCCAATACCTTTCCATTCCATACTCAGCCATCATATGTAGAGTGTCAGGGATGTCCTAGTTGAACAGTATGTCTTTCTCAGTGTTGTAAGTCATACTTCACCACGATTGGTTGAAATTGATCCCACAATTCCATAATTAAGTCTCACTGTCTTTCATATTTTTTGCTGCAGTGAATTTCTTCCCTAAGAACTGAAAAGAGAAAAATGAAATACACTGAAGCATCACAATATAATAAGTTTTGAAGATCCTCAGGTTGAGAGAAAAGCACTTCACACCAGGAACCAGTGGAAGCAAATTCATCAAGGCCTCCCACCCTCTCTCCCTCCCTCCCGTGATAAGATACTTTACACTGAATTGTGACATGAGTCACTTATAATAACCTTTCACTCAAAATTGCTTTTGGTCCTTTAAGCGGAGAGAAAAGTTCCTTTTTATTGTGCAACTATTGTCCTCCAGATTTTGATGCATGCAGCTGTTATAATTACTGATTCATTGTAGTGTTCACTATAAATGGATGATGTGTGATACTTAACTGACCGGGATATTACATCGGTAAAATTCTTGGGCTCATGTTCAGGAGGATGGCGATTCAAATCCCGATTCAGCCACTGTTACTTAGGTTTCCCTTGTTCTCTCTGAACCACTTCAAACAAATGCTGGTCTGATTCCCTTAAAGAGGGCACCATCAATTTTCTCCCATATTTCTCTTTCCTGGTTTGTGTTTTTATTTATATAGTCATAGGCAATCTCCATTGTATGGATGTAGTCAAAATACACTATTTCCATTATATCTCTACATCTATATCTGCTTGATTACTGTGCAGTTCATGCGAAGATGTTTGGCAGAGGGTTTATGGAACCACTTTCAGACTATTTCTTCACTGTTCCTCTCTTGAATAGCTCATAGGAAAAACAAAACCTTAAATCTTTCTGCAGAAGCTCTCATTTCTCATATTTTATTATAATGATAATTTCTCTCCATGTAGGTGAGAACAATAAAATATTTTCCCATTCGTGGGAGGAAGTTGGTGACCGAAATTTCCTGAAAAGATCTTACAAGAAAGAAGCCTTTTTTAAACCTTGAGTAACAATTAAATTGAAGAAACAGTGTACTTGATATTCAACCTTGAATATGGTATGGTTCTACCATGAAAAAGCTGAAGAATCCATAAATAAAAAATGCCATTGTTTTAATGATTATTACTACTTCTTGCATATCATATCTACTTCACTCTCGTCCCCAATTCACAATAGCAAAAAACGAGCTGCCTGTCTTTGAACTTCTTTGATGTTTTCTGTCAACAGTATCTGGTAAGGAGTCCACACTGCATAGCAGTTCTCCAGAAGAGAGTGGATGAACATAGTTTAGGCAGTCTAGATGATTTGTTGCATCTTCTAAGTGTTCTGCCAATAAAATGAGGTCTTTGCTTTGCCATCTCCACAACATTCTCTTTGAGGTGGTTCCAGTTAGTTTTTGGTAATGCTAATCCCTAGGTAACCAGCCCATATAACAAAGTGCATTTAAACACCCTCTTCTAAAACATGGAGAGATGCAACGGCACAGGATCGTATCTGACTCAATGACTGATGGCAGGGACCAGTGTGCCAGACAGCCTGGATGTGGATTTAGGAGCTTTTCCATTTCTACATCCACATAAGTAAATACTGGGGTGGTTAACACACCCTGCCTCATATATTATCCGATGACAATATTATTGCACTTGACCTCCTGTGGACATTATTGGAAACACAAGGTGATGTTACAATAAACAAGTACAGTGGTAATTAATGGAATTGGATTACCTTGTGAATAATTTCAATACAATTGTGCATATACTAATAAGTAATTCAGCGTATCCTCATGAAATGTTACGATAAAAACCCACAATAAGCCGACCATAGTGCCCTCACTCCTGGGTACAATAATATTGTGGTCAACTAATAAGCAATTCGCAAACACTTTGAAAAACAAGGTCATAATAAACCTTGAGATTACACTAGATGCAGACAGAAGGGGCACATGCATTCCTCCTTTGGGAGGGAGGCACTGGAAGTAGCCTTAAATTGCCGTAGGGTTTGTCAACCCCGTCATAATAATTGCCTGTAGATGGGCATGGTTGATTCTTTATGAAAATTGGAGGTTGACCATACCAGTCTTGACCCGGCATTGTCTAGATAAAGGGCACCAGAAAGGAAGGGAAAAAAGAAAGGAACTGAGCAAGGTGGCACAGTGGTTAACACATTGGACTTGCTTGCATTCAGGACGATGGTGGTTCAAACCCGCATATGGTCATCCAGATTTAGATTTTATGTTATTTCCCTAAATCTCTCCAGGCAAATGCTGAGATAGTTCCTTTGATAGGGCTCAGCCAATTTCCTTCCCCCACCCTTAACACACTCAGAGCTTGAGCACCATCTCTAATGACCTCGATGTCGACGGGACATTAAACCCAGTCTTACTTCCTTCCAAAAAGAAAGGAATTATAATCTCCAGGTATTTACTTGAATTGACAGCTTTGAAATGTGTGTGATTCATCATGCAACTGAAATATTTCTTGTTTTTCACTGTCATGTGGAAGACCTCATACTTTTTGTTGTTTCTGGTCAACTATCACTTTTTTCACCATGCTGATATCTTATCTAAATCATTTCACAGTTCAAACAGTTTAAGAGGGCCATTCAGGCAGTCGCCAACATTCCTTACATAGATTAAGAACAGCAGAGGATCTGTAATGCCTCTGGATAACACAATTTATCACTTCTGTTTCTCTCGATGACTTCCATGAGTTTTCTGGCATGAAATCACATATCCAATAGCTCAACTGAGACGATGCTGCATAGGCATCAAGTTTGCTTACAAGCCCCTTGTGAAAAATGGTGTCAAAAGCTTCCTGGGATGGGGGGATGAAATGAGCTTAAGATCCCCTGTCAATAACACTCATTACTTTGTGTTAATAGGAATCTAATTGTGTTTCACAATAATAATATTTTCTGAATCCATGGTGGTTATATATGTCAGAAGATCATTTTCTCAAATGTATATCATATTGTTGGAACACAGTATATGTTCCAAAATGCAACCGCAAATCAGTGTTGGTGGATATAATTTGTAATTCAGTGGATTACTTCTGTTTTTTTTTCCCTTGTATGTAGGTGTGACCTATGTAATTTTCCAGTTCTTAGACAGGAATGTTTTGTCTGCTAAGTAGTTGCATATGATTGATAAAAGTGGAACGATTTCAACAGCCTATTCTGAAAGGAACTTTAGTGTTATATGATCTGGACTTGAGGACTAGTCTTTTATAGTGACATAAGTTTCCTGTTGTACTTAAAGTGTAGCCACTTCGAAATAACTCATTTTGGCAATTTTTCTTGTTTCAAATTCTGTAGTATTTACTGCAATTAATATACTAATTGTCTTGCTGATGGTATACTTTACATATGACCAGAATCTCTTTCGATTTTTCACCAGATTTCAAGTCGGAGATTTGTTGTGGAAACTGTTGAAAGCATCTCACATTGAAGTCTGCTCTGACTTTCTGTAAAACACAACCAGCCTTGAAGATTTTGTTTTCTTTTAAATCAGGCATAAAGTTTTCATTGCTTCTGCAACAGGTTTGTGATCTGTTTTGCGCACCATGGGGATTTTGTCAATCTGTTATTTTACCTGGTATAAGATCATCAGTTACCATCAACACTTTTTTCTAAATCAGAACCACAGCTTGTAGACACATACAGTGTATTCTTAGTTTGGAAAGGATGGTTATTTTTTTCTCAAAGGCATCAATTGAATTTTTCCTAATTTTAGATGTATTTTGTATTTAGTCTCAGTGGATTTAAATGTTATGGTGTTCGGTTTCACTGCAGTGACCTTGTGGTCACAACAACTACATCTATGCTCTGCAAGCCATCGTATGGTGTTTGGTGTTGGGTACTTTGTGTAAAACTGTCACTTCCTATTTTTCCTACTCGAGTTGCGTATGATTCGTGGGAATAACAATTGCTGTTAAGCCTCTGTGTGGAATCAAATCTCTCTAATTTTATCTTGGTGGTCTTTTTGTGAGACAGATATGGGAGGAAGCAGTATATTGGTTGACTCCTCTAGGAATGGTACATTTCAGGAGTTTTAACTTGCAGCGTCTGTGAATGGAGTTGATTGAGCACCTCCATGACACTTTCATGATTACTAAATGAACCTGTAACTAAATGTGGTGCTCTTCTTTGTGTCTTCTCTGTTTTACCAATCAATCATATCTGGTGTGGATCCCAGATGATGGTCAGTATTAAAGCATTGATTGAACAAATGTTTTGTGAACTACTTTCTTTTTTGATTGACTCCATTTCCTGATGATTTTTCCAATGTATCTGTCTGGCATCTGCCTTACCTGTGATTAATTTTATGTGGTTGTTCCACTTCGGATCACAGTGTAAGCATACTTTTAGGTATTTTATGGAAGTAATGGCTTCCAGTTATTGGTCTGCAGTTGTGTTGTCATAAAATGTTTATTTCTCTGTATTCACAATATGTTCCATTTGTTTATGTTGAGGTCAGTTACCACTCTCTGCACAAAGTGTCAATCATAAGCAGATCTTCCTGCATTTTACTGATTGCTGTGTCATGAGGCTCTGTGTTAGCTGAGGATTGTTTGTCACTAAGAGCTCTAGTATGTTATCACAACCTTTTGCACTTGGGTGTAGGCATCTGAACTATCTGCTCAGAAGAATTTTCAGAAATTTAGTACGATGTTTTATGCCTACCATTTACTTGAAACATGTATTTTGACAGTGTACCGATAGTGGACTTAAGCCACCACCTATTATAATAGTGCAAGTTGCGTCTCTAATAGAGATGAAACTCAGATTTTTTTTGAACATGTCAGCAACTACATTGTCTTTATTAGGGGTCAGTAAAAGGAACACACACACACACACACACACACACACACACACACACACACACACACACACACACAAAAAGCAAGAACACCAGTCACACATATTACAGCTATTTCCAGCCACTCTATCCAGAACCAATTGGAACAGCACTCCTCCATCCATACTATCTCACAGCAGCTGTCCACTTCGCTTGCACTACAAAGTGAACTACCTCTAACAGCAACAAACGCACTACCACCCTGTGAATTTAAGGTATCCCTTGTGAACATCATTAGGTCCTTGGTGAAAATGTTGACTGAACTTCTGGGTCTTTAGCCAGCTTTCAGTACCTATAATGATTTAAGCTTCATTGCTTTCTGTTAGTCTTGAAGCTCTTATTCTTTTTCAATATGGCTATGGCAATTTACAGTTATAATAGTGATGGTTCCTAGGTCTATTCTCATTCTGTGTTTGACCTTGTCACACACTTAGAGACTGAATCCCTCTTTGTATTTTCCTGGGACCCTATAACCTAAAAAACTGCCAAATGCACACAAGGCGCCCCCCCCCCCCCTGCCCACCAGTGTAGCCACCTCCTGTATGTAGAGGACCTATGAAATATTAAGACCCTGATACCTCCACCACATGATGCTGGTCAAGGAATCTGCAGCCTGCAGAACTGGTGTTAACTCTGATTCAGACCATCCACAATTTTACAAACATATCAGTTGAAACAAAACTAAATCAGGTTTATAATTTATATAAAGAACAGCTACCAGCCACATGTAGCTGTTCTTTATATAAATTATAAACCTTAAGTACAACAGCCACGTTTCTCAACATGTCGACTTTCGACAAAATAGCGTAAAACTAAATCACTCCTATGTTTATAAAAAATTCAATTCAAGATTTTGCAGACATAACCAAAGGAAGATAAAAATTACAATTAAATCAAACTTGGATGCCTCCAGTACTTCATTAATGCATTTTCACAATTCTGCTCTATGGCCTCTTCACTTCTACAGAATAGTGTGTGTCCAAAGGTACCTAGAAAATCCACAAGAGCAGCAGCAAGCTCATTATTATTAGTGTTTGGTCCAAGGTATTCATTTAGGCTGTATAGAAAAGGTGAGACCAAGTAACCTCTTAACTTATTTATTTAGCATCCAATAGATCACACATGGTGATATAGGATTTGTCATTTGATAACACGTACCATATAACAACACATACACATAATAAATTGACAAACATATACAAACAGCAAACAAATTACATACACATAGTACATAAGTAGTGTACAAGAACTTATTACCCAAAAACAAAAGTACATGCTCATGATAAACAATTATAGATCATGAACTACGCCTTGTACACAAAACGTATTATGGATATTTAAGATTTTTCCTAAGTACCATAGTTATTAAGTTGAAAACATAATTAAATTAGTTTGAATTTTTAAAAAATAAGTACAGGTTTCAATCCACAGTTTGAGACAGGTATTCATTTACTCTGTAGTAGCATTTTTCCATGAAGTATTTTTTTTACTTCAAGCTTGAAATTATTTTTGCCTTTCAGTTCTTTAATTTGAGATGGAAGTGCATTTAAAAGCTTTATTCCTAAGTGGCTAACATATTTCTGACTTCTAGTTTTTGCTACATAGGGAATGTGGAAGTCTTTCCAATGCCTTGTATTGTGATTATGGTAGCTTGAGTTGGTTTGGAGATCGCAGTTATTTTTACTGATCATTTCCAGGCATTTAAAAAATATATTGATGGTATTGTCAGTATCTTTAGTTGTCTGAATAAGGGTCTACAGTGAGTTTGTGGTGGGCTGTGTGTCATGATACGAATAGCTCTTTTTTGCATAATAAAAATGTCATGTAGTCTTCACCTGGTTTTTCCCCAAAAACTTATGCCATAGCTTCCAACTGATTTGAAATAACTAAAGTACAGTGCTCTAATACATTCTTTGCTACATACCTTGGATATTATTCTTAAGGCAAAACATGCTGAGCTAAGTTTCTGAGTAAGATATACACTGTGTTCATTCCAGTTTAAATCTTGGTCAATTCGCATTCCCAGAAACTTTGCGGTGCACACTTTTTCTATTTGTTTGCTATCTAGCATAAGGCACATATTTTCCCCTTGACACTTGCTTCCATACTGTACAAAGTTTGTTTTCTTTGTATTTAATCTCAGCTTATTTGAATAAAACCATGACTGTATGTATGAGAGCATTTTTCCTGCTGTAGTACACAACGATTATTTTATATCACTAATTATGATACTCGTGTCATCTGCAAATAGAATTTTGGCTGAGCTGTCTGGAGCCTGTATATTATTGATATAAATTAGAAATAACAATGGGCCCAGAATGCTGCCCTGTGGAACACCTATTTCAATTTGTTTTGGTTCAGATATGAGTATAAAATTGTGAAGATTGTTGGATGACCTCAGCTCAACAACTTGTGACCTGTTTTGCAGATAAGATTCAAACCATTTTTTAACAGTACCCCTGATGCCTATGCTTCAAGTTTCTCTAGTAATATTACATGGTTCACAGTATCGAAGGCTTTGGATAAATTTAGATTAATTCCAACAACCTGTTTATTTGACTCCAAATTTCTTACTATTTCTGTTGTGTAGTTCAATATGGCTGTTTCTGTACTGTCCCCTGCTCGAAAGCCATGTTGACTGTTATTTATTAGTTTACGTTTTTCTAGATATTTTGTAACCCTGATTTTCATTAATTCCTCAAGTATTTTGGAGAAGGCTGGGAGGAGAGATATAGGTCGGTAATTTTATGTCTGTCACCACTTTTGTATAGAGGTATCACTTTAGAGATTTTAAGTTTATCTGGAAATATCCCTTCACTAAGGGACAAGTTTGCTATGTGCACTATAGGTTTGACAATACATGGAGCAATTTCCTTTATTATTGATACAGGTGCATCATCCAACCCAGAGGACATTTTGGATTTCAAGCATTTAATGACTTTTAGAACTTCATGCTTATCTGTTGGGATTGCCATCATGCTGGTATTTACCATTGGAGTCTTCACTGTTGGTTGTTGCTTAAATTTACTACTTAAAGTAAGTGGAATATTTACAAAATAATTGTTTACATAGTTTGCCATGGCATCTTTTTCTATGGGAATATTTTCATTATTTTGAAGATTGATTTCCTGTTCTTTAGTTTGACCCCCAGTTTCTTTTTTTACCGTTTTCCACATCATTCTGGACTTCTTACTAGCCTGCCTTATTAATCTATCATTACTTAATAATTTTGCTTTTGCTATTACTTTGCGGTAAATCTTTTTGTATGTCCTCACATACTCAACAAACTGCTGATCATGAAATGTTTTTAACTTTAAACTTAGTAATTTCATGGTTTCACTTGACTTTTTTAATCCGGGTGCAATCCAGGTCCCTTTCGATCCAGATGATCTATAACTCAAAAGCTTTTTTGGGAAACACACATCAAAGGATGTCATAAAAGTGGAAGCAAATATATTGTAAGCATCATTTGTGTTTGTTTTTGCCAAGACCTTTGACTAAACTGCATTTTTTAAATTATTTTTGAACTGATTACAATTTTCAGTGGAGAAAAATCGTTTGTACTCCTTTTTATTTTCCTCCTCCTTGGGAGTTGCAGTGAGATTAAAGGTTAGTGCATTATGATCTGATAATCCTATATTCACATTTGTAACTGCAACTTCATGTGTGACCACATTTGAGATGATGTTACTTCTGAATACAGATATATTTTTTATGCATTTTGCCCTGTGTGCTAATTAACTACAGTATCAGTTAGTGGAGCTTTTTCTAGGGGATTCACTGGAAGATGGACTATAGTTTCAAATAACTAATATAACAAAGCTAAAAATGAATAACAAAAGAAATGCTGTGTGAAAATACACTTGCCTTAGATGAACGTATGAAAAAGCCAACCTACTCTCCTTAAAAGCAGGAAAGCTGTCAATAGTGCATTCATTGAAGTTGGTGATGCTGCATACAAAGCCCATTTCAATGGAGAACACTGCTAGTGCTATTAGCTACTGTTGGCTCATAGTACTTTGCAGAAAAGTTTCTTTGCTGTTCAGGGTGAAGAAAGATCACTCCACCTAAGATGTTGTCATTGGTAAGGTAGCAGTCACTTTCAGGAGTTTAAGTGTTTCACTAAAAAGCTTCTGCTAGGCTCAGTTCGATGAACAGGAATTTCAGAAATGGAACAGCACCTGTGAAGAATTCCAAACCTATCCTTGTGTACAGTATCTGCAGGCCCCCTTGTCAGCTTATTTCATTCAAGGAAGAGAGATATCTCGAAACACCTCTTCAGCCCTGTTTGTGGAAATTGACTTGTGTACGAAATGAACTTAACAGAACTAAAGAATTTGCAGTGACGAGATGCTCAGTGAAGTGAAAGCACTCAACAGCTTGAGTGACAAAAGTATCACACGCTTCTTTTGCAGCAACAGGTTTTGGAAGTTTGTTTCCCCACCCCCCCCCCCCCCTCTCTCTCTCTCTCTCTCTCTCTCTCTCTCTCTTTTCCTGGTGTTGCCTCTTTCTTATAAGAACCTCTAATATATTCATTGATGTGGAACTATACTGTGTTAAGAGATGTAACAGGAACCCAAAATTTAATTTTCATAAAATGAGAGTTCTGTTTCACTTGCTAGCACACTGTAAGATCTTAACTTGTCTTTATAAGTGTCAAAGACTGGCTGAAGTTTGGTTTATGTACCAATTTCTGTATGCCATTTTTACTTCTTTCTGTGGTTGTATGTTACTTTTTGTGATTCATCCCTTAGGATTTTCCATATTTAGATTTCCAAATACAGCAAAGCATTGAGTATTAATGTTGTAATGTAATATTGAGCAGAATGAAAGCTGAAATTCTAAATTTCACATTCATAAGATCATTCACACAGAATCGTACAAACATACCATCAGTTGACCATTGGACAGACTCCCATGTGGATGATGTAGTAATAAGCATCACTGGTGTACAGAAACAACAGAAAGATTTGAAGGCAAATAGATTACCAGGTTCAGATGGAATCCCATTTTTTTTACAAAGAGTACTCTACAGCATTAACCCCTTACCTAGTGCGCATTTATCATGAGTCTTTCACCCAGCACAAAGTCCCAATTGACTGGAAAAAAAGCACAGATGACTCCAGTTTATAAGAAGGGTAGAAGAATGGATCTGGAAAATTACAGATCAATATCCCTAGCCTTGGTTTGCTGTAGTATCTGTGAAAATATTCTCAGTTTGGATATAATAAACTTTCTTGAGACTTAGAATCTCATTTCCATGAATCAGCATGGTTTTAGAAAGCATCGCTGATGCGAAAGTCGGCTTGCCCTTTTCTCACATGACATACTGCAAACTGTGGATGAAATGCAACATGCAGATACCATATTTCTAGATTTTCCGAAGGCATTTGGCCCAATGCCAGTTCACAGATACGCAAATAGTTCAAAGATTTCTCAAGTAATAGAACGCAGTATATTGTATTCAACAGTGATTGTTCATCACAGACAAGGGTATCGTCAGAAGTGCTGCAGCGAATTGTGATGGGATGGCTGTTGTCCTCTGTATACATAAATGATTTGTGCATCAATCTGCAGTTGTTTGCTCATGATACTGTGGTGTAAGTAAGGTGTTGAAGTTGAGTGACTGTTGGAAGATACAAGACGGCTTAGACAAAATTTCTAGTTGGTATGATGAATGGCAGCTAGCTCTAAATATGGAAAAATTTAAGTTAGTGAGGATGAGTCGGAAGAACATAACTGTAACATTCAGATATAGTATTACTACTGTCCTGGTTGACATGGTCAAGTCGTTTAAATATCTGGGCGTAATGTTGCAAAGCGATATGAAATGGAATCGGCATGTGATTACTGTAGTAGGGAAGGTGAATTGTCAGCTTTGGTTTATTGGGAGAATTTTAGGAAAGAGTGGTTCACCTTCAAGGGGTGACCTATTTTTGCATAGTGCTAGAGTGTTTGGGATCAGTACCCGGTCAGATTGAAGGGAGTCATCGATGCAATTCAGAGGCAGGCTGCTAGATTTGCTACTGGTTGGTTCGAACAACACAAGTGCTATGGAGACGCATTGGGAACTCAAATGGGAATCCCCGGAGGGAAGGTCACATTCTTACTGAGAAACATTATTGAGAAAATGTAGAGAACTGGCATTTGAATCTGTATGCCACCAACATAAATTGCGCATAAGGACCACGAAACTAAGGTAAGAGAAATTAGGGCTCATATGGAGGCATATAGATAGCTGTTTTCCCCTTGCTCTATTTGTGAGTGGAACAGAAAGGAAATAACTAGTAGTGGTACAGGGTACACCCCGCCACACACTGTATGGTGGCTTGCAGAGTATGGATGTAGATGTAGGAGTCTCCCCATGTCACTCTTGTATGTTATTAGATGAGTATATCTCCTACCAGTCTTCTGCTTTTATTAATTCTTCTATTTTTAAAATTTCCTTGCTTCAAGTGGCTAAAACTTATGAGTATTTCTTCACAGGCATAATTTATTCCTGATATTTCAGCTACTTGGCTGTAATTACCTGATATTGCTGTAATTTATTCAAACCACCCTCTGTGTATCTGTGGTATATTAATGACTATGTAACTGATAAATGTCTGTGAGGTTCCACAACACTCTTTTGGGATACATATTCCTAACTTGAGATTTTATGTATTGATGACATTGTAAAAAATCATGTATGACTATCCTCTATTCACACGATGTGGGTTAACTGACCACCTGTCAAATGCTAAGGCAAGGAAAAATCATGAACACATGTATCCAGCATTCATGATAACAAAGTATGCAAAATCACAACTATTACCCCTCCTACAACTTTTGAAAACTGAATCTGCTGCGGCCGTCCCTTCTCGAAGTTCCTGCACCACCATCTTCAATAACCACTTCTTGCATCCAGCTGAGGCAGCAGCTCACTCCTCGGGGTGTTTAGTGGTGACAGGGCTCCCTCTCAGAACACCACTCAACAGAAATCCACCAATCAGAGGCCTGAAACCAGCGAGCAGCTGCATGAGCCCAGGACTGTGGGTCTGTTTCTACACTCAGTGGACAAGCCCTGCCAAGAACCTGGACTACCAAAAGTGAAAGAGAAGGAAAATAGTTCTTGGGAGAAGGCTATTCCTGTGACCCTGGAAGTGCCAGCTCCCTCCCACGCCATATGATATTGAACTAATGTTCATTAATGTTGTTCCATCTCCACTTGTGACGGGCAGTAATGCTGGGCCATGACTCATCCCCCTGGCCTCTTCACACCTAACAAGGACACCTGTAACATGATGACCCATTGAAATTGTAATGGATATTACAGTCACCTACTAGAACAACAACTAATTTCCTTTTGTTATTTGATCCTTGTAGCTCTCCAAAAACACACTTCGACACTCTCCGCCACTTCAAGGTTACTTCACATTCTGTCAGAACTGTATGGCCCTAGAGGACATGTGAAGGTATCTTTCTATTGGTTTGCACATATGTCATCCGTGAATGAATTGCCTTCTCTCCCACATTGGAAGCAATAGAAATACAGGTGCAAAAGGCCCCAGTGATTGCCATTTGTAATGTTCATCCGTCTCCAGGCAGGCGATGTATTTACCTTGATATGACCACCTTAATCCAATAACCCTGTTGCCTTCCCATTTTTTCGCCACTTGTGGATTTCAATGCATGCCACCTTCTACAGGGAATTACCCTTTGTCTGGTAGAGGCCTTATTGACCAGCTTATTTTTGATTTTGATATGCATCTCCTCAATGATAGTACTTACAGCCACTCCAGTGCCAGATAGGGTGCATTTTCAGATATTGAACTAATTCTCTCTTTCCCCATCTTGTGGCTTCAGTATCATGGCTGTCACATGAAGATCATTCTGAAAGTGACCAGTTTCTGATGGTCCTGTCACTTCCTTGCCCCCACCTCCCCTCCCCTCCCCTCAGGGGGCTCACCACTCTTTGGTGAGTTTGTACTAGGCTACCACGAGGCCCTAGCCTTTACCATATCCCTTCCCTTTCCATGCTGCATGTTTGTCCTTCTGTTTGGGGACCATGTCTGGGATATTTTTGGGAATGTATTCTTATTTTTCAGTAGGCCAGCATTAGAACTGTCCCTCATTTGTTTTTTCTTCCTTTCTTCATTCTCCATCTCATACCTGTCTCCCACTTTGGTGTTCGAGGTTCCTCTGTTTAACTTCCTTCCTGTGCACTCCTGAAGGCCAGCCAATGTGTTTGATGTGCAACAGGTAGCTGAGTAACACACAACTCCCAGCCCTGGGGCGACTGGTTGGGTTCACATGTACCCTCTGATTGCTGAGTTGTGACCTTCCCAAATTGCCAGTTGGTCTCTGTCAAAAGTTTGGGAGGTGTGACCTGAGGTGTGAACAATCAGCTAAGACAGGAGAGGCCCCACTCAGAGGATCTCCCCAGTTGGAAGGAATGCACCATTGGGTATGTTGGCAACTATGGGGCAGTTTTCTCACAGCGAGCCACTCGCTTCAGCACAGTCTGTGTCTGCTAAATGTAAATGGAATGGGGCTAAAGATTCAAAGACTCTTCCAGTCACATCTTGGTTCGTTGTGGTATCACATACTGAAGGAGGTCAGTCCTTTGCTACTGTTAATCCGTTTATTCTTCAGAAAGGCATAGAGGCACTTGCTGGCTCTGTGAAACCTTGCTCTTGTCTGCATAATGGGACTTTTCTTTTGGAAACCAATAGTGATTTTGAAGCTCGGCAACTGCTTACAGCTTCTCTCCTCCACAGCTAACCTGTTTGTGTCAAGGCCCATCGAACACTAAATTCTTTGCATGTTGTTATTTATACTCAGCTGCTTTATGATCTGACCAAGGGGGAAATCCAAACTTACCTCTCTGATCAGGGTGTCACTGCAGTGCATCGGATAATGAAAATGGTTGATGTCACCCCTTAGTTCGTATGTGCACTCTTTTTCTCAATTTTGATTGAGTAGTGGTGCCATCAAAAATCAAAGCAGGCTATGAAATTTTCAAAGTCTGACCATACATTCCAAACAAAATGCGTTGCTATCAGTGGCAATATTACAACCACACTCGAATGTCCTGTAAAAAACACTGCCAGATATGTTATATGTGGCAGGGATACTCAGGAGGGCAATTGCCTATCTCCTGCTCCCTGTTGTATCAGTTGCAATGCAGACACTGCTGCCTCATCCCAAGAATATCCAATGTATCTTGATGAGGGGGCTGTCCAGGAGACACGGGTGAAGGAAGAAGTACCTTACCCTGTTGCTAGCAAGTTGTTGGCTAGTCAAAACCCCTGTATTGTACCATCCGGGAATTACAGTTCTTTTCTTGTTACACCTCTCCATGAAGGACAAGACCGCGCAGACTTGCGACCTCAAATTCAGCGTTTCAATTATCAAATCACCCAGTATCACAGTAGCATCCCTCTATCCTGCTCTTCCAGCTGCACACCAAGCCACAAAATCTTTGTCCCAGTAACGAAATCCCATACTTCATGACCAGTAGGCCTGTTGGGACAAAAGGAGCCCCAAACAAATACGAATAGTCTTCTCCTTCACTGACTCAGAGATCCTCTTCAATGATGTCGCTGCATGATACCCTTTCGCAGTTGAACTCTGTTTTGCCAGTATGCACCTCCAACTGTTTTTCTGACCTGGAATCTGCAGGCCGACACAGAGAAAATGCCAGTGACTCTGTAGATCTTGTGGAACATGATCTTCCAGCCTCTGTGCCCTGTGGTGGTGAGTCTTTGAAGGCTGGCACTCGGCAGCCACTGAAGTGACAACCTTTCATTCCCCCCCCCCCCCCCTCTCCCCTCCTGGTTCCCTATCGTGCCTCTCCTCCAAAGCAACATTTTCAGCCTTTGATCCAACAAGGAGGAGTTATAGTTGCTCTTGGAATCACAGCATCCACTTGTCTTCTGCCTCCAGGAAAAAAAAAAAAAATGGTGCCCTTGCAACTGCTCTGACCTCACCTTTCTTTCTGATCCACTTTGACCTTCCCCCAAGGATGGAATATGGCATTCCATCTTGTGTGGGAATCATGATGCTCATTCAGGATGATGATCGTAATCAAACCATCTCACTGAGCACCCTTCTACAAACTGTTGCAGTCCACATTTTCCTTCCTCGCCTCATTTTTCCTCCTTGTAACATCTGCAACCCTATTGGTCATTCAGTGTCACCAGGGCAGACTTCCTCCAGCTTAATGGTAAACTCCCTCACTCCATTTTGGCGCTTAGTAACTTTAATGTATACCGTCTCTTTCGGGGATTTTCCAGAACCTGTTCAAGAGGTGCTCTCTTGGCTGACCACCTCAGCCTCATCTGCCTCAACACTGGAGCACCTGCATTCCTTTCAGACTCCACACACAACTATTCACATCTCAGCCTCTTGTTCTGCACTGCCCAGCTTACCTGTCATCCTGAGTGGTCCATTCTGTCTAACACATACTCCAGTGACCATTTCCCATGTGCTGTCAATTTGCTGACTCCTGACTCACGTGCATGTAAATCCAACTGGCAGCTTTATAAGGCTCACTGGAGGCTTTACTCCTCCCTGATGACCATTGCTGAAAAACATTTTCCCAGATGTGATGACCAGGTAGAATACCTTACAAATGTTATCCTTGCTGCAACCGAACATCCATTCATCGCACTTCGTCATTACCACACTGTGTCCAAGTCGTTTGGTGGACTGAGGCATGCTGTGATGCGATTTTCACACAGAGATATGCTCTCCACGTTTTAAATTGTCAACCTATCATGGCAAACTGTATTCGTTACAAACATTTGCATGCACAGTGTCGTCACGTTCTTCAGGATAGCAAAATAGCTAGCTTGATTTCATTTACTAGTACTTTCAACAGTTCCACTCCCTCTTCCATCATGTGGGCCAACCTCCAGTGGCTCTATGGGACCAATGTCCAGTCCTAAGTTTCTTGCCCAACCATAGCAGATGATGTCATTCTGGACCCCATTGCTCTCTCCAACACCTTAGGCTGCTATTTTGCAGATATTTCTAGGTCGATTCACTATCACCCTGCCTTTCTCCATCAGAAATGAGTGGAGGAAAGATGATAGCCTCCTCCTCTGTCATGAATATTATAGTACCACCTTTATTATGATGGAGCTAGATCATGCTCTCACTTCATCCTGATCTTCTGCCCCAGGACCGGATGATGTTCACATTCAGATGTGGCAGGACCTTTCTCTTGTAGGCAAGTACTTCCTTCTTCATATGTACAATCGCACCTGTGTACATGGCACTTTTTTCAGGTGCTGGCGTGAAATCACTGCCATACCTGTACCTAAGACCGGTGAGGACAAACACCTTCCTTCTAGCTGCCATTGCTGTTCTGTCACCAGCTGTGTTAGCAGGGTGATGGAATGTATGATCTGTGCCTGGTTGGTGTGATTGCTCGAGTCTCATAATTCACTAACCAGTACACAACATAGATTTCGAGCACACCATGCTGCAGTTGACAATATTGTCACTTATCAACCCATGTCATGCACACTTTTCTGTGGAAATACCAGACTGTGGCGTGATGTTTGATTTGGAGAAAGCCTATGACACCTGCTGGAGGACTGGTATCATCTGTACTCTCTACAGATGGGCCTTCTGAGGCCATTTCCTACAGGAATATCTGAAAAACAGAGTTTCCAAGATATGTGTGTGTGTTCTGCTTTGTTGGACATCTCTTTCCAGGAAAATGGGGTGTCTCAGGGCTTCATCCTGAACGTTGTCCTCTTTGCTATAGCCATTAACGCAGTTATGGATACCTCCCACTTGGCATCTCCGGCTCCAAAGAGAGTGATCTGTTGCAGTTCTCCACAAAGTTGTCTCCTTGAGCTGCGTCTTCAACTATGTCTCCATCATCTTTACTCGTGGAGCATCAACAATGGCCTTTGATTTTCCGACAGAACTGTTTGTATGAACTTCTTGTGGCACAATGGGTTTCTTCCACCATCTTTACATCTTGGGCCTGTTTCTCTTCCATTCGCTGAAACTACGAAATTATTGGGGCTCATTCTTAATAAGAGATGTTCTTGGTCCTCTCACATGTCTTACCTGGCTGCCTGCTGTACCCAGTCCCTCAATGAAGTAAATTTCCTAAGTGATAATTCCTGGGGAGCGGATCAGACAGCCCTCTTTCATTTGTACTGATCCCTGGTCTGTTTGAAACTAGGCTGTGGATGTTTTGTTTATGCATCTGCATGTCTGTCCATCTTATGCTGTCTAAATACAATGTACCATCATGGAATCTGTTTAGCCACTGGCGCCTTTTACACTAGCCTGGCTGAAAATCTCTGTGCAGAAGTTGCCAAACTACCCCTGTCATACCAATGTGATGTTCTGCTCAGTGGACATGCATGCTGTTGGTCTGAAATGCCTGACCACTCATCCAATGCCTCCTCCTTCAATGACCCCTTTGACTGCCAGTATAGGGCACATCCCTCTTCTCTATTACTTCTGGAGTTAGCTTTCAGCTATTGCTCTGGAAGCTTAACTTCATGCTACTTGCCAATTTCCCAATGGTTATGAACCCTTCACCATCTTGGCTTCTTGCAGTAGCCCATGTTCACCTTGGACTTCATTTGCTTCCTAAGGAAACTAGTCCAGATTCCATCTATCACTGTAGGTTTCTCAACCTTCGCACAGAACTTAGCAATAGCAACTTTGTGTAACCTGATGGCTCCTGGACTGACCGTGGTGTCGGGTGTGTCTTTGTCATTGGCACCGACAATTTTTGATATCAGCGTCTGGAACACTGCTCAGTATTTACAGCAGAGCTCTTTGCCCTGTATCAGACCACACAGTACATCCAGCAATTCAATCGTGTAATCTTCTCTCATTCTCCCAGTGGCCATCAGACCCTCTGTGTGCTGTACATAGCCTATCCCTTAGTGCAACAGGTCCAAGAAAGCTTCCACATGTGCACTCTTGAGGGAGTCACTGTGATGTTTATGTGGGTTCCAGGTCACATTGGTCTGATGGGAAACGAGGCTGCTGATGCTGCTGCCAAGGCTGAAGTCCTCTTACATCGGCCTCCTAGCTCCTCCATTCCTTCCTTTGATCTCCATATTGCCGTCTGTCAGCAGGTGGTATCACTTTGGCAGCACCACTAGTCTCCCTTCATGGGAACAAGCTCTGGACAATCAAACTTCTCCCAGCAGCTTGGCCGACCTCCTCTCAGCCCCTCACCATTTTACGTAGGTTATGTACTGGGCACTGTCGTTTCAGGCATTGCTGTTTGTTAATTTGTGATCACCCCCACTTTGTGCTCATTGTCATCAGCCTTTGATGGTTCATCATTTTGTGATCAAATGTCCTTTTTTTTTAAACACATACATTCTAATGTATGTTTTGCCAACTTAGTTATCAATCATTTTAGTGAGCAACGCATGAGCTGTTGACCGCATTTTACGAGGGCGGTTCAGAAAGTAACCTCCGATTGGTCACAGTGCGGGTTGTGGGGGGAGTAGCGACGCCATCTGTGCGTTCACGCACTCAGCAGGTCAGTCAGCATCAAGCCGTGGTCGAGTGAACGTCGTACCTGCGCTAGTTTAGTATTTGTGGCAGTTTGAAATGTGTGCTGCAATAGAAAACCCCGCCAAATGTGAAGTGCGTGCTGTCATAAGGTTTTTTACAGCCAAAGGATATTCTGCAGCAGCTATTCATCGTGAGCTTTGTGCCGTGTACGGACCAAGAGTTATGAGTGAAGGAGTTGTCCGTGAATGGGTACGTTTATTTAAAAGTGGACGAGAAAACGTTCATGATGAAGAGAGGAGTGGTAGACCATCATTGGTGACTGACGAACTCGTTCAGACAGTTGATGTAAAAGTTCGTGAAAATCGACATTTCTCAATGTCGGAGTTGTCTACTGGTTTTCCACAGATTTCTAAGACTCTCTTGTACGAGATAGTGACAGCAAGACTGGGTTACCGTAAGGTTTGTGCACGATGGGTGCCCAAAATTCTTACCGACCACCACAAAACTCAAAGAATGGCCTCTGCATTAGACTTTCTGTCACATTATGAGGACGAAGGAGAACCATTGTTAAACAGAATCGTGACCGGTGACGAAACCTGGATTAAGTACGTGAACCCTGAGACAAAAGAACAATCAAAGATGTGGGCACATTCAAATTCGCCTACCAAACCAAGAAAAGCCTCGCAAGATTTTTCTGCCAGAAAACTGATGCCAACGGTGTTTTGGGATGCCAAAGGGGTGTTGTTGGTTGAATTCATGGAACGTGGTATGACCATTAATCAAGACGTGTACTGTGAAACAATAAAAAAGTTACGACGGGCTATACAGAACAAACGCCGTGGTATGCTGACTTCCGGTATCATTTTTTTGCACGATAACGCCCGTCCTCACTCTGCTCGCAGAACAACGGCCCTTCTTGAGTCCTTCAAGTGGGACGTTATCAACCATCCACCTTACAGCCCAGACCTGGCATTTGAAGAAATGGCTCGAGTCACAGCGGTTTGATGACGACGAATAGCTCAAAGATGCGGTCACAGGCTGGCTCCAGGCACAAGCGGGTGATTTTTATGCAGAAGGAATTTCAAAGCTTGTGAAGAGATATGATAAGTGCCTCAATCGCTATGGAGACTATGTAGAAAAATAGTGCAAAGATGTAGTTGTAAGATGTATATATTAAAATATTTTTATTTAACTTGGTGTATTTTTTTTAAATCAACCGGAGGTTACTTTCTGAACGGCCCTCGTACTTTCTATCCATTGTAGCAATTTGACAAAGGATATTTAATCTTTAATTCAGGACCTCTGTTTCCGCTACAGCATATTTTGTGAAACTTTCTCCAACAGGATGTCCTTGTTCTTAGCACTCTTTACTTCTATCGATTGGGCATAATGTGTAGCCATTTTTAACTCCTTTTTCGTATTAGTGTTCTAACCTTAACCTTAGTGGTTTTTGCGCCCTAAGACAAAACAAAAACTTCCTTGCCACCGCCCAATGGCTGAAATACCATGTTGGGCATTTCGAAGATCCAATTGGCAGCTGTGTTTCTCTGTTGTCAAGTTTGCCCCCCTTCTGTCAGACGGCATAATCGAGGTTGTGGGAGATATTGCTAACCTCATCACCTGCACTTCCGGAATGCTATTCTTCTTCCTATGGGCCCCATCTGCCACCGAGCAGTGCCATGGCAGACCAAAGGCATGTCAAACCAATATTCAGCACTGGCAAAGAACCCAGGAATATCTCAAATGACATCGTTAACAGACCCCCCTCACTTTTAAGTTACTTGCTGTTAAGGCTGACACTGTAAACAAAGCAAGAAGGAATGCTACATCTCCTCCTTGGGAATGAGTCTCTTCAGCTTCATGTGGGCGAAGCTCCATAGTCGTCTGGCTTGCCAACGATCAACATGTGTACTGCTTCGTTTCCTTCTGAGTGGGCTTTGCATTGGTTCTTGCTGAATATCTTGTGACCCACCTTCTGACAGCATTGGCATCCTGTTCTTACCTATCTGCCTCCTGAATGTGTAAACCATAAGTTGAAGACATCTTCCTATCCTTTACCCCTCCCCCCCCCCCACAGGGCACCATTAATAAAACTGACAAACTATAAGGATGGATACCTGAGTGTAAATGGAGGAAAAAATGTCCTGTGAACTTGTGTCCAGAAATGCGTCATTGTCTTGGTAGATGGCGTTGGTGAATGAATATTCCTCTGACCACATGCCATGTGTTCCATGTCTGTTGCAGGCTGTGTGATTGACTTAGTGTACTGTAAGGAGCAGAATGGTCTCGTATTCATGTCCAAAACGAGCTGAGATGGTGTTTGTCTGTGGCCAAAAAGATGGGAACAGTTCAGAGGCAGCATAGCTATACCAAAGCAAGTGCCCTCAGTGACACTGACAACATTACAAACTATTTCAAACCATTTTTGGGTGTTTATTGTGAACATGGGTCCTTTCAGACTGATTAATGTGCAGGCAGGCGGCGGACTGTGCATACACCAGATTTGGAGGAATGGATTCTGCCTCTTGACCATTCCCATCTGCTTGGCCATACACAAACACTATCTTGGTTTGTTCCTGACAGGAATAGTGGACCATTCTGCTGCTTACATTATGCTGCATGAGTCACACAACCTGCAACACACAAGGAACACATGGCACATGGTCAGAGGAACTTTCATTTGTCAGTGGTATCTATCATGGCAATGATGCATTTCTAGACACGTTTTCATAGAACCTTTTACCTCCATTTCCAGTCAGGAATCTGTCCATGCAGTTTGTCAGTTTTATTAATGTTCACACTGTATAATGAACCATTTACTGATCGGAAACTTCTTCAGGGGTTTGCCTCATCACAGTACGGTCCTAGACCTTGATTCATTTTAAAATCAGTTGATCCAACATCTAACTGTTACTCAAAGCCACCATATATTCATTACCTTCATCCATATATGTGTTGAAGGTGTCTTCCCTTTACAGTGATCAGATGGACTCATCATTGCAAACCTTAAGCTAGACAAAAACCCAATGCCTGTCATCAGATACTGACGATTTAGTCTCACCAATGTGCTCTGCAAACTTCTTGAAAATATGATCACTCACTGATCATACTAGATTTCCAAATCTCAAGGCATTTTGTCTCCCTACTGGTGTGATTTGCTGGAGGGACAGTTCACAACTGACCATCTGATCAGTTTGGAAATGGCAATCTGACAAGTTTTTCTAAATGACAACTCATCATTGCAGTTTGTTTTGACATATATGACATACACTACCACTTTGTGGCCCCCCCCCCCCACCTCCTTTCTCCCAGGAGGCACAAAACTCTTTTTTGAGCATGTGTGTAGCCACCACAGGGCCTTTGCCCTTGCAATACTATTTTGCTTTCCTTAATTCAGGTCTGCCCTGCTAAACAAAGGGCAAATCCTGTAGCTCCAAATTAGTACGCAACTCATTATCAGTCTGTAAAATGAGTTTACAGTGGAAGATGATACCCTATATCACGCTTAGACTCTTACGTGGAGTTACAGTTACAGGAATGTCACTCAGCTTGTCACAGGCAAGCGGTACCTGTGACTGAGTGGGGGAGACCATTTAAATCAGATCAGAGCCACTTCTCATTTTTGAAATTGTTGTTATTTTCTCACATCCATCCTTCAGGTGTTCGATGAAGAACAGTGGCTTTGTAAACAAAAACTAATTGTCATCAGTGTAAAACAGAGTATTGTTTAGCTGGACAGACTTGTAGCAAGGAAAGCAAAATAGCACTCGATGGGCAAAGGCCCAGTGGTGGCTATGCCCATGCTCAAAGAAATGTTTTGTACCTCCGGGAGAGGGGGTGTGGTGGGGGGGAGGGGGCAGCAAGTGGTGGTGTATGTCTTATATAGGGCAAAACAGATTGCAATGATAAGTTGGCATTTAGAAAACCTGTAAGATTGCCATTTCCAACCTAATCAGATGGTCAGTTGTGAATTATCCCTCCAGGAAACTACACCGATAGGGAGACAAAATGCCTTGAGATTTGGAAATCTAGCATGATCGATGAGTGATCATATTTTCAAGCAGTTTGCAGAGCACATTGGTGAGACTAAATGGTCAGTATCTGATGACAGCCTTTGGCCTTTTGTCTAGTTTATGGTTTGCAATGATGAGTCTATCTTGCCACTGCAAAGGGAAGACACCTTCGGCACAAATACAGATAAAGATCCTGAGTAGATGGTGGCTTTGAGTAGCAGTTAGATGTTGGGACAGCTGATAATAAATGGAATCAAGGCCTAGGACCTTTGCTCTCTGGTCCATGTTTTATGGCTTTGGCACAACGTTTTCCTGTTACAGATATTTACAACACTGATAAGTAGTTTTGGACTTTCAACTTTTCCTGAAATTGCTCACTAATCGTGCTCCCTTCATGTTGTTTTGAGACTGACAGGGTTCACAAGTATGGCACTCAGCTCCATAGAGACTTTTGAAGCTGTTGTCCTCTTACTTTTGTCACAATCCTCTTCAGTGACTGACCGTCATGATCACTGAATGCACACTTTCATTCATTTTGTAACACCAACAATTTGCCTATGTTCGAATTCACTTACCGCCAGCATAATGCACTCATAACTACACAGAAAGTTGTTCTGACCATGGCTGACACTTGCAATGTATTGAAAATATTCCACAGGTGCTGTTTGTAGTCAAACAGAACAGCGATACCTGCAGGTTTGGTTAACATCTGCATTTACATTCAAGCATACATTTCTCATGACTTTCCCAAATCTTTGTTCAATCTTTGTATGTGCAAAATTGTTTTGCTGTCTGCGTGAAGCAGGCCTGTTTGTAGGAATAGATGTCCACTGAAGCCAGATATGTGATAAACACAAATCTGCTGTGGAACATTGACCAGCACAATATAAAATGACTGCTCCCATATTAGCAATGGGCAGGTGACCTGCTAGTATGAGGCAAGTTGGATGAAGTTGTGGAACATCTTCCAAGGAAACTGTTAACATCCATATCACTCAAAACATTCACAAAACATGTTACTGATGGAATTTCCTCTGGTTCTGATTTGTTGTTGGTTTGTTCAATGTGCCACAGTATCATTCTGTTCTGTGTATGAACCATCTTGTTCTGTATGACACGTGGCTACACTTCCTGCAGGGACTCACTTGCCTTCTCTGCTGAAGAAGTGCCTTGGACATTTACAAAGGGTCATATAGCTACAGCATGATGATGCTCCAATCCATTTCTTCAGTATGATGTGAAGGTAGTGTGACTTCATCTTATCCATCTAATGAATAGTATAAGGTGGTCAAGTTGATGAACTTGTGTAGTCACAGGATTTCAACTCTGGACTTAAACCACTTAAGTACAGATAGTCAGCAGATGTCCCCCTGCGGGTCCGGGGTAAGAATAGGCCCGAGGTCTTCCTGCCTGTCGTAAGAGGCGACTAAAAGGAGTTTCAACCATTTTGGCCTTCCATGTGATGGTCCCCCTTGGGGTTTGACCTCCATTTTTCAAAATTCTACAGAAGTACGAGCCTTTTGGGAAGGATGCCTTACGTGGTGTATCACTGGTCCTCCGTGCACTAAGACCTTGGCACTCAGCATTGTAACGGCATTGTAACCATACCCACTATTCCTCAAATTGGGCCTAAACGCCTGGTGGGTCACACATGTTACTCCCATAGTGCGTCCCCATCTGCACTTACGATCATGATGGACTTTCCATGGCACCCGAAATCCAGCACGGTAGCCAGCCCATTGTGGTGGGGTCGTCATGTACCCTCTAGGTTGTAGCCCCCTGACAACACAGGGATCGTACTGCCGATACCTGAGCTGCACCCTCCCCACGTCGGCCAAGGAGTAGATGCCCGTCTCCTTGGGGCATCAGGACTCCCGGCAACGGTCATCCTGCCAGGTGGCCCTTGCTGAGGCTGGGTGGCGCCCATGGGGAGAGCCCCTGGTCGGAGTGGGTGGTATCGGGGCGGACGTTTCGCAGATGAAACGTCAACATGTATCAGGTCGCTCTGCGACCAAGTCTTTTAAAAAGAAAGGTACTGTCTCTGGTTCTGGTTCTCCTGCCATTTCCCCCTTGGCCACTCCCTGGGAGGAAGGGCAGGCCCGCCGGCTTGGGGCGAAGTACTTCCCCCGCTATTTGGTCTGTTCTCGGACCGATGGGGGGACGTTCGCCACCTCCAAGCCCATGTTCTTTGTTCAGTACATCGAGGACATCTTCGGGGAAATCGAGGCTCTCAGTAAAATGCGTTCGGGGTCTGTTCCTATAAAGACCACCTCTGCCACACAGTCGGCGGCACTCCAGGCGTGCGACTGCCTAGGGGACATCCCAGTGTCCATTGTCCCGCATCTGGCACTGAATAGGATGCAGGGGGTTATTTTTCATCGGGACCTCCTGCTGCAATCTGATGAGGAGCTCAGGGCCAACCTGGAGCGCCGAGGTATGCATTTCGTCTGGCGATTCCAGTGCAGCCCCAAAGACCATCGCATCGACACCGGGGCCTTTATCCTTGTCTTGGAGGGGGACGTTCTCCCGGAGAAGGTAAAGGTGATGTGCTACCGGTGCGACATGCGACCTTACGTCCCGCCTCCTATGTGCTGCTTTCAGTGTTTGCGCTTTGGGCACATGTCGTCATGGTGTGAGGCTGAGCCCCTTTGTGGCGATTGTGGACGTCCTCTTCGTGAGGAACATACATGCAACTCACCACCTCGGTGCATTAATTGTCCTGGCATCCACTCGCCTAGATCTTTAGACTGCCCCGCGTATCAGAAAGGGAAGAAGGTTCAAGAACTCAAAACTTTGGATCGTCTCTCTTATTCTGAGGCCAGGAAGAAGTATGACCGCCTCCATCCCGTGATGTTGATAACTTCATTTGCCTCAGTCGTGTCCACTCCTTCCACAGTCTCCTCACCCCTATCCTGTCCCCCCTCCACCTCCTCCCCCCATCCGGGGTCTATGCCTCCGCCTCCCAAATCCCTTCCTTCCAAATCCTCCTCCCCCCGTGGCCCCCGCCCCCTCTGCCCCAGGGGCCACCCTTCTTCCTCCTCCCCCCCCCCCCCCCCCGCCGCCTGAGAACGATCCTCTTCTCAGGCGTCAATCGGGGAAACGTTCTGGACCCCGGCTTCCGAGGTCCGGCGTTCCAAAACGGACACCGCGCGTGAGTAGCTTCTTCGGGTCCAGCCCACCATCCCTGTGCCTCCTCAGACTTCCAAGAAGGCCTCCAAGAAGAAGTCTCTATCCCCCTCTCCACCCCGGCGCATTTCGTCTGACGCTCCATCCGTGAGTCGCTGCTCCCGGCCGTCCTCAGTTTCGCTGGGACGCTCTGCTGCCAGGCGCTCAGCTGGCCTCTCGTCGGCAAATGATGCTGCCCCTCCTACGCAACCCGGGACAGTGGCCGCAGCTGGCGACAACTTGATGGAACAGGATCCACCTCCTGCCGGTTGTAGCATTGTTCCCTCGAAACCTGGCCCTCCGCGGCCGTCGAGGTGACCAGCACTTCCCCCATCTCGTTCCCCCCTTTTTTCCAACTAGCGATGGCCTTGTTACTTTGGAACATAAGAGGTATTCGATATGATCGGGAGGAATTACAACTGCTCCTCCGCCTGCACTGTCCGCTCGTCCTTGGTCTCCAGGAAACCAAGTTGCGCCCAACTGACCGTATTGCCTTTACCCACTATACCTCGGAGCGGTATGACCTCACCCCTGTGGACGGTATTCCAGCTCATGGTGGGGTCATGTTGCTCATTCTGGACGATGTATATTACCATCCCATCCCATTGACCACCCCACTCCAAGCAGTAGCTGTCCATATTAGTCTTTCTGCTTTTACTTTTTCAGTTTGTACCGTCTACACTCCATCGTCATCCGCAGTTAGTTGGGCTGACATGATGCACCTGATTGTTCAGCTTCCTCCGCCGTTTTTATTGTTTGGCGACTTCAATGCCCATAATCCCCTTTGGGGCCCTCCTGCATCCTGTCAAAGAGGCTCCCTCTTGGCGGATGTCTTCAACCATCTCAATCTTGTCTGCCTCAATACTGGCGCCCCGACTTTCCTCTCGGACTCTACTCATACCTACTCCCACTTGGACCTTTCGATCTGTTCTACCACTCTTGCCCATCGGTTCGAGTGGTATGTCCTTTCTGACACCTATTTGAGCGACCACTTCCTCTGTGTCGTTCGTCTCCTGCACCACACCCCATCCCCACGTCCTTCGAGCTGGAACATACCGAAAGCTGACTGGGGACTTTACTCCTCCCTGGCGACCTTTCCGGACCACGATTTTCTCAGTTGTGACAGTCAGGTCGAATACCTCACGGCCGTTATCATCAATGCTGCTGAACGTTCCATTCCTCATACTACCTCTTCTTCACGTCGCGTTTCCGTCCCCTGGTGGAATGAAGCTTGTAGAGACGCTATCCGTGCTTGACGACGTGCTTTACGCACCTTTCGCCGCCATCCTATGTTGGCAAATTGTATTGGATACAAACGACTCCGAGCGCAATGCCGTAGAGTCATCAAAGACAGCAAAAAAGCTTGGGGGCCTCTTTCACCAGCTCTGTTTAACAGTTTTACTCCCTCTTCTGTCGTTTGGGGTGGCCTGCGCCGGCTGTCGGGCATTAAGGCCCACTCCTCGATACCTGGCCTGACCTCAGGTAATGAGATCCTTGTTGATCCTGTGGCTGTCTCCAACGCCTTCGGCCGCTTTTTCACGGAGGTTTCAAACTCCGCCCATTACCACCCTGCCTTCCTTACCAGGAAAGAAGCAGAAGAGGCTCGGCGACCTCCCTTCTACTCACTGAATCTGGAAACTTATAATGCCCCCTTTACTATGCGGGAACTCGAATGTGCGCTTGCACTGTCCCGGTCCTCTGCTCCGGGGCCAGATGCCATTCACGTTCAGATGCTGGCACACCTTTCTCCGGCGGGCAAAAGCTTCCTTCTTCATACCTACAATCGCGTCTGGACCAAAGGTCAGGTCCCCATGCATTGGCGTGATGCCGTCGTTGTTTCTATACCCAAACCCGGGAAGGATAGACACCTTCCTTCTAGTTACCGCCCCATTTCTCTTACAAGCTGTGTCTGTAAGGTGATGGAGCGCATGGTTAACGCTCGGTTAGTTTGGATTCTTGAATCTTGGTGGCTACTTACCAATGTCCAATGCGGTTTTCACCGCCGTCGCTCCGCTGTTGACCACCTTGTGACCTTGTCGACATTCATCATGAACAACTTTTTGCGAAAGCGCTAAACGGTAGCCATGTTCTTCGATTTGGAGAAGGCTTATGATACCTGTTGGAGAGGAGGTATCCTCCGCACTATGCACAGGTGGGTCTACACGGTTGCCTGCCCCTTTCTATTGATTCCTTTTTAACAGATCGAAAGTTTAGGGTATGTGTGGGTTCCATATTGTCCGATGTCTTCCTCCAGGAGAATGGAGTGCCTCAGGGCTCCGTCTTGAGCGTAGCCCTTTTTGCCATCGCGATCAATCCAATTATGGACTGCATTCCACCTAATGTCTCAGGCTCTCTCTTTGTCGATGACTTCGCGATCTACTGCAGTGCCCAGAGAACATGCCTCCTGGAGCGCTGCCTTCAGCGTTGTCTAGACAGCCTATACTCATGGAGCGTGGCAAATGGCTTCCGGTTCTCTGAAGAGAAGACTTTTGGCGATATAAGGCGTTCCTTCCGCCATCCTTACATCTCGGTCCTGTTGTTCTCCCATTCGTGGAAACAACTAAGTTTCTAGGGCTCACATTGGACAGGAAACTTTGTTGGTCTCTGCACGTCTCTTATTTGGCAGCCCGTTGTACACATTCCCTTAATGTCCTCAGAGTTCTTAGTGGTTCATCTTGGGGAGCGGATCGCACTGTCCTGCTTCGCTTGTATCGGTCCATAGTCCGATCGAAGCTGGATTATGGGAGCTTCATCTATTCGTCTACTCATCTGCTCGGCCATCCCTCTTACGCCATCTCAACTCCATCCACCATCAGGGACCGGAGCCTTCTACACTAGTCCCGTCGAAAGTCTTTATGCTGAAGCTGCCGAATTACCATTGACCTACCGGCGCGACGTACTGCTGTGTCGGTATGCCTGCCGGCTGTTGTCAATGCCCGACCACCCCTCTTATCAGTCCTCCTTCGCCGATTCTCTCGACCGTCAGTACGGGTTGTATGTGTCTGCCCTGCTGCCCCTTGGAGTCCACTTCCGTCGTCTGCTTCGACAATTGGATTTTGCCCTCCCTACCACCTTCAGAGAGGGTGAGAGCCCGACACCACCTTGGCTCCAGGCTCCGGTTCATATTTATCTCGACCTCAGCTCACTTCCGAAGGAGGATACTCCGGCTGCAGTGTGTTGCTCACGGTTTGTCGAACTTCGTGCTCGACTTGCCAGTCACACCTTTATTTACACCGATGGCTCCAAAACTGACGATGGTGTCGGCTGTGCCTTTGTCGTCGGGGCCGTCACCTTTAAATACCGGCTCCTCGACCAATGTTCCAGCTTTGCGGCCGAGCTTTTTGCTCTCCATCAGGCCGTTCAGTATGCCCGCCACCACCGCCATTCGTCGTATGTACTCTGCTCTGATTTACTCAGTGCTCTTCAGAGCCTTGGAGCTCCCTATCCGGTCCATCCCTTGGTGCAACGGATCCAGCAGTCCCTCCATTCCTTCGCTGATGATGGCTGTCCTGTCAGCTTTCTGTGGGTTCCCAGCCATGTAGGAGTGCCTGGGAATGAGGCTGCTGATGCTGCAGCCAAGGCTGCAGTCCTCCTGCCTCGGCCAGCCTCCCATTGTGTCCCGTCATCTGACGTTAGTGGGGTTGTTTGTAAGAGGCTTGTGTCGTCGTGGTGGGATACTTGGTCATCCCCTCAAGGAAACGAGCTCCGGGCAGTAAAACCGTTCCCAACTGCTTGGACAACCTCCTCCCGACCATCTCGGCGAGAAGAGGTCCTTCTGACCAGGTTGCGGATTGGGCATTGCCGGTTTAGCCACCGCTACCTGCTCTCCGGTGACCCAGCCCCGCAGCGCCCTTGTGGTCGTGCATTAACAGTGTGCCATGTTTTATTGTCATGTCCCCGCTTTAGTCAATCTCGTGTTCTCCTGTCCCTGCCATCTACTTTACCGGATATTTTAGCTGATGACGCTCGAGCAGCTGCTCGTGTTCTTCGTTTTATAACTTTGACTGGCTTGTCCAAAGACATCTAACTCTTTTACTTATTTTATCTGCATCTTTGTAAGGACTTTCAAGTGTCCCCCCCCCCCCCCTCCCATTGAGTTTTACTAGATTCTATGTGCTGTAACAATTGTGACTGGTCGCTAATGACCTCAGTAGTTCAGCGCCCTTAAACCCCCCCCCCCCAAAAAAAAAGTCAGCAGATCTGGTTTCAGTTGCGTGTTGCCTTTCTGAAGATCCAAATTCACTACAGTGGAAACAGTCTATGCACAGCAGCAGAACTTTTCTAGAACTACTGATTTGGAACCTTAATACCAACTTTCATTTGAAAAAGAAAAGGAACTTAGTATCTGCATCTTTGTGGTTAGTAAGGTTACAGTAACATGGTGTTTGATATTTTATGATGCTGTAGTGACTCTTTGCCAAAGTGATAATAAGTCATAAATACATGTGGTGTATGAAAAGTTATGTGAAGTGAAATAGATGCATATATGTAGACTTTGAGGAAGTCACTATCCTGATATTATGAAGACAAGCCATTAGATATTTGCTCACTCATTCAGCCAGAGCAGCTTGGAGGCTCTGATAGGAATGTTGCAAAAGCTCCACCTTTGGAAAAATTACTCCATGATCTGCACTATCGTCGGGCCACATGTAAGATGTTATATATGTGTGGCCCATCAGAGATGGATAAGCAATAGGACAATGTATGCTTTTAACACCAATCAGATGAAAGCTGATAAATTTGAGTTTATACAGTATTCCAAGTCCCTGGATGTGCATAGACATTTTGAAGATCATGTCAGGGGGGAGAGAGAACTTTAAATATTTTCTGTAGGTTACCGGACAGAAAATCATCCTCTGGTATGTACAGTATTGGTTTCTGCAAAAAATGAATAAAATATTTCCATTTTTTGGTCTGCTGTAATCATGTGCGATTTGATCTGTCATAATTTCTTAAATGATACCTGAGGCCTTTTTTAAATCACTGCAGCAAGAGTAAGAATCTGTGTTACAAAGGGAAACACACCCAAGGTGTCATCAGTTTTGCTCATCTCTTGCACAGGTGTAGGAAGTACTTCGATGTAATGAATGGTGCCCATGTACAATGCACTTACATAGCATTTGGGAGATCGAGGTTGAAAGTGTTAAGAGACTGTTGAATACCATACATAAGTGCCAGCCATCAAGCAGTGGCATTAGTACAAGCGGCTAAGGTGGCACACTAGAAGTCTGCCTGCAGTGTTTTCGAGTCTTGTCCCCCCCCCCTCCCCCCCTTTTTTTTGTCTTCCACTGAACACTGTTGTTGTTGTTGTTGTGGTCTTCAGTCCTGAGACTGGTTTGATGCAGCTCTCCATGCTACTCTATCTTGTGCAAGGTTTTTCATCTCCCAGTACCTACTGCAACCTACATCCTTCTGAATCTGCTTAGTGTATTCATCTCTTGGTCTCCCTCTACGATTTTTACCCTCCACGCTGCCCTCCAATACTAAATTGGTGATCCCTTGATGCCTCAGAACATGTCCCACCAACCGATCCCTTCTTCTGGTCAAGTTGTGCCACAAACTTCTCTTCTCCCCAATCCTATTCAATACTTCCTCATTAGTTATGTGATCTACCCATCTAATCCTCAGCATTCTTCTGTAGCACCACATTTCGAAAACTTCTATTCTCTTCTTGTCCAAACTATTTATCGTCCATGTTTCACTTCCATACATGGCTACACTCCATACGAATACTTTCAGAAATGACTTCCTGACACTTAAATCAATACTGGATGTTAACAAATTTCTCTTCTTCAGAAACGCTTTCCTTGCCATTGCCAGCCTACATTTTATATCCTCTCTACTTCGACCATCATCAGTTATTTTGCTCCCCAAATAGCAAAACTCCTTTACCACTTTAAGTGCCTCATTTCCTAATCTAATTCCCTCAGCATCACCCGACTTAATTAGACTACATTCCATTATCCTTGTTTTGCTTTTGTTGATGTTCATCTTATATCCTCCTTTCAAGACACTGTCCATTCCATTCAACTGTTCTTCCAAGTCCTTTGCTGTCTCTGACAGAATTACAATGTCATCGGCGAACCTCAAAGTTTTTATTTCTTCTCCATGAATTTTAATACCTACTCCGAATTTTTCTTTTGTTTCCTTTACTGCTTGCTCAATATACAGATTGAACAACATTGGGGAGAGGCTACAACCCTGTCTTACTCCCTTCCCAACCACTGCTTCCCTTTCATGTCCCTCGACTCTTATAACTGCCATCTGGTTTCTGTACAAATTGTAAATAGCCTTTCGCTCCCTGCATTTTACCCCTGCCACCTTTAGAATTTGAAAGAGAGTATTCCAGTCAACATTGTCAAAAGCTTTCTCTAAGTCTACAAATGCTAGAAACGTAGGTTTGCCTTTCCTTAATCTTTCTTCTAAGATAAGTCGTAAGGTCAGTATTGCCTCACGTGTTCCAGTGTTTTTACGGAATCCAAACTGATCTTCCCCGAGGTTGGCTTCTACTAGTTTTTCCATTCGTCTGTAAAGAATTCCTGTTAGTATTTTGCAGCTGTGACTTATTAAGCTGGTAGTTCGGTAATTTTCACATCTGTTAACACCTGCTTTCTTTGGGATTGGAATTATTATATTCTTCTTGAAGTCTGAGGGTATTTCGCCTGTTTCATACATCTTGCTCACCAGATGGTAGAGTTTTGTCAGAACTGGCTCTCCCACGGCCGTCAGTAGTTCCAATGGAATATTGTGTACTCCGGGGTCCTTGTTTCGACTCAGGTCTTTCAGTGCTCTGTCAAACTCTTCACGCAGTATCATATCTCCCATTTCATCTTCATCTGCATCCTCTTCCATTTCCATAATATTGTCCTCAAGTACATCGCCCTTGTATAGACCCTCTATATACTCCCTCAACCTTTCTGCTTTCCCTTCTTTGCTTAGAACTGGGTTTCCATCTGAGCTCTTGATATTCATACAAGTCATTCTCTTATCTCCAAAGGTCTCTTTAATTTTCCTGTAGGCGGTATCTATCTTACCCCTAGTGAGATAGGCCTCTACATCCTTACATTTGTCCTCTAGCCATCCCTGCTTAGCCATTTTGCACTTCATGTCGATCTCATTTTTGAGACGTTTGTATTCCTTTTTGCCTGTTTCACTTACTGCATTTTTATATTTTCTCCTTTCATCAATTAAATTCAATATTTCTTCTGTTACCCAAGGATTTCTACTAGCCCTCGTCTTTTTACCTACTTGATCCTCTGCTGCCTTCACTATTTCATCCCTCAAAGCTACCCATTCTTCTTCTACTGTATTTATTTCCCCCATTCCTCTCAATTGCTCCCTTATGCTCTCCCTGAATCTCTGTACAACCTCTGGTTCTTTTAGTTTATCCAGGTCCCATCTCCTTAAATTACCACATTTTTGCAGTTTCTTCAGTTTTAATCTACAGGTCATAACCAATAGATTGTGGTCAGAGTCCACATCTGCCCCTGGAAATGTCTTACAATTTAAAACCTGGTTCCTAAATCTCTGTCTTACCATTATATAATCTATCTGATACCTTTTAGTATCTCCAGGGTTCTTCCATGTATACAACCTTCTTTCATGATTCTTAAACCAAGTGTTAGTTATGATTATGTTGTGCTCTGTGCAAGATTCGACCAGGCGGCTTCCTCTTTCATTTCTGTCCCCCAAACCATATTCACCTACTATGTTTCCTTCTCTCCCATTTCCTACACTCGAATTCCAGTCACCCATGACTATTAAATTTTCGTCTCCCTTCACAATCTGAATAATTTCTTTTATTTCATCATACATTTCTTCAATTTCTTCATCATCTGCAGAGCTAGTTGGCATATAAACTTGTACTACTGTAGTAGGTGTGGGCTTCATATCTATCTTGGCCACAATAATGCGTTCACTCTGCTGTTTGTAGTAGCTTACCCGCATTCCTATTTTCCTATTCATTATTAAACCTACTCCTGCATTACCCCTATTTGATTTTGTGTTTATAACCCTGTAGTCACCTGACCAGAAGTCTTGTTCCTCCTGCCACCGAACTTCACTAATTCCAACTATATCTAACTTCAACCTATCCATTTCCCTTTTTAAATTTTCTAACCTACCTGCCCGATTAAGGGATCTGACATTCCACGCTCCGATCTGTAGAACGCCAGTTTTCTTTCTCCTGATAACGACATCCTCTTGAGTAGTCCCCGCCCGGAGATCCGAATGGGGGACTATTTTACCTCCGGAATATTTTACCCAAGAGGACGCCATCATCATGTAATCATACAGTAAAGCTGCATGCCCTCGGGAAAAATTACGGCTGTAGTTTCCCCTTGCTTTCAGCCGTTCGCAGTACCAGCACAGCAAGGCCATTTTGGTTATTGTTACAAGGCCAGATCAGTCAATCATCCAGACTGTTGCCCTTGCAACTACTGAAAAGGCTGCTGCCCCTCTTCAGGAACCACACGTTTGTCTGGCCTCTCAACAGATACCCCTCTGTTGTGGTTGCACCTACGGTACGGCTATCTGTATTGCTGAGGCACGCAAGCCTCCCCACCAACGGCAAGGTCCATGGTTCATGGGGGGGGGTGAACACTGTTATCGCTGCAATTAATCCTATTTCTTGACAATGATGATAACTGTTACTATTACTATCATCATCATCATCATCATCATCATCATCATAAACGATGTGACACCATTGCAATTGCCTACTGGTGTATACTTTTATAACAAAATCAGAAATTTACTGTAGTTATTTCAGAATGCATCTACATTGTGTTGGACCAGAGAGAGATATCATCATTTGAAAGCTACATTACTCTTCACTTCCTGGTACTGCAATATTTGACAGCACACCTGTGATGGAAAACACACATTACGCATAAAAAAATATAGCTGAATGGCAATTCTTTCTAATGTTAATGAGGTGTGTTTTGTGTGATAATTATGAAAAACGAAAGTGTTGTTCATAAGACATGCTTGTGGCAAAGCAGTAATGTATTTTTCATACTTTCATGATGCAGCTCACTTCAAACGCTTTTGGCCTTCCAGTTATGAAAATTATAAGTGTAATTGACTCCAGCGAGAACTTTTTGACATGCTCATGAATGTATTAATGATTAAATGTAAATTTTATCATGATTCCTTATTACTTCTTTATTATACTTGGCAATAAATGTGCCACAGTTGTTGTCGTTGTTGTTGTTGTACTTATTACTCTTGTCCTTCTTCCTTTTTGAGGAAAATGACTTGAAAACAGTATGGGCAGACATTGTCTGCTGCCTGAACTGGGAGAGTGACTAGGCTGAGTAACATCCTGTGGCCCAATTAACTGGAAAATGTAATATCATCAGTTAGAATGGCAGCGTCTGTGGGCTTTCAATGTCACGTGTTTCACTCATTCAGTATGTAAGGCTCTCCTCTGTAAGTGTCTCCCATGAATTTCTATTAAAAAATGGTACAAGATGGTAGAAATTTTTAAAAGTGTGATGTATGTGAACTGTGACAGGTCCTTTTCAAAAGAAAAGTAGTTGAACCAATATATTAATGTTGTACATGAAGAGAGCCCAGCTATTTCAGGTAATTTAATCTGTTCAGCTTCTAGCTGTAGCCATGGATTTATGGCTTATGTAGAGTTCAAAGAACATGTGGAACATCACCACCACATACCTTTGGACACCCTTGAGTTATTGAAATTCCAGTGTTCAGTTGCTGATTAATTAATTTTTATGATCAGTTGTCACTATTGTGCGAATACGCAGATCTTGGCCCATCTGTTGCAGCTGTAACAGCATTAGTTAGAGCGCAATTTTCAGTCAATGGTTTTAAATCTGTTTCCAATTTTTTTCTCAGTCTTTGATAACTGCTGTTATCAGTGGTAAAAGGGTGAGAGTTGCATGTCATTTTAAAACTGATGCAGTCTCAATTTCTTTGTTGCAGTGTTGTTCAGATGGGAATGTACAGAACAACAAAGGGCTATGTTATTATGTATGTCACAGATCAGGCAAGGTGGTGTACACTTCTTCTGTAATAAGGACTTCAAAAGCCCAAGATTCCTGTAATAATAAAGGATGGATGCTCATCAACTATCACCACTGTGGAAAAGCTTGCAAACTGCATCATGGGTATACATACTTAATGTAGAATGAGAATTTAAAACAGGGAAAGCTGAACAACTACATTTGATAAATCTAGTTAGTGTGAGCCTATAGGTAAATAGGATACAGAACAAAGGCAACATGGTATTACTTTTCTGGCAACGAGGCAGTAACAATGTAAATACCATCTGGATAGAAATGATTTTTTACTTGCTCCTTCGAATCTTGTTCCACAAGATATGCTAAAACAGTGCTCTGAATAGTTACAATTGCGTAACAATATGATTTTCAATTAACAACTGTTATTGTTACATATTAATTTGTTTGTGGGCTTCCTCTGTGTAACTGCCTAGGTAGTAAGCTGGATGATTCCATTGTTTTTGTTTTTTAGTAGTATTAAAGACAGTGTAGGTACTGTGTATGCAAGGGTTTTCAGGTTAGACAGTAGTCATTCACATTTTAATGCATGAAGTGTGGTTGTTCCTACTGACCAACATTGATTGTGCAGATGCCATATTGATCAGAGCTGGAAGCATAAGCTGAAGAAAGCTGCTGGTTATGCAACAAAGAAAGCAATGATGTACAAGATTATAACTGAAATTTTGCATGAGTAACACAGTCATTATCTTCATTGTTGGAGGTGACAATTGAACTTCTCTTAATTTATTTGGTGCTTATTTTAAAAACACTTTCAGTGCCCTATTTTAAATCTTTTTCAGGACAAAACCTTTGAGAGGATAGTCAAATTATCCAAGGGTTCCCTGTGTAGGAGAGTGAAAGTGATTGTCAAATTGGAGAGCCCAGGAGTTACAGAATTAAAAAAAAAAAAAAAATTATACCAAGCATCAGTCTGTTGCCAGAACAGTAAATTGTGGTGAATGTAGTAGCTATTGTGTAAAGGCAACTGCCTGAGAAAAAAGTGAAACATGTCAACAGTGTCGGTTGTCATTGTGACTCCGTACATGTACACAGCATAACTTGTTATGTAAATGATTAGATTTGCAATTCTCTGTAACAGGAGTAATGGTAATCAGAGTGCATTTGTGTTGTTCAGGGATAGTGTTGTTACCTGGCCTGTTTGGCATGTAAAAGAGGTCAGAGACTTGGTGGTCAATGTGAAGTACAGGGGTTGCTGCATACTCTTTAGAGATAGAGTTTGAAAGGGGTTCGTTGTGTGTCCCCATTTGGCTGGCTGGTCGAATTGTACAATACACAGATTTATGGGGTATTCAGATGTGACGGGTCCTAATGGTGGAGTGTGATGGTTGGAATGTGACAGAAAGAGTACTCATCATCAATCAGTTGTCCACATCTGGCCACTACAAGGAAGGATTGTTTTATTGCTTGCCAAGCACATTGTAACCACATCACATTGTGCGTGCCATCTGAGAACACACAATGAAATCCATGCAACATTCTATGTCATTCTGCATAATTGGGGGGAGACTAGCAGCAGCCCAACTTGTCAATTACTGTTCCACAGGTAGGCTGCTATTAACATCATAATGTAAACAGCTGCATTTGGAGTGGTGTCATGACCAGGAAGCATGGAGTGCTTTTGGATATTCAGGGAACAACCTTGGTTCTGCCCTACTCTGGATGACTGTCATTGGTGTGTATGGTGGTGACTTCGGTACAGGTCCCATTCTTCCATTGTTTTGGAGAGGTACAGTGGTACTATTCCTGGCAACATGGTGTGAGAGCCATCAGGGATTACTTCATGTCAGCTGGTAGTGATTGAGGGAGCTCTGACGGCACAAGGGTATGTCACAGGCATTCTGCATTATCCTGTGACAGTACTGCTGTGCAATTTTTCAATAGGGCAATGCTCGTCCACACATGGTTCATGTCTCTCTGAACTGTCTGCATGATTTTGAGGTACTTCAGGGGCCAGCAAGACCAATAGAACATATGGGACCAGCTCAGATCTCAACACTGTGTCAATATCCGGGGTCTCAAGGACTAATTACAACAGTTGGAAGTGAGATAGCCTTAGAAGAGGATCCAACAGCTTGATGATACCCTTCCCAGCTGAATCTGTACATGCATATGGACCAGAGAGGGAGCAATGTCATACTGATAAGTGAGCTAATATTGCCATGTTCTTCTTAAATTTATTTCGATTTTGTAACCACTGAGAAGACATCATATACCTCTCAACCCATGGAGTTTCATTTTGTTTCCTCCTCTTCTTCTGGGTGTTTCACTTTTTTGTCAGGCAGTGTACATTGTCCAGAAATGGGGGAAGATGTGCACTCCTGACAGATGCCATTTGACATAAAAGATACATAATCATTTGTGTTAATGATTACTGCTGTAGGTCTAAATTTTGTAGTGCAGTTCAATATGTGCAAACTCCCTGGCAAATAAAAACTGTGTGCAGGACAGAGACTTGGGCTCAGTACCTTTTCCCTTCACATGGAAGTGCTGTTCCAACTGAGTTACCCAAGCATGACTCAAGACCCATTCTCACTAATGTAATTCCTACAGCATCTCATCTCCTACCTTCCAAACTTTACAGATGTTCTCCTGTGAAACTTGCAGTAGTAGCACTCCTGGAAGAAAGGATATGTGGAGACATGGCTTAGCCACTGCCTGGGGGAGATTTCCAGAAGGAATTTTTCACTCTGTAGTGGAGATTACGCTGATATGAAACTTCCGGGCAGATTAAAACTGTATGCTGGATTGAGACTCGAACTAGGGACATCTGCCTTCCATAGGCAGTCCTGCAAGTTTTGCAGGAGAGCTTCTGCAAAGTTCTGGTGGTAGGAGACAAGTTACTTGCAGAATTAAAGCTATGGGCATGGATTGTGAGTTGTTTGGATATTTCAGTCGGTAGAGTATTTGCCTGTAAAAAGTAAAGGTCCAAAGTTTGTGTCTGTCTGACACACTGTTTCAATCTGCCAGGGAGTTTGATATCAGCACACACTCTGCTGCAGGGTAAAAAATTCATTATGTGCAAGCTCATTCATGCAGTGGCTGGGATTTTCATTCCAAGAAATACTACACCTGCCATTGAGCACAGTCTGAAATCTCATTTTTGGTTGGACACTCAAAGCTACCAAGGAACAGAATTAATCTTCAATTGACTATAGGGCAATGCCATAGCAGAAACTGCATGAAACATTTGACTGTGTTACTGGTATCACTCTCAGTTAAGCTGCATGACTGGCAACTTCGCAAGGTGCCAACAGCCTTGTAAAACAGTTGTTAAAAATGGCACACGTTGTTTTACAAGAGCAAAAGAACTGCGAGATCTACATAAAAAAATACTGAAATACAAAATCCATTTTTTGTCTGTGAAGCAGGAGCAAGAACAATATTTAAAAAAAAAAATGTTTTGAGACACCTACTAGTACAAAGCCTAATGTAACTGTAGACTCATTGATGGGTATTTTAACAAACTGGTAAATGTTGTTACCTCTAACATTGAGAATTGATTTTTTATTGTACAATAATTTGCACCTGTAGCTTAAAAATTTGTCATTCTGTCTTAATGATAAGCTAAGGTTCTTTGCCTCTTTAAGTATGGCAAACTGGACGTGTTTATCAGTGTTTGTTGAATCAATTTTATCTAGTGTTCTAGTTATGTACACAGTCCAGTCACATGAATGTGACCACAACATACGTTAGACATCAATGTGCAATAACCATTAACAACCAGTGGGTGGTAGTAGCAGTAGTAGTAGTAGTAGTAGTAGGAGATGGAAAACAGTGCAGTCATAATGCGGAAACAGAGCGATTTATCTGATGTCCAAAACAACATGATTGTTGGCTGTCATACCAAAGGGAGAAGCATTTCTGAAATGACAAAGTTTTTAATCTGTTCCCACACTGCCTTGATTAAAGTATACCATGCATGACAAAGTGGCATTATCCAATACCAGCATTGAGGCAACTGTATTGCACCATGAGCTGTAGATGATGGGGGTGAAAGACAGCTGCAGAGAGGCATACGGGCAAATACATATGAAACTGTTAAGCAACTGACTGCCCAGATGAAGTAAGGTGCTCTAACAGTGTCTACTCGATTACCATTCAGTGTGTGTTACTGTGTATTGTTCTTCGCAGCAGGCATCTGGTTCATGCACCCATGCTGACTTCTGTTCACTGGCGACAAGGGCTGCAACAGACATGCCCATACAACAACTTGAGATCTGCCGAGTGGCAACAGGAGCACTTTTCAGATGAATTATGTTTCATGATTCATTGGCTTGAAATGTCGGAAAGTAAACAACCTGAAACAGTTGTCAAAAGGGTCCAGGCTGGAGGGAGGAGCTGTATGGTCTGGGGAATGTTTTCGTGTCATTCCCTGGCTGATCTTGTCATTCTGAAAGGCATAATGTATCAACACAAGTAGGCATCTATCCCTGGGGACCATGTCCACCCCTACCAGCAGTTTGTTTTTCCTCAGTACAGTGGCACCCACTGGCAGAACAATGTTACATGTTATACAGCTCACAGTGTACATGCATGGTCCTAAGAGCAGCAGGACGAGTTTACCGTACCCCTGTGGCCACCCAACACCCTGGTTTTAAACCCAATCAAGGATTTTCTATTCTTCTGATAGTTCCAGTCCTCAGCATCCATTACATACAGGAAACTGCAGTATATCTGGGATCGGTTCTGACAGTAACCCCCTTCACCATCTCAATCAATGGTATTGTGAATGCAGTGGAACTCATGATATCAATGTCAGTGTTAGTGGGAACCTTTCTCAGTGTTACAGCTATACAATATTGTGCACCACAGAGTGCCAACTTCAGGGGGCCATAAGGGCAGTACATAACAGGGCTCTGAATAATGGATATCAGTTGTCTCTCATGAAAACTTGCATCATGCAGTTATGTAGATTCAGGATGGTGCATCTCCACCCGGAACAATACCTTGGTAACCATTTACATGAAGTCATTGAATCTTTCAAATTTTTAGCCCTTTTATTTGACAACAAGTTAACATAGTTACAACATGTAAGGCAGCTCAAGGAAAACTTCTCGAGGAACTTAATATCCTTAAATTTCTCAGTAGCAACTCCTGGAGCACAGACTGCAAAGTTCATCTGCGACTCTACAAAGTTTTGATTTTATCTCACTTGGACTATGGATGTGTTGCTTACGGGTAGGCAGCACCATCAGTATGGAGCTTGTTAGACACTGTCCAGAAAAGTAGTGTGTGGATGGCAATTGGAGCTTTCCATATGAGCTCTGTATACAGCCTCGTGGCTGAATCTGTCATCCTGCCTTTACGGGTCAGATGCTAGCAATTCTTAGTAAACTGTGCAGTCAATAGCTGTAAGATGTTTGCCTATACATGCCTCTAAATTCTGTTTCCCAACCCACAGTTTATACTGTTTACGAATAACCCAAAAATGGGTATATCAGCTGTGATACAACTGGAAGCTTCGTGCAGAGACCTCCAACTGCCCCATATTGTCAAGTATACAGTGCTCTCTCTCGGCATCTCGTATGGTGTGTACCCTGTCCCATGACTCAGATTGACATTTGTGGACCTAAGGAAAATATTGATCCCCCACCCACCGTTCTCAGATGCCTATTCCGTTTGGTTCTCCGCAACTACCCAGATTTGACAAGCATCTACATGGGTGGATCAAAAGTCAGTCACAGGGTAGGTTATGTTTTTACAATCGCAAAGGGGCACAAGGGCATACACTATATCATGGGCTCTGCAGTACATGCAACTCACGCCATAAGTGACATCTTGATTAGTAGTCACTCCATGAGCTACTTATAAGGCATATCTCAGTGCTACTCCAGAAACGTTTTTGGTCAATATCAACAAAGACCTATTAGTTGACCTTCACAGTTCCACTATGACAGTAACATTGATGTGGACACGAAGCCACATTGGCATTCTAGAAAATGAACTCGCTGACAAATTAGCTAAAGAAGCAACCACAAGAGATAAACTTGAACTTGGAGTACCAGATACAAACCTACAACTGCAAATGCAACATCAGATTTAAAAACCTGTGTTACACAATGGCAAGCTACCATGCCCTAAGCAAGCTGAGACCAATCAAGGGGACCACCAAGGGATGGAGTACTTCTCTCCAAGGTTCTTTGAAACATGTCATCATCCTGTGGCAGCTGTGTATTGGCTGCTCTAGGCTTATCCACGGGTTCCTTTTGTGTCAAGCTCAATGTATGGTTTTCATCTCATGGTAGCCCTGCTGGTTATTCTGAGACAAGACATCAACCTGTTTATATCCCTGACACGGGTACTTGCAAACGATGTGATAGCAGATAACAAATTCCTGAGGGAAAGTTGGTTTTATTATAAAATGTAATGCATCTAAACATGTGGTGTCCAGATGTGGGTGAGAAGGGAAGCATCTCTCCCTGCAACATGTGCCCTGAATGGCCTCCAGCCACATTCTACCTCTGCATTGTTATGCATTTTTTGTGTATGTATTTTTTTAATAGTTTACATTAACTCTCCAGTTTATAAAGTCTTCATTTTCTCACCCTTTTTTCGAGGTACTGACTATGATGACCCTCCATGGGGTATCCTTCAGTGACCTGCTACACTTTAACTTCCTGCATTTTATCTCACTTTTTGCCGTCTGACTTAGGTTAGTGTGATGTGAATTTTCAACCATTTTGACAAGATCACAAATCTTGATGTTGTTTCTCCTTGCCTCCTTCCACATAATTTCACATGAATTCCCAATGCAATGCGGAACTGATAATCCAGGTATTTAGTCTTGTTAAAATCATAATCATAACCATTATCATTGAAGCTTTCTGATTGTCAGGTGGGCCTTCATTTCCCTTGAACAAGAAGCCCCATCATCAATTTGCACCTCGGGACATGTAGTACAGCTTCATACAGAGTATATGTACCACATCTCTTGGCTCTTGTCTTCGACTTCATATGTGACGTCTGACAACGATAAAGGATATGATGTGGCGCAAAGTAGTGCTTTAATAACTTCTCTGATAGTCACACTGTCTGCAGTAGTGTAAAAATCCATATCAATCTCCCAGGCTGTGCCTTGCTGGCTGGTGCTTGATGTTATAATACTCTCGGTCTTTCTTCTAGGTGCCCAGAGTTTGTATGCTAGATGCTAGCCATCTGTCTTGCTTCTTCAGTCTTGGTGATTAGGTGTCCATGTAGTCATCCTGAGTATCGTTGAGCTGAAACGGGAACAATGTATCCATTACTGCATCGGCCTGGAAGCTGTGGAGAGAGCAGAAAGAACAGTGTAAAGTCTGCAGTGTCTTGCTTCAGTGTGTTGTATTAGACTGTCACAACGGGCAGTATTGCTTCCCAAGCTCTGGGTTCAAAATCAGTGTACATCGAAAGCATATCTGCCAATATCTTATTACAGCATTCTGTTGGGGCACACGTCTTGTGGATGTTAGGCAACTGTTATTCTGGGGGTGATATTCAAGTGTGAAATTACTTCTGATACTAGTCTGACTGCAAAAGTTTTCCATGATCAGAGATCATCACATGGGGTTCTCTGTGCTTCAAAATGATGTCTTCTACAAGAAACTTTGAGATTTCCAGAGCCTCATCAGCTGGCACAGCCTTAGTGACAACACAGTTGGTGACGTCCTCAGTTCAAACCATTATCCATCATTCCCATTAGTTTTCTTTGGGAACCTCCCCAAAAGATTGATTCCAGTTCAGTATAACAATACTGCTTCATGCAAGATTGGTACCAGATACCCTGGTAATAACTGTGGCACTTGCTTCCACCATTGCCACTCCTTACAGTGGCTCACACAGTGTCTGTATAGTCTGAGAGACGAGTCTTTGGTATTGACAGCTCGGTAGCATCTTTCCGTTGCCTAGCGACCGCAGGCAGGCAGCCAATGACGGCCTGACTTTGAGCGGGTAGCAAGGGCCACGTTACCGCTCTGAAACCCGGTCGCACGTGCTTATGAAACTTACCTGTGTTTGCGTGCAGGCGGTGCGGTCGTTCGTCGTTTGTCTGAAGTTGAATTCGCAGTTTATTTCGTTTTTGTTGTTTTTAGTGTTTCTTTGTTTGTTTCTTTGTAAACAATGTCTAGTGCGGCGGGTAGTACCAGCCCAACACAAGAAGTGAAACGGAGGAAGAAAAGTGTGCTACACACCCAGGCCCGTGAATTCGTGTGCCCTGCGAGGGATTACTTTGAGAAAGAAAAGGACAAAGGTGGGCCCTTAATTCCTGTTGTTCAGGTTGTGAAGAGAACTGCAGCAGCATTGAAAATAAGTAAGAACACTGTTGTAAAGATAGGGAAAGAACAGTATAGTGTAGATTGTGACGAGAGTGGCACAACAAAGCTGCACACACCAGGAAAGAAGCGACCGAGAAATAAGCAGGTGACAGCTTTGGACAATTTTCTGAAAGACGCTATTCGTCGTCATATATACAGCTATTATAAGAGAAGGGAACATCCCACTCTATCTAAATTACAGGTGTCGCTTCAGAAAGACGATCTTTTTAAAGGGAGCAAATTTTCATTGCGTACAGTGTTGAAAGACATAGGTTTCAGCTATTCATTGTTTAACGGTCGCAAAATATTAATGGAAAGGACAGATGTAGTTGCATGGCTGTGCAGATTTCTGCGCAGGATCATGGGTGTGGAATTCGAAAGTATAGTGTGGTTAGATGAAATTTGGGTCAATGCCAGCCATTCTTTACGTAGAGGCTGGAATGATGGAACGCCCGAGGGGACAATGGCAGTGCCTGTTGGCAAAGGAGGGCGTATTATTGCCTAACATGCAGGAACATCGAAAGATTTTGTGCCAAACTGCTTGAAAATGTTTCGGTCAAAAAAGATGGGAGATTACCATGAAGAAATGAACAGTGTAGTATTTCAAGAATGGTTTGAGACATCGCTTATGACGAATCTAACAAGTCCATCAGTGATTGTTATGGACAATGCGCGTTATCATTCCGTTGTTCACGATAAGGCACCAACCTTGGCAACAAAAAAAGACGATATCATTCAGTGGTTGAAACGGCGAAAAGTAGATTTCAGAGAAGATTTAAGGAAGGCGGAACTGCTCAAAATTGTGACACAAGAGAAACCCCAATTTCCAACATATGTAATTGACGAGATTGCTAAAAGGCACGGGCATGAAATCGTTCGGCTTCTTCCATACCACTGTCACTTCAATGCAATTGAAGGAGTGTGGGTGCAGATAAAAAATTACATTGCTGCAAACAATAAAAAATTCACGATCTCTGAAGTGGAAACTCTCCTTCCAGCAGCTATCAATAAAGTGACAAGTGAGACGCGGGCTAAAATTGTAAACAGCACTGCAAGTGCCATAAGAGAGGCGGCCAAAAACGAAGGGGTTGTGGAAGAATGCATCGAAAATTTAATTATACATCTGGGAGAGAGCAGTGATAGTTCGAGTAGTGCTGAGGAAGACAATGTCAAATCAGATTCTGACAGTGATGTGAGTGGTGTTTTTCCATTACAGTAACTACAACGTATTCAGGAATGTAAGGAGGGAGTTTGCTATCGATCTACAACCAGATCATCATATTGTGAGTACTTTCTTCAGATTATAACTCTTAATACACTGACCAATTATTCTGTAGCTTGTAGTAGAACAAATTAATAATGCTAATACTTAACAATGGAAACCAAAACTGCTAATGTTCAACAACTTGTGAAAATAGTTTTCATTTCATTTGTGAAGTTTAACAAATTACTTTATTATGTTTCAGCATCTTAGATACTTGTACTAAATAGCTCTTATCAGTTTTCAAGTTAATATATTTCAAGCATCAACTTTAAATAAATTCATGCGTACCAATACGACTTGTATTTTGTCTCGCTTTTATTTCTGCTGCTAGAGAATGTGTGTAGCAGACAGGGCGCCGCGTGCTGTGAGCCACGTTCGACAACAGCGCCGTCTGCCCGCCGGAACTGTCAGTACCAATCACTTGTCTCACGGACTATAGTGTCTAACAGATCGGTAGACCTGACTAGTGATACCTGTACTGTCTGCTTAGTGTCTTCAGGAATCCCAGGTGACCAGATGTTGGAGCATCATGCAAATACTTGGACATAGAATAGCTGGGATGATGAGCAACTATTTCCACCCCATTGGCTCACAGCTCCTCCTATAAAATGCTCTATTTCTCAACTGAAATTCTTCTTTCATTGGTTCCTCCTCCTCTTCAATGGTTCTCCAATTTTTGGTAGTACTAGATCTTCCCTCTGTTCAGTGGCAATGTCATTTACTGCAATGATCACTGAGATATCATTCACACTGCTGTATTCTGCCAAAGAATTCCTTGAAAGGCAGCTGGCATCCTTGTGTTTGCATCCACTTTTGTATGGCACTGTTATGTTGTACTTCGGAATCCTAAGTGCCCATCCAGCTAGTCCTGGTGGATCCTTCAGGCTCATCAGCCAGCAGAGAGAATAGTGGTTCATCACAAAATGAATTGTTCACCAAATAAATACAGCCAAAACTTGTTTTAAACTGCTGCAAGGCACTCAATCTCAGCTTCAGAGTAGTTCATCATGGACTTGGAGAGTACTGAGGAAGAATAAATCATCACCTTTTCTGTACCTTCCTGAATTTGCAATAGAAATGCCACTTCCATCATAACTGCTACTCTTAGTGTGAAGTTCTGTCTCATCGTAAAATGATATGATAGGAGATGATGTTAGTGTCTCCTTGAGGGTAAGGAAAGACCTTTCTTCCACCTCTTTCATTCGAGGGTGAGGACTCGTGGCAAGCAGATGCTGTTCTTTGGGCATGCTGCACTTGCTGTAGTGGAGCAAAATTCGCTGTGTGCACTGTGTATACAAGTGCAGCACAACTGTCGTGTGCAGAAGTGCATGATCTGCGTCGGTGCGGCAAATTTGTCGTGCAGTACCTAGGCGTGGTCCCTTTGCGGCGCAGCTCCTGCCAGTCTACTGGCAGCGTGGGGGCCATCTGATCTTGATGCTCTAGTTTTGAGTTGCCTGATCTGCCACCAATGTGTCCCAGTCAGACACTGCCGCAGGGCATCCACCCTGCTCCTCCAAGTGTATGAAAATTCCTACACCAGTGCCCATAATACTACCCAGATACCCACATGTAGTTTATGCTAGGGCTGGTGCTGTTCAGGGAGACCTAACGGTGCCATCAAATGAACATCCATCGCCCCTTGGCAGTGTCAGACGGACTCCGGAAACTGCTACTGACACACTGGGTAAACCCAAAGGCCCAGTGCACTGTGGTGCCCAGTCTCTAGGCTCTGGCAGCCATTCCTCCAAGAACATTACAAAGGCAAAAACTCGAAAACAGACAGACATGGATGTAATGCCAGCGACGAAGCATCCAGTCCCCAGCCGGCTCGCTTCGGAGTGTACCACCACCAAAGATGACATGGAGCTTGGTGAGGAGACTGTAGTCACCAACATCCCCACCTCCAATAGCTTTGCCCCAATTGCATCCCCAGAAGCAGATGAAATTGTGGTGAAGAAGAACCAACCCTCCACATCAGGACCCACCCTAAACAGAAGAGGGACAAGATCCCTCCCATCATAGCTACCATCCAAAATGGCACTATGAAAGTAATCAAGGAGATTTGCACCAATGTTGAAAGATGGCCTCAACACCCCTTCAATAAAGTTTCAGGCGTCCACACAGAACAATAAAAGATTACTTTCAGGGACATAACATCCGCCATCACACATATCTGATGTCAGAATGAGAGACATTCAAGACAGTGATAAAAGGTCTCCCCTATGACACAGACCCAGCAGAAATGAAGTTGGACATTCTTTTCCGGAAGTTCAAGGTCATAGAGGTCAAACAAGAAACATGTGCCTCTGACCTCGCAAGACCAGGAGAAGGTTGCAAGAAATGCGTGTCCTTCAAGGTCATTCTCGATCCCGACCAGAAAAACTGCCAACTATACGCGATAAAGCTCATGCTGCATTGCGGAGTCACAATTGAAAAATATCGGCAGCCTGAAGGTCCTGTACAAAGCCACCAATTCCAGCAGCTCTTTCACAGTGCCGAAAACTGTAACCACCCACCAAAGTGCTCTGCTCTCACAGGCACAGGCACAAGCACGAGCTCGGGTTCCGTTAAAAGCTGCAGAGCGAACGTGCCAGTGCCAGAACCCTACCCATTACTTCACCCACCATGTGCCCCAATGGCTACTGTTGCCTGCCGCTGCACGCCCAATCACTACAGCCCTCCTCACCCTATGGCGCAGAGGCTGCTACTACACAGAGACAGTCTTCCCCCAGCACTCAACCGGCGACGTTCCTTGACGAGCTGAGAGAGCTGCAGCAACTGTTTTCAGGATTCAGCATCATGACCGTGTTTAACACATTAAGGACATCTTGGCAAAGCTTCGAGCTGCACCTAATGCCCTGACAAAACTCATTATTATTGCTGAAGACACAATGGCATTAATGACTTGCTTTGGTGGATCCACCTAGGTCCACAAGAATAAAACTCGCAACATGCAACGCCCATGGTGTTAAAACAAGCAAAATCCTTTTGGAAGACTATCTGGACCGGCAGGCCATCGATATTATGTGTCTGCACCTGAAGCCCAACAACCGATTCACTTTCAGAAACTACACCATCCACCAGTTTGACTGTGTGGACTGCCCAGGCAGTGGGACAGCAGTATTTAAGGGTAGGAGGTGCATCTCATCCTTGGAACTTCTACAGACACAGACTATCGAGGTTGCAGGTATAGGAATCAAAATTAGCCAAAACATTTGGCAACTTGCTTCAGCCTACCATCCCCCCACTTCACATATCCCTGCTCAAGACCTCCAGCCACTGTTTAGGGTTGGCAATTGTGTGCTGGTGGGAGGGGACCTAAATTTGAAACATAGAGCCTGGGGCTGTTGTGCCGAGAACGCAAGTGGCAGGACCTGCGGGGGATCATGGAGGGGTGTGCCACCCTGAGTGTCATTGCCCTGCGTGAGCCCATACATATTGCTGGCAACACAAACAAAAATTTTGACATATTAGATATTTTTGTCATGATTAAGTTGGATTTTGATGTGGCAGCCACAGTGCACTATGAGCTGTACTCTGACCACAGTCCTGTTAAGCTGGAATCACCAGTGTCAAAGACGATGTCAGGAGGATGGCAAACACACAAGTAATGGCGAACTGGGACAGATATACTTACCTGGCGGGAGAGCACATGGTGGAAAATCCCCCACTCTGGATAGAAGGGGATGTGGACGAAGCCATTGAGAAATTCACTGCATCCTCCATGCCTGTACTCAAGCAACTAGCGTCAGGATAACCACTGATCCTTTCACCAGGGACCTACCCCATGACATCTGGGACCTCATAGTTGTAGAAGGCATAAGCTGTGGCAACACTACCGTGACACTGCCGATCGCCGCCTGCTGCAGAGTCTAGAGGACTGGGTGAGAGAACGACAAGAGCACAGGAGCCACTGCTGGAAGGAGAAACTAAGAGCCACTGAAACAGACATACCAGACGCAAAATATGGAAAATAACCCAGCAGCGGAAAGATCCCACCAGAGGAAACAAGGCATGCCACAGTGAGAATGGTCTTGCATATGACAAACAAGAAAAGGCAGAAATAATGGCAAAATCACTGGTGTCACAATACCGGACCCAAGTCATCCACGATGAGGTGAGTGATAAGCAGGAGAGAATAGATACCGGACATGTGGCTCAGATACGAAATACACACCCAATAACAGAATTCGAGCCCGTTAATGAGCTGACAATATGTGCAATCACAAAGCAGGAGGGAAACCCCAAAGCTCCTGGCCCTGACCACTTCTGCACCACACTCCAAAAACACCTTCCTCCTCCCGCAATATCCTACCAAGCAAGCATTCATAATGCCTGCTTGAAACTTACATACTTCCCGTCAGCGTGGAAAACTCCAAAGGTCATCACCCTACCCAAACCCAATAAAAACCTACTCCTCCCCGAAAGCTAGAGGTCCATTTCTCTCCTAACAGGCCAGAGCAAAATCCTGGAATTAATAATCCTTTCACCCCTCTATCAATTCCTGACTGAAAACAGCATCCTTATGCCCGAACAGTTTGGTTTCTGTGCTAAGGACTCCACTATCCAACAATTCCTTCACTTGGTGGAACCCATTCATCTAGCCAGGTCAAGGAGAGAAGCAACAGGAGCAGTAGACATAGAAAAAGCATGACCTTGGCCGGCCTGATGGCCTAATCTACAGACTTGACCAGATTGGGTGGCCAGATAATGTAATGTGGATCATTGACTCCTTCCTTACAGGACATCAGTTCTTCGTAAGGAATGGAGACAAGCCCAACCAGACAGATTGTGGCAGGAGTCCCACAAGGCTCAGTTTTAGGTCCTGTGGTCTATTGCATATGTACGAATGACATCCCTAGGCTGATCGGCAGAGTGATTGCTCTCTATGCAGATGACAGTGCCACATACATAAGCAGTCACAGCTGTCTCCTGATACACTGCTACCTCCACCAGAATCTTGACAAAATAACCCTGTGGTGCAACTGTTTCAAAATTAAGATAAAATTTACAAAGTGACAAGGGATTTATTGCACCCCCAAAAATCAAATTCCTAAGTTATCAACTCATAATTGACAGCTGAGAGCTAACTTGGAGAAATTCAGTCATGTACCTGGGTTCGAAATAGATAGCTGCCTAACATGGGACAGGCACCTCACTACCGCTGCAAATGAGGACTGCACCCTCTTCTGTTGGGTATATCCACTCCTGAAAGGCGATGGTATAACCATCCAGTTCAAACTCCATCTCTGACACCAGCTCATACTTCCAGTCATCCTGTATGGCTTGGGGGTATGGTCTATGGCATCAGACAGCATTCTTCTGGCAACGTCACACACACACACACACACACACACACACACAAGACTTTGTAGGCCAACCCACCATTTACACACTTATTCAAGAAACACCCACAAAATTTTACGGAAAAACACAAACTTCGCACCACTTTCTCATACAAAATTTAGGAAACAAACCACCAGAAGCTTCTCACAAATGCCCAGAATTAATCCTTACATGCCTAATTTCACACCAGTGATGCATGCAGAAAACACGCACAAAAAACCAATCCCTCAGTTTCACGAAAACCCCTAGCGCATCCCAAAGTCAGGTGGGCACAGCCCAGTGGTACCTCGTGTACAACCAGAACACCCATAGCCTCATCGTCTACCTCTTTCCATGAAAATTTAGCATCTCCCTACAATTGTTTGTGGAAGGGACATGCCTTGTTATAGAAGTTCTTTATGAAATACTGCTAGTATGAGCACATTCCAAAAAACTTCTCACTTCACAGGTAGATCAAGGAGTCATAAAATCTGAGATTGAGTTTATTTCCTCTGAATCAAGCAGACTCAATCACCATTCATCTGGTGCTCCAAAATTATTTCCTTGGATGACGAAGAGGTAATTTTCTGGCATCAGGTGTAGGCCTGCGGTCTAAATGTTTTTCAAGACCGTTCTCAAGCAGCATAGATAATCTTCAGATGTCTTAGGAAAAAAAAAATGAGAATGTCATTCACATTCGAAAGGAATGTCGCCCATTTAAGCGGTTACAGCAGGTTTTCCACTCATTTGTTCAAAGTTTGCTGGAAAATTACATAGTCAAAATGGCATAACTTTGAACTCGTAAATGATATGAAAGCAGTATGTTTCCTTTGAGCACCAGCAACCTTGATTCTCCTGTTGTCTGTCTAAATGTCTACAGTTGAGAAATTCTTTGGTCCTTTCAAGCAGTCTTGGGTGTCATCAGTACAGGGGAAGTCTTTTTCTGAATTTGTTCAGTCATCAGTAGTCCACACACAATTGTACACCAACTGCTTCTTCACAAGGACCACAGGAAAGGACAAAGTACTCTCTCAAGGTTCAATAATGTCGACTTGCAGTGTCTTCTTTGTCCGCTATCTGATTGTCCATCATTCAGGCAGTGGCACCCTATACGAGAGCTGGCTAATTGTTGCATGATCTTCAGTGTTGATACCATGTTTTACCATGGGTCACTTAGTCTGTCTTTCCTCCACCCAGGATCTGAAAGCATCCAAAAACTGGCGCATTGCAGCTAACACTCCCAGATGTTCTTCCTCACTTGGCTTCCTCTTCTATGTTGTCTGTAGTGGTAGCAGAGAATGATTCTTGATCGATGGCACTAAGCTTCCCTCTGTGGACTACTTCAGCTGTCCTTCCCTGTATGTATACCTTTGGGGATGAGTTGAGGATGCTCATGACAGTAAGTGATCCGAAGTTCTTTTCGATGACATACAGTGCTTATGATTGTTGCCGGCATGTATATTTCTTTTTTGCAGTCAAAAAAAGCTTCACAGTTTTACAAAGGAGCTTGATCAGTGACTGGAAGTCATCTCGTTGGTGACTGTGGAATAATATCTTCAATGACAATCCACTGCCTGGACCTATCCCTGTTATGTGCACCTGCTGAAATGACTTTCAGTCCAGAGCTTTGATCTCCCTCAGTCTGTCTGCTTGTGATGCCTGCACGAAGTCACGTCTGGGAATAACATTATGACTAGCTTCTGTTAGAAGGGAAAATTCGAAGTGCTGTGTTCTGTAATTGACAGTTATTCTTAAAATACATGTTTCTGTCTGCTGGATGTATTTCCCATTTGTGACTTTCAGCACAATTGCTTTTGTATCACCGAATATAGTTGTATTTAGCTGACTACAATAAGCATTCAATGTTACAGAAAGGAAAACCCCTGAGTCAACTAGCACTCAGAAACGGTGGTGGTTGTTGTTGTTGTTGTTGATGATGATGATGATGATGATGATGATGATGATGATGATGATGAGAGATTTCCTGACATCTTGGTGACTGTTGTCCATGGAGGATTTTCATCTGTGGCAGCCGCACCTCCATAGGTGGTTTCCCATTTAGTTGCCTTCAGTTCAACAGTTGAGTGAGCAGCTGGTACTTCCGTACAGCATCAGGGATGAGTATGGCATGTTGGGGAGTGACATTGTCCAGAGTATGGTTGTGGATTTCATCCCACAGGTCAATTATGATCATCAGCTGTTAACTAGCATGAAGAGGACTGTTGGTATGGTTGACATCTGGTAGTGCATTACTCATTAAAAACGCGCCTTCTCTCTCTGCAGTACTGTACATCATGTACAGGGCCATCACAGTGGAAACATACTGGCATGTTGTCCCCTGATTACCAAATATCTATTGTTCTGTAGAGCATTATAGTTCGTGGAGGAGTTGGTTGTACCTGTGCTGGCTGGATGTTTGGTTGTCATTTAATGGCAGCTGCAGAAGTCCGATTTGGCAGAGGCCATTCTTTCTGAAACATTCAACTGGTGGTGAACATTGGTGCTAAAGATTAACTCACCTCTTCTTCAGTTTTCTGTTTATCTCCTGATGTACGAGGTCAACATTCATGATTGCTATCCTTGTTTAGTTGCTGTGACAGTTCTGTTTGCCATAAGAGAGGTATCTCTTCTCTCTCTGTCCAGTGTATGAGAGACCCAACTGCTGTAGAGACCACATTCAGGAGTTGGTCCTATTTCTTTCTTCTGAATCTTTTCTGCTGCATTTCCTCCATGCGCTGGCATCATTTGATGAGTTCCTTGATTATTGTGATATCCTTTATCAGAAGAGTTTGTGCATTTCTTGGGCAAACTCTTTCATCGTGTGTGAGATTTTGTAGGCTTCTGTCTGTGTAGGACTTCATTGTTTCCCTATGATTTTGGACCATGCGCCTCAATTGCTTTTCTGCTAAGAGGACTAGCTGCTGGTTGTCACCAAATGCTTTTCTCGGTTCAGTGTGGAATTTGTGGCAGCTATCAAGTTTCTCTTTGTTAGTCTTCAACTGCTGCTGTTCAAGTAAAGGTACACGTTTTCCAAATGCATCATATAACCCCACCTATTGTATTTGGCGTCTTGATCAAATCCCTTGAGTCACTTTGTCAGACTTTGATCAGCATGTCGAGAAAACACTGACGAGTGCCTGATGTGTAGCTGACTTGCTGCTGTTATGAAATTCATTGGTATTGTGAGTAGCTACGCACACTTTGGGAATGATGTAATCCTGGCACCTACGTGAAACAATCGTTGAGTTGTCACATCAACGAACTGCTGACTGAGATTGTGGAGTCACGCCTACATGTTATGTAGCTTGTACTGCAGAAGTGTTGTCACTGTTTGGTTTATTTTGCATTGAGGCCAGCAGCTTCTTTAATTTCAGTCTTATTCCCTTTCTGTTCACGTCCTTTTTCAATTTCTGTGACTTCTCTGGCCATCCTAACATAAAAATGATGAGATCATGGGCAAGGGGGTTTGTGTGAGTGATCCAATGCAGTGGAGGGCTATGCCGGCAGTGGTGTAATAACTACCAGCAGGGCCTCACAAGCCAGACAGGTCTCTATAGAGGATCTAGACAAAGTGTGTCTCACAACATCCCGTCTAGTGTCCTGTCCTGTCATTTCCTATTCTGTTCTGTCCCATCCTATACACTCCCTTCCTTTCCTTTTCCTCCTTGTGATTGTGTGGCAACAGACACCGTCCCCTAATGTGGACAGCGGAAGATCCTTGGAAACCATGACAACGCTGATGCACTTAGGCCTTACTGCGAAGGGATGGATAGAGTTCTGTAGTTGTGGTGAAGACACGCTATCTAAGGGGTAAGGCCATGAAATAAAACCTTGGCAGGTGTCCAGGCCATGAGGTGGTAGCCCCACCAGGACACTTGGAGGCTGTGGGCTGATAACCCGCACCAGCATAAAACACATATCACAGAAACTAAAAGCAGAAACAGCGGGAAGGATCTTAAGGATATGACCTTTGGCCTGAAAAGGAAAACAGTATTGGTTTTTGGAATGTAAGGACGTTGAGAGAGGCAGAGAGGCTAAGACAGGTTGAAGAAAGGGATGGAGAACTATTGACTAGATATATTGCGACCAAGTGAAGTAAGGTGGCCAGAATCTGGGGAATTCCAAACACAAAATAGAGAGTTGCTGTATGCGGGTCAGACAGGTGAGGACGCGATGGTGTAGGGCTCTCACTATCTAAAAGCAGCGAGAAGAGCTTACTGGAGTGGAATCCAGTCTCGGAACAGATAATACTTGCACTCTTTAAAACAAATGAGTGATATGTCACTGTACTTCAATGCTATGCACCTACTGAAATAGCTGAAGGACAGTTAAAAGATGCATTTTATACAGATATTAACGGAGTTCTTAGACAAACAATTACTAGGGACATTAAAATTTTAATGGGTGACTCGAACGCAAAAGTTGGTTCAGAAAATGAAGGGCTTGAACATATCATGGGCGTGCATGCCATGGGGATCAGGAATGTAAATGGTGAACTGTTGATAGATAGAGGCGCCGAACATGACCTAGTCATTGGAGGCACATTGTTTCCACATCGTAACTGCCATAAGATAACATGGATTTCTCCAGACCATGTTATCAAAAATCAAATAAACCACATAGTCACCCCCCCCCAGGGGGTGCACAACTCTCTTGTGGATATGTGCATGGTGAGCACGGGGCCCTGAGCTATTGCAGCCTTCTCTCTCTCTCTCTCTCTCTCTCTCTCTCTCTCTCTCTCTCTCTCTCTCTCTCTCTCTCTCCAGGGCTGCATTTCCTTCTCCTTCACCTCCTTTCCCCTCCTTCCTCCTTTCCAGTAGCCCTCTCCTCTCCCTCTCTTGGTGTCCTTGCTTATGTTGGTCCCCGCTATCCTCCTGGTTCTGTTGGTTTTACAATTCGGCTTTGTTGCGTAATCATCTCCTCCTTTTGGCATTCCCTGGTCACCATCTAGGGTTTGACATCTATTACAAAATTTCTCCTCCATAGTGTGAGCCATTTGGGAAAGAGCACCTTACCTAGTGTCTCCGACGTGCGCCCTCCTAGTACAATCCACCTTTTCTTTCACGTCGTTGTCTGATGCTAGGGTGCATAGCTGGCATGGTAGCCAGCCCGTGTGGTGGGGTCGCTATGTACCCTTTTGGTTGAGCCCCCTGAACACACAGAGATCACACTTCTGATACCTGAGCTGTGACCTCCTCATGCATGCCTTGGAGTGGTTGCTCGTCATCCTGGAGCATCGGAACTCCCGACAATGGCCGCCGTGCCAGATGGCCCTTGCTGTGGCTGGGTGGTGCCCGTGAGGAGAGCCCCTGATCGGAATGGGTGGTATCAGGGCAGACGCAATGCAAATGAAACGCATACAGGTCCAGAACTCTGGCCATTCTTCTGCGGCCGTCTCTCTGTGTGGAACTGATTCTTCTAGTGCTGCTTCTCCTGCCCCTTCGGCCTTCCCTTCCATGGCTACCCCCTGGGAAGAGGGTCAGGCCCATCGGCTAGGGGCAAAACCTTTCCCCTGTTATCTAGTTTGCACCAGGACTGATGGAGATACTTTCACCAATACCAAACCTTTATTCTTTGTGGAACACATTGAAGACAAGTTTGGCAAAGTGGACTCCCTGAGCAAGATGCGGTCGGGTTCGTTGCTGATCAAAACTGCTTCAGCTGCCCAATCTGCGGCCCTTCGTGCCTGTACACATCTTGGCGCAATTCCTGTGTCCATAACCCCCCACCAGTCTCTAAATATGGTACAAGGTGAGATTTTTCACAGGGACCTCATCCTTCAAACTGATGAGGAACTTCGGGACAATCTCAGACGGCGGGGTGTTCACTTTGTTCAGCGTGTTCAGAAGGGTCCTAAAGACAATCGCATTGACACTGGTGCCTTTATCCTGACCTTTTAAGGGGATACCCTCCCTGAGAAAGTTAAGATTATGGTTTATCGATGTGATGTGAAGCCGTACATCCCACCTCCAATAAGGTGTTTTAAGTACTTGCGTTTTGGACACATGTCTTACCGCTGTACACAGGCCCCTCTCTGTGGTGACTGTGGATGTCCACTCCATGAGGGGAGTCCCTGTGTTCCGCATCCTGTGTGTGTAAATTGTCATGGTAGTCATTCTCCACATTCACCAGATTGCCCAGTATATAAGAAGGAAAAGAAGATACAGGAGTATAAGTCCCTCGATCGTTTAACCTACACAGAGGCCCACAAGAAGTATACACGTCTTCACCCTGTGTCCACGACATCTAGTTATGCCTTGGTTACATCTTCACCCCTTCCTCCCCCTTCCTTACCCCCATCCCGGACCCCTCTCCTTCCCCCCCCCTTCCCCTGCGGCTCCCACACCTTCTCTGGGCGCTGCTCCCCCTCCCCAGCTGGAGAAGTGTCCCACTCCTTCGGCATCTGCTGGTCAAGGGCGCCTCTCCCAGGATACCCTTTCCCGGCACCTTCCAGGCCAAAGGTGTGTTGCCGCGCGACGACCGTGAGAGCCACGGTCTGTCTGCCCCCAGGTCGCCCGGTCTCTTTCTGTTCCTGATCTTGCTGCAGCTGGCTCCTTTATGCCACACAGACCTCCTCAATCTCAGCCTGAAAAGAAGAAGAAACATAAGTCCCGGGACAAAGAGCCTCTGGTGTCACCAGAGGTCCCATCCCCAACTTCACAACCGGATTCTGACCTGTCATTCATGGATGTTGCCCCCTCCTTGTCGGTGACAGGTGGGGACCTGGTGGTATGACTGGCTTTAGCGTGTTCAGCCCCATTTAAACCATCATTCTGTGGTTCTCCAATGGAATTGTAATGGCTACTAACGTCACCTTCTGGAACTGAAATCCCTTCTTTCGTCTTACTCTGCAGCTTGTGTGGTTCTCCAGGAGTCTCATTTTACTGATGCTCACTCACCGTCCCTCTGTGGGTTCCGTGTTTTCTGTCTAAATTGGGTCGGACCCCTGTGGGCTTCTGGTGGCGTTTGTACGTTGGTCCGTACAGACATTGCTAGCACGTGGATTCCTCTTCAAACTACATTGGAACGGTTGCTGTTAGGGTCCACCTAGACTCTGCAGTCACGGTTTGCAATCTTTATCTCCCTCCTGACAGGACTCTTATACCTGCTGCCTTAACTGCCCTTCTTCAGCAACTTCCTCCTCCCTTCCTCCTCCTTGTGGATTTTAATGCTCATCATTCCTTGTGGGGCAGTGCATTTCCATGTAGACGAGGTCTTCTCATAGACCAGTTTATTGCAGACCATGACTTGTGCCTCCTTAATGATGGCTCCCCTACTCATTTCAGTGCCGGTCATGGTACCTGTTCTGCCATTGATCTTTCTCTTTCTTCTCCCTCTCTCCTCCCTTCATTACACTGGTTGCCACACGATGACCTTTGTGATAGTGACCATTTCCCGTTGATTATCTCGCTCCCTTCCTGCTCCCCGATGGACAGGTTACCTTGTTGGTCTTTCCAATGCGCCGATTGGCCTCTATACACTGCACAGGTCGTGTTTTCTCCCTCTTTGTCGGGTTGTATTGATGACGTCCTATGTGACATGTCTCACGCGATTGTTCGCGCTGCTAGCCTTGCTGTCCCGCACTCATCTGGACCATTTCGTCGCCGGCAAGTCCCATGGTGGAGTACGGCCATTGCCATTGCCATCCATGATCGCTGTCGAGCTTTGCAACACTTTAAGAGGCACCCATCCGTAGCCAGTCTTTCTACCTATAAATGCCTCCGTGCTAAAGCCTGTTATTTAATCAAACAGAGTAAGCGGATATGTTGGGAACGATTTGTTTCTTCCCTTGGTTCTACTGTCCCTCTGTCACGGGTACGGGCTACACTTCACTCTCTCTAAGGTTGCCATCGGCAGTCCACCCTCCCAGGCCTTCATCTCCCAGATGGCCTTTGTACGGACCCATTAGTTCTTGCAGAACATCTTGCGACCCATTTTGCAGTGGCATCAGCATCAGCCTCCTATCCAGCTGCTTTCCTTCACCAGAAACAGCGGGCTGAAGCTTCCACTTTATGTTTTACCCCTTCTGAGTCAGAATCTTACAACAAACCTTTTACTGAATGGGAATTTCTTTCTGCTCTATCTTCTTCTCATGATACGGCCCCTGGCCCAGATTCCATTCATAACCAACTGCTTCAACATCTCAGTGCTCCACAACAGCAACATCTTCTTCGGGTGTTTAACCGTATCTGGCTCCAGGGTGACTTCCCTTCTCAGTGGAGGTATAGCATCGTGGTTCCTGTCAACCTGGTAAGAACCCCCTATCTGTTGACAGATATCGGCCAATTAGAATTAGAATTCTCACTCTGCAGTGGAGTGTGCGCTGATATGAAACTTCCTGGCAGATTAAAACTGTGTGCCCGACCGAGATTCGAACTTGGGACCTTTGCCTTTCGCGGGCAAGTTTGGAAGGTAGGAGACGAGATACTGACAGAAGTAAAGCTGTGAGGACCGGGCGTGAGTCGTGCTTCGGTAGCTCAGATGGTAGAGAACTTGCCCATGAAAGGCAAAGGTCCCGAGTTCGAATTTCAGTGGGGCACACAGTTTTAATCTGCCAGGAAGTTTCATATCGGCCAATTAGTTTGACCAATGTTGTTTGTAAGTTACTTGAACAGATGGTAGCCCGTCGGCTCAATTGGGTTCTCGAATCTCGGGATCTATTGTCCCCTTACCAGTGTGGCTTTCGAGAGGGACGGTCTCTAATCGATCATTTACTTCGCTTGGAATCCTCAGTTCGGCAGGCTTTTTCCCAGCGCCGCCATTTGGTTGCAGTGTTTTTTGACCTTCGCAAGGCCTATGACATGGCCTGGTGCCATCACATCTTTCTTACCCTTCATCAGTGGGGTCTTCAGGGCCCACTCCAGATTTTTATCCGCCAGTTCCTGATCCATCGGTTATTCAGAGTTCGAGTTGGTACTGCTTTTAGTTCTCCACGGACCCAGGAGACTGGCATCCCACAGGGTTCTGTCTTGAGTGTCCTTCTTTTCCTCATTGCTATCGATGGACTAGTGGCCTCTGTCGGTCCCTTCTCGCCCCTGCCCTGTATGTGGATGATTTCTGCATTTGGGTTAGTTCCTCCTCGATGGCATCTGCAGAACGGCAGCTCCAGGTAGCTATCCGGCGTGCCTCTGCATGGACCCTCTGACACGGGTTTCAATTTTCTCCTTTAAAATCGCGGGTGGTCCACTTCTGTCGCCGTACTACGATCCACCCTGATCCAGAGCTCTATATCGCTGCACAACGATTGACTGTGGTCCCACAATTTCGTTTCCTGGGTCTTCTTTTCGACAACAATCTCACTTGGCTGCCCCATATCAGACTCCTGAAGGTAGGATGTTTCTGTAAACTCAATGTCCTTCGCTTCCTTGCCCACTCCTCTTGGGGTGCAGACCGTTCCCTCCTCCTCCGTCTTTATCGTGCTCTAGTTCTGTCTCGCTTGGACTATGGTTGTCATGTTTATGATTCAGCTGCTCCTTGCACACTGCACGTGCTGGATCCCGTCCACCATCATGGTATCCGTTTGGCCACCGGTGCCTTCCCTACTAGCCCTGTTGATAGTCTCCTGGTTGAAGCTGGGATCCCCCCCCCCCCCTTTCTGTTTGGCGGTACCAGCTTCTGGTGTCTTATGCACTCACTACCCATTCCTCTCCCACTCATCCTTCCTATTCTATTCTGTTCCCAGACCATGGACGTCGCCCACCCGACTCCCGCCCCCGGGCGGGTTTACCGGTTGGGCTCCGCCTTGCGTCTCTTTGCCATGATTTTCAGCTTCCTTCTTTGTCCTGTCTTCCTCGCTCCCTCTCCTCCACCCCTCCTTGGTTAGTTCCTCAGCCTCGAGTTCGGATGGATCTCCGCCGAGGTCTGAAAGATTCCATCCCCCCAATGGTGTTCTGTTCCTTTTTCCGCCAAATTTTATGGGAGTTTCGGGATGCTGTTGTTTTTTACACTGATGACTCTAAATCTGCTGATCATGTTGGGTATGCCTTCACGTCCTCTGTTGGAACCGAAAATCATCTGCTGCCACCTACATGTGGGGTGTTTACCGCAGAATTGATTGGCAATTTCCCAGGCCCTTACCTTTATTAAACAGTCCCAACACCACTGCGTTTTGTTATGTACGGACTCGATGAGTGGCCTTCTTGCTATTGACCGGTGTTTTTCACACCATCCCTTGGTCTCCAGCATCCATGACCATCTCGCTGATATTCACTGTGCTGATTGTTCCATTGACTTCCTTTGGGTCCCTGGCCATGTGGACACCAGGCCCGTGGTGTTCTTCCTTTCGCCTCTCCCGAAAGGACTCGACCACACTGTGTCGTCTCCGCATTGGCCATACCAGGCTGGCCCATGGTTTTCTTTTGCGTGATGAGCCACCCCCACTTTGTGGTTGTGGAGCCTTCCAGTCAGTAGCCCACATTTTGGTTGAATGCCCCCTTCTTTTGGCTCTGCATGCTAAGTACAGACTCACCCACACTTTACCTTTGATGTTGGCTGACGATTCCCGGATGGTCCCTCTGGTTCTCGATTTCCTCTGGGAAAGTGGTTTTTATTCTCAGTTTTAAGGTTTTTAATCTCTCTCTGGTGTTGGGGCAGGGCGGTGAGTGTTTGGGTGTCTCCCACTGTAAGCCGTCTTTGGAGATTCCCAATTCACCTCCCTGACCGAGATCCTCTTTTCTTCCCCTTTTACTCTGTTTTTACCTTCTTTTTTTTTAAAGGATTGATTCGTCTCCTTTTCCTATACGTATTTCTACATCCTAGCGGTTGCATCTTTTAAGTCACAGGTGATCTTGCCTATGCTGCTTCAGCATAGCGTTGGGTTCGTTGTCTTGCCGACTTCCCTCATTTTGTTTTTTGCCAATGACAACATGACTGCCCTTTTTCGTTTTTACCTTTTTCCGTTTTATTGTTCTGACTTTCCTGGGATGTCCCATTAGCGGAATGGAGCATATTTGAAACAAGGGACTGATGACCTTGCTGTTTGGTCCCTTAAACCTCAAACAACCAACCAACCAACCAAAACAAAACTACCAAAACTTGCCTAGCAGAAATCAATTCTTGACATAGATCAATGCATGTCTCCAAGTTTTTTCCACTCCATACTCATCCCCTTGTTATCTGAGGTATAGCAGTTACACATATCTCATTTCAGGTCATAATATGGCCCAGAAAAGTTTCTCTTTCTTCATCATCATCATCATCATAATAGTGATTCAGAAGTCAATGACAGATATTTTTCCATACAGCCTTTTGTGCCTCAGTGGGAAGCTGTGAAACCCTCCATGCCAATATTTTTCCGTATTCAAATGTATCCAATAAAATGGTATGGGAACTTCAGAAAACGTATCAGCACTTTTGATAAAATCACGGCAACAGCCTTCTTTTGTTCATGAACTATCCCTCCAAAATGTCACTTGGTTTCATACCTTTGTTGGCGAGAAAACAAATAGTAATGTTTCTCTCAACAGACAATGGGACCTTAAGGTGAGTGTTAAGTCATGTGCATGGCTATCCCTCCCCCCCCTCCCCCTTTCCTTTCTCTTGTAAGCAGTTTTGTAGTGCACCAAGCTGTTCATGTCACTATATGTGTTGTCTGATGAACAATGTTCAGGTTTATTTGAATTACACTCGTATATTAATTCTAATATGAAGCTCACAATAGAAAATGAAAAAGATGACAAATTTTATTTTTGTATGTACAGTTTGTAATACTGGTTCTGTGATACTGATCCTTTAATTTTTAATTAGATCTGTGGCCAAGCAACAATGCTTATCAGAATTTGTCTCAATACGTGCATTTGACATTTTTTGGCTGTAAATTAAAAACCAACAGTCGTAATCGGAATAATAATTTCCTGTATGATATCTGGGATGCTAGAATGTTCTTAATAACATAAGACTGACTAACTTCTTTCAATTAGTGATGTTTGATGACAAACCAAAATTTCTATCATGACTGAAACTACATAATGAAAAGTATCAATAAACAGCGAACAGTTTAATGCACAATGAATGTTAGTCTAGTCTGTTACCAACCACAATTCATAATTAACCTTCAGAATTACCAAAACATGGAAGCATCATTGAATGTTAAAGAACACATAATTTGAAAAATTTCATATTACAAAGTGATTTACTTTTTCTTATAACGTTCACGAGCCAGCATAAAATTTTTCTCACTAGTCAAATTACATGTAACAGACTAAATTGTAAAATCATATACCCATAGTTAAGCACTGATATTACAATATTTAATTTATGAAAAAGAACCTTTAACATCTATACTAACTGTAACACCAATATTGGTTTCTGGTAAGCATCTCAATATGAAAGAGCTGGTGCACCTTACAGGGTAATTGGAAACTGATAGGACTTGAGAGCACAAATTCTATAGAAAACTGAGGCAGTAGATAGCTTCATGCAAATTCCATTCACCATCCCAAACATAAAATTGGAGTAATTAACACATTTGTGGAGGAGACTAAAAATATTTGAGTCACAGTACTAGGAGGAAGAGCTCAATTATTTAAGAGTTACTTTACTAGCACCATCTGGAGGTCAGTTATTACAGCAATTACATGATATGATATTCAGTTGGCACTTACTTGTGTACTGGTACTCCTTGGCAAGCTATATTGTACTGATTCTTAATCTCTCTTTATTACTGATCTGTCATTTTCTATCTAAGCTTACATATTTTACCATTTACTTCCCACATTTGTACCTCTTTTATACAGATGTGATGATGGAAGTGCTGAAATTCGTCATAAGGGAGGCCATTAAATAAAATAATATCAATTTAGACAAAAATCCTACATGGAATAGCTAAAAAATGGGTAGTCGCGTAACTACGGCCTCCTGTCGGGTATGCTGTTCACCGGGTGCAAGTCTTTAGATTTGATGCCACTTTGGCGACTTGCACATTTTATTATCGTAAGATCACTTAGGTAGTTTTGAACCCCATATGTTCTTGCATCTTCTGAACTTTCATATTTTTCACAAGTTCACTTTCGACAATTTTCTTTTCCAAAGCACATTGGTGATGCTGATGTTTATCGGACTTTTCTATTTCATGTCATGCACCATAATATACCAGTTACGTAGTTTATTAACACTACTTTCTAAATTCTCCTTGTAAACTCATTTTATGTTTTCAGTTCTACACACTGCTCTATACATACTACATGGATGAGGAGCTATGGTCTTCTTGTATAGAACTTCTATGTACCTGTATGTTGCTGTCACATGCACAACCTTCACAGTAATTACCAATCAATTGTTTCAAATCTTAATACAAACACTAATTAATATAAAATACATACAAGAGGCAAATCTGGAACAGACAAAATTATTTAACTTTTCGTTCCCTATACCTTCTTGGTTAGTGACATCTTCACATACGTAGCTTTAGCTGTAAGTGTGTACTGTTTGTTATTCTCCTATTAACTTCACAGTATGTACTGATCTGGTTGTATCAGTTACGTTTGCAGCTGATGTTCCTTTCATTGTGTTTTTTTACTTACCTTTATAACTCACCTTCCATGGTTTGCTGCATAGATCATACCTTCTTCACTTCTATATTTGTCAGCGCACTAGCCTATGCTAAAAAATGTATAAACATTTGGTTCCTGCCCCTCACTACAAAGTTCTTTGCTGGTTCTTCTCAAGTGGTTTGTACTTCTACTCTTCTGTAGGTTGAAAGTGGTTTTTCTTTCCAGTTCCAAAGTTTAGACCTGAACACTCATATAATTCTCATAAAAATAAAGGTAAAATTACACTTCTGTGCTTAATAGTGTTTGTAGCTTTCTATATGTTCCAAACATATATTCCTTATTGGCGTTGAGAGTAATATTAACATTGAAAGTCATATGGATTATGTATATTTATGAAAACACAAAGGAAAGACTACTTTTATCCATTCCTTTAAGGAGGTCAATTTTTTGTCCAGTCTCTGGTCAGTCTTGATTAACCAGTAGTAAAATACCTTGTGCAATCCATGCCCATAGACTATGGATTTATCTATTACTTAACCTAATCTACAGTGATCTTGACTGAAAATTACAAGTACATTTTTCACTTTTGATCTGCTAGTCATAAAAGTATCCTAGCCCAATTTACTTTCTATAATCCAGTGCCATTTGCCACATAAGTGTACAGATTTTTTGTTTTTCTTAAGGACCGTGTAAAAGATAGAATAGCATCAGTATATTTTTGTTGTTGCGATCTTGTTCTTTAGCCTTGTGCTCCAATCTATAGCCTTACTTTTTTCTTACTGTTTTTTGGTCTTAGTATTACCTACTCTAGCATTTTCAATAGTCTGAATGAAAAGATGTGTCAGAATAATGTCCAGTTTCAGAAAATGGGAGAGGGAGAACTGCTTTTGAGGGTGCTTACCTGCATGATCCGTTAAGCCCCAGGACTCTTCATGATCAAAGTATCATAGAACTGTTGTAAACTGTTATATATAAATCTTGCAAATGACGTACACTACAAGTAACATGGTTATTGTTCCATATTTATTACCACCAAAAAATACTATGATATGCATATTTGATTGCACATCAAAAGGTTTCTATGCAAGAAGTCTCATTCTCCATTGCACAGTACCACAGTGGCGCACAAAATTGCCATCAGTCCATTTTAGACGTAATATTTTCAGTACTCAGTTTGTCAAACAGTGGCATGCTTTGTGTGGCAAACACTCACTGCTGTTTAAATTAGTCAGCAGTTCCAAAACATTCTTTATAGGATACCTCATTCAAGATGGTTGTACAGTCACAATCCCCAATACGAGTATTGTACTGCTTTCAGTTAGTGAGTGAATAGAAGTAGACACCAACTTCCTCACATGCATTTTCCTGACCACATCTCTAACTTTTTACTACAGATGCATGTAATACATATTGTGTACTCAACACCAATAAGAACAGTTGTTGGGCTTTTTGAGTGCATGTGTGCAGCTTTCATAAACTTGCTCTTTAGTGAAATATGATACTTTTAGCAAGAATCATAATGTATCACCAATGCTTTATTAGGACCTGACGGCATTTGTTAGCTTTATATCTCAATATACCGAAGGCATATGATGACTGATGAGCACCATTCACTATTAGATATTGACGATTCTTTGTTGTAAAATGTTTTTGTTGGATACACCTCATCAGTGGAACATTATTCCCCGTGTTTACTACTACATTCAAATCAACTATTACCGGGCACTACCTTTGATTTTTAGCTGTTGGGTGATTATTCCTCTGTATCTGAATGCAGTAGGGTGGTGCATGTCTATTTAGTATAAACAGAACAATTGACCATCAGCTTGAATGCTTCTTTATCAAACAACAAAATTTGATGTTCACACTCCTTGCAAGACTCATCAATTTATTGTACCAATAAGTTTACATACAACAATCGCATGACAATTCATAATATTAACAAGAAGACTGACGAATCGTAGACTATGTGCAATTTTCATAAATGCAATTATTATTTCATTACTACACGAGACACTACCTTGCTTTTACTAATCGCATAATTAAAACACAAAACATGGTAGTTTGAGCATTTATGATGTTTCTAATAAGTCTAATCACCTGCTGTTTGATGCAGGGAGTAATTCGAACACAAAATAATCTGCAATTACATTTTTTTTAAAAAGACACATTAATAATTGATAGTATCATTTAACTCAAGTGCTCATGCTAGAGTGACTTGGTAAGTGTGTTATCAAACAGCATCTAAGCATTGGTTTATACAATACATAGTAGGTGCACTGCACACTTTGAATTAATACAAATTTTGATAAGAGCTGTTTTTCAGGGAGAATGTCAGGAATTTCTTCTAAGTTGGCTCCTGTTGGAGTGAGAGGGACAAACCTTCACATGGCTGCATCCACTGGTTATTGGGAAAATGTCGCCTTTAGAAAACTGACAACAGGACAACATCTGGCAATCACTCTTGCACCTGATTTCTAATTTATTACAATCACTTGAGGGCATCTTCAGGTTGACGGCTACAGTAGGCTGACAATTGCAGCAGGTCAGTAAGAACAACAAGTTGACAGCATGAGGATGGCAATACGAACATGGCTCTCCATACTCTACAGGATCTTGGGATGGTGACCATATTGTACATGCAACAGATTGTACAACACATATTAGTTTCACACCACAGTAAACAACAAGAGGGTCCCAAATCATTCAGAGACCCATACATTCACACTACACTGGCTTGAAAAATACAAGGAAAAAAGTAACTTTCGCTTTGTGTCTCAATGCCAAGTAAGGTAGCTCGACAAAACTATATATAGAAATTACTACTTGATTACAGTACTTTAAGTAACTGAAAGAAATACAATATGACATAAACATAAATGATGCTTTCATTTAAAGATAATAATTACCCTGAAGTCGCCATCATTTATTATGGTTCCCTGGAGATGACAAAAGACAGGACATAGTTCTTAATAGGGTGTGTGATCACCAAGGATGGTAATGCAGGCTCTGCAATGTGCTCCCACATAAGTCACGAGCCTGGTAGGGAGATCTTGTGATAGGATACCCCATTCCTCCACTAGTGCAATTGAGAACAGCTGGATGGTCATTGGCACATGTGAGCGTAGTGCAATGTGACCCTCCCAACATGCTCGATCGGATTTAAGTCGGAGGGAAAGAGCAGGCCACTCAATTTGCTGAATTCCTTCCGTTCAAAGAGCTCCTCCTCCGCTGTTCGATGTGGTCACATATGGTCACCTATAAAAAAGAAGTCATGGCCAAATGTGCTCCTAAAAAACCAAGCATTGGAAAGGAGTACAGTGTCAGAATGATATTGACTGGTGAGTGTACTGTGTTCATAGATCTGAAGGCAGTATACCCCAGCAACATTGTGCCTCCCTCCAGCATAAAAACTAGATAACCATAACTATCATGTTAGGCAGTGATGTTGGGAGCATTAAGTGCTGCTACCATCAGTCAACACGTAACGCACCCAGGAACATTGTCAAACATGACCATTTCAGTGGTCTAGTTGCTATGGTATGGAGGGCCATAATGTTGCAACATCATTGTGACACTCTACTCCTTCAAGAATTTTGTCTTTTCAGAAATGCATTCGGCCCTGAATTCATTTTTCTGGATGACAATGCATAGTTGCAGACATCTGGGGAATGGGCTGGACTGCCCATTTCCGACTTAATTCCCATGTAGCCCAGGTGGATGTGTTGAGGAAACACATTGCAGCACATATACATGCACTAACAACCATCTTGCAATTGTCAACTGTGGCAGTGAATGGAAAGCCCTAACATGACAACTACATACCAAACTAGAGGCCAGCATGGGAGCACTTTGCAATGCATTGCCATCAATGGCAATCATAACACACGTCCTTCCTTTTTGAAGTGTCCATAGTTCTGCCATCAACTCCAAAAATATAAATATCAATTATGACAAAGAAATGGTCAAAAACGATTTTGTACAATTTTGTTTCTGAAGGAAAAAAAATTAATTCTCAGCTAAAATCAACGTATTTGCATCTCATAAGCGTGCAAAGACGTTGAGACGTTGCACCATAATGGGAAAACAAGTTTGATTCCTCAACCTAACAACTATTCCGGAATCCTGACTTCAGGGGGGGAGGGGGGGGGGTGATGTGCTGTCAGTATCATACTGATTCACAGAAGGGGAAAGCTTTACACACCAAAGATTGTAAGCAGTGAAATAAACTAAGTGAAAGTAACAAATAGTTAATCACTGGTTCTTACACACACTGTTCTTGGCTTTCTTTTATTCTATAAAATATGGCTAGAGTGTGATAGTGCTCACCACAATGCAATGGAATACTGGCTGAGCTGACAGATTTATCTGTGAGGTGACAGACTTATCTGTAGGGAACTTTGTGATCTAAGCTGGGTTGATATATAACAATCTGCCCTTGCAACACTGTGCCTCCCTCCTGCTTAACAACTAGATCACCAAAACCATCGTTTTAGGCACAGTTGGTGGGATGCATTAAGTGCTCCTACCATGAGGCCCTTGCAATATTGCACCTCCCTCCAGCCTCTCTCCCTGGTGGGCTCTCAGTTAAGAACAAAAATTTCGAAATTTCGCATATTTGTGTACAGATTTAAAAATGATAGTGACTTACAACAGTCTGGTTACATAGCGTAGTGGTGAAGGTACTGAACTCTCATACAGTTCAAATCTCGTCATGTACATTCTTAAAAAGAAAAACTGTAAATACGCTTCCTAACTTGCCAAGGCAAACTCCTGTTTTATCACCGCTTCTTATCTGGGTAAGTTTTCCAAATGGGATACTAACTCCTACTATTTCGAGCATGTACAAACTTCTCACTCTGTGTTCACGACACTTAAAAAAAGAAATAGGATGTGTGGTAAGCGTTTTCATACAGCAAAGCAACTAATACACTATTAACAAGGTAACGAGCACAACATTATAACACACCATATTATATTGAACACTTTCCTGACATGTTCTGTTGTAGACCTGCGTGTTTTCATGTGTTTTGAGCCGTCAGGAATCTGATGTTTATTTTTCTTTCCTTGCTGTCGCCATGGCAAACGCACATGTTTATTAAGTTATGACTGCAGACTCAAATCTACCCGCAAATCCACACGTCTGATCCTTATTTGAACCGTGTCAACCAAGATAATCTTCATAATACGCCACTCGTCGCACAATTTTTATTGGCTGATTGTAAGCTCAGTCGTCATTAGCTGACTGCGAATTGTAGCAAGTATCTTCAGATTGGAAGGTTTTATAGATCGGGGAAATAAGCATTCCTGTATATGAAACTGCTTCTTAGTTCTTACTTGCGACTTTCACATCTACGGTTATAAATCGCGAAAATAGCGTTGGTAGAGTGCGTTAACTGTAATTTTAAACTGCGTCTACGAATTGCAGTTACCGGAAGCAGCACTCGCAGAAATCACTTATACTGAAAAGTCACAGTTTAGCCCATCCCTACACATAGCGAAGTTCTATTTCCCGCGCAATCAGTTTACGCGTGGGACGCTCCCCTGTCTCGCTAAGAGGTAACGTGCGAGCTGCCATCTACCGACTACGCTAAATAAGTATCACGTGCCGCGTGAGGCAGCGCTCATAGCAATTTGATTTCATACAGCAAATAGAAGTTTTGCAAGGAAGAAATGACAGTAATAAGCCTCTATAGCTATAACGTTTCCTGTTTTGCTAACAAAATAGTTACAAGTTCGCGTGGCACTTAACTGTTTCTGACATGCATACTTGGCACCCAATAACATTTGTGGTAACATACAGTACATTAGGCCACCAAAGCGAGGCGGTTGCGAAAGGGTGCTCCCCAGGTTAATGATGACAAATTTTGGAGGATGTGACCGCATGTAAGCGGTCCGTCCCGCAACTTTGAATTAAGCAGAACGGCATCCAGAGTAGGGAATCCACCGTATAGCCTTTCATCCTGATGGGCGATAATTTGAGAGTTTAATTTCGAAGTTTAGCGTACTGGTGTATAGATTTAAAACTGGTAAGACTTAGTCTGTTTACATAGCGTAATGGCGAAGGTACTGACCTCACATGCAGTTCAAATCTCGTCATGTGCACTTATTTATTATCAGATCTCTATCGAAATGATTTTGATCATTATTTTTATTCAATTAATTGGTTTCATCGTATTTTTTATTCATTTGCCAGTCATATTCGTCGTTGTATAAAATTCATAATTTGCACTCATTTTTCTAGCCACCCGAATAGATGTAAGTCTTTTAACGAAATATACATTCTTGAAACCATTGCACAGTCATATAAATAGATTATTTCATCATTCGCTTTTTTAATCCATCTTCAAATGTTTAAATATGATGATATATAAATAAAATTAACTTTATTAACATGCACTAAGATTCCAAGTGCAAAAAACGCAAGGAAGAAAAAATAAGAGCAAATTAAATTAAAACGTTGGTTAAAATGATGTGACCAATGTACAGAAAAATTACATTTACACCAATTAACTAAATAAAAATAATAAGTCATTTCGATGAAGGTTTAAAATAGTAAAATGGTAAGTACATCTGCCGGGATTCGAACCAACAACATGCTACATGTGGGGTCGATACAGTCACCGTAACACTATAGGTGTGTGAGCAGTTGCCAGAAAGCAGTTTTCCAGACGTGCGTCTCGCGGGCCCCGAGGAATCGCTTCATGACGTCATCAAAAAGGCTGAAAGCGTGACAGCGCTGCCTGGTGACTAGACCTGTAAACAACTCTGTTGACGTAAGTGACGTCACACGTTGGCTACAGTGTTTATACCATGGAGGTAGAATAAGGGGAGATGGCACTACAGACTTACGCTGTACGTTGTTTTGAAGCCAGTGGGCGGGGCCTGCCGCCATCTTGGATCCCGCAAAACATTAGCAGACGAGTGTTTACAATTGCTTCTTATTCGTCATTTCTGTCTTGTGCACACGATATTTGTGTTATATAGTAAATGTTACACAGTTCAAAGTGAACAACACAGCATAAGGAACGCAACGTCCATCGTTTTTCTTGTCTTAAATGCGTATTCGATACAGTAATACGACACGAAAATACGACGCATCTGGCCTCAGTACTGTAATTCCGTATTGTTTATACACTTCAAATAACCGAGAAGAGAAGTATGTGATATGAAAAACGTGCTTTCGTAATCCATTTCTATTCACTTTCCTTGTGTTTGTGTCGATTATTGATAAAGCCAGAACGCCAAAAGCAATGATTGATAGTTTAGAGGCACCGATTTGTATTCGTCGCATTTTCAAGTCAAATGCGTATTTTAAATGTTCAAGTTTGCAAGAAACTTACCTTATTTCCTTTGGTGTCCCATAGACATATACAGGGATGGTATAAAAAAGCCAGCTGTCATGTCAACAATGTGAAAGATTCGTTAAATTATGAAGGAAAAGAACTGAATTTAAAATTGTCAGGCCCATTGTAGTTTACACGTGTGCTTTGTTTTTAATTTGTACCTACCAAGTGACATTCAGTGTGGCAAATAACAGCAATTTACAGGGTAGCATGACAGCAGAGTGATTAATGTATTGATCTAAATAGCCTGGACTTAGATATGGAAATTTGCTTTAACACATATGTAACCCTTTAAGTACTTATAATTTAACCACAGTAACAGGGGTTCCACACATCTTACCTGAAATTTAATTAACTACATATAGTTACATCTTTATATTAAATTATTGCATTTTAAAACATTCCCCATTTCAAGTATATTTTTTGCCAGGACTTCTCAGTTACTTGGGAATAACGAAACAATGAAAACCAAGTGTATTGCTCACCTCCTTCCAATTAATTTTAAATTCCATTTTGAGGGTTTTAGAGTACACACAGTTACAGCAAATAAGTCAGTAACAATATTAATAACCCATGCAATTACTTTTATTTATTCATTCTTTCATCCATCCATCCATCACCCAGATAACATTTAGTATATTTGACATTTTCAATACAACACATTAGTGAACACAAGTATGAAAAATAATTTATTTTTCTCTATAATGAGTGGACAAATGCTGACATGGCAAAATATACATAATCAGTTAAGAATTTACTTTTTACAGACTAAACTGAAATGAGACAAATTTGATGAATGCAATTCAATATGAAGAAGAAAAGCAATATTTTACACAATATTGCTCTAAGAGAGAATTCTCCAGTTTCAAAATTCGCATTTCAATTGCGTGATATTCTGTGCCAACATGCTGCCAATTTTAATCACTTGTACTTGACAAAGTTACACAGTTCTTTGATTAACATTTTCAATTCCAAGTAAGAAGTGTTTGATTGATGCAACTGGTAGTCTACAAGATCTGACTCACTGACAAATTTTGAAAGTGTTTTCCAAAAATATTAGTCAAAGTCAACTCATCTGGGCATAGACACACAAATCTTGGATAACACACAGTATTGAAAATCTTAAAACATACCTGGGAAATAGTTTAAATAGAAACGAAAGAAAGATTTAAGGAACAGGGTATTATACCTAATGATGAACAGCATTTTACCATTATTTATGGTGTATTAACAACATGCAGAAAAAAATGCTCCATTGAGAGAGAAGTTTCAAATTCACTGACCCTTAAAAAGCACCAGCTTTGTGTATGCTGATCTCAACTTTTTTGAATGCAGTGCATCTGTTGCACATTTTGCAGAGTGTTTCTGCCGTGTCAGCAGATACCTTTTGGCAATCGCCTTGATAAGCAGCAGTAAATGATTGTCTACTGGATGCTGATCCTTCATGTGTTCTGTCAAGTCAGTGAATATTGGTCTGTACAGAAATGTCGTGAGTATTTCTGACACACACTTAGTATATAGGTGCTTCTTTGGAACTTCCCAATCTCCAGCAGTGTATTTTCTGAATGTCTTTTCTGCAGAAAGGCAAATGTCAACAACATCATTTGATGATGAAATTAAACCACCTCTACTCTTCATATGTATAAGGGAATATAAGGTATGACTGCCATCACCTCGCAACACAGTTAAGCATTGTTCACACTGAAGTGTACTTTCTAAGTGGCGAACGACAAACCCTGCAATGTACACTACAATATGGGCAGCCACTTCAGACAGAAACACACCAGCTTCAACATAGTCATGGTCATGAGTCACTAAATAGCTGTCCATGTCTACTAACTGTGAGCGAGTTGAGGTGAGATTTATGTGTTCTTCAATACTCTGGCCACAGTAAGTCAGAATAGAGATATCTTCAAGTGCTATACAATTGCCTTTCTCAGACTCGCGAATCTCATTGTGTACTAATAGCCTTTTGTAGGCAGACATGAACTGACGTGCAGTTGGGTTATTATTCCACCCACCACGACTACGAATAGCACTGAAAAACATTTCTAAATGGTCTTGAGAGCACTTGTAAATTGGTAGGAATTTCAGCAAAGCTGCAGAAGATTGAGGCTCAACTAGCTTCGCATACAAGTGTAAAACACTGTGTATACAAATAATAAATCCAACAAATCCCGTCTTCCTGTTGGAGTCCACAAGTTTTATGTTATGAGGCACTGGAGACACTGAAAGTGTTTTGATGTATTTCTCTGCATCCAACAAAAATCCTTCCACAACTCGAAAGTTATGAACTGTCAGAGGCTTCTTCCACTGATTCTGGATTAGGCTCCTCGAATTCAGCACATCGAAAAGGTTATTGAATATGCGGATAAATTGTATAGTTGCAGATGCATCGTCAAAGCCAGGGATCTTCATATCAGAACAATATTGCATTGCATCTGCCACAGAGTTGCTGAGCAGCTGGGCTGCTAATCTGACTTTCATTTTGTTGCGTAAAAAATTTATATGAGAGCCTGTAACGCTGTTGCCTAAATGAAGTCCTTCTTTTACCTGTATCTTATGAAGCAGTTCAAAAAGGTACCAAGAAATTACACCACCTTTCTCATCCCAGAAATGTTTCTTCTCTCCTAAGGAATTTCTCACTAATTTCAGCATATGTGGAGGATCTAGCAAAAATGCCACTTCACAAGTGGTACCTTCAACAATAAATGTTGTCTTTAAATTATCAAGGACAAGATTGCATCCCAAGTATTTGGCCATGGATAAATTTGTGGCACAACCATCACAAGACAAAGAGACCACCTGAACACCACTGGCACTGGCAAGGCTAACGCATTGTTGAATTATTTGAGCTTTCTGCTCCCCTGTTATCCCACAAGTCAAAAAGCATCCCACTGGTAGCTTCCAAGAGGCATTAATAGCGCACAACATCAGTACAAATGCCTCTTTAGCTACAGGTAAGCTATCCATGGCTATAGAGGACCCCATATCAACATAGCCATAATACTGACTACCATCAAACTCAATGTGTTGCCTAATTGCAATCTCATCAACCAATAGGCTGCAGAGAATACTGTTACCTGATCCTGATGCTTTAGACCTAATTGTGGCAAAAGCTTCGGAAGTAAATCCAGGTGCCCCACCCACACACTGGTACCACCTTGATAATGTTCTAGGATGTGGTAGACATGTATTAAAAGTATTTCTGACATACTTATATGCTCTTGGAGAGTAAAAGTGTAAGGTTAAGGCAAATGATCGTAGTTCGGGTCTGTATGTTCTAGGCACACTCTGACAGTTTGCTTTTGCAGTTTGCCGTTGCAACAACTCCTTCTGCATTCCAGGAATACTTTCCAGGACAGTAAGGCCACTTTCATCAATAAAATTATTTTTCCTAAGTTCATTAATAACACTGTTCAAAGATGTCACTTTCTTTTTTAGACGTCGTTTTGACTGCTGAAGAACTTTTATTTTTTTCTTGTATTCTTCATTTTTTGATGATAAAAAACTCACATCCCTCTTGAGTTTTTTTACCACAACTAATGCTTCATCATGTTTACTACTCGAACACTTTGTGGTCTCAGCAGCAAGTACAGACACTTCAGATTCAGTTGCAGTCTTGGTGGCTAAATCTGCAGTGCTTTTTGTAGCCATCTGCCTTTCTTTTGGTGGTGGTCTCTTCCGCTCTTTCTAAAAAAAATGAAAACAAAAAACTTAGCTAAAACATTGCAACTGAAATGTGTCACATGTAAAAAAACCAAACTTGCCTCACAGCACTCTAGAAACTCCAAAGTTAAATGTAAAATGTCACATTCTCATAGAAACTTATTAAAGGAACATAATAATTATCTTGTGCACAAACAGATTTGTGTGCAGTATCAAGAATAATGAAGGGACATGCATATATGGTAGAGAAGACACTGAACACAGGTGCTTAAAGTTCATTGATCAGCTAGGGACAGAGCATGTTTTTGAAATTTCTGCAACAGAAAGAAAGTTAAATATAATTGCAAAAGTGGAAATGATTGTGCAGTAGAAGTCAAGGAAGTGATTGCAGCGTCAAAGTGCTAAGCTGACACAGTCTGAAGTTATTTGGCAATCTTGTTTTTTTTTTTTTTTGCTAGGAATGGCCTGCCAGTTAAAAACACACACACACACACACACACACACACACACACACACAAAGTTACTACACGTGCATAACTATTGCAATTGAAATCTCCAGACAAGTAGTTCCAGATATTGAGGTTTTAAACCGTAATTTTATGGCAGCTGAATTCCATATTGATATGCTACATTTCACGAACCTTTTGCAAGTGAGCAGGAGAAGCGGAAAAAATTGATGGCACAGCATCTTCCCTAATGCGGACTGACGAAACTGATGTTCGATCAATATCTTCCTCCCGGAAATGCTGCGAACATATTTTACTGTACTTGGTTGGTTTCCAATCTTTCCTTCTCAAAGCGTTCACCCAAAGAGCTCTTCGTGTTGGATTGATAGGAAATCTAAAGTCAAATCACAGAAATAAAACCATACAGTAAAACTTTACAGTGTATCAGAATTTCAAGTATATATAAGAAAATAGCGCTTAAATAAGTCCACTTACGAATGAAATGTGATTTGTTTAAACTTTAGACTACAATCAGAACGATTAGTGCACCCGTAAGAGACGCAAGCCGGCATTTTTTTTATCAAAACACTTCATGACCACACGGAATCAAACCACCAAATGTGAATGTTTTGGGGTAGGTAACATGGCGGACCTTCTCTTGGGTTGGCTTCAAGTTTGTGACGTCATGACAACTCCTCTTATTTTTACCTCCATGGTTTATACAGACTTGCCTTCAGCTGTTGTTTTGGAATGTCAAATCAATCCAGATTGTTTGAATGAAGCTTCCGGTAACAGAATAAAATGTAGAAAGGAGGTTTAAATGCGAATAATCTGTATTATGGTGACATGATAAATCCGCAGCGTAGTCAAGGTTACATATTAGAGCCGTACGTGATTGACTGAAACCAACTCATTACAAATTATTGGTCAGAAGGCAGAGTGATTTATAGCATAACACATATTAGGCATTGCGGACAATGTGTCTAAATGTTTGTAACGCATTAACTGCTGCTTAGTAATGTAGGCTAACTACCACTGAGACTTTTGCAGCACGAATTTGTCTTTGAACCCATACCAGCAGTAGCAAATGCGGAAAAACGAATCAAATATGGTAAAGGATGCGTAGTGGAACGCCCATTACATTTTTCCAGTTTGTGTACGATATCTGTACGTAATATGCATCAAAACACGTCGGATGCTTGTTCATTTTCTAATATATGTTTTTTGGGGATGACCTAGTAGTTTTATTTTTTTTATTGTGAGAAATGCGTTAAATGTGGGAAAGTGCGTTTAAATATGCCACAAACAAATATTAGGCGAAGACACACGTCTGTCTGTTACCACAACCTTTATTTCTCATTCGCTGGTTTCCACAACTGTCAACGAAATTATCGCTTTTCAACCTAATGTAGACCTCAGACTATGCTACAAATAAAGTTATTACTCCAGTCAAGGTTTCTAGGGAAAAGGGGGTGAAATCCAGTATAGTGCTCTTGCCCAGATATGTGCTCTTGCCCTGTGTGTGTTACCGATATGCTTAAATTTTGATCGTTGTTTTTCTGTAAACAAACAGCTATATGCCAATCACATCTTCCTGTATGTAGTTTCTCAATAATCCAGTTTATGTGATCTTAAAATAAAAAGAGCTCGATGAGGGAATATTAATAGATCGAAGCAATACTGACATCTCCAAATTGTAAGACTGCTATAGATGGAAGTCACTGATTGTCAGAGTGTGACAAAACATTTGAAGTAAATCACGAAGCTTTAGGTTAGTCCAACTATTACTTCTTAATGTAGTAGGCAGTCACAATTTTCTTCCGTATTTTTATGTATATACATACTACACAAGCAACCAAATGGTACCGTTCCACTCGCAAATAGAGAGAGGGAAGAAAGGCTGTCTATCGTCCGAGCCCTGATTTCTCATGCCTTCTAAATTTTCTCAATAGTGTTATACAAAATAATACTTGCACATACTTTGAAACTACTGGTAACCTATCTAGCATCCAGCCTCTGAGTTGCTTCAATGTGTTGCTTAAATCTGACATGGATCTCAAACTTGACATGAATATGTCACATAAGTGTTCGATACGGGTGGTCTAAGTGATCTTCCCTTAATTTCCAGTCACAAAACATATTCATCATCCAAGAGAAAGGAAGTAATGACCCTGAAAGCTAGAAATGGTTTTTTTCTTCAAGTGCTGTTTCTCTCATACTTTGTACAAAGCATTTCAGAATTTTACAATGAGTACTGGCAGCCCTACATATAATGGTAACATTAAAACCCTGTTAATTTGAACCTTAGAGTTAACTATCATATGCATCCTTGAGTAAGAACATTATGTTTATTTATAATTATAGAAGGAGAGGCTAATAAAATAATTTTTTTACTTTGTATTTTATTAATATCTTAAGATTTTCAGTTTTCTGCCTGATGTCTTGCAGCAACCTCTTAAAGACTTTCAATCAGAATGTGAAATTCCATTTCCTTCCAGTATTTTGCAAGTTCATTTCACTGAACAGAGTAAAATTACCCCTATTATGGACAACAAATACTATTAGGGAGTAAATATGTTGACATGTAAGTGAAAGACTCCGAAGGCTCTGAAGAGACTTCTGTAAGAAGGTGCACTATCGATTTTACACAATAATTTTACTCACATGGATCAAAAGTTCTGTTAACTTGCCATATCAGATTTGAATAATATCGCAAGCTTTTCATAACAGCCTCCATCACCGTCACCAGTATTGGTACTGGTATGTAATGGTATGGTGTACTGTAGCAGCACATTAAAAGTGTTTCAATTGAATTGATTCTGCATTATCTCTCTTCCCCATGTCCTTGACATTAATGCTACCAAGTTATGTTCTTGTACAGTAATTAGTTTCCATGTTATTTTATTTATTTATCGTGTCAGAAGCAAACTAAAAAAAAAAAACAATATTAGATACATTACTACATACATTATGGTTTATAAATTAAACTAGTCAAGAATGAAATATATGATTAGACACAGATTGTGTTGTCAAACATAAGGTAATTTTAATCTATACAGTGGATGCCCAAAAATTTGCAACGTCCAGTGCACTTTGTGTAGCGTTTACGAGGTCCTCCATGGTGCACACAGTTGGAGGTAATGTTCATTGTAGTAGATGTGTTGATGTCTGCATGGCAGCTCCGCAGTCACACTGGAGAGAGTCCACCTGGACGCCCCACCACTCCAGATTACTCTTGGATCTTGTGACAGAAGAACGCAGGTGGTTGAGTGATTTCCAAGTGGACCATTTCTCTGTGTGGCTTGGGGGAAATACTTCTTGCGGGATCATCCACTCCTCCAGATGCTGGCATCTGACCTGCCATCTCTTCTCCCAGTGCTGATGTGGAGTGTCAGCGAGTGGTTCTGTACTGTGAAGGAAGCTCTTTCTAGACACAAGTCTTTGCTGTGCCAGTTGGTGGCCATGTAGTGGGTGGGCTTCGGATGTTAATGCCTTTTTCATTTCACTCCGTGCTGCTGTATCTCTTCAGACGTCCGGGGGGGGGGGGGGGGGGGCTATGCCGGATAATCAGTACAGTTTTTCCACAGGTGTGGCTCTTAGACAACCAGTAGTGATATGACATGTCTCATTCAGAGCAACATCAACTTTCTTTGTATGTGTAGATCTGCACCATACTGGGCAAGCGTACTCAGCTGCAGAGTAGCAGAGGGCTAATGCGGATGTGCACACTGTGTCTGGCTGTGCTCCCTATGTTGTTCCAGTCAGCTTCCTAACCACATTGTTCCTGGCAGCCACTTTTTGCTTTGTTTTTAAGCAGTGTTCCTTATATGTAAGAGCATGGTCCAGAGTGACTCCAAGGTATTTTGGAGTCTTGCAGTGTTCTAAAGAGGTTCCTTCCCAATCTATCTGCAAGGTTCTACTAGCCTGTCTGTTTCGGAGGTGGAAAGCACAGGTCTGGGTCTTAGAAGGATTTGGTTTCAATTGATTGTCCCTGTAATAGGCAGTTAATTCTTTCAGAGCATCAGTTAGCTTCCGCTCCACCCTCTCAAAGCTGTGATCTTGTGCTGTGATTGCTCGGTCATCATATATGAAGCTTTGTGTTCCTTCTGGTAACGGCTGGTCATTAGTGTATATATTGAAGAGGGTGGGTGCCAGTACACTGCCCTGTGGCAACCCAATTTTCTGCTGCCTCCATCTGCTTCTTTGTCCTTGATATTCCTCAAAATATCTTCGGTTCTGCAGAAGATTTCTAATTAGACAGGTTAGTTTGTAGTCCTTGGTGAGGTTGTATAGCTTCAACAACAAGAGTCTGTGGTTGACAGTGTCGTAGGCGGCTGAAAGATCTATAAACACCGCTACTGTTATCTGCCACCTTTGGAAGCCGTCCTCTATATGCTGTGTCAAATTCAACACCTGTGCTGTACAGCTCTTCCCTTGTCTGAATCCTGCCTGTTGAGGGATCAGTAATGGTTCTATCATATCTGTAATTCTTTGGAGGATCAACCTTTCCAATACCTTATACAGGTGGCATAGGAGGGAGATTGGCCTATAGCTTTTGGGGTCATCCCGATCTTTCCCTGGTTTATGTATAGCTATAATTTTTGCTTTCCGCCAAGATTTTGGTATCTTGCCGCTCTTGACACAATTATTCATTAGCTTGAGTAGCCAGCACTTTGCGCCTGGACCAAAGTTCTTGATCTGCTCACTTCTTATGTCATCTACCCCTGCTGCTTTTCCGACTTTGCACTTATTTAGAGCTGATTCGAGCTCATTCAAATTGAATGGTCGAGACAGAGTGTTTCCCTCATGTTCGGGCTCCCTTTCCAGGGTCCGTCTCCCGATTTTACTGGTATGATCAGGTTTACCATTTTTCAAAAGCTGGTATGCGATCTGGTCTGCCATCACATTTGTATGCGTATTGGGTTGGGAGGGGTCATTGTTAAGGTGTCGTAACAATCTCCAGGCCTTTTGACTACTTCTACTCATCTCACATTCTGTCATCAGTTTAATCCACTGTTCTCTCTTCGCCTCAGAGATTGAGGAGAGAGTATTTTGCGCAGCCAGATAAGTCTCCTCGCTATAAGGGTTTTCTTCATATAGTCGATAGCATCCGTCCAGCAGAGCAGCTGTTTCAGGTGTCACACCCTGCAGATAGATTGTCCTACACCCTCTTGGAATTGATGCCCGGGAGCAATGTTTGACAGTTTGAACAAAGCTGTCATACTCTTCAGGAATAGGTCGCACAGACTTAATCTCCTTGTCCAGCATCTTAGCAAATTTTTTCCAATCAGCTTTCTTGAAATTGTATCTCCGTTTGAAATTCACCTCCTGTGGCCTTATTGCTGGAAGAACTTGACACAGTAGTGGCCTGTGTTGCGTCTTTGGTATGGGCGAGCACACTCATTTGGAGCAAAGCTGTGTGATGTCTTCACTCACAAAGAGGAGGTCAGGGTTAAATCCACGCTGCCACCTGCCACTGTTGAAGGAAGGGAGGTAGCTTGCTGTCGTGTGTAAGAGACAACTGGCAGGATTCAGCCCAGGAGAGGACTGCCTCCCCAGTTTCGTCATCTTCAGAGTATCCCCACAAATGACTATGGCTGTTAAAGTCACCGATTACTACAAACGTCTTGCTGTTATGGAAGTTCCTGGGTGGTGTGAAGGAAAATGCAGCCAAAGGGGGCTTATACACAGAGGTAGCCACGCAGTTACTCAGCTCCACTGAAATGACTTCGATGTTTTTTCTACGGTGCAGTGAGCACTGATTATCTGAAGCCCTGGTCTTACAAATATAGCACTTCCATACTGAGAGTGCGGTGTTTCTGCAGCTAGTTTCATGCCCGGTATTTTTGGTCATCTCTGTCGCTCATCTCTATGCATCTCTTGTATACACAGGACGTTGCATTTTTTGTCACGGCATAGGTTGGATAACAGATGTTCTTTGGCTGATGATATGCCTTCAATATTTATAGATATGATAGTTAAAGTTGGCTCTGATAAGGACCGTTTATTTCCATGTTATAACATGTTAAATATAGAAAGTTTAACTGTAACCAAGCAGTAGTTTTCTTTGGTGACAATATCAGTTCCAGTGCACAACTGAATTTAAAAATCTGTCTTGTGGGGTGAAAATCCGTTACTGCTGCTATCTTGTGCTGACAATGAGATGACTTTCATAGAAATACTGAGTTATTTCATTTGTAATACAGTTTCATAGTTTTTGTAGTCGCTCATGATCTTTACACTTGCATGCAATGGGTGTAGCATCAGCATACAGAACTACCCTTGAATTTGAGGAGCAGTATTTTGTCATTTACCCAAATCAACAAAAGAAAGTATCCCAGTACAAAGTCCTGGGTACCCTGTATTACCTATCAGTAATGTTAGATCTGTGTGTGCCACTCGCCATCCTTATGAGTGAAAACTGATTTGTGTTATATAAGGTTTTATTAAACTGTGAACAATTATCAGCATAATTACCAGCCGTTTTCCCTTAGTATTTACTATCTCTCTCTACAAGCAACTGATAGAGATTAGCTAAAACAAATCTGTAATTTCAGATGGAGGTCTGTCTATATCTAAAATTATGTTTCCTTTCCCATCTATAGCTTATCGCAGAAAGTTGAGTAACACCTTCAACATGTAGGAATTACATCTTTGAGCACCAATTATTGCCACTTTTTGCAACATCACCATAAGGTTTGATATCCCTACTGAAAGATGAGCAGAAATTCTTTGTTAATGGGTGCATAATAAGATTCTTTTTTGGTATACCAATGCTCAGTAATAACTGAAACATCTGGTTTATTAAAACATGCTACTATGTCCAAATCATTGTGCTTATTTCCTAGGCTCGTAAAGTTTTGGAGGATGATCTTGGTTTGCAGGTTGCATTGTATCCACATACTTATTTATTTATTTTTTGTAACCATAAATATCCCCATTAAGCAAATCAGATGTGCTTGTCAAACTGGGAAGAGGAAACAAAAAGGCCACACATGTACAAAATAATAATAAAAGGAAAGATTCCAAAAGAGTTCCTGACAGCAAAATGTAAAACTTAATTGTTTTTGGATATATTACTTCTTATATCCTTCATTCAAAAACTTAAGAAGGCTGTTAGTTTAGTGTCTTCAAGGCATAATGCTGTTTCATTGAGCATTGCAACAATCAAGTCTGAGATAGTAGTGTACTATGATACTACCTATGAAGAAATTGATGCACTGGATGTGAAGTGCACAGTTTAGTCTACCCAGCAGAAGATGGCCCTGCACTGTTCTATACCATCATGAATATACCTATACATTAGTGATGTATTCATCACTGACAGAAAATTGAATAATCACATTTTTGCTTCAAGTTTCTGAAATGGCAGTTGATGAGATCATATATGACGAGACAGCTATCAACCCACACTTTCAGCATGAGGTAGGACTAGCAATTACCAGAATTCTGAAATGTGGATCTTGTAAACCTAGAGTTGCTCTAGGAAAACAAGTAAGATGTGACACGTGTTCCAGATCAAAGATGAGAAAATAAAAGGTTGCTGTATTGGTTATAGCACACAAATATGCAGTGAATAAGAAGCGTGAAATGACTGTGTTCGCCGGCCGCGGTGGCCGAGAGGTTCTAGGCGCTACAGTCTGGAACCGCGCGACCACTACGGTCGCAGGTTCGAATCCCGCCTTGGGCATGGATGTGTGTGATGTCCTTAGTTAGGTTTACGTAGTTCTAAGTTCTAGGGGATTGATGACCTCAGAAGTTAAATCCCATAGTGCTCAGAGCCATTTGAACCAACCATTTTTTGGCTGTGTTCAAAGCTATGTAGACTTGTTTAATTCCTGGTTTAAGTAATTCACATTATTTCATTGCTGTTTCCTGCTGTCATCCATTAATACCTCAATGTCAACAACTACTTTGTTAATTTAAAACCTTCAACATGTTCACTGTGGCTGACACAAAGGTCAATAGGAGCTACTAACACCGTTCTTTTAAGTGTCATCCACAGTGAATGTGCAAAACAAGAACATTTTTGCAATTTAATTGAAAGTCCTAATTCAGCTTCCTTTTCCAGGCATGTTTATTTTTAAATATTAAAACTGATGAGAGTTTCATTACTAGACCACTAATTTCGAAATCTGGATGACATCATCCCAACACTGTAACAAAATGTGCACCATACACAACAGGTTAAATGCAATCTCTCCTCTCCACAAATGTGCACCTCAGATGTGTTGTATGTCATATAATACTACAGTTAATTTTCCATATATCTGAGCAAAACCAGTTCTTGCGTGTCCAAGTTTATCTCATCTAGGCATTGCACCTTTCCCTTAACTTTAGTGTGTTTTACAATAAAATTTGTATGAAAAGTTTTCTGTGTAAATTACCTATTCTACACCTACAGCTAATGCTTGTATAACCCAGTGTGCCATTCAGATGGTTTACTTGTGTGTCAATATAATTGTCAGGTTTGGTATGAAAGGGTTTCTTGAAATATATTCCCACATAAATTTTTTAGTATCTATTCTCAGTTGCAAAATATATTATGCACTGTCAGTGCCATTTCAAGGCAAAAATTTTAAATCATGCTGGAGAATATACCAATAACACAGTTCCAGCAGACCTCAGAAATTTGATTTTAGTTGCTTCAACCAATGAGAATTACGGACCAAGTCTTGCACTGCCCTGTTCTGTGTATTAACCCGTTGGCTGGCATGAATGTGCCGGTGGTCACAGCAGACTGCTCTGCTGGGGCCAACAGTGATATGGTAACAACCAGGTATCAGCAATTTTACACTTTTATCTTACTGAGGAAAAATATTTACTTATACAGTATTTGATATTCCTTGCCATTTCCAGACTATTTTTGGGTGTGCAGTATTTTTATTTAAATGTCTTACAAAACCAAACGATTAAATGACTACAAAGTTATTCATGAATTCATTTTTAGATACATATTTAACTGTGTAAAGGATAATTCCTGAAACAGTAATTAGCATTCTAGCTGTTCTTTTTAGCCACAACTGTACAGATGGATATACTTCACATTCAAAGTTCCTAAATGCCTGCTTAACACATTGACTACCATGCTACTCACAGCAGAGCAGGACACTTAATGCTGTAGGCTTGACCTGGTGGTGAAACATCCATTACTAGTCATGTCAGGGTCAAGAAATGCAGAAGATAATCTCTCGGGGAGTACTATAATCTAAAAACGTAAAATTATAACTAAAAAGGTCATTTCCAATTATGTCTACCAAGCAAATTATGCTTTCAGTCAGTGATTTCTTTTGCCATAAATGACTAGTGAACGCACATGCCAGAGGATGGTAAATATTCATACTTTGCCTCTGACAAGCAGCAAAGCCATTAGAAACAGCTATGCACATAGTCCAATTTATGTTGAAATTATCACCTGGGTATTTTAATTAAATTTGGTCTACTATAAGCAACATGATAAAGGAATCAAAAGAAACACACACACACTGAATTAATTTCTTTATTAACAATGCTCGGATTTCCACATCACCATAGAGGTACCAAGCTTGATGCGCTACTCATTTTTTTACATGGCGAGTTTCCCCAGTAGGCCTATAAACCATGAAACAGACAAAAAGCTACTTCTCGCTGTCTTCTCTTCTTTGGATTTTCACTTCAGAAACTGAAACATCCATTACAAAAACAGATTACATCACTCACAAATCTGGATTCAGTCATTAAAATTCATACCTATTTTACTGTAAAAAAATATTGACTGTGATGAATGATGTAATTTTGAACATTCAAAAGTTTTCAAATGTGGGGGTTATTGACGTTAGAATACAGTTACTAGACACTTTTTGATCAGGAAAAAGTTACGATGATTGCAACTTAAATACCGAAGCCATTTGTTATGAGAATACGCCATTACCACAAATAATAGATGCATTGAAAGAAACTTTACTGGGTAACATAATGCATCAGAATACTATAGGAAGAAAGAATGAAATTTCTGTAGATTTACCATACACTTTACTTTTCTTGAGCATTATAAGATTACTAACGGAAGTTACTTACCGTCCATTATCTGGAATATAAACTATCCCTTCTCCTCTGCAAATATCTGCTTTTGCAACAAGTATTATCAATTTTTTCCGTGATTGAAAAGCTTTAACGCACACAAATCACAATACCCGCCATTATACACACACACCCACAATGCATTAGCATGTCATGTTCAAAGAATATCCACGTTTCGAAAACTACCAGCGATATTGGCTAGCGTGAGAGACGACGTCATGTCATGATGTGACGTCATGATTCCTCGGGGCCCGCGAGACGCTTCTGTTTTCCAGCGCGAGAAATAAGGCGCTACTGCGCATGCGCGGCTACGATGACGTAGAACTTCCGCGCTTGCTACTTGCGCTGCTCGTACACTTTCTGGCGGCCCATTTTTGGTTGGACTCACGTGAGACGTAGCTCGTAGCTGATTACAGTTGTTACCGTCGACCATGCGCAGCAGCAACAGTAATGTTTTTTCTGGGGACGAGGTGATGCAAAGTAAGATTATTTGTTAATTAGTTGTAAAAAGTGTATGTTAATTATGGGTGAGAATATAGAAACTCTATTATATACTTGTTATTTTCAGACTACGATCTAATGGACGAGTTCTTGGTTTTCCATCCACCCCGTACCCAAGAACAATTTCCTTCATGTCCCACACCGGAACCGTTGTGGGACAAGGAGTCTACATTGAAATTAATTGAATTCTATAGAATTCATCATGAACGGCTCGGTAAGAGCCGTGATCTGAAGAGGAAGCAGCAGTTATGGGACGCGATGTCCACGTATATCACGAAAGCGCTGGGAAAGACGTTCTCGCCGCGCAATGCGAAAACAAATGGCGATATTTGCTACGTTCTTATAAGGGCGTAGTGGACAATAACAAAAAGTCCGGGTAAGAGGTCGGAAAGATTTCGTGTATATGAAGGAAATGGACGAAATCTTCGAAAAAAAGACCAACATTTACCCGGAGATTTTGCTTGATGGTGCAAGTAAGTTACATTCGATACTTCGTACAGTCATCACGTGAATTTCTTCAAGAGACTTGGTTTATAACGATTTTTGATGTACATTAACGCAGTGCTTTATTTTCTTTAGACGTTGTGGCGGAGGCAGCGACCACCGACCAACCAAGCGACCAGGCTGTTCCAGGTCCATCGGGATACTCGACGAAGGTTAGTTTTTTCTAATTCTCACTCTGACTCTGGGAAGTTTAATTCTTTGAGCGAAATATGCCTACTGCTTGCTGAGACTGCATTTTATGACTTTCATAACAAAGCTACTAAAGTATCTTGAAGTGCTTTGCATGGAGTATTTTCCAAGCAAATGATTTCTGATAGTTTCATTCGTACTGTACTAGCTGTTAATTACTAAATGCTAAGAGTCCACGTGGGTGTGAGCATTGCAGTTTCATAGATTTTTGTTGTATATGACCTTCCTATTTTTTTGTATCCTTCAATTTATGGTTTATGTGCGTAAGTAATTTTTCAATTCATCCCCCAAGGTAACTGGAGGTATCAATTTTGTTTTACAAATATCTGTAAATATAAAATGGTTTGATTCATATTTGAAACATCACGGTCCGAAGTTATGCAGTTTGTCAGGTCTCTCAGTGAATATTGTGGGAGTATACTGGATGTTTGTGTTAACGTTTTTCGTTTTCAGTGCATTCGTTGTTAATTTCATTCAAATTTCTTTATATGTTAGTAATCTTCCAAGCAAATATGACCACATTTTGATTTGTACACTATTAGTGGCAATAATTTAATTGGTTAGAGGCACTGTAGTTTCCATTCCTTAATATGCATTTTACCCTCTTTAAGTATTGCAGACATCTCTAATCTACCCCTATTCCTTCTGGAGGTATTTACATTAAACTGGTTTATTAGTTATACTGAAAATTTTTTTCAGTAACAAAATTTGTGCCTAAAAGCATTGCTATTTGACTGTGTTCATTCTCTCTATCCAAGCAAATCTGATTTTACTCTGTATTTTTTAGTGTCTTCTTTCCTGTACTAAATTATTTTCATCGCTGGGTAAGTGCTAACATTACTATGATGTAATACTTCTCTATGCCATACTTATGCATGAGCATTTTAGCAATTTTGGTGCATGAGCATGTAAGCAGTTTTTGTGCATGTTAATATTTAAGGACTCTGCAAGTGCATCCACCCCTCCTCACAAGAAGCTTAAACTGAAGAGTCGCACAGTAAGAGATTTCCAAGAAGAGAGGAGCAATTATTTACAGGAGAGGCTTGAGATGGAGCGGGAAAGACAGGGACAAGAGGGAGAAAGAGAGGCTCCAGTTGAAACGGGAAAGCTTGGAACTGAAACGTGAATGGATGGAAGTTAATCGTTCTTTGCTGAATGCAACGTTGGAGCATAATATGCTCCTCGGGAAGTATTTTGAGGCTCGGATAAGTTCTCTTACAAAATTTCATTTTTAAATCTTTTCTTTACATTGTGCCCTTTCAATTTTTATAATTTATGTATCACAAATATTGCTAATTATATCTTGAACTCTCTGCTAGATACCTAAACTTTAAATAGTGGTTTGTTAGTGATAAGTGTTGGAATTTGATTGGTATTTACCACTTGCTCTATTGCTGATAAAATGCATGGCAGAGGGTGTGTGCCATTTATTAGATTTTCCCATTATGTTCATGTAGAAGTGCCTCTGTGTGAGCTGTATTTGGTCTAATCTAGTCTCGATCCCTACAGGAGTTATATGTAGAAGACTAGTACAGTTATTTAAAGCTGTTTCTTAAATCTTTGTGAGTAGGCTTTCTTGGGACACTGTGACTGTTAGTCTACCAGTTCATTTAAAGCGTCTGTGACACTTTCATGAATCCACCATGTGACCATTTGTTCAGTCTGTATATTCAATATACCTCTTTGTTTGGTTATGAGTCTCTCACACTTAAGCAATAGTCTAGGGATGGTGGCAAAAGTGATTTATAAGCAATCTTCTTTGTAGACTGATTGCATTTCCCTTGTATTCTACAAATAAACCAAAATCTGATTTTTTAAAATGTCTGTCCCCAAATAGATACTTCGGTCAGTTCGGGACTGTGTGACAAGTCATTCTTTCATTGCTCTATTTTTCCTCCAGTATTGTCTCATCGTGTCTTCCCTTCAGAACAGCTCACACTGATCAATGCTTCTGCGTTTGGAATCCTAAATCTGAAACCTTACAGGGGGTGGGGGGAGAGCTACTTTCATTTATAATTAACTGCTAAGATATTGCTTGTTCATTTGTTCCCACATATCTGGAGATAAATTTCTTAGGCTGTTTTCATTTGTCCTGTTTAACTCCAAAAAAAAAAAAAAAAAAAAAAAAAAAAAAAAAAAAAAAAAAAAAAAAAAAAAAAAAAAAAAAATTCATTTACTCATTTTTTTATATTGTCATTTGTTTTAATGCTTTGCATGTTATTGGCCCTAAGAAATTTTAGTCACGCAGTTTCTTCATAGTTTTGTTAGATTACAATTAACTGCTAGGCATTAATTTATAGGTCATTCATAGTGAAGCACAGTTGTTTTAACCCTTGTAAAATTAACTTTGCATTCATTCTGTTCTATTTTGTGTATAAATTTGATATTTTTCTAATTAATTTATTGAAATATCTTCAGAGTTAATTGAACTTTCACCTATTTGACCATCATTAAGTTTTCGATGTAAATTAGCTTTTATTTTCAGAGGTTGTTCTGTGGGATTCAGTGGTTACTGATCAGAGATTTCTAAATATAGTACAGCAGAATTAGGTGCAAATGCGAGGTAATTTAAAGTTCATTATCTTCCCATCCAGATAATCCATGAGACTGATTTACAGCTCCATGACTAATATGCAAATCCCAAACAAGTGCCTGGCAGCTAGTTCATTGAACCACTTCCTCTCCTGTTCCACTCGAAGCAAGTGGGGAAAAATTAACTTCAGTCAATTTGTGTGTGTTCGGATTTATCGTTTTCATTTCTGTGTTGTTGCACATATTTTCACATTTACAGGAGAAAGCTGTCATTTCATGACATCCTCATACCACAAAGTACCTTTAATTGTTGCCACGCAAACTTGCATATGACACACCTCTATTTTGTAATAAAAAATGAGCTGCCTTTAAACCTTTTTGGGGTCTTCAGTCATAAGAATCCCATACTGTGAAGCAGTTCTGTGGCAGAGGATGGACAATTGTACTGTAAGCAACCTCTTTTGTGGTGCTGTTAAATCTTCAGTGTCCTGCCAATCGGATACAGTCTCTCGTTTGCCTCCCCAACATTTTCTCTGTGATCATTAGCTACAATGTTAGGAAGAGTGCCTGGGACTCACAGTTTGGTCATCTTTCCATATGTTTATTATTAAGTACCTAGGACATGTCACCCATAAACTAACTTACATGACTAATTACACTGTTATGGATTTAAATTTACTCACACCAAAATTAGTTGATGCAGTAGTTGTTTGAGTTTATTATAAATGATTTTACGAACCACGTATGCCGTATTGTGTTAATCATTTCTTCAAATTGCATGCTTTGTCCTGTTTCCTTACTAAAGTCCTTATGAGCTCAACATCTTGTCATGCAAATGATAGGGTGTTGGCTCATTGTTTTTACAGGTTGAAGCTGAGGGCATCAGATGTCGCGTCTGTGAAGAGCAACGGAGGAGTAGTGATTATAAACTGTAATTTTGAACTGTGCATTTGGTGATTATAGTTTCAGTGTAATTGTGACTTGTCTTTGTGTTTGTAGTTAAATTGTAATTGGGAACTGTGCATTTGAGTATATTATAAATTTTAATTGTATATTGTAACATCCCACCCTCCTCTGCCATCCTGATCTGGGTCTTCCATGGTTTCCCCAGATAGTGTAAGGCGAATGCCAGGATGGGTCCCTAAGTCCATGGCAGTTGTTCAAATACCCTTTGTATGCTTATTTATAATATTGGAACAATTAAAGTGTTAAAAAAAAATGAAACTCAGCTTTTTTAGTTCCTGTCATTTACCACCACTCAGTGACCTCATTTTATGCTTATAATCAGTATATTTTACAAATCAATGTTAAATGCCTATTTGAATTTGTTTTCCTGGTTTGACAATCAGTTAAACATTTTCTCAAAAGTAGTGTGCAACTTGTTTGGACCATACAAGGAGTGTAACTGATCAGACAGCAACTTGTACCAAACCAAACTCTAGATACCACACCTGCTAAATGACAAACTTTCGGCACTTGACGACTGAAGTGAAGCTTTATATTTACTGTAAATTTGTTTTTTGGTTGACAATTGACTCTTGAGGATTGATACTGCGAAGTAGAAAAGTATTTTGGCCAGATTAAAATTCCAAAGGTCTCAGGTTCAATCCCCAGTCCATTGTAAACTGTAAGGCCTCTTGTCTGTTCAGATGTTGGAGGAAGGCAATGGCATGTCACAAACATTACCATGCCAAGTATAGTATAGTTGTATCCAAAACAATATTCAGATTGACAATTGCTGTTCAGCTAAATGAAGATGTTTAGCAACTGTTCCTGCACATTTTTGTCTTGTTTCCTAGATGGGTACTATGTGCACACAATGCCTGGGCATCACTTTTGAATCTAGGGCAGTTCCATGAGTCTGGCTTTATTTTATCACTTTGATGATAAAGATCTCGAACCATTATACAACAATTTTACTCTATTTCATACATAAACATAATTTTTGTAATAGTGTATTACATTGGTCTCATAACACAATAATTTAGCACACCTATTTCCAGAAAAATTGTTATGGAGAGGAATTAATGGGAAACAAAATGATATAGAAGATACATGCCTTAAAGATTTTACTAACTAGATTTTAAAAATGTAATTTTGGGGGATTTTTTTTGCAGTAAACTACAAAGGAAGTTGTTAATATGAAGGCTATATTTTAATGGCCTAGCCAATCTATCTCAAATTGCAGCACAGCCAACATATACTGAATTATGTGCAATCTCATAAGAGTCAAGGAATGTAAGTCACTCTATTATAATTTTGTCATTCTGGTACTCCATTTCCATCATTCTATTAGAAAATATTGTTAAAACATACTTCTTGTAACTGCCATGAGACTTCTATTTATCTCTTGAATCTGTATTCGCATGTCTATTTTCCATAGGAAAGCAACATTTAGGGTTTTCGAGTAATAGGAGACAGCAATAAAAACGTCAGCCTGGGGACCTTAACAATTAAATAGGTTGAATAACAGCTATTGAAATGTATTGGCTCAAGAAACATAGTTCTTCATAGTTGTTACTATATGCCTTTCCAACGCTTTAAATAATAAAATAGTTTTCAAGGGTAACTAGAAGATGAAAATTTAGGTGAGGTAACATTTGTTCAGTTCCAGCACTTCTCAAAACAAGAATGAAGCTTTGAAGTAAATGTATTTTTTAACAGAACTGGTAATCGCATGGTTTGTCATGGAACAGTCCTCTTAACATTTATAAGGCACGGTAGGTAGTACTGTACCTTGTTGCTGACAAGTGGTTAAAAAAATAGTTTTGCATCAGTCACATATGTTATGTAGCACCATTGAAAGTGAATTGCCTTTGAGAATCCCACACTCACATGAGTGAGCCCAGTTAATGTTTAAGTTGTAGGACAGTTCTTTCTACCAATTTAATATTTGCATGTCGTGTGAAGTGTTGAGCATCAAATGTTGACCTGCAATGGATGTAGTGGCAGTAGACTGGCTATGATGAATGTCACACAAATCTTGGATGGAATGGGTACTATAAATTGAGAAAAAAGTTAATCATTCTCCAACTAACCTCAAGAGAATTACATGGATTGAAAATGTAGTTAAAATGATATATGTGAAAGATTAAGATGTAGGGCGGCTGCACCTTTACAAAACCACCAGGAGGTATTTGTCTTCTATGTATTGTCATCCACATGGAAAGAGTTGCTATTCTGCAGTACCAGGTATGAGTTCACAATCTCAACATCTCAAACATCATGTACTCATGAGTGCACCACTGTAGTATATATTTCAGAGTAGATGTGTGAAATTTCGGTACCCAAGCTAATTTTATTGCATCCTGTCTAAGACAAAAATGTAAAATAAGGGAAAAGCTATTGGCTTAAAATACTTCATATAGTTAAATACAGTGCCATCCCTACAGACAACTGACATGACACACCGAATGTAGATTTACTTGCAGGAACCAAATGTTTGTATTTAAAGCCATGTTTGGGCATTTCAGCAGCCTTGGGATTGTACTGGTATGTTAATGCTGAAAATTTACCTACTTCTGTTGTGAGATGTGTAAATTTTACAGTAACTTTTCCCTCATGTGTTACTGATTTGTTATTGCACTAAACGTATCAAAAAGGTGTAAACCTATTATGATCCAACACACACACACACACACACACACACACACACACACACACACACTAATAGATGTCTAACACATTTCTATACTTTTGATATTCTTTACCTGTTTTACAGCTAAGTTCAGAAACGGATACCAGGAGTGATTTGGATTAGTACCAATTTGGAGAGTGAATACATTACAATGTTGTAAAATCAAAAATGTGGACCACAGACCAAGAGTCGACTTATCACAAATGTGCTGCTAGTGTCCCTGTGTGCTATGAGCAGCTTTGTTGTTGTTGTCATTATGCAGAGTAAACACTGTGAAGCCAAGAAACTGCAACTGGGTATTCATATTCTACTTTAGCAATGAATGTAGCCATGTGGCGAGTTAACAATGACACTTAAGAAAAAATTCAAATCTTACTCTATAATATTAATGTAAATAGTGTCATCTCTAGCCATAAACAAATATGTGAAGCATTCAATAACCATCACTGCAACAGCCCCCTACTCCATTGATCAGACACAAAGTTATCACCAGGGACTCTTGCTCGATCCAGTCTCACTAGCTGATATCTTCAGTATTATAAAACTAAAAACAAATTCTCATATGGTTTTGATGGCAAATGATAATCTGTCTAGAGAAGTGGATCAAAACACCAAAATGCTTTGCACATTCACACTCATATTTCATTCAATTTTGAGGCATCTCAGATCAAGAAATGATCTGTATATAAAGAACAGAGCAGTGTAAGGCACATGGTAGTTTTACATAACCAAGTGACGAAAAACAAGGGGACAGACAAAAATTCAGAGAAAGTAAAAAGCTTCAAGAAATTCTATGTAGCTAAATAATTAGTGAATGAGTAAAATGAGTGTCCTGTAAGTGCTTCTTACAGTAGTGTATTATTTATTAACATAAAATTAAGAACGACATTCAGATTCCAACAACTGTGGTACAACAGCTGTTCACTACATTCTTTGTAAAGAAAATCAATGAAAGTGCTTGGGCTTCCGTGGCCAGCCAGTCAACATAAAAGCTTTCTGGGTATGGTATGGTATCATAATGTATAAAACTACTGCTGCTGGAGAGTAACCAACGTGTTGGCCACGGTTGCAGCAGCCTTCTTATGATGCTGTACCATATCCAGAAAACTTATGTCTAATACCAATGAAAGTTTACTGAAGCATTTCTTTTCAGGCATTGATAATTTATGAATCACTAAGTTTCATCTGAATGCAAACCCACCAAAATTACAAGTCTTCAGTTATGTAAGCAACAAGCCTTTCTCTAGAGATTGCATCACAATGATAAAGGATTTTACATCGTAATACAATGAATGCTCAACATATACATTCAGATTATATAAGGATTATTTGCACAAAGACATTACAATTATACAGTGAAATACAGATTAATCTGTCAATGAACAGTGAAGGACAGCGTAAATACACAGACATTACAATCACACTGAAATATGAATCTGTCAGACAGTGAATTCCATAAAATATACTTCCTTTATATCATCTGAATTATTTGTACTCTTTACATGATCATCACAACAGCAGTGCATTAAATGATATGAAATTATCTGAATAACAAGTAATTATCCAAGTTTATGAAAAAGATGACATTTGTGAAACTGGCAGCAATGCCAATAAATATCGCAGAAAAGTCTGGTACTTATGCACAGTCAGTGCATTTTTTAGTTCTAGTATGACTGTCAAACATCGTTCATGTTTTACAACTGTAGAATGTTTGTGTTCCAAATCAACATTATATAATGGACAGCATAGTATATCAGTTGCATAGTTTCCTTTCCTTTTGGGAATATGAGCGTAATAGCAGTAACGAGTTCATTGCTGAGCGAACGAGAAGACTTCATGGTCAATCACCAAGCACTGTAGATCAGATGTAGAAGGGTAGTTGGTTGCTGTTGTCTTGAATTCGCCTGCCAAAGGTTGATATCAGCAAAATGATCTTCAGGAATGACCAGCAACATCTTGGAACAGCCCATCTAGTACATGAAACATTTTTAAATATATGAACACCACACAAAATCTGAATATACCTGAAAAATTGATGTCGTTAGTAGAGACAGGGGTACTTTTTTATGAAGTCAATGTTCTAACCAAATTAAACTCCTGCTGGACCAGGAGAGCAGAGGAGGGGGGGGGGGGGGGTGATAGGAGATTTGCAGATCACTGTGTGCATATCAACAACTCAACACTTCTGCTTTACAGTATTACTGGTCTTCTTTCATCCTTAAGCGTTTACATTCTACAACAACTTTCCTATGACATTTATATATTCCAGAATTCAAAACCAGAACAGCTGTTGGCATGAGTGACAAAAGTAGATAATTTAAGGTGTTGCATAACAACTCAAATCACTTAAAGGCAAGTCTTCTGGTCCAGGTGGTATACCAGTCATGTTCCTTTCAGAGTATGCAGATACAATAGCACCTTTCTTAGAAATCATATACAACCTCTCACTTGACGGAAGGTCTGTTCCTAAAGACTGGAAAGCAGCACAGGTCACACCAATATTCAAGAAAGAAAATAGGAGTAACTCATTGAATTACCCATATCATTGAACTAAATTTGCAGTTGGATTTTGGAGCATATACTGTACTATAACATGAATCACCTTGCAGAAAATGACAGATACATAACCAACACGGATTCAGAAAACATTCTTCTGCAACACAGGTAGCTCTTTATTCCCATGAAATGATGAGTGCTCTCAACAAGGGATATCAGATAGGTAGGACAGAATGAAGTCAAGTTCTGAGAGAAATAAAGATTGAAACAAACCTTCAGTTTCAGAAAGAAATCTAACAGCATAATCCTGCCACATTGGATCAGCAAACATATCTGTTGGTTAAAAATTTACAGGAATCAGCATAATTTTTTTTCCACCCAATTTCATCGCAATAAATGTGAAATGCTATCTTTAGTGCATCAAAATATTCGAGGGCTTAGAAGTAAAATTGATGAACTACTTATGTGCATTGATGGATTAGTCATTGAACCTAGTTGATATAAACTACCTCTCTGAAAATCATGTGACCACTGGTACAGTAGACATGTTAAACCTTACAGAATTGAAGTTAGCCTCTTACTTCTGTAGACGAAATATGGAGAAAGGAGGAGTTGCGACAGTTTTAAATTTAAGAAACTTGACATTAATAAATTTTTCTAGAGTAGCACTTAGAAGCATGTGCAACAGAGATACAATTTCGTAATAGGTCCTGTATAAAGTAACCCTATACAGAGCACCTTCAGGAAATTTCTACCTGTTTTTAAATGGTCTTCAAGCTTTATTATCTCATCTAAAAAATAATAATAATAATAAAATGAATTTTACAAGCCATATTCAGCCAGAAAATCATAGGCAAAATTGTCCAAAAATTCAGAGTTTTAATAACTCAGCGACTGAAGGTATGATGAATGTGAAACTTGGTATCTCGTAGCCTAACAATGTAAGGTTCTCAAATATACAGTTTCATTTACGTATCATTTTTCCAATGCTGAATAAATTAAGTGAAAAGTTGAAGATTTTGTAAGGAGGTCAGAATGTAATGTTTTGGACCTGAATTTGCAAAAAACTGTGTTCTATAAAACTTATTTCATTATCCAATGTGGGCTATCAATGCTAGATAAATTAAATCAAAGTTGGACGCAGGAAATGCAATGTGAAAAAAATGTAAACTTCGGATTCTTATATCTCCGAGTACACACATGTTGAACATGAAAATTAATACACAATAGATCACTAGCACAAATATGTGGAATGCAACATTTCATTCATCTACTACTTTCCAATGGTCTGAAAATAGGACTCATTTGACAATTCATTTACCAACACAGTTTTTATTAAAGCCAAAAAACTAGTCTCATTCTAGACATGTTTGAAGGAGCCCCCTCCCCTGATTCATGGGTTTAATTTCAAATATGTGATAACAATGCTACACAAATTTGGGGCAAAGTAACTGGAAAAATCGCACTATGAATAAAGTCTTAACTTCAGTTTTTGATATTTTGTTGATTAACGGCTGGATAAACATGAAGCTGTGGACAACAACAACTTGTGAACATAAAGTTTTCCAATATAAAATGTCATTCATGTACTACTACCCACATTTCTACAAAACCAATTCAAACTTAATTTTTGTAAAAATTACAAAAATAGATCACATTCAATTAGCTTCCAGAAAATTTGTTTTCCACACCGGTTTTCGAACTAATCACAGTCAGAAAGAGCATGCTTTCAAGCAGCCAGAAAATCATGCTCGATTTTTCAATGTATGCTAACAATACCTGAAAATGAGCAACAAATTTGAGAGTTGTACGTCGTTTTTATTTTTAAGTTGATAAGTAACAGCTCACAATATAGCGCTGGTCCATGGTGAGGCTTTCACTACCATTTCAGGAATATGAATCAGCAAACTCATCACCATAGGGGTCATGCCCAATAGCTGTGCAGTACCAGCCATGGGTGTGTTTCTTCATCCACATTCCCTAGCCTGTAATCTGCTTTCTTAATTTAGGTTCCAAAGCCGTATGGTACCTGCCTATTTACAAAACCATTTGCTGAGTACCTGAAATCCTCTGTTCATTGTCTGAAGACTACTGATTATTTACTTCAGCCGTTTCCATGGTAGACAGCATGTGAGATATGATCACGGCATTATCTCTAAACAATGTCATCATGGACCAATGCAATACAGTGAGATATCACTCGTCAATGAGACACAGCAGAGCATGGTCAACAGGTTGTTGAAATCTAGCCTGCTATTTGGGTTCATTCCCTCAAATTTGTCCATAATTTTCTAAAAGCAAGTTGAATGTGACTTATTTTAATTTTTAGAAAAATTAAGTTTGAACTATAGTCATGGGTGATTGGAATTCGAGAGTAGGAAAAGGGAGAGAAGGAAACATAGTACGTGAATATGGATTGGGGCTAAGAATTGAAAGAGGAAGCCGCCTGGTAGAATTTTGCGCAGAGCATAACTTAATCACAGCTAACACTTGGTTCAAAATTCATGAAAGAAGGTTGTATACATGGAAGAACCCTGGAGATACTAGAAGATATCAGATAGATTATATAATGGTAAGACAGAGATTTAGGAACCAGGTTTTAAATTGTAAGACATTTCCAGGGGCAGATGTGGACTCCGATCTATTGGTTATGAACTGTAGATTAAAACTCAAGAAACTACAAAAAGGTGGGATTTGAGGAGATGGGACCTGGATAAACCGACTAAACCAGAGGTTGTAGAGAGTTTCAGGAAGAGCATAAAGGAACAATTGACAAGAATGGGGGAAAGATTAACGGTAGAAGAAGAATGGATAGCTTTGAGGGATGAAGTGGTGAAGGCAGCAGAGGATCAAATAGGTAAAAAGACAAGGGCTAGTAGAAATCCTCGGGTGACAGAAGAAATACTGAATTTCATTGATGAAAGGAGAAACTATAAAAATGCAGTAAATGAAGCAGGCAAAAAGGAATACAAACGTCTCAAAAATGAGATCGACAGGTAAGATAGCTACTGCCTACAGGAAAATTAAGGAGACCTTTGGAGAAAAGAGAACCACTTGTATGAATATCAAGAGCTCAGATGGAAACCCAGTTCTAAGCAAAGAAGGGAAAGCAGAAAGGTGGAAGGACTATATAGAGGGACTATACAAGGGCGATGTTCTTGAGGACAATATTATGGAAATGGAAGAGGATGTAGATGAAGATGAAAGGGGAGATAAGATACTGCGTGAAGACATTGATAGAGCACTGAAAGACCTAAGTCGAAACAAGGCCACGGGAGTAGACAACATTCCATTAGAACTACTGACAGCCTTGGGAGAGCCAGTCCTGACAAAACTCTACCATCTGGTGAACAAAATGTATGAGACAGGCGAAATACCCTCAGACGTCTAGAAGAATATAATAATTCCCATCCCAAAGAAATCAGGTGTTGACAGATGTGAAAATGACCAAACTGTCAGTTTAATAAGTCACGGCTGCAAAATACTGACGCGAATTCTGTACAGACAACAAATGGAAAAACTGGTAAGGAAGATCAGTTTGGATTCTGTAGAAATATGGGAACACGTGAGGCAATACTGACCCTACGACTTATCTTAGAAGCTAGATTAAAAAAAGCCAAACCTACGTTCCTAGCATTTGTAGACATAGAGAAAGGTTTTGACCATGTTGACTGGAATAATCTCTTTCAAATTGTGAAGGTGGCAGGGGTAAAATACAGGGAGCGAAAGGCTTTTTACCATTTGTAAAGAAACCAGGTGGAAGTTATAAGAGTCAAGGGACATGAAAGGGAAGCAGTGGTTGGGAAGGGAGTGAGACAGGGTTGTAGCCTCTCCCCGTGTTATTCAATCTGTATATTGAGGAAGCAGTAAAGGAAACAAAAGAAAAATTCGGAGTAGGTATTAAAATCCATGGAGAAGAAATAAAAACTTTAAGGTTCGCCAATGACATTGTAGTTCTGTCAGAGACAGCAAAGGACTTGGAAGAGCAGCTGAACGGAATGGACAGTGTCTTGAAAGGAGGTTATAAGATGAACATCAACAAAAGCAAAACGAGGATAATGGAATGTAGTCGAATTAAGTCAGGCGATGCTGAGGGAATTAGATTAGGAAATGAGACACTTGAAGTAGTAAATGAGTTTTGCTATTTGGGGGGCAAAGTAACTGATAATGGTCGAAGTAGAGAGGATATAAAATGTAGACTGGCAATGGCAAGGAAAGCGTTTCTGAAGAAGAGAAATTTGTTAACATCGAGTATAGATTTAAATGTCAGGAATTCGTTTGTGAAAGTATTTGTATGGAGCGTAGCCATGTATGGAAGTGAAACATGGACGATAAATAGTTTGGACAAGAAGAGAAGACTTTGAAATGTGGTGCTACAGAAGAATGCTGAAGATTAGATGGGTAGATCATGTAACTAATGAGGAAGTATTGAATAGGATTGGGGAGAAGAGGAGCTTGTGGCACAACTTGACAAGAAGAAGGGATCAGTTGGTAGGACATGTTCTGAGGCATCAAGGGATCAGCAATTTAGTATTGGAGGGCAGCGTGGAAGGTAAAAATTGTAGAGGGAGACCAAGAGATGAATACACTAAACAGATTCAGAAGGATGTAGGCTGCAGTACGTATTGGGAGATGATGAAGCTTGCACAGGATAGGGTAGCATGGAGAGCTGCATCAAACCCTTCTCTGGACTGAAGGCCACAACATCAAGTTTGAACTGATGTTTTAGAAATTTCGAAAGAAGTATGTGAATGATATTTTACACTGGGTAACCCTACATTGCAAAGTTGTTGAGTCTAAAGTTTCATGTTTTATGATTACTTTAATCAGTAACCTATAAGAAGCCAAAGATAAAACTTTATTCACAGCATGGTTTTTCTGGCTACTTTGCCTCAATTTACGGAGCAGTATTAGGCCTGGATGAAAATTAATCCCACTGTCTGGGGGCAGGGGGGGCTTAAAAGACATTGGTTAGAAGGACATTAGTTTTGACACTTTAATAGAAAATTGTATTTATAAATGAAGTGTGGAATGTATCCCATTTTAATCATCATCATCTTGTGGATGAATTTGTACATCATTAGACAAAAGTAACCGAAATTTTGTATCCCAAATCATCCTGATTCTGATCTATTGGATGTTAAAAGTTTCATGATCAGCACGTGTTTACTCTATGAGATGTAAAAATTCAAAGTTTATATTTCTTCCGTGCCACAATTTGCATGTCCATGATTCAAATTACACTCCTGAAAATGGAAAAAAGAACACATTGACACCGGTGTGTCAGACCCACCATACTTGCTCCGGACACTGCGAGAGGGCTGTACAAGCAATGATCACACGCATGGCACAGCGGACACACCAGGAACCGCGGTGTTGGCCGTCGAATGGCGCTAGCTGCGCAGCATTTGTGCACCGCCGCCGTCAGTGTCAGCCAGTTTGCTGTGGCATACGGAGCTCCATTGCAGTCTTTAACACTGGTAGCATGCTGCGACAGCGTGGACATGAACCGTATGTGCAGTTGACGGACTTTGAACGAGGGCGTATAGTGGGCATGCGGGAGGCCGGGAGGACGCACCGCCGAATTGCTCAACACGTGGGGCGTGAGGTCTCCACAGTACATCGATGTTGTCGCCAGTGGTCTGCGGAAGGTGCACGTGCCCGTCGACCTGGGACCGGACCGCAGCGACGCACGGATGCACGCCAAGACCATAGGATCCTATGCAGTGCCGTAGGGGACCGCACCGCCACTTCCCAGCAAATTAGGGACACTGTTGCTCCTGGGGTATCGGCGAGGACCATTCGCAACCGTCTCCATGAGGCTGGGCTACGGTCCTGCACACCGTTAGGCCATCTTCCGCTCACGCCCCAACATCGTGCAGCCCGCCTCCAGTGGTGTCGCGACAGGTGTGAATGGAGGGACGAATGGAGACATGTCGTCTTCAGCGATGAGAGTCGCTTCTGCCTTGGTGCCAATGATGGTCGTATGCGTGTTTGGCACCGTGCAGGTGAGCGCCACAATCAGGACTGCATACGACCGAGGCACACAGGGCCAACACCCGGCATCATGGTGTGGGGAGCGATCTCCTACACTGGCCGTACACCACTGGTGATCGTCGAGGGGACACTGAATAGTGCACGGTACATCCAAACCATCATCGAACCCATCGTTCTACCATTCCTAGACCGGCAAGGGAACTTGCTGTTCCAACAGGACAATGCACGTCCGCTTGTATCCCGTGCCACCCAACGTGCTCTAGAAGGTGTAAGTCAACTACCCTGGCCAGCAAGATCTCCAGATCTGTCCCCCATTGAGCATGTTTGGGACTGGATGAAGCATCATCTCACGCGGTCTGCACGTCCAGCACGAACGCTGGTCCAACTGAGGCGCCAGGTGGAAATGGCATGGCAAGCCGTTCCACAGGACTACATCCAGCATCTCTACGATCGTCTCCATGGGAGAATAGCAGCCTGCATTGCTGCGAAAGGTGGATATACACTGTACTAGTGCCGACATTGTGCATGCTCTGTTGCCTGTGTCTATGTGCCTGTGGTTCTGTCAGTGTGATCATGTGATGTATCTGACCCCAGGAATGTGTCAATAAAGTTTCCCCTTCCTGGGACAATGAATTCACGGTGTTCTTATTTCAATTTCCAGGAGTGTATTTAGCATTGATAGCTCACATTGGGTAAGCAAAAACTTTTTTGGTCTTTTTTTTTGTTAAAACAATGGTGTTTTAACGAGTCCAGTTTGGAAAGAGTAATAGAACTGTTCTTTTGCAAAATCAGGTCAAAAAGACCACATTTTTCACCTACTTACCAAATCTACTTTCCATTTAATTTATTCCATACTGGAAAGTGGTACAAAAACAAAACTTTATACCTGACAACCTTGTGTTATTGGATTACATACCAAGTTTCATGTTCATCATACCTTTAGTCCCTGAGATATATATATATATATAAAGCCAAACTCTGAAATTTTCTGGGCAATTTTGCCTACAATTTTCTGGCTGAATATGATTTGTAAAATTCTTTTCATTATTGTTCTTATGAGAATGCATAAAGTGGTACAAGATGGCCTAATTTCATTTCATCAACAAAATTTTGCCGAAGGTAACATCTCAAATTCACCAGAAATTTACATTCACTCTGCACATGGAGTAAAGCGAGCGGCTGTATCTCTGCCATTATTGCTGTGACAAATGTTAAACTTTATCAGTGTTCATGGGAGACATGTGAATGTTCAATAAAATTTCAGTGAAATCTGTGATAGACAAGCAGGAAAAGGTTCTGAAATTAATGGAATGACCTACTATATAGTAGTTTATTGTAAAGTTGAAGCAGAGACAGACATTGTTCTTATTACTGACAGTTAATCTGCACATCCAAACGCAACATAATTTGCTCTTTCCCTTGCAAACTGCCTGAGTCACCTACACTTCTGGACCTCAGCATAATTCACCCCATGAAAGCAAGAGTATGGCTGCTGGGCAGAGATCCATTTCATTCCTCAAAAGAAAGACAGACCTGAAAAATTAACATTATACAGTCCACACACGTTACTGCGTGGAATGCTTTGACTCAACAAATGGCATTGACCTGTTTCTCTTGAAGACTACACGTCCAATAAGTTCTGCTGTAACCGTGCATGGACTTGATACTGTTACCAGCTATTTTTACTTATTTCGGTCAGTTTTTGCAGCATTACGTGAGTACATAGACTCTATAGCTCTGAAAAATAACTTGTCCAAAAGCCAGAAAAGTTCTCTTGTTAATATGCTTTACATGTCTCAGCATGTGTAATACTATGAGTTACCTTGACTCCTTAATTCATTTTCATTCAAGTGCGAATGTTTGTCATTTAGCAGGTGTGGTATCTAGAGTTTGGTTTGGTACAAGTTGCTGTCTGATCAGTTACACTCCTTGTATGGTGCACACTACTTTTGAGAAAATGTTTAACTGATTGTCAAACCAGGAAAACAAATGCAAATAGGCATTTAACATTGATTTGTAAAATATACTGATTATAAGCATAAAATGAGGTCACTGAGTGGTGGTAAATGACAGGAATTAAAAAAGCTGAGTTTCATTTTTTTTAACACTTTAATTGTTCCAATATTATAAATAAGCATACAAAGGGTATTGGAACAACTGCCATGGACTTAGGGACCCATCCTGGCATTCGCCTTACACTATCTGGGGAAACCATGGAAGACCCAGATCAGGATGGCAGAGGAGGGTGGGATGTTACAATATACAATTAAAATTTATAATATACTCAAATGCACAGTTCCCAATTACAATTTAACTACAAACACAAAGACAAGTCACAATTTCACTGAAACTATAATCACCAAATGCACAGTTCAAAATTACAGTTTATAATCACTACTCCTCCGTTGCTCTTCACAGACGCGACATCTGATGCCCTCAGCTTCAACCTGTAAAAACAATGAGCCAACACCCTATCATTTGCATGACAAGATGTTGAGCTCATAAGGACTTTAGTAAGGAAACAGGACAAAGCATGCAATTTGAAGAAATGATTAACACAATACGGCATATGTGGTTCGTAAAATCATTTATAATAAACTCAAACAACTACTGCATCAACTAATTTTGGTGTGAGTAAATGTAAATCCATAACATTGTGTAATTGGTCATGTAAGTTAGTTTATGGGTGACATGTCCTAGTGTGAGTCCCAGGCACTCTTCCTAACATTGTAGCTAATGATCACACATCTAAAAAAAACTCACAAAGAACTAGTGGTTGCTGGTGATTTTAATATACATGTCCTGAAAAACACTGAAATCAGTTACATTGACATTCAATTTAATTTCTACTGTAAATTTCCCAACTAGGGTATACAAATGTGCTAAGACAGCCACTGACAATATATTTATAGCCAATTCTAGGCAAGTAAGCCACATTACAAAACCAGTAGTAAATGGGTTATTAGCCTTAAAGCTCATTACAAAATTTACTGCAAAACATTGAAGAAGGTTATCCAGAAATCTAAACACCAGCATTATGAGAAGAAGATAAATACATCCAGCAATAAAATAAAAACAATATGGGATACAGTTAAATCAGAGACAGGTAGGACGAGAACTGAGGAGGAACAAGTAGCTCAAAAAGTAAATGAAACCCTGATAAACAATGGAATATCTGAGACCAGTGTACACAAGCAATCTCAGTGAAATGAAATTTACACTTCACCCAAAGAAATAGAATCAACGTCCTTGAAATCAAACCATTCTAGTGGTTACAATAACACATCAACAAAGTTGATAAACGAGTGTTCATGTGAGCTTATTCATATCTAAAGTTATTTGTGTAATCAATCACTTATTACAGGAACATTCCCGGGCTGGCTTAAGTATGCTGAAGTTATACCTCTCCACAAGAAACAGAAATGCTGTCAAATTACCGACCAATCTCACTTGGCAAGAAACAAATGCAATTAAAGCTCAAAAACTAATATGGTCTACATTAAAAATAAAAAACTTCCCTTTATATGCCCCAGCTGTTGATTATTCTTGGACAGCCCTTTATTCTTCCTCCATGGCCTGCAGTTGACTTCCTTCACCTTGATCTCCTGCTTGTAGTCTGCGACAATACATCCTAACATCCACATCACTGGTATGATCTGGAGGGGAAAAGTAATAAAAATCAAATGTACTGCTACCTCAGTAAAGTAGGTGTTATGCTTTTGTCAGTCAGGGAACTGATGAGTATAAATATCCTAACATCAGTTTACCATGCTCTTGCACTAAATCCTAACATATGGCCTCATATTCTGTGGCCACAGTTCTGAGTCCAATAAAATATTTAAGCTCCAAAATAAAGCTGTCAGGATGGTGTTATTTAAAAAGCAGGGAGACTCATGTAAACAAGTATTCCAAAAACTAGATATTCTTACACTTCCATGCCAGTATAGATTGGAGATACTAAGCTTTACCAAGCTAAATATTGGCAGCCTGAAGCAGAATCTGGACTACCACCAGCAAGACACTAGAGGGAAATACTTGCTGACACAGTTTACCCTTTCCTTTCAGCATATAGCTGATAGTGTAAAATGTATGGGGATTAAACTTTATCATCATGTACCACTAAACATAAAAACCCAGCACATTTTAAAATAAGGCTTGTCAATATTATTAAAATACTGTTTTTGTAACATGACTATTTTGAATGCTATTTTTTTATGTAATATATTTGCACACTTATCTTTCTCTACTGTAATTTACCTTCAAAATGTAAATTTCAATATGGCCTAAACAACTGTCAAAGTTGATCTATTTGTATGTACTTATATTTATCCAGCAAATCATAACTACTGTATACATTGTGTAATGCTTATCTGTACTGAATTTGATTTTAAATTTATACACAAATTTTAATTAGGCCTTTTTGACCTTAATTTCAAACAACTTTTGAATGTACTAATACTGTATCCTGTAATCTATAATTCCCATACAATTGTGTAAGTGTAGGTGTATTTATTTGGTGTTGTGTATTTTTTAAATGCTTCAGAAGTATGACTTGTGCCATATCATGTAGTACTCTCTGAACACAAAATTTGTTGATCAATAAAGAATTAATGAATGAAATTCTTAGACACTGAACATCAAACCATCAAATTTGTAGTAACTAAAGCTGTTAATCTGAAGGTATAATTTTATCCGATATGGTTTCACTTACATTTGTTGTAATATGTTGGTGATGGGGCATCTGGTGCTGCTTTTACATTTGCAACTGTGCTGCAATCATATTTCTCTTTGCAATGCCACTTCTGTCATCCCTGTTGTAGAAGCCGACTATTCGTTCTTCAGCCGGTGCATCATCTTCTTCACCTGTGAGGATCATATACGTAAATACACAAAAGAATTAGAAGTTATGTGTATATTCAGCTTATGTCGGTAGCGTTTACAAAATTATTGAAAATGTAGTAAAACAATGAAATGATACAGTTATTGCTGTATGTACCTTCGTTATCTTCTAACTCCAAGTTATCTTCCACGGCGAGATTGTGTAGCACACAGCATGCTCGGATGAAGTGCGCCATCTCTCTAGCACTCCTCAATTTCAGATGATACAACTGTCTGAAACGCTGCTTCAACAGGCCAAAGCAATGTTCCACAACACACCTGTTTTTTGAGAGTGCCCTATTGAATTCACATTGCACTCTGGACAAACTCCCTGTATTTCTAAAGGGTGTTAATAAATTTCTGGTGCAGGGATATACACTGTCACCCAGAATATGAAAATCTCCACACTTTTCTTCGAGTGTGTGGTAGTGTGTGGACGTCCTGAAAACCCTCCCGTCGTGTACAGAGCCCGGATAGCCAATGAATAAGTCCCTAATCCGTCGATTTTGATCACAAACTACTTGAAGCTGAATAGAAAAATAATTCTTCCTACTCATATAGGACTGGGGATCTTTCTGAGGTCTATCGATCCTAATGTGGGAACCGTCGATTGCCCCAATCGCACCAGGCAATCCATTTCCCCGGAAATGAGCCTCAATCTCTGCTCTTTCTTCGGCGGACGGCCACTTTATAACCTCTCTTCCCAAATCACTAATAAAGTTTGTAACTCTCTGAATAACGCATCGCAGAGAAGAAATACAAATGTTAAATCTATCTGCTACATCCCTGAAACCTGCAGCTTTGTGGCCCGCGAACCACAAAAAGATCAATATATGCTGCAGTGGGAGCAGTTTCCCATTTCCCCCTGCCTGATAATTGTAGAATCTGGAATTCCTAAACCTTTCGCAAAGGTCATCTGCCACGTGACGCCGCACCCGAAAATGCTCTACAAATTCCCTGTCATTATATTGTGGCACCACATCCTCCACATAATTTTCAATCCTCTGTCTTTTTTGAGGTTGTAACATTTCCAGCTCCTCGTCGCTCCACAGAAAATCTGTCTCAGATTCGCTGGACATCTGGAATAAACAGTATCAATAAATTTCACGTTTCAACCAAGTCCTTCACACTCCTAGTAAAGGTGACTTCATATGAGAATAAATAAATAAAATGCTTACCTTACAATTCACGATGATGAAGCGTAACAGCAAGAGAGCAGACCTATCGCCACAATAGCTTGCAAGGGAATGGACAGTGAACACGCACGCACGTGGAGTCTGCCCCCACTCCAACTCTCACAGCTCTGCGCATGCGCGATTCTGGCAGCTTGGCTGTGCCAGAAACATTTTTCCGGGTAGCGTCTGGCAGCTTGCTGCCACTGCTCGTACACCAAACAGCCCTACTTCGAGTAGCCAGAAAGCGGGAGAAAGCACTGCTCATACACGAATTCAGCTCTGCGCATGCGCACGAGTCCGCTGGCAACTGCTCATACGGACCTTATGCAACCACTATGTCACGTGATTTAACTTTTAAAGGTATAGATGATGCCGCGAAATTCTGAAACTTTTTTGTCCATTACTCGCAAATAAGGTCCCACCAGGGTGAATGGTTGCAGGGTGTGATTTCCTTGGACCTTAACCTACATCACCACATATATTGTTTCAAAAAGTCGGTCCCACTGGTGGGAACCTCTCCTTATAGCCAAGGTGGAACAGTGAGAATGGACATGTCAATTTTTCGGAGGATGTGAGCACACATGAGTGGCCCATCCCAAAATACTGAACCTAAGCAAGGCTGGAATATGATGAACTATTTCTGTCCATCTACCTTTCATCCATTTTTATCTACATTTATTATATGTACAGAGTGTTTCAAAAATGACCCGTATATTTGAAATGGCAATAAAACCTAAACGAGCAGCAATACAAATACACCGTTTGTTGCAATATGCTTAGGACAACAGTACATTTTCAGGCGGACAAACTTTCGAAATTACAGTAGTTACAATTTTCAACAACAGATGGCGCTGCAAGTGATGTGAAAGATGTAGAAAACAACGCAGTCTGTGGGTGCGCCATTCTGTACGTCGTCTTTCTGCTGTAAGCATGTGCTGTTCACAATGTGCAAGTGTGCTGTAGACAACATGGTTTATTCCTTAGAACAGAGGATTTTTCTGGTGTTGGAATTCCACCGCCTAGAACACAGTGTTGTTACAACAAGACGAAGTTTTCAACAGAGGTTTAATGTAACCAAAGGACCGAAAAGCGGGTTGAAAAATTTCAGCGGACTGGGAACGTGACGGATGAACGTGCTGGAAAGGTAGGGCGACCGCGTATGGCAACCAGAGGGCAACGCGCAGCTAGTGCAGCAGGTGATCCAACAGCGGCCTCAGGTTTCCGTTCACCGTGTTGCAGCTGTGGTCCAAATGACGCCAACGTCCACGTATCGTCTCATGCGCCAGAGTTTGCACCTCTATCCATACAAAATTCAAACGCGGCAACCCCTCAGCGCCGCTACCATTGCTGCACGAGAGACATTCGCTAACGATATAGTGCACAGGATTGATGACGGCGATATGCATGTGGGCAGCATTTGGTTTACTGACGAAGCTTATTTTTACCTGGATGGCTTCGTCAATAAACAGAACTGGCGCATATGGGGAACCGAAAAGCCCCATGTTGCAGTCCCATCGTCACTGCGTCCTCAAAAAGTACTGGTCTGGGCCGCCATTTCTTCCAAAGGAATCATTGGCCCATTTTTCAGATCCGAAACGATTACTGCATCACGCTATCTGGACATTCTTCGTGAGTTTGTGGCGGTACAAACTGCCTTAGACGACACTGCGAACACCTCGTGGTTTATGCAAGATGGTGCCCGGCCACATTGCATGGCCGACATCTTTAATTTCCTGAATGAATATTTCGATGATCATGTGATTGCTTTGGGCTATCCGAAACATACAGGAGGCGGTGTGGATTGGCCTCCCTATTCGCCAGACATGAACCCCTGTGACTTCTTTCTGTGGGGACACTTGAAAGACCAGGTGTACCGCCAGAATCCAGAAACAATTCAACAGCTGATGCAGTACATCTCATCTGCATGTGAAGCCATTCCGCCAGACACGTTGTCAAAGGTTTGGGTAATTTCATTCAGAGACTACGCCATATTATTGCTACGCATGGTGGATATGTGGAAAATATCGTACTATAGAGTTTCCCAGACCGCAGCGCCGTCTGTTGTTGACAATTGTAACTACTGTAATTTCGAAAGTTTGTCTGCCTGAAAGTGTGCTGTTGTCCCAAGCATATTGCAACAAACGGTGTATTTCTATCGCTGCTCGTTTAGTTTTTATTGCCGTTTCAAATATACTGGTCATTTTTGAAACACCCTGTACATGTGCTCACTATATATTCTGTTCACTCTATTTATTCCGTTTGGTTATAATTTAGATACCACAATTATATGCATTTGCATGTTGCATATGCAATTAAATATTTTGCTCCTTTTTACCGGTTATTGCAGATTTTAACTAAAAACTAGTGACGAAGCATATTTCGCTGTATGTCAACAATATTTTGAAAATTTAGACGGGAGGTCTCCAGCTCGATCTAGAACTGCGTGCAATCGCTAATCGAGAGGCCACTGCCTGGCGAACTCATTACAGAAGAGGAACAGGCAGACAGTCAATGCTCCTGCGCCTACGCCCCTGGTGAATCCGCTTCACTGTCATACCGTGCGCATCGGCAATAATTAAATTAAACTACACAAGCTTTTAGTCGCATGTCTATTGTTTCAGTTTAGCTTTCTATTTACTTGTACACAGCTGAATGTTTTTACGACGTGTAGTGTGTAACATGGTGTACGCCACGCTGCCCAGAAACAAAAACGTCGTACCTTGGATAGCTGACTATTCTGGAACATTTACACATGACAGAATTGTGTTGTATTGTCGAGTTTGCAAGAAAAACGTTTCGTGGGAAAAAAAAACTTTCAAATAGACCAGCATGTCGAAGTCTTCATATCGCAGGAATACAGAAGTAATGACCATGAGCCTTCTTCTTCCTATTTAGTGGCCTGCGAAGAACTTGAAAAAGTAAATCATTCTGCGATTGCCAGACTTGTGAATGAGCGTATTAGAAAAATACTTCCAGAATCGTCTGCAGATGAAAAGGTGTTCGTGTTTATTACAAATGCTGTTAGTAGGGGGACAAGGGGGGTGCCGCTCCACATTACATTGTTGCCAGATGTGTCCAATATGGCGGCGATAATTTCATCCAAGTGGCTGTTTGTAGACTTGGCAGCACATGATGTCATTCAAGATGGCTGCTTTTGGCAGGAAGTTTGAATTTTGGTGGGAAGGTAGGTCACTTGAGCTACTTTCACTAACCTAAGTTGCCTGACTGCCACCTCTTTGCTGGCCGATGTGGCCGAGAGGTTCTAGGCACTTCAGTCTGAAACCACATTACTACTACGGTCGCAAGTTCGAATCTTGCCTCGAGCATGGATGTGTGGTGTCTTTAGGTTAGTTAGGTTTAAGTAGTTCCAAGTTCTACGGGACTGATGACCTCAGATGTTAAGCCCCATAGTGCTCAGAGCCATTTGAACCATTTGAGCCACCTTTTCCTTTCGGAACATTTTACTGAGGGATGGAATATATTTATCACAATGACACAAAACACTCGCCTTGATGTGTTTCGGGTCACAACACACAGTCTGCAGACCTGTAAACTAATTCTAAATAATGCTAACCAGACACGCGAACAACTCCTAATTTACCGAAATAATTTCAGCACAGACATGAAAACTCTTCCTAAATAATGCAGTACACTGATGGGCAACACGAAATAAAGTCGTTAACTGTCCAAATAACGCATGGCACAGCCTACAGATCCACTCACAAAACCCCCTGCAGGTCCGAGGGTTAGAATAGGCCCGTGGTATTACTGCCTGTTGTAAGAGGCAACTGAAAGGAGTCTCAAACGTTTTGGCCTATATGTGATGGTCCCCTCTGAGGTTTGACCTCCATATTTCCAAATTCTTCCAAAGATTGAGCCAACTGGGGAAGGGCACCTTATATGGTGCATTTTGTCCATTGTGCATTGAGACCTTTAGCCAGCTTTCTCGTAGTCACATTGCCATCCTGCTTGTTCTTCATCTCTTGGGTGAGGGTACATTCCTGGCTGTGATTTCCACCATGCACTGTGCAGTCTTGCTTTTTGTGGAGACAACGACCATGGACTTCCCTGCACCTAATATCCAGCATGGTAGCCAATTCGTTTTGATGGGGCCGCCATGTCCCCTGTTCGTTGTAGCCCCCTGACAACACAGGGATCACTCTGTTGATGCCTGTGTTGTTAACTCCCCCATATGCCAAGGAGTAGATGCCTATCTCTGTGGGACATCGGGACTCCCGGCAATGGCCATCCTGCCAGGGGGCCCTTGCGGAGAATCTGTGGCGCCCGTGGGGAGGGCTCTTGGTCAGAGTTGGTGTCATCAGGACGGATAACCCGCAATGAAGCGTGGTACATCTCCTCAAGCAGGTGGCCCGCAGCCAGCAGTCTTTAAGCATGCTTGGCCTCATTTCAATGCTCAGAAATGCGATCCCAAATCGTTACCATCCCTGGCCACACCGTGGGAGGAGCATAAGCCCAGGATCGCAGTGACACTTATTCGCCCCGGTTCCTAGTTTGTACAAGAGCTGATGGGGAGTGTTTCATGTCAACGAAGCCTTAACTCTTCGTAGAGCACTTAGTGGACAAGTTTGGGGAGGTGGAAGGCTTGTCCAAAATGTGCTCTGTGTCAGTATTGATAAAAACGACATCCTCTGCCCAGTCACAAAGGTTACTTGTTTGTGACAAGTTAGGGGATGTTTCAGTTACCATCACACCCCATAAGAGTTTAAATATGGTCCAGGGTATTATTTTCCATAGGGAACTTCTTTTGCAGTCTGATGACGAGCTGCGCGCCAATTTAGAGCGACAAGGTGTTCATTTCGTCCGGCACATTCATCGGGATTGAAAGGATAATCCGATTGCTACCGATGCCTTTGTCTTGGCCTTCGAGGGTGATACATTACCGGAGAAGGTCAAGGTGATAGTCTACCGCTGTGATGTCAAGCCCTTTAACCATCCCCGATGCTGTGCTTTAAGTGCTGGAAGTTCAGCCAAGTCTTCTGAGATTGTGGACTCCCATCACATCCCTATACTCCATATGCCCCACCTCCCATCTGTGTCAACTGCGGAGAGCATCATTCACCGTGCTCGCCAGACTGCAGGATCTTACAGAAAGAGCAGAAAACATGGAATATAAGACCTTGGACTGACTGACCTATAACGAGGCTAAGAGGAAATATGAACGACTCCATCTTCTGCGAATGACTTCCTCATATGCCACCGCTGCGACAACTGTGATAGCCCCATCAGTTCAGTGAATTCCATTCGGCTCATAAGCCATACAACTCCATATGCCCCCTTGTCCATGGGGGCACTACCCACCCTGTTGCTCCTGCACCACCTACCTCTGAAGCAACACCCCCCTCCCCCCCCCCCCCGCCACTCATCAGGGACGTCCATCCCCGCTTCTAAGCTGGAGAACTGTCCAACTTTTTCGGCTCCTCTCGCTCACAAGGGGTCCCTTGGGTCTCTCCCTTCCCACAAAACCACAAGTGGAAAGGATGATGCCCTATCAGTGACGTAAGTGCCTAGAAGCAGCTGGTCATAGGGCTTCGTCATCCTCCTCTGTCCTGGACACTGAATCAGTGAAGCCCTTCCAGCCAGTGAAACACAAGGTGCAGTGGGACAAGTCCAAGAAGAAGACCTGTATGACGAAGGAACTTGTGTGAGACCTGAGTTTCTCCTGGCGTATACAACTTTCAAATAACTTCCGGGAATTCAGCCAGGTAACACTTTCAGCGACCGCCGATATTTCGGCGGGAGAACACCCCGCCATTTTCAAGGCAAACTGCAACGGACAGGCGGTGTACATGCAAATTTAATACCTCAGTTCTCGGACAGAAGCAGGAAAGATAACACACACACACACACACACACACACACACACACACACACACACACACACACACACACACACTGAACACTAGTGCCACCAAAGATGACCAAAGTCAGAGCTATTGATAGTGAGAGTATGAATTCGCAGGTGAGGCAGCATTGACTCTGTTACTCTGTTTTTTGACAAGGGAGAGAGCCGGATTCCAAAGAGAGTTTAAACAGAAACCTCCATCCCTGTTAACGAGGTTGCTCGCTAATTTAATCTCACCTGCCTCCCTAATAACACTGTCCCAATAGCTGGACGTGCATGCCAATATCTCGGTGTTATTATATAACATGGGGTGACCAGTATCCAAGCAATGTTCGGCAATAGCAGATCTATTTGGCTGCTGTAATCGTGTGTGCCGTTTATGCTCGATGTGGTCTCTCTCTTCACTCGTGTTCCTCTGTCTGATTCGTTGCGGTTAATTGAAGCCAGGTTTGGTGCTGATTCAACTAATCTCTTTAGGCATGTGTTGACATCCACTTACTTTTTATTTAATGACCAGTATCACGAGCAGACAGATGGAGTTGCGATGGGTAGTCCGTTGTCTCCTGTGATCGCAAATTTGTTTATGGAAGACTTCGAGGAACGTGCATTGGAGTCGGCGCCTTTAAAACCCGCCTGTTTCTTTAGATACGTTGATGATACCTTCGTTGTTTGGCCTCGTGGTAGGGAGAATTTGAATGTCTTTCTAGAACATCTGAACTCGATCCACCCGAACATTCGTTTTACGATGGAGGTGGAAGAGGATGGTTGCCTTCCCTTTCTCGACGTGTTGGTTAGGAGGAAGGATGATGGATCATTGGAACATGCAGTCTACAGGAAACATACTCACACCGACTTGTGCTTACAAGCTAATAGTTGTCACCATTCGGCTCAGCGTGAAGGGGTACTTCATACCTTGGTACACAGGGCACATGTCGTTTCTGACACCCAGACTTTGCCAGCTGAGCTGTCCCATCTTGAAGTTACATTTCGTCAAAATGGTTATAGTGATAGACAGATTGAACGTGCGTTGCGCTATTGACCAACTGTACATCGGGTGATTGATGATAATTCTGAGTCAACACCTAAGTCTACTGCCTTTTTGCCTTATGTAGGAAACACGTCCAATAAGATCGGTCGTATTTTACGGAAATACGATGTGAAATGTGTTTTCCGACCTCCATCTAAAATTAGAGCTCTTTTGAGTTCCGTTAATGATGATCTTGGACTGCGTAAGGCGGGTGTATATCGTATTCCTTGCAGCTGCGGCATGGCATATATTGGTCAAACTATCAGGACCGTGGAGGACAGATGTACTGAGCATAAACGGAACACACGATTACAGCAGCCAAATAGATCTGCTATTGCCGAACATTGCTTGGATACTGGTCACCCCATGTTATATAATAACACCGAGATATTGGCATGCACGTCCAGCTATTGGGACAGTGTTATTAGGGAGGCAGTTGAGATTAAATTAGCGAGCAACCTCGTTAACAGGGATGGAGGTTTCTGTTTAAACTCTGTTTGGAATCCGGCTCTCCCCCTTGTCAAAAAACAGAGGAACAGAGTCAATGCTGCCTCACCTGCGAATTCATAGTCTCACTATCGATAGCTCTGACTTTGGTCATCTTTGGTGGCACTATTATTCAGTGTGTGTGTGTGTGTGTGTGTGTGTGTGTGTGTGTGTGTGTGTGTGTGTGTGTGTGTGTTATCTTTCCTGCTTCTGTCCGAGAACCGAGGTATTAAATTTGCATGTACGCCGCCTGTCCGTTGCAGTTTGCCTTGAAAATGGCGGGGTGTTCTCCCGCCGAAATATCGGTGGTCGCTGAAAGTGTTACCTGGCTGAATTCCCGGAAGTTATTTGAAGGAACTTGTGGTAGCACCCACCCCACCCAACCGCAACCTACAAGCTCTGTTTCTGGGGGCAAGGTAGAGATTCTGGCATGTGCTGAGGACCTAGATCTCACTAGACTCCCAGACACAATCGATGTCACTCACACAGGTACTCAATTGGCGGCAGCAGGTGACCCACCGGTGTAATCTACCTCCTCGGTCCCTTCACACCTTTCTCGGCCGTGGACAATGTCATCCTCCAGTGGAACTTCAGCGGTTTCTTCCACCATCTTGCTGAGCTCTGACAACTTCTCAGCTTTCACCCTTTCCTCTGCATTGCTCTTCAGGAAATTTGGTTTCTGCCAATGCGAACACCCTTCATCCGTGGCTGTTGAGGTTATTATAAGAACCGAGCAGTTTATGAGAGGGTATCTGGTGGCGTCTGCATCTATATCCTTCACTCCCTTTACAGCAAGGCTGTCCCTCTACGCCAGCCGCGGTGGCCATGCGGTTCTAGGCACTTCAGTCCGGAACCGCGTGACTGCTACGGTCGCATGTTCGAATCCTGCCTCAGGCATGGATATGTGTGATGTCCTTAGGTTAGTTAGGTTTAAGTAGTTCTAAGTCTATGAGACTGATGACCTCAGATGTTGAGTCCCATAGTGCTCAGAGCCATTTGAACCATTTGTCCCTCTACAAACACCTTTAGAGGATGTCACTGTTTGGGTGTGGATGCCTCAGGCTGTTACTGTCTGCAGTCTCTATCTTTCACCAGACGGTTATGTCCCACAGCACATCCTGGCTATACTGATAGCCCAATTGCCTCCACCTTTTTTGTTACTAGGTGACTTCAATGCCCATAACCCTCTGTGAGGTGGATCAGTGGCAACAGGCCGAGGCAGCATCGTTGAGCAAGTATTGGCACAGCTCGACCTTTCTCTTTTAAATACTGGTGCCTTCACACATTTCAGTGTGGCACATGGCATGTACTCAGCCATCGACCTTTTGATCTGCAGCCCTAGCCTATTACCATCTGTCCAATGGAGTGTGCATGACTACTTGTGCAGTAGTGACCACTTTCCGATCTTTCTGTTACTGCCACAGCATCACTCTTTTGGGCACCCCTGCAGATGGGCTATGAATAAGGCTGAGTGGTCTGTTTCACCTCCATTGCCACTATTGAACCTCTTTCCAATGTCGCCACTGATGTGGTGGTTGACTGTAACCACCGGCATCATTACTGCTGCAGAATCTGCCATTCCCTGTTCTTCTGGGTCCCCTTGGTGAAGGACTGTGCCTTGGTGGTCGCCCGAGATGGATGAGACAATTAAAGATCGCAGGCGGGCACTCCAACATCACAAGCGCATCCCTCATTGGAACACCTCATCACCTTTAAACAGTTCCGTGCGTGAGGCCGCCACCTCATTCGTCAAAGCAAGCAGGAGTGCTGGGAAAGGTATGTCTCCATCATTGGCCTCCGTACCTCTCCATTGCAGATTTGGGCCAAGATTAGGCGACTCCATGGCTATCAGACCCCCATCAGCATACCTGCACTTTCACTGAATAGAGTAGTCTGTACTGACCCCAACACAATTGCAAATCGCTTAGTGGAGCATTTTGCTCAGAGTTGCACTTCTGCTAATTACCCACTGGCCTTCCGCTCCCTGAAAGAGAAGTTGGTACGTCGGAGCCTTTCATTTCATACGTTTCACCCTGAATCGTATAATGCTAAGTTCAGTGAGTGGGAATTAGGAAGTGCCCTAGCTGCTTGCCCTGATACGGCTCCCGGGCCAGATCGCATCCACTGTCAGATGCTCAAACACCTCTCGGTGGACTGCCGGTGATGCCTCCTATACCTTTTCAACCGTATCTGGGTTGAGGGTGAGTTTCCATTACAGTGGCGGTAAAGCATCGTAATCCCCGTGTTGAAACCTGACAAGAATGCACTGGAGGTGGACAGCTACTGCCCCATTAGCCTCACCAACATTCTTTGCAAGTTGCTCGAATGCATGGTGAGCTGGAGGTTGAGTTGGCTACTCTAGTCTCAGGGCCTTCTGGCTCCGTCTCAGAGTGGGTTCCGTAAGGGCCGCGCTGCCTCCGATAATCTCGTGTGCCTGGAGTCTATCATCTGTATGGTCTTTGGCTGCCGTCAGCATCTGGTCACCATCTTTTTTGACATGTGGAAGGCATACGATACAACATGGTGGTATTGCATCCTCTCTACGCTTCATGGTTGGGGTCTTTGGGGTCCACTCCCAACTTTCATACAAAATTTTCTGTCGCTTTGTTCCTTCCATGTGTAAGTTGCGGCCTCCCATAGTTCCTCCCTAGTTCAGGATAATGGGGTACCGTAAGGATCTGTCTTAAGTCTTCCTCTTCTTCAGTAGCACTACAGCCCTTGGTGAGCCTTGGCTTCAACAATCTTCCTCCACACTTCTCGGATATTTGCTGCTCTTTTCCACCCCAGGACTCCCATATTGCTGATATCCATTATTACCTCGTCAATCCATCTTCTTCTAGGTATCCCTTTTTGCCTAACTGAATGGATCATACCTTTCATAATTTTCTTTGGAATTCTATACTCTGCCATTCTCTCAAAGTGTCCTAGACATCATATTCGCTGTGATTTGACAAATTTTACTATGTCCCTGCCTTGTATTAACTCTTGTAATTCGGCATTGTAGCATATTCTCCAGCCTTCTTCCTCCCTTATTGGTCCATAGATTTTGCGTAGTATTTTCCGCTCAATGCTTCTTAGTGCATTGTTATCATGTTCTGTCAACGTCCATACCTCTGAGCCGTATGTGATAACTGGGCGGAATAGGTAATTATATATTAGCAGTTTAGTTTTTCTTGTAACAAGGCTATTTTTGAAAAGCTGCATATTTGCAAAGTAACCGATGTTTCCTGCTTGTATTCTTCCCCTTATAGCCTTTCCAATACTGTTATCATTTGTTATCAGGGTTCCGAAGTAGTTAAAAGAGGACACTCCATTGAAGCATTTCCTATTGATGTTAAAGTTTTTAGGGGTTCTTCTGGCCTCAGATTGTGACATTACCATATATTTTGTTTTGTTTTCATTCACTATGAGGCCAATTTTTAAGGCTTCTGTTTCCATTACCTGGTATGTTTCTGGGAGTGTATTGGTATTTCTTCCTACTATAGCAATGTCATCAGCGTATGCACATATCTGGCTGGTTTTCATAAATATGGTGCCTCTTTTGTTGATTTTATTTACCACACTATGCAGGGCTATATTCAATAGGACAGTGGAGAGACTATCCCCTTGCTTCACACCTTTATTAAAGTCAAAGCTTTCACTTGTTCTGCTAAGGATCTTTACTTTTGCTCTTGTCTCTGTCATTGTCATTCTGGTTAATCTTATTAATTTAGCATATATACCAACTTCTTTCGGTACTCTGTATAGTTCTTGCTGATTTATGCTGTCAAAGACTTGTTTGAAATCGATGAATAGGAAATGCAGATCTATATCCTATTCATAGAACTTTTCCATCATTTGTCTTATCACAAATATTTGATCAGTTGTTCCTCTGCCTGGTCGAGAGTCACACTGATATTCCCTTAGTATTCCTTCTGCACACTTCTGTATCCTTTCGTTTAATGTACTTGTGAAGATCTTATAAGCTGTACTTATGAGTGTTACACCTCTATAGTTTTCACATGGTGTTCCGTCCCCTTTCTTATAAATGGGACTATTATTCCAATTTTCCAATTATCTGGCATAGTTTCTGTTTCCCATTTATCTGATATTAATGTGTGCAGTTCCTTTATTACAGCCTCACCACCACTTTTTATTAATTCAACAATTATGCTGTCTTCCCCAGGGGCTCAATTGTTTTTTGACTTGTGCACAGTGTGGGAGACCTCTTGTAGTGTTGGCTTTCTTGCCTCATTGGTTCCATTGTCTCTTCATCTTCTAGGCTGGTGCTTAGTGTATCTTTGAAATACTCTGCCCATCTTAACACTATCTGTTCTTCCTCCCTTATAATTGTCCCATCTTTACTGGAACAGGCCATTGTGTTTTTGGTTGGAATCTATTCTTCATTTTGCCTATGGCATGATAGGACTTCCTTATTTCACTCTGTTCCTTTTAGTTCTTCTAGTTCTTGCAATTTCTTCTTATTCCACTCTCTTTTCTTACTCTTGCACAGTCTGTTAGCTTTTCTCCTTAATTCTCTATATTGTTCCACATTATTTCTGGTTTCTCTCTGTAGCACTTTTGTTCTTGCCCTGTTATTTTCCTCTATTGCTGACCTGCAATATTCATCAAACCATTCCTGGGCTCTTCTGTTCCTTCTTATGTCTATTATTTCCTCTGCAGCATCCTTGATCATGGATTAAAAGACAATAAAATATGTAGTTTTACTATAAAAGATTATGTTCTAGTAAACTGTTTCTGCAGTTCAGAGTATAGGAATGGAAGAGTGGCAATATTTGTTAAAACAGCCACGAATTATGATAGTAGATGGATGATGTATACTCACCATAAAATTACCCTTTTTCAGTTGCTCACAAACACAATGAAAAGATTGTTGCACATTATAGCTATCAGCCAAAGCCTTCTTCAACAAAGAAAACATACACACAAGAAAGCACACCTGAGGCAGAGATGATCATTAACAGTGGCAGCTCTGCCCAGAATGCAACTGTCACATGAATATGAATCTGAAGTGTTGAAGAGAAGGGGAAGGGATAGCAGCTTACAAGTGAGGTGGACAGAAGAGCACTGTCTGGTGACGTGTGCAGATACTAGATTGCAGCCTGGTGCAGTGTCAGTGGGTGGGGTGTGGAGGAAAAGGTGGGAACAGGAAAGGGAAAGGACAGCTTTGTATTGTGTCAAATCATAAATGTATGTCTAAAGATTGTGGAACACAATGGATGTCGGCATGTCATAAGTAACAAAGCTGTGTATACAAAACACTGTATTAATGTGCTGACTGCGAATGTTCATGTTCATAATACAGCTGAATTCAGACAACATTGTCAAGTAAACACAACACTACATTGTAAGCTCACCAGATGGCACTGCAGTAGTACAAACCAGCAACTGTTTTCATGTTTGCACACAATTTTCAAAGGAAAACTTTAAATGTTTGTTAAATACAAGATTTTATTTAATTTTGATTGACTGCAGGTCGGCATCTCACAATGTGAATTGTAGCACACTGGCAAACTGACTCACAATACAGTAAGTGCTGAACAGCAGAAGCTTTTTTTCCCACTCTTGTGTGTGTTGTTAGGGTGAAGGTACACAGCTCCAATACATTGAATTACTTCACATATTTACTCAGTGGCAATTGGTCATAAGAGTTTTGATAAATCTATGTATGAATTTATACAATGAGATTTTACACTAACATTACATGTTAGGTTCAGTATACCACACTATTGTAGAATTCTTCTGCCTCATAAACAGAGTTGTTGATTAAGAAGTTCTGTAGATTACTCTAAAATGAACTGCGTAGTTGGTATCTCACTGCTAGGGGTAGTTTATTACACAGCTGTATGCCAGTACAGGGTGAGTCAGAAAGGATTTTACAGCTATGAAATGATAAAGAAATTAACTGATATAGTTTACAGAATTGATAGATGTCATTTTGTAGCAAACAACCTCAACCTCAAGTGTCATGTGTCATTTTGGTTCAAAGTGACTATCATTTGTGATGCACCAAACACCCCATAGGTAATCAATTTCTTCCCACACTCATTGCAGAAAATTGGGCATAACTTGTGTAACAGCAGCATAGATTCAGTTTTTCATGTCAGCTAAATTGTTTGGTAAAGGACAAACATACACACAGTCTTTAATGAAATCCCAGAGAAAGAAATCCACTGGTGTCAAGTTTGGGGAGTGAGGTGGCCATGCAATTAGTCTTTCACAGCCAACTCACCAACCTGGGAAGCGGTTATCGAGGAAACCTCAAACTTCCATGAGGAAATGAGGTGGTGCACCATCTTGTGGATGGTAAACCACCCCAGCTCAGTCATCATCATCACTGATTTGTGGAATTAAAAAGTTTTCAAGCAAATCCAGATACAAATACAAGTGGCAGTTTTCTCCATGAATAAGAAAGGGCTTTCAATTTCCTAAGGACACAAAACACACAAACCTAGGGGCTGCCATCAATATGTTCCAGGATTACATGTGGATTTTTGCTGCCCCATGTTCTGTAGTTGTGCTTCAAAATGACCCATCTACCAGTTCTGTAAGTTATATGTATAAATTTCTATGTCATTCCAAAGCTGTAAAATGTTTTTTGACTCATCCTGTATATCTAAACTATTCCAGGACTTAATATATTATATTGCTACATTTTAAATCTGTTATTTCTGTTGTTTGTTTGATAGTTGTGAACAGAACTACATCAACATCTAAACTCTACAAACCACTGTGAATTGCACAGCAGAGGGTATGTCCCATTGTACCAATTGGTATGTTTTCTTTCCACTGCATTCACTTATGGAGTGTGGGAAAAATGACTGGTTGAATGCCTCTGTGCATGCAGTAATTGTTCTAATCCTATCCTCATGATCCCTATGTGAGTTACACATTGGGGAGTTGTTGTATATTCCTAGAGTCATCATTTAAAGCTGGTTCTTGAGACTTTGTTAATAGACTTTCTCATGGTAGTTTACATCTATCTTCAAGAGCCTTCCAGTTCAGTTCCTTCAGTATCTCTGTAACACTCTCCCACACATCAAACAAACCTGTGACCATTCATGCTGCCCTTCTCTGTATACTTTTAGTATCCCCTGTTAGTACCTTTATGGTATGGGTGAGAAAAGTGTGTGCTGGGTTTCATATGATTAATTTTTTTGAAATCCATGCTGCCTGGCACTGGGGAGATCATTCTGCCCAAGATGCTTCATTATGTTTCAGCTCAAAATATGTTCTAATATTCTACAACAAATTGATGTCAAGGATATTGGATGGTAGTTTTGTGGATCACTTGTACTACCCTTCTTGTAGATGGGTGTGACCTAAAATTTTTTCCAAGAACTGGGCATGGTTATTATTTTGAGGGATCTATAATAGATTATAGTGAGAAGAGAGGCTAACTCAGCTGCAAATTCAGTATAGAATTTAATAGGGATTCCATCATGCCCTGGAGATTTGTTCAATTTTAACAATTTCAGCTGTTTATCAGCACTACTGACACTAATACTTACTTCGTTCATCTTTTCAGTGGTACAAGGTTAAACTGGGGTGATTCTTCTGGATTTTCCTTTGTAAAGGAACATTTAAAAATTGAGTTTAGCATGTCAGCTTTTACTTTGCTACCTTCAATTTCAGTTACTGCCTCATTCGCTAGGGAATGGACACTAACTTCGGTACCACTAACAGGCTTTACACACAACTAGAATTTCTTTTGGTTTTGTGAAATATCGTTTGTTAGTATTCCACTATGGTAGTCATTTAAGCAACACACATTGCATGTTTCATTCATCATCTCCCTGTCTGTAGCCCTTCCCTTTGTTTTACTCCTGTTATGCAATAATTGCTGTTTCCCTACAGTTAATGTATACTATAGAGGCCCCTCCCATTATAAACCATTGTATTGGGTACATGTCTATCTAGTGCATGGTCAACTTTTCTTTTGAACATGAGCCACAGTTCCTCTAAAAGCTCCTGCCATATGCTGAAAGTTTGAAGTTCCTCACTGAGATATGAAACTACTGATTCTTTTATCTTCTTTACTGAACATGTACATCTTTCTGCATGGTTTAGTTCTCCTTTGTACTTTGGTAATCATTGTTGTCACAAACACATCCTGGTCACTAATACAGTTTCAGTGTGCACATCCTGGAAGGGGTCAGGTCTATTTGTTGCCATCAGATCCAATTTATTTCCATCACGAGTGGGGTTCTTTCTTGTCTGCTCCAGGTAGATTTTATAGAAGGCATTTAGTAATGTTTCTGAAAGTTAGTCTCTGGCTGCTTTTTCATTGTGAGGAGTTAGGCTTTACTATAGATACAAGGTACTGATAGTATTTTTAGTGCTTTGAAACATGGCCAAAATGAGACACTCTTTGGAATGCCTTTAATTGTACTTACTTTTTTTTTGCCTAAGAAACTTTCACACTAGAAGAGTTGCCCCATAGGATATTTCCATAACTTAAGTGAGAGTGTAAGAAAGTGTAGTATGAAGTCTGAAGCTGTTCCTTACTGACAGTTGTGGGGTCTGGACAAATTTCCAATAATCTTCTAGATCACACCCATTTACCATTCACTTAGTTTGCAGAGGAAGAAGTATATAGTTTCAGTTTTGCTTTTATTTGATATTAGTTTACTTTTGTGTAGCCACTGTGCAGACATCAAACATTGTCATTTTTTTCCATTTTACTTTGTCTATATTGGGATTGGCCATTAGGAGGAGGATATCATCTACATACATTACAGACCTGTTGGGCAAAGAGCTTGGTACATCGTTCCTGTGTATTAGGAAAAGAAATGGGCCTGGGACGGAATTTTGTGGAAATACTGTAGAAACAAGTATGACATTTGAAGTATAATCATTTATTGTGATAAATTGTTTCATGTCTAATAAATTAGATTTGATTAATGTTCATTGTCCTTGATACAGTATTGTCCAAATCTAGACATTAAGATATGTGGTAAAGTGTCAAATAGTTTACTCAGGGCAAGAAGAACAGAAAAGGCAAAAGAATGGGTTTTAAAACATTTCAGAACATACATACACAGAGATTACACAGCTCTGACATTAGATGAACTATGCCCATGGCTGTATAGTGATGAAAAGATTACTTATTGTTCTCAGAGTAGCTCGAAAGTTGCTCTTTCATGCAGTGTTCTTTGATATTAGATGTTTTGGGAATGATGGATATTTGTCTAAAACTGTCAGGATTCCTTTTATCTCCCTTCTTATAAATTGGGCCAACTGTGGATTTCAAGACATCAGGGAATTTTCCAGCTTGAAACACACAGTTCATAAGATAAGTCATAGGAGACACTAATATCAATTAAGTGTTTTTAGATTAGATTTGATTTACTTTTATTCCAATTGATCCGTAGTGAGGTGGTCCTCCAGGATGTAGAACATGTCAGAAAAACAATACATGACAAATATTTACAACTCAAACAAATAAGCTGATGTATCATTCCACAGGTCCCAAGTGGAATGATCGTCATTTTTTAGTGAACACTATATGAAAGAATCATTTTACAAATACAGATACACTGAATTTAAAATAAAAAGTTTATTTATTTATAAGGTAACAAATGTGTAATAAAACTACTGTAATACTTACTTACAATGAACAAATTACTACACTGAAATTGTGCAGAAGTTATATTGTACATTTATGTGTGTGTCTATATATATATATATATATATATATATATATATATATATATATATATATATATATATATATATATATATATATATATAAAAAAATCAGTTGGTTCTAATGAGAAATTCATCAATGGAGTAGAAGGAGGTGGCCACCAATAAATCCTTTAGGCTTCTCTTAAACTGAATTTCATTGGTTGTCAAGCTTTTCATGGCTGCTGGCAAGTATTTGAAAATGTGTGTTCCTTAATAATGCACACCTTTTTGTACAAGACTTTAAATCCTTGTGAAGATTATTCTTATTTCTAGTATTGATTCCATGAATAGAGCTGTTGGTTTGAAAAGTGATGTATTTTTAATGACAAATTTCATTAAAGAATAAATATATTGTGAAGCAGTAGTTAGTATCCATAGTTCCCTAAACAGGCTTCTGCAGGATGTTCTTGAGTTCACACCACATATAACTCTTATTGCACGTTTTTGTGCCTGGAAAACTTCAGCTTGGCTTGATGAATTACACCATAAAATAACCCCATATGACATTAAGGAATGAAAGTAAGCATAGTGTGCCAGCTTTTTCATTTTTATATTCCCTATGTCTGACACAATTTGCATTGCAAATAGAGATTTGTCAAGACGCTTCAGCAGTTCTGTGGTGTGCTTTTACCAGTTGAATTTATTATCAAGCTGTAATCCCAAGAATTTAACACTGTCCACTTCTTCTTTCTGCTTATCATATGTTAGGTATATACTCATGGGACACCCCTTACAAGTTCTGAACTGCATGTAGTGTGTTTTTTCAAAGTGTGGTGACAAGGAATTGGCTAGGAACCAGTGATTAATGTCCACAAATATTTTATTAGCTGATCTTTCTAAGACAACACTTGATTTGCTATTTATTGCAATGTTTGTATCATCGTCAAACAAAACAAACTTGGCATCTGGTAATGTTACTGATAAAAGGTCATTGATATACACAAGAAAAGGTAAGGGCACTAAAATGGAAGCTTGTGGGACCCCACATGTAATTAGTTCCTAGTTGGATGATGCCTGATGGCTTGATGCATGTCTCTTTCCTAGTAACACCCTTTGTTTCCTGCCTGAGGTATAAGATTTGAACCAGTTTGCAGCATTTCCTGTTACACTATAATATTCTAATTTACTTAAAAGGATATTGTGATGTACACAGTCAAATCCCATTGACAGATCACAAAATATACCAGTTGCCTGCAATTTTTTATCTAATGAATTAAGCACATTTTCACTGTAAGTGTAGATAGCCTTCTCAATATCAGAACCCTTTAGAAATCTGAACTGTGACTTTGACAGTATGTTATTTGAGATAAGATGGTTATAAAGCCGGTTGTACATTACTTTTCCTAAAATTTTTGAGAATGCTGGCAAAAGTGAAATTGGACAGAAATTTGATGCTATTTCTTTATCTCCCTTCTTAAACAGCAGCTTAACTTCAGCATATTTTAACCATTCAGGAAATATTCCACTGATAAATGGTTACACAGATATCTTAATATGTTACTTAACTCAGAATCACCTTCTTAATTAGCTTTGTTGATATTCCATCATACCCACTAGATGTTTTTGATTTTAAAGATTTTATGATGGACATTATTTCTGCTGGGGAGAGGGTCAAATTCATATTATGGAAGTTACTTGAAATGTCTGGTCTGAGGTATTCCATAGCAGCATCTACATAACCTGACAACTCCATCTTTTCAGTAACGGTTATGAAATGTTTGTTCTGCAACCCTATACACATCTGTCACCAATGTATCATTTACTCTTAATGCTATTTGCCCCTCTTCATGTCTGGTTCTACCGGTCTCCTCCTTCACTATATCCCATATTGTCTTTATTTTGTTATCTGATATGACTATCTTTTCCTTGTAATATATTTGCTTTGATGTCCGTATTACAGTCTTTTATGTTTTGCAGTATTTCTTGTAATGTGCTATAGCATCAACATCGGAACTGTTTCGCATTGACAGATACAGTTTTCTTTTTGTTTTACAAGATACCCCTATTCCTTTGGTAATCCATGGCTTCTTTATAGACTTTGCTCTAACCTTGGTAAGTTTTTGGGGAAAACAGTGTTCGAATAAGGTAAGCACTTTATTAGCAAAAGTGTTATATTTTTCATTCATGCCATGAGCACTGTAAACATCAGTCCAGTGAATGTCCCTCTGAGGAGTGTCCTAAAATAATCAATTTTTTGCTTATTGATTACTCTCTTGAGCTCAGATTTAACAGATTTTATATCCTGTTCAGTGTTAACATTTAACAGAAGGAACTGCATGTCATGATCTGAGCGGCCATTAACTATTGGTTTTGTAATATAATTTTGTTCATTGGACTTTTTGATAAAGATATTATCAACGGCTGTTTGTGAGCAATTGTCTAACCTAGTGGGGAACTTTACAGTGGGAATTAAGTTGGATGATAGTGTTACTAACTCAAATATATTTCTTTTTTTGGTTGTTTAGTGGGCCAGTACAGCTTCAAGGTGGTTTACAAACAGATTAAAGTTACCTGCAAGTGCTCGATATATACTTAATATTATGAAGGATTTTTTGTGAAATTCTACTTCTGTTGCACGTGCTTCCATATGCTGTTGTAGGCGAAATTTATGAATCTCTATGTTCTTAAATTTATGATAGTTCCTGATGAATGTGGCAACTCCTCCTTTCTCCATTTCTGATATACAAAAGTGAGATACTAACCTAAACCCTGTAACACTTGAAAGTTCTATACCAGTGGTCACATGTACAGAGAGGCAATTTGTCAGCTGAGTTTGAAGACTCTAATTCATCTATGCAGATAGTTAATTCATTACTTTTATTTCTCTGTCCTTGAATATTTTGATGCACTAAAGATAGCTGACATTTCACACTGACTGAGTTAAAATTGGGTAGAGTTAAAATATCTGCTGACTGTTGAAAATTCTTAACCAATGGCTGTTTATGCTGATGTAATAAGCTAGAATTATGTTTTTTGGTTTCTTTCTCAAACTGAAGGTTTGTCTCAGTCCTAACCTCTCTTAAAATTTGGTTTCTTTCTGTCCTCACTACCCTAAAAAAGGATCTTTTCTGAACCCTATAACCACTGGTATTTTATCACTCATGACAGTGCCTCCCCCCTTTAACTTCCTGCTGTTTTCCCAGCCAGTTTACCCTTCCCCTTCCTGTTGAGGTGAAGGCCATGCCTAATATAATCCCACCTATTGAGAGAATCAACAGGAACTACACCAATGTGTGACCCTGCACCCAACATAAGCAACCGTTCCAATTCCAAATTAACTCTCTTGACAGAAGAGGTCAAATGAGGTGAGTCCAAGAACAGATACAAACTCAACAATAGTATGTTTCGATGCTGATGCAATCTTTGCCAGGTCACACTCTATACTGTACCCATGATCTCTGTCAATACTATTACCTGCCCCTCCCACTATAACCACGGTGTCTTCCTTAGAGGATTTAGAATCACTTTGCAGAGATTTGACTGTCACCTGCCCCAGACCAGCACTAGGTTTAAAAAAATTTGTGACTTGGTACTCTGATCCTAGTTCATCCTGCAAAAGTTGGCAAACACCTCTTCCATGGGAACTATCTAAGACCACCACTTTCTCTCTCTTTACTGATTTCCCTACTTCGTTACTTTTCAGTTTGCTGCTGGAAGTTTGTTGTGCCCTGTCTACACCTGCAACTGCTTGAGGCTCACCAGTTTATAACTGAAGCAACAGGTCAAATCTACTTTCCACATTCACCACGAAGCTGTCAGATAAAGTTCTAGGCCTGTTCCTCCTGTTGCCTGTTGCCACTTCCCACCTTTCTTTACCCTTCTCCCTCCTTAACCTCCCCTGGCCTTGTCTAACTCAGCCTCAAGGGCTACAATTTTCCCGTCCTGTTCTAGTATCTTTCTATCTCTACTACAAATCTTACAAAACCACTGATGAGTCTCATTTACTTCCCCTATTTCCACGCCACTACAGTGACCCACATGAAAGAAACTACAGCACCCATCACACCAAACCCTCAAACTAACAATTCTGCCGCAAGTCCAGCACTTTTCACTCATGATAAACATAATAGTTTATTAAGAATAAGTCAGTTAAATTACAGATAAACACGAAAATATGGCTCCACAAATTTGGCCTATACGCAACTGTGTGTAAACAAAAACAACAGTGTAAAGTTTCTGAAACAACAACTTAAACTTTACGCTACTTTCCAGAAATGCTAGTTAAATAATGAAGAGGTGTGCAACAGTTAAATTGCTGGAGAGAGCAAAGAACAACTAAAAGAAATGCTATAGATTCACTGCGGCAGTACGTAAACAGAAAATACAACTGTACAATCTTGTAGTTTTTTCTGCTATATTACCTAAAGAAAAATAAAACCTTTAATGGTACACTTAAAAGGCACACTAATACACCTATTTACCATGTAATCAATGTTTTATAATCTAAAATGACTTACCTTTACCTTTACGACAACACCAAAACTCGGGCCTGGCTGCAGGCTGCTAACCTATGTAACCAGCATGTAATCTGAGAAGCAATAGATACTTTCATTACATGAGTTCCCTAATCTGGGTAAAATGTGGTATATAATCTGGCAACTAAGCTGAATCCACCTAAAACTAGTGTACATAGATGGTATCTGTTCTTTCGGATATGTCCGGAAGAACAGTGGGCAGGGGTACTACAAATGTGTTGTGTGAACAGTAAGCTGGAAATGTGGGTCTCACAGGGAGAATGCCAGAGATCAGCCCCTGCAGTTGCCCTATCTTCTGTGTCCTCGGTGTCTCAGATGGATATAGCATCTGCATGTAAGCAGGAGATCCTGGGTTCAAGTCCCGGTCAGGGCACACATTTTCAGCTGTTGCCATTGATATTTATCAATGCCTGTAAGCAGCTAAAGGTCTGGATTTCATTGTAATTTCATGAAACTTGTTTGTCTCAAATCAGGTAAGCGTATGTTGCCTGAAGTACCTTTAGAATTATTGTCATCTTTTCTTGAGGTATGAGCTTTTCCATTACTTTCATAGTTCATCAAGTTATTTTGTACCTCAGGTGAGAATGGAGTCACTTGTGTGGTTCTGTGTTTCCCTGCTATGGAGTCTCCAATAAACACAAGCTTGAAGTTGTCATATGTTATCTCTAGGCACTTAATGAGAATCTCATCATGTTAAGTAAACACAGTAATGTCAGACTGTGGGTTACATTAGGCAGATAAGTATTAGCTTAATACAGCTTCAATTTCAAAAGCTTCCTCTTGAGAACACATTTCAACATTTAGTGTGTCACAGCTAATGTTCAGCAATTCACTTTCAAAAACAGCAACTCTTCCATGGCTAATTTTAGTTCTACAGAAAGTACTTGCTAGCACACATTCTTCAGAAATGTAAAAGGCAGATTAAGCTTGTGTGAGCCAGTGGTAATTTATAGAGAAGATAAGGCAGCGGATTTGTATTTAACATGTCTATTTCATTCAATTTGTCATGAACTGACTGCACAGTTGGACGATTAGCTACCAACAAGGAAGGTTTATAACTGTTAGGCTCTTCACATTTAGTATTGGCAGTCAGCTCCCACTCAACAGTTTTAGACCGAATGAGATGGAGCAGTGGTTAACACACTGGACTCACACTCAGGAGGATGATAATTTCGAATAGGCATCTAGGCATCTTGATTCAGATTTTCTGTGATTTCCCGAAATTGCTCCAGACAAACGCCAGGATGTTTCCTCTGAAAGGGCATGGCTAACATCCCCATCCCTGAATTAGTTAGGGCCTGTGCCCTATCTCTAATGACCTCACTGTTGACTGTATGTTAAACCCTCATCTCACTTCTTTCAATAGCTTTAGAGATCTGGTTTAACCCAGTCTTCTGGTTTTCCTAAAATGTAGTCACAGTTGGCCTACCACTGACCATCTTATTATTTATGTTTTTTCTCTTGTGTGCATTGGTTTATCTGTTAATGATGATTCCTTCTAATTTTTCTTGCTAGTTAATACGCACTTTGTAGGCCTGAAATCAATGTCTAGTGTCTTGTGTTTTTTATATTATTTTCTGAGAAATCTTAAATTTTGTCCTGTTGTGTCATATCAGCAGTAATGCTGGGAGTAGCTCAAGAGGCCAATTATTCATTGACATTATTAGTCAACTGGGACTGTATTTTCTTGACCACAGTTATCTCTCGTAATCCCAGGCTGCTTTGCAATTACTTTCAGAAATTAAAATAAATTCATTTATTTACAAATTTTTAGTTGTAGACCTGTATAGTGTCCTAATTTGTACAGTGTGTCAGAAACAGTCTGAAAAGCTTGTAAGAGTTTCGCAAGGACGTTGTCCTTAGAAATTGTGGTGTCACCGCGAGACACCACACCTGCTAGGTGGTAGCCTTTAAATCTGCCGTGGTCCATTAGTATACGTCGGACCTGCATGTCGCCACTATCAGTGATTGCAAACTGAGCGCCGGCACATGGCACGTGTAGTCCATAGACTCCCTAGCACTCGCCCCAGTTGTACAGCCGACTTTGCTAGCGATCGTTTACTGTCTACATATGCTTTCATTTGCAGAGACGACAGTTTAGCATAGCCTTCAGCTATGTCATTTGTTACGACCTAGCAAGGCGCCATATTCAGTTACTATAATTACTTAAAGAAAGTATTCTGAACAGATAATATTATGAATCATGTACCGTCAAGAGCGACGTTCGTCATTAATGGATTACAGTTAAGTATGAAACTAATTATGTCCGCTTTTGGAATACTCATTCCTTGTCATGTTCCAGACCTCATGTCAGTATGGTTCTTCCCTCACGCCAGCCTGCGTGAGCTAAAATGCGTGCATTTCGGCCTCCACTCGTAACACAGTGTTGGCTCTTGTGCTAATACTAAGTTGGCGACGAGGAGTACAAATGGTGTTCTTAACTATACTGACATATGTCGTTGAGACTGTCCTGATTTTATTGGGTAATGGCTTCGCCACAATCTCCAGATGTACTGTCCGAATTTTATCGCTTACAGAATCAGCAGATGAAGGCATTACTGGATGCCCTTGGACAGCTTGTCCAGGGTCAACATGCAATGCAAAATGATGCAGCAACTGCTGCTCCACCGCTAACGCAGACACAGCACACATTTGCACCAACCTTCAGACCTTTTGATGCAGCACTGGAAAGCTGGACGGAGTGGTCACGCCAATTTGGATTCCATCTTGCCGCCTTCAGAATTCAAGGTAACAAGCGGCAGCCTTTTCTTTTGTCGTCCGTTGGTGTGCAAACCTACCATGTGATAGTCAAATTATTTCCCCAGCGCGACGTAGCAACTCTGTCCTATGAAGAAATTTTGTCTGCATTAGATGCATATTTCAATCAATCAGTCAATGTAGTTACCAAACAGTATACCTTCTTTCACACAAAACGTACAACAGGTCAGACTAATCTGGAGTGGGTTGCAACCTTGCAAGGCCTTACTAGGGATTGTGCTTTTGAGTGTCAATGTGGACTCCCATATTCAGATACTATGGTCCGTGATGCAATTGCACAGAATGTTTCTGATGTTCGTATAAGGGAACAGATTTTGAAACTAGTCAATCCCCCCCTTAACAAGTGATGGACATATTGGATCAGCAGGACACAATTTACTTTGCTCAGGAATCATTTACAACTTTGCCAGCCGTGTGTCAGGTTAACCGGCCCGCCGGGCGAGCTGCACGGAGCAGTAAACAGCCCTCGCGCCTGGCCACGCTGCTGCCGCCAGGGTCTCAGCCACGTGTGCCGCGCCGGCAAGCAAATGCAGTGCTCAAATCATGCCCGCGGTGCGCTACTAAACATTTGCGTGAGAATTGCCCATCACGCCAAGCTATTTGCTTTTACTGTAATAAAAAAGGACATGTTCAAAGTGTTCACCAGAAGAAGCTCAGATTGCAAACTCCAAACGATTCTAGGCCCATTGCTTCACGTCGGAATCGTTCATTCCACTCCGCCCAGTGCCACTCTCTCTAACAGTGATTGTGTTCATCCCACAAATAGTGTGCGTCAAGATCTCTGGAACTCCCGTCAAGTCGCAAGTGATTTTGTACCAGTGTCAGTTCACGCTGCTCAAGACACTCACTCTTGTCGTCAGCAGGACAATAAACTTTTTGTAGATTTGGACATTAATGGGAAAGTGATACCATTCCAGCTCGATACCAGAGCTGAAGTTTCACTGATCAATCAGGACACTTACAAACTGCTGGGCACATCTCCATTGCATGCCGCAAATGCTAACTAGCTATTCAGGTCAAGACATCCCTGCGTTAGGACAGTGCAGCCTTCTTGCAACATACAAAGGACAAACAAAACTTTGTCATTTTACGTCCTTCGTTCTTCTTCTGCAGTGAACTTGTTTGGTTTCGATTCATTTCAGTTGATTAACTTGTCTATAGTAAATCAGGTCCTATCAGTAAACCAGACTGTGCCTTCAGACAGTTTTTTCTCGTCTATGTGAAGAATTTGCAGACATTTTTGCACCGGGCCCCTGTTGCTCTAAGAACTACAAAGCACATTTGGAACTGAAAGTAAACGTGCAACCGAAATTTTTCAGAGCGCGCAATGTTCCTCAAGCACTGTGTGATGAGGTTGCAAAAACATTACACGTTTTGGAATCACAAGGTGTAATTGAACGTGTGCAGGCTTCTCTATGGGCATCATCCTTAGTAATTTTGCCAAAACCTTCGGGAAAACAGACTGTGTGGACTGAAAGGCTACAGTGAATCCACAACTAGTGATAGCAACTTTCTCTTTACCCCGCCCGGAAGATCTTTCCGACAAACTGTGCCCGGGTAAATATTTTTTGAAGTTGGACCTAGCAGATGCGTACTTGCAAATACCGGTGGACGAAGAACCCCAGCGTGTTTTGGTGGTTAACACGCATCTTGGTTTGTATCAGTTCAAACGACTGCCATTTGGGTGTGCATCTGCCCCTGCATTGTTTCAGCAATATCTACAAACTGTTTGTGCATTGGTCCCTACTGCAGCAAACTATCTGGATGATATTGTGATTTCCGGAAAGACGGAAGAACAACATTTAGCCAATCTCAGAACTTTATTTCAGGTCTTGCGACAAATTGGTCTTCGCTTACAGAAGGACAAATGTGTGCTTTTTGCTGGTGACTTGCCATACCAGGGACATGTAGTCAATGCCCAAGGCATATATCCCAGTCCCACACACCTCCGTGCCATACAAGACTTGCCTTCGCCTCAGAATTTGAAGCAGCTACAGAGTGTGCTGGGAAAAATTAACTATTATCACAGATATGTGCTGCATGCCTCTTCCATTTCAGCTCCACTTCATCGCTAATGCTGTAAAGGTGTTCTGTTTGTCTGGACAACGGAATGTGAATGGGCCTTTCGCCGGTTGAAATTGGCGTTGCTTTCCAATACTTGCCTTACGCCATTCGATCCCGAGAAGCCTGTTTTGTTGATGGTAGATGCATCGGATTTCGGGATCGGTGCTGTGCTCGCACACAAAGATGGCTCACATGATCACCCTATTGCCTTTGCGTCAAAATTGCTCTCGTCTGTGCAAAGAAATTATTCACAGATCGAGAAAGAAGCATTGGCTCTCGTATTTGGTGTTACACAGTTTCATGACTTCTTGTATGGTCGTCACTTTACCATCATCACACACCACAAACTTTTGACATCGCTTTTTCATCCGAACAAGCCTGTACCTCCACATACAGCGCAAAAATTCATTCGCTGGTCAATTTTCCTCTTGCAGTACCACTACAATATCTTGGATCGGTCCACTGCTAAGCACAGAAACACCGATGCGTTGTCCCGCTTGCCTGTTGCTGAGGATAGGGCATTCGATTCCTCCGAACTTGCTTGCATGTTAATTGATTCGGAAACCGATGACGTGGTTGAATCCTACCGTTCTGCATTTTGTTGCTACGCAATGGCCCTTGTCAAAGCCACGGATCGGGATCAATGCCGCGATTACGAATATATGCTCTTTTTGCATGGTGTGTGCCGAACAACAATCAGCACCACCGCGGAAATTCTTTGCCTGGCCAAACGCAACTTTCCCTTGGCAACGCTTACACATCGATTTTGTTGGTCCTTTCTGGAATGCTCGATGGTCATGATAGATTCATTCAGTAAGTTTCCTTTTGTTGTCCGGATGTCTTCCATGACATCATCTGCCACCATCCAAGCGTTATCTGCTATCTTTTGCATTGAAGGTCTTCCACAGACAGTTGTTTCCGACAATGGCCCACAATTCATGTCCGCAGAATTTGTCATTCTGCAAGACCAATGGTATTAAACATCTGACGTCCGCGCCATTTTCGCCACAGTCAAACGGTGCCACTGAACGATTGATCAGGACTTTCAAGTCACAGATGTTGAAGTTGAAAGAATCACATTCCCGGGAGGACGCCTTATTGCTCTTTTTGTCCTCATACTGCTCTCAGCCCCGAGATGGTTGCTCGCCGGCTGAGTTGCTCCACGGTTGCCATCATCAAACCTTTATGTCTTTGCTACATCTGCCGCATCAGGTTCCTGTGCAGCAGCAGACACCTGCTTTTGCCCCAGGCGATGTCGTCCACTACCGCTACTATCAAGGTTCACGGCGTTGGCTTGAAAGGCACATTCTTCTCTGCCTCAGATGCACTGTGTATCTGCTTTTTGGGGGCCTCTAGTGAGGTGCGCCGGCATCTCAATCAGCTGCACCTCTGTCGTCGCACGGGATCTGCTGCTCGCCGTCCACATTCAGCAATGGTGCTGTCCGGTCTGCGCCCCGGGGACCCATATTATGGCTCGCCTCAGCCCCGGGTGTTACCGACGCTACCTTTCATTTTGCCCCATGGTGACGCGCTGCCACCTGTTCTCCTGCTGGCGACGCCGCAGTGGCCGCGTCGCTGCAGCCGCCGGGCACCCCCCTGTTTCACACGCCTCCGATTGCTCCCTGTGACCAGTTGTCCTCCGACATGGAACTCTTGCCTCATCCGGACCATCTGTCGCCACATACACTGTATGTTGGCATGCACCCTGGAGTAGGTTTTCAGGCGTTCCCTAGTTCCCCACAGTCCGTATGGCAGGGTGCACGTGGCACAGCCTCGCCTGTTGTTAGGCTCCCCACCCCGTCACATACATTGACATGGGGTCCTCCCCATGGCGGGCGGAGGCCTTATACCACAACTGTACGCCGATTTGCAGCGGAGGAATGTGGTGTCACCGCGAGACACCACACTTGCTAGGTGGTAGCCTTTAAATCTGCCACGGTCCGTTAGTATACGTCGGACCCGAATGTCGCCACTATCAGTGATTGCAGACCGAGCGCCGCCACACGGCACGTCTAGTCTAGAGGGACTCCCTAGCACTCGCCTTAGTTGTACAGTCGACTTTGCTAGTGATGGTTCACTGTCTACATACGCTCTAATTTGCAGAGACGACAGTTTAGCATAGCCTTCAGCTACGTCATTTGCTACGACCTAGCAAGGCGCCGTATTCAGTTACTATAATTACTTCAAGAATGTATTCTCAACAGATAATATTGTGAATCATGTACCGTCAAGAGCAACATCCATTATTAATGGATTATAGTTAAGTATGAAACTAATTACATCCACTTTCTGAATTCTCATTCCTTGTCATGTTCCAGACTTCATGTCAGTATGGTTCTTCCCTCCTCACGCCAGCCTGCGTGAGCTAAAACGCGTGTATTTCGACCTCCACTTGTAACATGGTGTTAGCTCTCCTGCCAACACATAAGAAATAATAGTTAAGAAAAAAATATATGTTACTCCATTTCTACGTTATTTAGCATTGAAGTTAGCCAATCAGGTCACCAAAAAAAACCACACACACACACACACACACACACACACACACACACACACACACACACACACACACACACACGTGTGCCCTTATTGGACACAAATTTAAGCTAGATGAGTAAAAGCAATATTTCTTCAGTTTGAGGAAACCAAGTAAATAAGAACTGTGGCAATACGGTCTCTGGCAGGCTGCTTGAATTTGTGCACTCAATGACCTGATTGGCTAACTTCATCACTACATAATGTGGAAAAGGCTGAAGTAGAATATTTTTCTTAATAGCTGTTTCTCTTCACATCCTCCCCTGAAACACCCTTACAAGCTGATCAGAATGTTTCTGACCACCATATATATAAATTTTTTCACACTTTCATTGGCTTTGCCATCTAACAAAATTGTGAATATGCGCACCAAAAGGTGACATCACAGCAGCCATTAAACATTGTGTCACTGGTATGATTAAAGTGACAGTGAGTGTCAGCTAGACATTACTCTTATTATGTGTGTTTACTATCAGCTAGGAAAATAGAGAGACATCCATCAGTTGTTTTATCAGTATGCAGTATACAAGATCAATATATAACTTGCAACTGGTTTCTTATATTTTTTTTGTCAGTCACAGGAAGATTTCTGTATGTGTCATCTTTCTGTAGAGTTGTAAACCGCGTTTTCAATTTCCAGCCATAACATTACATTCTCTGATACCCCTAAAGTTTCTCAAGACAGTTTTTGTGTGTGTTACTAATTACATTGTCAAGGCATGCATCTGGCCTAATAAACTTTTCATTGATTTAGCAGTCTGCTTCCATAGCTGAGTGGTCAGCATGTCTGATGGAGATACTGGGGATTCTGCTTTGATTTCTGGTACTACTAAGAATTTTTCCTTGGTGGGAGGACTGGAACAAATTGCATTTAGCCTCAGGAGATCAACTGAGTAATTACATTTAAAATAAGTAGCAAACTTGACACGCAAGGTACCGAGGTGGCATCAAATTGAAAGGCTGCAGCCACACAGCATCATTTATATATATCTCAAAACAGTACAAAACCAGTAACAGAATATTTATACTGTTTATAGTTAGATAACAGCTACAGTAACAAAGTTGTTTCCATGGAAACAAACTCATTGTAACTTGTTAATGTTTCAGTTTATCACACTGTAGTGTCTTTGTGTATACTGCACTACTGTGTTGTTTGTCTACTTCTGTGACCTGACATTGAGATCTTTATATTCCTGATGAACAAGAGTCTGTTAGACATTTACAGAACAACCGTAGACATGCAAGTAAAGTATAAACCTCTCAGAACAATGAAAGCTTACTGATACATGTACATGGTTACATGTCTCCTTTTTTTCTAATATTCAGGATGTGATAAATGTAAATCACTTCATTATCATGCTGAAGAGTTCACAGCCAAAGGGATGAACAGTAACATTTACTGAATCAGTGCAGAAGTGCCTTAAAGCAACATCTGAGTAAATATTTGATAATGTCATTGAAGGACACAGATTATTTGAAATTGTGTTGTGCAGCCCCTCTTGGAAATGTGACTAGATTTTAGGAAAACCAGAAGACTGGGTTAAACCAGATCTCTAAAGCTATTGAAAGAAGTGAGATGAGGGTTTAACATACAGTCGACAGTGAGGTCATTAGAGATAGGGCACAGGCCCTAACTAATTCAGGGATGGGGATGTTAGCCATGCCCTTTCAGGGGAAACATCCTGGCGTTTGTCTGGAGCAATTTCGGGAAATCACAGAAAATCTGAATCAAGATGCCTAGATGCCTATTCAAAATTATCATCCTCCTGAGTGTGAGTCCAGTGTGTTAACCACTGCTCCATCTCATCCGGTCTAAAACTGTTGAGTGGGAGCTGACTGCCAATACTAAACGTGAAGAGCCTAACAGTTATAAACCTTCCTTGTTGGTAGCTAATCGTCCAACTGTGCAGTCAGTTCATGACAAATTGAATGAAATAGACATGTTAAATACAAATCCGCTGCCTTATCTTCTCTATAAATTACCACTGGCTCACACAAGCTTAATCTGCCTTTTACATTTCTGAAGAATGTGTGCTAGCAAGTACTTTCTGTAGAACTAAAATTAGCCATGGAAGAGTTGCTGTTTTTGAAAGTGAATTGCTGAACATTAGCTGTGACACACTAAATGTTGAAATGTGTTCTCAAGAGGAAGCTTTTGAAATTGAAGCTGTATTAAGCCAATACTTGTCTGCCTAATGTAACCCACAGTCTGACATTACTGTGTTTACTTAACATGATGAGATTCTCATTAAGTGCCTAGAGATAACATATGACAACTTCAAGCTTGTGTTTATTGGAGACTCCATAGCAGGAAAACACAGAACCACACAAGTGACTCCATTCTCACCTGAGGTACAAAATAACTTGATGAACTATGAAAGTAATGGAAAAGCTCATACCTCAAGAAAAGATGACAATAATTCTAAAGGTACTTCAGGCAACATACGCTTACCTGATTTGAGACAAACAAGTTTCATGAAATTACAATGAAATCCAGACCTTTAGCTGCTTACAGGCATTGATAAATATCAATGGCAACAGCTGAAAATGTGTGCCCTGACCGGGACTTGAACCCAGGATTTCCTGCTTACATGCAGATGCTATATCCATCTGAGACACCGAGGACACAGAAGATAGTGCAACTGCAGGGACTGATCTCTGGCATTCTCCCTGTGAGACCCACATTTCCAGCTTACTGTTCACACAACACATTTGTAGTACCCCTGCCCATTGTTCTTCCGGACATATCCGAAAGAACAGATACCATCTATGTACACTAGTTTTAGGTGGATTCAGCTTAGTTGCCGGATTATATACCACATTTTACCAAGATTAGGGAACTCATGTAATGAAAGTATCTATTGCTTCTCAAATTACATGCCGAAATATATAATTGATATTAGTGTCTTTTCTGTTTTATCTTATGAACTGTGTGTTTCAAGCTGGAAAATTCCCTGATGTCTTGGTGTTTAGATTCGGTGGAGAATATTGTGGAGTTTTTGTATTTCATCATTTGTTTTCAGCGGAAAGCGCAAGCTGTTAACATAACGGGCTTGGAAATTTTAAAACTCTTAGTGGGAAAAGTAAAGGGAGTGTTGAACACCTGTTGAACATGATTCAGGAGAGACTAACATTGGAACAATTTATGGGGGAAAATTTGCACCTTGATTCCACCCCGTACATTGCAAGAGTTAATTTATAGGGAGTATGGTTGAGAGCAGGGGGATACTGAAAAATTTGTTAACTTTGTCGAGAGAGTGCACTAAATTTGTGGCTGCCATACTGTGAAAGAGAAATTGTATTACCTATTGTTCAAGGGTTACAACCAGATGATAGACAGAGGACAGTATTTGGTGGGACACTGCAAACGTTTGTCCAGCTAAATAAAATAGTAAGGTACATCCAGGTTATTATGTACGTAGATTCAAAATGGTTCAAATGGCTCTGAGCACTATGGGATTTAACTGCTGAGGTCATCTGTCCCCTAGAACTTAGAACTACTTAAACCTAACTAACCTAAGGACATCACACACATCCATGCCCGAGGCAGGATTCGAACCTGCGACCATAGCGGTCGTGCGGTTCCAGACTGTAGCGCCTAGAACCGCTGTGCAGGTTCATGGCCATTAATTATGAAAGGGTATGTGGACAGGAGAACTGGTTGAATAAGACAGAATGTAATAGGAATGTTCAAGTGAACAATAGGAATAGTAAGGAAATTACTTCTATGAATCAGCAGTGGGAAATGGAAAGTAAGATAAGGTGTTTGATTTGTGGGAAATTAGGTCACATTAGTAGGAATTGTTGGAAGACAAAGCCGGAGATGTCCTGACAATTACAACAAGAGGTAGGAATGGAACAAGAAAGAGAACTGTGCATTAAGTAGAGGGGATGAACAGGGTTTATCTTTTGTGTGCTGTGTTGTGAATGAAGAACCTGTGTGTGCATTATTGGACTCCGGTAGTGCTATTACAGCGATTGAAGAAAATTCGTTTAACTGTAACAGTGCTATTTGTAATTGAAGTAAAATAGAAAAGGATACAGTTAAATACAAAGCGATAAATCAGTCCAGTGAAAGAGTGAAGGGTGTCATATGGGTTAAACTGAGAATTAGGGATTTCATGTGGAGGGTGAGGGTGCGAGTGGTAAGCAGGCTTGCCACAACATGCATTGTATGAGCTGATGTTATTAAAAAGATCGGATTGGTGACTAATTGGGGTGCAACCAAATTTGGCTTCAAATTTAAACCATTAAAGAGTTTGGAATTTTGTAAGCATCAAGGGGAAGTTTCTGTGGCAGCTGTGAATAATGAAGAGGCATTACAAACTGAAAAAGAGACAAGAGAAAAGGTTGCAGTTGGGACATTTGGAATTAACAGAGAAAGAGGAAGTACAGAGATTGTGTAGTGAATTCCTGGATGATTTGACCGATAGGTTGGGGGGTGACGTCTCTTGTGGAATATCACATAGAATTATCTGATAACGTGCCTGTTAAGAAAGCACCGTATAGGTTGACTCCACCTTTAATGAAATTGATTAAGGAAAAGATTGAAGAAATGTTAGATCAGGAAGTAATTCGGCCCTCTAATTTGCCATATGCTGCGCCTATATTTCTGGTCTGGAAACCCGATGGGAATAACCGCCCTGTGGTCGGTTATAGGGATTTGAATAAAAAATTGTTATTGCAGTCAGTACCTCTTCTGGACCTGCATTCCTGTTTTGGATGGTTTCGTGGTGCCAGGATATTTACCACCTTAGATTTAAACCAGGCTTGTAATCAAATTCCGCTTGTGAAAACTTCCAAACCGATTACTGCCTTCAAGACCAATTGGAATATTAATTCAATAGGGTTCTGTTCGGATTGTCTACAGGTGCTGCAGTTCTATCTCAGCTCCTAGATAAAATATTTCAGACATAAAGTTTAAGTTTATGTATCACTACTTGGATGACTTGGTAGTTTATAGTAATTCCATGCAGGAACATTATCAACATTTAAGGGAGGTTTTAGTGAGGTTAAGGAAGGCAGGTCTTATGGTGAATCCAACCAAGGTAAAGTGTGCTTGTGAATCTATGCACTTCCTGGGTCATGTGGTCTCTCCGGAAGGGATAACCATTGCTGAGAAATGGGTGTGAACTATAAGGCAGTTGCCCATTCCCAGAAATGTGAAGGAGGTTGCGAGTTGTGTCGGGGTAGCAAATTTCTTCTGTAAGTTCATTCTGGGGTTTGCAGAAAAGACAGCCCCATTGAATGCCTTACGTAAGAAGGTTCAAAAATTTGAGTGGGGTCCTTCGCAGGAAGCCGTGTGGGAATCCCTGAAACATTCCTTGGCGTCAGCACCAGTACCCGCGCTTCCGGATTTCAATGCTCCGTTCATACTTAAGACTGACGCCTCAAATGCGGGGGTGGGGGCAGTCCTTCTGCAGGAAGGGGACGAAGGAAGGAGGCCTATAGCATATGCCTTGCATGCCTTGAACCATTTAGAAAAGAACTATTCTAGTTAGGAGCTGGAGGCACTTGCGGTATTATTTGGCATGGAGAAATTTAGGTATTACTTGGAACATACACAGTTTTTCTTAAGAGACTGATAACCAGGCACTCAGCTGGGCCCTTGCACATCCTTGTAAGATCAGAAGGATACCCAGGTGGGCAACAAGGATCTTGACATTTAAGTTCCATGTCAAGAACATTCAGAGATCGGGAAACCAGGTAGCCGATGGTCTCAGCTGCCTTTTTCAAGAACCTGACATACAACATGATAGTCGTGAATTGGATGAAGGTGGTGCTTCCATAGGGAGAATTAGTTTGATTCTTACTGATTTTCCGCAGCTGTTTAAAGACATTTGGGAATGTCAGAATAAGGATGACGAGGTGCGGGAGATAAAGCAAAAAATTGAAGGAAAGGTGGTGACACCATACCTGCCTAGAAATGGTGTATTGTGTTGCAAGGCTTGGTACAATAAAGGTTACAAAATAGTGGTGCCTGGGGATTTGGTGCCTTTCATTTTTAAATATTTTCATGAGTCGCCAGTGGGTGGCCATTTGGGAATATTTAAAATTCGTGCAAAAATTCGTCACAATTTTATATGGAAGGGAATGGATAAAGGTATCAAGCACAATGTTAGTACATGTCAGGTGTGTGCTGCTGCCAAACCAGTGCAGGACGGTAGGGTTGGGTGGCTGGAATCCGTACCTGCAGACTATCCTCTTGAGCAAATGTAAGATGTTGTAGGGCCTTTACCTCGAAATAAGAAAGATAATAAGTACCTACTAGTATATATTGATGCCTCCACAAGGTTTACTTGGATGTATCCCATTAGGGCAGCGATGACAAATTGTGATACAGAATTTGAAAAATATATTTGGCCGCAGTATTTGATTAGTGACAATACTTCATATTTTACTTCAGGAAGGTTTAAAAACTGTAGCACTGTAATGGGTGTTACTCATGGGACCATGACTCCCTATTACCCGAATCCATCGTATGCCGAAAGGGTAAATCGCAATCTCAGGGTGGCATTAATTGCCTATCACAGTAAAGAACAGGAGAACTGGGATCCCACACTCCCTTGGCTTATTATGACGTTTAACATGGCCAAGCATGAGGTGCATTTGTCGACTCCGGTGAAGCTCATATTGAACTTTAAGATTTCCACTCCTCTGATTATCCTATGGTCCATTAAGGATCTGCTACCTAAGCACATTGAGCCTCAGCAGCTGGTGAATCAGTGGAAAAGGGTGAAGCGCAATATTCTTAAGGCTCATCAGATTCGCACAAAGCATTAAAACGAGGGGCAGTGGTCAAACCTGTACAGATTGGGAGATTCGGTGTATGTAAAACATTTCCAGACCATGAGCAGCAAGTTGGATAAGGTTACTAAAAAACTTCTCCCACGTTTCATCGGGCCATATGTTATTAGATGTTTCATAATACCGGTCACTGTTATGCTGATGGACCCCCAGCAAGGAAAGACAATAATTGCCCATCTCCCTCAGATAAAGCTGGATCTACCACTTACTCATTTCAGGAGCTTACGGGCACCATGATCGGCAATTAAGGGGGGGAGTGTGTGCCAATATCGGCACAATTGTTCCAGCCGTGAGTGTCAAGGTCGATAATGGCCTTGTCAAAGATACTGGGGTGCCAAGTTGATGGTGAGTTGCCCTCTGGTGACGAGGAGTGGAGGACAGAATGGCAGAGTGTTGGGGTCCAGATGGTCCAAAATGTGCATTTAATAATTTTGGCACTCTGTGGTTGTGGACTGATGGTGAAACAGAGATGCTTGGGAATTCAGTGCTGCTGTGGAACAATACAATGTGGGCTGTGCAATTGTATGGATGCAATTACCTGTGGCAGATGTTGTTTGTGGGTGTTTCCTTGTGGCAGATAAACAAGACAGCACGGGCCCAAACTGAACACGCTGAGCTGTTGTATGTTCGCCCACAATAAGGATGTCATGATATTGGACAAGGAAGTAATGGAATACGGTATGTGTATTAACCTTCAGTGACTTCTGCAGTGTTAGTTTGCTTAACTGTGTGGAGATTGAGCAGTAATTGTCACTTTTGAAAGGAACTGATCAGTATGTAAAGGTGTGGCCATTGCTGGATGGGTGTTGTCATAAAGTTACCTTGTTTCTTATTTGTGAACACAATTTTATCAGGATTTCTCATTGGATAGATCTGAAATTCAGTTCTGCACTGTAGTTCAGCAAGTTATAAATACTGCAATTTAACATATCTGCTAACTGTGAGTTTTGTATATGTTTTTATATCTGTGTGTTAAATGAAATTTAATTTTGAAGTTTGAAAGGTACCTTTCTACCATTAAGATTCCGTAAGTTTTTAATTGGAAGTGATGTTGTTTGCTACTGCTATTGGTTGAGAATTTATTACCCTAAGGAACAGTTATTTAATCAGTCTTTTATGAAGTGTTTTAACATTGGTTGTTTTTTGGTGAATGATTACTAACAAATTACGTAAACTAGTAATGTTGTGTAAGCAGTTATTGAAGGCACCCATCTCAATTAGCCAATCAACCACGGCCAGTTGAGAATAGGCATTGATGTAACATTACGGAACTAGAGGCTATTTGTTAAGTTGTGGCAATGCTAATCTTGTTGTTTGTAGTTATCGTTGACGTGAATAATAACTCGGCACATATTGTGTCTGTGAGCAACTCAATGCATCATTTTATGGTGAGCAGTAATCTGTATTAGTGATAATATTATCAGTAGTTGACTGTTTCCAAAGTCACTCTTGTTGGTTCCATTACAGTTGTATTTATGTTGTACTGTATTAACAGCTCCTCAAATTTTTGCTTTCTTTGTCTCTCTCTTCCCATGTCAATATTAAAATCACCATATATAGCACAGTCTTTGATTTAGTTTTTTCTGGGAGAATGCACATGTTTTTGAGGAAAGTATTATTTCCACTTAGTAATCAGAACGTACAGAATACTCTTAATTCATTGTACACTGGATCTGTAATCTCAAAATCTTTTTCTTCACTTTTGGGTAAAATTTTCATATATCATCCATCTACTATCATAATTTGTGGCTGTTTTAACAAATATTGCCACTCTTCCATCCCTATATTCTGAACTGCAGAAACAGTTTGCTAGAACATAATCTTTTATAGTAAAACTACATATTTCATTCTCTTTTAATCCATGTTCATTTATAAACAGTAGGTCTGGGCATGTTTCATTTGTAAGTACTTCTAATTCTTTGATCTTCATGTGCTGTACATTTTGATGCAGAATTCTAAGCTTAATTTCTTTTTCCTTTATAATGAGAATAAAAAACAGCCATAACTGTAGGCAGTGGTTCAAAGAATGATTCAATTTAAACTGTCACATACTTAATGTCACTGAAATTACTGACAATACAGTAACTTGTCTTGAAGCATGGGCTTCTATGAGTATAAGAGCAGCAAAGTAGTGCCCAAAAAATGCTTAAAATGTGCGTAACTTATAGGCAAGCTAGTAAATAGTACCAGAAAATACCTGTCAACTGTACTGCCATCATGTCATATTCCATACCAAGATAACCTGATTAAGAAAAAGCTTGCTTGAATACTATTCCACAGATTTAACTCAACAAAAGACCTTGTATTGAGAAATTAGTGTTCTTTATATGTGATGTACTTCAAAGTTACAAAAGGATCAGAAAGTTTCCCTATAATTTATTTGAAATCATAGAAATTGTCTAATTTAACTTGCACAAAAAATAAACAAAATTTAATTTTTAAGGTTTACAAACTACCCCTGACAATTTAAAAATGGATAAACGATGTTCACAGCATTTTGTTTCTTCATATGTAAAAAAAAGTCTGTCATTGTAATGACCTTTACACAGTAAATAAATCAGGCCAGAGCAATTAACTTTTCTTTATTTGTTTTTCAACTTTACACAATATTATCTTAATGTCAAAATACACTGCTGCAAAAAATGCAACACCCTCAAAGACTGTGTGCAGTGGCACCAGGATTTAATATGTGCATATTGAAGGCTTTTCGTGTTAGCAATTCATATGGCACTCAGGAGGCCCATCTGTACACCCTCTATTTTGACTCTGCAGGCAGTAACTGTGTTGACTTTAGAGGTCAGCAGCATTTACAACATTCATTCTAGGATACAAACATGGCCTACCCATAAGTGCATACTCCTGCTTGAACAGCTTCAGCCATTTAAAAGGGGTCACATTGTTGGCCTGTGGGAAGCTGGATGGATGTATTGATGGATAGCTGCAGATGTTGAGCACATTGTATTGTTGGTACATTGCTGCTTTCAGCAGTTGTGTGTGGAACATTCCCACACGTGTAGGGTAGGTCATGGATGTCATGTAGCCGAGGTGCAAATCAAGATCGATGTGTTCTGTGAGTGGCAATGGCAGAACAAACATCATCCACAGACGAAATCCAGGCACATGTTGCACTGGTTTGGTCATGAGGGATTGCTGGGAAAGGTCTGCTTGCAGCAGGAGTAAGAACATTTGTGTATCTGGCTAGGCTACCACTGATACCATGACACTGCCAAGCATGGCTGCTCCGGTGTTACGCAGGAGTTAATTGGCGAGTGGAACTCTGTTGTCTTCATTGATTAGAGTAGGTTCTGTGAGCGATGAACATACACTGTTTTTACCTGGTTCTAGCTAAAATTGTCCGAGTAATATAATCGTCAATTATAAGTCTTTGTTAAGTTCGGTGAAATGCTTGGAGTGTGTACTTACCTGTGTTGGTTTGATGACTTTCCTCCAGCAATTCAGTGTTAATTGAGGTGCATAATAATAATTGCTTCACTGCAGAAATCCCAGGAATCAATGTGAAAAGCTGGTGATATTTAATAACTTGATGCTAAACAAATAACAGCCCTCTGAACTCTACCAATGCTATTTCTGTAATGTAATAATAATAATAATAATAGTAATAAAAATAAATCCCATGGAGGCCTGGGAAAAGAATAGGCCTCCGGTATGTTCTGCCAGTCGTAAAAGGCGACGAAAAGAACAAACCACTAGTAGGGCTAACCCCCCTTTTAGTGTGATGAGTTGGTTCAGGACAGAACTAAAGAAGCCTCGGACAAGCGCCGTCATGGTCGGGGATGACGCTTGAACCCTATGCCTGCCCACAATGGTAACAACACTGCTAGCCAACTGGATACTGATTTAAATCCAAATAGAGGTGTTTTGCAGGATATACTTCCTGCAACCACCCTAGAAGGAAAACAAAGACAGAGGATGAGATGGTCAGATAAAGTTAATTGACACCTCATGTTCTGTTATTACCAAGCAACAAACCTAGGAACTAACACAACTGGATACAGATCACAAGTATACACAACATTTATTACCAGATACCCAGAATTAAAATTTTTAACAGAACGACGACTAGCTGATCAGATCTGTGTAATAATCAAAAATAGCAGGATACCCCAGTTAGAATTAGAAAACATCAAACAACAAGTACAACAAATACTGGAACAAAATAATGTGCAATCAGAAGAAGAAGAAAATACAGTAATGGACTGAAACATCCCAGAGCAAACAAACAATGAACAACACGCGTCAATTAAACAATGAGAGGAAAACGAAATCTTAAGACACCCACCAGAACAAGCAAAAATAGAACATGGAGTGACACACTTGCTAGATATAGAAGAAAAATTTCAGTTGACATATATAGAATACAAAGACACAAATACAGACATTAGACCATTCTTGCATAGACCACCAAATAACCCACAAGTAGAAACAACAATAACAACTATCAAAACGATCATACACAACAAAATAAATGAAAATACAACTATGGAAGAGTTACAACTACTTGTTTATGTAGGAGCACTCACTACACTAAATATACACACTAGGCAGAGATCAGAACCAACCAACACACAGAAGAAACCCACAAAACCAGCATGGCCACACAGGCTACAGATCAGAATAGAAAAACTGAGAAAAGACATCTGACAGCTAACACAATTTATAAGAAATGAAATATCAGACAAAAAACAAAAAAGTTAGGTAAAATCTCACAACAAGAAGCAATAGAGCAATTAGATGAAAAGAAGCAGAAATTATAAGCATTGGCCAAACGACTTAGAAGATACAAAAAAAGTGAAAATAGAAGGAAACAAAACCAAACATTCAACACAAACCAAAAGAAATTTTACCAGACAATAGATAACACACACATTAAAATAGACAATCCACCAAACATAGCAGACATGGAACACTTCTGGAGCAACATATGGTCAAACCCGGTACGACATAACAGGCAGGCACGGTGGATACAAGCAGAAACAGACTCATACAAGATGATACCACAAATGCCTGAAGTGATAATTTTGCAACATAAAGTCACCCAAGCAATTAATTCTACACACAATTAGAAAGCCCCTGGAAATGATAAAATAGCAAATTTCTGGCTACAGAAGTTCACCTCAACACATTCACATCTAACTAAATTATTTAACAGTTACATTGCAGACCCATACACATTCCCTGATACACTTACACATGGAATAACCTATCTGAAACTTAAAGATCAAGCAGACACAGCAAACCCAGCTAAATATCGTCCCATAACATGCCTACCAACAATCTACAAAATATTAATTTCAGTCGTTACACAGAAATTAATGACACATACAACACAGAACAAAATTATAAATGAAGAACAAAAAGGCTGTTGCAAAGGAGCACGAGGATGTAAAGAGCAACTGATAATAGATGCAGAGGTGACATATCAAGCTAAAACTAAACAAAAGTCGCTACACTATGCATACATTGATTACCAAAAAGCTTTTGATAGTGTACCCCACTCATGGTTACTACAGTTATTGGAAATATACAAAGTAGATCCTAAATTGATACAGTTCCTAAACATAGAAATAAAAAAACTGGAAAACCACACTTAATATCCAAACAAATTCAGATAATATCACATCACAGCCAATACAGATTAAGTGTGGAATATACTAAGGAGACTCATTAAGTCCTTTCTGGTTCTGTCTTGCTCTGAACCCACTATCCAACATGCTAAATAATACAAATTAGGGATATAATATTACTGGAACATACCCACACAAAATCACACATTTGCTATACATGGATGATCTAAAACTACTGGCAGCAACCAATCAACAACTCAACCAATTACTAAAGATAACAGAAGTATTCAGCAATGATATAAATATGGCTTTAGGAACAGACAAATTTAAGAAAAATAGCATAGTCAAGGGAAAACACACTAAACAAGAAGATTACATATTGAATAACCAGTGACTCCATAGAAGCGATGGAAAAAACAGATGCCTATAAATATCTAGGATACAGACAAAAAATAGGAATACATAATACAAATATTAAAGAAGAACTAAAAGAAAAATATAGACAAAGACTAGCAAAAATACTGAAAACAGAATTGACAGCAAGAAGCAAGACAAAAGCTATAAATACTTATGCTATACCAATATTGACCAACTCATTTGGAGTAGTGAAATGGAGTAACACAGACCTAGAAGCACTCAATACACTTACACGATCACAATGCCACAAATATAGAATACATCACATTGTCACGAACCGGCTCTACTGTGCAGGAAAAGTTAACTCCATAAGGACACCGTTACGGTGTGGCTAATGGCTGTAAAGTAATTTAGTAGAGCTGGCCATAATGTCTCCTTTGTTGATGCTGCTGTGTCTGCGTTGTCCTTGTGGCTTGTTGTTGTCTAGGCGATGATTCCTTGGCTGCTTTGGGTCCGTCCAAGAAAAAGGTGCGGGTTTTTTAATTATTACTGGACTATCGAAAAATGACGCAGTATTCCACTGTTTCTTTGTATCAAACACATTTATTGCAAGAACTATATGCACAACTACACAACCGCGGCCAACACACAAGTGGCCGAAAGCCCGTAGTAGACCAAAGATCACGGTCATAAGCTACAAAGAACATACAATTCCAATATCGATTATTGATCACAACACCTAACTTAGTATTAACTTAAGCAAAAGCTTTTATAACACGACTTTAGTGAATAATAAAATAAAGTGACGTCTAATAGCGTATCATAAAATAAAATGACGTCTATTCGTCAGTTCCATTACAATAGCCCCCCAAGAATTTTGTAAGTATGAACATGCGAACAAAATTCTGACAACAGAATAATGGAACTGCCAAGAATATGTTTTTAAATAAATTAAAATTTTTAATAGGACTGTTTCCTTTGAGTTATGCAAACACTGAAATTGTTATACTTAGTAAAGGAAAACATACAATTTTTTAACCTTAGGGTAAATGAAATACGAAAGAAGCTTCACAATTTTCAGTTAGAAGAGTCCATAATGTTTTAGCACTTCACATGAGACTTACCTGTGACGTCTAATAGCGTATCATAAAATAAAATGACGTCTATTCGTCAGTTCCATTACAATAGCCCCCCAAGAATTTTGTAAGTATGAACATGCGAACAAAATTCTGACAACAGAATAATGGAACTGCCAAGAATATGTTTTTAAATAAATTAAAATTTTTAATAGGACTGTTTCCTTTGAGTTATGCAAACACTGAAATTGTTATACTTAGTAAAGGAAAACATACAATTTTTTAACCTTAGGGTAAATGAAATACGAAAGAAGCTTCACAATTTTCACTTAGAAGAGTCCATAATGTTTTAGCACTTCACATGAGACCATTGAAAAACTGTAACTTTTAACTGCAGGCTTGTTTTATTTTCTTTAAGTGCCCACTTTTCACACTACTCACAGTCTGTCCCACATTGACCATCTGCACATAGGTGACGTTCGTTAAAAGGTCTGATTCCTGCTTGTCCTGCAGTGCGTCTGTTTTCAAAGCTTAGCTGTTTGTATTGCTTTGTTGTCTATAATGCCATGTTATCTAAAAATCACATACAGAGATTACCTTTTGGTTACATAATGTTTATATGTAAGTACATGGTTAGGATACATAGTTAACCTTCTGGTAATGTTTATCTAGTGGGAGAAGTTTACAGTATCTGTCTGAGTAATACTACACAGATATGAACTGGTCAAAAAAGATTCTTTAAATACTAATAAATTCTATAAACATGTAATACAAATGCATTAACATATTGGGTGTAAAATATCTAATCACAGAGACATTACTCCAAGAATAAAAAAGTTCAATTGTTTGTTCCGAGGGTTCATATTCACAGTAAAAGTGCAAAGGTAGAATCATGGATGAAAGTTTTGGAATGGTATGTATATATCAAAATTAAAAAATATTACTGCCTTTGCATTTGCAGTGGTTGAGAGAGAAATATACACTAATTCATGTGGTTTACTGAAAATGATTATCTCCTTGTAGAGTTGGACATTTCAAGCACTTAAGTGTGTAGTAATTAGGACTCTGCCTTTAAGAGTAACAAATTTAAAAAGCCTAATTGTTGCAAGACAGATTTAGTGCAGATTAGTGGCTTGCATTTTAAATGACATCTCAACAAGTGTGGTGTGAGAGTTATACAAACTAAAAGTACACAAATTATTAAACTTCAATCAAATTGCATAAACATACAGAAATATCAAAAACTAACATGGCTAGCATATTACACAGAAAAGTCATTGCAAACACTTCATACAGTGAATACATATTAGACAAATAATAAACATTTTCAAGGGCACAAAACTGTGTCAAACTCAGACAATTTTTTAATATACAAAATTTCTAGTGAAAAACTTTTGTTTGCGTCACCTTTTAACTTTCTCAGACTAGTCTTATCCCTTTTGTTTATACAATTTCAACGAAACAATATTCCTCAGCCCGAGAACTTTCCTGGATTTAGGATACACCAACCGGTATGCATTTGGGTGTGGATGTTCTACAATCTCGAATGGACCCATGTATATATCAAAGAATTTCTTTATTTCAGAAGTTAGAATTTTTGATTTCTCATGTGATTTTACTAAAACATAATCTCCTACTTTAAACTTGGATGCTTTGATCTTACCATCATGTCGTCTTTTTATAATTTCCCCCCATTTTATCATTGTTTCTTTGACTATGGCCTCACGTTCATGCATAGTCATCATTGTGCATGGTGGAAATTCTATGAGTTCAATGATAATGTTGTCTGGTTTTAGATGAAACATAATTTCACAAGGTGAAAAACCTGTGGAAGTGTGCTGCAAGCTGTTCATAACATCTTCAAAGTCTCGTACATGGTCGTACCATGTAGGATGTTTATGACTGCAATATGTACGACATAAGCGACCAATCTCGCGCATATACCTCTCAGCTGGGTTTGACGATGGATTATATACAGACATTTGGACATGTTTGATTCCCGATTTATCAACAAAGGCTTTCCAAACGTTGACAAAAACTGAGAACCATTATCTGACAAGATTGCTTTTGGTTTCCCAACATTTAAGAAATAGTGTTTTTCAACCTTTGTAACTATCTCTTTCCCTGTGGCTTTTCTGACAGGATACAACTTGATCAGTTTAGAAAATACATCCACCATGACAAAAATGTAGCAGTGGCCACTCCTACTCCTTGGAAGTGGACCATAGAAATCAACAGCGACTAAGTCTAGAGGTTGTGCAGGAATAATGTTATGCATTTCACCTTGACATTTTCTGTTACTTACTTTGACTCGTTGGCACTTATCACAAGTTGACAATTCTTTTCTGACTTTCTTGGCCATATTGTAGAAGTATATGTTTTCTTGTAATTTCTGCATATACTTCTGTATGCCACAATGACCATAGCTCTCATGAGTATATCTAATTAACCTCTCAGCTTCCCCCTCAGGCCAGCATAGTTTCCAATTATCAGAGTCTTCGTCAGTTCTCCTAAACAGGGTACCTTTAAACACCTTATAGTACTTATCTAATTTTTTTATAGTTCTTTTTCCCTAAACAGCTCTTTACTAATTTCCAATTTGCATCACGGTTCTGGTTCCTCCTGATTTTATCACACAATGATCTAACAACTTTTTCATCTGTGACCCCTTTAATATACCTCATTTTAAACTTTTTTTCTTCATTCTGATCAAAAATTTCTGTTTCCCCTCCTACTGGTAGCCTTGATAGAGCATCCGCAACTATGTTGCCACTGCCTTTGATATACTTAATTTCAAAGTTGAATTGTTGTAAATACAATGCCCATCTTGTAAGCCTATCATGATAGAGCTTGCATTCCTGATATAGCTTAAGGCTTTATGATCAGAGTACACTATTAACTTATGTCCAAGTAAATAGGTCCTGAATTTTGAAAATGACCACTGTATGGCTAATAGCTCTTTTTCTGTTACTGTATAGTTCTTTTCATGCTTTAGTAACATTCTGCTTGCAAATGCAATTGTAGAATGAACTGTCTCCCCATTGACTTCTTTTACTTGAAATAATTCAGCACCTAACCCATAATCACTGCTGTCAGTATGTAAACAGAAAGGCAAATTGAAATCTGGTCTGTGTAACAGGTTCTGGTTATTCAGTTCCTTTTTTATTATGTCGAAAGCCTCTTGACAATCTTTACTCCATATCCAAACAGTGTCCTTCTTTAACAAGTTACTGAGACAGGGTGTGTTTAAGCTTTGTTTACTTACAAATTTTCTGTAGAAGCCACATAGCCCATAAAATGATTTCAGTTGTTTTCTGTTACGGTGTATAGGAAACTCTCCAATAGCTTTAATTTTGTCTGGATCAGCCAAAATTCCCTTTTCTGATATGACGTGTCCCAAAAATTTTAACTCAGGTACTGCAAATTTGCACTTTTCTAGTTTTAGTGTCATTCCCCCTCTTCTAAGTTTCTCACATGCCTGTCTTAAAAGTCCAACATGCTCATTCCAATCTTGTCCAGTTACTAAAATGTCATCTACATAAATCACTAATTTGGATACAAGTTCCTGCCCAAGCACATGGTCTAAAGCTCTAATGAATTCTGCTACCGATGAGTTCAAGCCAAACGGGACTACACAATACTGATAGCAACGGCCATTGTAAAGAAAAGCAGTGTATTTCCTAGATTTGGGTGCCAGGGGTACTTGGTGAAAGCCTGAGGTTAAGTCTAGACTTGACATTAATTTTATGTCCTTGAACTTGTGCAACAGCTCATCAACGTTTTCAGGGTGGTCTGTTTCTCTGTATAACATCTTGTTTAAAGGCCTTGAGTCAAGAACTATTCTCACTCCCCCATCCCTTTTTGACACAACTACCAGTGGGTTATTATAAGCACTGATACTCCTTTCAATAACACCACACACTTCCATCTTATGTAATTCTTTCTCTACTGCTGTACGTTTTGCTATGGGCACACCATATGGTTTTATGAAAAATGGGTCATGTGGTCTTACTAGCAAAGTACATTCGTAACCCCTAACTTTCCCTGGAATATTGCTAAAGACATCACTGTATTCCCATAACAAAGACTCTAGTTCCTGTTTTTGCTCATCATTTAGACCGCTAGCTTCTGAAATCTTAGTGTTTACCAGAGTGTTGAAATCTACTTCACTTAAATCTAGCTCCGTTATGTGTTTGTCAACATATCTTTTCTCCTTTACAAGATTTATAGTGTTAAATTTATCGTTACATAAAACTGTATTTGATCTGACAAATTTGGTGGAGATACACCCCCCATATGGTGTTGTTATGATAAGTTTTTGTCCTCCCCAGTCAAATCTTGCATCTACACTCCGAATCCATGACATCCCAAGAATACAGTCCTCACCGAGGCCTGGTATAATTAGGCATCCATGTGTAAATGTGACTCCCTCAATTGTAAAAGATAACAAAGTTTGTCTTTTCACAGTTTTACTATGTTTTCCTGTAGCCCCTCTTATTTTCACCCCAATGACTGGCATTTCAATGTAATCTTTCTCGCACTTCAGCTTTTTGCTTAGAATTCAGATATTCCTGACACCTGACTCCCTGTGTCTATAAGGCACTTGCCTTCCCAGGTACCAACTTTTGCTCTAATGAACGGACTACCTATGTCACCACCTTTTTCAGGCTGCACGTATTCATACAATAAATCATTTTGAATTTCACTGAAACAATGACTTTCTGACTTACAAGTACCTATACTACTGTCACCTTTATTATCTACTGTCATTACATTAACACACACATCATTAGCACTGTCACTTGCATTTATAATTTCCTCAATCCAAATATTTTCACCCATATAACATTGTTCACCACTAAGGTATTTATCCTTCAGTTGCTCAACAATAATATGTTTAGTGTTTTTCCACCAATCAGGATATAAAATTTGAGACATATTAAGAATCATTTTTCTAAAATTGCTATCATTTTTAATTGCATCACTATTTAGCCACATATTATAAAGAAATAATTCACCTTTGTTCATTGTACATGGTAGCCTACTTGCACAGTCAGTTTCACTGTTCAGGGAATCTTTATCAACTGCCCAGGTTCCTTCATAAGATGTTGGATTACAGAGCCTATTGGTTGTGACACTGGCATTAACACCACTTAAACTGTTAATAACACTTTTGGGTACATCTACAACATGCATATCAGTATCTCCCACAACACCTAATGCCTCCATTTCCTCTTTCAATCAAACAAAATATTTTTCACCATCATCATGTATCATTAAATCTTCATTTCCCCACATACTACAATCATCAACCTCTCTCTCCCGAAAACTTAAAACGTTGCTTTCACACCCAGGTGTTTTTAATTCTTTGCCCGTTAAATCAGTGTCGACAATTTGCTCACTTGGTTCCCTCATCAGTGCATCAATTCCTAGATTATTTAAATCATTAATCTGCAGGTCCTCTGACAAACTACAAGCTTCTGCCCATTCATAAAATTCAAGTAAGTTAAATATCTTCTCTGGCTCTTTATTACAATCAATGTGTTCATTCTTAACAGGTACTGTGTTTAGAGGGTAGTACACATACATAAGATAACTACTCATTACTTGAGACGTATCTCTTGGTGCAATGAAGTCACTGTTATTGGTCCTTCTATTATCTATGCTTTTCGCCCCTACCTTGTGGACCGACAATGGAGCGTACACTAGTTTTTTGCTTCAGGACTTCCCATAGCATTTTGACCCCTGGTGTCACTATGTTCACGCCAATTCCTGTTTTCAGAATCCCTGTAATTACTTCTGTTCCAAATGTTCCCAGATTGTCCTCTCGAATGGAAATTATAGTTTTCCCTTGCATGGAAATTGTTATTAATATTGTGACTATTTTGTTCCCTATGATGAAAACTATGGTTGTTGGGCCTACTGTTTTCCCTCCTGTTAAAATTAGTGTTTCCCCAACTATGATCCCCACCTCTTCGTGCGTGATTGAAATAGTTTTTTGGTTTCCCCACTTTGTCTATAATCCTGTCAAGCTTGTCCACATAGTTAAGAAATTGTTCAATGTTGTCATCTGGTCCATACACTAGGTCCCATTGCACATCTGTTGGCAACCTTCTCTTCAAAGCATCTATCTGTGTGAGCTCATCGAAGGGTTTACTCAAATGTACAAGTTTCTTCAGTTGATTCTTACAAAACTGTTTCATAGTCCCCTGTGTTTCTCTATAATTTGGCCCATTTAGGAACTCGCTCTTTATCCTGGCTTGTTCAGTTTCAGACCAGAACCGTTTTAAGAACTCAATTTCAAATTCTGCATAAGACATGTCCATAGAAAAATTTTGATTGGCCCATGACAAAGATTCTCCCTCCAAAATTTTTTTAACAAACTTAATTTTGAAACTTTCACTCATATTGGGCAAAAAGTTGTCTCTACAACTCTGCAGAAAGTCAACAGGATGCAAACTACACTCATTAGAAAAGTTTTTAACTGGAATATTGGATAATAAGGTACATGTGTTCATAGAAAAATTTTTGTTAGCTACGTCATTGCTAAATATTTCAAACTTTTGGTTTAACTCTGATACTGTACTTTTTAATTCACTAACATCTGTCTTAGTTTCAATCTCGTGGAGTTTTACTGTGTTACTGACTGTTTCCACTTTATCATTCACAACATTTAGTTTAGAGTCTACTCTACTTTCAAGATCTACTGCCATAGCTTTTACATTTACACAAACTGTATGTATTTGATTATTAACATTAACAAAACATTTCGCATTTTCCTCTCTGTCTGTGACCAGTTCAATTTTTACAGACTGAATTTTGTTACTCAGACTAGAATTTACTTCTCCCACTTTAGATTCTACCACTAAAATCTTTGCTTCTGCCTTGCTAAGTTTCTTGTCTATCTTTAATATATCGTTGCGAAGTTTATTACCCCAAACTAAGACATTATCAAATTTTTTGTTCATAGTTCCCTCTAGACTAGACACTTTCTGATTTATAACCCGAAAATTGTCCGCGACCGACTGATTCATGCTTTGCAATTGGGAAATACAGAAGCGTCCGATCCCACCCGTCTGCTTTGACCCATGACGTCACAAATATGGCGGAAACAAAAACAAACACACACACACACACTTTCCACAAGAAGCCTAATGACACTAACGGGACAAGCGCGGGAAATGGGGTGTTTTGGGTGGGGGCAAACTAAATATAAACAAATTTAGACGCCGTGCGTAGCTACAACGTGTAAGTCAAGACAGCCATGAATACCCACCCACCTCCCCAGGGGTCGTAACCCCCCGCAACCCATAGAAGATAAAGATGCTTCAGTAGCTGATTAGTGTTTTTTGTCTTAAAAAAGAAAAATCTCACGGGATAGAATGAACAGATCAGAAAGAAATATAATAAACCACAACAAAAATTCGAGGAAACAGATAATTAAAATAAGTAATAAGTGTTTTTAAATTTAAAAAAATCTCACGAGATAGAACGAACAGACCAGAAAAGTAAATAAAATAAGATAAAACAGAACTGGAGACAGCCACACTCAAACCAAACTCCGTGCCGTCATGACGTCACACACGACAACACCCTTACGTCACGGGTCAAAGCAGACGGGTGGGATCGGACGCTTCTGTCGACCCTGCAATTGTTCTTCATTGGCTTGTAAGCGGGCTGCAACAGTCTGATTAAAAACTAACGATTGATTCATCATTTGTAACAGCAATTTAATGTCCGACGTCTCACGTTCTGAGGAATTAAGGCTCTGATCCGTTTCATTGACTGACTCGTCTTCCGTTTTTATCGGTATGTCTACGTCCCCAAAGACTAACAAATTTTCACACTCCTGTTCAGATTCCGCACCACTTTTCTCTTTCACAATGGTCATCTTCGTGAAATTTCACACACACAAAATAATAAAAGGAAGAAAAAAAACAGCACTAAACAAATGTACTTATCTTTTCAGTCTTGGTCCTCACGCGTGTGGTCAGTCCACTTTACTGCTTCGTACCACGTGGTCATTAGACTTCTGCACAACAGATTTCGTCAATCCAGTACATATAAATGTCTAGATCCCGGCAACGAGCCCCCAGTTGTCACGAACCGGCTCTACTGTGCAGGAAAAGTTAACTCCATAAGGACACCGTTACGGTGTGGCTAATGGCTGTAAAGTAATTTAGTAGAGCTGGCCATGATGTCTCCTTTGTTGATGCTGCTGTGTCTGCATTGTCCTTGTGGCTTGTTGTTGTCTAGGCGATGATTCCTTGGCTGCTTTGGGTCCAAGAAAAAGGTGCGGGTTTTTTAATTATTACTGGACTATCGAAAAATGACGCAGTATTCCACGGTTTCTTTGTATCAAACACATTTATTGCAAGAACTATATGCACAACTACACTCAACCGCGGCCAACACACAAGTGGCCGAAAGCCCGTAGTAACAGGCATCTAAAGCTAGCGAAATGAGGGACGCTCAACTACCGGACCTACCGATAGATGGCTCTACCAGCTGATTACTGTTGTCCGTATTGCCCGCCATATTCGAATTTGGCAAGAAGTTTCTCTCAGTCTGTACGGTGTATAAGGATTATGGAAATGGTAATTTCTTGTTCCGCTTTCAATTGTATGAAGCGATGGGGTAAGGAAGGTGACTTACCATTTCACAGGTAATAGGACTACTGATACAATACAGACTTAGTGCATTTGCTAATTAGATGTTTTTGAGCAGGTTTCCTCTAAAGCACCCAGAGCTACTGAAGAAGTGGATTACTTCCATGAAGCGGAAAGGTTTTAATCCTATGTCTTGCAGTTTTCTTTGCGGGGAAACCATTTCCGACAAGATGATTACGTAGTACGCCCTGGAACGTGGAAGAAATGTCTCAAACCCGAAGCAGTGCCATCAGTTTTTGACTTTCCGACACATTTGATGCCACCAAATAAACAGCCACGACGACACGTTGTTAGGATTTTGAGTGACAACGATGCTTCTCCATTTGAGGTAGCTAATTAATTTCCTTGCTATGTGTGTGCTTTTTACTTTTGTGAACTTATTTTGTACGGATACAAATGGGCTACATAGGTCTAAGCAATGTTGTAATACAGGTCCATATTTTTGTTTTCAGCGTTCTGTCATGGAATCCGTGCTCGATTTGCCCACTGTAGAAGCTACTGATTGCGTGGAGAATGTTGTAAATGAGAATTCTTGCGTGGAAAGCATGACCCATTTATCCAATGCAGAAGCTACGAATTGTGTCGAAAACGTTAGTATAAGGATGTTTTCACACCCCCAAAGTTTTCTTATAATATTTTTTCATCATGCCTTGAGTTATTTCAATCATATATAACGAAATTATTTCTTTATTTCAGAGTGCAGTTGCTTCTTCAGTAATTGATTGTGGTATACAGTCGAAAGTAGGAATGGAAGACAAGGCGACCGAAATTTGCAATTTTTTTCAGACATTGTGCACGAATTAAAACGTAAACTGAAGTAGGTCCGTGAAAAACTTCGAAGAAGAGAGAGGAAAGTGTTTTCCACGGATGACGACATAAGTTCATTGAAGGAGGAGGGGCATCTTCCTGAGAAGTTACATAACTTCCTCAATCATCAGAAAGGAACACAAGTGGAATTAGTGTGCAATTTAGTGAACAACTCTCTCTCGCCAAAGGGTAATAGATACACAACAAATGTGAAAACGTTTGCGATGACTGTGTACTTTTATTCACCAGCAGCATATGCATACCTGCAAAACCTAATGCCTCTGCCCCATAAATGCAAATAATCATATAGAATTATCTTTCTAGCACCACAAAGTACAGAATACAGTGATTACAACTACACTTGGAAATCTAGGAAATTTCAGTCTTCATGTTACATGCCTAATTTTCATCAACATTTACCTTAATTATACAGTTACACTTCTTGCTGATTTGAAGTGTGTACTACATGTTAAAAAGATTTTGTTTGGTTATAGTAATAAAAGCATTTCATTTTGTTAGTTCATATGTCCCATACGGACCTGAAATTATGAAGTTATGATGACAAAGGAAGGAATTAACATTAAGGAGTCTTACTTCACAGAAATTATGTAACAATGATTACACTTTTTGCTAGATAACTTTAACATAAACCATTTAGTTTTCCATTAACAGTGAAAGCAGTTGCACGAGTCACGTAAAGAACAAAGTTTCCCATAGGGAGCTAAAGTATTTTACATTTGAGTTATTGCAGACCCAAAGTATTGTGCTCTTCATATTTCTATTTAAAAAAAGTTTGTAACTCAAATTCACAGACATTTTGGAATCTGAACATACACGTGTGTAGCAAGGTACTTTTCATGTGCCATGTGGAACCTTTAATTTTCTGGTTCAAATATAATTTATTTCATGAATTATCTTTAATACCAACCATGTCTGAATGCATTTATTTACCATTTAGAAGAAGAAATATTAGTGTACAGAATAACAAACCTCATGAAAAAAGCGAGAGATTGTTCAGTACAGAGCTTGGAATAGTTCTTTATCAATAGCAGGTAAAAAGAAGGCTTCTATTAAATGTTCAAATAAACCAGTCAGTACCTCTTAAAGTCACCATAGAGGTGATACAGTAATAAAACAATTTACTTTTTCAGAATTTCTGCGAAGTATTGAAAGTGCGAAGACCTATTCAGTTAGTATTTGCTTTACCAATAACCTGTAGTACAAGCACTCATATAAGCAGGTAATTATGGGAGTCAAAAGTTATGTTAAAATTAAAGATACTGACTGGTATTACTTGCTCACAAAACGTTGTAGTTGCTGTACAGTTTATGCTCAATGTGGTGTACCCAATGTGATTCCTGGAGGACATAATATTCTGTTATCCTATGGGAGTGCACTGGTACCACACCTATTGAAAGAAAGTTTTGCTGTGGAATAGTTGTATCAGACGTCTGTACCAGAGAACATATCTCCACTGTGACACCCTCATGTTCTTGGTATGCTATTAGCTATTATTACAGGAATACTCTTCACATGGAGGAGGGAGGGAGGGAGAGAGAGATGGGAGGAAATCATGTTCTTAGGAGGAGCAAGCTTTAAAGCTTTACAGCAGCATATGCTGTTAAAGCATATTGAGATTTTCTTTTTCATCATTTCCAACATTGTACACAACTTCTTGCACTTTTATGTTATCACATTTTCCCCTTGAGAATGGAGAAGACGGGGGGGGGGGGCGAAAAAAATTTAGCGAGCTTTCATAAGAACTGAAAACTCTACTTGCGTCATTTGTTATTTTCAAAATGTTACTCTCTTTCCAAATACTGTTCTATTTCTTCAAACCAATTCTGAATTTTTCAGGTTATTACATATTATTTACTGTACATTGTCCAGCAATACTTCTGTTGTTACCGGATAGTTTGTAATTTGGCATTACTTTTGTGCCACTGGTATTGGCTACTGTACTTTTGCAGAGAAGAAAATCGACTGGACTAGAATGTGCTGTCAGTATAGGACAGATTCAGACAATATGGAACTTTTTACACTAAATTTGCAATATAATGTCACCCTCATCTCACACAGATTGTATCAGCCATTGCGGTGCCTGTCTGGCCAGCTTCTGCAGCTTTTGCTTTCAGGTTTGTTTTTTTCTTGGGCCCTATACTGACAACCAGTCATTCCAGTGATTGACACCATGTCATAAACTGGAACCAAGATTCACAGAAATAAAATTCCATGGTTGTAATTCATAGTGTAATTAACTTTGCTCACTGACATTTTTGAATTCAATTTTAAAATAAAACCATGGTACCAGTCATTGTTTGGGTGTCAGACTGGAAAATTACAGTTTTAAGACACCCCAACCTTAAAACTAAAAGCTGTGATCGATGTTATTTTCAACAAGTTCCTTCACTTTCTACATCATTATGGATCAGTCCAGTATCATATTATTAATAGACTTAACTTCCAAATGATGCAAGTCATGCATTTAAGAGGAGCCTTAACGTTGGCCTTTATGTTTGTCTAATTTAAATGTATTTCTCGTCTCGTATCAAAGACTGAAGCACTGTCAAAAACTGGTGCTTCTACCTTATTACTCAGTTAAAATACACCATGCCATGCACAGACGTTAATAAAATCATAGCATTTACATTTCTGATTAAAGAGAGGGCCACATTCGTAAGTGAATGTTGCAATTAAGTGTCAGCATATATGCAGATCGGTAATGCATCACTTCAGATAAAGAAAAATAACAATTTTTCCGTTTATACGTAAGTAATACTTTAATAGTTCAATTGTAATTTCTGTTGTCAGTAAAGATACCCCCAAGGCAAACTATGTCACCTTTTTTTTTTTTTTTTAAAAGAGACATCTTCACTGTTTTCCAAACTTGATTTTCCGAATTATGCCTGTAGTTGAAAGCTTTGGTAAGTAAGGTAATTTGTTGACGTCCATTGAATCTTAAATAGTGTTTGAATATGGGCAAATAAGTATTCATAAAATTAATAGTAAACGATTTATAGGTCAGCTTCTCAAACTTCCAAAACACACTCGAATTTAGGAATTTCATAGCAGAACTGTCTCTGTTTTTTCTCGCTAGATCAGAAACACTTCATTATGTTGATGTGTAGATGTCTAGAACATCCAATATAAAAGACTTATGAGGGCGCAGAATGAAAAACATTTTCATCCGTGTTTTGACACTTCGTTTTTTGCCAAATTCAGATATGGCGGACACCAGTGACTTCTGGCGAACACACGCGCTACAGCCATCTATCGGTAGGTCTGGTAGTTGAGCATCCCTCATTTCGCTAGCTTTAGACACCTGTGCCCATAGTAGACTAAAGATCACGGTCATAAGCTACAAAGAACATACAATTCCAATATCGATTATTGATCGCAACACCTAACTTAAGCCCAGTCCACACGCAACGATCTGTCTGCGCAGACATCGGTGCAGATGTCTGTACATGCAAAAGATCGTTGCAAATGTGGTGTGTTCACACGACACAAACCCCAATCTACTACTCGCCCACCATCTGTCGGTATAGAAAAGAAATATCAGTGGCAAGCGAATACGCTCCCCGTAAACGTCAAAAATTTAATTACGTTATTTCGAAATATAGAAATGGAGGACGTTCTGTTGTGGTCTGTGTTCGCAACTTGTGTTGCAAGAAACATTCAAACCAACCACAGGAAACAGAGAAAGCGGTCCAAACAGTGTAGACAGTGGCTGCTAAAGCGAAAGCAGTTTTCTCAAGTAGATTTACTGCGAGAGTTGCAGGCGAACCTAAAACATGGACAAGTATATTCATGTTTCTTTTTATAACAGCGGTTAATTTTCTATTATGTTTGCACACAAATATATTATTTTGAATAAACCTTTGATAAACGTATGTGAAATATATTGTTTTACATTACCTCGTGTTCCATTTCCTCGCATATTGACACTCCAATTTCATCTTCAATTGTACTCCTGCTTGGTCTTGGCGTTTCTTGATCACTAAGAAAGCCAAGCAGATCAAAATACTATAACGTTGGCTGGTATACTTGATGTACTCCTACACCAGATCTTCTAGATTTCTGAACTTTGGATGACTCTTTTCGATAAACGGTTCGCAACGAATTTTTTTTTAATTACTGTTTCTCTGTTTGCCGAGGCGTCAACTGCCCACAATTTTTCAATTAGAACATTGTATGCTGCTGTCTTTTTGTCTCGGTCACTATATTCTTTACTCTTAATCTTCCACAAACATGGGTGGTTTCTATTTATTTCAATGAATTCACTTACAAACTCTCGAGAACACTGACGAGTATCAGCCATTTTAATGCCCTGTGCGCTCAAATACAAACACTAGGTTGAGCTAACAGCTGTTTCGCGCCAGATTTGCGACGATCTCCTGTCCACACGCTCCAACTTGTCTGCGCAGATGTGGTTTGAACCCACAGATTTGAGAGGTTTCGCTCAAACCTCCAGCTCCAACTTCCAGGATTGCACACACCTCAGTTTGGTGCAAATCTTCTGTCCACACGCAACGATCTGTCTGCGCAGATGTGATGTGCGCAGACATTTGCGCAGAGAGATCATTGCGTGTGGACAGGCCTTTTAGTATTATCTTAAGCAAAAGCTTTTATAACACGACTTTAGTGAATAATAAAATAAAGTGACGTCTAATAGTGTATCATAAAATAAAATGACATCTATTCGTCAGTTCCATTACAACATACATTCAGCAACAGAAGATTCATATTAAACAGAAAGGAAGGAGGAAGGGGATTCATCGACATAAAAAACCTACATTATGGACAGGTAGACAATTTAAGAAAATTCTTTCTAGAACGAGCAGAAACTAGCAAAATACACAAAGCAATCACTCATATAAATACATGGGCTACACCACTGAAATTTCATAACCACTTCTACAACCCTTTAGATCACATAACATCAACAGATACGAAGAAAGTAAATTGAAAAAAGAAAACACTACATGGCAAGCACCTGTATCATCTAACACAGCCACACATTGATCAAGACGCATCCAACACATGGCTAAGAAAAGGCAATATATACAGTGAGACGGAAGGATTCATGATTGCAATACAGGATCAAACAATAAACACCAGATATTACAGCAAGCATATTATTAAAGATCCCAATACCACAACAGATAAATGCAGACTTTGCGAACAACAAATAGAAACAGTAGATCACATCATAAGTGGATGTACAATACTAGCAAATACAGAATACCCCAGGAGACATGACAATGTAGCAAAAATAATACATCAACAACTTGACATAAAACATAAACTAATAAAACAACGTGTTCCCACATACAATTGTGCACCACAAAATGTACTGGAGAATGATGAATACAAATAATGCTGTAACAGAACTATTATAACAGATAAAACAACACCACATAACAAACCTGACATCATACCAATAAAAAGGAGAAATTAACACAACTAATCGAAATATCCATACCCAATACAACAAATATACAAAAGAAAACAGGAGAAAAAATTGAAAAATACATCCAACTGGCTGAGGAAGTCAAGGACATGTGGTATCAGGATAAAGTTGACATTATACCATCAACTACAGGAGTCATACCACACAATATCCACCAGTACATCAACGCAATACAGCTACATCCAAACGTATATATACAACTACAGAAATCCGTAATTATTGATACGTGTTCAGTAACCCGAAAGTTCCTAAATACAATGTAACATATACCGTACAGTTAAAAGGAAGTCATGCTTGATCAAGGTCCGCGTCACTTTCCATTTTTAACGAGACCTAAGGTCTGAGAAAAATAGAAATAATAATAATAATAATAATATTCTCAACAGCTTCAGTATCATAACTGGGCAAAATGGTCCCAGTGACCTTACTATGTTTGGAGACCATAACACTGATGCAAAGTCCAACAAAATAACTAACACAAAACTTGTGAATGTATTAGGTTCATACAATCTTAAAAATATAGTTAAAATGGATCCAAAACTGCTGAAGACACTGTTAAGTATAGTAACATAGACCTTCATTACTCAGACCACCTTGCACAACAGATAGAATATAGAAAAAAAAACACCTAATAAAATAATAGCAAAAATATTTGAAAAGTAACAAGTTATGAGCAATAGTAACATCAACTCTCAGCAAATTAAACTTGCTAATGAGAAGTGCAATAGAATCTGCAATGTTGAAGGATCAGATGACAAATGGGATTAGATTTCTAACATCCTATTGAGACACTTTGATTCCTGTTATCCCATTAAAGAAATGCAGACAGGGCCAATACACAGTCAAAGTGCAAGAAATTACAAAGTCAGACTTTCAGGCCAGTCTTGTTAAACTCAGGCAAAATATATGAGCTAGATGTCGTTTAAAAATCAACTTGGCTGAACCTTTTCAAACAACAATATAAACCTTTAAAGGAGTACCTTCAAACCTTAGAAAATAAGTCTACAGTGATGAAACATCGCAATCTACAAATGTAAGCAAAGCTTCCTGGAAATTCAATAAACCTTCACAACTATGGATGGCCAATCTTTATCATTATACAGGATGGTTATAACCGCTTCCCTTCTTATAAAAGAACCAAAAGCATTATGTAACTCTTTTAATAAACATTTCATATCACCAACAGGAAATCCAACACGCACCAAGAGAGATCGAATCACACTCAAGCAGTGAGTTATGAATTTGATGAGGTTAAAGAAAATGATATAAGCAAGATAATCCTCACACTAAAGAACAAATACTCAGCTGGATGGGATGGTATGTCGAGTGTAGTAGATAAAAAATGCATAAAAGAAATAGTTAAACCACTGACATACCTCATAAACTGTAGTGTTAGAGAAAGCACTTACCCTAGTAATCCAAAAATAAGCAGTCTTAAATCAGTGAATAAGAAGGGCAGTACAAAAGAGGTTTCAAACTAATGCCCAATATCATTGGTGCCTACCTCGATTAAGGTTTTCAACACTGTTATCCTTTCTCAGCATTCTACTTATTTTAAAAAGAACAATTTGTTAACAAAACACAGCATGGCTTTAGGAAAGATCGGTGTGCAACTACTGCAGATGGTGAGTTCCTCCATAAGGTATACACCATCCTAGACCAAGGTATGAAGACGACAGGCATATTCTTAGATATTTCCAAAGCCTTCAACTCAATCGGCCATGAGTTTCTCATTAAGAAATTGAAGGCTTACAACATCAGTGTCTCATCTATGCAATTACTGACCACATACTCGACAAATCGCAAATAGTGTACAAGTTTCATGTAAAATAGATAATATGATATGGATTTCCAGTGTTCTACGGATAAGTAATGCAGGGGGTGCCACAGAGATCGATCCTTGGTCAATTTCTCATCTTGGTTTATGTCAATGACATGACATATCCCTTCAACTCAGATCTAGTAACCTATGCTGATGGCACCTCCCTCTTATTTTATGAAAAACGCTTTGAGATGTTGCACTTGGCTACAGCTAAGGGCGTGATGGAAGTAAACACACATTTTCAACACCGGGGTCTAAACACCAACATCAGTAAATCCTAGCAACTAACATTTGAAACAATTGGTTCTCATGTGGCTGAAATAAATGATATTTGTGGTATTGCGTCAGCAGAAACTGATAAAATTAAATTTCTTGGTTTCAAACTGGACAAAAATCTGTTGGGTAAACCACATTAGCCTACTTTTGTATGTGACAAAATCAGCAGTAGCTTGTATCTGATAAGTCAACTGGCAAAAATAGTCCCAAGTCAAACAGTAAAAATTGTTTAAAATGGAACAGTTTATCCATTTATTAATTATGGTATTGAACTGTGAGGTTGTACAACAGACCTGCTCCTGAATGAATAGAATATTAATATTATAGAAAAGAGCCATTAGGTTAATGTATTGACTATAGTACAGAGTGTCTTGTCGTGAAACCTTTGTCCAACATAAATACACTCCTGGAAATTGAAATAAGAACACCGTGAATTCATTGTCTAAGGAAGGGGAAACTTTATTGACACATTCCTGGTGTCAGATACATCACATGATCACACTGACAGAACCACAGGCACATAGACGCAGGCAACAGAGCATGCACAATGTCGGCACTAGTACAGTGTATATCCACCTTTCGCAGCAATGCAGGCTGCTATTCTCCCATGGAGACGATCGTAGAGATGCTCGATGTAGTCCTGTGGAACAGCTTGCCATGCCATTTCCACCTGGCGCCTCAGTTGGACCAGCGGTCGTGCTGGACGTGCAGACCGCGTGAGACGACGCTTCATCCGGTCCCAAACATGCTCAATGGGGGACAGATCCGCAGATCTTGCTGGCCAGGGTAGTTGACTTACACCTTCTAGAGCACGTTGGGTGGCACGGGATACATGCGGACGTGCATTGTCCTGTTGGAACAGCAAGTTCCCTTGCCGGTCTAGGAATGGTAGAACGATGGGTTCGATGACGGTTTGGATGTACCGTGCACTATTCAGTGTCCCCTCGATGATCACCAGTGGTGTACGGCCAGTGTAGGAGATCGCTCCCCACACCATGATGCCGGGTGTTGGCCCTGTGTGCCTCGATCGTATGCAGTCCTGATTGTGGCGCTCACCTGCATGGCGCCAAACATGCATACGACCATCATTGGCACCAAGGCAGAAGCGATTCTCATCGCTGAAGACGACACGTCTCCATTCGTCCCTCCATTCACACCTGTCGCGACACCACTGGAGGCGGGCTGCACGATGTTGGGGCGTGAGCGGAAGATGGCCTAACGGTGTACGGGACCGTAGCCCAGCTTCATGGAGACGGTTGCGAATGGTCCTCGCCGATACCCCAGGAGCAACAGTGTCCCTAATTTGCTGGGAAGTGGCGGTGCGGTCCCCTACGGCACTGCGTAGGATCCTACGGTCTTGGCGTGCATCCGTGCGTCGCTGCGGTCCGGTCCCAGGTCGACGGGCACGTGCACCTTCCGCCGACCACTGGCGACAACATCGATGTACTGTGGAGACCTCACGCCCCACGTGTTGAGCAATTCGGCGGTACGTCCACCCGGCCTCCCGCATGCCCACTATACGCCCTCACTCAAAGTCCGTCAACTGCACATACGGTTCACGTCCACGCTGTCGCGGCATGCTACCAGTGTTAAAGACTGCGATGGAGCTCCGTATGCCACGGCAAACTGGCCGACACTGACGGCGGCGGTGCACAAATGCTGCGCAGCTAGCGCCATTCGACGGCCAACACCGCGGTTCCTGGGGTGTCCGCTGTGCCGTGCGTGTGATCATTGCTTGTACAGCCCTCTCGCAGTGTCCGGAGCAAGTATGGTGGGTCTGACACACCGGTGTCAATGTGTTCTTTTTTCCATTTCCAGGAGTGTATTTAATAGTGTATTCTTTGTATTTGTATAAAGTTATTACATTTTTTTCTGAATAGCAAAAACAAACTAAATAAGTGCAGTGATTAACATAATTATGATACTGGAAGTAAAGGTAACTACTTCAGGCAGTGGACAAAATTAATAAGTGGCAACAGTCCTTATATTAATGCGCAGATATGGTTCAACAAGCTGTCACATGATTTGAAAACATATAAACCAAAGCTCTTCCAAAGGGAGTTAATAGCTTTCTTTGTAAATAAATGTTTATATTCATTCAGCAAGTTCTAATCTACTTGCCTTATGTTGTAACATGCACTGTAATTAGACTATTAAGATGAATGTATGTATCACAGCTGTAGGTAAGTGTTACTTATATTAATCTACTCAACCTATGTCTTACATTTGTGAAGGTCATCAGCTTGATGACCTATACACAAAAAATGTAAATAAATATATAAACTTAGCCAATTTCTGGTATTTATTACTGTAGCTTAGTCAGAAGTAACAACTAGAACAACTTGCAGGTACCTTATATCTCACTGTAGTTGACATAATCATCTTCAGAGATACAGCAATTGTTTAGGTAATTAAGATGATTCTCATTTATTGTTCTGTCTCATATATGTACAGCTGAGATGAACAACAAATGAGAATTATCTTTCTTACGTCATATCTGATTATCTACTGCGGTATCTCTGGATAGGTGAACTGTGTCACTGCAAACAAGCTATATGTTTTGGCCTGAAAGAGCAACAACTAGAGCTTGTCTGGACCTAAGGTTAGCATTTTCAATGACTCAACTGGCAAAAGTTATGGGAGGTCATATTTTTAATACACTATGTGATGATCAAAAGTATCTGGACACCTGACTGAAAATGACTTACACATTTGTGGCACCCTCCGTCGCACATGCTGGAATCCAATAGGTGTTGTCCCTCCCTTAGCCTTGATGACAGCTTTCACTCTTGCAGGCATACGTTCAATCAGGTGCTGGAAGGTTTCTTGGGGTATGGCAGCCCATTCTTCACGGAGTGCCACACTTAGGAGAGGTATCGATGTTGGTCAGTGAGTCCTGGCATTAAGTTGGCGTTCCAAAACACTGCAAAGATGTTCTATAGGATTCAAATCAGGACTGTGTGCAGGACAGTCCATTAAGGAATGTTACTGTCATGTAACCACTCTGCCACATGCCATGCGTTATGAACAGGTTCTTGATCGTGTTGAAAAATTGTCATGATCCCTGAATTGCTCTTCGACAGTGGGAAGCAAGAAGATGCTTAAACCATGAATGTAGGCCTATGCTGTGATAATGCCATGCAAAACAACAACAGGTGCAAGCCCATCCATGAAAAACTCAACAACACCGTAACACCACTGCCTCCAAATTTTACCGTTGGCACTAGATACGCTGGCAGATGACGTTCACTGGGCATTCAGATTGCCACATTGTGTACCGTGATTTATCACTCCACACAGTGTTTTTCCACTGCTCAATCCTCCAACGTTTATGCTCCTTACACCATGCGAAGTGTCCTTTGGCATTTACCGGCATGATCTGTGGCTTATGAGCAGCTGCTCGACCATGAGATCCAAGTTTTCTCACCTACCACCTAACAATGAGTACTTCCAGTGGATCCTGATACAGTTTGGAATTCCTGTGTGAGGGTCTGGATAGATGCTTGCCTATTACATGTTACGACCCTCTTCAACTGTCGGTGGTCTCTGTCAGTCAACAGACGAGGTTGACCTGTATGCTTTTGTGCTGTACTTGCCCCTTCACATTTCCACTTCACTATCACATTGGAAACAGTGGACCTAAGGATGTTTGCGAGTGTGAAAATCTCGCATTCAGATGTAGGACACAAGTGACACCCAATCACCTGACCACATTTGAAGGCTGAGAGTTTTGTGGGGTGCCCCATTCTGCTCTCTCACAATGTCTAATGACTACTAAGGTCACTGATATGGAGTACCTGGCAGTAGGTGGCAGCACAATGAACTTAATATGGAAAACGTGTGTTTTTGGAGGTGCCCAGATACTTTTGATCACACAGTGTATTTGCAACTATTTTTCCACAATATTTACAAGATATAAGGAAGTTAGGCTTGTACACACAGAAAATTTCATCTCAACAAAATAGTAAGTAGAATGGTTTAAATTTATTTTTCCTTTTGCTTTAATTTTGTATTAATGTAGCAAGTGTGAAAATACTAGTAGTGCGAAATTAAGAATCATAGTGCAAATTGCCACAGAGAAATCGTGTTTAGAAAAGAGATTCTAATTGCTGTTATATTCACCGGTATTTGCATCATGTTTTCAGTCACTTGATATAGTGATCATTCAAAATACCAGTGACAACAGAACTTAATAAGTTACCACAGTGTCTTCAGACTGTCTTCAGACTGTCTTCACAAGAAGAAAGTTTAGTTTTTGTGCTTGTGAATGAAATCAAGTGAGAGATTGTTTATTGCCTGTATACTACTAATCAATCTCATAGTACACATGGCAAAATGCACTTGAAAATGAGAATCATTTTCGATGTGCAAAATACAAATAAAAAAAGTTGACTGGTAGCATTTATTTATAACTAGAGACTTGATTATATGTATCGTGGAGACTTATACATTAAAAATGCTTAAAAATGCATGAAAAGTGTTGAAAATATACAAGATCAAATAATTTAAAAGATGGGAGTTACCGCGTGTATAATATCTCTTAGTCGACCCGGTGCATATGAATTACATGGAGGAGCGCCGGCCATGCGAAAAATCGGTACATTTAAAATGCTGATATCATTTACTGAATACTTCCTGGTAGAGATTAGGAAGAGGGCCTTTCTGGGATGATTTCCGAAAAATTTGCAAAATGTGGACACATACCATGTTTCAAAATTGTTCCTTATTTGCTATTGTTGTCAGTGACAAGCAGATGCGATCCAAATGAGTCGCAGCGAAACAATCAATATGAATCAGAAATTTTATTATCCCGTAACATACAAAGTCAAATCACAGATATGATGTACTGGGGAACCAGCAACATTACATTTACATTACAGTTACAATTTGTAAATACAGTATTACAAAAAATACATATCAATGCTCCAGTTTACATGTATTACTAAATAATAAATAACAGCAGTGTTTACATAGTGAACATATTTTTACAATCATTTATTTGACACAAAACTGCTAAGCTTGATTTACAAGTGATGTTTCCTTGCTCAGACTTCCACATCATCATTCGTAAATTTTTCTATGGAGTAATAACATGTCTCCTCTAATAACTTGTGCGTCTTTGGTTTCAGTTGCCCTAGCTCCATTCTGTATATTTGTTTCTTTTTTAGCATGTTGTAGATTTTCATGCCCATATATTCTGGGGTTTGTGCATATAACTTTAACCTGTATTGATGCTTAAAATTATTGTCTGTGAATAACATAGGGTTACTGTATACAAAAATAATCAGTTCATAGATGTACAAACAGGGGGCACTTAATATTTCAAGATTTCTTAATAGTGGGCGACAAGATTCTTTTGGTCTTGCGTTACACATATTTCTAACAATTGATTTTTGTACTTTTAATATTCTAATGATTTTGCCATACCTTAAAACAGCTTCAAAATAGCTGTGATAAACTACTTTCCTTATCTCCATGCTAGTTGAATATGACAAAATATTCATAGCAAAGGTCAGGCTGTTTAACTTACTTATTAAGTATCCTATATGTGAAGACCAGGATAAATTTTGGTCCAAACGTATTCCTAAAAATTTAACACAATCTGATTCTTTCAGTTCCTGGTTTCTGCAGGTAATATGAATTTCATTTATCTTAGTTTTTAATTTTAAAGTATAGTAAATGTGTTTTTCCAATATTCAATTTTAACTCATTTAATTTGAACCAGTTTTCTAAACTGTGGCAGTTGAGGGAATTTGTTCTGAGTGATTGATGAGGGCAGACGTGTCATCAGTGAATAAAACTGAGTGTGAATTTATGTTTAGCGGCAAGTCATTTATGTAAAGTAAGAATAAAATTGGACCCAGAAATGAGGCTTGTGGAACACCTTTTGAAATAATCATCCATACAGAGAAGAAATTTCCCTTGCTTGATGATAAAACTACTCTTTGTTTTCTCTTTGTGAGGTATGACCTGAACCACTCTACAACATGGCCTTCAATTCCGTATATTTCCATTTCATACAGGAGCAATTGAGGGTTTACACAATCAAATGCTTTTGTGACATCACAGAACAATTCTGCAACTTTGCTAGAGTTGTTAAAGCAGAACAATTTTTTTTTCACAAACTCATTTATGGAATCTATTGCGTTTTTGTCTTTCTGAAAGCCGCATTGATTATGTGACAGTATGTTTGATTTCTCTATAAAATTTTTGTTTTGCATTACTACAACTTTTTCAAATATTTTTGAGAAAATTTGGAGAATAGAACTTGGGCAGTAGTTCCCCATATCTTTACTTAAGCCTTTTCTTAACAAAGGTTTTACTTCTGCACACTTCAGGGTGTCTGGAAAGTGGCCTCCTTCAAGTGATCTACTGATTATTTAGCAAAGGGGGTGAGCTATTATCGTGGTAGCCGATTTAACTTCTGTAGTAGGTATGCCATCCCACCCTGTGGAATTTTTGTTTTTGAGTTGTAATATAGGGTTCTCTACATCTTTGGCTGGAATATTTTTAATTTGTTAAAGCATTCTTCTGCGTTCTGACCTAATTGTACTTTTTCGGTATAACCATCTACATCTGCAACTGATTTTGATACATTTATAAAAAAATTGTTAAGAGTCTGAAATCAGAGCAGGATTTGTTTAGTTTTATTTCCCACCTTAATTTGGGAGATAGCTTTGCAGTTAGTTCTCAACCCCAGTTCTGATTTTACAACAGACCAGACTGCCTTTGATTTGTTTTCATGAACCAAGATGTATTTATTATTTACCATTTCTTTTGTAGCTGTCACCACCCTTCTAAATAAACCTTTATACCATTCAACGTAATTTATGAACACAGGGCCTTTGTTGTATTTTAACTCCTTGTGCAGTTGTATTTTCTTCCAAATGGATATTTTTATTCCAGTGGTGTACCAATTTAGCTTATTTGACACATTTGAGTGGAATACTCTAAGTGGAAATATTTCATAAAATGCATGTAAGAAACTTTCTATAAACCTGCTAAATCGTAGAGATTGGAGTATCGTCTTCAACTTGCCACTCCACCTCTTCTCATTTAGAGCAGAACTGTTTTAAATTTTCAGCAGTGAAATGTCTTTTGCTATAAGTGTTTTAGTGCTTGATTCATTTATATTTGCTATTTCAATTAACAGAGCAGAGTGGTCTGAAGTCCTAATTCCACACAACTTATTTGCATTATCAAATTTACAATTTGTTATAATGTTGTCAATACAGCTTCCAGTATTTTCGTTTCTCTTGTGATTTCCATGAAGCTTATCTTGAAAGCAAATTTTTAGATTAAGTCTATAATCTTTATTGAGTCACTTGTTTGATTTAATAAATTTATATTGCAATCAGCTGCTATTAATACCTTTTTCTTTTTCTCATTGATGACTTTCTGTAAAAGATTTTTTAATTTTGGTAAAAATAATTTTCTTATCTCTACACCTGGGATTCTATATATAGAAACAATAATAATATTTTGTGTTTCTAATTCAACTGAGCAGCTTTCAAATACTCTTCCTTCATTTAGAAAATTGAAATGGTCTTTTACTTTGTACTCTACAGAGTTATTTACAAGTATGCATGAGCCCCCATGAATACTATTTGTTCTACAAAAACTTGAGGCTACACTGAAATTTTTTAAACAAACAATTTTATTATTTTTACATGCTGAGAGTAAAATTTGTAGATCAATTTTATTCATTCTTTCATTTTGATTGGTTGTAACCATACCATTTATGTTAAAGTGCATTAAAAAGTGCTGTTTTTTGCCTAAAGGCCCGTCCACATGTTACGATCTGTCTGCGCAAATGTCTGCGCACATCACATCTGCGCAGACAGATCGTTGCGTGTGGACAGAAGATTTGCACCAAACTGAGGTGTGTGCAATCCTGGAAGTTGGAGCTGGAGGTTTGAGCGAAACCTCTCAAATCTGTGGGTTCAAACCACATCTGCGCAGACAAGTTGGAGCGTGTGGACAGGAGATCGTCGCAAATCTGGCGCGAAACAGCTGTTAGCTCAACCTAGTGTTTGTATTTGAGCGCACAGGGCATTAAAATGGCTGATACTCGTCAGTGTTCTCGAGAGTTTGTAAGTGAATTCATTGAAATAAATAGAAACCACCCATGTATGTGGAAGATTAAAAGTAAAGAATATAGTGACCAAGACAAAAAGACTGCAGCATGCAATGCTCTAATTGAGTTATCCAAAGTTCAGAAATCTAGATCTGGTGTAGGGGTAGATCAAGTATACCAGCCAACGTTATGGTATTTTGATCTGCTTGGCTTTCTTAGTGATCAAGAAACGCCAAGACCAAGCAGGAGTACAATTGAAGATGAAATTGGAGTGTCCATGTTACCGCCAGCCGTTCATGAGGAGAAATTGCCCTTCTTATACAAGTATTTTTTCTCATAATATGAAGGGTTACAAGCTTTAAGAGATAATTATAAGTTTCGACATCCATCCGCAAATAATTTCGCCAGTCGTTAGGTTCATCCTGCAACTCTCTCAGTAAATTTACGTGAGAAAACTGCTTTCGCTTTAGCAGCCACTGTCTACACCATTTTGCCTGCTTTCTCTGTTTCCTGCGGTTGGTCTGAATGTTTTTTGCAACACAAGTTGCGAACACAGACCACAACAGAACTTCCTCCATTTCTATATTTCAAAATAACTGAGTTAAATGTTTGACGTTTACGGGGAGCGTAGTCGCTTGCCACTGATATTTCTTTTCTACACCGACAGATGGCGGGCGAGTAGTAGATTGGGGTTTGTGTCGTGTGAACACACCACATTTGCAGCGATCTTTTGCATGTACAGACATCTGCACTGATGTCTGCGCAGACAGATCGTTGCGTGTGGACCGGGCTTAAGGTTTCAAGAATAGCTTTCTTTATAGGATTTTTACACTTCCTATTCTCTTTTTCCTTATTTACAGTTTTTGTTGGAAATGCTTGGGAACCAGTACAATTGCGAATAAAAACGTTTATTACCTTTGTATGTGCCTTATGCTCAGTGGCACTAGAAAGTTCATTAAGTGCAATGGTTGTTTGATTTTTCTACTGGGGAGTTGAGTGGTTGTTGTTGTTGCCGTCATACTGGCTGTTGGTGGTGGATTGGTTCTCCTGCTGCATCAGTACATAATATGTCTTCAAGTTGGTGAGAATGATCTGCTTCTGCTAACAAGATTGTAGTTTTTGGTTTAAACCAATCCGTAATTCGTGTTTTTCTGGCGATTTTTCATCTTGGTGTGTGTCCACATGACACATGTACTGGTAAATTGTTTTTCTGCTAAAAATTCTTTTCCTAATTTATTTAAATGGAGTCCATGACCAATCTAGTTTGCAGTGCCGGAATTTGCTGGTGGTAATAAATTTTTTTTTTTCTAGCTGTGATGTTTTGTGTATTTATGGAGTATTGTATGTGACTTAATTTATGTAGGGATGATTGATTTGTGGACTTTTGGGATTGTGGTTTTATTTTTCGCAGTTGTAGGTGTTGGTTTTTTGGCATCAGTAGCTGTGGTGGGTCTATATAGGTCACCGGAAATGACCGATTCCCATTTCCATAGTTGTATGTGTTGTTTTGGTATCGTCATCTGAAGTTTACCTATGTAGGTCAAGGGAAATGTCCGATTCCAATTTTCGTGCTTTTCGTTGTGGGTATTGGTGTTTTGGTATGGTCACCTATGGTTGACCTATAGTGTTCAAGGGAAGTGTCTGATTCCTGCAGGTTTTGTTAGTGTAGCAGAATGCTGTAGGTTTGATTGTATTTTTGGTGGGAGATGTTATTGTATTATTTATAAGTATCTTCGTGTTTGTTGCCATGTGTATGTAGTGACGTCATAGACACACTTAAAATAGCCATTTCCGGCATGAGCCATTTCAAGTTTCATTTCCGGCATATTGATAATGGGTGGAATCAGACACTTCTGTATCATAAAGTCTTTCAAACACACTGTAAACCGTGCTTTATCTGAAACCAAGTTTTTAATGGTTGCTGACTTGCTAGCCGTTTATTGAAAATTCATGTTCCTGAATATTGGACCCTTTTTGGACTAAGGTAAGTGATTTTAGGTCTTTATGGAGATTGGTGTTCCTATTTCTAGTACTGATATTATGTATTGAGCTATTGGTTGGAAATACTTGTAACAAATTTCATTAAGGAATAAATATACTAGGAAGCAGTGGTTAGAATACAAAGTTCCTTGAACAGGTTCCTACATGATGTTCTTGAATTTATACCACAAACGATTTTTATTACACGCTTTTACATGCGAAAAACTTTTGCTACGTTTGATGAGTTACCACAGAATATGCTCCCTTATGAAATAATAGAGTGAGAAAATGTGGTATGCCCTTCCCAACTGAATTTATTATCGAGTAGTAGGCCCAGAAATGTAGCACTGTCAACCTTTTCGATCTGCGTGTCTTCATATTTTATAAACATGCTGTAGCTGGAGAAATCGAGCAGTTTCCAAATCTCACATAAAACTTGTTTTAGCGTACTCACACTTTCCCCAATAGGACTATCTTTCACAGCACAGGAGTAAATGAATCTGTCACATTACATAGATTTTTTGTTGTATTACAAGGGTGTACACTTCATTCTATTATGTGAGCAGCACAAGAAATTAAGCTTCGAATTTAACCTACAGTACTCAGTTTACATATTACTTTATACTTAAAAACGCACGTTGTTAACATTTTACTTAAACAGTGCTGTGGTGAAGTTCCGCGTACTTTCTGTTGCAGCTGCGAAGATAATATTTCTAATAGCACCCGATAACCTACAAACATATAATATGAAACACTAATAATCGTTCTAACATCAACTAAAATGTACCCGGAGTTAATAAGCTAAGGTTATGACACAATTCATACGACATTCCTGCCATTTCACACTACTTGCAGTTATAATGATAACTAAACTGATGGATTCCAACTATGTCGTTATTTAACTGTAGCCCCTCGGGAGTATTCGGTATTCGCTAGCGAAAAATAACTTGGCAGTTATTAGTAACCGTTAACAATAACGGTCATCAAAGAATAACTGGAACTGTGATAACGGTTACTCCAGAATAACCGTTTGTCCCACCTCTAATATGTACACTGTACAGGACTAACTTCGAGATATATCGCACGCTCAAAAAGTCCATAATATTTTATTTAAAAAATGAATGTTTTCGAACAGTATTTACAACGCTTTTTACATTTTTATACTATTGTAAACATAAACGTTCAAGTACTGTTCCAAATGTTCTGGAGAAATATTGTGTCTTAGATCACTCAAAACATATTTATGAGCAGAAAACGACCGTTCTACATCAACTGTGGTAACTGGGCAGTATTTGGATTTGGGTGCTATATTCACACTTGCCGTTTCTGGTAAAAGTTCGCTCGACCCAGTAATAAAACTATCCATTTGTCACAAGGGTTCAAAGCCTGTGTTATTGTTTAAAGTGTTTTCAAACTTTTCTGTAAGTTTTCTTGGGAATACCTCTGGCAATGAGGAAGTTAGTAGAATAATTTTATTCATTAACTGAATAGATTCATTCAACGCCAAACCTTGAGTTTGAAGCCTTTTAATACTTAAAGGTGTATGGGAAAGATGAGTGCTAATCATACCAATGTCTTTTTTAATACTAGAATCACTGAAAGCTCTTTTGCACTGGCAAACTGGCCAAGCCTCTGCACTGTCGAAGTCCTTTACTACCGCTCTGATGGGCTCGAAATATTCATTGTAAAACAACACAGCTTCGAACAACGTACCCCAACGTGTTATCACTGGTTCAGGAGGTAAAGGCACATTCGGTTGTTTTTTCTTGTGGATCTTGATGCGAGCAGGAGTGTGGAGAGACATTTTATTTGTGGATGAAATAAGTTTATTTACATTCACAAACATGGAACATACTTCCTCAGCAAGACGATGTACTCCATGAGGAAAGCACGTCACATGAATGAAATTGGGATGAAATACTCGGAAAGCTTTCCCTGCTTAAATCATATAGGGAGCAGCATCTGAAATAAACACAAACACCCTTTCATCTGCTGAAGATTCTGGAAATATTTTTCTAATACCCTCATTCACAAATCTGGAGATTGTAGAATGATTTACTTTTTCAAGTTCTTTGCAGATTGCTACATACAAAGAAGAAGGCTCTTCTTTTAAAGCACCAGCACCAGCATTTACATTTGCAGTGTAACGACCACAAGTGTCTGTAGTTTCGTCAACTGAAATCCAGATAACGCTGTCCTTGAGCTCTTTGCGGATTTCTTGCAGAAAATTTACGTAAATTGTCAGTATGTAATTTTTTCACAATGTTGATTCATCTAGTATATTTTTATTTAAGAAATACTTGTGCAGGAAACTTTCGAGGATAGGGTTTGTAAGTTTGTGAAGAGGAATATTGCTTGCAATGAATGCTTCACATAGATCCACGTTAAACCGACTTTTGTGGACAGTTCATCCTATTCCAGCCTCGCTTAGATTCAGTATTGTGGAACAGGCCACTCATGCGTGCTTACATCCTCCAAAAAATTGACATGTCCATTCTCACCTTGGCTATAAGGAGAGGTTCCCACCAGTGGGACCGAGTTTTGGAAGCAATCTATGCGGTGATGTAGGTTAAGGTCCAAGGAAATCACACCTTGCAACCATTCACCCTGGTGGGACCTTATTTGCGAGTAATGGACGAAAAAAGTCTCAGAATTTCGCGGCATCATCTATACCTTTAAAAGTTAAATCACGTGACATAGTGGTTGCATAGTGTTACGGTGACTGTATCGACCCCACATGTATCATGTTGTTGGTTCCAATCCCGGCAGATGTACTTACTATTTTACTATTTTAAACCTTCATCGAAATGACTTATTGTTTTTATCCAGTTAATTGGTGTAAATGTAATTTTTCTGTACATTGGTCACATCATTTTAACCAACGTTTTAATTTAATTTGCTCTTATTTTTTCTTCCTTGCGTTTTTTGCACTTGGAATCTTAGTGCATGTTAATAAAGTTAATTTTATTTATATATCATCATATTTAAACATTTGAAGATGGCAGTCCATGGATTAAAAAAGCGAATGATGAAATAATCTATTTATATGACTGTGCAATGGTTTCAAGAATGTGTATTTCGTTAAAAGATTTACATCTATTCGGGTGGCTAGAAAAATGAGTGCAAATTATGAATTTTATATGACGACGAATATGACTGGCAAATGAATAAAAAATTCGATGAAACCAATTAATTGAATAAAAATAATGATCAAAATCATTTCGATAGAGATCTGATAATAAATAAGTGCACATGACGAGATTTGAACTGCATGTGAGGTCAGTACCTTCGCCATTACGCTATGTAAACAGACTAAGTCTTACCAGTTTTAAATCTATACACCAATACGCTAAACTTAGAAATTAAACTCTCAAATTATCGCCCATCAGGATGAAAGGCTATACATTCACCTACAGCCGTTACCCATTGTTTCGAAAAGTGGATTCCCCACTCTGGATGCCGTTTTGCTTAATTCAATGTTGCGGGACGGACCGCTTCTATGCGGTCACATCCTCCAAAAATTGCCGTCATTAACGTGGGAAGCAGCGCGTAACGACCGACCTGCACATGTGAACGAGGAAGATATCCTCGACTGGGGGCGAAGTACTAGCGCACGAGGCGCTTCACCTTCTGTCATGACGGTTTGGCTAGGAAATTGCATGACTTTATCATGCTGCTTGACTTGGCTATGTGCATTTTTTTTTTTGAATAAATAAAAGAAAGATTAAAGGATAGTGAGAGGGACAGTGAGAGAAATGGAAAACGAACGGCCTTAGTGACTGGCCGGTGGTTTGAGAAAGAGTCTCCGCTACCGTGATGATGGCCTCGCATGGTTTACATTACTAATACTGTCATTGTTGGCGTGCAATGGCTTCCAAGGATTCCTGATCTTCGGGATCCACCTTCCTCCTACCACACTGGAACTCTTCCTTCAGCCATAGGGCTATAATGTCTACTAAGTCGATCCATTGAGAGGGGGTGAAGATGGGGTGCGGATTTATCAAGGCTAGTTCTTTCTTCGTGAGCGCTTCCATTAATATGTCACGGTATATGTACGTGCGCATGGGGATCGGTCGATGGGGGAGGGGAGGTATAGGCTGGTCTGGTGGGGTGAAGGTGTATGGATAGACTGGCATGGGGTAGGACCCGTCCTTCAGTTTTGCGGCAATGTGCTTCAGGACGACTTGCACGTTCCTCACTGTGGGGAATGGTATGCTCGGCCTCCTCTTCTTTGTTGGCTTCTCGGCTTGCGAGGAGTCGGGAGGCGCTGTAGTGCTCTTGCATGCGGCTGCCACCTTGGAGGGGGGCAGACCAGGCAGCACATCCTCTGTTTCCATGGGCGCCACATCCTGCATTGCTGTAGGGGGCGGTGCGGCGGTCATTTGTGTGGCTGCGTCGACCTCCACCGGACGACACACAGAGGGGGCGGCGGCGGGAACTGGCGGCTTCTTCTTGGTGGCCCGCAGCTCATCGCGCAGCTGCTGGAGCTGGCGATACACTGCTGCGAGCTCCTCCTTCAGTGCGGCCCTTTCGGCCGCAAAGGCAGCTTGGAAGCCAGCCAGAGCTTCATAGGTGGAGGCTTCAAGGCGGCGCGGCCTGCACCTCTCGCCGGAGCGGGGGGGGCGGGGCGGCCGACGAGGCGCTTGGTGTCGCCGCAGGGTGTGGTGCGGCGGGTAGACGGCATGACTCGCGGAGGTAGCCGCAGCTACACGAGTTGGCGGCGTGTGGCCCGCCGCAGTTCGCGCAGCTGTAGGCCACCCCACGAGGTTTCGTGCAGCTGCGGGTGTCGTGAGACACCGTGCACTTCAAGCACGCGACGGCGTTCTTACACCCGCGCGCAGTGTGCCCCAGCCGCTGGCAGTTGTAGCACTGGAGCATTGTCCTGTTCTGCTGCATTCGCTTGCGTCTTGGCTGCTGTTGACGACCGCCAGTGAACCCCATCACGTTGATGAGGGCTTCCAATGTGGCGGCAATCTGCTTCCCAGCCATGGCGTTGCGTGCGCGGAGACGATGTGAGTAGCAGCGAGCGCTGCCTCACGCAGCACGTGATAATTATTTAGCGTTGTCGGTAGATGGCAGCTCGCACGTTACCTCTTAGCGAGACAGGGGAGCGTCCCACACGTAAACTGAATGTGCAGGAAATAGAACTTCGCTATGTGTAGGGATGGGCTAAACTGTGACTTTTCAGTATAAGTGATTTCTGCGAGTGCTTCTTCCGGTAACTGCAATTCGTAGACGCAGTTTAAAATTACAGTTAACGCACTCTACCAACCCTATTTTCGCGATTTATAACCGTAGATGTGAAAGTCGCAAGTAAGAACTAAGAAGCAGTTTCATATACAGGAATGCTTATTTCCCCGACCTACAAAACCTTCCAATCTGAAGATACTTGCTACAATTTGCAGTCAGCTAATGATGACAGAGCTTACAATCAGCCAATAAAAACTGTGCAACGAGTGGCGTATTTTGAAGATTATCTTGGTTGACACGGTTCAAATAAGGATCAGACGTGTGGATTTGCGGGTAGATTTGGGTCCGCAGTCATAACTTAATAAACATGTGCGTTTGCCATGGCGACAGCAAGGAAAGAAAAATAAACATCAGATTCCTGACGGCTCAAAACACATGAAAACACGCAGGTCTACAACAGAACATGTCAAGAAAGTGTTCAATATAATGTGGTGTGTTATAGTGTTGTGCTCGTTACCTTGTTAATAATGTATTAGTTGCTTTGCTGTATGAAAATGCTTGCCACATATCCTATTTCTTTTTTTAAGTGTTGTGAACACAGAGTGAGAAGTTTGTACATGCTCGAAATGGTAGGAGTTAGGATCCCATTTGGAAAACTTACCCAGATAAGAAGCGGTGATAAAACAGGAGTTTGCCTTGGCGGGTAAGGAAGCGTATTTACAGGATTTTTTTTTTTTTTTTCAGTACCTTCACCACTACGCTATGTAACCAGACTGTCGTAAGTCACTATCATTTTTAAATCTGTACACAAATATGCGAAATTTCGAAATTTTTGTTCTTAACTGTGAGCCCACCAGCGAGAGAGGCTGGAGGGAGGTGCAATATTGCAAGGGCCTCATGGTAGGAGCACTTAATTCATCCCACCAACAGTGCCTAAAACGATGGTTTTGGTGATCTAGTTGTTAAGCAGGAGGGAGGCACAGTGTTGCAAGGGCAGATTGTTATATATCAACCCAGCTTAGATCACAAAGTTCCCTACAGATAAGTCTGTCACCTCACAGATAAATCTGTCAGCTCAGCCAGTATTCCATTGCATTGTGGTGGGCACTATCACACACTAGCCATATTTTATAGAATAAAAGAAAGCCAAGAACAGTGTGTGTAAGAACCAGTAATTAACTATTTGTTACTTTCACGTAGTTTATTTCACTGCTTACAATCTTTGGTGTGTAAAGCTTTCCCCTTCTGTGAATCAGTATGATACTGACAGCACATCCCCCCCCCCCCCCCCCTGAAGTCGGGATTCCGGAATAGTTGTTAGGTTGAGGAATCAAACTTGTTTTCCCATTATGGTGCAACGTCTCAACGTCTTTGCACGCTTATGAGATGCAAATACGTTGATTTTAGCTGAGAATTAAATGTTTTTTCTTCAGAAACAAAATTGTACAAAATCGTTTTTGACCATTACTTTATCATAATTGATATTTATATTTTTAGAGTTGATGGCAGAACTATGGACACTTCATAAGGAAGGACGTGTGTTGTGATTGCCATTGATGGCAATCCATTGCAAAGTGCTCCCATGTTGGCCTCTAGTTTGGTATGTAGTTGTCATGTTAGGGCTTTCCATTCACTGCCACAGTTGACAATTGCAGGATGGTTGTTAGTGCATGTATATGTGCTGCAATGTGTTTCCTCAACACATCCACCTGGGCTACATGGGAATTAAGTTGGAAATGGGCAGTCCAGCCCATTCCCCAGATGTCTACAACTATGCATTGTCATCCAGAAAAATGAATTCAGGGCCAAATGCATTTCTGAAAAGACAAAATTCTTGAAGGAGTAGAGTGTCACAATGATGTTGCAACATTATGGCCCTCCATACCATAGCAACTAGTCCACTGAAATGGTCATGTTCGACAATGTTCCTGGGTGCGTTACGTGTTGACTGAATGTTGCAGGGGCGTACTGCCTTCTGATCTCTGAACACAGTACACTCACTAGTCATCATTCTGACACTGTACCCCTTCCCAGTGCTTGGTTTGGCCACGACTTCATTATTATGGATAACCGTACGTGACCACATTGAACATCCTATCACAAGAACTCCCTACCAGGCTTGTGACTAACGTGGGAGCACATTGCAGATCATGCATTACCATACTTGGTGATCACACACTCTATTAGGAACTGTGTTACCTGTCTTTTATAATGTCCAAGGAACCATAATAAATGAGGGTGACTTCAGGGTAGCTGTTATTTTTGAATCAAAGCATCATTTATGTTTGTCATATTGTATTTCTTTCAGTTACCTTCGGTACTGTAGTCGTGTAGTAATTTCTACATATAGTTTCATAGAGATATCTTACTTGTCATTGAGACACAAAGCGAAAGTTACTTTCTTCCTTATATTTTTCAAGCCAGTGTAGTGTGAATGTACGGGTGTGTGTATGATTTTGGGACCCTCTTGTTGTTTACTGTGGTGTGAAACTAATATGTGTTGTACAATCTGTTGCATGTACAACATGGTCACGATCACAAGATCCTGAAGAGTATGGAGAGCCATGTTCCTATTGCCATCCCCATGCTGTCAACAACTTGTTGCTCTTACTGACCTGCTGCAGTTGTCAACCTACTGTAGTCAGCAACCTGAAGATGTCCTCAAGAATTTGTAATAAATTATAAATCAGGTGTAAGAGAGATTGCCAAATGTCTCCCTGTTGTCAGTTTTTTTAAAGGGGACGTTTTCCCAATAACCTGTGGGTGAGGCCATGTAAAGGTTTGTCCCTCTCATGCCAACAGAAGCCAAATGAGAAGAAATTCCTGACATTCTCCCAGAAAAACAGCTTCTATTAAAATTTGTATTAATTCAAAGTTTGCAGTACACCTACTATGTATTGTATAAACCAATGCTTAGATGCTGTTTGATAACACACTTACCAAGTCACTCCAGTATGAACACTTGAGTTAATTAATGCTATGAAATATTAATACCTTAAAAAAAAAAGATAATTGGAGATTATTTTGTGTTCAAATTACTCCCTGCATCAAACAGTAGGTGAGTAGACTTATTAGAAACATCATTAATGCTCAAACTACCATATTTCATGTTTTAATAATGCGATTAGTAAAAGCAAGGTAGTGTCTCATGTAGTAATAAAGTAATAATTGCATTTATGAAAAATTTAAATGACAAAAATGTTGATACTTGTAGTCAGTCTACGATTTATCAGTCTTTTTGTTAATATTATGGATTGTAATGTCACTGTTGTATGTAAACTTATTGGTACAATAAAGTGATGACTCTTGTAAGGAGTGTGAAAATAAATTTCTGTTGTTTGATAAAGAAGCATTCAAGCTGTTGGTCAACTGTTCTGTTTGTACTAAATAAACATGCACCTCTCTACTGCATTCAGATACAGAGGAATAATCTTCCTATACTTAAAAATCAAAGGTGGTGCCCAGTAATAGTTGATATGGATGTAGTAGTAAACGTGGGGAATAATGTTCCTCTGATGAGGTGTGTCCAACGAAAACATTTTACAACAAAGAATCATCAATATGCAGTAGTGAATGGTGCTCATCAGTCATCATATGCCTTCAGTATATTGAGATATAAACCTAACAATTCCATCAGGTCCTAATAAAGCATTGGTGATGGCTTATGTTTGTTGCTAAAAGTATTATGTTTCACTATAGAACAAGACTATGAAAGCTGCACACATCCACTCAAAAAGCCCAACAACTGCTCTTATTGGTGTTGAGTACACAATATGTATTACATGTATCTGTAGTAAAAAGTTAGAGATGTGGTCAGGAAAACACATGTGAGGAAGTTGGTGTCTACTTCTATTCACTCACCAATTGAAAGCAGTACAATACTCGAATTGGGGATTGTGACTGTACAACCATCTTGCATGAAGTATCTAATAAAGAATGTTTTGGAACTGCTGACTTATTTAAACAGCAGTAAGTGTTTGCTACCCAAAGCATGTCACTATTTGACAAACTGTGTACTGAAAACATAACGTCTGAAAAGGATTGACGGCGACTGTATTTGCCACTGTGGTACTGCTCAATGGAGAGTGAGACTGTCTTCTTGCATAGAAACATTTTGATGTGCAATCAAATATGCTTATCATAGTATTTTTTGGTGGTAATAAATACGAAAAAATTGCTATGTTACTTGTAGTGTACGTCATTTGCAAGATTTATGTAAAACAGTTTACAACAGTTTTATGAGACTTTGATCGTCACGAGTACTGGAGCTTAACGGATCATGCAGGTAGGCACCCTCACAATGTTATACCTCAAAAGCACTTCGGTTCTCTCTCTCTCTCTCTCTCTCTCTCTCTCTCTCTCTCTCTCTAATTTTCTGAAACTGGACATTATTCTGACACATCTTTTCATTCAGACTATTGAAAATGCTACAGTAGGTAATACTAAGACCAAAAACATAGCCAGAAAAAAGTAATGCTATAGATCAGAGCACAAGACTAAAGAACAAAATCACAACAACAAAAATATACTGATGCTATTCTATCTTTTACACAGTCCTTAAGAAAAACAAAAAATCTGTACACTTATGTGGCAAATGGCACTGGATTATAGAAAGGAAATTGGGCTAGCATACTTTTGTGACTAGCAGATAAAAAGTGAAAAAGTACTTGTAATTTTCAGTTAAGATCACTGTAGATTAGGTTAAGTAATAGAGAAATCCATAGTCTATGCACACGGATTGCACCAGGTATTTTACTACTGGTTGTTCAAGATGTTCAAGGGACTGGGCAAAAAAATGACCTCCTTAATGGAATGGAATAGAGGAATGGATAAAAGTAGTTTTTTTTCCTTTTGTATTCATAAATATGACTTTCAACGTTAATATTACTCTCAACACCAATAAGGAATAAATGTTTGGAACATATAGAAAGCTACAAACACTATTAAGCACAGTAGTGTAATTTTACCTTTATTTTTATGAGAATTATATCAGTGTTCAGGTCTAAACTTTGTAACTGGAAAGAAAAACCACTTTCAACCTACAGAAGTGTAGAAGTACAAACCACTTCATAAGAACCAGCAAAGAACTTTGTAGTGAGGGGCAGGAACCAAATGTTTATACATGTTTTAGCATAGGCTAGTGCGCTGACAAATATAGAAGTGAAGAAGGTATGATCTATGCAGCAAACCATGGAAGGTGAGTTATAAAGGTAAGTAAAAAACACAATGAAAGGAACATGAGCTGCAAACATAACTGACACAACCAGGTCAGTAGATACTGTGAACTTAATAGTAGAATAACAAACAGTACACACTTACAGCTAAAGCTACGTACGTGAAGATGTCACTAATCAAGGAGGAATAGGGAAAGAACAGTTTAATAATTTTCTCTGTTCTAGATTTGGTTGTTGTATATAGTTTTTATTAATATTAGTGTTTGTATTAAGATTTGAAACAATTAATTGGTAATTACTATGAAGGTTGTGCATGTGACAGGAACATACAGGTGCATAGAAGTTCTATGCAAGAAGACCACAGCTCCTCATCCGGGTAGTATGTACAGAGCAGTCTGTAGAACTGAAAACGTCGAATGAGTTTACAAGGAGAATTTAGAAAGTAGTGTGAATAAGCAATGTGACTGACAAATTGTGGTGCATAACATGAAATAGATAAGTCTGATGAACATCAGCATCACCAACGAATATACCTGATAGCCGACTGACATTGTACTTTGGAAAAGAGAATTGTCAAAATGAACTTAAGAAAAATATGAAAGTTCAGGAGATGCAGGAACATATGGGGTTCAAAACTACGTTAGTGATCTTATGATGATAATAATACAAGACACGAAATCCTTAAAGATGGCAGTACCACTTTTTTAGCTATTCCATGTAGGATTTTTGTCTAGTTTGCTGTTATTTTATTTAATTGTCTCCCTTATGATGAATTTCAGCATTGCCATTATCAGATCTGTATAAAAGAGGGACAAATGTGAGAAGTAAATGGTAAAATATGTAAGCTTACGTAGAAAATGTATTGCCAGTAATAGAGAGACAAAGAATCAGCACAACATAGCTTGCCATTTAGTACCAGTACACAAGTGCCAACTGAATATCATATCAGTTATTGCTGTAACAAGTGGCCTCTAGATGGTGCTAGTAAAGTAACTCTTAAATAATTGAGCTCTTCCTCCAAGTACTGTGACTCATAAATATTTTTAGTCTCCTCCACAAATGTGTTAATTACTCCAGTTTTATATTTGGGATGGTGAATGGAATTTGTATGAAGTTATCTACTGTCTGAGTTAGTTTTCTTTAGAGATTGTGCCCTCAAGTCCCATTAGTTTCTAATTACCCTGTATGGTGCACCATCTTTTTCATATGGAGGCGCTTACCAAAAACCAATATTGGTTTTACAGTTAGTATAGGTGTTAAAGGTTCTTTTTCATAAATTAAATGTTGTAATGTCAGTGCTTAACTATGGGTATATGATTTCAGTTTCATCTGTTACATGTAATTTGATTAGTGAGTAAAATTTTATGCTGGCTTGTGAACATTAGAAGAAAAGATGAATTGTTTTGTAATATGAAATTTCTCAAATTATGTGTTCTTTAACATTCAATGATACTTCCATGTTTTGGTAAGTCTGAAGGTTGTGGTTTGTAACAGACTAGACTAACATTCACTGTGCATTGAAATGCTTCGCTGTTTATTGATACTTTTTGTTACGTAGTTTCAGTCATGATAGAAATTTAGGTTTGTCATCAAACATTGCTAATTTGAAGAAAAAATTAGTCTGTTATGTTAATAAGCACATGTTAGCATCGCAGATAGCATAGAGAAAGTTATTATTCTGATTACAACTGTTGATTTTTGATTTACAACAAAAAATGTCAAATGCACATATTGAGACCAATTCTGAGAAGTATTGTTGCTTGGCCACAGATCTAGTTTTAAAATGAAAGGATCAATATCATAGAAACAGTGTTACAAGCTGTACATACAAAAATAAAATTTGTCTTCTTTTTTGTTTTCCATTGTGAACTTTATATTAAAATTAATATACGAATGTCATTCAAATAAACCTGCACTTTGTTCATCTGACACATATAGTGACATGAACAGCTTGGTGCACTACAGAACTGCTTACAACAGAAAGGAGGGACGGACAGCCATGCACATGACTTGACACTCACCATGAGTGATCAGAAGCTCCAACTGTCTGTTGAGAAACGCATTACTATTTGTTTTCTCCCCAACAATGGTGTGAAATCAAGTGACATTTTGGAGGGATTCTAAGCGTAGTTCATGAACCCAAGAAGGCCATTACCAGGATTTTATCACAAGTGGTGATATGTTTTGGAAGTTACCGTTCCTTTTTATTGGATACATTTGAATACGGAAAAATATTGGTAAGGTGGGTTTCACGGCTTCCCACTGAGGCACAAAAGGCTGTGTGGAAAAATATCTGTCAATGACTTCTTAATCACTATGAATAAGAAGAAAGAGAAGCTTTTCTGGGCCGTATCATGACCGGCAATGAGATATGGGTAACTGCTATAACTCAGATAACAAGGGGGTGAGTATGGAGTGGAAAGAAACTTGGAGACATGTATTGATCAATGTCAAGAATCGATTTCTGCTAGGCAAGTTTTGGTAGTTTCGTTTTGGGACTAAAAAGATGTATGTATGTTTCATTACCTGCATGGTCGAAGGAAAGTGAATGCGGACTAATATTGCAAGCTACTTGTTGATGCTAAGGCTGCCTATCACAACAAATGATGCCAGCAGCCAATTCTCAGTGTCCTTCTCCTGCATGACAACACATGGCATGTACAGCAGCTCTAACACTTGAAAAACACACAAAGCTACATAGGAAGCTCTTGAACACTCCCTTACACTGCAGAATTGTCCCCATTTTTGTACCACATATTTAGTCCATTGAGAAAGGAATTATGGTGGAAACACTGGATAATGTCACTGGGGTTGAGCAGTATGTGCTCAGGTGGCTACAGGGGTATCTAGTTTTTTTTGTTCCATGAGAGTATCATGAAAAGCATTGTTACGATATTTCGATTTAAATTTTAAATGTTGCTTTTAATATTTAAGTTTAATCATGGTCTGATCATTATTGTGTTAGGACAGTCAGAGAAGTCACAGAAATTCAAAAACAACTTTAACAGAAAGGGAATAAGACTGAAATTAAAGAAGCTGCTGGCCTTAATGCTAAATAAGCCAAACACTGACAACACTTCTGCAGTACAAGCTACATAACACGCAGGCATGACTCCACAATCTTAGTCAGCAGTTCGGTGATGTCACAACTCAACGATTGTTTCATGTAGGTGCCAGGTATTTTAAAATATTCACATCTATGTGGCTCCAATCAGGCAACGTAAAAGCCATCAGCAAAATGGAATTGAATTGGAATAGAGGGAGTACATAATTCCCAAAGTGCACATAACTACTCACAATACCAATGGATTTCATAACAGCAGCAAGTCAGCTACACGTCAGCACCCATCAGTGTTTTCTAGACATGCTGATCAAAGTCTGACACAGTGACTCAAGGGATTTGATAAGGTCGCCAAATGCAATAGGTTGAGTGATATGATGCATTTGGAAAATGTGTACCTTTACTTGAACAGCAGCGGTTGCAGACCAACAAAGAGAAACTTGATAGTGTGGTATAATGACGTGTATGACTCAATGATTTTTGTTTGAAATATGACCATGTGCAGACTTCGTCACCTACGTCGTTTACAAAACACTTAAAAAAAATTATCTAAGTTCTTTTAAAGTTCTCTACAAAAGATTCTTGAACAAAACTGTAATTAAAACACCTTCAGTTGAGTTGTTTGTGCAAAATTAAATCACTCAACCCAACTGGTTTGCGCAAACTTTTGAAATTTAGGTGTCGATTTTTTCTTCTTGGAAATTATATTCTTGCAAGTTATCTTATTTTGCCCATATTAAAATCAGACTGTTAAACCTTTAAGATTAAAAAATCGAAATCAAACTCTTCTGAAAATTAATATCTTCAAAAAAAATTCAGTAATAATTCTCCCTCAGTATAACTCTTCATAAATAATTCTCGAACACGTATTTAAGGTTTAGAGCATACACTGTTTTATTGTCTTCATATGTGCTACATCCAGATGTGAACATCAGACTCGACATAACAGAACTGAACATTATACAACATGAATTAAACATTCTGTGATGTCAGTTACAAATTTTTATTTAATTGAATGTTGGAGGTTTGACACAACAACCCAGTTACAGAATCTTTTGCTGATCTTTGGCCATTGACCTGCGACATCTAGTGGCCAGCAATTTTCTTTCTGGTTCCAGCAGTGAAGATGCTGTTTCCGCAAGTTGCGCTGCTCTCTCCAAACATGAAACATACAAAACAAAAATACAAAACTTTAGATATTTTACAAACAACAAAATATTATAAATACATAAACAAAACACTAAATTAAACTTATATTTACCTGCAGACTGAGATGATCATTGTGGATGGGTGACGCTTTAATTTCGCGTCCCATTACAATAGCTGCGACAAATTCCAGACTGAACTGAAAAGAGCATTTGGTGACAAACAGCAGCTAGTCCTCGTAGCAGAAGAGCAATTGAGGAACATGGTCCAACGTCATAGGGAAACAACAAAGTTCTACACAGACAGAAGCCTACAAAATCTCACACATGATGAAAGGGTTTGCCCAAGAAATGCACAAACTCTTCTGATAAAGGATGTCACAATAATCAAGGAACTCATCAAATGATGCCAGCACATGGAGGAAATGCAGCAGAAAAGAATTAGAAGAAAGAAATAGGACCAACTCCTGAATGTGGTGTCTACAGTAGTTGTGTCTCTCATATGCCAGACAGTGAGAGAAGAGATACCTCTTTTATGGCAACCATGGATCACTTATTGTCATGAGCATACACTACTCATCCCCAAAGGTATACATATAGGGATAGCTGAAGTAGTCCATGGAGGGCAGCTTAATGCCATCAATGAAGAATCATTCTCTGCTACCACTACAGACAACATAGAAGAGGAAGCCAAGTGGGGAAGAACATCTGGGAGTGTTAGCTGCCCTGCGCCAGTTTTTGGATGCTTTCAGATCCTGGGTAGAGGAAAGACAGACTAAGTGACCCATGGTAAAACATGGTATCAACACTGAGGATCATGCAACAATTAGCCAGCTCTCGTATAGGGTGCCACTGCCTGAATGATGGACAATCAGATAGTGGACAAAGAAGACACTGCAAGTTGACATTATTGAACCTTCAGAGAGTACTTCATCCTCTCCTGTGGTCCTTGTGAAAAAGCAGTTGGTGCATGATTGTGTGTGGACTACTGATGACTGAACAAATTCAGAAAAAGAAGACTTCCCCTGTACTGATGACACCCTAGACTGCTTGAAAGGACCAAAGAATTTCTCAGCTGTAGACATTTAGACAGGCAACTGGAGAATCAAGGCTGATGGGGCTCAAAGGAAATATACTGCTTACGTATCGTTTACGAGTTCAAAGTTATGCCATTTGGACTGAGTAATTTTGCAGCAACCTTTGAACAAATGAGATAAAACCTGCTTTAACCACTTAAATGGGTGACATTCCTTTCCAGTGTGAATGACATTCTCATTTTTTTTCCCTAAGACATCTGAAGAATATCTATGCTGTTTGAGAACTGTTTTGAAACACATTTAGACTACAGGCCTATACCTGATGCCAGAAAAGTACCTCTTCGCCACCCAAGGAAATAAGATTTTGGTGCACCTGATCTATCTGTGAAGTGAGAAGTATTTTGGAATGTGCTCGTACTAGCAGTAATTCATAAAGAACTTCTATACCAAGGGATGACCCTTCCACAAACTGTTGTAGGGAGATGCCAGATTTTCATGGAAAGAGGTGGACGATGAGGCCATGGGTGTTCTGGTTGTACACAAAGTACCACTGGGCTGTGCCCATCTTACTTTTGAATGCGCTAGAGGTTTTTGTGAAACTGAGGGATTGGGTTTGTGTGCATGTTTTCTGTGTGTAAGCTCGTGTTTGGTGTTTTATGTATGCGTTATTGGTGTCTAAAGAGGTGTGTAAAGGTTAATTTTATGCATTTGTGAGAACCTTCTGGTGGTTTGTTTCCTAAATTTTGTACAAGAAAGTGGGGCAAACTTTGTGTTATTTCATAAAATTTTGTGAATTTTTATTGAATAAGTGTGTAAATGGTGGGTTGGCCTATAAAGTCTCTTATGTGTGTGTGTTGGGGACTTGTCTGCCAGCACCACAGATGACACAGAAAACTTTGTTCTGGAGATGTTGCAGTCAGGAGAGTGCTTTCTAATGCTATAGACCATACCTCCAAGCCATACAGGATGACTGGAAGTATTAGCGTTCTCGCTTCCCACGCCCGGGTTCCCGTGTTCGATTACCGGCGGGCTCTGGGATTTTCTCTGCCTCGTGATGGCTGGGTGTTGTGTGATGTCCTTAGGTTAGTTAGGTTTAAGTAGTTCTAAGTTCTAGGGGACTGATGACCATAGATGTTAAGTCCCATAGTGCTCAGAGCCACTTGAACGTGACTGGAAGTATGAGCTGGCGCCAGAGATGGAGTTTGCACAGGTTGGTTATACCATCGCCTTTCAGGAGTGGCTACTGCCTACAGAAGAGAGTGCAGCCCTTGTTTGCAGCTGTAGTGAGGTGCCTGTTCCAGGTAGATGATTGAATTTCTCCAAGTTAGCTCTCGGCTGTCAGTTGTGAGTTGATGATGTGGGCGTTCGATTTTAGGGGTGAAATAGATTGCTTGGCACTTTGTAGGGTTGATCTTAATTTTCAGCAGTTGCACCACTGGGTTATTTTGTCGAGATGCTGCTGGAGGTGGCAGTGTATGAGGAGGAGGCTACGACTGCTTCTGTATGTGGTGGTGTCATCTGCATAGAGAGCAACCTCACCGCCGGTCTGCCTAGGGATGTCATTTGTACATATGGAGTAGACTACAGGACCTAAAATGGAGCCTTGCAGGACTCCTGCCACAATCTGTCTGTCTGACTGGACTTGTCTCCATTCCTTATGAAGAACTGACATCCTGTAAGGAAGGAGTCAGTGATCCATGTTATATTATCTGGGCACCCTATCTGGTCAAGTTTGTAGATTAGGCCATCAGGCCAGACAAAGTCTAATGCTTTTTCTATGTCTACTGCTCCTGTTGCTTCTCTCCTTGCCCTGGTGAGACAAATGTGATGGCCGGCCGGTGAGGCCAAGCGGTTCTGGGAGCCACAGTCTGGAACCGCTCGACCGCTACGGTCGCAGGTTCGAATCCTGCCTCGGGCATGAATGTGTGTGATGTCCTTAGGTTAGTTAGGTTTAAGTAGTTCTAATTTCTAGGGGACTGATGACCTCAGAAGTTAAGTCCCATAGTGCTCAGAGCCATTTGAACCATTTTGAACAAATGTGTTCTACCAAGCAAAGAGAGTGTTGGATAGTGGAGTGTTCAGTGTGGAAACCAAAATGTTCGGGCATAAGGATGTTTTCAATCAGGAACTGATGGAGGGGTGAAAGGATTTTTAATTCCAAGAGATGACCTTTGCAGTTTTCTATGCTGAGGGGAAGTATGTGAGTTTCAAGCAGGCATCATTAATGCTTGCTGAGTAGGATAATGCGGGAGGGGGATGGTGTCTTTGGAGTGTGGTGCAGACGTGGTCAGGACCAGGAGCTTTAGGATTACCCTGCCACCTGATGAGTGCACATAATTTCGGCTTATTAATGGGTTCGAGTTCTATTATTGGGCGTGTATTTCTTATCTGAGTCACTCGTCTAATAACTATTCTCTCCTGCCTATCGCTCACCTCATCATGGATGACGTGAGTCCGGAATTGTAACTCCAGTGATTTCGCCATTATTATGCCTTTTCTTCTTTGTTGTATGCAAGACCATTCCCGCTGTGGAGTGGCTTGTTTTACCTGGCGGGATCTTTCCACTGCTGGGTTATTTTCCCGATTTTGTGTCTGGATATGTCTGTTTCGGTGGATCTTAGTTTCGCCTCCAGCAGCAGCTTCTGTGCTCTTCTAGTCGTTGTCTCACCTGGGTCTGTAGACTGTGGAGCAGGCAGCAATCAGCTGGGTCACAGTAGCATTGTCACAGCCTATGCCTCCTGCATATGGCGACTATGAGGTCCCAGCTGGCAGGGGGCAGGTCCCTGGTGACAGGATCAGTAGTTATCCTGATGCTAGTTGCTCGAGCACAGGCGTGGAGGATGCCAGTAAATTTCTCAGTGGCTTCGTCTGCATCCCCTACTGTCCACCATGTGATCTCCCACCAGGTAGGTATATCTGCCCGTTTTGTGATTACTTGTGTGTTTGCCATCCTCCTGACATTGTGGTCGACACTGGCGAGATTCAGCTCGACAGGATTGTGGTCGGAGTCCAGCTGGTAGTGCACTGTGGCTGCCGCATCAAGATCCAAGTTTTTCGTGACAAAAATGTTTAATATGTCAGAATTTCTGTTCATGTTGCCAGGAATATGTGTGGGCTCATCTGGGGCGATGACACTCAGTGTGGCATGCCCCTCAATGAACCCTCGCAGAGTCCTGCCATTTGTGTTCTCAGCATGACAGCGCCAGGCTCTATGTTTCAAATTTAGGTCCCCTCCAACCAGTACATGACTGCCAACCCTAAGCAGTGCCTGAAGGTCTTGTGCAGTGATACATGAAGTGGGGGGATGGTAGGCCAAAATAACTTGCCAAAGGTTTTGGCCAATTTTGATTTCTACACCAGCAGACTCGATAGTCTGAGTCTGTGAAAGTTCCAAGGATTGGAAGCACCTTCTACCCTTAGCAAAAACCGCTGTCCCGCTGCCTGGGCAGTCCACACAGTCAAACTGGTGGATGGCGTAGTTTCTGACAGCAAATTGGTTGTCAGGCTTCAGGTGCATTTCCGTCACACACATAATATTGATGGCATGTCGGTCCAGACAGTCTCACAAAAGGATTTTGCTGGTTTTAACACTGTTGGCATTCCATGTTGTGATTTTTATTCTTGTGTACCTGGGGAGATCCATCAAAGCATGTCATTAATGCTATTGCTCCTTCAGCAATAATCATGAATTTTGTCAGGGTATCAGGTGCAGCTCAAAGCTTTGCCAAGGTCTTGTAATGCTATTGTAAATATAATACTGTCATTAATGAATATATTTTAAAATTTTTTTGTTCTGTAATAATTTTGAAAAATTAAGCAAATACTATAATGAGAGTAAGCTTTTGTTAAGTGTAGTTTATCTGTTTAAAATAACCTCTTTGACGTATGTGGAATAAATGTATTAAAACATATTTTGTAAATAATTATGTAATATCTCAAGTATAACTGTAATTAATTATGTCAATTTTGTATGTATATGCTGTCATGCAATTGTAGATGGTTCATACTTAGGGTTTTTGTAAGCAGAAGTGTAAATTGAAAGGTTGTAGAGATCATAGGTAGAACAGAACTCCGTTCTGTGGTGTAATGGAAAATGTGGTGGGACGTGTGAGTGAGAATTGGCATGCAAGGGGCTCAGTCAGTCGGTAGCTGCCATGCAAGTGGTAACACACATAACGTTGGTCAAGCACTAGAGGCCCCAAATTTACCTGCATGACTGGATTTTGGCCTCGGACATGTTCTACATGATTGGCGCAGTATGGCAATAAATTAATAGCTCAGAAATTTGCAGTTTTATCATCGCCACCAAGAGGAAGACAGAGATATTTACATCAAGAGCCGTACCTGCACATTGTTACTATGCAGCACCGCCTCACGTCACCTTTGACATCTGTAACAGGCAAAGTACTTAATTTAGAAGTGTATGAACCATCCATCTTCAATCAGTGGATTATAAGTGTTAAATGTACCTTTGTGTTTAACCATAATTTTCCTATTTCATTTACCTCAGTAGGGTCCTTACCTAAATGAATTTATTCTTAGTATCCTGATGTTTATTGAAGCTTGAATAATAGTAAATTACTGGAAATAGTACTGTTTTGGTAGTAAATTCTGTAAATCATTATTAAATACTAAAGTTTGCATGTATCAGTTTAAGGGCCACCGCTTTGCGTGACCTTGAGGAAAAGTTTTCAATAGGATTTCTGCAAGTAAAGTAACACAATTGTTTAACTGCAACAATCTTAACAGTAATTATTCATGTTGCTTCTCCATGTCAAAGAAAGGCAGACAAATATTGGTGTTAGTAAAACATTAACAAATAACAGTTGTAAAGAAATGAAATTTAGTCATGTTAAATAATAGTTTTGGCCATATGAATGATAGCTATAAGTTTAATATTTTTTTGTATCTTTGTTGAAACATATGTGTGTCTTCTTTAAATAATTACTGAAGTATAGTGATAAATTCCATAAGTAACAGAAAGTGGAATTAATAGTACTTACTGCCAAGTGACCATATTAAATGGAAATTAAGTGGTTGTGTTTAAATTACGTAGTAAGTGAAAGTAGTTATTTATTCAGTGTCGAAAATTGACTTCATCTTTTTGTGTAGACACTGCGCCAAATTTGGGCTGATGGCCATTTTATTAAGCGAAACAGTTTATTGTTATAACAGGCTTTGTATGACTAAAGGTTTCAAAAAGTAATTATTCTCACTACTTTTCCCACAAACTGTGTGATTCAGAGAAAAATAGTTTGATACTTTACCATTAGGTTGAACACGGTTAAAATCTATCTCTGAGAGTCGATGGTATGGAGTGTTAGTGTTGCATAATTTTGTGGTGGTGTTCCTGCCACTACTTACTACACAGTTCTGACATTCCAAATCGCGGATCTTTCATCTTTATAGTGGTAGAACTGGGTACCATATTGACGAGAATGCAAAAAATGCCGTTGCAGTGTCCTTAAAGGTGTTAAAGAGGGTCACAATGCTGAATCCTGAAAACAGTTACTGCAGCTCTCTCAGTTCGTCAAGGAACATGGCTGGTTGAGGGCTGGGAGAAGACTGTGGCTGTCTGGTAGCAGCCTCTGTGCCCTGGGGTGGGGAGGGCTGTGGTGGTGGGGCAAGTGGATGTCTGTTTTCGCGTTTTTACCTTTGTAATGTTTGTGGAGAAATGTCTGTAGGAGCCTAGAGACTGGACACCAGAGCAGACTGGGACTTTTGGTTTACCCACTGTGTCAGTATCGGTTTCTGGAGTCAGACTGACACTGCCAACGGACGCTGGATGTTCATTTGTGTGCACCGTTAGGTCTCCCTGAACAGCGCCAGCCCTAGCATAAACTACACGCTGGTTTCTGGATAGTACCATGAGCACTGGTGAAGGAATTTCCCTACTCTTGGAGGAGCAGGAAGGATGCCCTGTGGCAGTTTCTGACTGGGACACATTGGTGGCAGATCAGACAACTCAAAACAAGAGCAGCACAGCCCCCGCAGCCCCCTGCTGCCAGTAGACTGGTAAGAGCTGCGCCACAAAGGGACCACACCTAGGTACCACCACAATATATTTGCTGCGCACACGCAAATGATGTGCTTCCGCACACAGCAGTTCTGCTGCACTGTGTATACACAGTGGACATGAAGAATTTTGCTCCACTACAGCAAGTGTAGCGTGTCCAAAGAACAGCAGCCAGCAGCAGAGCATCCGCTTGCCATGAGTTCTCTCCCTCAAATGAAAGAGGTAGAAGAAAGATCTTTTCTCACCCTCAAGGAGACACTAACATCTTCTCCAATCATATCATTGTATGTTGAGACTAAAATTCACACAAAGACTAGCGTTTATGGTATAGGTGGCAGTTCTACTGAAAATTCAGGAAGGTATAGAAAAGGTGATAACTTATTCTTCCACAGTACTCTCCAAGTCCATGATGAACTACTCTGAAGCTGAGATTGAGTGCCTTGCACCTGTTTAAAACAAGTTTTGGCTGTATTTATTTGGTGAACAATTCATTTTATGATGAACCACCATTCTTTCTGCTGGCTGATGAGCCTGAAGGATCCACCAGGACTAGCCGGATGGGCACTTAGGATTTGGAAGTACAACATAACAGTGCTATACAAAAGTGGATGCAAACACAAGGATGCCAACTGCCTTTCAAGGAATCCTTTGTCAGAATGCAGCAGCGTGAATGATATCTGTGTGATCATTGCAGTAAATGACATTGCCACTGAACAGGGGGAAGATCTAGTACTAACAAAAATTGGGGAACCATTGAAGAAGGAGGAACCAATGAAAGAAGAATTTCAGTTGTGAAATAGACCATTGTATAAGAGGAGCTGTGAGCCAATGGGATGGAAATAGTTGCTCATTATCCCAGCTATTCTATGTCCAAGTATACGCATGGTGCTCCGACATCTGGTCACCTGGGATTCCTGAAGACACTAAGCAGACACAGTACAGGTATCACTAGTCAGGTCTCTACTGATCTGTTAGACACTAAAGACACTGTGTGAGTGACAGTAAGGAGTGGCAATGATGGAAGCATGTGCCACAGTTATCACCATGGTATGTGGTACCAATCTTGCCTGAAGCAGTGTCATTCCACTGAACTGGAATCAATCTTTTGGGGAGGTTCCCCAACGCAACTAATGGGAATGATGGATAATGGTTTCAACTGACTACCTCACCAACTGTGTTGTCACTAAGGCTGTGCCAGCTGACGAGGCTCTGGAAATTGCAAAGTTTCTTGTAGAAGACATCATTTTGAAGCACAGATAACCCCATGTGATGATCACTGAGCATGGAAAATTTTTGCAGTTGGACTAGTATCAGAAGTAATTTGACACTTCAATATCACCCATAGAATAACAGTTGCCTAACATACACAAGATGAGTGCCACCACAGAATGCTTTAATAAGATATTGGCAGATATGCTCTTGATATACACTGATTTTGAATGCCGAGGCTGGGCATACAATACTGCCTGTTGTGGCAGACTAATACAACATGGTGAAGCAAGACACTGCAGACTTCACACTGTTCTTTCTGCTCCACAGTTGCAAGGCTGATGCAGTAATGCATACATTGTTCCCGTTTCAACTCAACGATATCAGGATGACTATATGGACACCTAATCACCACGACTGAAGAAGCAAGACAGGTGGCTGGCATACAAACTCTGGACACCTAGGAGGAAGACTGAGAGCACTATAACACCAAGCAACAGCCAGTAACATACAGCCTGGGAGAGTTGAGATGGATTTTTACACTACTGCTGGAAGTGCAACTATCAGAGAAGTTATTAAAGCACTACTTTGGGCCGCATCATATCCTTTATCGTTGTCAGAGATCACATATGAAGTCAAAGACAAGAGCAAAGAGAAGTGGTCCATATCTTCTGTATGAAGCTGTACTACAGTCGCAAGGTGTAAATTGATGATGGGGCTTCTTGTTCAAGGAAAATGAAGGCCCATTTGACAATCAGAAAGCTTTAATGATAATGGTTGTGATTATGATTTTAACAGAACTAAACACCTTGATTATCAGTTCTGCATTATACTGGGAATTCACATGAAATTATTTGGAAGGAGAACAGGAGAAATGACATCGAGGTTTGTGATCTTGTCAAAATGGTTGAAAATTCACATCACACTAACCTAAGTCAGATGGTAGAATGTGAGATAAAATTCAGGAAGCTAAAATGTGTAGCTGATCACTGAAGGATACCCCATGAAGGGTCATCATAGTCAGTACTACGAAAAGTGGGTGAGAAAATGAAAACTTTATAAACTAGAGAGTCAATTAAATAAAATACATACACAAAAAATTAAAAAATGTATAACAATGCAGGGGAAGAATGCAGTTGGAGGCCATTCAGGGCACATGTTGCAGTGAGAGACACTTCCCCTCTCACTCACATCTGGACACCAAATATTTAGATGCATTACATTTTATAATAAAACCAACATTCCCTCAGGAATTTGCTATCTGCTATCACATCGTCTGCAAGTACTTGTGGCAGGGAAGTAGATAGATTGAGGTCTTGTCTCAGAATAACCAGCATGGCTATCATGAGATGGAAGCGATACATTGAGCTTGACACAAAAGGAACTCGTGGATAAGCCTGGAGCAGTCAATACACAGTTGCCACAGTACGATGACGTCTTTCAAAGAGCCTTGGAGAGAAGTACTCCATCCCTTGGTGGTCCCCTTGATTGGTTTCATCTTGCTTAGGGCAGGTAGCTTGTGATTCTGCAACCCAGGTTTTCAGAATCTGATGTTGCATTTGCCATCGTAGGTTTTTACCTGGTACTCCAGGTTCAAGTTTGTCTCTTGTGGTTGCTTCTTTACCTAATTTGTCAGTGAGTTCATTGTCTAGAATACCAATGCAGCTTGGTGTCCATATCAATGTTACTGTCATTGCGTAGCTGTGGAGGTCAACTAATAGGTCTTGGTTGATATTGCCCAAAAGGTTTCTGGAGTAACACTGAGATATGCCTTGGTTTTTTTGGTTTGGTTTGATTTGTAAAGGGACCAACCTACGTGGTCATTGGTCCCAGATATGATTTGTAAGTAGCTCATGGGGTCACCACTAACCAAAGTTCCTTTGTGGTGTGAGTTATATGTACAGCAGGGCCCATGATATAGTGCATGCCTTTGTGCCACTTTCTGATCGTAAAAACATAACCTACACTATGATTGACTTTTGATCCATTCATGTAGATGTTTGTTGAATTTGGGTTGTTGCAGAGAACTGAATGGAATAGGCATCTGAGATTGGGGGGGGGGGGGGGGGGGTATCAGTATTTTCCTTAGGTCCACAAATGCCAATCTTAGTCATGGGACAGGGTACACAGGATAGGGGGTGATGAGAGGGAGTACTGTATACATGACAATAGGGGGCAGTTGGAGGTCTCTGCATAAAGGTTCCAGTTGTATCCCAGCTGATATACCAATTTTTGGGTTATTCGTAAACAGTACAAACTGTGGGTTGGGAAACAGAATTTAGAGGTATGTATAGGCAAATATCTGACAGCTAGTGACTGCACAGTTTGCTAAGAGTTGCTAGCATCTGACCCGTAAAGGTAGGATGACAGATTCAACCATGAGGCTGTATACAGAGCTCATATGGAAAGGTCCAGTTGCCATCCACACACTACTTTCCTGGACAGTGTCTAACAAGATCCATACTGATGGTGCTGCCTACCCGTAAGCAACACATCCATAGTCCAAGCAAGATAAAATCAAAGCTTTGTAGAATCGCAGATGAATCTTGTGGTCTGCATCCCAGGAGTTGCTACTGAGAAATGTAGGGATATTAAGTTCCTCGTGAAGTTTGCCTTGACCTGCCATACATATTGTAACTATGTTAACTTGTCAAATAAAAGAGCTAAAAATTTGAAAGTTTCAATGACTTCAAGTAAATGGTTACCAAGATCTTGTTCTGGGTGGAGATGCGCAATCATGAGTGTACAAAACTGCATGACACATGTTTTCATGGGAGACAACTGATATCCATTATTCAGAGCCCTGTTATGTACTGCCCTTATACCCCCTTGAAGTTGGCACTCTGTGATGCACAATAATGTAGAGCTGTAACACTGAGAAACATTTTCCACAAACTCTGTCATTGATGTCGTGAGTCCCACTGCATTCACAGTACCATTTATTGAGATAGTGAAGAGGATTACTCTCAGAACCGATCCCAGAGGGACTGCAGTTTCTTATACGTAATGGTTGCAGAGGACTGGAACTATCAGTGGAATAGAAAATACTGAATAAAAATGGATAAGCAGTTTTGGAAGCCTCATTCATGCAGAGCAGACAGGATGTGATCTCACCAGGTGGTATCGTACACCTTCTGCAGGTAAAAGAACATAGTGGTCAGGTGTTGACAATGCAAAAAAGCATTACATATTGCAGATTCCAGATGAATTAGTTGGTCTATTGTGGACCAGAATGCCCAAAAGCCACTTTGAAATTTGTGGTAAATCTTCTCTGTCATTCAGGCATCCAGACATAAAGACAGTTGTCAGTTTATCATTCTTTTGAATAATTCACACAGCCTATTTGTTAGAGAAATTGGTCAGTAATTAATCATAATTTGGGGGTCTTTTCCTGGTTTCAGCATAGAAATAATAATACCCTCCCTCCTTGAGGAAGAGAGGAGGGGGTTGGGGACTCCCCTTCCCACCAAATGTGGTTGAAAAACCCAAGATTTGTTTTATGATGTTGTTTCCAAGGTTTTTGAGCATCTGATTATCGGTTTTATATGGGTCAGGGGCTGTGTTGCGACACTGCGGAACTCCCATGCATGAAAGGGGAACATTGTATGACTCAAGGCCTTGTGCACTGAAGGATAAGTAGTTTCACTCCACCAGGCATTTTCAGGTCAGGAAATTAATGGTGGTAGGTACTGCATGTGGATTGTTTGGTCAAGTGTACTTCAAACATTCAGCAATGACTGTGGGATCAATGCATATGTTGCCATTGAGGGAGATGTGCCAGTAGCCTTTGTGAACCGTGGATGACTAGAAATGAGAGGGAGGTTAGTTCTGTATGTAAGAAGGGTATAAGAATGAACCCACATTATTATAGAGTCATATCCTTAACATTGATATGCTTTCGAATTCTTGAACATATTGTAAGTATGAATACAATAAGTTTCCTTGCGACAGAAAAGCTCTGTGCACAAATCACCATGGATTTAGAGGGCATCACTCATGTGAAACTCAGCTCACCCTTTTCTTGCACTGTATCCTGTGAACCACACATAAGGGGAACAGGCACATTCCATATTCCTCTATTTCCAGAAAGTATTTGACATAGTGCTGCACTGCATACTGTTCATAAAAGTCCGACCATACAAAATAGGTTCCTAGATATGTTAGTGACATGAAGACTTCTTAAGTAATTGAACCCAGTATGAACATTCATCATGTGGAGTGTGCTAGGGAAGTGCGATAGGACCAATTTTGTTCTCTGAATACATACATGGTCTGACCAGCGAACAGCAATCTGTGACTGTTTGCTGAGGAAGCTGTAGTATAGTGTAAAGTGTCATCATTGAGTGACTGTAGAACAACACATGATGAGTTAAACAGAACTTCTATTTGCTATGATGAATTTTAGCTTGCTTTAAATGGTAAAAAATGTAAGTTAGTATAGAGGAGTAGGAAAAATAATCCTGTAATGTTCGAATACCGTATTAATGGTGTGTTGCTTGACTGTGTCAAGCAACAAGACATACAGGTGTTGGGCTTGTATCAATTCTGAGGTGCCAAGACCAGCCTCATTTAAACTCTTCTGTTAGGAGAGTTAATTTAGAGGTGGAACAGCTGCTTGAATCAAGTATGGGGTCTCATATCAGTGTGATACCTGTTGACTCTGTCAGCAGGTGTGACTATACTAGACATAGACTCCACCTCAACAGGAAAGGGGAGAGAAAACTAGGCTAATAGCAGTTATCAGCCACCATTTCCCTACAGGCAGGCTATTGCAATCACCTGCACTTAATCCGTGTGGCTTCTGGCTGTGGGGCTATCTGAAAGATGTTGTGTTCAGTGTTCCGATTGGAAACTTAGCTGCCTTGAAGGCATGCATTTCGCAACACATTCTGACTGTTAGAGGTACATGATACCCTCTACCATACACCTTTTGGTGGTTGAAGGAGTATGTTTGTATGTACGCTCCTGGAAATGGAAAAAAGAACACATTGACACCGGTGTGTCAGACCCACCATACTTGCTCCGGACACTGCGAGAGGGCTGTACAAGCAATGATCACACGCACGGCACAGCGGACACACCAAGAACCGCGGTGTTGGCCGTCGAATGGCGCTAGCTGCGCAGCATTTGTGCACCGCAGCCGTCAGTGTCAGCCAGTTTGCCGTGGCATACGGAGCTCCATCGCAGTCTTTAACACTGGTAGCATGCCGCGACAGCGTGGACGTGAACCGTATGTGCAGTTGATGGACTTTGAGCGAGGGCGTATAGTGGGCATGCGGGAGGCCAGGTGGACGTACCGCCGAATTGCTGAATACGTGGGGCTTGAGGTCTCCACAGTACATCGATGTTGTCGCCAGTGGTCGGCGGAAGGTGCACGTGCCCGTCGACCTAGGACCGGACCGCAGTGACGCACGGATGCACGCCAAGACTGTAGGATCCTACGCAGTGCCGTAGGGGACCGCACCGCCATTTCCCAGCAAATTAGGGACACTGTTGCTCCTGGGGTATCGGCGAGGACCATTCGCAACCGTCTCCATGAAGCTGGGCTACGGTCCCGCACACCGTTAGGCTGTCTTCCGCTCACGCTCCAACATCGTGCAGCCCGCCTCCAGTGGTGTCGCGACAGGCGTGAATGGAGGGACGAATGGAGATGTGTCATCTTCAGCGATGAGAGTCGCTTCTGCCTTGGTGCCAATGATGGTCGTATGCGTGTTTGGCGCCGTGCAGGTGAGCGCCACAATCAGGACTGCATACGACCGAGGCACACAGGGCCAACACCCGGCATCATGGTGTGGGGAGCGATCTCCTACACTGGCCGTACACCACTGGTGATCGTCGAGGGGACACTGAATAGTGCACGGTACATCCAAACCGTCATCGAACCCATCATTCTACCATTCCTAGACCGGCAAGGGAACTTGCTGTTCCAACAGGACAATGCACGTCCGCATGTATTCCGTGCCACCCAACGTGCTCTAGAAGGTGTAAGTCAGCTACCCTGGCCAGCAAGATCTCCGGATCTGTCCCCCATTGAGCATGTTTGGGACTGGATGAAGCGTCGTCTCACGCGGTCTGCACGTCCAGCACGAACGCTGGTCCAACTGAGGCGCCAGGTGGAAATGGCATGGCAAGCCGTTCCACAGGACTACATCCAGCATCTCTACGATCGTCTCCATGGGAGAATAGCAGCCTGCATTGCTGCGAAAGGTGGATATACACTGTACTAGTGCCGACATTGTGCATGCTCTGTTGCCTGTGTCTATGTGCCTGTGGTTCTGTCAGTGTGATCATGTGATGTATCTGACCCCAGGAATGTGTCAATAAAGTTTCCCCTTCCTGGGACAATGAATTCACGGTGTTCTTATTTCAATTTCCAGGAGTGTAGATGAAAGTATTTAAGACTAGGAGGCATAGGCTCTCATAGATGAGATGCACTTTTCCCAGAACTCTTGCTTTCTTTTCATCATTAAAACCCATGACTTCACTCAAAGTCCCTTGAATGCTACTAAATGTTCCACAGAAGGATAGCGTTTGTGCTTTTAGAGTGCCTTTTGACTTTCTTTTAACAGCTGTGACTATTTCTTCTGACAACTATGGCACAGGTTTCCAGTGGGAATAGCCTTGAGAATATGATGAATAGTATCTTGTACTACTGCTTTGATATCATTCTCTTTACTGGTTTCAGAAGTTTCTTTGAAGGTGAAAGCTTGCCAGTCGGGTTATTAAAGTCACATTCATGGTACATGTTCCATTGGCTGATTGTTTCAGAAAGAGAAAGTAATAAGAAAGTGGTTATTGTTACAGAGGTCGACATGGATGGTGCAAGGATGAAATGCTTGGGGTGCAAACTGTATCATCTGTGATTGAGTATGTTCCATGAATCATACTGATAAGTTGCAGCTCCAGTGTTAAGGAGGCAGACTTTCAGTTTTGAAATTAATTGGCCTATTACATGGCCCATGCTAGATGTGGTTTCATTGCCCCACAGAGAATTGTGGGCACTGAAATCTTATAGTAGGAGGGGGAGGGGTGGAAGCAGCTGTTCGACTAGCTACTATTTCCACCAACTCAATACGGTATTGATCTATTTGGGGTAGACAGATGTTATATACTGTCATCCTAACTGACAGGTTGACACAAACAGCCAAAACGTATAATACAGGGGTTTGTAGCACCTGCTCACTAAAGGACAGTGCATATGAGTGTGCAGAATCTTCCAGATGTCCTCTCGACATTAACACAATTTTTACGGTATGATCTGTAGTTTTTAATTGTAGGGAGTTAGGTTTCTGAGAAACATGTCTCCTGAAGTACCACAGTAATTACAGAGTAAGTAGGAATTAACTGACGGAGTTTGGTCATTGAATGAATGTCAGATTGAGATCTGGGGAAGTGGAGGGGAAATGGGAGCATGAATTAGTTTGCTACAGTGTCGTGTTATACCTACATTCTCTGTAGAGTTTGACATCATATTAATTGGGTGGAGTCATTCATACTTTTTCTTAATATCTCAGTTAGACAGTCTATCAAGCATTTCATATTCCTGCAAATTCTTATCCCACTTGAAAAGTGAACGTGTTGGTGAATGAGGGGAGTGGACAGTTGACACATGTAGGGAGCTGTTTGCAAGGGCTGCCCTTATGGGTTGTCTTCCACATACTAAACAAGTAGTCTCATTACTACAGTGAGAGGATGAGTGTCAAAACCTATGGCACCTAAAACACCTCATAGGAGGAGCGAAATAGGGCTTGATGTCACACTTATAAACTGTGGACATAAGTTTCTCAGATAAAACATTTCCTTTGAAGACTAGGATGAAAGCTCCAGAGTCCATCCTATTATCCTTAGGCCCTCTCTGAATGCAACCAATAAAATGGAGTCCATGCTGCCATTCTTCATCTCTTTGTATCATTAGATCCCAGTCGAAGGTGACACCTTGGTTCCTGTTGAATGTGGTGTAAGGAGACATGTTAACTGGTATATTCCTGAGCTTGTAACAGACCTGAAGCGCCTGTGATTGGTTAACACTCAAAGTTTTGATCAACAGTGATCCATTTCTCATTTTCTCTATTACAACAACATCTCCAAATCTATCCTCAGTCTTTTTATAGGAAAAATGTGACTTCATTGCAGCAAAAGATTGTCAGTCTGGAGAGTACCAAGAACTGCACAAACTGCTCACCTCCATTTATCCGTACATGATTTTCAATTCATAGTTTGACCAAAGATGGAAAAACCAAGGGGTTGTGAGCCTCTGGGTTAAAGCTTTGCTTCCTATGTGCTGAGAGAGCCATGTTGGCACAGCCACCAGTATATGTGACTTTGAGGCATTTCATTGCGAATGTTCTGCCTTACTCAGATAGGAGACTCTCTCCACAGGCACCAATCCTCTTGGCCCCCTCTGCAATTTGTTACCTATGGACCAGAAGCTGCTTCTCTATAAGACATTATTTGTTTCATTATTCATTTCCTACCCTGAGTCTGTGCTATCAAATTGATTTATTTGGCAAATAAAACAGTATTCAAGCTTTATGGCACTGTAGTGGTAGCTTATTAAAATGTGTTACGAAAAGAAGTGACCAAAGTTCAGAATCCTGAGAAATATTCCAAAATATTATTCTGACAACAACTTTCACTTAAAATTAATTTTAATTAATTAAAACATAGATGAAAAATGCAAACAACTATCATAATACTCTGCCTAGATGAAATACAGTAGTGTTGTAATGTTCTGATCAAATAGAATCATTTGATGTATATCATGATAACATTCTATCAGATTTTATTTTGACATTTCTGTAGTGATTTTTGTTATCTATGATTCTAGCCCATTCCACCCCTTTCAACACGGTTTGGTCGAAACATTATACAACTCAAATTTGCACACAAACTGAACTGGGACTTTATGAGGGATTCTCATTGTTTTTGGATACGCTAAACTATCTGCATTATTAGCCATGAACATGAGATAAGGTTACATAATACTTAATTTCAGTCATCAGACACAATGTAATTCTGACATAGTGCTTGTTTGACTCCATGGGAATGACATCATTGGCCATTATAATAAAAGCAGCAGCCTCATCTGAAGGTGGGTCTATTTGGCAGTAGCAGTTGCATGGGTTATTGTGGTGAGTCTTGGTAGACTGATATGCATACTACTGTTGTAGCCTATGGTGAAGGTGGCAATGCTGACTTACAGGAGTAGCAATATGCTTCAGTCTTTCAGTTCATCTATGTCATGGCATTTATGGACAGAACATTTATAAACCAAGAATACTCAAGGTGTTTATTATTATTTATAAATCTAAAAGATAATCTCAGAAATAGATATGATGCCACTGACATGCCACCTACACAATAAATGACTACAAACTAACTATATCCACAGGAGTTGTGGATTAAGGAATCTACATTATTAGTGGAGCCTCTAATTAATGCCAGCTAAAATAAACACTAAGTAGATCTCATGTCCTATATCTATTTTTCACTGGGCTGAAGCTTACATTCTTCTGACTAAACACATAACTCATCATTGGAGCATGCAAAATCTTCTGATGACATGACACTGACAAAAAATAGAGTCTTTTGGCCTCACTTCTTCAAGATATCCACCCATTCTTGGGCAGTGTATAAAAACTGCACATGTCAGCAAGCATACAAAAAACTGTCTGCGCAGACTAAGGCTGCACCTACATTGCATCCCAAAGTCGTCCGTTTTGATCTGGTCCGGCGCCAACTAATGCTGGAGTAACAAACAAACACCAGGGGGCTAATGCATGTGCCTACATTTGAGGGAGAAGCACAGTATGACTTTATCCAGCTGGATTGGCCAACCAAACATGTTTGTTTCCAGCTCGGCAGTGCAGTCTGGCAGAACACCAAGAATGGGATGATAGACAAGGAATTTCTAATTCATCTCATGAGGAATGAGCCTTGCTTGTGGGACCAGTGGATTAAAGGCTACCATAACCAGGATATTAAGTAAGAACTGTGGGAATTTATTGGGGACCAACTATCAGTCAAAGGTAAATATTGAAATTATGTTTTAATAGTTTTAATGTTTGCTTTTAAATCACTACTTGTTACTACAAACTAGTACTAATTTTGATCACAACTTCAAAAATGATGATAGATCATCAAGTTTTATCCAGACACACCTGGATGTCCTTTACCAGCATTACAACTGTCACCTTACCCATCACCAGGTACATCTAATTATGCCAAAGATTTGTCTTCCTTTGTGAGCATGGTTCAAATGTGTCCTCCTGCTGAACAACTTGATGGCAACTCATATTAATGGGCTGTCCCTAATGTACTGTTAATGTGTATTTATGTATAAAGTAGATGTTTATTTTCCACAGTTATCCTCATCACATTCAATGCTGACATTTGTCAGTCTTGAACCAAACAAATGTTTCATTGTGATTTTCAGATCATACATAGATACTTGTTTGCTAATAGTGCCTAATATTACTGCGAAGGAATGTTAACAAATATATGTCTATGTTAATAAATATATTTTATTGTAACTGATGCCAGAATTTATTTATAATATTCTAATATTATTTGACCAGTTACGCCACTCACAATAACAAAACGGCTACCAGCTGTTTTTAACGTTGACTTACCTGAGTGTGATATTAGGTTTTTCTTCTGGAGTGATGCATTCCCTGAAGTTGGAATGCCCGTTATATCATCTCTTATGCCTTCAGGTATATAGTCAAACTTTTCTATACACATGCAGTAGTAGTCTTTGAACGTGTCTGGAAAATTTCACAGTGACTGGCAGGTTGTAAAAAAATTCCCCTGCAAATCAGTCTTCATTAAAATGATGCACCCAACTCCTTTTCCTACATCTTTTAAGGTGAACGTTTTTGTCTAGCAGCAGCCAACACAAAAAAATCGTTATCCGAATCACTCATAATAGCTTCTCAACAACTGAAACTGCTGACCTATAGTGTGTAATTGAGTCCAGTGTGGAAAATCATGAATGATGACAGTACACTGGGTTGATGCTCAGTGTAATTTTTTCCATTGTGTATGTGAGGGTGGCTGGCATCCAGCATCGTACGTGTGTCAGCTGTGCAACATTGCTGGATTGGCTCAGATCCAGTGTAGGCATTCATGTCAGATGATGCTGGGGCACGTTTATCGCCCTCCACTGGACACGTCCATTTTGGACAACTTCCAGATGCAATGTAGGTGCAGCCTAAGTTGACACACAGTGTGTTGGCTAATGGGAGTGGGTGTAAAGGCATTTCCCATTTACAGTCAGTCCCATTAGCTAGTGCGACAAGTGTCTGTAGTATGCACAGATGGTACTTCTCCACAGCACTTATCACTTGGCATCATGGACTGTCCAGAAAGTGGGAAATAGTGCTCAACAGTATAAAACCTTCTTTTTCCAAGAAGCAGCATCTAAACATACACAACGTTCCAGTTTTTGTTTTGCCCAGAGCAGGTGTCTGTAACTGTGATCAACTTACTCCCTCATATATTGTAATCTTTAAAATACTTCAGAAACTACTTATTTCTCGTTTCCTCTGACCCCCTTGACAGTATTGTATCATCCCAAACAAAAAAATGACCTTGTGATGAGTTACAAGGATGAATGCTGAAGATATATGTCCACAATTTTCTCTTATGCAACAATGGCGCTGTAGAGAGTTAAGGTGTGAGTGATGCCTATTGTAGATTAAAAGTTATTACATCGAAAACATTATCAAAAACTGCCTGCTCTATTAGTAATTTTATATTATTTTGCAATACCTGGGCTTTTGTGAGATGTAATTCCTTCCATATATTTATTTCTCTTATTTTTTCCAGATCAGTTTTCACTGCTATTAGTTCAACTTCATTTGAGTCATACTTTAGGCAAGTATATTGAAACCTTCAGTAAAAATGCAGTGTAAATTATCAAAAGATATAGGCTCTTATTTAATGTCAGGATAGTATTCATCTTTATAGTGGATATACAAATTTTGCATGGAGTATCTTACTGATACATATAATTTATCACCACTGTCTTCTCTATGGAAATGAGTTTTGTATTGTGGAATACCTTCTTATGTTTCTTAACTAACTACATGCTTTCTTCTGAACAGGCACATGGTCTGTGCTTGTGTTTGCTTCTTATGTCTTCTGGTGAAGTATCAGCCACTGTTCACATTTTTGATTGCATATTTTCTACTCTACTTCTGTTGTGATGCAAACAGGGGATGCATAAATATGGTCCTTTACAGACATCAGTGCTTCCAAAATGTTTTATAACACTGTAGTGCATAGTGTTGTCATGCCTGCTAATTTTATTGCTTGTTTATGTTCTTTTTATGACTTTGTGACAAACAAACTGGGATAATTTTTCTTCCCCTCTTGTTTTGCCATCTGCCTCTGTAAAATTCATTTTTTCACTTTTAATTAATTACCATTAACATACATGAGTATATTCTGCATTTTCACAAAAGAGAAAGGTTGGCCCTCAGTCTTAAAGAATAGGCTATAACACCGGGTCTAATTTTGTGCTTAGTTTTATGAATGTAATTGATTTTCTAATTTAGTTTGACTATACCTTGTTAGTATCTTTTGTTATAGGGTGAAATCAGTAATTGTTTCATAACTTAAATTCTGTTGTTGACTTATAAACAAATATAAATTTTATAATAACTGTAAACATTTGGAGGAACAACTAATAGTATTCTTAAAGGATCTATTTGGCTCTATTTGAAAACATGTTAGCAAAGCCAACTATTAATTAATTCCAAAATAATTAACAGCTTTGTCAAAAGTATTGTTTGTGTAACAATATTTGTTAATTTCATCATTTAAGTGAATAATTCCACCTAACTCTTGTAGTAGAAGAAACTGTTAAAAGACACAATTTTTTGATGTATTCAGTTAATTTAATGAGTTAACTTTTAATTGTAATTTCAGTAAATTAAACATCAAACAATGTATAGTTTCAGTGCCTATTATTGTGAGGATACATAAGCATCTGATTTTTGGTCCCGACAGAGTAAGTCCACAGCCGAGTTTCAGACATGGAATCCTTATTGGTTAGATCAACAACAATGCATCCACTTAACTGTGAAATAAGTGTTACACCAATAGGCCATGTGTTAAAGCAATGATAGTAGCTGTTCAATTTATTTGAAAGAGTGTGAAATGTTTGTGCCTGTAGATGTTCAATAGTAAACTATTCTAGCAGTATGCGGATGTTTGCCTGCAAACTGTTAATGAAGCTTATTGACAGTTAAACAATAGTGCACTGGCCGTATAACTGTGTATTTTTTGGGGTGGATTGTGAACAGTGAACATAAAGAACTGTGAAACATAATTGTGCACCTGTCGGCCATATCATTTGAAGTAGTCAGTAGTTCTAATCCCATTTTTCAGCCAGTGTAGCAACAGAGTATGTCAACACTGAGAACAACAAATGAAGAAATAAACCAGATGAATGTCACACACAGTGCCCTGGGTGAGGACTATTGTAATTGAGTACAATAAACTAGGACTCGGGAACTTTGAACATTGAACTCACAGCCAATCAGTGCATGGGTTTCATGGACACATATAACATCAACCAGTCAGAGAGTGGGTTCTATGGAAACAGCCACTGAGTATAGAAGCAGCCAATCAGCACACAGGTGGATACAGCTGACCGGTATAAACAAGATTCCTCACAGAGAGAATTACAACTTGCAGCAGCAGTGCAGATGACAAATCGAGATGACAACCCCATTCACAGCAGCAGAGCAGCAGGAGGAGAGAGTATAAGATTAAGGTAATTTCATAGCAAAAGCTGTTTTATATTAAGTGATACATAATAAGTGGCCTGAACGAACAAGACTGTGTGATGGGAGACAAGGGACAACAGGAGACTGGTTCTGTAGACAATGGTGGTTATAAATCAGACATAAATGTAACTTTGAATGGTGGGGGTGAAAGTCCTATCGTAGATGAAATGATTAAAGTGTCATATACATTGTGTGGTGATGTGAGCGAAATAGAGTGAGATCGTTAAGGTTAAGGTGGAGGAATCTAGTAGCAAATGTCAGCAAGGGCAGAAGTTTGTGGCAGATGGAAAAGTGGAAATATTGTTAATGCAAATTATGAGTAGTTTGAGTGATATGTGTATGAAAGAGGATATTAGAAGGGCAGAAAATAATATGAAAGCAGATATTACTAGGGTGGAAAATAGTATGAAAGAAGACATTAGTAGTATGAAAGTAGACATTAGTAGTATTAAAACTGAGATGACTAGCTTAAAAGATGAACTGAAGAAAAAATTAAAAAGGAAATTAAGATAGTTAGCTCTAGTATTTCAGAATTGAATAAGAAGGTTGAGGCAGTAGGGAAAGATTGTGATGAAAAGATAAAGAAAGTATTCCAGAATACTGATGAGAAATTAACATTGATGAGTAGTAAATGTGTAGAAGAGAAAAAGAAGCTTTGTGATGACTATAGCAGGAGGGTGGAGGCTTCTGAGAAACGGTGTAAAGATGAAGTCAAAGCTGCCAGGAAATTTTGTGCTGAAAATAGGGTTAAACTTGAGAACCAAATCTATCAGAATAAAAATGATTTTGAAACACAGGTAGAAACCAAGCGTGCAGCAGTGGTAGAGGAAAAGCTGGTAAAAGTAAATAAAAATGTAGATTAAAAATTGGCTGAAATGGAGAAAAAGATGGAAGAGGTACAAAATCTAAAGCATAGAGTATGTAGTGTCCCAAACAGTCTTTCATATGTTAGTTGTAATAAATTTAACAATTTTGAACCATATGGGGAAGTGCACCCACTGGGTTTCCTTAGAGAATTTAATGATTTGCCTGAAACATGGAATGATAAAGAGGAAATGTCATTTGTGAGAGGTTTTTTGAAAGGGGATGCTTGTGGATGGACAGCTCAGGTAGCTGACAGTTGTACTTTGCGGCAAAGCTTTGAGAAAGCATTTTTAGATGAATATTGGTCCAAAGAGCAGCAGCAGAAAATTTTGAGTGAAGTTTGGGGAGGAGAGATATTTGACTCTAGGAATGGGACTCTGAAAGGTTTCTGTCAGCCTTAGATAAACAAACTGAAATATTTGGACAAAGAGCTAGGTAGCGAATCAATAATTATGGATTTAGAAACTAAGTTGCCTCAAAAAGTTAGAGAAATGCTTGTACCTTCCCCTAGGGGTAATAGTAGTGATTTCTTGAATTATGATGATAAAGTGGAGAGGGTGCAGCCCTCAGTGAAAGATCGTAGGAGGAATTTTGATGACAATAATCAATCATGGAGAGAATTTCAGGTAAATAGGATAAACAGGACTAATTACAGTAGAAATTCAAGGAATGGTAGGGTGGAAGATAACCAGAATGGCCACAGAAATGGTAGGAAAAATTCAAGTAAAAGAAATGGAGGAGATGATTTTAATTCATGGTCAAACCATTTAAACTAGATAATACTCCAGTTCTGGCTTACACTCGAGCAGGTAGTGATGAAGAGCCACGTGTATATAAATGTGCTGTGATCACAGGTAAGGGCATTGTAAATGATAGCAGTAAGAGAAGTGGAAGCTCTAATTTTAGTGAGATGTTGAATGATGATGTGGGTAGCATAAAGGGAGAGGAGGAACTTACTATAATGTGCATTGAACCAGAAGTAAGACCTACAAGCAAGTAGGGTGTTCAACATTGTGTGTTGGATTCATTAAGTGGCGATAATGCTTATCCCAGCTGTCTGTCTCATTTTTCGTGTGTCCTGTGGCAGTCAAACTCTTCTCAGTGTTATCTCTCTATATCTCTCTCCTCTCTCTCTCTCTCTCTCTCTCTCTCTCTCTCTCTCTCTCTCTCTCTTTCTGTCTATCTATATCTACGTTTCTATCTATCCATATGTATCTCTCTATATCTCTCTCCTCTCTCTCTCTATGTCTATCTATATCTATGTTTCTATCTATCCATATGTATCTCTCTATATCTCTCTCCTCTCTCTCTCTCTCTCTCTCTCTCTCTCTATCTATATCTATGTTTCTATCTATCCATATGTATCTCTCTATATCTTCTCTATCTGTCTAAGTATAATGTTGTGTTACTTATAAGAAATGGAATCACAAGAGGATGGAAGAAAGTAAATTGGTACCATGGTTAAAGAATTTCTGTCAAACAAAGAGGTAAGGTAAACTGAAAATGCAAGGCGTCATAATACATGGAGAATAATTAACATCTGAACTAATCAGCTCAAATGTGACTTTAGTATAATTTAATGCAGCAGCAGAGGCAATATGAGATAAAAACCATCTTGGATACCTGGCCTATTGTGGTATAACAGAAGTTTTTGTGTTCAGTACAGTCAGGATATTGAGATAACTATCTACCTATAGAAGAGCATTATGGTACAGCCTTTTCTAAAATAAAGGAATTAAAACTTTAAGCATAGTTGCCTGGAGTAATGTGTGTAGAAAGAGTAAGCAAGGTTTGTATGTATATCACCCTTCAGGCTAGAATCTTTGGCAGGTTGATGGAATACACTGAAATAATAGCTTTTCTGAGTGATAATTTTGTCTGATCTGTAATGAGAGTTACATTTGCCTTAGTGTTAGAATCTGTTACTGTGGAGTGTTTTTCAGTAGAATCAGTTTTGCATTGGATAAGCAGAGCAGCTGTTTATTTATTAGAAAATGAAGCAATAATGAAATTATACAACAAAGAATAATGTTAGGGTCTTGATGGCTAGGAAGCCTGTCTCTGCAGTAGGGATATTGTTTGAGAATGCACTCCACTAGCTAACGAGGTAAGAAATGTAAGTAAAACAATGGAGCTGACAGACATGATTGAGTAATGAAAAGGATAACTGTATACAAACAAATGTGGTGTAACTCTATTGATGATTTAATTTTTGAACTACAGAACATTGGATGCTATTATACTGTGCAATTCATGACACTGCAGCTGGGAATGAGAGCCTAACAAAAAGAGCAATATTTTAGTGAGTTAGTAGTCATATAATGCTGCATTATTGGACCTATAGGTTATCTGAAAACTTCTGTTTGTGTTCAGAGGAATTATGAGCTTAAAGTGGTATTACTGGAATGAAGTAAAGTAATTTTGGTGATTAACTGACAGCTGTGATGCTAGACCGTGTGTGAATATTCTGACAAGTCAGCTGTTTGGTAACATTTTGTGATTTTGTGAGGCTTTAATTTTCTGATTGAATTAGAGTAGTGCTCAGAGTTGAGTGGGGCAATGATTTGGTACAACTGCCATCCCCTTAATTTTGAGTTGAATAGTAATTAAGTTATGTGAAGATGGTACTCTTCTTTTTTCACAATGTAATGATTAGTAAATCTTTGCTACTGCACATCTTGAGTTTTTGCTATTTTGCAAGTGGAAAAGAAACAAAAGTCTTTTGAGTTTAACCAGTTTCAGACAGAGCTATGATCTAGAGTAATGTTTTGCAGTTTAATGTGTACTTGATTTTAAAATTTTGCTAGTCCCCCACCTTTCATACTATAGTCAATTTTAGTGCTAATTATTGTGATGTTATGAGGACTATGTAGTGTATCTATTTCTGAGGTAATGACCAATATTTGGCATTAGCATTAAACATTTTTTTCCTTATAGTTGGAAGTAAATATAAGAGTACTAAAGTAGGGCATTTTTTCTAAGTTTTTCATGTACTGTGGTAGAGGAGAACCACCTCCAAGGAAACTGATAGCAGTGCATTTCCTAACTAACTGTCACTTGGACCTGTTGAAGGCATGGACAACTTGGTGAGAAAGTGTGTTAAAGCTCATTAAAAGAGTGAAAGTGCTTGTGAAAAATACTAAACATTGAGCAAGTGAAATTATCTGTCTAAAAAGTGAAGCGCCATGTGTTGTATAATTTAACTTATTGCAACCCATGAGGATTTATTATTTGAAGCAAGACAGGACTTGTATCAAGTGATATGTAGGGTATGGGTGGCTATAGTGGCCAGGGCGGGTAAAGTAGCCACATGCTTTTATTCCCTTTGAGAGTGCTGCAGACTAGTAGGGAACATTTAAAACTATTCAGAGAGACTTCTTTGGTATTGCCAGTGAGTCTCGTGGAGAAAGATGGGCGCACTCATCTGCAGTGACATATTTTGTGTTTTCTATACGTCTGATGGAAAGTAAGTGACCAATTCAATTGCGTATATTTACAAAGTATGTACTGCTACATTTAATTGCTATAGTTCTGGTAAAATATTATATTTTAACCTTGGGAACTATATATCTATGTATTTGGTAGTTATGTATTGTCATTTTCAGACAACAATCAGTACAATTTCGTCCAGTCGGGCAAAGTGGCCAGTTGTCTGTCAGGGCAAAGCGGCCACTTTGCTAAGGCTACCTATTTTAAAACCACCAATTGATAATAAGAAAATAGTCTGTCTGAAAATATGTAGGTATACTAAAGCATTAATATATTAACCAACTTTTGAAACATATATTCTATTATTACAGGAATGTGCTAAGTTACCATCAAATTATTTGAGAAAATCACTGCAACCAGTCATGGGATTCCCAGGCTTCGCAAGAAGCACTGGAAGCTGTAAGAAAAAAAAGATGCCCTTTGCAACAGCAGCCAAACGGTTCAATGTTCCAAGAAACACACCTAAATGAAGATTCCAGAAGAAAAACTGTGATGCTATTGAAAGTAAGAAGATTCTCGGAAACTTTAGACGTATTTTCAATGAAAAGCAAGAAGAAGAACTTGTTAGCCATATTTTTGACATGGAACAAAGATATTATGGCATTTCATCTTATTGAGTGGAATAATCTACCACACCAATTTAATAAAGAGAGAAAAGATGGCAGACAAGGACTGTGTGGCACAGTTTCGGAAAAGACATCCAAACATAAGCCTTAGGAAATCAGAATCCACTTCAATGGCCTAGGCTCAGGGCTTTAATAAAGTTAACGTGCAAAGATTTTTCAACATTCTCCAGGAATTGCAAGAAAAACCTTTTCACCTATCTACAATGTTGACAAAACTGGTCTAACGACAGTTCAGTTTAGAAATTTCAAAGTTTTCTCATGTAAAGTCAGATGCCAAGCTGGTGCTATTATGTCAGCAGAGAAAGGTTTGCTCTCAGCAGTAGCCATATGCATGTCTGCAGAGGGGACATTTATTCCACTCTTTGTCATATTTCCCAGACAAAGAACGAAAGTTGAACTTCAAGATGGTGCTCCTCCAGGAACCACATTTGCTTGCCATCACAGTGGGTGGATGCAGATGGCTATTTTCATGAAATGGTTTGATTATTTCTTGAATTACACAAAATCTATGGCAGATGATCCAGTCTTACTTATTCTGGATGGACACGCCAACCACACAAACAATATATACTTCATAGAAAAAGCCAGAGAAAATTATTTCTACCATAGTGTGTTTGCCACCACATTGTAGCCATCAACTACAACCTCTAGATGTATCATTTATGGCACCTTTCAAAACATTCTATGCCAGAGCTTGTGAAAAGTTTCTCCAAAACACCCCAGGAAGGGTAATAACACAATTACAATTCAGTAAGCTTCTTGGAGAGGCATTTCTGCTGGCAGCAGTACTGTCTACAGCAATAAATGGATTTTGTAAATGCAGGATTGTCCCTTTGGACCTGTCTATATTTTCAGATGCAGATTTTGTTGCTGCAGAGGTGTGCATATTGGACATAGGCATAATCTGTGGAGAAAACTTAAATGAAAATAAGAGGGACACAGTAAATTAGACAAACAAAGGAATTGAAGGTGCTAAAGACATAGTTAATAGGCCTATGCAAATTGAAGAAGATGAATTTGATGTTGTAGCAGCAAATAGTGATGCAGCAGTTGATAGTCCTACTAATGAAAATGAAGCTGTGAAGGAAGGAGAAGTGAGTGGCAATAACAATAATGAGGGCACTTTCATGGATGACACAAATAAGAAGGTAACACAGTCAACATCTTTTGCAGTAAGCCCAAAAGATATTCTAGGCCTACTTTTACCAAAATTAAAATTAGGCCAGCACCAACAACAAAGAAAGAAAGGGCAAAGAAGGGGTCAGGCAACAATAATAACTTCTAGCCCTTCGAAAACCAAGCTGTTAGAAGATAAGGTGAAGAAGAAAAAGCAGACCAAGAAAAGAAGAACAAACCCTGTAGAAAAGATGAAATGCCTAACACGTCTAAACCAGCTGTTGAAATAAAAACCTAATAACAAAGCAAAAGTGCAAATAGGAAATCTAGGAGTGAAGTGCAAAAAGCAGATTTTTGGAGAATACAGCGAGGAAGATAAGGACACTGAATGTTTTTATTGTAATGAGGCTTTCTCTAAATCTAAAGACAATGAAGGTTGGATTAGATGCTCTGATTGCAAGCTGTGGGCTCATGAAGAATGTGATAGATGTGGTGAAGATGACAACGTGTTTATGTGTGAATATTGTAGAGATAAGTGACTTATGACCCTAATTTGACTTTGATCTCATGACAAATGATGCACTGTAACTTGGAAAGTAAAACTATTAACTTATTGTATAATTTGGTAAATTGTTAATAAGTTTGAATATTTTTCTCATATTTAAATAAATTTCATTATGTAAATGAGTAGGCTACATTCTTCATTTCACAATTCCTTTCTATTCACAGTGTCCTAAACTTGTTCTTTGAGTCTTTTTTACCTTTTATTCACCTGTGGCCACATTGCCCTACCTACTGGGCAAAGTGACCATTTTGCAGACATTCATTTAAGCCCACATCTCTACTACAGAACAAGGTATTGAGTAATAATACAACTTTTTTATGGTTCTAGAGTGTACATAGCTTAAGATACATTCTACATGCTTATATGTCAAATAAGGTAAATGAAACAAAATGTTTTCTTAGGATGGCCCCCTTTACCTATCTTAGAATGTAATCTTTGTTTATCCAAGAAGGTCATCACTTGTGATGAAGATACCTACTTTTATTAAAAGTATAACTTAGACATTTTGCCCCATTGTGCGATACTATGGATGTAAATATTTGGTATGGGGATTTTCGTATGACCAGTTCATATAAGTATAAATTTGAAAAAAGAAAGATAAAGTATACTGTAGTTTTGATAAGATTTCTTATGTAATATTTTTTTGTGTGTAGATTTTTAACCCACTGTTTGGGGTCACTTGTAGTCATTGAATTGCCCAGTTAGCTATTTGTAATATCTAACTGGTCAGTCTGATGAGGGGGGTGATGAAATTTTACTTCCCCTATTCTTTTGCCATCTGCCTCCATAAAATTAATTTTTTTCACTTTTAAAAAATTACCATTAAATGCTTGAGTATAATTTGCATTTTCATAAAAGGAAAGGTTGGCCATCAGTCATAAAGAATAGGCTATAACATCGGGTCTAATTTTGTGCTTAGTTTTATGCATGTAATTGATTTTCTAATTTATTTTGATTATGCCTAGTTAGTATCTTTTGTTATTGGGTGAAATCAGTAATTGTTTCATAACTTAAATTCTATTGTTGACTTATAAACAAATATGAATTCCATAATAATTATAAACATTTTAAGGAACAACTAGTAGTATTCTTAAAGGATCTATTTGGCTCTATTCGAAAACATGTTAGCAGAGCCAGCTATTAATTAATTCCTAAATAATTGACAGGTTTGTCAAAAGTATTGTTCATACAACAATATCTGTTAATTTCGTCATTTAAACAAATAATTCGGCCTAACTCTTGTATTAGAAGAAACTGTTAAAAAGACACAATTTTTTGATGTATTCAGTTAATTTAGTGGGTTAAGTTTTGATTGTAATTTCTGTAAATTAAACATCAAACAATGTGTAGTTTCAGTGCCTCTTATTGTGAGGATAAATAAGGGTCCAATTTTTGGTCCTGAGACAGTCAGTCCACAGCTCCAGAGCTGAATTTCAGACACAGAACCTGTATTGGTTAGATCAACAACAATGCATCCACTTAACTGTGAAATAAGTGTTACACCAATAGGCTGTGTGTTAATGCAATGATAATAGTAGCTCTTCAATTTATTTGAAAGGCTGTGAAATATTTGTGATTGTAGATGTTGCATAGTAAACTATTGTAGCAGTATGTGGATGTTTGCCTGCAAACTATTAATGAAGCTTATCAAAAGTTAAACAATAGTGCACTGGCCATATAACTGTGTATTATTGGGGAGGGCAGGGGGGGGGGGGGGCGTTGTGAAGAGTGAAAGTAAACAACTGTGAAACATAAATGTGCACCTGTCAGTTACATCATTTAAAGTAGTCAGTGTTGAACTTCCAAACCTCATTTTTCAGCCAGTGTAGCAATGCAGTATGTTGACACCAAGGACAAAAAATGAAGAAATAAGGCAGGTGAATGTCACAAGTTGGAACGAAACAAATATGTATTTTGTCTATTGCAGTCTTCAGTGTTCTAGAATAACTGGTTTATGCTCTGTATAAGCCTCTCCTCAATCTGTCAAAATACTTTTGAGTACATTTACAGGTTGAGCCAACTAAAGTTCTGACTTTGATTACCTTTTTTGTAATGTATTCAAGTCCACTATTCCTTGCAAGTTTCTTCTATTGTTGTTTGTTCATGGTTATCTTTCCCTCTTCTAGATGTTTGCATTGCCCTGAATTTATATCCATGGTCAGTTCTGTTGCGGTCTTCTTCATTCTCATAAAAAATCATTGTACACAAAGGGCAATTTAAAAAAAAATTCTGTCAAATCAATAAAATGGTAACCTAATCAATAAAACAAAGATAACGGTAACCAGCAAATAACATTATGGGGAAAACAGAATTTACCTCACTTGTGTCACAATTAATATTAGTAGCATCTTCAATGGACTCATTTAAACTGAAGTCTGGATCACTATTGTCATAATCAAAACAGTCACAATGACTGGAATCACCAAAATTTGCTTAAAATTGCAGAAATATCACAACTGCACATACTGCAGTCTGTAGCTACCTTCATTTTGAATTTGTGGGATATCATTGTCTCTTACCTAAGAGTGTGGGTTCCTATAGAAACAGACAGACATTGTGCTGTTACCTTTCATCACTAAGATGAACCTTAGCAGTAACTAGCACAGATTAGGGTCACCATTGTATTACTCTACATGGTTTAAAAACTGAAATTTAAATATTACCATTATTTTTCCCCATACCCTTCAAATACTCCACGAACCCATACATCTTCACAAAATGTATTCTGTTACTTCTGCATTACCTGCCTAATCTTATAAGGGTGTCCAGCATTCTCTGCCAAATAGCATAAGTCAAGGAATCAGCAACTGAGAGTGTGACAGAATTGTTTGAATTTCTTGTTTAAGTCATCTATCTATCCCAAAACCAAACGAACTAACAGTTCTGAGAATAACACTGCAAATTTTGTGCTGTGATTCAATGATGTTCAAGAACATATTTCCAAACAAGCAGCGTATTATTTGATGCCCCCCCCCCCCCCCCACAAACACACATATTCACCCCCCCCCCCCCCCAAATTTCCCTAGAACACTTTTATTCATGTCAGATTTCACAATTAATTGTGATATGCACTATATATAAATCTTGCACTTGGGGACCCCTAGTGCCCCTCTCAGCTTGGTGTCCCTGTCAGCTTGGTGGCCCAGGCAGCCACTACCAATTATCATATGTCCTGTATAGAAATCTTGCAGTTGCAGCACCTATGGTGTCCCCTCTCAATTTGGCACCCCAAGTGGCAGCTTGTGTTGTATGGGCCCTAAACCAGCCCTGAGACTGAGGATAATCTCTGAACTGATATGGCAGGTCTCATTCCAGTTGTAGTGGGGCACAATTTCCTGCAATCTGCACCTATTGTGCCCAACTGGATTCCTTAGGATAGTGATTAACACCGACTACACTATTTCACAGAATCAAAATCATTTGCTACTGGGTAAGCTCTGAGCAGCAACACTAAGCATGACTGTGCTCTACACAGGCATTATATTTCAGAAAATCTACTTGCATTAATGTACTTTATATGCCACATTTGGGCTCAAATACTTGCCTTTAAGAGACCGTTTCTACTCTCACCATTATTTTAATATTGCTAAAGGTGTCCACATTTTGGAACTTTCTGAAAGCACTTGAGCCATTGACCTTGATGTCACTGTTATCATTCCAATCTAAAAATACTGTATTGGTACCATCTATGTGTGATGGGTGCTGTAGTTTCTTCCATGTGGGTGACTGTAGTGGCGTGGGAATAGGGGAAGTAAATGAGACTCATCAAAGGTTTTGTAGGATTTCTAGTAGAGTTAGGAAGATACTAGAACAGGAGGGGAAAATTGCTGCCCTTCAGGATGAGTTAGACAAGGTCAGGGGAGATCTTGACAGGTTAAGGAGGGAGAAGGGTAAAGAGAGGTGGGAAGTGGCAACAGGCAACAGGAGGAACAGGCCTAGAACTTTATCTGACAGCTTCGTGGTGAATGTGGAAAATAGATTTGACCTGTTGCTTCAGTTATACACTGGTGAGACTCAAGCAGTTGCAGGTGTAGACAGGGCACAACAAACTTCCAGCAGCAAATTGAAAAGTAAGAAAGTAGGGAAATTGGCAAAGAGAAAGAAAGTGTTGTTGTTAGGTAGTTCACATGGAAGAGGTGTTGGCCAACTTTTGCAGGATGAACTAGGATCAGAATACCAGGTCACCAATTTTTTAAACCTAGTGCTGGTCTGGAGCAGGTGACAGAGGATTTAGGATCACTTTGCAAAGAGTTCACTAAGGAAGACACTGTGGTTGACAGAGATCCTGGGTACAGTATAGAGTGTGACCTGGCAAAGATTGCATCAGCATCGAAGCATACTAGTGTTGAGATTGTATCTGTTCTTGGACGCCATCACTGACCTCATTTGAGCTCTTCTGTCAAGAGAGTTGGAGTTGGAACGGTTGGAGTTGGAACGGTTACTTATGTCAGGTGCAGGGTCACACATTGGTGTGGTTCCTGTTGATTCTCTCAATAGGTGGGATTATATTAGGCATGGCCTTCACCTCAACAGGAAGGGGAAGGGTAAACTGGCTGGGAAAACAGCAGGAAAGTTAAAGGGGGGAGGCACTGTCATGAGTGATAAAATACCAGTGGTTATAGGGTTCAGAAAAGATCCATTTTTAGGGTAGTGAGGACAGAAAGGAACCAAATTTTCAAGAGGTTAGGACTGAGACAAACCTTCAGTTTGAGGAAGAAACCAAAAAACATAATTCTAGCTTATTACATCAGCATAAACAGCCATTGGTTAAGAACTTTCAACAGTCAGCAGATATTTTAACTCTACCCAATTTTAACTCAGTCAGTGTGAAATGTCAGCTATCTTTATTGCATCAAAATATTCAAGGACTGAGAAATAAAATTAATGAATTAATTATCTGCATAGATGAATTAGAGTCTACAAACCCAGCTGACATAATTTGCCTCTCTGAACATCATGTGACCACTGGTATAGAACTTTCAAGTGTTCCAGTGTTTGGGTTAGTATCTCACTTTTGTATATCAGAAATGGAGAAAGGAGGAGTTGCCACATTCATCAGGAACTGTCATAAATTTAAGAACATGGAGATTCATAAATTTTGCCTACAACAGCATACGGAAGCATGTGCAACAGAAGTAGAATTTCACAAAAAATCCTTCATAATATTAAGTGTATATCGAGCACTTGCAGGTAACTTTAATCTGTTTGTAAAGCACCTTGAAGCTGTACTGGCCCATTTAACATCCAAAAAAAGAAATATATTTGAGTTAGTAACACTATCATTCAACTTAATTCCCACTGTAAAGTTCCCCACTAGGTTAGACAATTGCTCACAAACAGCCATTGATAATATCTTTATCAAAAAGTCCAATGAACAAAATTATATTACAAAACCAATAGTTAATGGCCGCTCAGATCATGATGTGCAGTTCCTTTTGTTAAATGTTAACACTGAACAGGATATAAAATCTGTTAAATCTGAGCTCAAGAGGGTAATCAATAAGCAAAAAATTGATTATTTTAGGACACTCCTCAGAGGGACATTCACTGGACTGATGTTTACAGTGCTCATGGCATGAATGAAAAATATAACACTTTTGCTAATAAAGTGCTTACCTTATTCGAACGCTGTTTTCCCCAAAAACTTACCAAGGTTAGAGCAAAGTCTATAAAGAAGCCATGGATTACCAAAGGAATAGGGGTATCTTGTAAAACAAAAAGAAAACTGTATCTGTCAATGCGAAACAGTTCCGATGTTGATGCTATAGCACATTACAAGAAATACTGCAAAACATAAAAGACTGTAATACGGACATCAAAGCAAATATATTACAAGGAAAAGATAGTCATATCAGATAACAAAATAAAGACAATATGGGATATAGTGAAGGAGGAGACCAGTAGAACCAGACATGAAGAGGGGCAAATAGCATTAAGAGTAAATGATACATTGGTGACAGATGTGTATAGGGTTGCAGAACGTATTAACAAACATTTCATAACCGTTACTGAAAAGATGGAGTTGTCAGGTTCTGTAGATGCTGCTATGGAATACCTCAGACCAGACATTTCCAGTAACTTCCATAATATGAATTTGACCCTCACCCCAGCAGAAATAATGTCCATGATATAATCTTTAAAATCAAAAACATCTAGTGGGTATGATGGAATATCAACAAAGATAATTAAAGAAGGTGATTCTGAGTTGAGTAACATATTAAGATATCTGTGTAACCAGTTGTTTATCAGTGGAATATTTCCTGAATGGTTAAAATATGCTGAAGTTAAGCCACTGTTTAAGAAGGGAGATAAAGAAATAGCATCAAATTTCTGTCCAATTTCACTTTTGCCAGCATTCTCAAAAATTTTAGGAAAAGTAATGTACAACCGGCTTTATAACCATCTTATCTCAAATAACATACTGTCAAAGTCACAGTTCAGATTTCTAAAGGGTTCTGATATTGAGAAGGCTATCTACACTTACAGTGAAAATGTGCTTAATTCATTATATAAAAAATTGCAGGCAACTGGTATATTTTGTGATCTGTCAATGGGATTTGACTGTGTACATCACAATATCCTTTTAAGTAAATTTGAATATTATAGTGTAACAGGAAATGCTGCAAACTGGTTCAAATCTTATACCTCAGGCAGGAAACAAAGGGTGTTACTAGGAAAGATACATGCATCAAGCCATCAGGCATCATCCAACTAGGAACTAATTACATGTGGGGTCCCACAAGGTTCCATTTTAGTGCCCTTACTTTTTCTTGTGTATATCAATGACCTTTCATCAGTAACATTACCAGATGCCAAGTTTGTTTTGTTTGCCGATGATACAAACATTGCAATAAATAGCAAATCAAGTGTTGTCTTAGAAAGATCAGCTAATAAAATATTTGTGGACATTAATCACTTGTTCCTAGCCAATTCCTTGTCACCACACTTTGAAAAAACACACTACATGCAGTTCAGAACTTGTAAGGGGTGTCCCATGAGTATATGCCTAACATACGATAAGCAGATAGAAGAAGTGGACAGTGTTAAATTCTTGGGATTACAGCTTGAAAATAAATTCAACTGGGAAAAGCACACCACAGAACTGCTGAAGCGTCTTGACAAATCTCTATTTGCAACGCAAATTGTGTCAGACATAGGGAATATAAAAATGAAAAATCTGGCACACTATACTTACTTTCATTCCTTAATGTCATATGGGGTTATTTTATGGTGTAATTCATCAAGCCAAGCTGAAGTTTTCCAGGCACAAAAACGTGCAATAAGAGTTATATGAGGTGTGAACTCAAGAACATCCTGCAGAAGCCTGTTTAGGGAACTATGGATACTAACTACTGCTTCACAATATATTTATTCTTTAATGAAATTTGTCATTAAAAATATATGACTTTTCAAACCAACAGCTCTATTCATGGAATCAATACTAGAAATAAGAATAATCTTCACAAGGATTTAAAGTCTTGTACAAAAAGGTGTGCATTATTAAGGAACACACATTTTCAATAACTTGTCAGCAGCCATAAAAAGCTTGACAACCAATGAAATTCAGTTTAAGAGAAGCCTAAAGGATTTATTGGTGGCCACCTTCTTCTACTCCATTGATGACTTTCTCAATAGAACCAACTGATTTAACTTCTGCACGATTTCAGTGCTGTAATGTGTTCATTGTAAATAAGTATTATAGTAGTTGTATTACATGTTTATTACCTTATAAATAAATAAAAAAACTTTTTTATTGGAAATTCATTGCATTAGTATTTGTAAAATGATTCTTTCATATAGCGTTCATTAAAAAATGACGATCATTCCACTTGGGACCTATGGAATGATACATTAGCTTATTTGTTTGAGTTGTAAATATTTGTCATGTGTTGTTGTTTTTCTGACATGTTCTACATCCTGGAGGACCTCCTCACTATGGGTCAATTGGAATGAAAGTAAATCTAATCTAATCTAATCTAATCTACATTTCCCTCTCAAAATTGAGTTTCATAACTGATGACACCCACCATTATATAACCTGTCAGCCATTGTGACAGTCCCTCAAATGGTATTGACAGGAACCATTAATACGTAATTATTTAAAAGCAGAACAGTATACACATTACCCTAACCTGCTGTATTTTGATATCTGCAGATGAATTTCAGTGTGAATATATGTAAAAGCATGCCTATATAACAAAATAATTGCTACATAAAATTTATTAAACCAGAAAACTCTAAAAACAAGTAAGAAAAAAAATAATACATCAGGTGCATGTTGCTCCTCAACACTGATAAGAGATATGTGTGCCAGCCTCTCAGTGTGACACTAAATTACTCTAGTTTGTCATCAAGGTGTCAGAATTTTGAAACTTTTGTTCTACTTAAGAAAGTCTTAGTTTCCATGTTAGACGTAAAGATGCCCTCTTGCTCAGTATACATGGTGTCAGATTTATTTATTTGTTCAGGAACCATACAATGATATAGGATTTATTGGTATAGTACCATGAAAATAAATAGCTCAGAAATGTACATGCACACAGACTATACAAGTAGCCTTTATGAAGATAGGACAGATGGTTGACCATGCCCTTGGTAAAGGAACCAGTCTGGCACTTGTGTGGTAATAGGTATAAAAACTTCAGGGTGATTTTCCTGGGATCAAGAATGGGTGGAAAGTCTGTACTAAATGTATTACCCAAATTTCTTTTACAGGGTGTCCATAAAGTCTCACAGTCATTTTAAAAATAATTACTTGGAAACTACTAGAGACAGACCATCATGGTTTGTTGTCAAACATTTAGCAGATATCAAAAGTTTCTCCTGTTATGCCTGGATTTCAATGTGTGCCCCAACTCATCAAAGTGATATTCAAATTCTGTCTATGTAGAGGTCAGCACTGAAGTGTTAACATTTCTGATTACTTCATTGATTCAGTACAAAGGGTAGTAATGTGTGATGTACTGTGCACATGGTCCTTGACATAACCCAATAAACAGAAGTCTGATGGCATGGCATGGGGAGAGAGCAGGATGAATGTTTTGGGACCATCAAAACCCATACACCTCTCAGGAAATGTGTTATTCAGCAGATCCCACATGTTCAAACTCCTATGTGGGGTTTGGCCTCCATGCTGGAAAATGATGAATGACTGCAACACTTCAATCTATAGTAGCAGAACCTGATCAAGCTTCTCCACGAAAACCTTTCCTCTTATGGTTCTTTCTGTGAAGAAAAATATGCCTGTAACCCTACCATCTGTTAGGTCATATCAGACATTAAGCTTAAAGACTATCATGATTGTATTCATGTGAGTTGTGTGGGTTTTCAGAACCCTAAATCCTAATGTTGTGATAAATAACATGTCAAGAAATGAGGGATGTTTTTTTCGCCTGAAAACGGACACTTTTTCTGGTACCAGAAGTGTCTGTCAGCATCTATGAACGCAGCACAAAACATGCAAATGCATGCAACAAAGGATGATAATTTGGCTGCAGTGCTTGGACCATTTGCATTTCCTATGTTAAAAGGCATAGCCACTTCCATAACACCTTATGGACAGTTGATCTCACTTCCTACAGTTCGCATGATGAATTTTCTCCTGGGAAGTGGCATTGATAATTCTGCATTAACATTTTCACAGATTTGGATTCTGCATACCAGGTGACAAATTGTGCCTCCTCCTGGACTGTCACCATTCTGATGCACTCCAAGTCAAATCTGTAACAAAGGACTCAACGAAAAAAAAAACTTTGAGAGGTATTAAACATTTTACAACAAACCACTACTCTTCATCTCTAATACAGGGTGAAAATTATTGAACTACGTGACACAAATGTAAATCAGTCACAAATTACAGTATGCACACACTTTATTTAAGATATGAGTGTCACTACAGATATTCGGATTTATGTTCTGACATGTTCAATATGCCTGCTATCATTGGCGCGATGTTGTGGCACAGACGAATAGCAAAATTCAGCATGACCCCCTGATGTGTTGGAACGTTCATGCTGTTGATGACCTCCTGAATGGCTGTTTTCAGCTCAGCAATGGTTTTGGGGTTATTTATGTACACCTTGTCTTTGATATAGCGCCACAAAAAGGAGTCACATGTGTTCAGATCTGAAAAATATGGCAACCAATTGAGGCTCATGCCAGTGGTCTCTGGGTACCCCATAGCCAGAATGCGGTACCCAAAGTTCTCCTCCTGTACATCAAACACTGCCCTACTTTGATGGGGTCAAGCATGAACCACATCTTGTCAAAATCTTGGTCACTTTTGATAATGAGGATGAAATCATCTTCCAAAACCTTCACCTACCATTCATTAGCCATTGTGCCATTAAAGAATATGACACCAATTATTCTATGACTGATTATCGCACACAACACAGTCACTTGTTGAGGGTGAAGAGGCTTCCTAAAGATGAAATGTGGATTCTCAGTCCCCCAAATGTGCCAATTTTGCTTATTGACAAACCCATCTAAATGATGGACTTTGCCACTAAACCAAACCATATTTACATCTAAATCCTGTTTGTCAATTCTGTGGACAATAGTGTTGGTGAAACATGACCACTGTTCCATGGCTGTGGGGCTTAATGGCTCATAGGTTGGAATTTTATATGGGAGGAGATGCAGGTGTTCAACAACAATTTGCCACAGTGTCTTTCAGCTGATTCCCGCATGTTGTGCAATTCATCTGATTGATTTCTTGGGGCTAGTTTGAAACACAGCATGTGCCTTCTCGATGTTTTCAGGCATCTTCACCTTTTTTGGATTACTGACATTGCCAACACTGCCATCACAAACACTACCCATTCTCTCAAACTTGTGAATCAAAATCTTGAGTGTTAGCACACTTGGACTGGTTGTCTTCAGCTTGAACTGAGTTGCAAACTTCATTTGAGCCACAGTTACACTGTTACTGCTCACATAGTAGGCCTTTACAACTGCTATACACTCAGGCATGCTGTACCATGACATTTTCACGTACAAATGGCAGACAACAACAAGGCACATGCGTATGCACATACTAATTTCCATCATGCCCCACAGCCATCTATGCAGTTTGAATGTCCTAATACAAACTCTTCAGAAGTTATGTTTATTTCACTTCATATAGTTCAAGAATTGTCATGCTATAGATTCCAAGTTTTTTGAAACAATAAGGCTTTATGGACTCTCTGTACTTTGGTATAAAAGCCTTTTGAATACCTGTGAGATGGCATTGGTGTTTGTGAACAAAATACTCAAGAATTTTTTGTGCTGGTTTCAGACCAAGAGGTAATATTTAGCTGGGCAATTGGAGCCATTCTTTGCATTATGTGCAGTGAAAATTTAAATATGGTGTATATAGTTATATAATGTATGTTAACTACTGGCTGACAGCAATGCAACAGTAGTTCAGTGAATCTACACCATCATTGCAAATGAAAATAATGTGACACAGGTGTGGTTCATGCAACTTATTCATAAAAATACTGAGATATGTAAATCTTAAACTGAGTAAAGTGTCACAGTGGTAAGACACTGGACTCATATTCAGGACACCGGTGATTCAAATTACAGTCCTAAACAGAATAAAAAATCAAAATGTTATTGTTATAGGGTTAACTCACAGGCATGATCTACAAGAATGGTCCTGTGTAAGTAAAGAGATCCAAAAACCCAACAGGATCTACCAAAAAATTTGCTGATCCATGGACAATGTTTTCTTTCTTCATGCAGCTGATTTGGAATGAATGTGCTTCACAAAACATGGAATGCACTTAAACAAGAAAGGCAAGTCCTAGTAATGTGAAAGGCTTGTGGAGTTAGTGAAAACTACTTCCATAAACAGTGAAATACATGACCCAACATTCAGACAGAAGATATTCCACTCAAACATTCAAACAGCAACTGTCCATTGAAGATATTGAGGATTTAGATGCCACAGAAGAAACAGTTGCAAATGGAGCAGCTTTGATAACATTGGCAGAAGAGGAATCAGTGTCAGCATCAACAGCTACTACAACAGCAGTAACAACAAGGACACATGCACGGTGGTCAACCTGAGTGACAAGCAGTTTGACGAGACCATCTTATGGATACAGGGCAGGTTCGAATCATGCCTCAGGCATGGATGTGTGTGGTGTTCTTAGGTTAGTTAGGTTTACGTAGTTCTAAGTCTAGGGGACTGATGACCTCAGATTTTAAGTCCCATAGTGCTTAGAGCCATTTTTTAATCTCATCAACTGTGACACTGGATAGCAGCTCAGCACTGCCTAGGGTCCGATTCTTGAGCTTCTGAAAACTCAACGTAGGACACCTCGAGATTACGCAAGAAACAGGAGTGCAGACCGAGAAAAGAGCCATGAGACAGAGCGCCAGACATTACAGGTCGGATTTGACATAGCTCAGGTGACAAATACGACCCCAGAGGAAGGCCGAGCCGGGCGCGGACAATCGGAACACCACGGCCAGAGAGGACCACTGGAGACGCTCCTGGCGGGCGCGGACCGCGGACGCAACACCCTTCGCGGCGCGGACCTGTTACGGAACGCCTAGCAAGAAACAAAAGTGGAGACCCAGGAAACAGCTATGTGACAGAACACCAGACATTACACATCGGATTTGACACACCTCAGACAACGACAACGACCACGACCCCAGAGGACGGCCGAGCCGGGCGCAGACGACAATCTGAACACCGGCGACGAGAGAGGACCATTGAGATCGCTCCTTGCGAGAATCGACCCCGGACGGAACACTCGACGCGGCGCGGACTGATTACGGAGATCCCAGCACCATCCAAGCATAAATATGGGACTCGATCCACCCAAGGACCATTCTCGGGTAGCACCTGAAGAAGAGAGCGAGCTACGCCATGGAAATCGGGGAAAGCCTGAAGAATTACATGTTGGTTGTTTACATCGAATTTTTTTCAACCCATCATCCTCGGATTCGTTGTTTTCTGACTACTTAGGTGATCGCTTCCGTTTTCAGTACTTCAGCTGGTACAGGTGTTTCAGTCTCTTCTTCACCCATTCGTAAACCTTCATCCTCTACTTTCACTAATTTAGCACCTTCGCTTTGGGGTAAAAATTTCCTTCATAGATTGTCATCCTGCTTTCCGCCTCTCTTTCGTCTTCATTTATTTCCGTTATACGAATTCCTGTTTATTGAGGTACTATGGTCCCTTCACAAGTTAAAATTACACCTAGCATTTCAATATTTTCCGTCCGTGAATCATCCTGATTATCCTTCAATTTTAATATCAATTCTTTCCATCTGAACGTACTAGTGCATATCTCTGTTCCATATAAAACATCACCTTGGAGAGCTTGAGAAAATCGATCCCAGGGACGGCTTTTACAGACACGTTTTCTATGAATAAAAAGTTCGCACTAAATGGGTGTGGCTGGCACACGAAAGTAGTGTGCCAATTTGTGCTCTAAATAACCTTGATTTCTACTTAGAGGTCATTCAGGGAATCCTACCATGCTCAGGCAAGTGTGCTTCTTACATTTTGCTCTCATCAGCAGGAGTACTTCTGTGTCTCCAAAATCATTCCAGGAATCACGACATCCTGCCAGATGTCGAGGTCACGGTGGGGATAGTACAATAAAAATTCTGAATTAAATGTAATAGATACAAAATTCCACTTTAATTTGTTACAAAAGTACATTAATTTGTACTTTATTAGTACCTTCTAAGACGAAGGAATACGAGCAGACCAAATGTTTTTATCAATGCTGTGAAGTTTCTTCAGCATGCCTGTTTTCTTCAACAGCATATGAGAAAATTCAACACAAGCTTCATCGTAATTCACTCTAGTCACTAACATTGATTCTACAACAAGCTGTGTTTTGACACTCGTCCATATGCTATTTGTGTGGGAGAATGCTCTTTCAGTAGCAGCATTTGTGCCAGGAAGGCAGAAGGAAAGTTCTAATAACTTGAGAACATTTGAAAATGGCATATGATTATATCTCAAATGAGAAATCATTTCAACCCATCTTTCAGATGCCAAACTGTTGTTATCAGCCCATTCACTGATCTTTTCACTGGTTACAAACTGTATGCACTAACGTTGCTTCAAGGAGCTGTACAATCCATAGATATGAAGCTATGATTGTTCTAGATTGTATGGTGTGCAAAGACTCCCTCAGTTGCAACTAACCTTTCCTCCTGACCACAGACTTTCTCTGATCTAAACAATAACTTTAATGTTGCACTAGACACTGCTGCAGAGACAGTGCTTTTATGTTTGTCACTTTGTCAGTGGAGTAGTACATCGCCACATCCACGGTGACTTACTGGGGAACTAGAACCTCACGTGTTACATCTTACTTTTCTTTTTGATTCCGAAGAACTAATGTCACTGATGGGACGAAATTCTTTCTGCTGTAGCATTTCTTTGAACTCGTTTTTGCCGGGAAGTATGGTTATTTATATAAAAAAAAAAAACAATTGAAAGTAAGTAATGAACATACCATAACACTAAATAGCGTACAGTCCAATCCAATATAATTTCACGCGTAGAGATGATTTATGGCGATAGAAACCAGTTTTGTGCCTTATTTAAATAATGTAAGTGGGTACCACTAGGTAAGAGTGGAATCTCTTTGTCAAACTGTTTCACCAACTTGCTAAAATTAAGAATAAAATACACCGATACAGGTGAAATAAATATCTAATTCGGGATAAATGGCCTCAAAATTGTGGTGACTGTAAAAAAAAAAAAAAAAAGACTGATTTTCAGCTTCTCGTTACGGTGACGTAACGCCTACTACAAAGGCAACGGGCTGGTTTGCGTTTTTCGTCTTTGCCGCTGAGCGCAAGTGCTCTACACCGGCCCAGCGTACTCTGCCCTCTATTGGCAACTGTCCGTACCTAAACGAGTCTGCTGCGTTCTCACAACGGCTGGTGCTGCGCTCTGTCCACCGAGACTTACTTCTTTTTTCATAATCCCATGGGGGCGCCGTACTTTCTGACAAATTTTTCACGATAGCTGCCTCTCTGCTTCCATCTTTTAATCTGCACTTTGAGGCAGTTTCTCTTTTGCCATGTTGTATGAGGAGTGAGTGTGAAGAGTTGATGTGCATTACGTACTGAAAGTCACGTAGGCAACTTAGCCGGGAAATAAAATAGCGGAGAGGACGTAGAATCCGTTGTTGGAAAGCCACTTACGCCGAGTGCTTGCCCTAGCTGTGGCTATGCTCAGCATACACCCATCAGCACACTACAAACTCCTAAAAATAAGATGTTACGAATAATTCGATAGTCCCCATTGTTTTTTAGATATTCAGCATTCGAATATGGCCTAACAATAAGAGATTCGCTCAATATCTGAAAACTTTTACAATAAACTATCCATCATGATTAACATACTAACAACTACCCATGTGCGATTTCCATGACCGACACAAGCATAAACTTCCAAATTTAGTACTGTTACCATGTCATTAATATAAAAAGAGAGTTTGAGGAACTATAATACTAATATCTTTTAATCACTTATTCATATATGTCGACAAATCATAGTATATTGATAAATAACAATTTTTTCACTATAGTAAAACGTGTTGTCCAATAATTAAGTATAAGGTAGTTCCCACAGCTAAAAGGGACTACGATGCGTTCAAATTGTATTACCTGGCAAAGCGAGCCGAAGACCAAGGTAGGATGACAGCATCATCGTGTTTACCATTGAAAACTGAGTGGGGGGGTGGGGGGGGGGGGGAGGACAGTAAAATCCTACACTTCGATACTCTTACAAATGGAATCCTGCTACACACTACACACTACACTTGCACACTACATTTCTATACGACAGTGTCCTGCAATGCACAATAATTACTCGCTGACTGACACTTTTTGTTGACTATATTTTTTACAATCTGTCACTTGACATTTAATTACAGTGGAATGTGTGTGAATCCACGTTTCTTCTGAATAAACCACTAGTCTCTTAATTCTGATGTTTCATTTTGCGTAAAAGCCACCTTTTAAAACCAAATCCCACGACCTTGAAGTCCAGCACTGTGCTATAAGAGCTGTCACGCTTTCGCAAAATTGTTATCTCTTGGTTCTGTTGATAAAATCAGAACATAGCAGAAGTCACTCGGTTGTAACACATTTAGCGATTGTACGGATAGGGCGTTCACTGACTGCACTGTTCTTCTTCCTTGGGGAAGATATGTGAATCCCACTCGATTAGGGTCGTATCCTTCCTCCCGTAATTTGTACAATATCGGCTTAATCAACTTTCACGTTTGGTTTGCACGTTCCCTCACATTCTGCATCAGCAGTCACTACTTTATCTTTCTCATCGTCAGTAAATTTGATGATATTTTGCGTAATCACTTCCACACTTGCACTGAGAGGTAAAAACGGGCACCACTTTGAGTTGGAACACAGCTGTAATTAGTCACGTGACGAAGTTAGTTATAGCTACGGCTGTATCTGCTGTTTACTTTGTCAAATAAAAACATAATTATTTGAACCTATGTTTATAAAATAAAATGCATGTATTGATGGTGTACGGTTTTTGTTCTATTCATGGTAAATGTTTTGCCTCCATATTTATGATGTGTTGATCAACATAAAATGTTTTATTGAATTGGGTGTAGACCCTTGGGTCGGAAACCTGCGAAAAGGAAATAAACAGAACTCTACTGTTGAGACGGTCTCAGTCCGTAGGGTATGGTTCCTACTTTTACCGTCCCTGTCTTTTGGGTGGTTGTTTTGGCTTCTTTACCAGGTGGAGGCAAAAGACCGCTCCTGAACATAACTTGCCAGAAACACAGAGGCCTAGAAAGTAATCTGGCCATATGAAACATGCTGTGACAAGCTGCGCATGAGGACTTTTAGGATGCATTTTTTCGCTTGATGGGGAAGAATGTGAAAATCGATTTTTATCATTTAAATACTAGCTGAGACAACCAGCATTGCCTGGGTACTTATTCATTACAATCTTCTTTTAGTCCATCTCCTCCTCTCTCTTCTTTCTGTCCAAATCCACCTCCCTCCTCTCAGTGTATATCTGCTACTTTCCTCTCTGTGTCCATCTCCTTGTCCTTCCCTCCTTCTCTCCATGTACTCCTCCCTTCTCGCTATGAATCTTCTCTCCCCCTCAATATCTGTTCATTTCTTCCTCCCCCTTCCTCTGTCTAACTTCTGGACTCCATTCCGTCTGTCCATCTCCTCACCCCCCTCTCTGTTCTCCTCTTCTTCCCCCTATTCTCTGTCCAGCACCCAATTATCACCTGCACCCCCACCTTAATCAGTGGTTGGAAGTATTTACCCCCACAGTATTTCTGTCCAGGTACTAATCTGTACTTGTACCAGGGTTGGTTGAATCAATCCGGGGGCTTAGAAGGAGATGTTGGTGCTATATACATACATCATTTTTCATAATACACTAGCAATCCATCTCAGCTTCGCACGGGTATCTACGGCCAAACGACTTGACTAATATATTGTTTGGGGGCCATGAATAAAATACAGAGAATAATGTTAAGTAAGTGAATACCATCAGTTTCACATAACTTACGCGATGTAAGTAGTGCACACCAGGAAAGTTCTCTGGAGGCATGAATGCAGTGTGTTCCATAACAAATTGTCGATTAAATTGACGACTCATGGCAATGATCTGAGTACATCGTGTACAGCTTATATAAATATTGTGCACGGGTCATGGGTGTATGTATATATATATGGGATTCAGTATGTCCCGATGGCTGGCTGTATGTGGCAAAAACAAAATAAAACAAAAAAAGACGCACATGATATATGTGATATGCTCGTGTTACAGCATTCCTTTTGTGAAGTTTAGTAACAACTGTATTGCATTGTTGAGATTCACTGTCGCAATTCTTTCGCGCACACTCTTTATAGCGAACTTCATCGCCATGCCACGCAAAGAATCACGTCCGCATCTAGGTTTAATTCAAGGAAATCAGAAAGCTGGAAGCTGCATCACCAGCTGTGCTGCTGAAAGAACGTAGTGTAGGTAAACGCAACAAAGTTGTTGAAGAATTTTTTGAGAAAATTTTTTACTTGCATAAAAAATAAAACGCCACATATTCCGGATTAGCAAGTTTCTTCGCTTTCCAATTTTTCTGAAACGACTACAGGGAAATTACTGGTTAAAAATATTTGATTATTTGAAAATGTAATGTAACGTAGCAAGTTATTAAGAGATGACAATCGTTGCAGGAAGGCACCCAGCCGTTTGGTACGGTGGCTGCAGGATGGCCATGTTTTCTTGTCGCTTTACTCACAGCGCAGTTGCCGCTGCCAGCCGTGAGAGCTGCCTAGCGTGACAGTCAGTCAACACGAAAATTCATACCCTCTACGAATCTAAATAATCCATATTAGTTATTATCCGACTTTGTTCAAATTTGGTACACAGCCTTTAATTATTAATGGAATGACGCTGTCAAAATTTCAGATTTTTATTTATTATAGTGCCGGAGATAAAGGAAATTACCTAAAAGTCCTAAAATCAATGCTTGTTTTTTAAAACCGTGTTAGGAACAAATACAGATTGACTTCCATTATCAGTTGAAGCCATTACAAAGTTACCAGTGCAAAAAAATCAATCAATTAGAATTTTCTTTTTTAACACTTTAGTCACTGTGCATTACATAATACAAAAGTGGGTCAAAATTGTTATTTGATTATATTTTGTTGTGTGAGTGTTTGAGAGTGATTGAGAGAGTATATGTAGGATATAAGTTAAAACTTAATGTCATTTTACATAAAACCATGTACAAATAGACCATGGGAAAGTTATGGTGCAACCATGATTCAGATGACGTATGTCGGTGTGAGCTTGCTTTTACATAAATCACGTATCAGCTACTACAGAGTGAAGGGACGTCGGAAAGAAGCATATCGAGGTACGTGGACTTTCGGTAAGTGAAAGAGAGAAAGTAGACGACCGACCTCGCCCCGGTGCAATTGGTGCCTTTAGCGTCTTGGAAATGTGAAGTTTAAGTGAGTGCGAATTATAAAAGCAGCAGTGTAGGTAACCCGATAAAAGAGAGACCCACACGTGCATAAATGAACTTTAATAGAAAGACAGAGGAGCCATTGTGATCGAGGGAAAGATGATTCAGAAAGTACAGCAATAGCAAAGTGAAAGATTTAGCGGCTAGAACAACCGGTGGAGAACACGGCTGACGGCGTCGGCAACAGCTGAACATCGTGCGACAACGAGCAACAACAGCCGGGAGTCTGCGGCAGTTGGCAGCAGTGGACGGTGTGTGCACCCAGAAACTACATCTGCGGAGGCAGAGCTTGGCGAACGGACCCACTGTAACATCTCGCCGTGCTGACGGTGATCGAGAAAAGCTAAGTTGTATTTTACTTCGTTGTGTGTGTGTGTGTGTACGCGCGCGCGCGCAAAGAAACTTGTGAACATGGCGGAAAATAATAACCATGCTATAGTAGACGAGAAGGTGGGGATAAATTTGAGGAAAGTAATATATGCAGATGGTGCAGTGACTGATGAATTCAGTCCCCTAGATAAGCAAATGATAGTGGCTTGCCAGATTCGATGTATGTTAATTATGGGACAGACAATGAACAGAACACTGTGGAGACCGATGTTAAGTTTACACCGTTTCAGGTTCAAAGACAAAAAAGGGAATTGAAGGTTGAAAACTCCACACCTATACCTATTCGGGAGGAATAAAGTGAAGCAGAATCTGAGGTTAATGTTAAGTTTATACCTGTTACAGTTACAGAAAAAAGCAGGAAACAATGTCAATTGCTTGTGAGCAGAAAGAGAGTGTTTCAGAAATGTTAGCAAATATTTTGAAACATATGGGGGATATGAACACTAAAATGAGTGGATTGCATACTGAAGTTAATGGATTGGGTTCCGAAATGAACACTAAAATGAATAGGTTGCGTACTGAAGTTAATCAAGGGTTTACTAACTTGTCAGTAGAAGTAGAATCCAGAATGGAAAACAAAATTTCTGAATTCAGAGATTCATGGAAAAACGATATGATTTTGTTTAGAGACAGTGTAAAAGGTGAAATTAGTAAAGTAAAACAAGAATGTAATAATGCTGTTGTAACAGCAAAAAATGAATTGACCTCTCAGATTAAGCAAGTTGCCGATGACAAAAAATGGTTCACATGGCTCTAAGCACTATGGGACTTACCATCTGAGGTCATCAGTCCCCTACACTTAGAACTACTTAAACCTAACTAACCTAAGGACATCACACACATCCATGCCCGAGGCAGGAGTCGAAATTGCGACCGTAACAGCAGCGCGGTTCCAGACTGAAGCGCCAAGAACCGCTCGGCCACAGCGGCTGGCTGCTGACGACAGCAAACAGTTAAGGAAACAAGTAAATACAGAGTTAAATGAAACGCAGGAACAAGTAAATAATGTGGAAAAACAATGTGAAGGTAGTCACCCTATAATGGAAAATCAAATGAAGGACGGAAAGGATGTGTGTGAGAAATTTGGAGTGCAAGTGGCTGCTAAATTTACTAACCTGGAAACTAAGATAAATCAGTTTAGTACAGGTGTAGATGATCAGTTATGTAACCATGATGATAGACTAAAAAGAGTAAAAGAAAGTGTAATATCTAATTGTGTGGCAGAATCATCAGAAATTGCTTATGTGACACATCGGCAGGTTTGCGATTCGATCCAATTGAAAATGTACTTCCTAAAGAATTTTGGGGTGATTTTGAGTTGTTTTGCCCAAATCATGGAATGATAAGCAAAAAATTGGCTTCATTACGTCAAATTTGATGGGAGAAGCTAGACTGTGGGGAAATTGGGCAGTAGATAAGTATGACAAGATAGAGGATTTTAAATAGGCGTTTTTTGAGGAATATTGGGGCAATCGGAAGCAGATGGAAGTTTTAAACAAATTTTGGTCAGGTGAAAAATATGATCCGAGGAAAGATGCTATTAAGAGGTTTGTGCAAAAATGGGTCACAACTTTGTCATATTTGAGCTCTAAAGTAAAGACAGAACAGATCATTATGGGGATAGGGAATAAGTTGCCTTTGAGCTGGCGTAATAAAATAATATCGGCACCTAGGGATGATACTGATAAGTTTATTCATTACCCTGAGAGGGTAGAAAATCTTTTAAAGGAGGAGGAGAATGCCAGGAGGGATTATAGGTCTCCCATTAAGAGAAATGAAAACAGAACCGAGGCACATGTAAATAGAAAAGGAGTGCAAATATCCAGTAATTTCAGAGGCAGGTACCGAGGGTGAGGGGGTCCTGTTGGAAGTAGATATAATGACAGAGACCGAAACCTTGAATATAGACAACAGCAGTTCACTGACTGGGCGGAGTGTCGCAGACCGCCAGCAGAAAGGAATGTCAGTGGTAATGACCGCGTAGGAGAGGGGGAAAACTAATGGCAGTCTGTAATGATGCTAGCGTTTGCAGGCTGCGGCAGCATAGGCTAAATCCGCTAGCAAAACCTTTTGTAAGGTAGCCACCAGTGGAACATCTTGGAGGCGGTACCGTAGAAACAGGTGTTGCAGAGGAGAGGGACACTGTTAAAAATTGTGTTTTTCAGGGAAGTATAGTAGATTTTTGCGAAAGAAAAGGTCATAACAGCGATTCCAGGAACCACATTAATGAGGAACAGCTATTAGAAAATAACTATTCAGAACAGGATGTTAGTGTGAGAGAGCACTGAAATGCAGGTGAGGAACTTACAGTGATCTGTGGAGTTAGCACTATAATAGGGGAAACGGTATCAGAGGTACCTGAGGAAGAATATAGAAGGGCAGAGGAAGTTTTACAAAGATTAGAAGGAGTAGTTTCTGACAGTGATGAAAAAGGAACAGAAGTGGAGGAAGTAAGGGGTTATTTTGATAATTCTGACAACACGATAGGAAGGGTTGCAGAATCTGATATTATTATTAAAGAAGGAGAGTATTTGGAGAAGTGTTTTGATTTGTCAGTAGTGGACAGGCTAATTAAAGCTGCCACAGTTAGAAAGGAAGAAGACTCCGTCAATATGTGTGTAATTTCTCCCTGCTAATAAGGGTGTGGTTATAATGCCAGTGAGTGGCATAAATATTATTGTAGCCGCAGGGAGAAGTAAGAAAGTAGTTAAACATGAAAATATGCTACCTGTCGCTGATGTATAATTGGACCAAAATTTATTAAGAATGATTGGCTTAAGCGTGGAAACGCTGGTGGGAGCAGATTTCTTAAAAAAATACAAAGGAAAAGTGGATTTTGGACGTAATGAAGCGGTCACTGTGGTGAAGGGAAGAACAGTAGCTATTCCTTTTTTTGGTAAAAGGCAATATGAATCCGATGAGCAAAGTTACACGCCTATACGTTACTGCAGAAAGAAAGAGGGTCTTGTGGGGTATAATGAGTATGGAAAAACGAAGGAAGTAGATCCTACTGAAGTAGAAAACATCCGAATAAGAACTGACGAAAAAATACAGGGATTATCGAATTTGACAGAAATACAAAAGCGTGAGCCATAACAAATTTTGAGCAGGTATCAGGGAGTGTTTTCTGACCAGCCAGGATTAGTTCGAGATTATGAATATTATCTAATTGTAAAAGAGGATGCACATTTCTTCCGAAAGCCATTCGCTATTGCGGAAGTACATAAAGAAGCTGTGAGGGATATGATTCAGAAAATGCTGGAATGGGACATTATAGAAAAGGGAATTAGTGTGTATAAACGACCCATTGGTTGTGGTGCCTAAAAAAGATAGTTCGATTGGCTCGTTTTCGACGCTAGAGCTTTGAACAAAATAATATTGCGGACTCTAAAGCAACCGAAGTGTAAGTGTGAAAAAAAAGTTAGACCCCAGAGTTGCTACAGAAAGTGTTTTTTATGTGTAAAAAAGACGCTCCCCTAAGCGAGAATAATATAACAAAAGAAACATTTAATCCACAGCAATAATTAAAGCTAGGTTTATCGTGCTAGAAAACTTTGTCAAAATAACATTGGTCAGGGTGAATCTTTTGTATAATAATATATTAGGTTTCATGAACGCTAACATAGCGACTGTAAAGAGCATTAAATGGTTTATTTCATGTCAAAACGATATAGAAATTTGTAAAGTAATTGCTTAAAGTGAAAATCTAGTTTCGAGGAAAATTTCCATATTCACTAATGTAAATGGTTTGATAAGTATTATTCTTTCTTGGAAAACGTTAAAAGGTGGAATCTGGTACGAAAAACATTATTTCTGAAGAAAAGGAGAAATTTTGTAAATCAATTTTATTATTCGCTATCAAGTCCAAGCCTTTAATATTTGATGTAACATTGTAAAAATTGTAATGTATTTTTGATATTTCATATATTGAAAAAACTGTAAGTAGGAACAATTTTCGTTAAAAATCACATAGTTAAATTTGTCGATTCAGTTAAAGAATTCAGTAATAACATTGCCGTTACATGCAACTTAATTGCACTTAAAAGTAATTTTAAGTTGGCACTGGGTGTGTAACATAGCAAGTTATTACGATATGACATTCGTTGCAGTAAGGCACGCAGGTAGGGTGTAAGCAGGATGGCTATGTTTTTTGTCGCTTTACTCACAGCGCAGCTGATGCTGCCTGCCGTGAGAACTGCATAGCGTAACAGTCAGTCGATACGAAGATTCGTACCCTCTACGAATCTAAATTAACGATATCTGTTATTATCCGATTTTGTTCAAATTTGGTACACAGAGTTTTGTTATTAATAGGCTGTAAAAATTTCAGATTTTTATTTATTATAGTGCCAGAGATAAAGAAAATTACCTTAAAGTCCTAAAACCAATGCTTGTTTTTTAAAAACCATATTAGGAAAAAATACAGATTGACTTACATTATCATTTGAAGCCATTACAAAGTTACCAGTGCAAAAAATCAATTAATTAGGATTTTCTTTTTTAACACTTTAGTTACTGTGTAATTACGAAATACAAAAATCGGTCAAAATTATTATTTGATTATATTTTATTGTGTGAGTGCGTGAGAATGATTGAGAGAGTGTATGTGGGACATACGTTAAAACTTAATATGTCATTTTTCATAAAACCTACAAATAGACCGTGGGAAAGTTATAGTGCAACCATGATTCAGATGTATGTCGGTGTGAGAGCTTGCTTTTGCATAAAGGCAGCCAGAATGAAAGTTAGAGGCGGAATAAGTTTATTTATCATTTTGGAGAGTAATTCGTACTTCGCTTATTTTGATTAAACAATGTACTAGAAACTGAAGTTTTAATGACGTTAATTACTATGAGATTATTGAAAGGATAAGGCAAGTTTTGCCGTGAGAATGATCTGGAAGGGCCGGCAGTTGTGACCTAGCGGTTCTAGGCGCTTCAGTCCGGAACTGCGCTGCTACTACGGTCGCAGGTTCGAATCCTGCCTCGGGCATGGATGTGTGTGATGTCCTTAGGTTGGTTAGGTTTAAGTAGTTCTAAGTCTGGGGGACTGATGACCTTCGATGTCAAGTCCCATAGTGCTTAGAGCAATTTGAACCATTTTTTTATCTGGAAGGACCTTTCTGCTTGGTCGTTTAGATCAACAGCCAATCAGAATTAACTTGTTTCCACGTGAATTTAGTGGAATGGGCATTAAGTAGATAGTCGCTTGCTAGCCGGCATATTGATAACACGATGTTAGCTGTCACTGTAAAAATAGTCTGTAAGATGAAGAAATAGTGAGTTAATTTCGGTTAGAACATGTCGTGACTGAAGCGACTGGAGTTACGAACATTTTAATGAAAGTTTGTTGTTTCTAAATTAAATGGTTTGACAGTTATGAGCGTGTGAACATTCTGGTCGTAGTAACAATTCCGGATGTTTAACTAGCGAATAGTTGTGGGTTGGTACCTGGTAGAACGTGAAAATTAGTAGGGTCGGAATTGCAAAAATTCTGGCTGCTTTTCGAATGAAACTATGTTGTACAGACAGTGAACATTGAATAATAGAGCATAACCATATTAAAAACTGACTTGATAGCCATTCCATGTGTTTCCATATGAATAAAAAGCAGATTCGATCTAATGTTCAATGCTCTCTGCAAGTAGAATGCATTCTCCGAATGTCCGATTTTTTAAATATGAGCTTTCAGGAGCTGACTTTCAACTCGAGTTACGTGGCCTCTGTGTGGTAGGTGTTAGGTAGTGGTTTCATCAACGCTACTTTACACTGCCTAGCACGTATCTGCTACTACAGAGTTAAGGGACGTCGGAAAGAAGCATATCGAGGTAGGTGGACTTTCGATAAGTGAAAGAGAGAATGCAGACGACCGACCCCGCCTCGCCGCAGTAAGTCTCACATCAAAGTTAAATAAACTGACTGCCCATTATTCGAAAAATTTGTGGCGAATTAAGACTACGAATCATGACTGGCAGTCTGAGGGAAGAAGAAATTGGCGGTCTGAAACTATTACCAGTGTACCCTCCGCTACTCACCGTGCTGTGGTTTGCGGATTATATATCTAAATGTAGAAGTAGATCTATACAAGTAGTTTTTTTTTTCCTTTATTGTGTTTCAGTGCCCTATCTGTGGCGGGCTGGCAGCAGCATATCTGCTGCTCTTCAGCCGAAAGACAATAATTATACAAAGAAGACACTTAAAATAACTGAATGTAGAAAGTATGGCATAGATAGATATAAAAAGAAATGCGGAACAGTACGGAAGAGAACAGACAAAAAGGGGGGACTGTAAAATGGAGATAAAAACCTTAAAAAATTAGCACACACAAAACAAAACCCCACACCGGATCATAAAAGTATTGACGGACGTCGTAGCACATAACAATTACTGAAAATAATACTATGTACAACTCCAGCACACAATTAAAATCACAGCACTTGATGCACAGGAGAACAGCACCAAACACAACACTGACATAGCACACTGATGACGATGGGCAAACAGAGAGGATCTGCCAGGGGCATAAAGACGAGGGAGAAGAGAGGGAGGGGAGGAGATGGGGGGAGACGGGCAGGGGGTGCGCCGAAGAGGGCTGGGGAGGAAAGGACATGGGAGGCTAGCAGTCAAGGAGGGGTGCCACGGACTCAGGGAGGGAAGGAGGGGAGTGGAAAAAAGGGGGCTCTGGGGATGGGGGGGGGGGGGAACAAGGCCAGGTTACAGTTGGAAGGAAGGGTAGATATGATGGCGAAATTCAACATCCGGGAGGGGGAGGTGCTGGAAATTGCCCTGATGAAGGAGTTCGAGGGTATGGAGGTGGAGAGAGGGAGGGATACAGCGATAGAGGTGCGGCAACGGGTGGGGGGTGGAGAGGACGGAGGAAACCAGGGGGTGCAGGGGATCAAGCCTGTGGACAGTGTAAAGGATGTTGGAGGAAAAGGAGGAGGTGGGGGAAGGGGATGAGGTCATACAGGAGCCATGCGGGGGAAGGAAGGCAGATAGGGAAGGCAAGGCGGAGCGCATGGCGTTTGAGGATTTGGAAGGCCTTGCAAAAGCACGTGGGTGTGGAGATCCAGGCAACGCTGGCATAACAGACGATAGGATGGATGAGGGATTTGTAGGTGTGGAGTATAGTGGAAGGGCACAATCCTCTTGTTTGGCCAAACAGGAGTTTCAGGAAGCAGAGGTGGGAATGGGCTTCCTTCTGGATGATCAGGAGGTGAGGGGTCCAGATGAGGTGACGGTCGAGGGTGAGGCCAAGGTATGTCAGGGTGGGGGTGAGCTGGATGAGAAGTAGTTCGAAATCTGGTGTATTTATCAGCAAGAAATTTCTTAATGCCATTCAAGCAGATCGTGCCCATATCTTTATGATCTTTAAAAGACCTAAATCTCTCTCTCGCCATTGGAGATTCGTTAGCCAGTCTTCTGTGTAATTCGAAAGTATATAAAAAAAAAAAATGCTTGCCGGGTTCGATTCCCGGCGGGGTCAGGGATTTTCTCTGCCTCGTGATGACTGGGTGTTGTGTGCTGTCCTTAGGTTAGTTAGGTTTAAGTAGTTCTAAGTTCTAAGGGACTGATGACCATAGATGTTAAGTCCCATAGTGCTCAGAGCCATTTGAACCATTTTTGAACCAAAAAAATGCAGAGAATCGTGCTAGAATATATGTTTGTCTCAATGAAAGCACACAGCTGAAAGTGGAGCCATATGCTGCTAAACTCTCTTTATGTGAACGAAGTAAAGCTGCATCCCATGCTGCGTTTTACTGTATGCATAATTAATTGAAAACCACAATATTACGTCTTGCATGTGTTTTCGCCATGCAGTTGTTCTGAAACGATTGCAATCCATGTTAGGAGACTTGCATATGCCTAACCAGTCATGAAACTGGTGAAAGGGGAGCTGCTGTGTAATGTTGAATCCGAGCCATGTTTCATTTGTTACAAATCTCCACATCACTGATAGATGAATACTAGGTTAAAAGGCTGAATGGTAAAAAGTGATACACCATTGATTCGATCATACAGCATCATACACTGTAGCCAAATGTGCTACCATGAGACTATAACACCTGGTACGACTGTGCATACGCTCTCTTCTGTCTCAAGTCACTGGTGCTCTCACGAGTTATGGCGGATATTTGCTAGGACGCAGTGACATAGTTCTCACATCTTAACTTTAATTCATCATGATATAGACAACTTGTACGAAATATTTATAACTTACACACAGAAACTTTCCTCATTAGTCAGTCTATCAATTAGTCAAAACCGGATAAGAATCATTACAGCAGTTTCTGAGATTAGACTGCATGTACAGGTGGACGAGAAGAGGCGACTTGAATTTATACAGGATGAACCACCCAAAATTGGCATCGCAGATATTGCGAAAATGAAAAATGCTATTAATAAGTGTTTTTCACAGAATAGATTAGTCAGGGGCTCGTACTGTTAGACAGTCAACAGATTGTAACAACACCTATAAAATGCATTTTTTGTGCAAACATGCACTTTCCAAAACGTACTGAAAACAGGGTAAATTATAATATCAGTGGTATTTGTTGCAATATTTTAGTGTGAGTCGTTTACGAGATACCGAATTCTGAGTTCCCACACCGACACTTGTGCAGTACTTGTGGTAACACACACTAAAGAATAACACAAGTGCGTACGCTAGTTACGTGGATTCTGACCAGTAACGAGACAACTGACATCACAGCTTGTGTTCAAAATAACCACCGGCAGCAGCAATATACGCTTCCAGTCTGATATGGAACGATTCCTGTACACGTGCTAGTATTTCAGCGGAGATGTCCGAGCAGCCTGTGGTGATATGTCGTTGCATACGTCGGGTGTATTAGGTATGTCCCTGTAGGCAGCGTCTTCCAGCTTTGCCCACAGAAAAAAGTTTACGTGAGTCAAATCTGGGGACCGGGCCGGTCAAGGTACAGTTCCTCTGCGTCCAGTCCGATGACTTGGAAACAATTCGTGAAGACACGCTGTAGTACTTCGTAAACCGGGCAGCCATCATGTTTATACAACAGGTTTCTCTTAGTATGCAGAGGAACAGCTTCTAGCATTCGTGGAAGGAGGTCTGTAAGGAGGCTGGCATACTTGTGAACGTTCGGTTCACTGTACCACACCCCACATTTACAATCCATGGATGCTAACGTTCCACTTGACGAAGCCACGGGGATTGTGAACGGAACAATAGCGCATTTTTCGGTGGTTTCCTTGGCCATGATTGGTCAATATGGCTTCATCACTAAACAAGATCCATGACACATCTGGAGTATCTGATCTTAATGGCCATGTACAGGGGTTAACACTATTCTCATAATCGTTTCCATGCTCCTTTTGATGGAGAGAGATTCGGCAGGGATGAAACGTATGCCGATGGAGATTTCGTAGGACATTTTCATGACTCACGTCAGTTCCTCATGCGATTGGATGAGAACTAACGTGCGGATCAACTGCAACAGAAGTAAAAACATTCGTTTCCTCCGCTCCTGTCGTCACTTGGTTCCTTCTGTTACTTCACGCAAGAGGTTGAAGAGACTGATAGATAATTACCGAGATGATTAATGTCTATTGGGATATCTTGCCGCATACGCCATAGAAGAACGAACTACATTCTTCTTACAGTCTCCATATACTACGAGCATCTTGGCTTTTTTTTCTGCTTTGTTAAATCCCTTTGTCCACTGACGACCTACTGCTTGGACTGTCACACACTAATGAACTAGCAAGTCGCAGTGCACTCAAGGGCCGGTCAGATTGGCCGAGCGGTTCTAGGCGCTACAGTCTGGAACCGCGCGACCGCTACGGTCGCAGGTTCGAATCCTGCTTCGGGCATGGATGTGTGTGGTGTCCTTAGGTTAGTTAGGTTTAAGTAGTTCTAAGTTCTAGGGGACTGATGACCACAGCAGTTAAGTCCCATAGTGCTCAGAGCCATTTGAACCATTTTTTTGCACTCAAGGAGCACACTGTAAACAAACATAACGACATCGTACCTAGCAATTACGCATTTTGAATGGCACAAATAAGGGTCGGCGTGGGAACTTTTCAAAATAAGATACCTCGTAAATGACTCGCACTAGAATCCTGCAACAAACACCACTGACGTTCTAATTTACCTTACTTTTAGTCTATTAATGTCAATAGGCACCCTTTCATTTAAAAAAGTTTATGTCCGCATAAAAATATACTTTATAAGTATTATTAGTCTCTTTATCGGCTAATAGTATCAGTCTGTGACTACCAGTCCATTGACTGAGAACCGCACATTAACAGCGCTTTGGATTTCAGCAGTATTTGCGGTGCAAGTTGTAGGTAATTCATCTTGTATATCAAGAGGAAGAAATTTTTTACATTGTCTCCATCTCTCCAGTTATTTAGCGAGTTATACTATTTTTGATTAGACTACATTTATAAATTATGTAGTTAAATGATATTTTTAAAGTGAATTTCGGAACATCGTTCTCTTGATTTACCTACTGATCGTCATCCTGAATGAATCAAACGTCTGTACAGAAGGAAATCAAATACAACAGATTCAATTAAGAAAGGAGGGAAAAATCACGGAGATCTCAGTAACTCTGCAAAACGTAAAACAGTTGACGTGAAATTTCTCAAATTTGGTGTCACGAAGCTACTATAACCATGCAGTTGGCAGCTCGTGTCATTCGCACATAGCGAGCAGCAGCATGTATGAATGGACAATGGAAGCTTGTGGTGTGAGAGAGACATAGCTAACCACCTTTCCTTTCACAGTAAGAGAAGATTTTTTTTACATCTAACAGTACACTTAGTCTACCACGAAGAGTCACACTACTGAACTAACCAATGACTACGTATCTTAAATCTACAGTGGTCGGTATGACTTTACGATACAATTTACAACTTTTATCCTGCACCTGGCACGAGTTCCTCTCCTTGTCACTGGGAGGTAGGCAGTCAACTAGTAACTAAACCACTGTCGAAGTAATTACTACAACATTAACCCTAATCCGTTTAATAAAGAAAACAAAATCTATGTCGGACTACACAGCGCTTACTTGGTCTTGTGCGGCCACTTGTATGCCGTGCATTTTAACCCTTTTATTACGGTGAACTTCTATAGAAGTCGGGAGCGAATGTGCCGCTCAGCCGATGGACTGCTGCAGCAGCCCAGTGCCGCCCGTGCCCCCCGGCCGGTAGACTGCTGTAGCAGTTCCGCCTCGCGTCACATTTCTCCGCTTCACTACGCTCGACTTGAGTGGAAGTTTGCCCTATGCACCATCTAGCGGTTTTGCTTCAGTTGCACTGCTCATTTCCGGCCTTGTTTCTAATCTGAAGTGACGTGTTGTTAACCTCAGTTTCTACTAGAAGTGATACACTGTGGAGGAAGCTCTTTCTCTCATACTGGATAGTGTCTTTGAAGGTGAACTCGAATCATCGTCCGAATCTGACGATGAAAATGAAGCACCGAATGTAGCTGCTTCTACATCAGGTATATGTGCAACTCCAGGTGTTCCATTGACTTCCCCAGACTTGGATTTGTGCACAGACACGACACACAATGTCAAAAACATGTGTGATTTATATAAATATTTTCCCGAATAATTGCGGTAACACTGCGAGTGTGAAAGCAGGACAGGGTAGCGCCGCGGGGAGCGCGAAAAAATTGCCGTACAGCGGGCACGGTCGGGCGAAACTAGCGTTCGTCCACAGCACAGGACGCAACAATCACGGCGCCGGCGTGAAAGGGTTAAAGCGGCCCTGGCCCTACCACCGGCGGGCAATGCGCATTGCTGGTCAGCGTAGTCCATCTTTTTGGGTGTTCAGGATTTAATAATTAAATGCCTCTCTTACGGCAACCTTCGTCTGGCTTTTCTGTCTTTCATTTTCCGTCTATGATCTTACGTACTCTTGTTGAGCCCGATAATTCATTTCCAGAAACATGACTGATTGTTAGGCGTGTAAGATCGCCGAACGAGGTAAGCAACTGCTACTTTTTCTATCCCATTTAAACTGGTTCTTTCTTCTGTAACGATTGTGAGGTTTCGCTGTGTAGGAGGGTACATTCCTCGCAAGAGAACAGACACTGACAGCCCCGAACTTCTCAAACGGGGCAGTTCATGTAACGAATAGTGGCAAAGATTTCTTTTTAAAGCTTTGTAAAGTTTAGAGAACGAGCAACATATAGTGCTAGAAATCTCACTTCCTCATTTGAAATCCAATCGCCGTAATTCTCAGTCTCATGCACAGCGCTACTCTTGTTTAGTACTCGTAATTCTCACAAATGTACCTGCCCCTCCAAAAGGACTACACAGCTATCGTCAACTGTCAGTACTCAATTCATAAGAAATATTAGACACCGGTTTGGAAGGATAGATGTTTGGATGTATGTGTCTAAAAAATCAGTAGGTCATGTTGCGATACAAAGCGATATAATATAGTCATTTCTTTCGATACAGCCTTGTTTCGAGAAAAAGCAAAAACGTGTTTTAAAATAAAACTGTTGGCACTAGAACAAGCATTTTTTTTCCATAAACAGTGAGCCATACAGCATATATTATACAACAAAATTAGTATCTTTATATTCAGTAGGAAGAAAACTAATAGCTTCCGAATTCTGAGAAATAAGAGCCTTTTAGCAATGAACTGACAAATCTGGCTTTTTATTCAGTAATTATTTAAGGACTTACCTTTTTAATAAGCACTAGGGTATTATATGAACATTTATTACATGTTCATTTTGCAGTGGGTATACAACCCACAGCGACAGTGAACCGCAGTGAATGAGCATACGCTGGAAACTAGTTGGTAGTGCTTGATGAAGTACTATTCACTTTTCCCTTGAAGACACTTGGCATAGTGGCTGATGGGGCTAGTAGGAGTGATACAAAAAAGGCTCTGACCACTTTGCCTCGTTGTCAACCTAGTCTTACTTCGTTGTCACACAGCAATTTCTATTACATCTGCTTTAGAATATGAAAACAAAAGTGACACACTGATTTGACGGACGATCAAAATACAGGACACCGAATACAACAAAGAATGGAGGCAATGATAATAGTATACACAAGTAAAAGACGTAGACGTAATTGTTTTGTATGGACTATTTCGGCTGTTTCAACAGACAGTTTATATAAACTGAGTTGCCCTTCACCTCTAAATTGTGACCTCAAAGTACCAACGGCGTCCGTTCAAAAGCGTGATACTTGAGCTGGCAAAACCGTTAAGACGTTCAATAGAATGTAGAATGGAATATTGGGAGTCTGGAGTGAGCTGGATTTTTTGGGATGCAGATATCCTCCATACCTCATTTCAGCAGCACCAATAAAATACTTCCTGTCCGCGAACGCGGGTTCTTGAGTTCATGAAGCTGAGGAAAAGAATATTCAGGTAACCGTATACATTAACGAGATATGTGGAAGCTGTACAAGATGTCTAAAGATCCAATCATCTGACAGATAGCTTACCAACTACTGACGCTGTGAGAGGTTGCGCGGCCACTGAGCATTTTAGTGTGAAATTCGAAAGCGAAATAAACAAATGCTTTATTTTAAATACAAACGAAGGGTGTTTTTGCTGATGACTGATGAATGTGAAAAGAGTGGAGTATCAGATAATGGCGACCCTGCCAGGATGACAGCTGGTCTGCCACGATGGCAATTAGTCAAATTAGAAAGAGAAATTAAAATTTGGTATTAACAAAAAGTGTTTTTTGAAAAACAAGAAAGTGACAAGGTTACTCAATGTATGTGTCTGCATAGTGGTCAGATTACTGTAAATGTGTGATCCACAGAGTAGAAAAGGTTGTATTAATGAGTAAATAAAATTTTTTGTGTTTTCTGTAAAAGTAGCTTGTGGATAACCTTTCTGGCATCCATGAAATTATTCACGGCGTTGTAGAGATGGTTTGAATACCCACAAACTGTAGATGGCGGTGCTAATGATGTGTTGTGTCTATGATATTTTGGAGACGTGTCAGGTCATATATCTTCATGTTGACTAGAGCTCAGGTTCACACAAATCGTGAAAGACAGAGGTTAGTTAGATGGTCTGAGATGGCGGAAGGATGTTGATCATTGCATATAGGGCAAACCAAAGAACTTGATAGGATAGAAATGGATGTACAACAAAATGTATCTAATGCAAGTCACGAAACTGAACGAAATGACAGTGCAGAGGGAATGGTGGCAGATCCGTGATCGGTATCTCAGGTTGCGACCGCATGTCACAACAGATACCATCTTCATATAGATAAGGTTTACAGGCCAATGATCTTCAGTGCAGATGCACTCACATTGCCTGAACTCTTATGGGAATCAGTAGATTGACTGCCACGAGTAATGATTATAGTCGGCAGGGGAACTACAAATGTAGTGTGTGGACATTAAGTTGGGAATGTGGATCTCACGGGTAGTGTGCCAGAGATAAGTCCCTGCAATCACACTATTCTCTGTGTCCCTGGTGGCTCAAATGGACAGAGCATCTGCCTTGTAAGCAGGAGATCCTGGGTTCGAGTCCCAGTCGGGACACACATTTTCAACTGTTCCCATTTATCAACACCTATCAGCAGCTAAAAGTCTGGATTTCAATGTAATTTTATGATACAATAAAGGATACAGAACGATTTTAAAGAAAATACAATAAGAACCGATTATACAATAATGAGGTTAAGCAGGTCTTAAACCCCAATTCCCAGTCCAGAGAAGAATGAAGGCTCAAGTGAAAAGACAGCAAGATGCAACAAGAAAACAAGATTCAATACAGAAGATTAGGAAGAAAGAAGACCTGGACCAGAAGAAATCAAGAAACATTTCTAAATCCCTTCCATACAAGACCATTGTTGCATCTACCTACCAACAAAGAATCCAATTTTAACTGTTCCAGCAATACAAATGTCTGTTATTCCTTATGGAAAATTGCAACACTTTCAGATGTCACACCGAAGATGGGAGATGACTATTCGTATGGAAAACAACGATGGATTGGCATAAATATTCGAGATCTGATGAAGAATATAAGTTTTATGCTGCTAATGATAGATCTCTAATATAATTTCGCCTTGGGTATGGTAAGAATGGAACAAAGGCAGCCAAGCATTCACAATACACTCAAACCTTCTGCAATCGCTCTATCTGCTGACCACCATTGAATACTCAGAGGAGAAACATCGAGGCATGTGAAGATGAGGATGACAACTTCAATGAATCACATTGAAGTTATATATAAAAAGACTGTCTGTGACAGACTAGTATCAGATTAAACTGAAAAGAAAAGACTACGAACACACAGAGTTTGTTATTTTTTAAAAATATTAAATTTAAAAGAATTTTGTACAAGAAACAGATTTTGTTAACAATACTTTTGAGTTTTAATCTTGACAGATCAATAATATTTTCTTGTATTTCATATTTTTTACAACACACCTAAGTTAAGAAAACCAAATGTTGATATTTACTTTGGAGACTAAGATTTTAGTATGTCATGTGTTTGTTAAAATATAGGTAATATAGAAAAAAGGGTTTTGCAATTTGATGATGCTGATTTAATATTTACAAGATAATTAGTAGGATTAGCAATTTAATATTTTTCTAAAAGTCAATAATTTAATTCTTCTGTAAAGTAATAATGCATAAGTTTTTGAATTTTGGGGGATATAAATACGTTTGTGAATGGGATTGTGCTTGTAAAGTTAAGAGAAGGGTGTGGTTATGTATAAGATAAAGTAATAAACTATTGTAAGAGATGAAACTTTTTTGAATTATAATTGCCATAGAAGCTAAGCTAAGACTGAGACTGAAATATAAGTATTGAAAAAGGGGAAGATAATTTTAAATGAAGGTTTCCTCAGCTTCTATACATCATCATTTGACATAAGTCTTTATGTCAAAAACAGAATCAGTCTCAAATTTAAAAAGTATGAGTGGTACAAATTTATAGAGAATCTCTAGTTAGTTTAAATTTAAAATTAAAATATAGACAACCATAAACTAGAAAAGGCTTCATATTATTTAAATAATAGTATTCCATCAGAAAATTAGTACAAACATGTTATTTTCAGAAACCTCCACATCATGCATATACCAACTAATTCGCCCACTCTCTCACACACACATTACATGTCTCCACTATATCATTTCTTCTCGTACTCTAAATATTAAGAGACTGTACTTCCTACACCTTTCTACCTCCATTACACATCTCAAAGGGTAAATTGTTTTACACTAAGCCACAACAAACAAAATAACCAGACAATATAAACATTCCTTAAATTTTTTTAAATAACCAAGGGTCACTCAAGTGTCTATTTACTAGTCTTCACTTCGCAATAGCTAATAACCTCTCCACAATTGGACTCTTTATAACTAATACAAATTTTGATACTAACACAATCCCATTCCAGAAAGCCACTCTCATTACCAATATCAAGTTTCACCTTCATAATTCTGCTCAACTCAGGTCTCCTTCTGCTTTACCATACATAGCATGTCAATTGCACGAATATCTACTCCATTTACATTCTAATGTCCAACATGCTACCACCTCACACAAGGGACATCTACGGATTAAGAATTGCATGGGCAATGGGAATCTCCACCTCATACTCTTTAAAGTAAATCAGTTGTGGTGAAAAAAATTACAAAAAGAGACTGAAAGAGCAACTGTTTGATTATGCCATATTAAAATAGAGAATTGGGCAATATAAATATATAACAATTGCTACAGTCAGCAGCTGATAAAAATTTTGCACTGACTTATATCAATTTCTCAACCGTTGATCGATCCAGTGCAAAATTGAATACGGAAGGAGGAGGATATGTAAGGTGGCAGCTTGAATCGATGTCAAGTTCACACCTTACATGGGACATTATACATTTTAATAAGTAGATGAAGATATCACCTTATATACTTTGGTGTTAATGGGCAGATATCCCTATCAAAATGTACAGTATGTAATGCAAAGTGCTGACACTCAATTCGACAGTATTAACACACAGAAACCAAATCCTGCATGTCAGTGAGCAAAAGGTGAAAAAAGCTGCTAGAGGAAACGTTTTAGTTTGGAGGCACACGCGAGTTGCTCCGTCATGGCTCAAGTACAATGAAATTCTTCTAAAAAGCGGTTGGTGACCCATGGTGAGAGGGGCAACAAACGCGCTGGGTGATACAATGAGGAGAGCAGGTAACGGGCCAGCGCTGCTTGAGACAGAGAAATTCTTTAGAAAACTGAGTTGGGGAATTTCCAGATGGATACAAACAGACCAGCGACACGTGAAATGTTCGTGGTACGCTGGTTATGTATGCATGTAGCTTTCAGGCATCAGGACCAGGCACAAAATGTCCAGTTGGCGGAAATAAATTCGGAAGGAGTAGAAAACTGTGGTATTTCGACGCAGTTTAAAGGTAGGCCGTTTGCGATTGGCAGAGCTAGTTTCCACAAGATGAAAGGAATGCTTCCATTGGTTTGAAAAAGCCATGTTGTGAATCACGAAAGGACACAGTGTAAGTAGGCTGTTTAGGTTTTTATATTGGTAACGACACGTAGCGCTCTGTATGAAAATCGCTGGATGTGCTGTGTGCAGTCTGTGGCTGGTTGGCATTGTTGTAATATATGCTATTGTAGTGTTGGACAGTTGGCTGTTAACAGCGCGTAGCGTTGCGCAGTTGGAGGTGAGACGCCAGCAGTGGTGGATGTGGGGAAAGAAATGGCGGAGTTTTGAGAGCGGATGATCTGGACGTGTGTCCATCAGAGACATTAAATTTGTAAGACTGGATGTCATGAACTGCTATATATATTATGACTTTTGAACACTATTAAGGGAAATACATTGTTTGTTCTCTATCAAAATCTTTCATTTGCTAACTATGCCTATCAGTAGTTAGTGCCTTCAGTAGTTAGAATCTTTTATTTAGCTGGCAGTATTGCCGCTCGCTGTTTTGCAGTAGTTCGAGTAACGAAGATTTTTGTGTTTGAAAATCAAATAATGTACGAGGTTTATCAGCACAGTGATTCATTAATTTTTCTAAGGGGATGTTTCAACAGGTGGGGGACAGTTTGCTACAAAAGACACAAGACCGAAAACTTCGGGGACTCTCCTCTGAACCAGCGTCAAATGTAGAACAGGGTGCATCACGCTCTGTAAGACGCCAAAAGAGCAATTTTGTGTGAACACTGCGTTCACTTTGGCTGACATTCAGCTAGAAATTAGCTGAAGAGTCAGTGAGCTCCGATAACAGAAACGAAACAGCCACATAGTTAATTGTTCTTGCGAGAACTGAGACGGCATTGAAGTATGCACACTGCACCATCTATGCACACACTGCACCATCTATGAACGTGTATATCTCCATATTTTCCAGACTAGGGATGAGCGCACGTATTCTCGCCTAACGAGAAACATAGGACAGTTTCAGCTGATAAAATAAGTAAAGATTTTGATTAGCTTTTAATAGGATTTTCAGAGGGCGAGAGCAGCTATGCAGCTGACAGCACATCACAACTAAAAGGTAATTTCCGCTGGCAGACGCGTAAACTTGTTGGTTCACCAGCTTGCGTCCACTGTGAACTCGAGCTACCTTGAGTAATCTTTTGCTCATCTTGTCACAAAAACAAGCCATCCTCCGTAGACTTGATTGTCATCCTAAATAGTACCGAACATAGAACCGGAATCGAATGATTTGTCGTAATATTGGCCAACTTCACGGTGTAGTAGTAAGAAAAATTATGTAGAGAACCTTCTATTCAAATCTGATATTGTTGTGTTCATAGTTATTTCTACTAAACAGAGCATAACGCGTTATATTGGCAACTGTCCTGTAAGTGTCATGTCACAATCTACGTAAATTCGTGTACTTCTTTGAGAATAATTCTGAAATTAAACTGTGTACAACCAAACACCAATGTGCTCTGTCATAGAATAAGGGTCCACTCCTAACCACAGTCATTTATTCTATAGACGCTAATGCACTCACAGGGTGTTTTTGCTGATGTCTGACGAATGTGAAAAGGAGCCGAGTGTCAGAATTGTTACAACAAAAAGACTTCCAAAAGAAATTCCGCTTATTTATAATTATGGACCGCCATAATATACAAATTAAACGCCATGAAAAGAGAGGAATTTGGAAGTGGACGTGCCAAACTAAAATTCTTTTCATTATTTAATCTCATCAGTATTTTACGTAAGAAACTTTATAAAACTTTTTATGGAATTAAATAATGAACTCAAAAATCGGTCCAAATATGCATTTGGAGTGCACGGTTGAATAGTAGTTATTTAAAATAATAGCCCAGTTTTTTAAAAGTTATATTGTAGCATGACAATAGTCCTCTTCAACAGGGACTGTCAGTACATCTTTTTAGCACTGTACATACTTTCATGAGACTTATTCCATAACCTCACTGATATCTTCTGTTTTCTTGTATTTGATTGGAACACTTTTCTATGTACTGGACACTGAGAAATTTAGTAATTGTTAAACTTAAGTCGATGGCGTGCTTCAAAAGCCGGGCAGTGACAGTGACTGATTGCTACCTTTGATTAATGTTTCTGTTCCTCATAATTCCCTGTAGAATCTACGTTTTTGCAGAAATTCGGACAAAATCTGCTAAAATCTAAAATTTCTCTTATATTCACCATGTGGATGCAAGACCTTTCAAAGAATATAGTGGGTATTTGTTTTGACTTTTTGGCTTGAGACAATTAAATATCTCGAAAACGATGCATCGTACGAAAAAAATTTCGAGGTCAAAAGTTAATACTAGTGAAGGGGACATTTGTCTCTGCTATAACTGGCCACCCCCTAACCATGCTTCCTGCATGGGCGGGGACAACTTTGGATTTTCAAATTTGTCCCCCCCCCCCCCATTTTTATTGCATATTCGGATTCTTCGCCAAAAAGTACGTTGGGTTTACTCAAACCATTATTTTCAATTCGTGGTGGGTTTTGCAATTAACAACCAATGCATTTGATTCTACATTTCATTTACGATGTAAATGTAAACCTTTGTGTCACGTATGATGCTTCGTTTCCGAGGTACGTGGTTGTCTCAAGTGAAGACAAACACCCTATATATAAATATACAGGGTGTTTCAAAAATGACCGGTATATTTGAAACGGCAATAAAAACTAAACGAGCAGCGATAGAAATACACCGTTTGTTGCAATATGCTTGGAACAACAGTACATTTTCAGGCAGACAAACTTTCGAAATTACAGTAGTTACAATTTTCAACAACAGATGGCGCTGCGGTCTGGGAAATTCTATAGTACGATATTTTCCACATATCCACCATGCGTAGCAATAATATGGCGTAGTCTCTGAATGAAATTACCCGAAACCTTTGACAACGTGTCTGGCGGAATGGCTTCACATGCAGATGAGATGTACTGCTTCAGCTGTTCAATTGTTTCTGGATTCTGGCAGTACATCTGGTCTTTCAAGTTTCCCCACAGAAAGAAGTCACAGGGGTTCACGTCTGGCGAATAGGGAGGCCAATCCACGCCGCCTCCTGTATGTTTCGGATAGCCCAAAGCAATCACACGATCATCGAAATATTCATTCAGGAAATTAAAGACGTCGGCCGTGCGATGTGGCCGGGCACCATCTTGCATAAACCACGAGGTGTTCGCAGTGTCGTCTAAGGCAGTTTGTAGCGCCACAAATTCACGAAGAATGTCCAGATAGCGTGATGCAGTAATCGTTTCGGATCTGATAAATGGGCCAATGACTCCTTTGGAAGAAATGGCGGCCCAGACCAGTACTTTTTGAGGATGCAGGGACGATGGGACTGCAACATGGGGCTTTTCGGTTCCCCATATGCGCCAGTTCTGTTTATTGACGAAGCTGTCCAGGTAAAAATAAGCTTCATCAGTAAACCAAATGCTGCCCACATGCATATCGCCATCATCAATCCTGTGCACTATATCGTTAGCGAATGTCTCTCGTGCAACGGCGCTGAGGGGTTGCCGCATTTGAATTTTGTATGGATAGAGGTGTAAACTCTGGCGCATGAGACGATACGTGGACGTTGGCGTCATTTGGACCGCAGCTGCAACACGGCGAACGGAAACCCGAGGCCACTGTTGGATCACCTGCTGCACTAGCTGCGCGTTGCCCTCTGTGGTTGCCGTACGTGGTCGCCCTACCTTTCCAGCACGTTCATCCGTCACGTTCCCAGTCCGTTGAAATTTTTCAAACAGATCCTTTATTGTATCGCTTTTCGGTCCTTCGGTTACATTAAACCTCCATTGAAAACTTCGTCTTGTTGCAACAACACTGTGTTCTAGGCGGTGGAATTCCAACACCAGAAAAATCCTCTGTTCTAAGGAATAAACCATGTTGTCTACAGCACACATGCACGTTGTGAACAGCACACGCTTACAGCAGAAAGACGACGTATAGAATGGCGCACCCACAGAGTGCGTTGTCTTCTATATCTTTCACATCACTTGCAGCGCCATCTGTTGTTGAAAATTGTAACTACTGTAATTTCGAAAGTTTGTCCGCCTGAAAATGTACCGTTGTCCCAAGCATATTGCAACAAACGGTGTATTTCTATCGCTGCTCGTTTAGTTTTTATTATCGTTTCAAATATACCGGTCATTTTTGAAACACCCTGTATTTGATTTCCTCTGTCCAACAGTCAGAGCGAGGTCTCTTTAGCATCGGATATTTATCTTGCACTGTAGGACTAAGAACCACAATAAAACTCTTTTATCAGAAATGTGAAATGGGTCTTTTAGACCACTTTTTGGTTACAGCAATAGCGTATGATTAATAGTTTCAAACAATGATAATGATCTTCTGGTCTGTATTTAAGTATGCTAGTATGGAAGTTGTGTTAAACTAGCATCTACTTCTACACTTACATTCATAGTCTCCAAATGAGAGCGTCGTCTAAAAAACACTAGAGACAGTGTTGGAGCAGGCTTCTCTGCCATATGGTGCTTTGGTGTGTGTTAGTGAGTGTTTTCACATCGATAAGGTTGGCTTCAGAGATATATGTTCTGTGACGTTATAACACTCCCGTCTGCTACTACTGTACCACAACCTCAATGCTAGAAACAGGTTGTGACATATAACTATTTTGTAAAAGCAACTATGGCACAAAGCAACAGAGCAGTGTTACCCTCTGAGAGGAATTTTGTTATGTTGACCGTGTTGTACCTAACTGAGGTGGCTTATCTGAAATGAAAGTCAGAATTACGTAAATATTCGAACGGTAACAAACAAGATTTTTGCCTATCTGCACTGTTTAACGTATAAAGAAAACGGTCGCCAGCCTAACTAGGCAAGAGAATGATTAACATTCTCGTATAAGAAAGTAGGTATAAGTAACTATAACGGACAAACACAACCTAGACTTGGCCACACGCGAGTGCAATGAACTCTGACACACATATGTTTTAAGATTGAAGCTACCAACTGGAGCAGCACAAACTATTTGCAAAATTATAAGAGATACCGAAACACCCTATTACTTTCAGGCTCACATAAAGTGAATGGTCTTTATAACATTACTATTAATATGCACTTCTAATACACAAGATACACAAACACTTAGCAAACATGAGTATATAACGTTTCACAACTGCAGCTTTCTCACGTTTACTACAGCGAAACACAATACTGACCAAATTGCAAGAAACTGACTCACCTTTTAGAATTTACTACAGACAACAATGTGATCATTTGCTTTATAAGCCTCAGTCTTAAGAACTTTTAATTTTGAAGTTAGCAACAGCACTTTAAATAGCAGTTTTAATAGGAAAATTATTTTCAACAAATAACATTTACTTTAACTCACTCCTCACTCTCTTGCCACATTAACTTTAACTTTCTTTTTACTAAGTTCAAGAGACATTAATTAGCAAAACTCTAGGCTTTAATTTCTTTTAGTAAGGACACTCGGATATCACTTTAATTCAAATGGGGAGGAACATGAGATGTGTTACGATAAGGAGAAAAATCAAGGTAGGTACATAAATTCAGATATAAATTACCTTATATTTGAGCACAATAACACATCCATTAATCTGATCCTTCACTGTACATCATTATAGAATTACGATGCAATGATTGCGCAATGTGGTGGCAACTGCACGTTGGTAGGTGGAGTTGCAGGTAGAATTGCTGGACTCAGTCATTTCTTGGTGGCGATGATAGATACAAATTCCAGAATAGTTCCAGCTATTTATCCATCCATCCGAGGCATTGGAAAGTAGCAGAAAAATCCTCTCTCGGAACCAGCACAATATGCATCTTTTACATGGCAGTGCACGGGTTTGGACTCGTCTCCGACTCATAGCTCGTCTTCAACTGACTATCAGTTCCATGTTTTCCACCTAGGCCAACTACACTTTGCGCACGTTACACAGTTCCGTTCCCGAGGGGAACCACACTACCTTTTACATACAAACTAACTAAGAATCCTAAGTGACGATCAGCAGTTTACATAACAGCAACCAAATACATTAAATAAAATAGAACATTTGCACATATTGACGTTTCTACCAAAAATTATTCACACAAAATTACAATCATATACAGTAAGTTTTGTTCCCTCCAAATGGGACAAAGAATATAAATTGCAGATACACTACTTTGCATTGAACCAAAACATAACGTCAAAGTTTGTGCAAAGAAAGGAGTATACAATTTTGTGTTATCTATTCAATCAAACACATTTACAGAAGCACAGCAATGTAACATTAAATGAAACAAAAGCAAAATAAATCAGTACAGCATTAGAACTATGGTGTTACACATGCCCCATGTTTCGTTGAAGTTTCCTATCAGGGATACTTCAAGGAAACATCCATAACACCTAAGTGGTGTTGGCTGCAAACAAAAAAAAAATTTCCATACAACTTCAGTTGGGAGAAAAAAATACATATTACAGATATACAATCTAACAACTTCATACTTTTCTTCCAAAAACATCCTCAAAATAAAGCATTTATAGTAATTTTCATTTTCACACTGCTTTAGGGACACTAATTTTGCATCATAACACAAGATATCTTTAAGCATGTTCATTTCATACACATACAGTTCAAAAAACAGACAAACAGTACACAAACTAATCTACATATTAGTAGAGTAGGTATAGCCTTCAAAAATATATATATATATATATATATATAAATACAAAAATAAACACATATACAATAGCACAGAACATTTTAACTTGACAAAGCAGTCATTAGTCTTTCAATATTTTCAAAGAAAGTAAATATTCACAGACACCCAAACATACTCATGATCACAGTGCATTTTACAAGATTCAGCAATTCATGAAATATTGAAAATTTCAGTATGCATCCACATATATACCAATATTTTGCACAAAACAGCTATGAGAACCTTTTCCAACTGACTCTTTAAATACTAAAGACCAAGGTAACTTTTCAAAGTTTTTTCAAAATAATTAACTTTAAAGCTGCTCTTCACTAATAGCAGCCCAAAATGTTTGTGACACATAAACATGCTAACCTACTCAGAACCTATCTTTCATCATCACTGCTGTGTTTTTAAAACAAGGCAGTCCAAAACTTTAAGTAATTCCAGAAAAACTAAAATCAAAAACATCTACATCCTTGTGAATAAAAATGCATATATTTTTTTATAATAACTTTTCACTGATTCCATTAAGAATAGTCAGTTCATAACACATTGACCAATAAACGTAACTAAGTTCACTGCTTGCCTCAGTACTAGCAGTCCATGTTTCACATTCTGCCCATTATTGGTTTGGCAGTCTTTACCTATAAACATTTAGGCACAAAAACACAATTTAGATTAAAAACACTAAAGAAAACACATTTTTAAATTGACGCACGGCCCCATCCTCTAGGTTTGGCAGTTCATGACCACTTATCAGCTCCTTGCCCCACAATGGCAAGTCCTTTGGCTACTGCTCACATAGCATTTTTGGTAGCCCTCCACTTCAGGACCACAGCATTTTTAATCTTTTGTCTTGTTTCGCTGCCCAACAACATATTTTTGAGCAGTTTGTTGTCATCATCTTTAAGCTTTTCCATCATTATGTCACGTCCTAGGTAAGTTTTGCATTAATGATATAAAACATAAAACCTGTAACTTCAAAACAGTAATTAGACACTGGCAACAAAACCATTTCTTTTCAAATGACAAAATCAAGTAACATATACATTAATCAAGAAACAATTAAATGTCATACTTGGGATCAAGTCAGGATTACGGATTTCTTACTACTCCTTTACCATTGCTTTTCCACACACAGTTAGGTCACTACATACATCAAGTCCAGGACAATAATTTTATATCCTATTGCAAGTGCTTTTTTGCCTTTGGTGGCACTAGACATATACATCTCATATCCATCTTACACACATTAGCCAGGTTCATCTCCACAGGTTTTTTTTTTTTTAAACACACAAAGTTTTTCAACATCATATTTATCCCTATTTTCAAAAACATTTACATTTAGTTATAATATAGTATTCATTTACTCTGTTTTCAGTATTCTTACCTTTTCACATCCATATTTCTCTTTCCAATTACTTTCCCATTACATTTTTCCTTTACAGTATCCACAATACTTACATTATTCTTAGTCATTTTCTAGTGTAGCCATATTATTTATTCATTTACTTGTCCACAAACAATACACAGTATCTTACATTATTTCTACACTTTTCAGTTTATTCTGAGAGAGAAGAAGGAAAGAAGATAGTAAAAGTTCTGAATGATGAAGAGGAAGGTTGGCAGCACGAAAGGAAACGGAAGCAGTGCTGGCAACGACTCGGGTCCCTGGTGCTCGTCAGGCACCTGACAATGCAAAGATTGTATGTCGCCTGAGGGTTAAACAACCCTCATCTGAGGACATGTACCTTTAAATAAACAACATAGTGTAAACATAAGCCCTTTCTGATCTTTAAGTATATTAGGAATTAATTATTATCTTGTAGAGTTCTTTGCACTTTCATTAAGTTACCATAAGCATCATTATTAATAAAGTTTTCAGGTTTCTCACACTACATGCCCCTATCTTCATAATTAGACTGGCAACAATAAGTATTCAATTGAAAATAAACTGTTCCTAAGCAAAGTCAAACAGTACACTACAGTAAATAAGCAACAACCTGCCCCAGGTCTCAAGATCAACGAAACACTAATTCACTTTCAGGCAACACTTAGATACAATAATAATACTAAAGTCATGCATTATATTAACAAAATATATATACATACAGCATCCTGCCCCCAGTCTCTTTATTAACAAGGCAGTCTTTCATGGTTCATAAAACAGTCACTTAAATCTGGTGGCTTTTTACTCTAGTTACGACAGTAAGCCGCCAATATCGATTATTTGTTGAAGACAGAACTTGTGGACGATCTTATCTGGTAGATAGCGGTGCAGATTTGTCTGTTATACCAGTGGCAAAAACTAAGAAGCTTGAACCATCTGACTTTAGTCTCTATGCTGTAAATGGTTCTGAAATAAAAACTTATGGGTCAATGCTGTTAACCACTGATTTAGGTCTTAAGCATAAGTTTGATGTATCAAAAGGAATATTGGGAGCTGATTTTCTTCATCATTTTGGTTTACTCATAGATCTGAAAAATAAAAAGCTTATAGATAACATTACTAACAAGGGAACCTCCCCATCGCACCCCCCTCAGATTTAGTTATAAGTTGGTACAGTGGATAGGCCTTGAAAAACTGAACACAAAAATGGCTCTGAGCACTATGCGACTTAACTTCTGAGGTCATCAGTCGCCTAGAACTTAGAACTAATTAAACCTAACTAACCTAAGGACATCACACACATCCATGCCCGAGGCAGGATTCGAACCTGCGACCGTAGCTGTCACGCGGTTCCAGACTGAAGCGCCTTTAACCGCACGGCCACATCTGCCGGCAAAACTGAACACAGATCAATCAAGAAAACAGGAAGAAGTTGTGTGGAACTATGAAAAAAAAAAGCAAAATATACAAACTGAGTAGTCCATGTGGAAGGTATGGAACGTCAAGTATAGTATGAGCTTAGAAGTGCCGTTGTCCTGTGGTTAGCGTGAGCAACTGTGGAGCCAGAGGTCCATGTTTCAAGTCTTCCCTGGAGTGAAAAGTACTTTTTTTTTGTTTTCAGACAATTTTAGTGTGGGAGTAGACGTGATTAACATTCCTCCAGGTTGCACACCTCTTGTGCAACCGTTAGATGTGTTTGGTTTTCGGCAAGTGAAATACTTTGTGAAAAGATTCTATGATTTTGCGAAGCTGCACAGGTACACAGAGCAGTATTGTTTACGTGGTCGTGTGTCAATTATCAAAGTTCAGGCACTCACACATAATCAACTTCGCTCTCCAAAATTCCAGGACATGTTCAGATTTGCTTGGACATATGCACGATTTGACGGTCTACACACGGAAAAATTTGAAAACGTTAAAAACATATGTTTTGACAGAGCACAGGGAAAACTGTGCGACTGTGATACTGTTGCATTCATTTGTTGCAGTTTATGTGACAAACTCTTATGTTTTCATCACTTTTTTGGGAGTGATGATCACATCCACAAGAAAACCTAAATCGGGCTTTGTAGAAGAATCTTTTTACCCATTCGCCAAGTGTACAAGTTAGGTGGGTCGACAACATGTTCCTGTCATGCCGTCACCAGTGTCATATAGAATATATCTGACGTGTTTTCCTGTGGAGGAATCCGTTGACCTATGACCTTGCGATCAAATGTTTTCGGTTCGCACTGGAGAGGCACGTCCTTCCGTCTACTAATGGCACGGTTTTGCGGTGCGGTCGCAAAACACAGACACTAAACTTATTACAGTGAACAGAGACGTCAATGAACGAACGGACAGATCATAACTTTGCGAAAATAAAGAAAGTAAACTTTTCACTCGAGGGAAGACTTGTACCAAGGACCTCTCGTTCCGCAGCTGCTCACGCTAACCACGGCACCACGGCACTTCTGAGTTCACACTATCCTTCATGTTCCCTATCTTCCGCATGGACTACTCAGTTTGTATATTTTGCTTATTTTTTTCGTAGTTCCACACAACTTCTTCCTGTTTTCTCGATTGATCTGTGTTCAGTTTTTCAAGGCCTATCGACTGTGCCAACTTATAACTAAATTTGAGGGGTGCGGGGGGGGGGGGGGGGTGCGATGGGGAAGTTCTCTTGTAAGTTAAAAATTTCCGCAGAGGTAACCGCTGTGGATGCTAACGATTCAGTAAGTTCACTCTATGCAAAATGTCAGTATTCAAAGCTGTTAGAGAAATTTCCTGAGCAAACAAAACCATCTATAATACCAAAGGTGTTAAAGCATAAAGTACAGCATTATATCACTACTTCTAGTGGTCCATCGGTGTATAGTAAAGCTCGTAGGTTGGACCCACATAAATTGCAAATCGCTAAGAAATAATTTCAGTTTCTGCTGAATAATGGTATTATACGTCCATCATAATCACAATAGGTTCGCTTTACCTTATTATGAAGTCCAACGGTCAGTGGCGAGTTTGTGGAGATTATCGTCGTCTTAATGACAGGACTCTCCCAGACCAGTATCCAGTCCCTCGAGTAGATGACGTAAATTTGATGCTTCAGAATAAGAAGACATTCTCCAAGATTGACCTACTAAAAGCGCATTATCAGATCCCGGTAGCCGAAGAAGACAAACCAAAGTCAGCGGTTATTACTCCTTTTGGTCTGTATGAATTTAATTATATGCACTTCGGACTTCGAAATGCACCTAGCACATTTCAGAGGTTTATACACGAAGTTGTGAGAGAGTTGGATTTCTGCTTTCCCTATCTGGATGATATTTTAACAGCATCAGAATCTCCCGAACAATATACTGAGCATCTAAATTTACTCTTTAAACAATTGTATCAGTATGGTCTAGTAATAAATGTTGCAAAAGCCGTATTTGGAGCGCAAGAACTGACATTCTTGGGACAATTAATCACAGCTTCAGGAACTACAAGCGACCTGAAACTGTTCGCGAACTTGGAAAATTTTTAGAAATCATCAACTTTTATCGTAGATATTTAGAACGTGCTGCAGAAAACCAAGCTTTGTTCCAAAAATGTAAAAAAGATCTCGCAAATGCAACACTTTTAACATTTCCAGGTTTGCACAGCCAACTCGCATTATTTGTGGATGCATTCGATTTTGCAGCTGGTGCTGTGCTGCAACAGTGGCAAGATGAGCAATGGAAACCTACTGGATTCTTTTCAGAAAAGTTCACGAATGCACAGAAAAAGTATTCCACATATGACAGAGAACTACTTAGAATATATATGGCTGTCAGTTATTTCAAATATCTGTTAGAAGGTAGAGACTTTGTTATTTATACTGATCATGCCCCTCTAACATATGCATTCAAGCAGAAGAATGAGAAAGCAACGTCAATCCAATTATGTTATCTCCAGTATACTTCAGTTTTCAACAGGTTTGCGACATATTTCTGGTAAAGCAAATGTTGTGGCTGACAGCTTTTCAAGGCTTGAAGAATTGGTTCCAATTAACTATGAAGAGATAGCCCAAGCACAAGAAAAAGACGAAGAGCTTCATCAAGTGCAATGTGGCAATAATACTTCGCTTGAATTAAAATACTATTTGACTCAGACAGGAAAGCAATTGTGGTGCGATGTCTCGACACAGAGTATTCGACCTTATATTCCTGAACAATTCCGTTATGCTATTTTTCAACATTATCATAATTTGGCTCATCCAGGTATCAAGACAACTGTAAAAATGATTACATCAAGATGTGTCTGGATGAATATGAAAAAGGACATTGCAAACTGGTCACGAGCATGTAATGCTAGTCAAAAAAACAAGGTATCACGACATGTGCATTCACCAAAAGGACAATTTCCCGACACTGATGAACGTTTTAAAGTAATTCATCTGGATTTGATAGGGCCAATGCCTCCTTCAGATGAATATACGTATTGCTTAACACGCATCGATAGAGTTACGAATTGAACAGAGGTAATACCACTTCGGGATATACAAGCAGAAGCTGTAGTTCAAGCTTTCATCCATTGTTGGATTACTAGATTGGGCACACCTTATCAAATAGTAACCGATCGCGGAAGACAATTTAATTCAGAGCTATTTCAAACACTATCAAAAATGTGTGGTTGTAATCAAACTCAAATTACTGCATATCGTCTTCAATCCAATGGAAAAATAGAATGATTTCATCGCAAACTTCAAGCAGCAATCCGTTCACATTCAACTACGAAATGGACTCAAACAATGCCTGTAATCCTTCTTGGTCTTCGTTGCTCAATCAGAGAAAACACAAATGCTACGATAGCAGAAATGGTTTATCGTTCATCCATCAGGATACTTGGCAATATTTTTCAAGAAGACGGAACAAAAAGGGATTCAGACTTACCCCAATTTGTTTCACAACTAAAAGAATATCGGCCTATGAACCAGCTGAAACCTATGCAAATAGCTCACAAAGTAAAAAAATGGTTCAAATGGCTCTGAGCACTATGGGACTTAACTGCTGAGGTCATCAGCCCCTAGAACTTAGAACTACTTAAACCTAACTAACCTAAGGACATCACACACATCCATGCCCGAGGCAGGATTCGAACCTGCGACCGTAGCGGTCGCGCGGTTCCAGACTGTAGCGCCTAGAACCGCTTGGCCACTCCGGCCGGCTCACAAAGTAAAACAGACACCATATGTATACAAGGACCTCAGCATGTCAACAAACGTATTTGTAAGGGTTGACAGGATTAAAAAGTCGTTAGAACCTCCATATGAAGGCCCATACGAAGCCATGGAAAGAACACCAAAATTTTTTGGACTCAAACTTAAAGACCAAGTAAAAAACATTTCTATCGACCGATTGAAACCTGCATATTTGCTGATCGAAGACGTTAGATTGCCGGAAGACACTCCAGTTTAACCAACACCCCAGGACAAACAACCTGAAGATAAAAAACCACGAAGATCAAGATCGGGTGGCGTAATTCGATTTCCCGCAAGACTAGTGGACGTGGTACAGTGAATTGTGACCGTCTTACTGAGAAGGGGGTGATGTGGGAGCAGGTTGCTCTGCCATATGGTGTTTTGGTGTGTGTTAGTGAGTGTTTTGACATCGATAAGGTTGGTGTGGAATACACCACTTCTAACAAACACCGAACAACGCGCTCCAGTACGCGGCCGCCAAATACATCGCTGGCCGTCTTCACACGCACGCTCCCTTGCGTGGCCGAGAAATACATCGCTGGCCGCACTTCTCCGGGCGGCTCGCGGCTACCATCGCTGGCCGCCTTCGCGCGCGCGCGTTTGTCAGCACACAGCAATTGGCTACGCCAGGAAATATTGCGATTGGTTTTCCCTGGAAAACAGCGACCCCAGCCGACGGCTCCATTAACTAGCAAGCCTTGGTATAAACGCGGCCGCCGGCGCAAACGACAGTGCTCAGCGGCAAGTGCAGTACGCCGTGTTCCAGCTGCTTGTGGATGACTCGCCGCACCACTCGAGGTTACCTGACTGCTCGGCGGAAATCTTGCGACTTCACTTGGAGAGACTGAACTTCACTGGACTTGGGAATAATTACGGGACGTGCACCCCACCATGCACATTCGGACATTGGTATAACCGAACTTTAATTCTGCATTACTTCTGAGTGTGAGTCTGGGTAGACCTGAGTGTGAGTCTGGGTAAACGCTTGGCTAACATAATTGTTAAAAAGTGATTTGTGATTTAATAAACCAGACTGAAGAGGTTATTGTGTTATTCCTGGTTATAACAGTTGGCTTCAGATACATATGTCCTCTGACGTCACAAGAGACAAAAGAAGATTGTCTTGTTTTAGAGAGTTGTAAAATGCCTAAGCAACACACCGATTCACGTCTTATAAAACGTTATAATAAAGAAGTTTTAAGTTCTTATTTGTGTGTGTGTGTGTGTGTTTTTACCTGTGTTAGACACCACCGACAATAACTTTTGTTTTCTTGTTCACATTTTGTTTGTATCGTAATTTTAGTAATGTAGATTTACGCCGCTTGTAGCGCCACAGTTGGATGGTTTGACGATGTTGAGCCCCAGTTGGTAGACAACACGGCTCGTTTTCATCTGTTTCGTTTACCTGTTATTATCTTTTAAATTTTAGTAGTGGGGTGGATAGAGGCCGTACATGCTGTGTGCAGACACAGGAGGAGCTGGCTGCAGTTAGCGAGCAGCTGGAGACGCTGTCAGCCGCGATCAGTCATTTGCAGGTTGTAGCGGAGGCAAAGAAACTGGCGCGCTGCATGGGGCACCTCAGATGCCGTTTGTTTCGCCCACAAGCTCTGCTGCATAGGGTCTTATCTGGTGCGAGGGAGCCGGGCTCATGTCACTCGAGGTGGAGAGTCGATGTGGTGACCGGCCGTGTGGCCTTGCCCGTTCACAATGTGAGTGGACAAGTGGTCGCTCCTTCAGCAGGGTCCATGTAGGCAAACGGGAGAGAGGTCTACTAGTTACTGGGAGCTCTAACGCTACCATCCTTATGGAGCCTCTTGGGAAATAGCACAAAGACCTGGTAAGAAGTCCAACGTCCACTTGGTCTGTCTGATGGGGGTCTCATTCAAGATGTGGAGAAGGCCCTGCCTGCGGCTGTTGAATGTGCATTGTGTAGTCATCTTCAAGCTGTGGCTTATGTCAACGCCAATGATACCTGTCGCTGTTCTGAAAACAGCCTCAATTCATACCGGCGGCTGGAGGAAGCCGTGAAGACTGCTTGCCTTTCACGCTGGATGCAAGCAGAGCTTTCAATTTGCAGTGTCATACCCAGAATTGACAGAGGTCTGCCTGTTTGGATCCAAGTAGAGGATCTAAACCAGAGGTTCCGTCGATTCTCTGACCATCCTGTCTGAAGATATTGGGACTTGCGTTATGGGGTGCAGAAGTGTAGGATTCTCCTTAATAGGTCATCGGTGCACTACGCAGCGGAAGCAGCTACTTGGGTAGCAGAATGCTTGTGGTGTGCACATGGTTTTTTTTTAGGCTCGGCGATGGGTTGAAGTATTCTAATGAACGCTCTCCAGTCGATATGCAGAGAGTGAAATCAGATCTCGCACAAAGTAAAAACAATTCGAATGTCAAAATTTTAGCAGTGAAGCATTCGTAACGATGCTCTCGAATTTAGCGTCCTCCAGGAATCTATGACACTCAACTAATTACGCTTGGAACCGAGAGCTGGATGAAACCAGGAGTAAAAATCTCAGCAATATTTACCGAGACATGAAACGTATATCGAAAAGACAGATTAGATACCATAGGAGAGGGAGTGTTGTTTCTATCGAGTTCGAAATTTTATGTGAATGCGAGGTTATCTGGATGTGAGTAACTTAGGTTAACCGTAGAATTTTTTACTGCTCATCTGATTACGCCGTTACAGTTGTAGAATCAGTGAAAGAAAGTTTACGTTCAGTAGCGCGAAAGTACCCCGATCATGTTGTATTAGTTAGAGGCTACTTAGAACTACCGAGTATAGAGTGGGACGACTGAAGATTCACTGCAGACGGTATGGCCAGACAATCTTGTGACGTAGTTCTAAACACATTTTCCGAAAACTACACTGAGCAGCTAGTTCGATATCCCATACGCAAAGGACATATTTTAGACCTTGTAGCTACAAACAGGCGTGATCTGACCTACAGTGTCAGTATAGAGACAGGCATTAACGATCAAGAAGGTTACTATAGTTAACAAACCCATCTAGAAGGCTGTGAGTGGGTTGTGCGGGGAGAGGGGGGGGGGGAGGAGTATTGGGGGTGGCGGGGGTTTATACTGGAAAGAGCAGATAACCAGTTGTTTGTATCTTTCTTAGAAAATTAATGGACATCATTTAGTTCCAATATGGAACTTGTTTACATTTTCGAAACATGTTAAGGCTGTGAACCCCACAGAAATAAAATTTTAGATGTAGAGGGTTTATGGAAATGTTTAAAGTCATTGTAAATCGTGCTCTGAAGAGTAAGTGGATTAAGGATGTTAAAAACGCACGGTGATTTAGTAACAGAATTTGGAAGACGATGAGGAAACAGAGATCGTTGCATTCTTGGTTCAAAACAGAACGCGAAAATGTTGACAGGAACAATTGGTAGAAATTCGTGCGTCTATAAAATGATTAATGCTCGAGGTATACGACAACTTCCACTGTTGCAGCTTAACGAAAGAGCTTCACAAGAACCCGAGAAAATACTGATTCTGTGTAAAATCACTAAGTGGGTTGAAGGCTTCTATCCAATCACTCGTCAACTAGTCTGGTGCGCCAACACAAGACAGCAGAGGGAAAGCTGAATCTTTAACTTACACATAAAATATGTTGACACAAGAGGATCATACAGTAATACCATCGTTTGATCGTCGCACAGACTGCTGTATGGAGGACATGGAAATAAGCATCCCTCGCGTTCAGATGCAACTGAAAAAGTTGGAAATGAATATGTCGCCAAGATCAGAGCGAATCCCAGTTCGGTTTTACAGAGAGTAATCTGCGGGGTTCGTCACTTACTTAGCTTGCATTTATCGTCATTCTCTCGTCCAGAGCAAAATCCCCAACGACTGGAAAAAAAGCACAGGTGACTTCCCTATACAGGGTGTTACAAAAAGGTACGGCCAAACTTTAAGGAAACATTCCTCACACACAAAGAAAGAAAATATGTTATGTGGAAATGTGTCCGGAAACGCTTTCTTTCCATGTTAGAGCTCATTTTATTGCTTCTCTTCAAATCACATTAATCATGAAATGGGAACACACAGCAACAGAACGTACCAGCGTGACTTCAAACACTTTGTTACAGGAAATGTTCAAAATGTCCTCCGTTAGCGAGGATACATGCATCCACCCTCAGTCACATGGAATCCCTGATGCGCTGATGCAGCACTGGAGAATGACGTATTGTATCACAGCCGTCCACAATACGAGCACGAAGAGTCTCTACATTTGGTACCGGGGTTGCGTAGACAAGAGCTTACAAATGCCCCCATAAATGAAAGTCAAGAGGGTTGAGGTCAGGAGAGCGTGGAGGCCATGGAATTGGTCCGCCTCTACCAATCCATCGGTCACCGAATCTGTTGTTGAGAAGCGTACGAACACTTCGACTGAAATGTGCAGGGGCTCCATCGTGCATGAACCACATGTTGTGTCGTACTTGTAAAGGCACATGTTCTAGCAGCACAGGTAGAGTATCCCGTATGAAATCATGATAACGTGCTCCATTGAGCGTAGGTGGAAGAACATGGGGCCCAATCAAGACATCACCAACAATGCCTGCCCAAACGTTCACAGAAAATCTGTGTTGATGACGTGATTGCACAATTGCGTGCGGATTTTCGTCAACCTACACATGTTGATTGCGAAAATTTACAATTTGATCACGTTGGAGTGCATACTGATGAAATTAAAATGAGGTCGAACATGGAAATTAAGCGTTTCCGGACACATGTCCACGTAACATCTTTTCTTTATTTGTGTATAAGGAATGTTTCCTGAAAGTTTGGCCGTACCTTTTTGTAACACCCTGTATAAAAAGTCTAAAAGAAAGGACCCGCAAAATGACAGTCTCATATCTTAAGCATCGGTTTGCTGCAGAATTTTCGAGCATATTTTAAGTTGGAATATAAATTTCGTTGAGACAGAAAAGCTTCAATCGATAGTGCCAAACTTAGTTTTTCCTTTTCTCACACGACGTCCTACGAACCATGGATGAAGTGATTGGTATCGACGGTGTCTTCGTCGACCGCAGACGGCGCGTCGCGCACCGCTCACGTGTCACATCTCACATCTCAGCAAAACAGACATTTAAAACCGTCGCCGCGAGCCGCTGCTACAGAGGGCTCGCCATACGCTGCTGCCAGGTGGCACTACACACGCCACCAGAGGAAACTGAATTCACGTCGCCTCATTGTCGTCAGGTGTGCTTAATACTGCATATGTTGCAAATAAATACTGTTTTAATCATTCTGTAGTGTTTAATGTGTTCTAGTGTTCATCCACATCGTTACGCCGATGGACACAACTATGGGCAACAGGCAGACACCATATTCCTAGATTTCTGGAAAGCGTTTGACGCAATGCCAAACTGCACACTGTTAATGGAGGTCTGGGCATAGATTCACAGATTTGTTAGTGACCGGAAAACTCATTCATTAACAGAACCCAAAACGTTGTATTGGACAGAGTTCATCAGAGACAAAAGTATAGCCAGGGATGCCCCAGGGAAACGTTTCAAGACCGCTATTGTACTCTAAACACATAAATGAGTTGACGGATAGAGTGAGCACCAGTCTGAGACTGTTTGATGGTGACGCTGTAGTGCACCGGAAAGTGTCGTGGTTGACGAACTGTAGTAGAACACAAGATGACTTAGACAGAAATTCTAGTTGGTGTGATAAACGGCAGCTTGCTTTAAATGTAGAAAAAAGTAGGTTAGTGCATTCGAGTAGAAAAAAGCAATCCTGCAATGTTCGAATGCAGTATTTGTGGCGTGTTGCTTGAGACAGTCATGTCGATTAAATATCTAAGCGTAACGTTGCAAAGTGATGTGAAATGGCACTAGTACGTAAGGACGATAGTAGGGAAGATGAATAGTCGACTGCGGTTTATTGCGGGAATTTTAGGAAAGTACAGCTCATTTATATAGAAGACCGCGAATAGAACACTTGTGCGACCGATTATTGAGTACTGCTCGAGTATTTGGAACTCTCATCAGTTCGGATTAAAGGGTAAACATCGAAGAAATTCACAGGCGTGTTGCTAGATGTGTTACGGATATTTTCGATCAGTACCCGAATCTTACGGAGGCCCTCTGTGAATTGAGAAGGAATCCCCTGGAGGGGAGACGACGTTGTTATCGCGAAACAATATTCAGAAAATTCACAGAACCAGCACTTGCAGATGACTGTAGAACGATTCTTCTGCCACCGACGTGCATTTCGTGTAAGAACGCCGAGGACAACATAAGGGAAATCAAGGCTCGTAGGAGGCATATAGACAGTTGTGTTTCTCTCGCTCTGTTTGCGAGTGGAACAGAAAAGGGAATGACTAGTAGTGGTACAAGGTACCCTTCACCATGCACCGTATGGTGGATTTTGCAGCATGTTTGTAGATGTAGAAGTGCATGGCAGAGGGTACTTCTCATTGTACCAGTGATTAGGGCTTTTTCCAGGTCAACTCATGTATGGAGAGCTAGAAGAATAATCGCTTAAAACGCCATTGTACGCACTGTAATTAATCTAATCTTTTCCTCGTGATCCATATGGGAGCTATACGTAGGAAATTTTAGTATATTACTTGATTAATCACTTAAAGTTTGTTCTTGATACTTTCTAAGTAGGCTTTGTCGAGAGAGTTGGTGTCTATATCGAAGCGTCTGCCAGCCCAGTATCTCTGTGGCGCTCTCCGATGAGACGAGCAAACCTGCGCCCATTCGTCCTGCCCTTCCTTTTATATGTTCGATGTTCCCTTTTAGTCCTATCTGGTACGGGTTCCACATTATTCAGCAATATTCTGGGATGGGCAGCACGACCGTTTTGTAAGTAATCTTCTTTATAGACTCATAGCATTTTCCTATAATTCTGCAAATGAACCGAAGTTTGCCACCTGCTTTACCTATAAATTAACTCATGCCCGTTATAAAAACCATATTTCCTTCCTAATCAGGAAATCATGGTAATTATACAACGATACTGGTACTGGAATATCGTCAAAAATGTTAAGTGTGCAGCAACTACTAGATAAATTCCGCATGGATTTTCTTCAGCGTTTTTCTGTTACTACCAACTAATATCGATCTTTATGGCTCTTTTTAAACGCTTCTGTTTTTTATTTAATCGCATAACTGACTCATGCTTAAATTTTCGTAGGTTCACGAAAAATTTAAGCATGTTTCTTTCGCGTTAGGCTTTTAATGTCACGTGTAACGTTGTAACACATCTGAAGGATTTCGAACAACGCTGGTCTACCAAATAAGTGATCATAGGTTTCACGGCGCTTAGCAGCTGTGGTGTAACTTTCTCATTAGCCTTCGCCACAACGTGCCTCATAGGAAGAATGGTAATGGACAGTCGTGGCGAAGAGTGGCAAGGGGGAAATTAATTCCAGCTGGGCCTCACGTGGCATTGTACAGCCCTGTTACAAGGGAAACGGCAGACATTTAACATCCAAATGTCCCTGCAGGGGAAACTTCAAAATTAGAAGCGATTTCCTGCTCTACGGGTGACGCTGTGATGCCGAAGGTGCGAGAGGGGCGGGTACTGAACTTCTTGGTTCATAAAATAAACCAGAAGTTGGCGGTAAAGAGAAACACTGCCAGGATAGAAGCACTACGGGCAAAACTGGGTGTGTTAAAATCGCTGTTTATACGCACCTGTGCGAGCTGTTTACTTGCCCAATTTTACCTGTGCAATCTATACGAAATATACAGGGTGATCAGAAACGGTCTGAAAAGCTTGTAAGTTGTTGCAGGGTAGGTTGTACTGAGAAGCAATGGTTAAGAAAAAAATATGAGACGTCGCATCGTTTCCGAGTTAATTAGCATTAAAGTTAGACAATCAGACCGTTGCGTGCCCAAGTCAAGCGGCCTGTTACAGACGGTGTCGCCAAACGTGTTCTTCGTGTGGTTTCCTAAAGCTAAACAAGAGAGCGATACAAAAACTGGACACTGGACGGTAGTAAGGATCGAACCCGAGCCAGAGCCTGAGCGGTCTTGTGCGCTATCATTTACGCCATGAGAACAACTGACACTAATTATATCGAGTGGGCTGCTGGAATCTGCGCGCGCAAGCGCCTGATTGGCTAACTTCAGTGTTAATTAACTCGGAATCGGCACTAAGTATCTAATTTTTTTCTTAACAAGTATTTCGCTGTTCAGCGCACCCTGCAGTACCCTTACCACCTTTTGAGATTGTTTCTGACCACCCTGTATAAGTGAGAGGCTGAAGAATATTAGTAAAATCTGTCCTGAAAGACGGGTTCAAATGGTTCAAATGACTCTGAGCACTATGGGACTTCACATCTGAGGTCATCAGTCCCATAGAACTTAGAACTACTTAAACCTAACTAATCTAAGGACATCACACACATCCATGCCCGAGGCAGGATTCGAAGCTGCAACCGTAGCGTGAAAGACGGGTTTGACTTTTTTTAAGCAGTTCCTCGCGATATGAACGACGTCTTTCTTCGCATGTTTTGAATTTAAGATTTTTCAGTATTTCTGTTACATTATCTTACCAGTCAAACAGGCCCGTGATATTAAACTTCCTGGTAGATTAAAACCCTGTTCCTGACCGGGGTTGAAAACTGGTTCCTTTGCCTTTCACGCGCAAGTGTTTTACAGTTTGAGCCATCCAAGCACGACTCACGATCCGCCCTCAAAGCTTCAATTCCGCCAGTAACTCATCTCCTACCTTCCGAAATTTACGAAAGTTTCTTGCATATCTCGCTGGACTAGCACTGCTGGAAGAAAAAATATTGCGGAGACATGGCTTAGCCACAGACTGGGGGATACATTCTGGAAGCAATCCTTTGATAATTCGTGCCACCATTTTTTGTATATGCTCGATGTTCCGCGATCTGATAAGTTGAGTCCACATTTTTGAGTAATTTCAACATGCAAAATATGTACATATTTATGTTATGAAAATCGACGAAATATGCAAGAAGATACATAATATCTAGAAAAAAGGACGAAAACAAGTCATAACCTTTGTAGACTTCAAAAAAGCTTACGGCTGTATCCACCGATCTTCAATGGTGAAGATACTATCTATACATCTCAAATTTAAAAAAACGAAAGATAAAATTAACTCTTTTAAACACATACTCCACAATAAAGTTGAGAGGAGAAATATCTGAACTATTTACGACTAAAACGGGGTTAATACAAGAAGGTGGTTTGTTGGCAGTACATTTCAACTGTACTCTGGTGCTCGTGACGAGGGAATCGTACAAAACATATGAATTGGAACCAAGAAAGATCAACTAAACTTAAATTGCTTGAGATGCGCATGTGATTTTACATTACTAGTTATGACATTCAAGAAGCCAGAAATCAAATATCAAACCTACAAAATACAGTATAAAAATAGGACTCCTAATATCATTCGAAAAGACTGAGATAATGGTAGCAGATCCACTAATAATCAACCACATAACAGTAAATAAGAGGAAAGCAAAAATAGTGAAATAACTCAAATATGAAGCAGAAATTATAACATACAAGTTGGATGAGAAAGCTTTATGGCCAGAAAGAACTACTAAAATGACAGAGTCTCAAAGATGAACGTGGTCTACTCACACAAAAAATGTCTATCAGTTAAAACTGAAACATTACAAGACGGTGGTTCAACTAAAGGTGACATACGGAAGTGAAACTCTTTTCAAAGTCACTCATAAAAACAGAGCCGACAAAATCCTAAAAGTAGAAAAACAATAGCTAGAACATATTTAAATAAGAAATATCAAAAATTGGACACTTGCAAATTGTATCGAATGAAGCGGTGTACAGCGGACTGGCGCCCATTACAGATACTGTACGGAAGATGATGAGCTCTTTTTTTCGTCGAATTATGAGAACCAGATTTCTAAGAAAAATTTCAGAGAAACTTTGGAAGATAAAGGAACAGGTAGGATAGATGAAGGAAATCAGGGAGGGTACGGAACAGCTAGAATTAACCCAGGACGATTTGCAAAACAAAACAGAAAATTTAAAGAAACTGAGAAAGATAAAAACAAAATTTAAACAAAAAAATAAGGAAACGACATAACAAAAAATCATTTACAGATGAGGAACGATGAAAAAGGTCAGAACCAATGAAAAGGTACTGGGTAGTCTGGAAAGGAAACTTATTCAAGAAGATGATCAGAAAATGATCGACTGAAGTCGCCCAATCAGGCCATTAAAGGAGAAGGAGAAAAATCTAGAAAGTATCTAATTAAATATTTAACATAAAACAATAATTTCGATTGAAATCAATCTACGAATTACACGATACCGTACTATATTATCTTAATATGCACCAGGAACAACTGAGGCACATTAAGAAGGTAGGCCTACGTTTTACTTTACTCAGTGTTTTATTTTAAAATTCTATACTGCACTCTTGAAAGAAGATTATTTTCGGTTACATCTGCTTACTAAAATGTCCATCGTCACTAAAATTACTAATGTACGCTACCTTATCTTTCATTTTCTTGCGCAATGAACAACGAGGTACTTCTCCAAATTCTCTACAGTTATAGGACGTCGCCGATCAGAAATAATGTTTTCATAGGCGGAAAATGCTCTCTCCGCAACACAGAACTTTGATGGTGCAAATTTTAGGAAATGAAATATTAGTGGAAAGATGTCCGCTGAAGCGTCTTTTCCTTTCCCGCAGAGTGTATTTCACATACATAGTAACAAACGTCAAGAAGCCATGATTTCTTGCCGAAACTACTCTCTATTCAACACCATCTCTAATGTTAATCAGCTTGCATTTGATATCTCAACAATTAATAACTATTTCTGCAAATACAACCAGAGAGATTCTAATTTATTAATGCTGCTAGCAAGGAAGCCAAAGTTTCCGTGCATGTACGCGACAACATTCACCACGTTTATTACACTAGAACGTACTTTCTAGAGATAATTTAACTCCTGTGTTGAACTTTTATGGAAGGTCGGATTCGGATATATTTCTAAGGGAGCGGCCTATTGAGGTGGGAAAATATGAAGAACGGTAAAATGGAAATACATAATTTTGTGCAGCATGGACTTAATCTATGTAAATACATGAAATTATAGAGAAGCATGTAAAAATATCTAACAATAAAATGAAACACAGGGTTTCCTAGGAGAGATGCTCAATATTCTTGGATATGATAGGCACTATCATTGAAAGCAAAGAAGTCTAATAAACATAGCCTCTAAAATTCGTACTTCAAGACCTATGAGCATTTCTTCGTCTTCGATAGTGTGAAACAAATCTCTTCTACTGCAAGCTCTTTGTTTTTCATATTTTGGGATGAGGTGGTGTGCACTAAAACAAGGAAACACTTTCTAATAGACATGGACTCTAAAATGCATACCTTAAGTGCCATGAGCACTTGCTCGGTAGAAAACACGTGTTTCACATCAGCGAAGATAAAAAAGTGCACTTAGCTCTTAATGTATGCACTTTATTGCCCATATTTACTGGACATTTTTTCTTATTTTGGCCCGTAGTAGAAGAGATTTGTCTTACAGGATCGAAGATGAAGAAGTGCTAATAGCTCTTAAGGAACTCATTTTAGAGCCAGTTTTTACAAGAATTTCTTGCTTATGATCGTTCCTGTCGTATCCCTGAATACTTACCGTTCCTCCTGGAGCACCCTGTATACTAGAGGACTTCGGAAAGTGAGTTACACATTATTATGGCAGACCATGTAATTTTTATTGAATGCTGCTCTAGACTTTAAAGTGTCAGAGATGAGTTACACTGTATTTCAACATAATCAGCCGCGCGGGGTAGCCGTGCGATCTTAGGCGCCTTGTTACGGTTCGTGCGGCTGCACCTGTCGGAGGTTCGAGTCCTCCCTCGCGCATGAGCGTGTGTGTGTTGTCCTTAGCGTAATTTAGTTTAAGTTAGTTTAATTAGTGTGTAAGCCTAGGGGCCGATAACCTCCGCAGTTTGGTTCCATAGAACCTTACCACAATTTTCCAACATAATCACCATCGGTCAGATCTTGACTGAAAAAAAAAACACACTGAAGACCTGCTGTAACGTTTGAGTTCAATTACTTATGCTATTAGAGTCACTGCAAATTTTGGCGATATACATCTCAGTAAATTAGCTTACCACGCACATTTTCATTCTCTGCTTTTGTATGGCATCATATTCTGGGGTAACTCATCACTGAGTAAAAGAGTGTTCATTGCACAAAAGCGTGTAATCAGAATAATTGCTAGAGCTCATCCAAGATCATCCTGCAGACACTTATTTAAAGAGCTAGGGATCTTCACTGTAACCTCACAATATATATATTCACTTATGAAATTTGTTATTAACAATCCGAACGAATTCAAAAATAATAGCAGTGTACATGGCTACAACACTAGGAGAAAGGATGACCTTCACTACTCAAGGTTAAATCTAACTTTGGCTCAGAAGGGGGTAAATTATGCTGCCACAAAAATCTTTGGTCACTTACCTGATAGCATCAAAAGTCTGACAGATAGCTATATAGCATTTAAAAGGGCAACTCTTTCTACTCATTAGATGAATTTTTGGATGTAGTAAGTGGGTAATTTCCCGACCCCCCACCAAAAAAAAAAAAAAAAGTGTCATGTAATATTCTGTGTAATGTAATATCTAGTATAGCCACCTTTTATTATCCTGACACGTTCCACATCATTACGAAGTGTCGTATTCATGATCTATGGAACAAGTACTGATCTAATCTAATCTTTCTAGCAATCGTTCGATTCCTCGACGACAGGAGTCCGCTCGTTGTTCACGGAGCCATTCGATAACCGCTGTGTGAACATACTCATCGTTGGAAAATATCTTTCCCCCCGTATGTTCTTCCTCGATCGCCTGGACGTTGTTCATACACGATCCTTCTTCGTCGATGGGGCAACCTCACAGTCACCAACCAGGTCAGAGATGTCTTCAAATCGGTTGGTCCTCTCAGAAAGTTGGAGTCTCGTCCAGCACAGCAGCCCTGGCAGTGTACTCCCACTTGGGAAAGATAAAGCAGTCTTCTAGAGATGCATCTCTAATGCGTTAGATGCCTTAGCTTCTTTTCGAAGTGCCTTCTTCGCACTGAGTGAAGCAGCTGTGGCAGACTGGGAGGAGGAGTCTTTTTCAGCAGCAGTGGCGTGACGCTTGCGAGTAGCTTGGACTACTTCCATTGGTGCACCTGCGTGCTCTCCGTTAAGAGAAAGCCCCATCAGGAAAGTGAGATCTGTTTCAGGAGGTGTATCCACAGCAGCATTCTTGTCCACAGCACGTAGTCGATACCATAACAGAGCAGCCGGCAGTGGAAGCAGGAGCAGGCTTTTACGATGTACCACCGACAGCAGATGACGAGCACGAAGCGTGAAGCAATGCCAGTCGTGGTGTTACTGACCAGCTGTGGAGAGGCGATGAGCAGCAATGGACAGCTCCGTGCATCGATAGTGCGATCGAGAAGTCGCTCCCAAATCGGTGTTCGAATCGACAACCAATGTCGAGCTTCGAGTCGTCGAGACATGGAGTGCATGCCAGAGTTCAAGTCTTCAAGTTTCTTTTTCAGATGATCCAGGGACATCTGGAAGGGGATATGCTGGAAAACCACCTCCGGCAGCTTCAGAGGCTCGGGAAAATATTTGTAGGAATGGAGGCCGCTGGACGGTGACCCGCCACGCCTTTCATCTCTTCTGCATTCCGATATTCACTCCTCCATATCGCAACTCTAAATGAAAACTATCGTGTGTCCTTCTGTGGTGGACTTATATAGCGCAAACAATTCGACGAATTTCTCTGTTTCTTTTTTGCGTCTAGAGCTTGCTTCCAAGCGCCACTGATATTATATCCGCTGTCCTTGTTGAACTTGTTCTCGAATATTTTAATTTCTACAGCCAAGAATAACGGAATCCCAGTAAGTGGAAGCGTGGCACAAAACCTATGTTTTATCAAACAGAATTTTGTATTTATTTTTGAGGCTAAGCCCAGCAACCGCTGATTTCTCAGGTTATCAACACTAAATGTGTCTTTGATGTTCTGCAAAGTGGAACGAAATGCTATGGATGACTGGCCAATGTAGTTGCTTCCACACTCACAGGGATCTTAATAAATCTCAGGTAGCCTGAGGCTGAGCCTGTTCTTAACCGGACGCAGCATCTCCATTACCTTCTTAGGTGGTCGAAAAACAGATCTCATTACTCGTCTTTCCAGGGTCCCGGTAATTTTACTTGACGTAGCACCGCAGAAAGGAATGAACATAGTCGGTGGCTCGCGGCGTGATTATTCAATATTACCCATTCAATGTTACCCATTCTTGGGAAGAGCCAACTTTGTATCACGTGCCTCCTACGCTTTCTTCCGCAATACGTACTTCAGATGATTAATTTCACAATACAAGTGATCTTCGTTAGGAACAGTTTTAACTTTGCATATCGATGTATTTAAAACGACTCTCTTCTGAAGTCGATGATGGAAACTGCGCGCTGAGTCACAGATCAGTGTGCATCGGATTGCAGTAGACAATGGCCGCCCTTATAACTTTCGTTGTACCAAAACATCTAAAATTGGCAACTTTCCTTCTCTCGCTGTCTCGACTGTGAACTGGATATTTTAGCGCTTGCTGCTGATGTGTTCAAGAAGCTGCTCAAGACCTTTGACAACATGACGATAAAACGACGATTGGCGAAATGGAGCCAAATTTTTGGCTCATTGCTCAAAAGAACTCCTTGAATGTTTTCTTCAAGGTTGTCGTACCGAGAAACTTCGTTCACATGTCTCCATTCTGCCTTTGGATTTGTTTGATGCTATAGGAGAATCGTCTCCAACCACGAAAATAAGTGAAACAGACTCATCTGAAGGTGGACAGTTGTGGAGACAGTTTTTGAGAGTGTTCAGTTAAGTAGGCCAGTGACTCTAATTTTTCGAATATATTGCATGATACGATGACAACATTGACCAATTCAGGCGCAAAATGTCTTTGTTTTTGTGTCGAACGATAGTAAACAAATATACTCTAAAACGAAAAAACACCAAAAATTATCTGAATGGGCCAAAAATTGCTGGCTCTGATGTACATATACGGACAAAGAAATGATTTTACTTTTAGAAAAATGGGTGATCTACTCAAGAGAAACAACTTCACGAATTGAGCAAGTCAATAGCGTTGGTCCACCTCTGGCTCTTATGTCCTCCTGAGGTAACAAGCGATATGAAATGGAACGAGCATGTGAGGATTGTGGTAGCGAAGCCGAATGGTCGACTTCGGTTTATTGGGAGAATTGTAGGAAGGTGTGGCTCTTCTGCAAAAGGAGACAGCATATGGGACGCTAATGTGACCTGTTCTTGCGTACTGTTCGAGTGTTTGGGATCAGTACCACGTCGGATGAAAGGAATACATCGAATCAATTCAGAAGCGGGCTGCTAGATTTGTTACTGGTAGGTTCCAAGAACACGCAAATGTTACGGACATGCATCAAGAACTCAAATGGGAATCTTTGTAAGGAAGGCGACACTCTTTTCAAGGAATACTTTTGAGAAAATTTAGAGAACCGGCATTTGAAGCTGACTGCACAACGATTCTACTGTCTCCAACATACATTGCGCGAAAGGGTTACGAAGATAAGATACGAGAAATTAGGGCTCATTCGAAGGCATTTAGACAGTCGGTTTTTCCTCGATCTATTTGCGAGTGGAACAGGAAAGGAAATAACTAGTAGTGGTACGGGGTATTCTCCACCACGCACCGTATGGTGGATTGCGGAGTATCTATGTAGATGTAGATACATCGTGTCAAATTCTGTCCAATTAGCGCATTAGATCGTCAGTACTCCGATAGGTTTGGAGGGCCCTGCTCATAATGCTCCAAACGTTCTCAGCTGGTGAGAGATCCGGCGACATTGCTGGCCAGGGTAGGGTGTGGCAAGCACAAAGACAAACAGTAGAAACTCTCGCCATGTGCAGGCGGACATTATTTTGCTGACGTGTAAGCCCAGGATGGCTTACCATGTAGGGCAACGAAAGGGGGCGTAGAATATCGTCGGCGTGCCGCTACGCTTAAAGGTACCGCAGATTACAACCAATGGGGTCCTGCTATGAAGAGAAATGGCACCGCAGGCCATCACTTCTGGTTGTGGGGCCAAATGGCGGCGACAGTCAGGCTGATATCAATCGATGTCCGAGACGTCTTCAGACACTTCTTCGACATGGAATCTCATCGATTGGAGTAGAATTGTCTTTACTGATGAGCTGCGCTCCGAATTGAGCCCCGATGATTAGCGAAGACTTGTCTATACACGTACTATCAAACTCAAAAGTATCCTAAAGACATGAATTGCATTTCACGTTATTTGTATACAACTCACATAACAGTAACTGTCTTGCAGATCCTCTGCTTTCTTTTCGGTACAGTCGTTTGACTTACGAAGTGGTTACTTCAAGAGGCTACCAGATAAAACTGAGCTGTATGTCTATCAATCCAGGAGCAAATAAAATCACGATAATTAAAATGTCACAAAACACGTTCTTTTAGAGATGACACAACCGTTACGCACTTAAACTCTAATTATTACAGTACATGACATTTCAAAAAGCAAGTTTGAACTTGAAATTATATAACGAAAATTTTTACATTGGGCTGGGATCCGCCAGTCCAATCCAGTAACTCTTGTTCCCGTTGTCTAATCACGAAAGACCTTAAATATCGTTTCGATCACAAGTAACGAAGTGTGCGCGGGCTTGAACTTAAAATGACAAGGCGTAAGGTTTTGTGTTGGACGGGGATTCGAACACAGCACCGTATCGGATTGTTAACTAAACAGAGGCAAACGCTAGGAATCGTAATTTTTCACCAATAGCAAACTGACTGAAACTGAAATGACGAGACGAAACATTTTTGACCTACCGGGATTCGAGCCCAGTACCTATCGTCGTTGACTTCTAGTCGCGAGCCGGCCGGAGTGGCCGTGCGGTTCTAGGCGCTAAAGTCTGGAGCCGAGCGACCGCTACGGTCGCGGGTTCGAATCCTGCTTCCGGCATGGATGTGTGTGATGTCCTTAGGTTAGTTAGGTTTAATTAGTTGTAAGTTCTAGGCGACTGATGACCTTTAGAAGTTAAGTCGTATAGTGCTCAGAGCCATTTTCTAGTCGCGAATAGACGTTATAATCTGTTTATTTCACCAGTAACGAGATGTGCCAATGTTTGAACTGGAAATAGCACGATTTATAGTTTTGTGCTGACTAGGAGTCGAAACTTGGGCTTGTCATCGTTGTTATATACACACGAAGAGACGTTGACTATCGAATTCTTTTTCACCAGTAATTAATAGTGGCATATTTGAACCTGAAACGATACGACGGGAAGTTCTGTCTGTCACTGGGGTTCGAAATCGGTGCCAGCCGTTACTGTTCAACTGTTCAAAACGCACGGGGGGGGGGGGGGTGTTAAAAATGAAACGGAACTTGTTGTCCCGTTCCATATATTTTCCAATAAATTCCGGTACAGGAGAACTATAACCAAAGTGTTTTGACTCTGCAGAAGTGAATTCCGTGTATAACAAACAGAAGAGAATGGACCAAGTGGTACTTATTTATTCATTTTATTTCATATGTGCCACGTTTCCCGTATGCGACCTTGGACTGTATGAAGGAGATAGTATGTGATGTAGCAAAAAGCTCTGGTCAGGGGTCGTAGCATTGCATGTGCAGAGTCGTTCTGTGGTAGGATAGTACCAACCCCCTAAACGTGTACAAGTTTAGCAAAGATGGTGGGCAAGTGAGGTCAGAGAGATCGCGAGGGCCCGAATATTGGCTCTGTTAGGTTGGCGAACTATCTCCTCCACCACCTTTTGAAAGAAGAACGGTTAGGAGAGGTGTCCGGTGGAACACTTGTTCCTGGGTCGTGGTGCTGGACAGACATGGAGACGCAGCTCTCGTTTTGGTGATGTTAACATGGGTATTAGATTGTCTGAAATCTACTATGTAATGAAATCCAGATGTTGAAATCAGGTGCGAAATTACCACTAAACCCCATAAGGGAATTGATTTTCCTAATTTATTTGAATTTCAGTAGAACTTGGGTTGGTGCCTTGGTCAGGTCACGCACCTTGGGCCTTAAGCTCACGGTCACATTATTGCTCTGTGCTTAACGGAAATTCACTCATTCAATGTATTTTAATCTGCTCTTCCATTTACAGTAATATTTTGGGGATTTTTATTTATGTTCCATATGTTTTCTTTGTGAACTTGCTTTCGCGCCACGTGGTCGGTTGGAGCAAACGCTGCATTGATAAATTGTAGTTTCTGTTTGAAAATGTGTTCTATGCTATGAATAATCGTACGATAGTGGGCGAGTGTAAAATAGGGAAGGAACAATTTTGTGTGTCCATATTTTTCTGGGTTTCTGTTGGCTACTGAAACTTGGCCATGTGGGTTTAATAGCATTGAAGTAATGTTTCTTGTGCGCCCCCATAACGATTTGATTTGTTGGCGATGTTGTGCGTTAAGTAAAATACATTGTTTAAACTCGTGCCACTAGGAAAAGTATCGGATTTTAATGCCCACTGATTTGATAAAGACTTGCGAAATACTCCTCCACCCTGACCTAGTTTTGCTTCTAGTGTCATTGCGGAACTTGTTTTGAGTAATCTATAGCAATTGAATGTAATAAGCATAGGTTTAGGTATAATTGTGCGGTTGTATAAAATTACATTGAAGCCAGGTCTGCGCTCCCCTGTCCCATTCCATAATTACGTGGCAAAACTGAACCATATTAGCTTGAGACCGGTTTTGATAATGTACATTGCAAGAGAAACACGACTAATTGTTGAAATACCACCGGTACTGAATAAATATCAATTAATCTCTACCCTCGACTGATTATTTACTACGTCCATCATAAAGAATAGGTGGCAGTCAGTATCACAGTCGAATTCTGGGTCATGAAACCAAAAAAAAAGCTGTATACTGCCTATTAAGCCCTGTATAGGTGCCTTCTGTAGTGGTTAAAAAAATATTACATTATCCGTTTCGTTCAAATTTTTACCGGTTCGTTAAAACCTTCCGCTAGAAATTTTTAATACCCAGCAATAACTCGCAGGGGCCAGTAATTTCGTGGACCACACGAATTTAAGAAACCATTTACTACAGACGGTAGCTTGCAGGAGAGGTAGGACATGACAAAGCGACGGTAATCTACCTACTTAGGTAGACTTTTACCACCACCAGTACTGGAAGGTTACGTTGCACGTGGCGTCCCTGTCCAGGGTTTCGAGTCGCAGGTCCATCTGATCAGTAATTAGGAAGCACTAATTATATCAAAATTTTAATGTGCTAATGATTATTTTTCCTTGTACAGCTTAACAGAATTCTGCTTGTGTTGAATACAGCGTTGTCTTCATTTGTGTTGTATTCTGTTGTTTTGTGTGTGTTGTGTTCTATTGTAAAATTGATGGGATTTTTTTTTTTGGAACTTGAACTTAGGTAATTACAATTTTTTTTATTCGTGTTTTGTGCTTGCATACTGTGTAAGGGGCAAAAAACAGTGGCTATGACGGTACAGATAGGTAATGAGTCAGATTATTACCAGGGCGTACGCTAAAAGTATAGTGGATATGTATGCGCTTAGTGTTGGAAACGGTAGTATGGTGAGCGTGTCGCCATTTCCGGGTGCAGCAGAGTCCGAAAGCGTGGCAGTGAACCCACATGGCATGCTGACCACAGGTGGCGAACAAACAGGTATGCCCAGCGCAACCCTAACGGAACCCAAGGTAGCACACGTAGGGACGACCTTGGAGACTGCCAGCATTGACGAGGGGGCGAGAAAAGAAGCTGCGGAAGAACCGCTTCCAACTATCTTTGCGAGCACGGGAAGCATGAGCACGGGGAGTCCGTTTCAAGCAAGCATTCTTCAGTTCATGAAGCAGCAAGCTGATGAACAGAAAGGGACTAATAATAATTTGACCTTGCAGATTAATGACACCAATAAAGCATTAAGTGATAAATGGAACGTGTCAAACGAAGCATTAAGTGAAACATTAAGTAATAAATTGAACGATTCAGAGAAGGCATTAAGTAATAAATTGAATGATTCAGAGAAAGCATTAAATGATAACTTGTGCTTTTTGCGAGATGACCTCACACGGAAATAGGAAAAGCAAATAGGCGCGATGAATACGCGATTTGACGAACAAGAACGCAAGCTAGGGCACCACCAGGAACGCCTAGAAGCGTTAGAAACCAGAATCGAAACAGCTGCTGCTGGAAATCAAGCACTAGCTCACTCCATATTAAAGGAGATACAGTCTGTGCAAACCGAAGTCAGTGAGGCCACCGGCAGGCTTGAAAATCGTGTAATAGTTTTAGGAAACGAACTGTCCTCGCGAGAAATAGTCATTCCTTCGGAGTCGCAAATAAGGGTAGACCTAGTAGACGTCTGCAGGGAGCAGGGAGAGGCTGTTGCTGGTGTGAGGGAACAAGTGGCTGCTCAGGGTGAGCAGATTAGGGCGCAAGCAGACGAGATTGAGAAAGTAATCAATCAGGTGGACGCCCTAACGAGTGCGGTAGAAAAGATCACGCTAACGAATGAGGCAGACCCGGACAGGACACAGCCAGCCGCAATTGCGGAATCCGAAGTAGTACAGTCACTGTTGCAATTTAAAAGGGTGCCAGCAGACATAAACAAACGCAATCGGGACCTGATAGCTGACTTACATAACAGGCTGCGGGAAAACGAAAGCGCAGAGGGCAGTGCGACTATTAGTAACACAGTTACAGGAGCGGAAAGCACCAGCGGTAAGCGCAGGCGTGGAGAAGACTCTGTAATTTGAGAGGAAATTCGGCGCCACCTGTAGGCACGGTGAGCAGCAGTACGAATTAAGGTAATGACGAGGAAGAATGCAAGAGACACTTTGTCTCTGTACAATCTTACTCTCTTTTCCCAGACCCAAATAACGAAATAGCACCCTCGATGTGGTTAAAACAGTTTGAGCACTCATTACCTCGCTCATGGGGAGATGTGCTCAGAATAAAATTTGCGTGCAGTCACCTGAGAGGTGAAGTGGCAACCCGAATGCAAATAATGTTTCAGGACTATCGAATGTACGAGGATTTTAAAACGGCTTTCCTCAACGAGTTCTGGTCTCGGAGCATGCAGGAACGGGTAAAGATAGGCATCTTGATGCGAGAAAACTATGCTGAAAGCACATATAAGCACCCCGTGGAATTTTACAAAGAGCATGTGAAAAGTAATCAGTTTCTCGATACACCATACGATCCCAAGGAATTTAAAAGAATTTGTCTGACTAAGCTTCCGAATAAATTGCGCGAAGGTACTACAATTGTGGGAAGAGGTATGGATGACGATAGTGGTTTACAGAATCTGCTGTAAGAATTAGGCACTGAAACAAATGTAATTGAGCAGCAAAACGTAGTTAGGGTCGAAGGTAATCATGACGGGAATAACGGGCAGAGGCGCAACCAGAATTGGAGGCCTCAGTTTGGTCGCAATAACAATCATGCTCGTGTTAATGACAGACGTGGGCCTGGATCTTGGAGCCCACGGCGCAATTATAGAGGTTGGAGACGCTTTGGAGAAAATCGGCCCCGGCTTGATAATGGTAATAATAGTAATGTGTTGCACACAACGGACGGAAGGTCAGTGGAGCCACACGATAATTCCCGAGCCGGCCGCGGTGGTCTAGCGGTTCTAGGCGCGCAGTCCGGAACCGCGCGACTGCTACGGTCGCAGGTTCGAATCCTGCCTCGGGCATGGATGTGTGTGATGTCCTTAGGTTAGTTAGGTTTAAGTAGTTCTAAGTTCTAGGGGACTGATGACCACAGTAGTTAAGTCCCATAATGCTCAGAGCCATTTTTGATAATTCCCGAGTCAACAATATCAATGAAAGTAGGGACGTGTGACTAGCAGTGACAGGACCGAGCACATCTACGAAGCAGAATAATCAAACTTACGGTGTCAACACAATGTGCCTAGAACACGAAGACATCCGGGACGTCTTACTAGAGGAAACAGCAATAGTAAACTCAGTAAAATGCCCCACAGTCAGCATAACAATTAACGAGATTACAATTCCCTGTCTACTTGACTCAGGAAGCAAAGCATCGGTGATTAGAGATGATGTTTTCGCGCGGTGCAGTGTGAAGAGTCCGTGGCCGATGCTTCCTTCGCAGAAAACAAGAGTGTGTGGTGCCGTAGGGAATAAAAGTGTAGAGACGGAACAGCAGGCGTACATTGATTTTACTTGTCAGTCGTACGACCTTATAGCCGTGTTCCTCATAGTGCCGTCACTACCAGTTCAGGCATTGCTCCGCCTGGACTTTCTAGGCCATTATAAGGTCGTTCTAGATTTTGATGGTATGTGAGTCCACTTGCGCGATCACAAAACAAAAATTAGTGTTGTTTTCGATGAGGGACGAGCAGGAAGGGTGGGATGTGCGTCCCTTGGTACACGCGTGATCGGCGAGGACGATGACGCCGAATTGTGCCTATGCATCTTAGATACAGAGGGAGGAGATCCGTATAATGAGAAAACAGTAGAGGAGGTAATACGCGAGCAAACGCGGCATGTATAATCGACAGAGATAAGGGAACAACTACGTAGGATTCTCAGGAGGTACCAAATCGTTTTTTTCAGATTCGCCAGGGCATGAAGCACACAAGCATGCATTTCGCTTTTGACTTTGACATGCGAGCTTCTTTTGGTCTGGGTGATCCCTTTGAGCACCATTGCGAACTCTGGCGTTTTGTCTCTGGATCGTACTGAAAAAACCAACTTTCATCACCAGTGATAAAACAGCTCAACAATTCTGGATTGATTTCCGTTTGCTCTAACGGATAGGCTGCCACATTTTTCGGTGTTTCTCGCTGTTGTGGTGTGAGATTTTTGGGGACCATTTTTGCACAAATCTTTCTCATACCAAGATCTTCAGTTATTATTAGACGAACAGTTTCTCGATTGATGTTCAGTTCTTCTGCAATCATTTTCACTGATAATCTTCGATCAGATAGTATGAGTTCACGCACCCTGGCCTGGCCAAGTTGACATCCTTCCATGAGGTTGATGGTCGTCCACTGCGGCCTTCATCTTCAACATTCGTTCTGCCTTCACTAAACATTTTATGCCAACGAAAAACTTGACATAACCTCCTCTCCAAGAGCCTTCTGAAGCTTACCGTAAGTTATCGTCGCGTTTTCACCCAATTTAACGCAAAAAGAAATGGCATACCGTTGAGCAATATTATGCGGTTCCATTTCCGTGACGAGAGACACAAACACATGTTAACTTATTACAGCACAACTCACGACTGAGCAGTTGCATCGATGTGCCACTTGGACTAGAAGCAGCTTATAGACCAAGGTCAAAGATATTGTGCCTACGCAAGCCTGCAGGGTTGCCACATCTTGCAAAGAAAACCAGTCTCATTACTTTATTGTCGCAGCTCATATTATGAAATCAAAACACAATTTTAAGAAGGACACTTACATTATGCAGTTACGAGTGCCATTTGTTTACAACTTGTGAACATATAAATAAAATAATGTAGTTTTAATGGCGGTGAGCCTAAATACGTCTGATCTGGACAAGACCTAGAAAACAAAAGGTGACTCTTCTTCTTTCGGCAATAATATGACGATCAAAAATTTTCAAATGTTTCCAGCGGCTGCATACAATATTTATACAGTTGTGGACTATATCTACAGCTCAAACTTTCCTTTATTTTATTACTTATGTTTTCTGCTAATAAAAGCTCAGCATAGAAATGTGCCTTCAAAGAACCTAGACGTTTGAAAGGTGTTTAATTTGATATCCTGCAATTGATATTACGTTGTCATTTCCGATACGTAATCTCAGTGATTCTCAGTTAAGGTGTAACACTGGGGTGTTGTTTATTATTTGATTTCAGGAAGGCCATTCCATACAGAATCTGTAACTAATCTCATATTTAATGGCACCAACTGTCTCTGTTAATCAACAATACCACAATGATAGCAGACTCTTAGCAGCACTGGCTCGCTAGCTCAGGCAGTCGCCATCGAAGAGCCATACGGCGAGGACGTGGTGTTTATGTCCTAGCCGCGACGAACAGCTTAGAGGAAGCGGCGAGTATAATGGTTTAGCAGCGAAGCGTTCTGAGTGCACAGACTACTTTCAAATGGCTAACTCTTTACGGGAATCGACTAGGAAGTTCACATTTGGAAACTGATTTGCCCGAGCAAAAGCGCTTGCAGCTGAACGTTTTTTGAGAAAAGTGGTAAAACTCGATCCTCACGAATTGATTGGGATTCATCTTTCGAAAGTGGCAAGTGTAGTATATGTAAACGTCATCAATGACGACTGCTGTGACCGACTCATTCAGTGGTCAGGCAGGTCTTACAAGTTCCTTCACTCCGATGGCTTGTACGGAATGTCCTGGGGGACCCAGCGGGCATTGGAATAAGAACGGCGCGTGTGTCTGAACTACCATTTGAGGTACGCACGACGACTAACGTCGGCACTGCAGCAGCAATATGGGACAGTCGTCGACCATATGGAGGAAAAATGGATGATCTTTGAGACATATCCTGTTTTCAATTGGTACGTCAAGTCAGAATCGATCTCCAGAAACACGACTCCTCATATGTGTACATTTGTGGCTGCCGTGCAATCGTTATGTATGAGGGGTAACCTCGCACATGCTCCGATTGTGGCAAAGAAGGTGACTTGCTATCAGCGTGCCTACAACGTCGAATTGCGCAATTGCCATTGGGAGAAAGCCATGAGCAGCAATGATCCCAAGCATGCCCCCTCACAAACGTCGCCGGCTAGAGGAACAGCACTTACTCTCGTCGCCGTCCGAATCACTAATGTATACGCCCCATCTGGCTCCAGCAACAGACGCCCCCGCTCCAAATCCTATCGGACTGAGATGGTGTCCATGTTCGCGGGCAGGTAAAATCATGTCATTCTTGGAGGTGATTTCAACTACGTACTGTTACCACGCGATCGGACACCGAATTAGAATACGTGCCCAGAGCTGTCCACACGGGACATGACCGTGTTGAATACTTGGACCTGCCTACGTTGGTATGCAGCGGCGTTAATGCACTTAACGGCTACGTTAGTGAGTCGCCCGGATGCATATATACACTATGTGATCAAAAGTATCCGGACACCCCCAGAAATATACGTTTTTCATATTAGGTGCATTGTGCTGCCACCTGCTGCCAGGCATTCCATATCAGCGACCTGAGTAGTCATTAGACATCGTGAGAGAACAGAATAGGGCGCACCTCGGAACTCATGGACTTCGAACGTGGTCAGGTGATTAGGTGTCGCTTGTGTCATAGATCTGTACGCGAGATTTACACACTCCTAAGCATCCCTAGGTTCACTGTTTCCGATGTGATAGTGAAGTGGAAACGTGAAGGGACACGTACAGCAAAAAAGCGCACAGGCTGACGTCGTCTGTTGACCGACAGAGACCCCAGACAGTAGAAGAGGGTCGTAATGTGTAATAGGCAGACATCCAGACCATCACACAGGAATTCCAAACTGCATCAGGATCCACTGCAAGTACTATAACAGTTAGGCGGGAGGTGAGAAAAATTGGATTTCATGGTTGAGCGGCTGCTCATAAGCCACACATCATGTCGGTAAATGCCAAACGACGCCTCGGTTGGTGTAATGAGCGTAAACATTGGACGATTGAACAATGGAAAAACGTTGTGTGGAGTGATGAATCACGGTACACAATATGGCAACCCGATGGCAGGGTGTGGGTATGGCGAATGGCCGGTGAACGTCATCTGCCAACGTGTGTAGTGCCAACAGTAAAATCCGGAGGCGGTAGTGTTGTGGTGTGGTCGTTTTTTCATGGAGGGGGCTTGCACCCCTTGTTGTTTTGCGTGGCACTATCATAGCACAGGCCTACAGTGATGTTTTAAGCACCTTCTTGCTTCCCACTGTTGAAGAGCAGTTCGAGGATGGCGATTGCATCTTTCAACACGATCGAGCACCTGTCCATAATGCATGGCCTGTGGCGGAGTGGTTACACGACAATTACATCCATGTAATGGACTGGTCTGCACAGAGTCCTGACCTGAATCCTGTAGATCACCTCTGGGATGTTTCGGAACGCCAACTTCGTGCCCGGCCTCAACGACCTTCATCGGTACATCTCGTCAGTGCAGCACTCCGTGAAGAATGTGCTGCAATTCCCCAAGAAATCTTCCAGCAGCTGATTGAACGTATGCCTGAGAGAGTGGAAGCTGTCATCAAGGGTGGTTGGTTCAAATGGCTCTGAGCACTATGGGACTTGTATGCCTGAGAAAGTGGAAGCTGTCATCAAGGGTGGTTGGTTCAAATGGCTCTGAGCACTATGGGACTTAAATTCTGAGGTCATCAGTCCCCCAGAACCTAGAACTACTTAAACCTAACTAACCTAAGGACATCCCACACATCCATGCCCGAGGCAGGATTCGAACCTGCGACCGTATCGGTCGCGCGGTTCCACACTGATGCGCCTAGAACCGCTCGGTCACAACCGGCCGGCGCTAAGGGTGGGCCAGCACCGTATCGAATTCCAGTATTACCGATGGTGGGCGCCACGAACTTGTAACTCAGTTTCAGCCAAGTGTCCGGATACTTTTGTTCACATAGTGTATGTCGCGGGAGCTTCGTACCAATCTTCAGCAGCCGGAACTTTAGCCGACAGTCGTTTTAGATCTCTTGGCATATATCTACACTGTTAACCTGGCTTGCCGGTCAATCTATCGCGGCCGGGGGTTGTGGAAACTGAATGAAGCCGTTCTAAAGGATCGTGATTGCCGTGCAGTAGTCACCGAAACCTGGCCGAAATGCATAAAACGCAAACATGCGTATCAGTCGGTGCTCCTGTCGTGGATGCAGTGGGCCAAACCGGCATTGGGACGGACACTGATGAACTACTCCCGAGGTAGAATGCGATGGTACAACGATACAGTGTCCTCCGTGTCTTGAACAGCAACCTGTCCGTCTTGTAGAAATCAACCTCGTAAAAGCCAAACTGTTGCAACTCACGCGCCAAAATAACGATGGTACAGTCGTTAGAGCGCGGCAGGTATACGGGGTTGCGCATGAACCACCCTCTATGCATCACATTGTAGGTGAAAAGAGGCAGTCCAAGAGGAAACTCGTCAAGACACTTCGGGTAGAGGACGACCGGCTGTTAACATCTCAGGCAGCAATAAAGAAGGGATTACTACGCCTGTTTGTATTCTCAGAAGGCTGCAGACGGGATGGAACTCGACGAAATGTTCACGGCACCACCGGGCCGACTTGACTGCGAGACTGCTGATCAGATGCAATCAGATGTGACGGAAGAGGAGGTGACGACATTTCTGGCGAAGGGTTGCAGGAATAATTTTCCTGGACCAGAAGGACTGTCCATAGAATTCTATAGGGAATTTCTAGATAAGCTAACGCCGACGCTGCGAAAGTTGTTCCAAGAGTTACTCCCGAAGTAACCGTACCTTGTGATTTTACACAAAGTCTGATTATGCCTTTCCGCAGGCGTCGTGGGATACTCTGTGCATCAATTCCGGCTACTGACGCCTCTCAACTGCGGTTACAAACATTTCACGAGACTTTTGGCTCTTCATTTAAGACCAGCCTTTACAGTATTGACGGGAAAAGATCAGACAGGAGTCGGTGACAACCGCACTATTCACACGGAAGTATGTGACTACCGCGGTCTGATGGTCAACGCAGAAGCATGCAGAATCCAAGGTGGGATCGCTTGCGGTCGACTTAGAGAAAGCCTTCGACGCAGTCGGCCAAGACTTTCCGAGCGCAGCGATGAATATACCACTTCTTCACGGATCACAATCAATGGTATTAGTGGAGAGACTTTTAACAGGACCAATACAGATCCAATACTCTGTAAGGCAGGGGTGTCCCCTTTCCAGGAGCCTGTCTGCACTCTCCATTGAGCCGCTGTTGATGAAACTCAACAAAACGCTACTGGGCGTCAATGTGAGAGGAGATAAATTTTTATACCGGGCGTAAGTGGACGACGTGGTCCTTTTAGTGCATTCGCACGAAGAGCTTGTCATAGCACTAGCTCTGGTTGACACACATGGAAAAGCAGCTGGTACCCAAATGAAAACGCGAAAATCGGGAGTCATAAACATTGGTCGCGGATTACTTGCGCAACCGGAAGGTGGCTTTAGAATAGTTACTGAGATGAAATGTTTGGCGGTAGTGTACACTACAACAACACGCCTGAACTACAAATGCATCATGAACAACATCCGCGCCTGTATACGTCTACACTCTTTACGATTCCTAGATGCTCTGCAAAAGATCGAATCAGTTAACCCCTTCTTGGTGTCGAAGATTACATATTTGGCAAGGATGTTTCCCATGCCGCGAGCGACAGCGGACAGATTCCAGGCAGTCTTCGGACATTACGCGAACCAACTTTTCAGAGTTAGTTACGCAACACTCACGCTCCTGGTAATTGGTTTCGGCCTAGGACTCATCAATGTGTACGTCAAGGATTTGGCGTTATTCGTGCGACTAACGTTATAGCAATGGAAACGCGACCAGAGCCGTCTGCTCTCATTCCTCCTTACGGAAACTGTGCTACCCACCGTAGATCCGCGGATAGGTGTCCACCACATTCCCTCAGCATTGTTCAAAAAATGTTCAAATGTGTGTAAAATCTTATGGGACTTAACTGGTAAGGACGTCAGTCCCTAAGCTTACACACTACTTAACCTAAATTATCCTAAGGACAAACACACACACCCATGCCCGAGGGAGGACTCGAACCTCCGCCGGGACCAGCCGCACAGTCCATGACTGCAGCGCCTAAGACCGCTCGGCTAATCCCGCGCGGCCCGCTGCATTGTTCCACAGCCTTATTTTTTTGCTGGACTACAGTTACCTGAGGAGGATGTTGCACATTGATGATCTGTCGCAGGGTGTACGGCACCATCGTGTTGCGAGAGCGACGGAACGTGGTCGACAGCAAATATCCTACGTTTATAATATACTCTCCCCCCCCCCCTACTTATTGACGGCGGCGCGGACTATGTGGCACTATTATGTGAATGGTAAACACCCGACGCAGTCACGTCTGCACAGCACTCACCTCGTGGCAACGCTGTTGTGCAAGACCTGCTACATGAATGATACAGACATCCACCGACTGGTATGCGGGGAGGCAAAGGAAATATGGCAATTGCTCTGCCGCCTATTGGCCTACGTCCACTGCACCACACCACATGCGATTTCTTTGGCGTACTTAGTTTACTCTGACGACATCCCATACCCGAGAATGAAGATAAATGCAGTAAACTGGCTATAAGGAGTTACCGTGTACTACCTATTAAGCACCGCGGAGCATGCCGTTGGTGATTACAAAACATATATATATTAAACAAAGACAAACATAAATAAATACAAAAATCCTACCTGAAATCATCGTTGCTAAATGAGCATCGAAAAGACAACTGCGGATCCGGACAGTCCGGCAGTCTTAATACATCCTACATGTTCTGAAATGTGTTCCGGAAGGGAATCACGTATCTCATACGCCGGGAGAGGTCTTCCCTTTTGTTATTTCTTCTGTCAAAATTCTTTTATGCAAAAAGAAAGAATGTAAAAATTGTGTACATTATCTATCGTAAATTTCGTAACAGCTATTTCAGTGATGTCAATGTAACCCTGTAAATAGATTGTTATCTTTTTTTTTTTTTTAAAAAAAAGGTGGTAACGTGGCCGTTTTGTAAAGAAAAGGCTCAAAAGTACATAGTTTGGGCGGTTCGTGTTACAGATAGTTTTGTTCTATTAAATTAGATTTTTGTCATAAGGGTGTCCTGGTAAAATATGATTCATTTGTATCAGAACAGAGCATATTTTATAGCGTTTCTCCCAGATTTACTGAATACAACAGAAAAACATAAGAGAGAAATTAATCATCAATAATATATCAAATGGTTCAAATGGCTCTGAGCACTATGGGACTTAACTTCTGAGATCATCAGTCCCCTAGAACGTAGAACTTCTTAAACCTAACTAACCTAAGGACGGCACACACATCCATGCTCGAGGCAGGAGTCGAACCTGCGACCGTAGAGGTCACGTGGTTCCATCAATAATATATCCCCAACTAAAACAGTCTGATAGAGGTCAGGCAGTTTTTGGATTTCACGCATGTAGAAAGCTATTGGTTTGGAGATAAAGATACCATCAATCCACGATTAAAGTTCATTTTCGTCCAAAAAGAAATTTTCTTAATAGTTATTCGATAAGGAGCGGAAACATTTAACGTCTGAGGGCTCTAGATCAGAAGAGGAAGTGCAATAGGGACTGCTTTAAAGCCAAACCCATGGACAGGATCGTTTGTGAAGTTAGCAGAGTGTAGACGTTCGTTCTCGCACAGTAGCAACACTAGGTCGCTATTCGTATGTTGCGACTACAAGGCAGCTCAGTTGTTGAAAAAGATGCCAGCTGCGATGGATACACCTCTGGGTTGCAGTAATTAAAACAAAATATCTTGTCCCCTGATGGACCATGGACCTTGCCTTAGGTGGGGACGATTGCGTGCCTCAGCGATACAGACAGCGGAACCGTGGGTGCAACCAGAACGGAGTGGTATCTGTTGAGAGGCCAGAAAAACGTACTGTTCCTGAAGAGAGGCAGCAGCCTTTTCGGTGGTTGCGGGAGCAACAGTCTAGATGATTGACTGAACTGACCTTGTAACATCAACCGAAACAGCATCGCTGTGCTGGCACTGCAATCGGCTGAAAGCAAAGGGAAACTACAGCCGTAATTTTAATCGGGCAGGTAGGTTAGAAAATTTAAAAAGGGAAATGGATAGGATAAAGTTAGATATAGTGAGAATTAGTGAAGTTCGGTGGCAGAAGGAGCAGGACTTCTGGTTAGGTGAATATAAGGTTATAAATGCAAAATCAAATAGGGGTAATGCAGAAGAAGTTTTAATAATGAATAAAAGATAGGAATGCGGATAAGCTACTACGAACAGCATACTGAACGCATCATTGCAGCCAAGATAGATACGAAGCCCACGCCTACCATAGTAGTCCAATTTCATATGCCAACTAGCTCAGCAGATGATGAAAATGTATAATGGGATAAAGGGAATTATTCAGATAGTTAATGGAGATGAAAATTTAATATTCATGGGGGAATGGAACTCGGTAGTAGGAAAATGAAGAGAAGGAAAAGTAGTAGGTGAATATGGACTGGGGATAAGAAATGAAAGAGGAGGCCGCCTGGTAGAATTTTGCACAGAGCATAACTTTATCATCGCTAACACTTGGTTTAAGAATCATGAACGAAGATTGTATACGTGGAAGAGACCGGGAGACACCAGAGGTTTCAGATTGATTATATAACGGTAAGAGGGAGATTCAGGAACCAGACTGTAAGTTGTAAGACATTTCCCGGGGCAGATGTGGAATCTGACCACACTTTTCTGTTTATGAACTGTAGGCTAAAACTGAAAAAAACTGCAAAAACGTAGGAATTTAAGGAGATGGGACCTGGATAAACTGAAAGAACCAGAGGTTGCAGAGAGCTTCAGAGGGAGCATTAGGGAACCATTGACAAGAACAGGGGAAAGGAATACAGTAGAAGAAGAGTGGGTAGCTTCGAGGAATGAAACAGAGAAGGCAGCAGAGGATCCAGCAGGTAAAAAGACGAGGGTTAACAGAAATACTTGGGTGGGTACTACGAGAGATATCGAATTTAATTGATGAAAGGAGAAAGTATGAAAATGCAATAAATGAAGCAGGCGAAAAGGAATACAAACGTCTCAAAAACGTGATCGACAGGAAGTGCGAAATGGCTAATCGGAAATGACTAGAGGACACTAGGGTTAAGATAGATGCCACCTACAGGAAAATTAAAGAGACCTTAAGAGAAAAGAGAACCAGTCCTATAAATATCAAGAGCTCATATGGAAAACCAGTCCTACGGAAGGAAGGGAAAGCAGAGAGGGTCTATACATTAGCGATGTACTTGAGGTCAATATTATGGGAATGGAAGAGGACCTATATAAAGATGAGATGGGAGATGTGATACTGCGTGAAGAATTCGACAGAGCATTGAAAGACCTAAGTCGAAACAAGGTCCCGGGAGTAGACAACATTCCGTTAGAACTACCGATAACCTTGAGAAAGCCAGCCGAGACAAAACTCGTCTACCTGGTAAGCAAGATGTATGAGACAGGCAAAATACCCTCAGACTCCAATACAGTAATTCCAATTCCAAACAAAGTAGGTGCTGACATGTGTGAAAATTACCGAACTATCAGTTTAATAAGTAACGGTTGTAAAATATTGACACGAATTCTTTACAGACGAATGGAAAAACTGGTAGCAGCCGACGAAGGGAAGATTAGTTTCGATTCCGTAGAAATGTAGGAACAGGCAAGGCAATATCGACACTACGACTTATCTTAGAAGTTAAGTTAAGGAAAGGCAAACCTACGTTTATAGCACTGGTAGACCTAGAAAAAGTTTCTGACAATGTTGACTGGAATGCTCTCTTTCAAATTCTGAAAGTGGCAGGGATAAAATACAAGGACCGAAAGCTATTTACAATTTGTACAAAAACCAGATGGCAGTTACAAGAGTCGAGGGGCATGGAAGGGAGGCAGTGGTTGAGAAGGGAGTGAGACAGTGTTGTAGCCTGACCCAGATGTTATTCAATCTGTATATTGAGCAAGCAGTTAGCAAACAAGTGGAAAATTTGCAGTAGGAATTAAAGTCCATGGAGAAGAAATAAAAACCTTGAGGTTTGCCAATGACATCGTAATTCTGTCATAGACAGCAAAGGACTTGGAAGAATGGTTGAACGGAATGGACAGCGTCTTGAAAGGAGGGTATAAGATGTACATAAACAAAAGCACAACGAGGATAATGGAATGTAGTGGAATTTAATCAGGTGATGCTGAGGGAATTAGATTAGGAAATGAGTCACTTAAAGTAGTAGATGAGTTTTGCTATTGGGGCAGAAAAATAACTGATGATGGTCGAAGTAGAGAGGATGTAAAATGTAGACTGGCGGTGGCAAGGAAAGCGTTTCCGAAGACAAGAAATTTGTTAACATCGAGTGTAGATTTAAGTGTTAGGAAGTCTTTTCTGAAAGTATTTGTGTGAAGTGGAGCCATGTATGGAAGTGAAACATGGATGATTAACAGTTTAGGTAAGAAGTGAACAGAAGCTTCTGAAAGATCGTGCTACAGAAGAATGCTGTAGATTAGATTGGTAGGTCACGTAATTAATAAGGAGGTACTGAATGGAATTGGGGGAAGGGTAATTTAGGGCACAGCTTGACTAGAAGGTGGGATCGGTTGTTTAGTATTGGAGGGAAGCGTTGAGGGTAAATATTGTAGAGGGAGGCTAAGAGATGAATATACTAAGCAGATTCAAAAGGATGAAAGTTGCAGTAGTTACTCGGAGATGAAGAAGCTTGCATAGGATAGAGTAGCATGGAAAGCAGCATCAAACCAGTCTTTGGACTGAAGGCCACAACAACAACACCAACATCTTGTTCGTGCCTTTCGTATATTTTTTCTCTTTTCATTTTTTGAAGGGTTTTAATGTTCTTATACAGTGCACGCAGACGATTCTGCCGTCTGCAAAGTTCCCTCTTTCTCAAGAACGGGTAGAGGTATTAAGCTGAAATTTATGTTATATACTAAGGTCTATGGTCTCTTGGGGGTGTAAATAATTTAAGCTTCTAAGTGAATTAAATTAAAAAAAGATACAACCATGTGTTTCACATATTTTTATACGCGCAAATTCAAGAATCAAATACCATAGATGAAGAACGGACAACAGTGTATGTCCTGCATGTGTAGCGGTAAAGCGCATCCGTAAAAACCGAGAGGTCGTAGGGTCAATTCTCTGTCGGAACACCGACATTTGATACTTCGTTTTGATCTGGTCTTCACTTCTCAACGATGTGAGGAGTGCACGTTAAGCTGAAGGTCCCCTTTGCACGGTTGCATAAGTGGGTAGGTTAGGGACACGCAAGTTGCCGAAGTGCTGTTGAAAAAGAATACTTATTTACGTTTTCAAGAAATATTTTCTTATTTTATGAATAAGATCGTCTGTTATTTACAAACAATAGAGATTTTTTATTTTTTTTATCATTACGTCTACATCTACATCTACATTGTTACTCTGAAATTCACACTTAAGTGCCTGGCAGAGGGTTCATCGAATCATTTTCATACTACTTCTTTACCATTCCACTCCGGAATGGCGCGTGGCAAAAAGGAACACCTAAATCTTTCCGTTCGAGTTCTGATTTCTCTTATTGTATTATGATGATAATTTCTCCCTACGTAGGTGGGTGTCAACAAAAGATTTACGCATTTGGAAGAGAAAGTTGGTGCTTGAAATTTCGTAAATAGATCTCGCTGGAAAGAAAACCGCCTTTGTTTCAGTGACTGCCCCCCCCCCCCCCCCCTCCACAACTCGCGTATCATATCAGCGACAGTCTCACCCCTATTGCGTGATAACACGAAACGAGCTGCCATTCTTTGCACTTTTTCGATGTCCTCCGTCAATCCTACCTGTTAAGGATCCCATACCGCGCAGCAATATTCCAGCAGAGGACGGACAAGTGTAATGTAGGCTGTCCCTTTAGTGGGTTTGTCGCATCTTCTAAGTGTTCTACCAACAAAGCGCAGTCTTTGCTTCGCCTTCCCCACAGTATTATTTATGTGGTCTTTCCAATTTAAGTTGGTCGTAATTGTAAGTCCTAGGTATTTAGTCGAATTGACAGCCCTTAGATTTGTGCGATTTATCGTATACTCAAAATGTATCGGACTTCTTTTAGTACCCAAGTGGATGACCTCGCACTTTTCTTCGTTTAGTGTTAACTGTCACTTTTCGCACCATACAGAAATTCTCTCTAGATCATTTTGTAATTGGAATTGATCGTCTGATGATTTTACTAGACGGTAAATTACAGCGTCATGTGCAAACAGTCTAAGGGGGCTGCTCAGCTTATCACCTAGATCATTTATATAAATCAGGAACAGCAGAGGGCCTGTAACACTACCTTGCGGAACGCCAGATATCCCCTCTGTTCTACTCGATGATTTACTGTTTATCACTACGAACTGTGACCTCTCTGAGAGGAAATCACGAATCCAGTCACACATGTAGCAGGCTTTTATTTTTTGTTTTCTACAAGGAAGACATTATTTTTTATTTCAAAAAGGGAGCATTTACTTACTTCATTCAAGACATTTTTGTTATGGAAATAAGAATATTAATGACGCTGAAGCCACCACGAGAAATGCGCTTACGGCGAGGGTAAGGAAGGTTCAAGAAGAGGAAAGAGGCCCGTAAACAAAGAAAACAAACAGGAAAGAACTGATAAAAAACAAAAAAAATGACTCCCAATAGAAGCACAGGCCATTGAACCACACGAAATTATTATTATTATTATTATTATTAGTAGTAGTAGTAGTATTACTGTTATTATTATCTATAAACATAAATAAGTTTCAACGCAATCCTCAAACGGGAATCCTACTCTCGCTTGTATAGTTTTTTCGGTAAACTTTGCCCTGGTGGATTACATACATTAATTCTCTACACATAATATGTTTCTAGAGAAAAAGTCACTTCACCACTACCTCTGTAATTTTATCAGACGAAATGCGATTTAAAAAAGTAAAGATGAGAGTGTGCTCGATATCTGGCCTTTACGTTTATACCGTGCTATATTTATGAGTAGTCTATAAATACCTACATCAGCACAGAATCAAAAGTGCAAAACAAAACTTATAGAAGAAATTTCCGCATCCTACCGTGTTCCCCGTTCGTCCAGTTGGCTCGTATGTGATTTCATTTTAGTGATTAAAAAGCTCAAGTCAAAACCACGGATTCGGTAGACAGCTAGTGAACATCGTTGCGAACGAACAAGGAAATGAATGTATGAGAAGGTTGTGTTCAACCTCCTGAGAGTATGGAGCATTCTTCTTTACGAAATAATCATGAACCAATCCTCTGTGTAGGGTATTGGTCTATAGGCATCATTCTAGCTACGTATGATTAAGGTGTGGGTTCGATTCATACATCAGGCAAGCATTTTCAACAAGCACAAACAGATCTCCCTCTCATTTGGTAACGCAAGTTGAACAATGCACGGTAAGCACCCTGGTTTCAAATCCACATTAAACATGACACTCCTTCGTTACCTACTTCAGAAGAGTCGGTGTAGGTTAGGGCATGACGGAGTCGGTAGTTAACGCCAAGTAGAAACTATGGCGTGGGTTTGCTTCCTTACACGACTTTTTATTTATTAATGAGCGATTCGTCATGGGAAGTTAACGGAAATTTATTTCTTATTGTATCTGGACTTGAGATATTGAAAATATTCACGCTAGACTGGGTTTCAGACTCGGGTCTCTCCTTTCGCTGGGTTTAATACATTTGAGACGATGTAGTTCCATAGTTTCTTTGGTTCCCCAAGATTCCGAACTTCTCAAGCTCTCCTTGAAGCCCCTGTCTCTGTTCGAATTGTGATCTAGCACAAAAATTTCCGTAGTGTCATTTCAACTTGTAGCATGCGCCCTTTAAAATACAGGTGACAAATTATTATGATTTTTAACATCCCTCCGTGAGTTTTCAACATAACGGCTGGCACCGGTTTCTAGCCCCGTGACAGACAGAACTTCCCGCCGTATCATTTCAGGTTCAAACATGCCGGTCTTTATTAACGGTGGAAAAGAATTGGATAGTCAACATCTCTTCGTGTGTTCTCAACGACTATGATAAGCCCAGGGTTCGACTCCCAGTCAGCACAATACTTTACGTCATGTCGTTTCCAGTTCAGACTTGTGCACATCTCGCTACTGGTGAAATAAACTGATTTTTAATGTTTATACGTGACTAAAATTGGGAATGTGTGGTAAGATCTTATGGGACCAAAGCGATGAGGTTGTCGGTCTCTAAGCTAACACACTACTTAGTCTAACTTAAACTAACTTACGCTAAGGACAACACAGACACAGACACACACACATACACACACACACACACACACACACACACACACACACACACACACACACACACACACACACACACATCCATGCCCGAGGGAGGACTCGACCCTCCGACAGGGCGAACCGCGTGACTAATAGTTAAAGAGGATAGATACTGGGTTCGAATCCCGGTGAGTTATAATTTTTTCGTCTCATCATTGTCAGTCAGTTGCTATTGGTGAAAAATTATGATAATATTTGATTGTGCTTAGTTAACAATCCAGTTAGGTGTTGGGTTCGGCCGGCTGGGGTGGCCGAGCGGTTCTAGGCGCTACAGTCTGGAACCGCGATCGCTACGGTCGCAGGTTCGAATCCTGCCTCGGGCATGGATGTGTGTGATGTCCTTAGGTTAGTTAGGTTTAAGTAGTTCTCAGTTCTAGGGGACTGATGACCTCAGAAGTTAAGTCCCATAGTGCTCAGAGCCATTTTTGTTGGGTTCGAATCCCCTTCCAACACAAAACTATATGCCCTGTCATTTCAAGTTTACTTGTGACTGAAACCATATTTAAGATCTTTCGTACTTAGTTAACAGGAACTATAGTTTCTGGATTGGACTGGCGGATGGCAGTTCAGTGTAAAACTTTTCGTAATGTAATTTTACGTTTACACTTGGTTTTTGAAATGTCATTTACTGTAATAAAATTGAGTTTGCAGGAGTAATTGTTGTTTCACATCTAATAACGTGTTTTCCGATATCGTGATATTAATTTACATCGTGATTGAAATTCATACAGAGCAGTTACCTCTTGTGGCCTCTTTCAGTAACCATTTTGTATAGTCAAAGGACTGTACCGAAAAGAGGGCAGAGGACCTGAAGTCAGTTCCGTTATGTGAGTGCATACAAATCAGGTCAAAACACAAATTAGGTCATTCGGATGCTTTTGAGCGTGGTAATACAGTCATATTTACTGATATCCTTCTCATTCTCATAATTTATTCGTGATCCGTCGTTTATTTTGCCTTAGAAAGAGTCATTCAAAGGATTTTGTTTTTTTATGAAGTTAAAATTGACTGAAACGTAAAACGGGTCTGTGGAGCGTGAACTGTGGGAAACTAACGACTACAAGAGAAGTATATCGAGCGGAATTGTGGACCTGAGAACTTTTGTGAACCAAACAATCAAGTATAGCTAGATCTCAGTGTCATGGTCAGAAGAATCTTGTGTGCCTTGTACTGCCATGTACTACAGCTGGTAGTTTAATTTCACTTAAAACTGTAGTAGGGCAGTCGGTTATTCTGTCGCGAAACATTGTACTTAAATACGTAGTCAGAAGTGACTTTCAGTCCAGTGCAAGTTTCATTCCGCCTTAACGGGGAAAGGCGCTTCTTGGGCCAACCCAGATGGGTACTTTCACACTCTGTAGATTCTGCCGACGGTTGGATTGGCGTAGTTACCGCAATCTAACTTCATTGGGTAAACCTTACATTCACGCGGAAGCTGTTAATGCTGCCTAGCAGCGGAAATTATTGCGGCAGTGGTGGCACTTGTCAACTGTGCTTTGATGTTGCAACCTGTTGCTCGCTGCTGTAAAGGCCGACCTGTGGCGCACAGACACCACGCGCTGCCTCTAGCTGCTCCTTCCTATGCTAAAGATACGGTATTTTATTTATCAGAGTCGTTTTAATAATAGATTGTGACCTGTTTTCTGTCGGATTCATCTGCTAATCTGTCAACATTTTCACACCACGCTTCTCACTATAAGTTTCCATTTCAATACGTATTTTTCCATTATTAAGTCAATATTGAGCAGGAGATATCTTTCAATTTTCAACCCGCAGTGTCCTCCTTAAGATGGCGTTTAGACTGGGAATCTAACTTGCAACAAACTGTAGTTTTCTTAAAATGACGTTTATGGTTCTGTTATATCTTGTTTTTGTTTTCAAAATGAACTATCATGTTCACTCTTATTCCACAACTACTCGTACTAACAGTCACAGAGGTCCTTAAAAGTTTTCCAACTGCCTTCCTTAGAGAGACTTTTCTTCGTCATGAGACTTCGAAGTTGCACTTCTGACGGCTTACGAGTACTGTGAAACCCGTTTACTTGCTTTTTTAAATGACTGCTTTTAACCACTTCCGAAGAATGTGTTTAGAAATGACGTCAGCTTTTACCTTACAATGTGAGTGCTGAATCTGAAAGTTAACTGCTTAATTTTATCTCCCTCCCATCTCTTAAATAGTTTATCATTATTGCTAATGCTCGCTGAATAATATACACTGTCGGGAAAAGAATTGCAACAGCAAAAAATAATTAATGTACAGTAATGCAGTTTCGGGAATACATTTGACTAGGTAACATAAATAAGTGATTTCAAGATCACAGGTTAATGTAAACGCGAGATAAGCCATTGCAAATGTGAAATGCTGGTAGATGTAAAGGCCAGAACCTTGAATACAGGCATGCAAACGTGCATGCATTGTGTTGTACAGGATCCGGATGTTAGTGGGATGGAGGAGTTCCGTGCCTATTGGACTTTGTCGATCAGTACAGGGTCGGTTAATGCTGGTTGTGGATGACGCTAGAGTTGTCGTCCGATGATATCCTATATGTGTTCGATTGGAGGCAGATCTGCTGATCGATCAGGCCAAGGCAACATGTCCACACTCCGTAGAGCTTGTTGGATACAACAGTGGTATGTGTGCGAGCATTATCCTACTGGAAAACACCCCCTGGAATGCTGTTCATGAGCCGGACGGGGTGGCCGAGTGGTTCTAGGCGCTGCAGTCTGGAACTGCGCGACCGCTTCGGTCGCAGGTTCAAATCCTGCCTCGGGCATGGATGTGTGTGATGTCCTTAGGTTAGTTAGGTTTAACTAGTTCTAAGTTCTAGGGGACTAATGACCTCAGAAGTTGAGTCCTATAGTGCTCAGAGCCATTTGAACCATTTTTTTGTCCGGTGTGTCTAGTACGCAGGCAGGTTGGTTGGAAGCCCTCAACTGGCCTCCTTCTCGCCAACACACGACCATCACTGGCATCGAAGCAGAACGAGCTTACACCAGAAAACACAACAGACCTCCACCGTGACCTCCAATGAGCTCTCGCTTGACATCACTGTAGTCGCAAATACCGGTGGTTTCGGCCCAGTGGAATGCACGCTACAGGGCTTCCGGCTCGAGGCTGTTCTTGAAGTAACCGATTTGTAACAGTGTAACGGCTCCATGTAAGCCGCTACATGGCTCGACCCCACAACTAAAGACACCTGAGTGCCCTTCCGACAGTCAGGGAAGAGCCTGATGATAATTAATAAGATAGGGTTATTTAAATATAGACGATCATTTTAATATTAGATATGGTAATTGTCTGCAATGCGAACGTATGATGAGGTATGCGTGAGATGTCGGCTGTGGGTGTGCTATAGGCATAGTGGAAGTGTAGCCAACCTCGAATCTAGTAGAGCGCGACTGCACTGGACCAGAGAGGCATAAGCTCCACGCGCGTCATTAGCGCTCGTTAGGTTGGCAAATAACCGTGTGCGGTATCTCTGAGTCCCTGCGGCCACGATGTGTGGACCCGGACGAGGGAGACCGTATCGGGGTTGTTGCTGGGAAGACCTGGGTGAATAAGCACGCTCTGCTCTATCGCTCCGATAGTTAGCGAAGATTTAGAATTCCATGTTCACTTTGAACTTGGAAGCAGCTTCCCTGCTGAGGAAAGCCACTATGGTATTTCCTAGAATCATCTCGGTTAGGAGAGATAGGGAGATGATTTCTTTTGCCAAGTAATTTCATGGGAATTGTGTTCACTGCACTTGGGAGTGAACAGGCGCTCATTGCCGAGTAACACTCAGAATTGCTCAATTTGCATTTCAGTGTGAGTGTGAAGTATATATGCAAAGTGTATTTTATTTAAATGTGTTTATTGACTCCTGATTGTGGAGAGATTTACCAATCCGCAGACCCCGTGCATTTCTTGGTGAGAAGCTTCAGCTCGACGTAATCACATTTCGTGATCGAGCTGGATCTTCTACGTAAATTCACGCGTGTGATTTAATTGTTCCTTCATAATATCCAGTAAAACTCGCGGAATTAGTTAAACGTGAAGACGGGACTTGCCCGAATTAAAGATACAGTTGGAACCATGTACTCTCTCCCAATGTTGTCCCACTTGGTGTATGGGAACCTTCCTCTTTTATCTGTTAGATAAAATGAATAGAGTGAATGTCAGTGTGTGTGTGTGTGTGGCTAAATGATGATAGAAATGTGCAGGCGGTAGTCATTGTCGATTCACGGCACATGTTAGCCGGGTGTTTAACTAAGTTTACTTAGATATGATACTATTTGTATCACGCCAGCATTCCGTGATAAGTGAGAGGGAATATTTGAGATGGTAATGTTTATTGAATAAATGTGATTCTGTTATTATATAAATATGTTACAGTGACTTCTCCCAGCCACACCATATTCCCTTATCATTTCACAGAATATTTGGTATGCGTATTTCAGTTAATCACCTGTCTATGTCCCACTCATGGGCATATTTCATTTAATAAACTCTGTAAGGTGGTATTAAAACTTCATTATAATAATATTGTAATTCTAACTTGATCAAAACCACCGAATAAAACTTTAGTTTGAGTATTGATGCTTGTTGCTGCAAATGGCCGCCGGCGTCTTCTATAGTACAGGTGCCATTTATAAAATTGAGGAGGCCTGCCGAGGGTGCGGAAAGCAAGTATCATGCAACAGTTCGTTGTGTCACTGTGGTGCCAAATGCTGCTCAAATTGTTGCTGCATGTGCAGTACGATGCGCCTGAGCCATACACCGAACACGATGGTCTTCCCTGTTGTGAGCGCCACGTGGCCACCTAGAGCCCAGTGTTCTTGCTACCAGATATTCTCGTGACCGCCGCTGCCAGCAATCATATGCAGTAGCTACATTACTGCCAAGTGTTTCTGCAATATCGCAGAAGGAAGATCCAGCTTCTAGTAGCCCCGTTGTTCGACCTCGTTCAAACTCAGTGAGGTGTTGATAATGACATCTTTGTCGCCTTGAAGGTATTCTTGACTAACAACAATTCACCACGTCCACTCTCAAAGGCAACTAGTGCTGACGACAGTTACAGCGTATATTTAAAGCAAACCTGATTTGCATCCTCACAGTGAGGCGCCACTCTTATGCTGCTGGCGCGTAATTTGAATAGACATCATATTTCAAATGTAGAAACACACCCACCATCTTTCGTTTACGTCGCACAGCTCCTTCTCGGTGTTGCGATTTTTTTCTGACTGTGTATATTACTACGAAATTTTCATTGTAAGTTTACCTGATGGTAACAGGCGATTGTTTGGTAGTAACACTTGGTTTACAAAAACTTCACATACGAAGTGTTTCACTTATCTCGTGTGCGTTTCATCTCATTTCCTTATCGCTGTGTACCGGTCGGAGTGGCCGAGCGGTTGTAGGCGCTGCAGTCTGGAACCGGGCGACCGCTACGGTCGCAGGTTCGAATCCTGCCTCGGGCATGGATGTGTGTGATGTCCTTAGGTTAGTTAGGTTTAACTAGTTCTAAGTTCTAGGGGACTTGTGACCTCAGAAGTTAAGTCCCATAGTGCTCAGAGCCATTTGAACGTTATCGCTGTGGCTATGTCTTCCACTTCAGATGCGCTGCTTGGTTTAAAACACTGTAAAACGAAAAGCTAGCTGAGAACAAATAACTAGTTGAAATGGACGTTATTGTGGGTGAGATAAAAAGTAATGCATCAGATAATCAGCGTTTCAACGGTTTTTTGTGCTATATTTCAAGCAATAAACTTGCGAGTGTTACATATGAAAAGCATTATTTCTGTAGTTTACGCAATAACTTTATAACTAATATATGTTAAATTACGGAAAATAAAAATATACGTTTACTATCTATGAAACAGAGACAACTCTTGATACATTTCTTGCAAACCAAAGAAAGCAATAACAGGAAATGCCTCACTCAGTTCGCGTTGTACATTATTTCATGATAAACGCATCATACTCGATGATAAAGAGAGCACTCTAGTGTGGGGTCATTTTGAAGAAGTCATGGCCAGTGAGCAACTGTTAGTGCAACAGGAGGCGATTTAGAATTGATTTAACTGCGAAATACTGATTGGGAATGTAATGAACTGAAATTGCAACAAGTGTACTGTAAACGCAAGAAAGTTGTTAACTTAATTGTAGCCTACAGGTGATGATAATATAGCGTACTAAAATTGTAACCTATATGTTGTATGTATAGAGAAGATGTGACGGTAGCAATAAACCGAGATCACACAGAAGTATGACCTGCGGACAGGGACCGTCGAGCACTGAATCACGCTATACTCTGCGGTAATCCGACGGAAGGGTTTGGGTTTGTCCATTGCCTGGAGAATTTCACCCTCCATCTTGTGTAATGGCAACAGTGAAGTATAGAAAACGTTCAAATGTGTGTGAATTCTTATGGGACTTAACTGCTAAGGTCATCAGTCCCCAGGCCTACACACTACTTAACCTAAATTATCCTAAGGACAAACACACACCGATGCCCGAGAGATGACTCGAACCTCCGCCGGGATCAGCCGCACAGTCCATGACTGCAGCGCCTTAGACCGCTCGGCGAAGTACAGAGGAGACGGTATACGGTTTTTCGTGGCTAGGCTGTGGTCCCCTTATTGATGTTAAGGCAATTAAGACAATACTAAATGCGGAAGGATATTGACACATTTTTCAGCATTGTGTAATGAGTACAGTAGAGAAACAGTTACGGATGATGCTTGTATCAGCATGACAAAACACCCTGACAGAAAGATGGATCTGTAAGGCAATGATTTGTGGACACTAAAGTTCCTAAAATAGACTGATCTGCCCACAGTCCCTATCTGAACACAATTTGACACCTTTGGTATGAATTAGAACGTCGTCTTAAATCCACACCCTAGTGTCCAATGCTTCACTGAAAGTGTCCCCAGAAAGGTTCAAACCACCATTAAGGCGACGTGTGGAAACACCCCATATTAATGTTCACTAATAGGTAACCGGATACTCTTGATAAGATAGTGTATGTACCAGTATTATGCTCAGTCTATATCTGACAGCAGAAATGTGTTTCCTGGTGGCTTATGTGTACGAGGGATGAGAATTATATCCAAAGGTCTAAAAGAATATTTATCTAATTACTGTAGACGTACGCGGATCAGTTGCATTGCGCTGAAGTCAATGTTTGATGTTGATATTATAAGCTTAGGTCAAATTGCACGAACGTTGGTTATAAAAAAAACCGTGAAGTGCAAAAGACAACATTCGAGTTGAATATGCATAAAACTTTGAAGTCAGTGTGGCGCATACGTTTTACTTGTTACATTATCTAATTGGCTTTACTCATCCACACAAAAAGGTGTTCTGACCCAGTCAATGCAAATAATTTATTGCAAAATGGATCGTTTTGCACAATAACAGTTTCCTACATCTCATGGAAGCTTTCCTATCATCTGTCAAAATATGGACGGTATTGTGTGTGGGATAAAATGTAATATATTTTGCTATATTTCAAGCACAGCTTAACCAATAATTTTATAACTAGAATATGTTAAATTATGGAAAACGAAAATATGTGTAAACCATCTAGAAACCGAGATACCCCTTGACACATTTTTTGGAAACCAAGAAAGCAACACCAACAATGATGAATCTACAATAAAGCGAAGTTGCTTGTCTCTGCTTTAGTTATAACGTCAGACATTCGTTGATGGGTAAGTGAATCACAGGTAGCTGTTGCAGCTATTTGTTGAGTTGCGGAGAGAGGGAGAGATAACACGCTCGTTCGCACGATGAATGGAATGTTTCTGTGTGTCATATGACCCGGATATCGTGAGATCTTGTACTGGTCGTTGGCATGCGACTCTACTACACAGGAGTGCAAGCAACGGGCTTTTCACGTGCCACAGAGTCAAGAGTATATCTCTATTTGGAGATAACCGTCATGGCCAGAGTCAGCTGCTGTGGGCAACAAGATCCTGATGACAGCGCTCGCTGTCGGCTCTCACGGTTTGTAACGGTTTACAGACGGACTGCAGTGCAACAAATCACTCGTTGGTTCACTGTTGGGTAACAACAACCACCGGCGAAGAGCCATACCATCCAGGAACACCTCTTCGCTATGGGCTACCGCCTAATACACTGACGGAATTGGGAAGTGTTACACCGCTAACACTTTAATCGAACCATATTAAACAGATGTTCCAGTATTTCCTTGCTCGTGTGATATCTTGGTTAAAATTCCTTCGTTATGTGAGCTTTTCTCCAGGACAGAAGAAAGCCATTTCTATAGATGAAGTGTGAGTATATGATGACTGTTGGTTGTTACTGGAACTTTTCAAGTGGTGATCGTAACACAGAGTGCCAAAAGGAAGTACACGTGCAGGTCATCCCCATCTTTGAGGCTTTGAGAAAGGTCGAATCATTCGCGAGAGGCATGTGGAAGCACCACATCGACAGATCACACAGACAGTTAGCTTGTAGGGCAATGACTGCAGAACGAATGTTAACGAGATGGAAATAGGACATCAGTGTGCCGATAAGAGTAGGAACTGGTCCTTCCAGAACGACTATACCACGCCGGCCGTTGTGGCCGAGCGGTTCTAGGCGCTTCAGTCTGGAACCGCGCGACCGCTACGGTCGCCGGTTCGAAACCTGCCTCGGGCATGGATGTGTGTGATGTCCTTAGGTTAGTTAGGTTTAAGTAGTTCTAAGTTCTTGGGAACTGATGACCTCTGATGTTAAGTCCCATAGCGCTCATAGCCATTTGAAACATTTGACTATATCACAAGAATATCGTAGAATTGTTCGACTGGCTCTGATGAGAACAACTGAAATTTGGGCAGAGATTATAGGCAGAGTGTCACCACGTACTATCAGGCACAGATTACTCGA